>NC_141693.1:1763377130-1764832705 GCF_964263255.1 Lissotriton vulgaris | reverse complement strand
CAGATACAACGTGGATGAATAAGCATCTGCACACTTTATAGGAAATGATAAAGATCTTCTGTTGTGTTAAGGCCATTTGGGACCTTACTGCCTAGTTCAAGAATCATCTTAGATTCCAATTGTCTGAGCATTTTGTCTCTGTTGCCTCCCCTGCGTGGTTTGGGTACAGCAGCTAATACAAAGTATGTAAGACAGTCAAGGTTGTTATTATGGACCATCTCAAAATGTCTTGCGACAGGATAGGAGCTGTTGTCGTTTACAATAGCTCGGAGGTGCTGCAAAATTCTGACATGCACCTGAAGCCTGGTAGTCCCGACATATCTCAGGCCGCAGGTGCATGTCAGAACGTAAACAGCATACTCTGTCTTACAATTGAAAATGCCCTTGATTGGTGACAGAGTTGGACTGAACGGAGTGGCATACTTGGTAGTGTTGATGCCAAACTTACATGCTCTACAACTAGAACATTTGGTAAACCCCAGCCGGGGTTTTAGCCAGGATTCAGTTTTCAAAAGTTCAGGGAAAGAATTGGAGACATGTTGGCGCATGGAAGAACCCTTTCGATATGTAATGTTAGGTCCACATGTTAGTTGAGGTGCTAGGACACCATCAGTCATCAATATCGGCCAACATTTAGTTAAGATGGCTCTAATGCGCCGTTCCTGACAGTTATATGTTGTCATAAATCTTAGACTTAAATCGTCTTTACTGTTGATATTCTCTGGACAAGGAGTTACTGAGGGATTTAATAGGGATTCCCTAGATTTTTCCTTAAATTTTTCGGTAGCTATTTTGAGCACCCTGTCACTATACCCCCTGTCTTTGAATCTTTTGAGAGCTTGATTGGTGCAGACTGTTAATTCTTCTTCGGTACTACAAATCCTTTTAAGCCGGAGCAACTCCCCATAGGGGATGTTGTCAACGACATGGTGAGGATGTGCACTGCTGGCGTGGAGAACTGAGTTACCCGCCGTCTTCTTTCTAAACAGGGTGGTTGATCTTGTCATTTTTCACAAAAACTTTAACATCTAAAAAATCTATAAAAGACAAGTAGTTCCCGAGCACAAGCAAGTTTCTTATGGTCTCAAGAGAAAAGATGTCCACAATTAAATCAATATCAATATCAATATTCTTTCAAAGTCCATTGAATGAATTATTTTTATTTTATTTTTCTTTTCTCGTCATACGTCTGAGAATTCTTTATCATAGTCTTAATCTTCAAAGTTCATCAAATTCATATAAAACGTAGCCAATAGAAAAACCAATGCCAACACGTGTTTCGTCATGGGGCACAATCACCAAAATGACTTCTTCAGGGCAAAAATAAAATGAAAAAGATATATAACATAAGCAATTCTTTTAAATTCTCAACCAAACCATTACCAGTGGGTGTACACTCCACCTAAAAGCCAAAGTTTAGAGATCAAAGGCCTAAAAATTGTGCATAGCGGAAAAAGTCACATGAGGATTACTAGTGTAATTTATACTAGAAATAGCAAAGCACAATACCAAGTAGAGTCAAAAAATCAAAATTCAGAAAATATCAGAAAAAACAGACATACGGAGAGCAAGGAAAGAACGGGAGCAGAGAATAGTGTTGGAGTGCATAGAATAGACACCAGACTTAAGAGAAACCAAAGTTTGATATATCACCAAAGTAAAAAGGAGGAACCTTATGAACCAAAGGCTTAATAATGGCCAGAAAAGCCGCAACGGACAAGTCCAATTATAGTGGACAGCCTCCTACAAAAGTGATCTGAACATAATCAAGCAGCTAACTCACCATAAGGGTAATACGTCTCAAAATATATGCGCCAGTTCCAGAGGTCAGTGATTTCTCAAATAAGGATTTCGAACTGAATCAGAGACAGAGAATTATTTAGAACCCAAATTTACCAAATAGTTTAAATTCAGCTACTTCAACCATACCCTTATAGGCTATCCATACACAAAACCACAATCCATAACTGTCATGAAGTCAATACACTATAAATGTATCAAAGAATTGATTAATTAGAAACTTTCCCTATTAGGTAAGTTGAAGAGTTACCTCTATTCATTTCCTTATCCTAGAGTTCTTCTTGTAGAATGGTATATAGGTTGTTTTCTGCAATAAAAATGTGAACCAGTATATATTCTGAAGGCTCACTACAGCATCTTAAAATCACATGTCATGTTATAACAGCTGTGAATACTAAAATGTAGTAATCCTGTGAAAATCTGACAAGAGATCATCGAAATTCTAAATAATTCTATAAGTCTGTTTGTGATCTGCATATCGCATAGAAGCACATAATTAAAGAAATTCAAGAATGGCTAAATTATAACTGTATATTATGGTTTAAGTTAACAAAAGTATAGGACAAACTGATTCATTAAAGTACACTCTGAGGCGGCCAAGTTATGGCTGACCCATAACCCAATTCATTAGAATTATCGCTCGAGACATAAGAACTGCGACTGACCCGCACCCCAGTATCAATAAGTTCTAAAGCCAATGTACGTGCTCTGACAGATACATCGCATAATATTAGGTTCACGAACATGTGAGCCGAAATAGACTGGACCAATAATGTATATAAGGGCCACAATGCAGCATACGTCTGACATTATATATTAAGTTCGATTTTTCAGACGAAAGTCGACAGGTTCCTAGCGTTACACAGTATCGTAAGTCAGCCCAATTAAAACACCCGGTGGGTACCGTATTCATATTACTATTAAACGGCGTTTAAGTCTACAGATGCATTATATAATATTAGGTTCACAAACATGTGAGCCAGAAAAGGAACAGACCGATAATCTATATGGGGGGCACAGTGCAGCACAAGTCCGGCACTACGTACTAAGTTCGACCCCTCAAACGAAAGTTGGCAAATTTTCCACATCACGCATATCGCAAGCCAACCCATACAAAACACACTTAGAGACCTACCTGGGAGAGTACTCCCTATACCGTCAGGTGGGTTCCGTATTCGTCATCAGCCGTGTTATTGTTACATGGCGTTTAAGTACCCGTTCGCGCCACAATTTCAAATTGAAATAAACGTAGGACAATAGTCGTCTCATAAACGGCCGCCATCTTTGAATAGTAAAAATCACGCTGAATATGTACCGATTATAATAGAATATTTTATCTTAATCGTTCCAGCATTCATTTAATTACTGGCATGAATTTAACCCAAAGACACAGGAGGAACCACAGGCATATACTTAATTCCAATGCCTGACCTGAAAGAGGATATGTGTCGGATTAAGCAACGAACACAAAGAAAAGACCACTAGCATATGTCCAGTGGTCCACAAAAATCACAAACCATAGACATGGCAGAAAAAGAGGAGAGGAAAGCAGGTAGGGAAGAAAATGCATCACAGAGAAGAGAGTAAGCATCAGAATATGAAGTGATACATATAAGCAAATCGATGCCTCAATTTGAACATTAATTTTCAGATACGATCAGGGTCACAATTTTAAGTCACAAACAATAAAAATATTTACATTTGCAAAAATCATATAACACATTGTAAGTTATAAAACTCAGCTATTTACAATATACAGATAAGATATTAGGGTAACAATTGATCAGCATTAGTACCATTACTCACCATATACAGGATTATACAATTCATAAAAACTTTTTTACGAAGAAGGTTTTAAATAAAATTTTCTAGAAGTCAGCTAATATTAGATCACAGTTTAAGATTTGGTAGGTCAGAGGAAATAATGTAGTTCTTGATCAACATTAATTCCGCATTCCACCGCATGAAGTTTGAGAATCCATCTAGCTTCACACCGTCTCAGTTTCTGTTCTCTATCTCCACCCCATTAGGTCACCATATACAGCCTCTAGTCCATGCAACTGAAATCCCAGACTTTTCTTATTTTCAACACAGTTTGCTGCATGGCAACCAATAGGATACCTCTGGTCCAAATTTTTAAGGGCACGAAAGTGTTCAGTCATTCTTTCTTTCAATGGGCGGATAGTACTGCCCACGTAGATCTTTTTACATTTGCAGATGACCGCATACACTACATATTTAGTCAGACGATGCTGATGAATCCTAAAAGTGCGTGACCCATAGTAGCTGAATTCCTTAATCCCTTTGATCGCCATCGGGCACATACTACAGCTGCAGTAGGGGAAAGAGCCACTATTAAGTTCTCTCAACCACATTTTCGACGTACACCGTTGTCTAGGGTAACCATTTGGAGATTTCAAATTTCCTCAGTCTCTCTAATTTATCCAACTAGAGAGACTGAGGAAATTTGAAATCTCCAAATGGTGGGATGGGGCGACCCTCAAAAAGTACATAAAATTAAACAGAGTACCAAGGGGGAAACTGATCTACTTCAGGCCTGGGAAAAAGAATTAAGCGACAATAGTTTTAGATTAATGGACATCCTAATTGAAAATGCGGATCTCAAAGTAACAAAGACAGCCTTGGAGGTAGATATCCTTGAGAACGAAATTAGTGATCTAAACCTCCCAGAACCCACTAAAAAGAACTTTACCATTCTGGAAGAAATTTTGGGGAGGTTTGAGGACGATATCAAACAGCGTAAGGCACGAAATTGAGACGTGACGAGATAGACTATGCCAATGGCAGAATCTTTACTTTTGCGAAAAGGTTCGATGATATTGTCAAGAAAGATCTATCCAGGTCAGGACCTAAGAACTCTACACCAAGCTGTACCAGTGTGGGGTCATCAAGTAATCTCTCTAGTAGTGGTGAGTAGTGGTGAGGAGACTACGGATGGTAACTCCCTCGTTGCGCTTCCTGATAATGCTTTTTTAAGGGAAGTGCAGAGAACACGAATGGGGAACAAGGGAAGCGAAAGGAGAACAAATCAGGAAACACAACCAAAACAAGGAGAGGAAAAAGGGGAGGGAGGAGAAGCAAAAGGAAGGGAGGGGATGCAGACACGCTCCTACAACAGGGCCAGGAAATAAGTTTGAATGAAACTAGGGAGATCCAGGTAGTCAATCTGTCGAGCAAGAGCCTGTCCAATGAATTGAGATCTGCTTTACAAAAAGGAATGAATTACTGTCCTACTACTATGTATTATGTAACAGATGTTAAAGTTGACCTATATAAGTTTGTACGTCATCTAAAATTAAAACAATTCTTTGCAAACAACCCTAAACCTACTGTATCCAAATTATCTGCCGGGTCGTTTGGGGATGTTTCAATTGATGTTTTGCAAAGCACGGCTCTATTACTTTCATTGAATGATGATGTTGATACTGTTACAAATATGTCTGATGTTGCAGCAGATCTAGATCTTTGCACAAATATGAGTGAAGATAGTGGTATTAAGAATAAATCACGATAGACCCCACATCTTTCCAGTGGTAATAATATCGATCTGTTCCACAAGACCGTGGTCATGAAAATTGATAAGTGGGATGCATATATGATCGGACATTACATTACCCCCAAAACATTTAATCTGTCAGCGAAAGAACATAAAGCACTCACTGACTTATCTAAAGATCCTGAAATTATAGTGAGGAAAGCAGATAAAGGGGGAAATGTAATAGTGATGGATAGGTCTAAATATGATGCTGAGATTTTATCTCAACTTGACAATCGGGCATGGTATAGAAAACTTGACACAAATCCCATGTTTGTGATTGTCAGGGTGATAAATACAGAACTAATTAGATGGCGGGATCGTGGTTTGTTATCAGGAGATGAATATCTATTCTTAAAGACAGATAAACCACGTTACCCGTGCCTGTATACATTGCCAAAAATTCATAAAAACTTCACTGCGCCTCCTGGTAGACCCATTATATCGGGTATTGGTGGACCTACTGAGAGAATGTCCGAGTTTGTTGATGGGTACCTACAAAACTATGTTATCAACCTACCATCCTACATCAGGGACAGTAAACATGTATTAAACCTCTTGCACGACTTATCTTGGGACCACGGGATGAAATGTGTTACAATGGACGTCTGTTCATTGTATACTAACATATTACATGAACAGGGACTGGAGGCCCTTAAGAAATTCTTGTTCAGACGTCCTGTTGAATTACTTGAGCATTCAGAAATGCTAATTGAAATGTCTAATCTTATCCTTAAAAATAATGCATTTCTCTTTAATGGAGACTGGTACCTTCAGACCTGTGGGACTGCGATGGGTTCTAGATTTGTCCCGTCCTTTGCCTGTCTCTTTATGGGATGGTTTGAGGCGGGGCATATCTGGGGCCCATCGGGGGCTAAGTGGCAGGAGTATATTCTGTACTACGGTCGTTATATTGACGATTGTTTATTAATGTGGACGGGCTCGGATGAGGACCTGTCGGATTTCTTTGCTCACATGAATAACAACACATGTAATATGACCTTCACCATGACTTCTGATCTAAACAGCATAGTATTCCTTGATTTGGAGCTATTCCATTTTGAAGGTAGGATACAGAGCAGAATGTACCGTAAATCTACAGCATGCAATGCTATACTGCATGCGGACAGTGCACACCCCAGAAGCCAGAAAAATGCTATTCCTTATGGGGAGATGCTCAGGGCTAGAAGGAATTGTAGCTTGGAATCAGTGTTCATGAAGAATGTGACAGACGTTGAGAAAAGGTTTCGGAATAGGGGTTATTCTGATAATGTGTTAATACCAGCTAAAAATAGAGCAATCAAATTAAAACACACAGACACCCTACAAGTAAAGGTAACAAAATACGCCTTGTAACGAACTATCAACCACGGTCACACAAATTTTATATGATCCTGAAAAAGAATTGGCCCCTTCTCTTGGCAGATAAATCCTTATTGGATTATATTCCTAGCTCACCTGGTATTACATACAGAAAGGGAAGAACCATCCAGGGCATCATCAGCCCTAGTTACCCTAGACAACGGGGTACGTCGAAAATGTGGTTGAGAGAACTTAATATTGTCTCTTTCCCCTGCGGCAGCTGTAGTATGTGCCGAATGGCGATCAAAGGGATTAAGGAATTCAGCTATAATGGGTCACGCACTTTTAGGATTCATCAACATATTGATTGTCTGACTAAATATGTAGTATATGCGGTCATCTGCAAATGTAAAAAGATCTATGTGGGCAGTAGTATCCGCCCATTGAAAGAAAGAATGACTGAACACTTTCGTGCCCTTAAAAATTTGGACCAGAGGTATCCTATTGGCTGCCATGCAGCAAACTGTGTTGAAAATAAGAAAAGTCTGGGATTTCAGTTGCATGGACTAGAGGCTGTATATGGTGACCCAAGGGGCGGAGATAGAGAACAGAAACTGAGACGGTGTGAAGCTAGATGGATTCTCAAACTTCATGCGGTGGAATGTCGAATTAATGTTGATCAAGAACTACATTATTTCCTCTGACCTACCGAATCTTAAACTGTGATCTAATATTAGCTGAGTTCTAGAAAATCTTATTTAAACCTTCTTCGTAAAAAAGTTTTTATGAATTGTATAATCCTGTATATGGTGAGTAATGGTACTAATGCTGATCAATTGTTACCCTAATATCTTATCTGTATATTGTAAATAGCTGAGTATTATAACTTACAATGTGTTATATGATTTTTGCAAACGTTAATATTTTTATTGTGGGTAACTTAAAATTGTGACCCTGATCGTATCTGAAAATTAATGTGCAAATTGAGGCATTGATTTGCTTATATGTATCACTTCATATTCTGATGCTTACTCTCTTCTCTGTGATGCATTTTCTCCCCTACCTGTTTTCCTCTCCTCTTTTTCTGCCATGTCTATAGTTTGTGATTTTTGTGGACCACTGTGGTCTTTTCTTTGTGTTCGTTGCTTAATCCGACAAATATCCTCTTTCAGGTCAGGCATTGGAATTAAGTATATGCCTGTGGTTCCTCCTGTGTCGTTGGGTTAAATTCATGCCAGTAATAAAATGAATGCTGGAACGATTAAGATAAAATATTCTATTATAATCGGTACATATTCAGCGCGATTTTTACTATTCAAAGATTATGGCCGTTTATGAGACGACTATTGTCCTACGTTTATTTCAATTTGAAATTGTGGCGCGAATGGGTACTTAAACGCCATGTAACAATAACACAGCTGATGACGAATACGGAACCCACCTGACGGTGTAGGGAGCACTCTCCCAGGTAGGTCTCTAAGTGTGTTTTTTATGGGTTGGCTTGCGATATGCGTGGCATGGAAAATTTGGAGACTTTCGTTTGAGGGGTCGAACTTAGTACGTAGTGCCGGACTTGTGCTGCACTGTGGCCCCCATATAGATTATCGGTCTGTTCCTTATCTGGCTCACATGTTTGTGAACCTAATCTTATATCATGCATCTGTTGGAGCGCGTAGACTTAAACGCCATTTAATAGTAATATGAATACAGTACCCACCAGGTGTTTTAATTGGGTTGACTTACGATACTGTGTAACGCTAGGAACTTGTCGACTTTCGTCTGAAAAATCAAACTTAATATATAATGTCGGACGTATGCTGCATTGTGGCCCTTATATACATTATTGGTCTGGTCTATTTCGGCTCACATGTTTGTGAACCTAATATTATGCAATGTATCTGTCAGAGCACGTACATTGGCTTTAGAACTTATTGATACTGGGGTGCGGGTCAGGCGCAATTCTTATGTCTGGAGCGCTCATTCTAATGAATTGGGTTATGGGTCAGTCATACCTTGGCCGCCTAGAGTGTACTTTAATGAATCAGTTTGTCCTATACTTTTGTTAACTTAAACCATAATATGCAGTTATAATTTAGCCGTTCTTGAATTTCTTTAATTATGTGCTTCTATGCGATATGCAGATCACAAACAGACTTATAGAAATATTTAGAATTTCGATGATCTCTTGTCAGATTTTCACAGGATTACTACATTTTAGTATTCAAAGCTGTTATAACATGACATGTGATTTTAACATGCTATAGTGAGCCTTCAGAATATATACTGGTTCACATTTGTATTGCAGAAAACAACCTATATACCATTCTACAAGAAGAACTCTAGGATAAAGAAATGAATAGAGGTAACTCTTCGAACTTACCTAATAGGGATAGTTTCTAATTAAATCAGTTCATTGATAAGTTTATAGTGTATTGACTTCATGACAGTTATGGATTGTGGTTTTGTGTATGGATAGCTTATAAGGGTATGGTTGAAGTAGCTGAATTTAAACTATTTGGTAAATTTTGGTTCTAATTAATTCTCTGTCTCTGATTCAGTTCAAAATCCTTATTTGAGAAATCACTGACCTCTGGAACTGGCGCATATATTTTGAGACGTATTACCCTTATGGTGAGTTAACTGCTTGATTATGTTCAGATCACTTTTGTAGGAGGCTGTCCACTATAATTGGACTTGTCCGTTGCGACTTTTCTGGCCATTATTAAGCCATTGGTTCATAAGGTTCCTCCTTTTTACTTGGGTGATATATCAAACTTTGGTTTCTCTTAAGTCTGGTGTTTATTCTATGCACTCCAACACTATTCTCTGCTCCCTTTCTTTCCTTGCTCTCCGTATGTCTGTTTTTTCTGATATTTTCTGAATTTTGATAATTTGACTATACTTGGTATTGTGCTTTGCTCTTTCTAGTGTAAAGTACACTAGTAATCCTCATGTGACTTTTTCCGCTATGCACAATTTTTAGGCCTTTGATCTCTAAACTTTGGCTTTTAGGTGGAGTCTACACCCACTAGTTATGGTTTGGTTGAGAATTTAAAAGAATTGCTTATATTATGTATCTTTTTCATTTTATTGTAGCCCTGTAGAAGTCATTTGGGTGATTGTGCCCATGACGAAACACGTGTTCGCATTGGTTTTTCTATTGGCTACGTTTTATATGAATTTGATGAACTTTGAAGATTAAGACTATGATGAAGAATTCTCAGATGTATGACGAGAAAAGAAAAAGAAAATAAAAATAATTAATTCAATGGACTTTGAAAGAATATTGATTTAATTGTGGACATCTTTTCTCTTGAGACCATAAGAAACATGCTTGTGCTCGGGAACTACTTGTCTTTTGTCATTGAATTCTCTGTCTGTTCAGAGGATTCCCTTTGGGGACGCAGGTGGCCACTTTCCCCTGTTCCCTTGACCCACTTTACTTGGAGAACACTGTATTAGTTGTTATTGCTCAAGTATTGCCCAGCCACTGTTTGCTTTGTCCTAAAAAATCTATAGTTTGTTTACTCATTTTATAAGTAAATTTCAAATTTTCTTGATTGATGTTAAGTTGTTCAATGAATTCGATGGCACTGGTTTCATCCCCCCTCCAAATCATAAAAACATCATCAATGAACCGTATCCCCTGTAATATGTGTTGTGAGTAGGTATCCTGATGTTTTCCCATGAGGTCCTGTTTTTCCCACCAGCCCACGTGCAAGCACGCGTAGCTGGGAGAGAAACAGGCCCTCATAGCAACACCCCTTTTCTGCAGATAAATCTCTTTCCAAAGATAAAGTAATTGTTGTGTAAACTCCATGTAATAAGCTCTAAAATCATCTTATTGTGGTTATAACAATTAAGGGGTCTAGTCCCTAAAAAGAATTCCAATGCCCTCAGTCCCTTGTTATGTTCAATGCTGGTGTATAGGGACTCTATATCAAGGGCAATGAGTAAAGAGTCAGATGTCCAAGGAGTATTTTTTATTTTACGCAGAAAATCTCCAGTGTCTTTCACATAGGTGGGTAGATCCTTGACCAAATTTTGCAAAAGTAATCCACGTAGATGGCAATATGTTCCACCATACTGTCAATTGCCGATATAATTGGTCTTCCTGGAACGGGTAAGGTTTCCTTGTGGATCTTAGGGATTAAATATAATCTGTGCATGACTGGATGTTCTACATCAAGGAATTTGAACTCCTGAGTCGAGATCAGACCTTCTCTTTTATACTTGTAGAGCATTTTTTTGAGGGGGTCTCTCGCTTTTTCATATTCTTTTATAGTAGTTTTTTGGTAGCATGTGGTATCTGGAAGTTGTCTGGTCGCTTCAATGATGTAATCTTTTTGCGGCCAGATCATGATATTGCCACCTTTATCTGAGCTACAAACAATGTTTTTGTGGTCAGATTTCAATTTGTTCATAAGTGCCCATTAAAGTTTTTCCCTAGTGTCTTTCTGTCTCTTGCGATGTTTGATTTGGTAATGTTGTTTTTTGAGATCTGCTGTCACCACCTCGTGAAATGAATCAATGGTGTCATGGGGCATGGTAGGTATGAAATTGGAGGCAGGTTTGAATGGACTGCTACCTGCTCCTATTTGATTAATTTGGGCGTCTCTGAGCTCTTGCTGGGTCGATGGATTGAAATCAGTACTGTCAGAGATGTCAGTGGTTTCTCCAATTTGGTGTAAGGTAAGTAATGCTCGGGTGTCATGAGCCAACAGCGTTGATGGATTCAATTCAACATTGGAAGGTTCCCTTTCATTCAGACCCTCCTTTACATTGAAGAACTTGCACAGTTTGAGTTTGCGAATATATTGAAAAACGTCTATTCTGGTCTTCGAATAGTTGAAGTCACTTATTGGGCGAAAATTCAACCCCAGGCTTAACAGTTGTTTTTCTGCCTCTGTAAGCATTGAGGAGGAGAGATTTATGATTGTCTTATCATTTAGTTTCTGTTCCGCCAGTGTTGTTTCTTTTTTTGTTTAAGTTTGTGTTTTTTACGGCGTTCCCTCCTTCGTTGGTTGAGTTTTGCCCTTTTTGTGGCTGCTGCTGTGGCTGTTGCTGACTTCTTGAGCGTAATGATTGGAGGCGAGCATTTACTAAAAAATCAACCTCCTCTCCTAAATCTAGCACTGTTGCTGATTCTCCAGAGGTTGCCCCTGTTGTTGTGCTGCCCTCAGAGTAAACACTACTATTTGATGTGTCTTTATCACTCTGATTAGGGTTAACATCAGTACGCACAGGTTGTGGCATTCTTGTTACATTTGTGGGAGCACTCATAGATGCATTTGATTTCTGATTCATTTTTTTTTTTTTGCATTTTGATACTTGCGTGCAAATGTGTAGATACGACCCTGCTCATAGTCCTCCTTGTCGTGCGCAAACTTATACGCCTTACGCGCCTTGATTTTTGGCTTCATGTTTTACTAGGCGCTCTTGGATTTCCTTTCTGGACATTGCAATTAAATCATTTGGTTCCATTTTCAGTAGTTCTTCATTAATTTCTTCCATTTCTTTCAATAGTGCTATACAATCGATTTCAGCATATTTGATCAGGATATTTACCAAATTTGTCGATGCTTCCAAGTTACTGAGCCCCCACTCTTTGAGCATTTCTGGGTTGGGCCTCTTGTAGCTGGGCAAAGAGTATATGAAGTCTCCGCCAGTACACCGCAATTTGTATCTGGATATATATATATATATATATATATATATATATATATATATATATATATATATATATATATATATATATATATATATATATATATATATAAATATATATTAGACAACTGTTATTTATTGGTATATGTCCTTTTAAAACATCTATTGGTTTAGGGATGGCCTTGAATTAAATGCAAAAAGTAGTTTGGTGAGGTATTTTCTGATGCCTTGAGAATGATGTTTGTGGTTGGGGAACTTTTGAAGTTTTTGCATTGTGCAATTAATGTCTCCTTTCTTTGCTGGTCAAGTGACCACCTTTGTGTGTGGCAAGTGTGTGTGTGTGTGTGTGTGTGTGTGTGGGTGGGTGTGTGTGTGTGTGTGTGTGTACATTTGCTTTAGGTCAACATTTTGTCCTTGTTCTCCTTGCAATATGACAGGGTGGCCGTTTTGTTTTGTGTAGTCAGCATGCCTTGCTTTTGTTGTAGGCCAGCATGTGTTCCTTGTTGTTCATGCTTTTGCTCTTGGTGGCCATGTGCCCGGTGGCAATTCTGTAGTTCGTGGGCTTTGCTTTTGCTGTAGACCCACATGGGTTTTTTGTTTTCCATGCTTTTACCTTTGGTGGCCATGAGGCCGGCATCCATTTTATAGTCAGTGTGCGTAGCTTTTACCATATGTAAAATCAAAAGGGTTGGAAGAGTTGTGCTGAAACAGGGGGGCAACAATAACATTTTTGTGAGACCCTCAACAGTTTTGTTCCGCCAAAGGCATGTCTCCCGTTAGCATACTTAGCCACTGATTGTTACATCATTGGGTCTTTTCCTCCACCGGAGGGATTGTCCCTTGAATCTGAGACCATATGTGATCCGTGGGAGTGCTGTTAGTTAGTTTTGGATTCACTTGAGTTTGGTGAGTGAAACACAGGAGGATTGTGACACCATCCCTTGACAGTCAAACTTAACCTTAAGGGTTGTGCACACACTTCTCATTTGTTATATACCATATGGGATCCACCGTGTGAGAAAAAAAGGTTTAAAAATCCCTTCTACCTTTAGAAAGAACGCATTTTATTAAGAAGATCAAAGTTAGTGGCATGATTGAAATATGCAAGATGTGAAAAGAAAGGCATTAGGTGCCTCTCACATCTATCTCTGGAAGCACCAGGTCAACATGTTCCAGCCAACTTTGTGCCCTATGGGTCGATGGCTTTCACCTGGACCGAAAGGTTGTTTTGTAGAATCCCTTCATGAAGTCAAATTAAATCAAATGGGACACTTTGCCTCCAATTTTTAAGTGTTGTTTTTCTTTTTTTGTCATTTGGGACTCTTTTTTCAGTCCTTCATTTCTGTTTCAGAAGGTCTTCATAGGTCTGGGCAGAGGCGCAGTAATACTGTTCCTTTCATTAGAGAGGAGAATCTTAGTTCTTCAGTGCACACTCCATGACACGTACTCTCCAGTTTTGCTTTTGCCGTAGGCATGCATGTGTTCTTTGTTGGCCCTTTTGTGTAGGCAGTGTTTACCTTTCCTTCCACTTTTTAAAGCCATTTTCTAGGGACATTGCTAAAAGAGGCCTATGCCTTTCTGTTTATTGTTATTTTTTCTTTTTTCTCTGATGTGGATTTAATGTGCACGATGATGATTGTAGAGTGTAAGTCCAGTGTTTTATGCATTTTTCCATTTTCTCCTGTGCCTCCTTGCCTCCCTTAGGGTTTCTCATAGCTCTGGAGAGACACCAGCAATAATTGTTTTAAAATATTTGATTTTTCCCTGCGCCCATTGTACTGCCATGGGCTTATACCAGCATTTTTTATTAAGGATTATTCCATAGTCCCTTGGCCTGGCCTGCACCTGCCACTTGCTATAGGCCATAGGAGCACACCAGCAATAATGTATTTAAGCATTATTCGATTTTTCCCTGGCCTGCCCCACACTCACCGCCTGCCATAGGCGGACATCAACAATAGTTTTTTAAGGGGCTATTCAATTTTCCCCCTTAACACACCCTTGCCTGCCATAGGCATCTCATGGGTCTTAGAGGCCCCTAAAGCAAACTTTTCAATCTGTATGTAATTGAAATCTTGTGTTATTATGGTTTGGAATGGATACCCTATTGTTAATTATTTGGGTTGTGACCTCACTCAATTATGTTGTCTGTAGATTCAAACTACATATGCCATGTTTCACTGAATCTATTTCTTGTTTGCTGGCTTTTAGGTGCACAAGAGACATCATTAAACACAGTACAGCCAGACAGAAGGCTGGCAGCAATGTACACAAGCTGAGTCCTCCTGTGCTTCCACTTGTGAGCTAAGAAAGAACTTGAAGATGCCTCAAAGAAGGGTATTCCTGCCAAGAAAATTGTCAGTGAAGAGAAGAAAAATAATATTGCCACCACTGGTGTACAAACTCTAACTTATTAAGGAAACGTGGTGTACCTACTGCACCCTCCTCTGGGCAGCAAAAGTGGCTTGGAGCAGCACTCCTGTATCATCAACTGCACCACCCCAACCTAAGGCTAAGCCCAAGCCCATGTCTCTAAGTGATGCAGCCACTGCAGTCATGGTGACGAGCAGTGAGTCTGAACTCAGCCGCAAACTAATACCTAATCATCGCAGGTAAGTGGACAACAGGAGTCACAGCCAGCAACAGTTTTTCTTGAAGTAGGAGCAGAGCAGGAGATGAGCTTCCTGCTGAGTAAGATTTTGCTCTTAAATCATTGGCTCACATTCTCCAGCAAGAAAAAAAAGGTCATACCATCATCTTCTCCAAGCCCCCCTTCTGTTGATCTGGACACAGATTGGACCCCAGTCGAGATTGAGACCTGTCCCAAGTGATAAGGACAAAAGAAAGTTCCTGAAAACTTTTGAATTATGGAAAGTGACAGTGATGAGGGTGAGCCAGGGACTGTCATGGAAGGCGACTCAGAGAACACCAAGATGACCCCTCCTATTCAACCTGCTCGGAGGAATGTGGTCCCACCACCACCACCACCACCGGCTTCCATATTTTTAAGACTCCCATCGAGACTTAAATCTACCACTACCACAGCTGAAGTACACCACAAAGAGAAGCAAATGACACAGCACCTACCTTCAGTTCTTCAGGCATTGGCAGTGGCACACTAAAAATACTGGAGGCCAAGCGTGCCATCTGAGAAAACATCAAACAATTCAGTGAGAGGAGCACCTTAAAAAGATAGCTGGTGGTGATGATGAAAGAGAGGACAGTACTTTAAAGAAATGGTCATGGTAGTTCTTCTCCTAACTCACATATAACGAACCTACACAAAATCAAGAAAACAGTTCACCACTAAGGCCGTGGATCTGATTCAAGAAACGGAAATTTAATTTCCATGAGTAACACATGCATTAAATGCAATTTTAAATGAAAGCATTAATGGTTTGCAATGCAATAGCTCAAAACATTGGTAGTGCATATAATATTTATAGTGCTTTCAGTGTGAAAAGGAAAAAAGGGGGATGGGGTAATGGTAGTCAGTTGGTGAGTGAAGGACAGGATAAAGGTATAGTGACATGGACACATTTACTGTTATGTACAAGAAGACCTTTCCAGCCTATTACAGGTCAGTTGTTCCCATGGATACATATTAATTAGGTTATTTCACTGTATGAGCTTATTGATATGTGGTAGATGGTCTACGTTTCGACCCCTCGGTAATGAAGGGTGATTAGTGCTAACCCTGGGCGTCAAATTCCGTTCCGCTCGTGGAAATTGCGATAATTTTACATTTTCGCGTTCCGCAGAGAGCGCGAAATGCCAAAATGTCAGCGATCCGCAGCGATCCGTACTGGATTTTTTTTCATGCTTGCGCTGTAAAAATACGTTCTCGCGCGCGCGATTGCATTACCTGGATCTCCGCGCTTGCCGACAAGTTTTCCAAATCCGGTCGCGTGATCCACGAGATGTTGGATTGTTGGTAGACATTTTTTGCTATCTTGCGCCCGCGATCACATCATTCGTCTCGCGATCATGCACCACGAGAGTATGAGATCTCGAACACGTCATTCTCCACCGGGAGAGAGAGCGTGAGGACGCAAACACGTCATATCAAACGCGACAAAGAGCGAGAGAACCTGAACACGTCATATCCAAAGCGACTGGGGGCAAGAGAATGCGGACACGTCATTTTGGATGTGCCATTGACATCCAGCGGAAGTAATGTGAAGCTCGAGAACGCGAACATGTAAAATTTTCAATTTAGAGAAGAATATCAGCTCTAGAAGCATTAAACCTTCTTCAAATGATGATTTGAATGAAAAATACTCCTCGGATTGACATTTGGCTGTCCTTTTTTGTGCAAGGAGTCCATTTTTAAAATGGGGGAGAGGGAGGAAGTTCCACAGAATCTCCAACTTCCTGTTCCTGTCAAGCAGGCTCCTCCCATTGCTTTGTCCATCTCCTGCTCATTCTGCCTTTGGATTTTGAGCTGGAAAGATCACTCTTTTTATCTGCTGCATCATTGCCATTGGATTTGAGGATTTTTGAATTGGATATTTTACAAGTAAGTGGTTGTTGTATCTGTTTGATTGGGGGCATTGCAGTTATTGCAACTATAATTTAATTTTGATAACTATCATTCCTTTTTTTTTAAAATGTTGTGGGTAGTAGTAGTCAGTAGGCCCAGAGCTAGTCATGGCCTCATGGGTGGGTGCATGATGAAGCAACTGTTCCTTTGGTGTTTTTTTATGTATTTCATTTTCGAACATCATTTAGGGCATGGATGGCATTGGATTGAGTTGAGAAATGTGTTTTTTGGGGTGGGCTTTCTGTTGTTGGGCCTGGCCATGTGGCTGGTGGCCTTTTTGAAGCCTAGGCCTGCAAGCTTGTATGCCTTGTCTGCCAACAGGCCTGTTTTCATCTGGTAGTTTCAGAGCAGGTAGTCACAGCTGCATTAAACAAGTGTTTCTGTGTGGTCTGTTGAATTTAGACATCATTTAGGGCATGGATGGCATTGGATTGAGTTGGGAAATGTGTTTATTGGGGGGTGGACTTTCTGTTCTTGGGCCTGGCCATGTGGCTGGTGGCCATTTTGAAGCCTAGGCCTGCAAGCTTGTATGGCCTTGTCTGCCAACAGGCCTGCTTTCATCTGATAGTTTCAGAGCAGGTAGTCACAGCTACATGAAACAAGTCTTTCTGTGTGGTCTGTTGAATTTAGACATCATTAAGGGCATGGATGGCATTGGATTGAGTTGGGAAGTGTGTTTTTTTGGATTGGGCTTTCTGATGTTGGCTGGTGGCCATTCTGAAGCCTAGGCCTGCAAGCTTGTCTTGCCTTGTCTGCCAACAGGTCTGCTTTCATCCAGTAGGCTCAGAGCAGGTAACCACAGCTTTATTATTCACGTGTTTCTGGGTGGTCTTTTGAATTGAGACATCATTTAGGGCATGGATGACATTGGATTGAGTTAGGAAGTGTGTTTTTTTTGGGTGGGCTTTTTGGTGTTGGGCCTGGCCATGTGGCAGGTAGCCACAGCTGAATTAAACAAGTCTTTCTGTATGGTCTGTTGAATTTAGACATCATTTGGGGCATGGATGGCATTGGATTGAATTGGGAAGTGTGTTTTTTGGGTGGACTTTCTGATGGGCCTCACCAGGTGGCTGGTGGCCATTTTCAAGCCTAGGTCTGCAAGCTTGTCTGGCTTTGTCTGCCAACAGCTGCATTAAACACGTCTTTCTGTGTGGTCTGTTGAATTTAGACATCATTTAGGGCATGGATGGCATTGGATTGAGTTGGGAAGTGTGTTTTTTTGGGGCGGGATTTCTGTTTTTGGGCCTGGCCATGTGGCTGGTGGCCATTTTGAAGCCTAGGCCTGTAAGCGTGTCTAGCCTTGTCTGCCAACAGGCCTGCTTTCATCCAGTAGGATCAGAGCAGGTAGCCACAGCTGCATTAAACAAGTCTTTCTGTGTGGTCTGTTGAATTTAGACATCATTTAGGGCATGGATGGCACTGGATTGAGTTGGGAAGGGTGTTTGTTTTGGGTGGGCTTTCTGATGTTGGGCCTTGCCATGTGGCTGGTGGGCATTTTGAAGCCTGGGCCTGCATGCTTGTCTGGCCTTGTCTGTCAACAGGCCTGCTTTCATCCAGTAGGCTCAGAGCAGGTAGCCACAGCTGTATTAATCAAGTGTTTCTGTGTGGTCTGTTGAATTTAGACATCATCGAAGGTCATGGATGGCATTGGATTGAGTTGGGAAGTGTGTTTTTTTGGGGTTGGCTTTCTGATGTTGGGCGTCTTAAAGACATGCCTTTATTGTGTGTGTCTGGTGTGTGTTGGTGTGCAATGCATGCACCCTGCAGACCTTTTGGGGCCTGTGAATTTTCGTATTTGCATTTTGTTGCATTAAAAAGGCAAAGCAGTGTGCTTTAGCATGCATCCTTTGCCCGGCTTTTATAGGCCTTTTGTCAGCTCCTGGTGTTTCCCAGGCCCCCTGCTTTTTGCTTGTGATTTGTGAGTGTCCATGTGGCTGTTGGCCCTTTTTTGTGGTGGGAGTTATTAGTGTCCTCCTTTTGCCATATAGGCCTGCATGGTTTTCCTATTGACTTGCTGCTTCCATCCACCCACCCCCTTTGGCAGCAGCAGCTCCATGAATGATATGATGCTCAAATAATTTAATGGCAAATAGGGTCCACCCCACTTCCATTACATTTTTATTTTGGTGGTTCTTATTCTCTTTCCTATCCTTCTTGAGAGTGAAGTGTGTGTACACAGTAGTATAACATAGCCCTTGTTGACAAAGTCTCAGAAATGGCTAGACTATATCTTTTGTCTGCACTAGTACAGTGGTAACTGAACCCAAACAACAAATGCAACATTTCACTGATGTTCTTCTCCTGGCTTATTTGCTTTAGGTGCACAAAAAGAGGAGGGGGTATCATCATCATCACCCTTTGTACTGCCAGCCAGATAGAAGCCCTGCTGCGCATCACGTCCACATGTGACCACTACTTGTTGTGCATCTGCGTCCTGCCTGACATCTGAAGAAGATGCCCCAAAGAAAGGTTGCAGGTCCAGTACCAAGAAAGTTGCCAGTGAGAAGAAGGAACAGAACAAGGAAGTGCCATCATTAACCACTGCTGGTGTGCCGGCCAATTTTTTTGGGGGACCAAAAAAGTTACGCCTGCAGCAGCGTTGTCCGGGAACCAAGCTGGGTTCCCGGACAACGCCAAGCACCTCTACACCAGCGGCCAACCCCACTAACCTAGGCCCAAGCCCTTGAGTGTTACAGAGGTACCCAGTCATTGTGCACTAATCATCTTTCTATAGTACACACTAAACGTAACTCAAGGCAATTTTCCTCTTCTTGCAATAATTTTTAATAAGAAATTTGTACTTCTACTGCAGCTTGATACATTGCTTTTGATTAAATACAGGAAGGGCACTCTATCTGCACACTGAGTATGACAACAGCACCGTCTATGATGATGATGGCAAAAAAGACAGCCCATTAACAAAAGATGAGAAGGAACAGGTAATGAAAATTAATGTCATGCATAACACCTGACTCTGAACGATTGGTGTTTTTGTTGTTTGTTTGTTGTGCATGAAGTGAAGTCAAAGTGTACTAGTAGTCTTACTGTACACACTAAAGAGTGACTGAAGTCAATATTATTTCTACTCTTGTTGTGTAATAACAAAATGTACCTTCTACTGCAGGCCAATCTTCACAGTCAGTCAGTACAAGTATCCGAGATGATTCATGGAAAAATAACAAGTCAGGAGGACGTTTCATGAATGGCATAAAAGGTAAACACGTCAACAACAACCACAGCAGACCCAAATGTCTGTGTAGAAGTGGAGTCGAGTGTAGCGGTGGGATGACTGCGGTGTATTGATTTACTAACTTAAATTCTAAAATGTTATGTTTGGATATGTGCTTTGTCCAACTCTTTAAAAAAAAGTACTCTAAATGGAGGATGTGGTAAGCGATGTGCCATCACTGTGGGCCTGCTCTGTCCTGTTGTTGAAGGTCGATGCTGGAAACAGACTAGAGTAGCGATGATGCATACATGCCACCTCCGAAAGTGTTCTTGTTGCACTACACCATAACTTGTGCATTTCTTTCAATTTTGTTTCTCAATATTCCTTTTGTTTTTCCATCTACAATTACAGGCCGGGCCTTGCCCTATACTTGGGAAAACATTACAATGCACACTTATCTTACCAATAAATCTATATTTTCTAGGCGGGCAGTGGCGACTGGCGACACCCAAGATTGATGGACGAGAGGCCCAAGAGGAATGCTGAGATGCAAATCAAGTCCACATTTTTGACCAGGATAACACAGTAACAGTATCAACTTTTGTAATCTTTTAAATAATTTTTTTTGTTTTCTTTTTATTGAAATATACAAACAAGCAAGGCATGAAATATGTTATACAAAGTGTCAGTTCAATTAAGGGAGGAAAAATACACTGAACAGCATTCGATTTTAAAGAAAAGAATATGGGGACAAGGGTCAAATGTAAAAAACAATACAATAGAATGGTCAAAATGTATGGGTCAGGGGGAAGGTGGAGCATCAATGTTATCGACTGCAGGCGGTATATATTCCCACGATAGCTATTCCAAGGCCCCCATACTCTACAGCACTTCCGGGGACAGCCTCTGGCTAGGTACACAGTCTTTTCCCTGAACATACACCAATCCATGTTTTCCTTCCATAAGTCCACAGCAGGAGGCCTCTGGGACACCCACAACTGAGCAATATCTCGCTTGGCAATCATGGCCCCCAGGGATGCCCACTGAGTCTGAGCTACATTATAATCTGTAGGTTCCAGATGTTCAACAAGCAGCGTCTGGCCTCCGGCAGGAGAGCAACACCAGTCACTTCCTTCATGACCTCATGGACCCCACTCCAAAAAGCAGCAATCTCGCGACATTCCCAAATAATATGAAGAAAGGTAGCAACCTGCCCACATCCTCGCTTACACAATCCCTCCTCAGAAAAGCCCCTCTGGACCAAACGGGGGCCCGTGACGTAAATTCTGTGGAAGATCTTAAGCTGTACCAGTCGGAGTCGAGCTGGAATTGCGACCTCCTTGGGAGAGGATATCGCAGATTGCCAGTCCTCGTCATCCAATTCCAGGCCGTCACGGGTCCACAAATCCCAGAGATGTAGCAGGAGATCAGGCCTATTATTAATTAATTTCTTGTAAACAAGAGAGATGGTGCTGTCGGGGACATGGCCATCCAACAGTCTATCCTCAAGTGGGGACGACTCCGGAATCACCTCACCCAAAGGGAAGACCGACGTTAAAGCATGGTGAACCTGGACGTAGCGAAAGTACTCTGTGTCACCCAGTTCAAACTTCGTCTTTAACATCTCAAATGATTTCACCTGGCCCTTCATCCAGAGGTTGCCCACCTTACTAATACCAATAAGGTCCCATCTATCGAACCCCTTTGTTTTCCATAACTTCCCAAGCCTGTCCAAACTGAAGAGCGGGGTCGCTAAGTATTAGCATCTTGCCACGTACGCACCGCCATCTTTGTAGGCCCCGACAGAGTCTTGACCACCGATTTTGAGTACAGCGCCCTATAATAATTACCCCCAGGAAGCAGCCATCTGTCCATAGCAAAAGCAGGATTTAATACAGGACCATACATACCATGGTTGATGGCACCCAATTGAGCAGCCCAGTAATAGTGTTTGATGTGTGGGAGAGCGATTCCCCCGTTATACCAGAGGAGCGTCAGTTTGGCAAGAGCAATACGAGGTCTACCGTCCCATATCAACTTCCTCCGAAGGTCTTCGACAGCACGTAAGTATCTAGCGGGGCCAATTTCAAGAGTGTTCTGGAGAGCGTACAAAAAATGAGGCAAAGACATCATTTTAAATTGGGCCACACGGCCAAGCGGCGAAAGCGGAAGTTTACGCCAACCCGCGACGTCCTGTTTCAATCTAGCCAGAGGTGGGAGAAGGTTCTGTTCATAACGGGCCATCAGATCCAACGAGATAAAGATACCAAGGTACTTAAATCCTGCAGAGTCACCTGGATAGGGCAGGTACGTGGGAGAGGAGGGACATCACCAGAGAGAACGTATAAATAGGATTTCGCCCAGTTGATAATCAAACCAGAATTACTACCAAAGTAGGCCAAGACATCGCACAGAACCATCAATGACTTCAGGGGTGAGGTCAGATACAGTAATATATCATCCGCGTAGAGCAAGATGCGATACTCGAATTCAGGAGACCATTGAATACTCTTCATCGAGGGTTCTCATCGTATCCACGCAGCAAGCAAGGGGTTCTAGGGCTAGGGCAAACAATAACGGAGACAGCCCTGATGAGTGCCTCTTGCAATACTAAACTGAGTAGGAACACGACCATTCACTACGATTTGCACAAGGGGGTCTTCGTAGAGAAGCCGCACCCAGCCAATAAAACCAGGTCCAAACCCGAACTTAGCCAACACGGCCCATAAGTATGGCCATTCCACGGTATCGAAAGCCATTGTCACAGCTCTCGCGAGAACGCCGTGTAGACGCCTAAGATTCAGAGCAGTATTTCTATGCGGAATGAAACCGGATTGATCCGGGTGTATCAATTCACTGATAACGTTGATCAAGCGGTTAGCCAGCAATTTTGCAAGGATCTTAGGTTCAGCGTTCAAAAGAGAAATCGGCCTGAACGATGTACACCTGTCTCTCGGTTTCCCTTCCTTATGGATCACCACAATGGTCGCGAGACATTGATCACTGGGTAGAGAACCTCCCTCCAGAGATTCCAAAAACATATCTCTTACACAGGGCGCTATCTTGTCAGGCCGCAATTTGTAAAGTTCAATAGGCAGGCCGTTAGGACCCATAACCTTTCCCGAACGCAAGGAGCGAATCGCAATAGCCACCTCTTCTGCAGTTATTGGAGCATTCATATGTTCCCTATCCAAATCAGAAAGACGGGGTAAAGCAATACCACGCAACAATAGATGTGAATCTTCCTCCGCCCTATCCGACACAGAGGCATATACTGACTGAAAGTGGTCTGGGACACACAGAACGATCTCTTCAGGGTCAGTAACCCGGCAACCACTCGCTGTCTCAATCACGGGCACCACACGACTAGCCCTATCCTTCTTATCCAGCCACAATATCAATTTGCCAGCTTTATCTCCTACGTCATAAAGCCGTCCCTGTTGTTCTCTGTTCATTGCCTTAGCTGCGTCAGTAACCAGCGCCCTATACTCCAACTGCTTGAGCCGCAAAACATGCGTCTTAGCACGCATAACCTCCCGTTCCAGGCCGAGTTCAAGATCCGCTATCTCCGCCTAAATCTTAACCACCTCCTCGTCTCTCCGTTTCTTAACATCTGCGATTAACGACAGGGCCTGGCCCCTGAGAACAGTTTTGAAAGCCTCCCAAAGGGACACCGCCGACGAAACCGAGCCCTCATTCTCAAGAAAATAGTGATCAAGGGATTTCACCAGATCCGCACGAGTTTTAGGGTTCCGGAGGTACCATGGGTTAATCTGGGCTACCCGACCCTCTGTCGCAGGACTGGACCCCATACAGAGCCATAGTGGAGAGTGATCAGAGATCCCCAAGCTAGATGCTTGACCTCAGTAACAGAAAGCGCCTGTGCAGCCGGGACCAAAACATAATCAATTCTAGAAAGACTACCGTGCGCACCTGAGTGAAAGGTGTACTGCCGCTGAACGGGATGCAACAACCTCCAACAATCTACCAAGCCCAGAATATCAATGAAGTCATGAAGCCAGTTCTGCGCCCCCTTAAGATCTCTAGGTGGATGCCCATCAGCCATACCAGAAGCACCAGCGTTAAAATCACCACCCAATAGCAATGACCCCTCGGGGAGAGTGAGGACCACCCGTCTCAAGTCCACGAAAGTAGTAGAATGTAGGCCAGGGGGGACATAAGCGGAAACCAGGGAAAGAGTTCGACCCTCCCACCTACCCGTTAGAGCGACCGAGCGCCCCCTGTCATCTAGGACCGTTGCATCGATCTCCAATGGGAGAGAAGTCTTAATCAGAATACCAACCCCCCTTGAGCCTGAGGAAAACCCGGCATGGGCGACCAGACGATACCCCTTCCTATTCATGGCATGACAAGTATTACCTATCAAGTGAGTCGGACTACATCTGGGGAAAGACGTTTCAACAATTGCAGCACCACCCCGTGTTTAATCCAATCCCCGAACCCATTCACATTCCAACTCATCAATTTCAGCCCCCTACCCCCCAGCCGAAAGTGAAAGTTCCAACCCAAACAAGAAACCAGCACTTCGATCGGAAAGTCTGACAATACATTGCCTTGCAAAAAAACAAACACACACCCCAACAAGAACCCCCCACTCCCCCACCAACATCCTGTAACACCCCCGCACCCTGCACCCCATGCATAAGACTAAAAAGCCACCCCAACTTGCAGGGTGCCTGTCACCCCCACATCAACTAAGCTACTCAAAAGTAAGTCAGAGGAGGAAAGAGACCCACCAATAGCCCCACAACCCCACCGGATGTCACAACCATTCATATTACAATAGTACCGAACCACATTTCGAGGCCAACTGGGGGACCCCAGAAACCAGGCAAAGGTGTCTATTCCTGTTCCGTCGGTCCGCCTTCTGCCCCTCCGGATTGTTCCTCTGGTGCAGGATGGTTCAGCAGAGTGTCAAGCCAGTCGGACACTGCATCAGGCCGATCGAAAAAGTAAGTGCGCTCAGCGTGTTCGATTCTCAACTTGGCCTGAAAAAGCATAGGCCCATATCATGCAGTCTCCTCTTTACCCCCAGGAAATCAAGTCTCTGCCTTTGAACAGATTGGGTAAAGTCTGGGTAGAAGTTGATTATAGTGTTCTCGAACTTAGTAGGGCCACTCACCCGCGAAGCCTACAGGATAGCGTCTCGGTCGCGAAAGTTGTAAATCCTTGTGATCATATGCCGCGGTGGGGCACCCACCTTTGGCTTACCACCCGGCACTTAATGGGCCCGCTCGACCATGAAAAATGTTCTTAGTCCCCTGGGTGCAAGATGGTTAACAACCAAGTTTTCGACGAAGAGGTCAGCTGCAGAGTCTTCGGCCTGCTCCAGGACACAAATAATGCGGAAGTTGTTCCGCCAAGCCCTCCCTTCAAAATTCTCCAGATGGCGAACAAAGAGATCATTGGAGGCCGTCAGATTGCGGACCTCTGTCTGCAGGTCAGCAACATCGCTCATCAAACTGGAGGTCTTAATGTCCAACGACTTGACTTTTTTGTTAGTTTTTGTTAGGTCCATACGGATCAGATTAACATTGATCGTCACAGTTTCGAGTTTATGGGCGAGGGTCTCCATTTGTTGCCCAAGGGAGGACTTGACCCATCTATGGCGGCCATAACGTCTTGTAGGGTCGGTTCGGTTGCCGAAGTCGGAACATCCCTGGTGTCCTCTAGCGATCTGCCCAGTCTGCTAGGAGATCCCTTAGTTTGGTCATAATGGTCCATATTGTTGGTCCTCGTATAGCCACCCCGCCTGGTAGTCTTGAGCTTCTGCTTTTCACCCTTTGGTTTCCCCGCCATTGCGGAGTACAGACCGACGTGAGGCAGATAGTCTAGGTAGGAAGATGGTGGTCCAGAACCTAGGGACCGTGACCCAGCGTCACTTAGGAGGGCACACTCCAGGTATCAAAGTGAGAGTCTCGAAGCGGTGAGGAGGTACACTCGGATGTAGCAGAGAATAGCCGACCCCGGCACTAAGGGGCCGCTTGCTGTCGAATCTCCCTCAGGGAAAGGCCAAATCGAAAGTGAAAGTCAACCAGACCGGTCGACCCCACCACCTCAGGCCGATGTTGTTCAACTGCAGCTCGGGCACTGTGCCAACTCAACAGTCGGGAATCACGGAGGCGTAGGCCGCAATCTTCAGAGCACCACAACTCCGGTCTCCAGGGTCCGATTCGGAATCTGAAAACAGATCTCGCCTCACCCGTGGTTCATCTTCACGGATATGTCAATGAAGGACAGGGTAAACGACAGGATAGATGTGGGAGGCTACGAGGGTCTCAGGAGCCCTGTGCTCACGCGGCCATCTTGGTCGCGCGCGAAGCTCCTCCTCCCTAATCTTTTAAATAATTTGATTCATTTTTTTGTCTACAATCTTTACAACAGTGTGTTCTTGTTGTTGTTATTATCATTAGGTTTGCTCTCTGTTTATGATTAATCACTACCAATATTTAAACTTTTTATTTGCTATCTGCAAAAGTACTAAGCCCGGAACAACTGAACAAGAGGTGTATGTAATCCGGGGCTCCTTATCAATCATCATCATGCATGCATTTCCTTTTTCTCCCTTAACATATTGATATGGATATGGAAGTCTACAGAGTTTGTTGTTTGGTGTTTGTCCATGCGTATTGTCTGGTTTTCATTTTCAAACCTTTCCCCAAACCCTCACTTCACATCCATTTTCCAAACCCTAACTCTCTTTCCTCGGGCTGTGTGACTTATTGAGGTGTGACTAAATTAAATGTACACGAATAATTAGTCACACGCTTGCTGGGGCGAATGTGGTGAAAGCAACAGTACTTCAATTTCAAGGCAGAGCGATAATCTTCTTCTGCTTGCCTACCCTTGAGCAGTATATTTTAGAGGTGATTTTTATTTAACAAAGTAACATATACCTCTGCATTAATTGCCGGCATTGATTGGATTTGTTGTCGTCCTCATACACAGCACTAACTGTTACACTGTAGGCCTAGTCAAGTGACTCGACACAATTATAGTTTGTAACTCTGTCTAGTATGCTATCCACACCACCATTATGTTTTGTTGTAAAATATTATTGCATTTTATTGTTGCTCGGTAAGTTCTGTACTGTACTTCATTCTACTACTCCTCGAACAGTCTCTCAAAGGCGAGTGACTGTCTAATTTTCTTTTTTTGCAAATGCTGCTGCCCTGCCAGTGTCTACTACTACTACTACCACCACCACCACAATCATGGCTTGTTAGAAAAAGGAAACCATCATCACCATGCAGCCATCGCTGTGCCTAAGTTAAACATCAAGCAAAGGTGAGAGTAGTTTGGGGGAGGCATAATTAATAATGGACATGTTTTCAATCAATTCACACACCCCTTTGAATCCAGATAAAGAATGCATAGACTAGAAGAAAGAGACTGACACTACTATTAGGACAACTCAATCAGTGAGCGGGTCTATCTGTTTGTGTCTTACACAGTCAGCCAATTATTTAAATCAAACACTGGCTATGGGCAGACCAGCACCAGCAAGGAAACAGTGTTATGTAAAACAGTAACCCCACCTACAAAACATTAACAATATTGTATGTAAAGTAGAAATATAGATTTAATATTACCCTAACAAAAATAAACTATGTAAAAAAAAACACAAAATCTGACCCACCCCTCTCCCTAACCCCAATCAATGTCCGTAACGAGAAAGTCCAAATGTCCAAAACTTCAACACCTAATTCCCACCCACCAAAACAAGAATTAAAAAAGGGGCAATAGCTAGGGTCTATGTGTGGTGGGATTGTCTATAGAGGACACGCACTGCCTCCTTTAGTAGAGCGATGAGGTGCTTTAAAGCGGGTGGGTACCAGAGATGGAAATGCGGCAGCGGGTGGCCGCCAGACGGTGGTGCCGTACCGCTGGAGGGCGGTGGCTGTGTCCCAGGGCACTTGAGGAGGCTTCAGCTGCTGCAGCCTCCTCCTCTTCCTCTTCCAAGACCACCAGCCGCCGATATTCTCGTAGGACTGCCTCCAGCTAGCCGCGCCGTGCCTTGGCGGCCAACTCCTTCCGATCTGGTTTGGAAGGAGTAGCTGTATATCAAAAAGAAAAACAAGACATTTGTAAAATATACTCTTAGAAAAACAGTGAGACAAGTTAATTATACACATAGTGGCATGTTAGCACTATAAAGCACAGTACATAAGATTTGTGGTATATATCTATCCTCCCACTTGCTTGGGCTTTAACATTTGCAGGATTTTTTTCAGGCATTCAACCAACCATGCATCAGATTCTTTACTATTAGCCACCTTTGCAATTTGCATGCTTCCATCACACGTATCCTTCTCTCTGTCAGTCATAAGTATAAAATCTCGCCCATCCTTCTTCCTTTCACCACTTTTTAGTGCAACACCAGGTGATCTGATCTGACTTTTAGTCTTATCCATAAAACTTTCAAAGCGGAGATGAAATCACAGCTTCAACTTGAAAGTAGAACAGTAGAGGGGGAACCAAGATGGTGGGTTGAAGACACCACAGAGAAGCAGCTCAGGCGGCGACTCCCGACCCTACACTGTGATTTGAAGTCAAAAGGATGCTTGCCGCAAGGCGCTTAGTACAGTTAGAGTACTAAGTCTGAAGATTCGGGAGAGGAGCAAGAAATAAGAAAATAAAGATACAAAGCTTCAAAAAAGATAAATAAAGGAAGCTTACCTATTGCCCAAAACTCCACTGGCCTACATCAGCAATTACCGGGCTCCGGCAGCGGATGCTGCGATTCTCTCGCGGTCCGCTGGGGCGGCTGCTGTTGACCGCCCGGCTCTCAATTCCATGGTTGCTCGAGGCTCGGTTGGTCTGGTCTGTGACTGCTGCCGAGTCTGCTGCGTGTTGAGGTACCAGTGCCGCAGCCCACCCCTGTCGGGTCCTGGTCGGAGGTTCGAGTGGATATGGCACCAAAGAACGGGCCCAGGGTGACTCGCGCTGGGAAGTTTTCCGCGCTGGAAATGGAAGCGACGACTGGGGGTAAGACTATCACTGCCCCCACTTTACCTGCACCGGTAATGCCATCTCGAAAAAACGAATTACAGCTGTCGGGTAAGCCAAGTGCTTCGGCCCCTGTTGTTTGTGATTGCTGAGACTTTGACTGTTCAGAGTGAGCAGGGCGGGCCGAGCAAAGGATACAGTGTTGCTTCGGCTAAGCAGAAAGGTAACAATGTAGCTGCCTCTTCGGAGTTAACGGGACTACAAGAGGCTGATGTTGACGCTGAGGACCTGCTGCAGGGCTCTGATAGTGGCTCTAAAATCTCTCATTTAATGGACAAAGGGCTGAATGCTTCAAGGCAACAGCCTGGGTATATTAATTTGCGGGACATGAATACTAACATTACAGATAGTGCGAACCCCGAGAGAAACTCTGATAGCTTAGAGACTGAGGGGTTCCTGGATAAGGTAACTTGCCCTGTACCGGATAGGGTGCCGGAGCGGCGACCTGATCAGGGACTCCTTCAGATGATGGACTCACCCTGCAACTCTCTCTGAGCTACTAAACCAGGGGAGTAACTCTACTCTTACTCCTACCTCCTCCCCTGCTGGTCAAGAGTCTCAAGAGTCTCATAAATTTATTACAACGGGGCAAATTGATAAAATAACTCTTGGTGGTGAGGATGTGTTATCGAGTGATCTTCCAATAGCTAATGGGGATGAGGAGGGAGTTGAGAACGGCTCCAATGAGGACTATGAGGAGCTTGGTGAGGAGGACCTGATTAGTTCTTCTGCAGAGTCAAGCTATCCTGGCTGAAGACGGCTGATAGCCAGAAACCGGTCCTAGGATGCTTGATTCCGGTCCAGGAAAGACATGGCTTGGCAGTTCGGGCTGGACTGTTCCCATGAGGCACAGGGTCAAGGCTGATTTGCATATGGCCATGTCTGAACTGGGGTGGTGTGGAGTGCAAAAAAACTATGGATTTAGGCCCAATCTCTGTACTGGGGTGAATGCATGACGTTGTTCTGCATTCTGTCCATCAACTGTTGTTTTTGCATTAGTTCTTCTGCAGATACATCTAAATTTCTGGTTGGCAAAAGAGAGAAGGCCAAAGCAAAAGCAAAAAATAAAAACAAAAGAGGGAAAAACTCTAATGCAACGAACTCCCTGGCCTTAAACTCTGTTTCAGCTCCACGAAGGAATCCTCTTAGCGACAAGAGCCCTCTTAGGAAATGGATTCAGGCAAAGGATTTAGGGAAAAATATGACTTTGTATCTGTCAGGTACCAGTCCAATGGATCTTGACTCTTTTAAAGCGTGTTCTTCTTCATTTGGGAGTACCTCCAATAATATATCTTCATTGCCTCTATCCGAGACACCCTCAGTACATCCGGGCCTAAAACCAATACTTCTTATTGAGATATTGTCTTCAAGCGAGCCTAGTCCTAATATAACTAATACTTTTTCCAGTCCTGCTCCAATAATCCCCTCTGTCTCATCTGCACCTAATGTAATTGACTTGTTAGTACCAGCGGTTCCTGGAGAACAAGAAGCTGCCATTTCACCCTTCGATATCATCTTACACACCGTAACAAATCATCGTCAGGAGGCGCAACAGCATTTTTTGCAGTTGAGGGAGCATAACAGCCAGCTGCAGAACTCTTTGCAAGAGATGACTAATAAACTGGGGGGATCACACAGGAGATAGAGGATTTACAACTAAGGGTAGTTGGCATAGAAGAAGGGGCTGCCCGTACTGAGACTATCGTGAACCAACATGATGCACAAATTATGAACCTTCAGCTAAAACTCGAAGATATGGAGAATCGCCAACGTCGATTAAATTTGAGGCTCTTTGGTATACCTGAAGGAGAGGAAGGGCTGGACTCTAGGGCCTATGTTGTTAAATTGCTCCAGAAGGCATTCCCTAACTTATCAGACTGGGACTGGGACTCACAACTTCAAAGAGTTCATAGGTTACTTTTAACCCAGAGGCATAAGGAAAGTAAATTTCCTCATCCTTTCCTTGTCTACTTTGGGAATTTTTTATTAAGACAGGCAGTCTCATTGAAAGCGCGACCTAACTCTCCAGTTGTAATTGAGAATGTTTCCTTTTTTGCACTGTCCGACCTTAGCAAGGCAACAATGGACAGATGGTGGAAGCTTCGCAAATTAATGGACTCATTTAAATCTCTGGGGGGCAAGTGTTCCTACAGGAACCAGCCCGCCTTAAAGTAACTAAGGGTGGTCATACATACTTTTTTACAGATGAGAGGGAAGCTGAGATCACCCTCTCTAAATTTGCCTAGCATTTTGTAGGGCATATTAGAAAATTGCCCGAACATCCTCCTATTTTTTAATATCCTCGGAGGACAGGCCAGGTATATTTTCCTTTTATTTTTTTTTCTTCTCCATTTATCTAGGCCAAGAAGCAATTGAATTTAGTATCAATCTTAAAAAGGTTAGATTTGTTATCTCTCATCTTTTGAACTTTGCTCTTTCTCACTCCTGTTCTTTAGTGTTTTTCTCTTTATAGAATTTTCTTTCATGAATTATTAAAACTGGAATAGAATTTTTTTTCCTTTTTTACTTGTTCTTCTCTTTTTTTGTAGGGCGAGCCCTGTGTTGCTCCTCTGCACGGCTGCCTATACAGGGGCAGCAGAATATAGAGGGGTGTTCCCCCTGAGGTATAAGCAGGAGGAGGGTGGGTATGCAGGGTTTTCAGGAGGGTGGGTTTGTGAATGGGGTAACATTTTGGCAAATAACAACACAAGAATGAGATTTGCTAAAATTGATAGGAGGGAGGTAATTTTTTATTTTTTTTTGCAGCAGATTGGTAAAGCTAACATATTTTTGAAATTTTTCGGTTGAGATGTTTAGCCTGGAACGTTGCGGGCCTTAATAGCAAGACTAAGAGATGACTTGTTCAGGAGGAGATAAAAATGTTTAATCCACATTTAGGGGTCGATTCCGATTCAGGAAAAACCGCTCCGAATAGCCGTTCGGAGCGTTTTTCCCATACGAATCGCACCCTGCAATGTCCCCCGTACGTACGACGAAGTGGTGCTTTGCATCGAATACGTAAAACACGCGCTGCCATCTTGGAAATGGGTCATATTCATAATATCAGGGATATTTGGCGATATATTTACCCTAATACATCTGGATACACATACTACTCTGCGCCTCATAAACTATGCTCAAGCATAGATATGGCCTGGGCCACAGATAGGATTTTGAGCATTTGCTCTATTGAGATATGTCCACGGGTCACTTCAGACCACAATCCCATTCTTCTTGTTTTCAATACTCCACAAAAAATTCAGAGCCTTAGGTTGATTTCTTTTCCAAGGTATTTATTATTAGATATACAGTTTGTTTCATAACTTAAGACACATCTCACAGAATTTATTGAAATAAATCTTAATTCTACTTCATGTATTATAGTCTGGGATGCCTGCAAGGCCAGTATGAGGGGTTTACGCAACAATTTGTTTTAAGACAGAACTCGGAACGCCGCAAAACAAATAAAGCGATGACTACTAACATCTTATCATTAGAGCAACAATTGTCTGATCCTTTACGTCAAGGCTCTGCAAATGCTGTTGAATTGGGTTTAAATCTAGTGGATCTGAAATCTGATATGAAAACAATATTTAGGGAAAAAAGTAGTGTTAAATTTCACAAACATCAAGTATCCCAATATGAGAGTGGTGATAAAATCGGAAAAATTCTGGCCTATAAAGTTGTAGGGGACAAAGCGAACACTCTGATTAAAACTTTAAAAGGTCCTCATAATATCATCTAAGATCAGCCGGCACAGATTTTGGGGCAATTTGTTTAATTCTATAGAATTTTATATACTCCTGAAAACTATCCCAGCACGGCCAAAATACAAGACTATTTGGACAGAAATATCCAAAAAAATGGAGAAATAGTCGGTCTCGATCAACTGTCGGATAACATCAATATGACAGAGATTAGGCTTGCCATTTTTTCCTTACCATCAGGGAAAGCCGCAGGGGCAGACACTCTACCAATGGAAATATATAAAATCTGTATTGACGAGCTGTTACCCATCTTCTGTCAGGTAATTAGGTCTATTGGCGAGAACGGAAAAGCCCCGAGCTTGTGGAATACTGCTAAGATGTTTTTTTTTTTAAAAGGGCAAACCTGCTGATGAGTGTGGGTCATATAGACCCATCTCACTAATAAACACTGATGCCAAAGTATTCGCCAAAGTCTTGGCTACACGATTGGCTCCCTTCATACCGAAGTTAGTGAATCCTCAACAATATGGATTTGTTATTGGTAGGAATACTACAGCTCATATCAACATGGCCATAACAGCTTTTGATATAGCAGAGACTGATTCCACCCCACTCGGTATGATATTGTTGGATTCTGAGAAAGCTTTTGACCGAGTGGGGTGGGATTATCTCTGGTCAGTAATGATAGCTTTTGGTGTTAATGGCCAATTTGTAAGATTGATATGAGCTATATATGACAACCCCACAGTGAGAATTAGCTATGCCGGTATGATGTCTTCCACCTTTGCAATATCCCGGGGCACTCGGCAAGGGTGCCCTTTGTCACCCTTGCTGTTTGCGCTCTCAATGGAACCATTACTCTATGCCCTACAAATACAGTCTCGAATAATTCCTTTTAAATTTGCTCCTCACTCTTTAAAAATCACAACGTATGCTGATGACATCGCCATCTACTCCACAGATGTGGCAGAGGCATTACAGGGGATATTTGCTGTAGCTAAAAAATTTAGGGCGGTGTTAGGATACAAATTAAATGTAAATAAAACACAAATAGTAGCAAACTAAAAACCTGTGGCATCCACACAAGGGATCTGTATGGCAACACTTATTTGGGTGTCAAAATCTCATCTAAAATAAGTGAGGTAATTGCATTTAGCTATGATGCTCTATTAAAAGAAACTTCCCTCTTACTAAAAAAATGGCACAAGCTCCCCCTGAATATTATCGGCCGGATTAATTTAATCAAAATGAAGGTACGTCCTAAATTTCTTTATTTATTTCGGTCCATTCCTCTTTTGTCTTAATAGTTCTTTCTTTAAGAAACTTGATGGGATACGTAGAAGTTTTATTTGGGGGTATCGGAAAGCGCGTAGGTCGATGGTGCTACTTAAGCGCTCTCTAGACAAAGGTAGTCTTCACTGCCCCGATTTTAAATTATATTTTCTGGCAACTTTTTTTGGCCGCCTCCGTAGCTTACTCAATGTGGATAACCTGGGGCCCGGGACGCTGATGGCGAAATCAGATATCGAGTCAGCGTTCCGTTTGCTCCCGGTATACCCGGAAGACCAACGTTTGTTGGGATTCATGTTTCAAGGTTTGTATTACATGGACAGGTGTATGCCGATGGGGTGCTCGATATCTTGTGCTTATTTCGAGAAATTCAGTAGTTTTCTGCAATGGGTTTACACGAAGAAAACAGGTTTTCGGAATGTGATGCATTACCTCGATGACTTTCTGTTCCTTGGGGCCGCTGGGGATGATGAATGTGCCCGGGCCTTGACTGAATTTTGTGTTTTAATGAATCAATTTGGCGTGCCGTTGGCACCAGGTAAAACTGTGGGTCCCACGACTTGCCTCGAGTTCCTCGGGATCGAGTTGGACTCTAGTGAGGGTTGTTTTCGTTTACCAGCTTCCAAAGTATCGAAATTCAAGACAGCCCTGCAAATGTGTATCACTGCATCTAAAGTTACGCTGCATCAATTGCAGCAATTGGTGGGGAAGTTGAATTTTGCCTTAAGAGTGATCCCGATGGCCCGCCCCTTCTCCCGTTCGATTGCACAGGCGATGGTCGGCCTAAAGGAGGGTCACCATCGCACGAGGTTATCGGCCGAGGTCCGCCAAGACATGCGTATTTGGTTAGCATTTTTGGCGGATTTCAATGGTCGAGTCGTCTGGAACAAACCGGCCTTGTCCTCTGAGGAACTTGGTCTATGGACGGATTCAGCGGGAAGCATAGGTTTCGGCGCCATCTTCGGCACAAAATGGTCGGCACAAAGGTGGCCAACATGGTGGCATGAAGAGGGGCTGACGAGTAATATTGCTTTCCTTGAACTGTTTCCCATTTTGGTGGCCCTCAGAACCTGGCCCGAGGGATTCAAAAATCACTCTGTCATATTTTGGTCTGACAATATGACCGTTGTAGAATGCATCAATAGTCAGGCAGCACGTTGTAAAATGATTTTAAGGCTGCTTAAAGAAATTGTCTTACTGTGTATGCAACTGAACGTGGTATTCAGAGCAAAGCATGTCCCAGGGGTGATGAATCAGGCTGCTGATGCACTGTCTCGTTTTCAAATGCAGGCTTTCTCGGGTTTCCTTCCCTCAGCGGACCCAGAGCCAGCACCCTTTCCCGAAGCTCTCTGGTCTCTCGGTGCCCCGAACTTCGTTACCTCGTGGGAGAGAGTCTAGCACCAAGGACGAGGAAGGCATACGAAGGGGCGTTTCGGGCTTATTTAGCCTTTTTGGGGGCTGAGAGAGGGGGACTTTGGGGGCATGAGGATTGGGTAGTACATTTTCTGATGTCCTTGCGTAAGGCTGGGAAGTCGGTGGCTACAGCCCAGAGGCATCGTGCTGCCATCTCCTTTGTTGCCAGGGCTCATAATATCCAGGACCCGACAGCGTCTTTTGTGGTACAGAAAGCGCTGCGTGGGTGGCAACGCCTTGAGGGTCGCAAAGTAGATGAGAGGCGCCCGATAGGTCTGGATAGGTTGTCCCAGTTGCTGGCCACACTCCCCGCCACATGCTCGTCTCAGTTCGAGGCCTGTTTGTTCCGAGCTGCTTTTACGCTTGCATTTCACGGGGCAATGAGGATAAGTGAGCTGGTAGCAAGGAGCAAGCGGGATGTGGTGGGGGGTTTGTGCCGGGAACACGTTCAGATCAGGGGTGAGACGATGACTGTATCCTTTGTCAAGTCAAAAACCGATCAAAGTGGGGTGGGAGACTGCATAGTCATTCGCAGGATCCCAGGGTCTTCCATGTGTCCGGTGAAGTGTTTAGAGGATTACCTAGCATGAAGGGTGGCATCATGGGGGGGGACATTGTTGAGACACGCGGACGCCACCCCACTGACGAAGTTTCAGTTTCAGCGGGTGCTCGCGATGTCAATTACGCAGCGGGCCTGGACCCGGGTGAGTTTGGGACCCATTCCTTTCGGATAGGGGCTGCCACTGAAGCTACAGCCAGGGGTCTTAATGTGGAACAAGTAAAACGAGTGGGGCGTTGGTCCTCCAATTGTTATAAGAGGTATGTGCGGTTGCACATGTTGTGAAGCTGTAAGAATGTACTCGCGCTTCTTGTCTTTTGTTTGGTTTTCAGTTACGCAAGCCTTCGAGGCGGGGCGGACTATGCAGTCGACCCAACACCAGGCCAGCGGTCACACATCACCAGCTGTGAGAAAGGAGGTGTGGGTCGTGGGCCACTCATACGTGAGGCGTGCCGCAGACGTATTCGAAGCAGGTGACATGATTCACGTAGCTGGGGAATACGGGTACAGAATGTCCTTCTACGGAAGGGGCGGTCTCTGTATTGACCAGTTTCAGGCATTCTTTGAGGGTTTGTTAGGGCGGATGAGGTCACCGCCGTCTATAGTCATAGTACATTTAGGGGGCAATGATTTGGTCACCACCGGTAGACGACTTCTCCTGGAGGCAATGCTTTCCACTGTAAGTTGGTTGGCGAGGAAAGTTCCGGGGTGCATAATTGCGTGGTCTCATATAATCCCACGAAAAGTGTGGCGGGGGGCTATTTCGATCCCTGCTTTGAACCAGTCTGTTAGAAAACTTAATAACAAAGTGAGTAGGTTGTTTCGTTCCAGGACATTGCATTCTATCTCGCACGGTTGTATTAATGATGACAGTATGTATCTGGGGGATGGTGTGCATTTGTCTCGGGTGGGAAATGAGTTACTCATAGGAGACTTCTTAGCATGGTTAAAAACGTTGGAACATGACCTTTAGCTAGGAGTTTTGTGGGGGGCCCGGATAGCCGGTCAACTATCCGGGCCTGTGGCGGTAAGGTCATGATCGGTGAGCACTAATTAGTAGATCCCTATGAGTGGGCGTCACCCAACACGGATGGGAGCGCTCGGGAGAGGTGGCCATTGGCCCCTCAATGGGGAGGCGGTCCCTTCTAAGGATGGGTCGCCGGAAGTAAAGGAAAGGCGGTCAAGGCCCCTTCCTTTGTAGGAGGGGTTACAGCCCCCTCCTGGGGAATTTCCCGGGGCCAGTGACATCTGCGACGGCAGATGCGGTAAGTTGTGTGGGGTTGGGATAAGGTCTACGGTACCTTCTAGATACCTCACACGAGTATTCGAACGACCTTTAACTGGCGTCGAGTCTTTAGGTGCCCCCGTCAAGTCAAGGGAAATTGGTAATAGTTGCACTTGAGGTACGCCTCCGTGCTGTGGCCCAGCCCAAGTGGGAGGGGTAAGTCTGGTTAGGGATCTTGACACCGGTTATGACCTTGCCGTTGGCCCTTAAACGTTAGGTTGTACAATTTCAATATGTCAAGAAATGTTTTGTAGGATGCTAGTTCGGCTAGGAGAACCTCTGTATTAGAGAATCTGTTAAGGTTAGCCAAACATCGCAATATGGTAATGAAATTGTACATAACATGAAACGTTTAATGTTTTAATTTTGTTTTAATAAATACGGCCGGTATGGTCACTCCATCCCACTTCCAAAAACTTCAAGAACTGTTTCCGGTTTCCCTCCTTTTGGGGATTGTGTTGAGAGGGGGTGGCGGGTATCTCGGCCATATGGAAAGGGGCGACCAACTCGGTCCCCCCGAACGTATGGCCGAGTGCCTCGATCCCCCCGGGAAGCCATTTTTGGGCGGGAGGCGCGCCTCAGCTGGTATGCCCGAAGCGGCGTAGCTGGGGCGCGCTCGTTCCCGCCCTAGAGTGGGCTGGCCTAGACACCGACGCAGCCAGCCACGCCCTCGGGGCAGGCAGGGGCGGGTATACGCCCGCCCTGAAGACGGATAAAAAGGGACGCAAGACCAGAAGACATCCTCTTGTTCTTGTGCTCTGAAGCTGCACCTCCTCGCTGCACGTGAGCTCGGGACAGAACGAAGAGCCAATTTTGACCCACCCACCAGCCCCTGAAGACAGCCAGTTGTGTATAATAAAGTTGATTAATTTTGCTTCGGTTTTCGTTTACAGGTTGTAGTGCCATGTTGATGTTGAGTTAATAAAGAATGTTCGTTTTTGAGTATGTTTTCCATTAAAGATATTCTGTTTAGTGTTGAATTTTGGATGCATGCTCTTTCGGTCATAGTGGCCAATGTATTCGTAGGTTAATTTGCACTGTCGTATTTATTTTTGGTAGGCGGTAAGGTCATGATCGGTGAGCACTAATTAGTAGATCCCTATGAGTGGGCGTCACCCAACACGGATGGGATCGCTCGGGAGAGGTGGCCATTGGCCCCTCAATGGGGAGGCGGTCCCTTCTAAGGATGGGTCGCCGGAAGTAAAGGAAAGGCGGTCAAGGCCCCTTCCTTTGTAGGAGGGGTTACAGCCCCCTCCTGGGGAATTTCCCGGGGCCAGTGACATCTGCGACGGCAGATGCGGTAAGTTGTGTGGGGTTGGGATAAGGTCTACGGTACCTTCTAGATACCTCACACGAGTATTCGAACGACCTTTAACTGGCGTCGAGTCTTTAGGTGCCCCCGTCAAGTCAAGGGAAATTGGTAATAGTTGCACTTGAGGTACGCCTCCGTGCTGTCGCCCAGCCCAAGTGGGAGGGGTAAGTCTGGTTAGGGATCTTGACACCGGTTATGACCTTGCCGTTGGCCCTTAAACGTTAGGTTGTACAATTTCAATATGTCAAGAAATGTTTTGTAGGATGCTAGTTCGGCTAGGAGAACCTCTGTATTAGAGAATCTGTTAAGGTTAGCCAAACATCGCAATATGGTAATGAAATTGTACATAACATGAAACGTTTAATGTTTTAATTTTGTTTTAATAAATACGGCCGGGATGGTCACTCCATCCCACTTCCAAAAACTTCAAGAACTGTTTCCGGTTTCCCTCCTTTTGGGGATTGTGTTGAGAGGGGGTGGCGGGTATCTCGGCCATATGTTATATTCTTGCCCAGTTCTGACCGGATTTTGGTCAGACCTTGACAAGATCTTGAAAAAAAAACTTGTTAGATGACCCTCTCTCACAGTATCAACAGTACCATTAGACCTACACACTGTTACTATTCCGCAGAAAGATCTAGTGACTATTCTACTGTCATGTGCCAAATTGACCGTCGCCCGAGAGTGGATATACCCGAATCCGCCCCATATTATGGAATAGTTGTCCTTGGTTAATGAAATCTATACAATGGAGTCTGCCCTTGCCAAAATATTAGGTGTCCGATCACTAATGAAGCTTGATAAAATCTGGGGTACTTTTATATAATTTCTTAGTAATATTACAAATGAATTGGGAATATACTCTTCAATCTCCTATGACTACTTTTCATTGAATCTTCACTGGATTAATAATTTATTGCTTTGTATTTTCCTGCAATGTTTTATGGTATGTTATTTTATATCATTTTATAGTACCGATATGTTAAGAAGTTACATCTATTCTGCTTAATTTTCCCTTTACTCCTCCGTGCTAAATGTATAGTCTTATTTTTCTTGTGTTGTTAATAAAAATTTAAAAAAGAAAAAGAAAAAAAAGAAATCACAAATAGATGACGCCATTGGTTACTCAATACTCCTGCCCCTAATGCCTTCACTAATGCCATTTAAACGGTGTCTTCACTCTTTAAACGTTCACAACTCTTACTTACTTAGGGCATTATTAGGATGTTGGCAGGCTTTGTCCGCCCGCCCTCCTCACGCTAAAAGGGACCACCCACCATTTGGGTGGGGGTCATGTGGGGGCAATTAGGATGCGCCCGCCACAGTGGTGGGTGTATCCCGTATTTTTAACATTGTGGTGGGCGTTGCTAAAAGCACCACTCGCCGTAATGCTAAAAATACATGTTGTGCTTTTCCAAGCACAATGTGACAGGCCCCGCGTGGTGCCTGCCACATTGTGCTTTGAAAGGCATAGGGTACCATAGGTACCCTCATGGGGGCCCGCAACAGGCCTCCAAGCATACTCTGCATGCCTTTCCATGGTGGCAATGACGCCACAGAAAGACATTCCAAAATGCACATTATATGGCTGGCGGTGTGTTTCAGACACCGCCACCATATTGAACCCTTTTCCGTCCGGTCGACATGTCGACTGTGTGGAAAATCGGAGGACTGTCTTTCTATCTGCTGCGGACCCTCCAGCCATTGTAATATAGTGGGGGGTCTTTTCTACAGGGAAGGCGGGAGGTTTGCCCCTGCAGGGCCGGCGGTGACTACCGCCGGCCCAGCGGGGGCAATCTGCCTGCCATCCTAATGGGGCCCTAAGTCTCACCAGTACAGTATACATACAGTACACCCTTGCAGAGAGTGTAATGTCAATAGTTAATGATTATGAATCTAACTTACCACCGCCCGTCACTGGTGCTGGCTCGCCCCCTACCGCTCCATCGCCAACTGCCACATCCTCACCATCTGCGTCGCCTTCACCGCTGGCCCCGGCAATGGTGGTCGGTAGTGCGCTTAGGAAACATTACACATTTTTAGGCGTTGTATACACCTCCCCTACTGGTCAGTAGCAAGATTGAAAAATTAGTTAATAGTATACAACATACATCACTAGTACAAATCAGGTAGTAGTAGATTAGACACTAGCAGTTATATATGGTCCCTAGGGTCATTCTAGCCTTTGCTTAGCTAGCCCGAGCCATGCAACCATTTTACCTTTGTGTCTTATTTTTGTACATGTGACGTTATCTTGCAGCTTGTTGTATAAGACATCTTTGAGCCCACATGACCTCATACTGCTACTGTCTAAGCGCTGCGTACAAGGCCAACCAAAACTTTAACAAACCACTTTTTTATGAAGTTCTGGTGTACTGTTAGTCCATATTGCTTATCCATAAATGCTACACTTTTTGGCACGGCAGAGAAATCCTTGCAATATACTAATGCACACCATTTCATTTTTCGCATTACAGACGGACGATTCCCTTCTACGAGCCAGAGCTTTGCAGAGCTCATGATGCAACAACTACCAGTACTAGGATCTTCTAAGGTGAGGGGTCCCCAGAATTCACTCAGAGATCTTCATTTATATTTATATAAACTATCTTCCTACCTAGGAGATGGTGGTGCTTCCACCACTGTTCAGTTATCATGATTTAATTCCCAACTGTAAGTAAGTGTAAGAATGTTATTGATTTTCCTGTTGGTGCTGCATTATAGAACAACGTACAGAGCTTGTCAATTCAAAATAAAAATTTTGAATTTACATAGACTTGGTGGTATTTGGTGTGGACTTACACAAGTGAGCGAGCGAAAGGAAGGGTATGTATGTGCATTGCTTCCACCACTGAGAGGTTGGGTGTGTTATGTTCTGGGTTGTCTACTTGTTGGGTATCTTGGGGGGAGGGTTAGGAGAGCTAATATTTATGACAGGACACTACTTTAACTAGTCAGGCAGGGGATTGTGGTGGGTTCTGAACTTCTGATTGAGGTGTGTGAGGAAGGGAAGGTCCAACCTCCCATCACCAACATCCTATTTTCTTGTGCAAAGTTCTGTATTTTCAAAATCCCTACAACAGTAGTAGTATGTCCTATCCTATCAAAATAGTAATAAATCTGGTTGGGCAATCGTTGGTGGGAATTGTCGAAAAGCCTCAAGATGAACAAAGACTCAGAAACAATAGTTCGGGAAAAATATGGTGCAGTAAATGTTATGGAATAAGAATTATTAATAAAAAAACAAGAAGACTTACTAGGGCCAGCAGAAGAGCCCTCTTCGGTGTCCTCCTGATGGTGTTCTCCTGCCGACTGCGCCCCTGTCAGCCTGCCCCTGGGTGCTGAACAGGAAAGATATAAGAAAGAGACAAACATTAATGAATGGTGTCAAACAAATTAAATATTTTTAAAGAACGGTCAAAATTTATGTAAACAACAATTCCAATAACTAAATTGACCGATCTCATCTGGTCAACTGGTAGTATTGGGGGATTTGCAGATAAACTACTTACTATTTATCAACACTAATCCACTCTTCCATTCTGATTCCAGAATACTAACTAAGCCTAAGTAAGATGGGCCACCAGACCTAGCCCACCTATTCCAGGCGTGCCAATTGTACATTAAAGTATGCATTTCCACTTCTTTTAGTCCTCAACAATGCATATGGTCAAATGGAGGACACATGACTACATTTTTGTATACACCAAAGTTTTGGTTGATTGACTGAAGCTGATGTTCTGCTAGTGTTGCTAAGCCTATTACCACTCATTGAACAAACTACAAAAGGTTCTAATAAAGACTGGGGTACTTAGCAGCACGTGACGTAACAGAGGGGGTATCACGCATACCACTAATAAATTACAAACTCATATAAAGTAACTAAACCTAAGTATCAATCCGACCCTATCTCTTAGTGACAGGACAAAGTAAGGACTAGAGTCACTATAGCATTACGTTACTTAATTTCTCGAAAATAAACTCTTACATAATCACGCTAAGCGAGCGCAAACGCAAAGTTGCAAACAAGTAAGATTAGTAGCGCAGAAGAGCACCTGTGTCATAACAATCACAGAAGACTTTTAGCATAATTTACCTGTAATATAAGCAGCAGCATTCTATCTGGTTGGGAAAAAAGATATTCGCAATATATAACACAGAGCAGAAGAACAGACACAAAGTAGTAATAATTAAACAGTTACTCACCAAGACCCCGGACCTACACTCCTAGCAGGTCCAGCAGGTCCTGCTCCCGGTCCAGGATATCAAACCACCGGAGCGTCAACTGGTTCTGGGTGCGCCGGACCCCAGAGCAGCAAAACACTGCCCGGTGCACCTTCCCCCACTGCTGTCGACGCAGGCCTGCCACCTGCTGCCAGGGTTAAGGGGAGGTGGTGCTGCACAAAGAAAACTAGTGCAGCCAACTACACCTCCCCAAACAAGGCCCTTGCCTGCACCCCTCCGCAAGGAAGGCGGTCGCGACTCTGGCTCCTGCGGCGAGCCCTAAACTTGGACATGGTTCTGGGGTAGAGAGAGTGAGACGGGGTGGGAAAAAAAAGGTAATAAAATTACAAAAGTAAGTAAAAGAAATTAAAAGAGCAGGCAATAGAAAAAGAGTGAAGACGTAGCTAAAACACACAAAAAGTAGACAAAAACCAAAAATATAGAAGCTGGAAAATAGTCAGAGAGATAATAAATAAAAAAGATTTTAAAAAAGAGTCTTGAAACAAAGGATTGGAAAGATAGAGAGAGGATGGAAATCAGGCCCCAGTACCATATCAATAGAGTGAAAAACAAGATGGCCGCGCCCATTGCAACCATGTGCGCAAGTTTGGGCGATATTTTCTCCCTGAGCATGCAAAAAGCGTCGCGAACACGTAAAAGCGCTCCCGAACAGGAAATACGTACTGCGAACAGGTGCGAGCATGCATTGCGTGACCCAGAACAGGAAGTAAGCATCGCAAGTGGGCGGGACAAGTGAAAACAAGATGGTTGCGCCCATGAGCGACCGCATGGGTAAGTTGGCAAGACATTTTCAACGCAGAAAATACAGTGAATAGGCTGGAAAAAAAAACACAGCCACTGGCATTCCACAGGCCTTCTCTTCTTCTTCACGAAAGCTACTTAACTCTCCTGTTTACCAGATCGGTTCAGCTCTCCACGTAAGATGGAGATTCTGAGAAGATTAGTGCAGATCACCGTCAATTTGGCATTTATATACAGTAATATTTTACTTTTATTAGCAATAGTACTTTGTAAAACTGTGTGGCTCTTCCCTTTTTTGTATTTGTTTCAATGCTAGGTAGCCTATCAATTAAATTATCATTCCTTCGACAACAGAATTATGTGCCACTCACTGACTTGATAAATGTTATGTTTTTCTTAGCATCACCTTTCCCCAACTCCCCCTTCCCTTCACATCCATTCAATTAACTCCAACCACAGGTCATTTGTTCCATTGATGAACAGCGCCTGGAGACCATCACAGGTGGGGAGCCCACTATATAAACCCCTGATTGATTGATGTGTGACAATAATTTACACCATAAATGGAAACAATAGCCCATGCCAACCCTACTGCCTCCGCCCAGGCATGAGAGGGACAACATCATCATTACAGTGCAGAGTCCTAGAACAATATCTGTCCCAGGTAGCACTAGTGTGCACTATGGCCTGATTCACGAAGGTAAAGATACAATTTTGATGTTACTTTATTCTTGCTGTGTAAGTTTACAACTTGTAACTTTTCCATCAGTAACTTTATTTTACGTGTAGTAACATTGCGATTAGTAAGTAACTTCTCTCATTTTACCTGGAGTTACTGTTACTATTAGTTATTTACTTTTCACAAAATCTGAACTTACTTTACCTTTGTGAATCAGGCCTTGTGTTGCTTACACAATCTAAGCAAAATGGAGTAACCTTCTCCTGAATTCTGACTTTAGGTTTTTAAGTTTAGTTTGAATTGTTTACATAAATTAAATACTTAGGGGTCGATTCCGATTCGGGAAAAAACGCTCCGAATAGCCGTTCGGAGCGTTTTTCCCGTACGAATCGTACCCTGCAACGTCCCCCGTACGTACAACAAAGTACGATTCGTACCAGGAGCCGTACTCTGTACGAGTCGTATAAGAGACCGTACGACTCTAATCTCCGTACGATTCTCCCTCGGAACCTGCTGTACGCGACATCTGTACGGTTCGCGGCTGGTTTTTACGACCCAGAAAGTACGATACGTGTAGGGTACGCACCCTACGACCCTTTTTCTCCAGGAGCTGAAAACAGCCGTAAAAGCAGAGTTCGTGCCGAAACAGGTACGGAACGGCCCCCCCGGGTACGGTGCGTACCCCCCATGATTGCAGGGGTACGCACCGTACCCCTGCGATCATGGGGTGTACGAGCCGTACCCCCATTGTACGATCTGTGTACGAGCCGTACCCCCATTGTACGATCGGTGTACGATCGGTGTACAAGCTGTACCCCCATTGTACGATCAGTGTACGAGCTGTACCCTCATTGTACGATCGGTGTACGAGCCGTACCCCATGTACGATCGGTGTACGAGCCGTACCCCATGTACAATCGGTGTACGAGCCATGTACGATGGGGGGTACAGCTCGTACACCGATCGTACATGGGGTACGGCTCGTACACCGATCGTACAATGGGGGTACGGCTCATACACCGATCATACATGGGGTACGGCTCGTACACCGATCGTGCATGGGGTACGGCTCGTACACCGATCGTACAATGGGGGTACGGCTTGTACACCGATCGTACAATGGGGGTACGTCTCGTACACCCCATGATCGCAGGGGTACGTGTCGTACCCCTGCAATCATGGGGGGATACGCGCTGTACGGGGTGTATGTAATCGTGCGCTTTTCCGTACGAATCGCCCTTACCTGACGTGGACCGTACGAATAGCGTCCTGATTCCCCGGTCCGGATCGTACTCGTCGGGTCGTACGGCGTGTGTACGAGTCATACGGTTCACAGTCTCAGCCTTGCAATACGTACAGATCGCGACGATTCGGACGGATTCACGGAATGCGGATCGTACTACGCGACTCGGACGGACAGGTACGATTCGTACGGAAAGGGCTACGAATACGAATCGTACGGTGGATTTTTTTACCGGATCGGAATCGAGCCCTTACTAGTTCCCCAGATTGCCTTGAAGTTAATGCTGTTAGTTGTTGTGTGTATTACTTTTTTGCCACGGCGATCTCAGTTTTAGATTACTTACTCATGCTGTGTTTTGTTTTAGTCTAGTGGTCCTTCTGAATAGTCCTACAGTTCCCTCAGAATAGGAATTGGATGAAGGCCTGGCTGGCGGCCCAAGGAACTGGAGTCCGGTGCCTCATCCTCCTTTTCCTCCAAGGCCACCAGCTGGCGGTATTCCAATGTCAAAGCTATCTTCTGCTGGGATGAGTGACCGCCAGCAGCAGGAGTAGCTATTTCAAGATAGAAAAAAAATGAATTGTAATGCTCTGGGCAACCACTTGCTGCTACTATAGTGGCACAGTAGCAGAACAATGCTGGTATACTAGGGCCATTTACATTTTTTAAATGATTAGTCACAGGGCCAAGTGCTTCTTGCACTTGCATCACATGATGCAAGAGCACTGACTGCTAGGAATCAAGCCAGAATACCAATCAAAAAGGTATTTTCGTAAAAAATATTTTAATAGTGAAACTGAACAAACAATTGTGTTATGAAATTCCCTCCCATTAATGACTAAGACATATATGCTGTGCAATTACTACTTGACCATATGTGCAACATTAATGGAGTCATTAAGGTGGGTCTGGTACTCAGCAGCATGTTTTTTAGGGGTAGCTGTAATGGCATAATAATGTATTAACTTATTATAATGAATTCAGATGGCCCTGCTCTTCTCCAACTCTAAACTGATGGGCACATTGCCTACTCCGTCACACATGTGACAAATGGATCACTGACATAATATCGAACACAAAAATATAGAATTACAAATATATCAATGACAAAATATAGAATGCAAAAATATCGAAGTCCTATCTACAAACAGGTAAGTACAAAAATATTGAATCAAAAATATTTTTAAAAAAATATATAGTTAGTCAAAATATCGAACTTTTTTAAAAGTCTTAAAAGTAATTTAAAATTAATAAAATAATAAATATAATTACCTAAAACATATTTAAAAATACTTAAATAACCTTAAAATTAGTAAATAATTAATTTAAGTTAAAAAAAATAAACATACTATTTTTTTAATACATATATATATATATATATCAACGTAATATTAATAAAAAATATACAATATTTTTACTGTAGGATAGCGGGAGGGTAAAATTTACTAATACCACTCCAGTGAGTGCAACAGTAGGGAAATCGTTAGATAGCGTAGGGGTAAAAATTACTATTCCCACTCCCGTGAGTGCAACAGTAGGTAAAGCTTTGGATAGCAGGAGGGTCAAAATTACTATTCCCACTCCAGAGAATGCAACAGTAGGGAAAGCGTTGGATAGCGTAGGGGTACAAATTACACTTCCCACTCCTGTGAGTGCAACAGTAGGGAAAGCGTTGGATAATGGAAGGGTACGAATTACTATTCCCACTGCAGAGAGTGCAAAAGTAGGGGAAGCATTGGATAACATAGGGGTAAAAATTACTATTCCCCCTCCAGAGAGTGCAACAGTAGAGAAAGCATTGGATAGCGTAGGGGTGAAAATTACTATTACCACTCCAGTGAGTTTAACAGTAGGTAAAGTAAGGATTTATTATATTAATAAAAATAAATAAAATATCAATACCAATAAAACATTAATTAAAATTAATTACCAATTTAATATTTTGTAATAATTAATTAATTAGACATACAAATAAATATAAGTTATTAAAAATGAATTACCTATTCATAATTAATTAACAACTAATTAATTTTCAATAACAAAAACTAATTAATAATACAAATTAATTCCAATTCATAATTAATTAAGAGTAAATTAATTATCAATACACAAAAAGTTTTAATATGTAATTATTTACAATTAAATTACTTCCCACCCTATTCCCCTATAAACCCATAATCCGCTACAAAAATAAATTAATACAATTATCATAATTTAAATCAATTAATACAAATTAAATACCAATTAATAAAAATTAATTACCAATTAAAAATGAATAAACAATATAATAAAAATCAATACCAATAAATAAATAAAGCTTATTTACTTAATTACCATTAAATTACTTCCCTCCCAATTCCCCTATGAACCCACAGCCCGCTACAGAAAATTAATAATAACATTAACATAATTATCAATTATTCAATTAATAAAAATTAATTACCAATTAAAAAGAATTAACAATAAATTCAAAATGAATACCAATAAATAAATAAAAATATTTAATTAATTGGAATTAAATTACTTCCCACCCTATTCCCCTATAAACCCACAACCTGCCACAGAACTAAAATGCAAAATTTAATTAAAAATAGTTAGTAATTTCTAAAGATTTATATTTAATTTAATATAATTAAATTACTTCCCACCCTATTCCCCTGTAAACTCACAAACCGCTACAGAAAATAAATTAATAATAGTAACATAATTATCAATTCATCAATTAATAAAAATGAATTACCAATTAAAAATAATTAACAATATATTCAAAATGAATACCAATAAATAAATAAAAATATTTAATTAATTACAATTAAATTACTTCCCACCCTATTCCCCTATAAACCCACAACCAGCTAAAGAACTAAAATGCAAAATTTAATTAAAAATAATTAGTAATTTCAAAAAATGTATATTTAATTTAATATAATTAAATTACTTCCCATCCTATTCCCCTATAAACCCATAACTCGCTACAGCATTAAATTAGGCAAAAATTAAATAATATAAAATTCATTACTTAAAATAAATTACAAAAATAATATACACTTTTCAAACATATACTAACATACAAAACACTTCAAAAATTCGATATCATAAAAAATGTGATATATTTTAATACCTATATTATATACTTCGATATTTTGACTTTCGATATTATGAAAATCGATATTAAACTACTTACCTTCAATTTGATATTTTACACCACTATATTGTGTCCATGTCTATATTTTGAATTCAATATTATGTGTAGTTACTGTGACAAATTAATGGATATATATATATATATATCAGTAGACATTGCACAGACTATAAACAAAGCACTGTAGCACAGCAAACAGGATATATTTTATTTGGCATGTTTGACACCTAGGGGTCCATTAGGATGTCGGGCGGATTTCCTCCATATTAGTAATTGGCGGGGTGGACCGCGGCGGTGAGAAACACCGCCCGCATGTTTTCCGCCCCGGTCGCCTTGCAATGCCGCCATGGAAAGGCGGGCCCCCTGGGAGTCCCTGGCTTGGGGGGTTGCACATGGGGGTACCTATGGTACCCCCCTGCATTTCAAAGTGCAACATGGCAGGCACCGCGCGGTGCCTGTCATGTTGCACCTTGAAAAGCAAAACGTGCACTTTTCACATAGCGGCGGGCGGAGATTTCTGCTCCGCCTGCCGCAATTGCAACCATACAGGATGCGCCCGCCTGTGTGGTGGGCGCATCGTAATGCCCTGATCGGGACCCCCGCCCTTATGGCGGGCGGTCCCGGGTCCCGATATGATGGCGGGCAGACTTGTAGTGTAGTTCCTAGTTTCCCACTAGGCCCTGCGCATTGGAATAACATAAACAGTAGTATCGACGTGGAACTGCGGATATTCCAGGCCTCCACTGACTAGTGAGTGTGAAGTAGTGTGGCTCACTGGTTAGAGGCGGCAGACCCGAGAGCAGAGGACGGCCTGGGACCAGGGTTCGATTCCCGGCGCGGCAGGTTTCTGGACCAGGGTCAGCGGACTCGATAATTCTCTCGCCTCGGTGCCCACTCTGATCAGCGATCACACTCGGCAACTCTGGGCATTAGCTTGCCTCATCTTCACTAACGGCCCCACCAGACCACCGGGGATGCCTGGTCTCACCCTGGAGATACCCATTAAGGGACCATCTCTCAGGGAAGCCAGGAAGGGTTTCGCAGCGGTCAAAGCGCCTTGGGACCCTACGGGTAAGTAGTGCGCTATATAAATGCCAATACATTTACATACACATTTACACTATGCTAAACTTAATTGGGTGTGTTACCAACTAGCTCAGAGGTCACTGGAAACTTTCTTCTCTGCATGGGAAGTGATCAGCTTCCTTGGCACAGACAAGAAGGGATTCAGCTTTCCAACAACCGTGCAACATGACAACTTTGCTCCTCAGATCAAGAGTCGATCTCTAGGGTCGTGTGAAACAATAGACATGTATTTCACTCAGTCAGGTTAGTGCAGTTTACTTTCACAATATGTAGAGAATAGAGAGACGGGCGTTTGTCAATAAAAGGTTAACATTTATTGAACAGTCTTTCTTCTCGTACAAGAGAAATGTATTGCCACAATTGCAAGACTTGTTATTATAAAAAGTACGTACAGTAAGATAAGGATTGCGAAATAATACTGTAAAAGCATTGATATGGTTTCTTAGCCATACAATGGTTTAAAAGTAATAAAACATATATACAGTCATATATACATTAGGCTAAAATACTCAACTGGTGCTTCTAACTAAGCCTACCCCAGTGTGCCTGACCTAAGCCTAACACGTGGAAGGGGAGTAAGTAAGTAGCTTTAAGTTAAGTTGGTTTTGCCAAGGTTTGCTTCAAGAATTCTCATCTAAGGGTTTAGTCAACACCATACCTCTGAATAGAATGATGGAAGTCTGGTATTTCCTTCAGGAGGCACTCGGTATCCCAGTCACCCGCGAGGGCAGACCGGAAACGCTGGAGCTGCATTTCTCAGCAGAAGAAATGCAGCGTCTCTCTTCAGCGCGCCGAGGAAGGAGGGGGGACAGCGTCCGCGGGCAGCTTGGAATCTGCTGGGCTCTTCGCAGAGGGACGGCTGTTCAGCTCCTAAGCTCACCACACCATCATTCGCGCTTTAGCAGCGATAATGGTATCAGTAGCTTCACCAACAGCAGCGGGGCAGCAGGCTGCAGCGACAGGGTGCTAGCTTCAGACAGCTAGTAACAGGCGGGCAACAACAGCCCACACAACAGCAATTGCTTAAGGCAACGTTGGTAATATTTATACCTGACAGGTGCCTGGTTTGACGCAAGTTTGTTGGACATAAGACGTCAATTAAAGATGTCACTAGGAAGTGATAGCTATCAGTTGCTCATTAGAGTTCCATTACTAATCAAAACACAGCAAGCGGGGATTTCCAGGTTTGCTGAGTTTTTATCTTGTTGAAGAACTCGGAGTGTTAATCTAGGAATATCAGATAGTGACTTCTGCTCTGTCATTGCACTAATTGGTTGCAAAGGAAGTGGCAGAGAGCTATGCTGGAATTTGGCTCTGTTCGTGGGAGGCCAGAGATGACTTTCTGAATATCGCACTTGAACGGTTATGCCAATATAGGGAATAAATGGATTTATAGCCGAATAGGGGCATAAGGTCACAGTATTGATCAGGAACCTAGATAAACACGCAACATCCACTCCACGTTTTCATGTCCATCAAATTACTAAAACTAGAGCAATTAGATGCATGTGTACATTGCCCACCCCAAAATACATAAATGCATTCGAAATAGGCGTACGTGAAATTTAGGTACTGTACGTTTTTGAAGCATAGAAATCATTCAACAATTATTGCATATGAAATCAATGAACGATTATGCATAAAGAATTACACATGAAGTATCTCTGAACAGAAGAAGGGCGAGATAAATCATCACATATAAATGCATTGCAATAACATGTGCTAGAGGCTGATGTAAGTTTGCTATGTCTCTAGATGTGTTTAGAAATAGGAGTGTGAAGCTTCTGTTCTCTAAGAATAGTTTTTACGTTAAGCAAAGAATTATTCGTGCCAAAAAAGGGTCAATATTAAAAAAATATCCAATTCAAAAGAATTAATGCTTGAACGGGGGAATAGAGTTCCAACGCTTTTAGCAGTTTTTGTTGATCAAAACTGAAGGCCGAATTCAGAGTTCATGGGAACGCTGTGTGTCGAAAAGCTTCTCAAAAGTTATTGTTTCTGTACGGGTGAGAACATCGTATCAGACAGGCTCTCAAAGAATTGGTCTACAAAATCAGGTGACAGTTCAACCAAATTTGATAGTGCTGTAACTTGGCAGGTGTGAGAATGATTGCTGTCATCATAGTCGCGTTCAGCAATGCTCACAGAAGGTCGTACCTGGGTGATGCTGCTTTTGTCACTTGCTCCACTGTTACCACCTAGTCGTAGTACAGGAGTCTCAACGAATGCTGTCATCAGGATTGGTAGCCGCTGGGGACAACACAATGCGTGAGCCGTTATTGGACTGAACAAAGTATCGGCGCCCATTGGTACTGCTGATGGAAGTGAAAGACAGATGTCCAACACGCATTCATCTCCGCATAGCATACATCTTAGTACCGGTAAGATACAGTTCTGCCATATAGGTCTGAATGAAAGGAACCAGGTCATGTTTAGATCTCTCAGCCTGGCCAATCCAAGGACGTTAGTTATCCTGTCCCGGTAGCGCATTGCTAGGATTGTCTCTTCCATTCCCATGGGAGCTATGTCTGAGTTTTGGCTTGCCATAACGAAGCAGGAGGGTCAAAAATAAAATCCCTGCGACAAGTCCCAAAAATAATGGTATGCCGCCAAAAACAGAGTGTACAAAATTAGGAACGATTCCCAAAATTGCCTGAAAAGGTGTTAGCAGTCCCGTAAAGACTGACTTAAATATGCCTGGGATGCTTGTGGCACTAGACATGTTAAGGAGTTGGCTGAGCATTACTACGAAACGCACTGGGCAATTTGTTGATAAAAGTTCATGAACTTCGGTAGCTGTCCTTGCAACTAGAAGATCATACGTCTCTTTTGATGACGTTATAGGCACTGTTGTCTGTAAAAGCACAGATTTCATTTTGCTTAAAGTATCAATTCGTATAGAATAGAGATTCAGACGAGGCCAGATGGGAGTCACTGTGTCTGCAGGCCCACTCGGGAACAATGCCTGCATACAGCATTTGACCATGGATGTTACACTTACTAGATAACTTTTCCCTGGCACTAGGCCACAACATCTGTGATCCGTTCTAAGAATGTAACTCCCGTTTGCAAGTTGCATAAAGAAGGGCTCTATCTGAGTTGCAGGTGTGACTAGCTGGTGGCATGAAAGGTTGTTAGAATTCCCATCACATGCGCCGTGTAAATTAATACCCTGACACAAAAGTATACCGCTTAGTGAATGTTTACAGTTGTCACCACTAAGAAATACATTTTTGTCGCTGTCACTATAGTAAGAATGTGTGTATGGTAATTTCCATTCAGATTTTACATATCCTTTACCCAATTGTTCATACTGGCCAGCAGGTATGTACTCAAGGCACTTTTTAAATCGGAAAGTTGTTATCGGAATAGTGATAATTCCGTGTATTATCCATTCAATGACAGGACTCTCTGACATTGTCAATGGTAATCTCTCGAGTTTTTCGATGCTCAGGATTGTATAATCTGCTCCTTTCTGTGCCAAACTGATCTGTTTATCAGTAAGGTTAAAAATGGAAAATAATGACGTTGTGTTGATTAAACGCCAAGGCACATAGCCTGAACGAAGATTTTGCGGCGTCCAGCCTAATTGTATAATAGAGCGTAATTGAGATAAGCCATGTTGTAACATTAGCAAGTCTCTATCTATCACATCAAAGGCAGAGGATACAATATTGTCCAACGAATATATTCTGGAAGACAGAGTCATCAACCCATTGTCTACTACAGAAAGTGATTTCTCCAAATTAATACGATCAATTTCTCGTATTTTTTCAGCTGTTTCAATTTGTTTGACTTTCCAAGCCTCGTTGTACGCAGCATAGATACTGGTCGCCATGAAACGCTTATGACGCTGTTTGCGTGGTCCAAGAATGAAATCGCGCAAATCAGCACCATCTTTTAGTAAAGACAAGTGTTGCTTAATTTCAGCCAGTGTGGATGATGTTATCCATTCAAGGCAGAGTTTCCCTACACTGTATGTTGTTATTATCCCTGGATGTTGTCTCTGGGAATATCTCGGGTCTAATCTGGTCATGTTTAACCCCTGTGTTTTATTCAGGAATCTATCTTGACAGCTGTTTGTGTCTGTAGGCCAGATTACCACTTTTTCCAATCAGGATGTGTTCTGTTAAAATTTAAAATTTGTGTTACGTCTAACTCAATATTTGCAGTTATATTTTCAGGTATTGGCTTTGGTATAGACGGTTTTTTAAGGTCTTTGATCTTAGCTAGGCCAAGACAGGATGTTTGGTGTATTGTGTCATTTAAAAACAACATTTGTTCTGGTATCATGCAGGTTCTAAATAGTGCTTCAATGCCCTGTACCTGCCAATCTTTTGTACCCCAAATTGTTTTCGTTTCAATGTTATTTTTCCAATAATCAAAACCAAATGTCATCATTTTGTCATAAAATGCTTCTGAATATATCAATTTAGAATTTGTCAGCATTGTTTTCATTCCTGTTTTATCTAACAGTTTGTAATAAAACGTTTCTGCATTACTGGTGTTAAACCCTGAGAAGTATTTGAATTTCTCAAAAAAATGCTTTAGAACTGCTTTTAGGTGGTGTAGCACAATGTTCCCATTGATTATACATAAAAACATTTCTAGGCTGTGCAGATTTATGCAAGTAATGATCACCATAGTGTGTGTAACAGAATAACTGCTCATAACTAGATGAACCTTGTAAATAATCATGATCTGTGAATCTAGCTGACATTACTAAATCAGACATCATGTCATTAATACTGTCAAAGTCCCAATCATCAGAGAATGTACTCGGTGTTACAAAGTCACTTAAGGAAACCTTCAGTTGATGAGGATACTGCAGGATTTCGACCGGACCATATATCTCATAGTCTGTTTTCTCCCATACTACCCCACCAGGTATTGGAATTGCTGTGACATTTACTGTTGACAGTTCTCTTTTCTTCACGTGTGATGATCTGTGTGGTTTCAGGACTAGGTTGATGTTCTGACTTGCTGTGTCCATTGTAATATATTTTCCCTCAATGAATTTTCCCAAACAAAGTACCACAATGAGCCAAAGCAGGAGGAAAAATACACCTAGACCGAACCAGAACTCTAACCAAGGTGAAATAAGGTAGATTTCCTTTAGTTGATGAAAGAGTTCTGTTGCTTTTTCTTTAAAAGTCTTATTTGTTTCTGGCATCACTTCGGGGTCGTTTTGATCTTCAGAGAAGTTGTCGAATTTGATGAAATAACCAGAGGCAGTTCTGTCAATTGTTGGGATTGGTCTTTCAATCTGTCTTTCGGTAGCATTTTCTGATGCCACATTAGTGTAGACTGGTGTTGTTTGACGAACTGTTTCAATCTGTGTCTCAAGAGGCACGAGTTCCATGGCATTATTGCATAGTCCTTCACTGTGCACTGCAGGCTGATCGAATGTGATTAGTCTTTCAGTTTGAACCTCTTGGATTGTTGCAAGTTTGGGTATTCTGTTGTTTCTTGGGAGTCCACTGGGCCTACTGTTGATTATAGGCCACATGCTTGTGGTTTTACCAGGTCGATAGACACGACTCTGTTCTCCTTTTTACCAGCAAGGGGCGGTAGTACTACTGATCTTGTTCCGGTGACTGCCAAGACAGGTACTGCTTTTCTGTAAGAAGGCCCAAATTCCTTCTTTACCGCGATCTTTTCTCTGACTAGATCCCCAATCTTTGGAATCCAGACAGGCCTTGCTGGGGCTGTTGCTTGTGGTGCCTCGTCAGTGGTATTTGGCTGTTGCTTTAACTTTATGTTGCTTAAGGATTTTCTTGTTTCATTCAGTTCCTGTAAAACAGCCAAATGATCTTTGATGTCAAAGTCTGTTGTTTTTTCTTGTACCACTGACATCTGACTATCGAGGTCCTGAATGTTCATTCTAATTCCGAACAATAGTTCGTATGGGCTGAAACCTTTTAGAGAATTTCTTGGCAAGTTATTAAGACTAGTTTGGACACTTATTAAATGTTTGACCCACCCAGCGCCTGAACCTAATACCTTCGCTGTTATAGATCGCTTTATGTCCCGGTTTTTTCTTTCAACCACACTATCCCCTTCGGGGTGCGACGGACAAGAATACCGCAACCCAATTCCCATGCTGGCCATGGCCTCCTTATAAGCTCGAGAGCTGAAAGCAGGACCCTGGTCAGAATGGAACGTGGTATTGCGTATATGCCGATATGGACTCGCAAATCTTTTATAACCGTTCTAGCGTCAGCCGAGCGCTGGAGGCCACATTATTTAAGTGTGTTTAGCCTTAACTGTGTACAATGGGACGCGCTTCTCTTCTTTGATTGCGCAGATAGACCGCCTTATGCTGTCTAGCAGGGATCCTGAAACTACACTGGCCTGTTCATTACTGCGATCTCTGTTGCAGTCTTCACAATTTTGAGCAAAACATTGAATATCTATGCTCATTCCTGGCCACCAGTACTCTGATTGTAATTCTTTCAGAGAAACCTTGATTGTTTGGTGTCTCAGACCCAACCCCATGTGTGCTTCCAGTAAGAGGAAGCCCCTCCTGCTCCTGTTTGGAATTACTCTGTCCCCCACTCCAGGGATTCGAGCAAAAGGAACGGAGTTTGCAACGATTATGTATGCATAATTGAGTGGATAGTTTACGGGTAGTGCTGCACAGTCGCCTTTTACGGTCGTTTTTACTGCCAGCATGGTTTCCCCGTCTATGTATTTTTCTGTACGCTTTTTTGTGGCTACGGAAGCCGGTTTAGTTGCTTCCGCTGTGGCTGAATTAGCCAATGAATTCCCTGCAACGTGAACGCCATCACGTTGAAGACTCTGTGCGTGAATCACGTGAGTCTTTTGTAGTTCTTTGTATAAAAGAGATACTTGTTTCCAGAGCAATTTATGCTTTATTGTGGCACCTGTGTCATCTTTGTAGTCGTTTTCAATACACCTCTGCAGTTTATTGTTGTAGAAGTTGACGCAAAAATGAGAATCGCACACAATAAGTGTCGGGAATTCACGTTCTGCATTTTCGAGCGCCATCTTTAAACATCTGATTTCAGTTCTCTGAACCGAACAGTTTCTTACAGATTCAGTTTTTGTTACTTTCGGTCTGAATTTACCACACAGCCAACGACCTTTAATAATCGCACAGGCTGCATCGTAGGATTTTCTCTCTACGTTGAAATGCTGTACAAATCCATCTGTATAGATTATACAGGCATATTGTGGGAGAGGCAGAATTTCGATTGGCAGAGGATATTCTTCTTCATATTCTAAATCATTCAGTTCTTCGAATTGCGGGGCGAAATAGTATTTCACATCTTCCGCTCCTAGAGAATCTACACACTGTATCCATTTCGGATCCAGTGACACTGTAGGCAGGTTTACTGGGCTGAATAGCGCCTCGAAGGCGGATTCCGCTGTGAGGATATTAATCCGTTTGCCGTGTGCTAGTTCTCTTTCATTTGCTAATGCAATTTGCACTGCTTTCACAGTTCTTTCTGTATGACTGAATGTTTTTTCTACTTGTGTGTACAAGTGAGATTTAATTGAAATTGGTACCTTTTCTCCCTAATTAGAGGTCAGGTATGTGAATCCGCATCTTCCTGGGATGACTCGGATTACAAGATCACGTGTGTTGTCACGTGTATCTAATTTTGTTTTTGCTAACATGTCTGTTTGCAGTGATCTCAAAATTTCTGTGTGTTTTTGAGTCCAATTGATTTGTTTAAAATCAGGTTTAATTAGTTTGTAGAGAGGTTTAACCCTCTCTGCGTAATTTAGAATATATGTTCTTCTGAAATTCAGAAAACCTAGAATGGATTGTAAATTCTTCAGCGTTTTTGGAGCTTGGAGTACAGCGCACTTCTCTAAGAAGTTGTCCGCTAGGCTTTTCCCTTCACTTGATAATTCGTACCCTAAAAATAGTACTGTCAGATGGGCAATTCGGGACTTTTTAAAGTTGAATTTGTAACCCTCTGCTGCGAACCCAAGTATAATGGTGTTCACTCTTTTCAAGTGAGTATCCAAGTCGTCGTCTGTGAGATAGATATCATCTACGTAAGATAATGCCTCATCATCATATATTTGTAGTAACCCTGTTACCCTAGCTGAGAATAGTCCTGGGCTGTTCTTGAACCCCTGTGGGAGTCGACAGAATTTTTTCGGCGACCCAAATGCAGAGAAAGCAGTCAAATATCTGCTTTCTGGTGCAATATTTTGACAAAAGAAACCATTAGATATGTCTAATGTCGTTTTATATTTTTTCCTAACTATGTTATTCATTAGGGCTGCACTATGCGAGTTTTGTACTGCAAAAGTTTTGCAACATGTATTAAGATGTCTGTAGTCCAAAACTAGACGATATGAATTGTCTGGCTTGGAGACAGGAAACAAAGGATTGTTCATTTGAGAGGTGCATGTTTCAATCACCCCCTGGTATTCAAGTTGATCTAAGATCTCCCTGACTTGTTTTTTAGCTTCTTGCTTAATGGGATACTGCCGTTGTGCAGTTGGTTCACTTTTTAATTGGATTTTGTGAGGAGGAGAGTCCTCATCCCATCCTACATGATTTTTATATAATGCAGGTGCCTGGGCTACCGCTCATTTCCTTGCATATGTATATTTTTTGTGAATCGGAATGTGATTCGAGAAGGCAGGCATAATCACTTCTTCGCCACGAGGGCACTCCCTGACAAACTCTGGGGGCCAATCTTTTTCAGCTAACAGAATATCGTAGCCTTTTGAGAGTTTATCTCAAAATAGACCTCTAATTTTCCTAGTCTTATCACCCTCCATACGCAATGTTATTTCGTATATTTTATGGGGCTCGCTAAGTCTGGTGTCGGCAGTTTCAACCTGAATGTATTCATTCGTGTCCACTGTCTCCAGATGACTCATCAAGATCTTGCGCGCTATACTGATTTCTGCTGCACTATCCAACATTGTCAATGCCCACTCCCCGTTTTTCAACTGTGTCCTCAGTAGCTGTCCATTGCAGCTTGTGTGTCCGACGTGCAGACCGATTGAATCACCAAAAATTTTCCGAACTGCAGCGGCGGCTGCCGCTCGAGTTCGTGCACAGTCACGAACGTCTACCCAACAAGGCATAATCCTCGTAATCTCTGATTTTATGCATATCGGCACCCCTTACACTTTGTAGTGTTGTATCCATCAAGGGAATACCCACAGGGAGTATCCTGACATTTCAAGTACAAGCAACAACGACCCCCCAATCCTTGTCCTGAGGAGAACCCTCAACTTATTCAATGGGTTCGAAACGCATCGGCGTCCTGCTCCACCCAGATACTGCAAACACCAGGGCACAATAGGAACATAATTCACACAAATTCTATACTTCCGCTTAGTTTTGTGTGTTCCTATTCCGTTGTACCACATGTCAAAATTAATACGTATCTAGTGGTGGTGGAAACAAGTAGGCTAGTATTTCATTTTTCTGTCCACTTGTTCATTTTGCATTTAGGATTGGTGCCTCAGCACAACGTTATATTTTGAGGCATAGCACAGTTGTTTATTGTAATCACAATTGTTATATGTGTACATTGTAATTTTATGTATTGTTTTTTGGTTTCAATGCATTTGTGTACTTCTGTGAATGTGGTGTGCATCCCTTGATGCCAAAAAAACGTTTCAAAAAACTTTTTCATAAAAATACAAGTGATCAATCACAAATGGTTTGTCCGCCTAGCAATTAATTATGCTAGGTTTGCATTTGTTTGTATTCATTCAGACTGTCCGGCACTTTCTTTTGTTTGGTTTATAAGAGTGGTCCAAGCCGGTCAGAGACAGGACCCAGCCTTTCCCTCTTCTCTGCGTCTCAGTATTCTCGGCATGGTTGATTACTCTAATACTGGCTACCTTCTTTTTCTGAAATTGAGATTTTTTACTCTGAGCAGGTTCCTTGTCTTTGGACTTGGTGTGCTCTCCTGGGTCTGACCGTCCTCTTCTTTCCGATTTCTGTGGAAAAGATCGAGAGGGACGTGTATCAATACTTTGATATCTATCAGGTTTTTTCAGATTATCCGTATTTCTAAGGTTATATCTTTTCTCAGAGGGCTCCCTCTGGGGAGACTGGTGTTCTCGAGTCGGAGTTCTTTCCCTCCGTCGAGGAGACCTTCCTCTGGACTGGAAAACTTTTTCCTTGGGAGTGGATTGTTTATTTCCATCCCAGCTCTTTTTAGGAGTGTTTGAATTATTTTTAATAAATAATTTTTCAGGATTTTCGAGCAGTTGGGGTTTTTACTGGTTTCCCACCCAAGCTGTCTCTACCTAATTCTTCATAGCATTTTTCTATGATTCTGGCAAGCTCAATTGGATCTTTTATATCTGTTTCCTTCAACTTCTGGCGAATCGCCACAGATGCTGCTTCTCCTTTAATATTGGCTAATAATATAGCCGAGACCTGCTTGAAGTCTTTCAGTAATTTCATACCTAGATTTAAAGCGGGCTCTGGACCGTATTCAATTTGAATCTGTTTTAGCACTTCTGGTATTACCGCCATAGACGGAACACCGTGTGTTTTTGTGTAAATGGAAGCAAAGACTGTACCCCAAGTGTCGCAGTCCTCCAAGTGTGGTGCGATTCCCATAGGAAGGCAGATTGTCAAGATTCTGTGTTTCTCTATAGGGGTAGTATCAGGAAATACTGCCTCTATTTGAGTGATTTTCTGTGCTAACCAGAAAGGAATTTGTTCCCGTTTTACGGGTGTTTTACCAAGACATGACTGTATGTTCTGTGGTGTGATTTTATTAGTGTTCCCCTGATGAGGGGTCAGCTGTGGTACATTAACAGCTGGCTGGACTGTTGCAGTCCGCATTACATATTGGACTAATTGCCTATGTATTTTTATTAATGTGTTTAGCTGTACTAACAGCTCTTCTCTAGACATTTTTACGATGTCCGGATGTGGTGTGTAGCTGGCTAGAACCGGCCACGTTGCTCCTGGTCTACCTAGTGGACCGAGCCTAGTTATGTGATCATTGTGTTTTAGGGCGCCATTAAACCAGAGCAGGTGCTCTTGAAATTTAAGTGGAATTTCAATCTCCTCGAAAGTAGCGTACTCTACCGGAGGTTTCTCTATTTTGTAATAGTGAAACTCTTTTGTTGTAGCGTTTGCCGCTGGAAAGTTTATCCATGAATAGAATATCTCTGTCTGCCGATATTCGTGAGCCTCTATCACGAAAATTACTGTACCACCTTGTGGTGTCAGTCCGTTCTCTATAAGTTTTAACGTTATAGATTTTCTTAAGTGGACCGGGATGATAATAGCATCCGGGTCTGTGTCTAGGAGACTCGAGTCTTCCTCTATTAGTAGGGTTGCCAGTCTAACAGCTTCCCTTTCTTCTTCACTGTCTGTCATTTTATAAATGCAGGCTTTGCAGAGTTGGTCTCCAAGGAGACAAAGATTAGGTGCACAATATTTTGGAACACTGTATCCTTCAACGTTGAATAAACCAGAGCTTTACATAGGAATCTCTTCCTACTAAGGTCGGGCGGATTTTAACCTTTCACCCACTCCAGAAGTCTATTGGAGTATTTACGGGAGAAAGGGGTCTGTGAAATATGCACGACTGAGTTACTCTAACGTCTTGCGTTAGTTTATCGCCTTACCAAACGTTGGGCGCCATGTAGTGTAGTTCCTAGTTTCCCACTAGGCCCTGCGCATTGGAATAACATAAACAGTAGTATCGACGTGGAACTGCGGATATTCCAGGCCTCCACTGACTATGCTAAACTTAATTGGGTGTGTTACCAACTAGCTCAGAGGTCACTGGAAACTTTCTTCTCTGCATGGGAAGTGATCAGCTTCCTTGGCACAGACAAGAAGGGATTCAGCTTTCCAACAACCGTGCAACATGACAACTTTGCTCCTCAGATCAAGAGTCGATCTCTAGGGTCGTGTGAAACAATAGACATGTATTTCACTCAGTCAGGTTAGTGCAGTTTACTTTCACAATATGTAGAGAATAGAGAGACGGGCGTTTGTCAATAAAGGGTTAACATTTATTGAACAGTCTTTCTTCTCGTACAAGAGAAATGTATTGCCACAATTGCAAGACTTGTTATTATAAAAAGTACGTACAGTAAGATAAGGATTGCGAAATAATACTGTAAAAGCATTGATATGGTTTCTTAGCCATACAATGGTTTAAAAGTAATAAAACATATATACAGTCATATATACATTAGGCTAAAATACTCAACTGGTGCTTCTAACTAAGCCTACCCCAGTGTGCCTGACCTAAGCCTAACACGTGGAAGGGGAGTAAGTAAGTAGCTTTAAGTTAAGTTGGTTTTGCCAAGGTTTGCTTCAAGAATTCTCATCTAAGGGTTTAGTCAACACCATACCTCTGAATAGAATGATGGAAGTCTGGTATTTCCTTCAGGAGGCACTCGGTATCCCAGTCACCCGCGAGGGCAGACCGGAAACGCTGGAGCTGGATTTCTCAGCAGAAGAAATGCAGCGTCTCTCTTCAGCGCGTCGAGGAAGGAGGGGGGACAGCGTCCGCGGGCAGCTTGGAATCTGCTGGGCTCTTCGCAGAGGGACGGCTGTTCAGCTCCTAAGCTCACCACACCATCGTTCGCGCTTTAGCAGCGATAATGGTATCAGTAGCTTCACCAACAGCAGCGGGGCAGCAGGCTGCAGCGACAGGGTGCTAGCTTCAGACAGCTAGTAACATGCAGGCAACAACAGCCCACACAACAGCAATTGCTTAAGGCAACGTTGGTAATATTTATACCTGACAGGTGCCTGGTTTGACGCAAGTTTGTTGGACATAAGACGTCAATTAAAGATGTCACTAGGAAGTGATAGCTATCTATCATTAGAGTTCCATTACTAATCAAAACACAGCAAGCGGGGATTTCCAGGTTTGCTGAGTTTTTATCTTGTTGAAGAACACGGAGTGTTAATCTAGGAATATCAGATAGTGACTTCTGCTCTGTCATTGCACTAATTGGTTGCAAAGGAAGTGGCAGAGAGCTATGCTGGAATTTGGCTCTGTTCGTGTGAGGCCAGAGATGACTTTCTGAATATCGCACTTGAACGGTTATGCCAATATAGGGAATAAATGGATTTATAGCCGAATAGGGGCATAAGGTCACAGTATCGATCAGGAACCTAGATAAACACGCAACAGACTAAGTCCGCCCGTTATCATAATGGGCCCCCTAATATCCTATTTGCCAAACTCCAAATCAAGCACCTAGTCCCACATTACACCCTGGTCTTCACCAGAAAGGTAAGTTAGAGGGAATAAGCTTGATAAAGGTTAAGCTATGGAATGGTATGGAATGGTTGGATGCCACTGATCATGTACTTTTGCTTAGCCAAATTGTTTGATGGAAGCAAATAATTGGAACCGTAAATTCATCATGGAAGCCATTAAATATAATCCACTTGGGCATAAAAATGGCAAGATGGAATTTACATTTTTAAGTAGGTTGGCACAGAAGGACATAATGATGAAGTGAAGTCCTATGTAGTGACTGAGTGGACACTGGCAAAGACATTTTGGGGTTGATTCCGATTCAGGAAACAAATCAGTACGACGATTTGAATTAATAGCCGTTTCCTTACGAATCGTACAAATCCGTCCTGATCGCGTAGTACGATCCGTAGTAAAAAAAATACGTCCGAACCGTTGCGAACCATACGAAAAGCAAGGGAAAATCCGTACGATAAGGACCCTGAAAGGGAACCCTACGAATCGTAAACATGCTGTAGGACCCGACAAGTACGGTACGGACCGGGGAATGAGTACCCTATTCGTGCGGTAAACGTCGTGTATGAGTAATTCGTACGAGAGCCACACAATCACATAGAGTACGGTTCGTACACCCCATGATCGTAGGGGTACGGTTCGTACACCTATGATCATGGGGTGTACGAACGGTACCCATAGGATCATGGGGTGTACGAACCATACCCCATGATTGTAGGTGTACGAACCGTACCCCTAAGATCATGGGGTCGATCCTTACGGACATCGCGTACTGCGCGTTCCGAATGCGATTCGTAAGGATTATTGAGTCGTACGGGCTTTGGTACGATTCAGACGGAGAACTGCTTTGGGTACTCATCGTATTACATCGTTCGTACTGGGACGTCCGAGGATACGATTCGTACGGGAAAAAGGTTCCTTACGGCTATTTGTATGGGATTTTACCGAATAGGAATCGGACCCCTTGTGTTTGCTTTGCAAACTACGTTGTGCCAAGGTGATGAAAGAAGCAGACTCACATTTGAAATTAACCACTCTGCAGTTTTCAATGGTGAAATTCTGTGGGCAGGGTGGTGATAGCTGGGATATCTCCCTCGCTTAACAAATATAGTATTTTAAACAAGAAAGCAAGGTGACTTACCACTTGTCCATGCCACCACTGAGACTGCCCCCCTCCCTTGACTGCCTGGGCCTCCTCTGACATCCCTGGTTGGCTGCTGGCAGCTGCACTGGAGGTCTGTGCACCTATACAAAATATAATGCATTCATTTTAGATATCAGATTAGCCTCCTAAGTAATTATTTTGCACAAAGTAGAACGGTAATATCAAGTTACAGTTCAGCTAGCTATCTGTCAGTTTCTTCTATCCAAGTATGAAAGTAGCACTGTGGGAGGTTTGTTGGTTGACAACATTTTAAAAGTCAAGTCACATCAACAAAAGCTTTTTTCTTCCAATGGAGAGATAAGACCACGAAAGGATGCGACTGAAACACAATGAAAGAATGGAAGGGAATAAAGGGCATATGGTATAGGTTGGTAATAGTAACTAATTTCTGACACAATGCACTGCCATGGATACTGCTATTATGAGACAATATTGGGTGTTTATGACTATGACCACACAATCTTTCGAAAACTTAAATATTACTCACAGAGTCCCGCAACCTTGATTCCTGGCAGGTGGAGCAGGTCCAATTCAATATAAAGGATGTCTATCTAGTGGTACATCAGCTGCTGCTGGGCATGTGCAATGCCAGTGCTGCGGTGCATACATTGCTGCACTTGCCCGGAAAGCACCTGATGCTGCCGCAGGGCGTAACCCTTGCAAGGCCTGCTGCAAACTCACAAGGGGTGCGGGTGGCACTGCCTGCTTTTGCCATGATTAAGGAATCGGGATGGGAAGGAATTGGACTGGGAATAGTGTGTTGAAAAATAATTGTACAAAATGCTAAAAAATTTTAAGTAATAGAAGTCTTACTAAAATATGTTTGTATATATAGTTCGTACAACTATGCATGTCTGAAAGCCACGCAGTTCAGCAAAAAGTGTCTATTGTTTAAAATGCCAAATTCGTATATTTTTTAAAAAGGCCGTATTTTTCCCCACACGATGAGACATGTGTTTGTGTGTCCTAGCTAGGAGACACAACATCACTGTTGCTTGCCATCGCGGATGACGGTCCCTGCAACACTTCACAGATCAGGTCCATCGAGCACAGATGATCTTCTGTATTGCCCAGATGGATTACCAGGCAATCACTGTATCTGTGCTCCAGGAGCGTGTTTTCCATCTCCTTGGTGACTGGGGTGTCCATTGTGTAGCAGAAAAATTACAATCAGGATTCCTGCTATTAGGAGCAGGATCGGTGCAAAAGGGGGTGGTGATGGACGGAGCATCTGAATCAATCAAACACTCACACCCAGTCAAAAGATCTGTGTTTAATCCATCACCGTTCTTTAGCCCACTCTGCCACCCCAGTTCAGACATGGCCATATGCAAATCAGTCTGACTCTGTGCCTCATGGCAACAGTCCAGCCCGAACTGCCAACCCGCGTCATCCCTGGACCGGAAACAAGCTTCCGAGGACCGGTTTCTGGCATTCCAGCCGTCTTCAGCCCGGCTTGCTTGAATCCAGTGGCAAAGTGAGCAAGGGACTCACGTCTGAGCATACCCTGCCACACTTATGGCGGCCAAAAGCGGTACAAAAGGGGGTGGTGACGGACGGAGCATCTGAATCAATAAAACACTCACACCCAGTCAAAAGATCTGGGTTTAATCCATCACCGTTTTTTAGCCCAATCTGCCACCCCAGTCCAGACATGGCCATATGCAAATCAGTCTGACTCTGTGCCTCATGGGAACAGTCCAGCCCGAACTGCCAAGCCGTGTCATCCCTGGACCGGAAACAAGCTTCCGAGGACCGGTTTCTGGCATTTCAGCCGTCTTCAGCCCGGCTTGCTTGAATCCAGTGGCAAAATGAGCAAGGGACTCACGTCCGAGCATTCCCTGCCACACTTATGGTGGCTAAAAGCAGTACAAAAGGGGTGGTGATAGACGGAGCATCTGAATCAATCAAACACTCACACCCAGCCAAAAGATCAGGGTTTAATCCATCACCTTTAGCCCACTCTGCCACCCCAGTTCAGACATGGCCATAAGCAAATCAGTCTGACGCTGTGCCTCATGGGAACAGTCCAGCCCGAACTGCCAAGCCATGTCTTCCCTGGACCGGAAACAAGCTTCCGAGGACCGGTTTCTGGCATTCCAGCAGTCATCAGCCCGGCTTGCTTGAATCCAGTGGCAAAGTGAGCAAGGGACGCACGTCTGAGCATAACCTGCCACACTTATGGCGGCCAAAAGCGGTACAAAAGGGGGTGGTGATGGACGCAGCATCTGAATCAATCAAACACTCACACCCAGTCAAAAGATCTGGGTTTATTCCATCACTGTTCTTTAGCCCATTTCAAACAAGCCAGGCTGAAGACGGCTGGAATGCCAGAAACCCGTCCTCGGAAGCATGTTTCCGGTCCAGGGAAGGCATGGCTTGGCAGTTCGGTCTGGACTGTTCCCATGAGGCACAGGGTCAGACTGATTTGCATATAGTCATGTCTGAACTGGGGTGGCAGAGTGGGCTAAAGAACGGTGATGGATCAAACCCAAATCTTTTGACTGGGTGTGAGTGTTTGATTGGTTCAGATGCTCCATCCATCACCACTACCCTTTTGTACCATTAGGAGCAGGATCAGCAGAAGTCCTCTAAAAATGCTTCAGAATACGGAGTGTATGAAGTTTGGAATCACTCCAAAGATGGTATGAAAGGTGCATAATATTCCAGAAACTATGGTCTTAAATAGGTGTACTATACTTGTTTTATCATACATGTTAAAGATATGTTGAACCATTTCTGTGAAATGGGAAGGGCAGTTTGCTCGTACAAGTGCCTGTATCTCAGTTGAGGACCTTGCGACCTGAAGATCAAAATTCTTTATGGCTGAGGTTAAGGACAATGTTTTCTGTTAAAGCATCACTTTCATTGAGCTCACAGTATCAAACCGTATAAAGGAAACATCCAATGATGGCCAAAACGGCACCTCCCTGACTGTGTGGGTCGGTGGAAACAATACTTGCCTACAACAAGTAACCCTGGAGTCTACAGTGACAAGATATGCGATGCTCGGAGGCAACCTACAACAACCTAAATCATACAGCATCAAGTAACTCTCATTCGAGAGAAACTTGAAAACCGGATTAAGCACGGCAGCTGGGGACCCTTTCAGGTGACAGGATAAGTTTGCAACCGAACCATTACAGGCCCCATGAAGCATGATATCCTTTCATATGAGAGATCCTCTTAAAGAATTCTCGCAGTTTGTACCGCTTAGAAACACTTCTATACTAATTACAATTAAATTACTTCCCACCCTATTCCCCTATAAACCCATAATCCGCTACAATAAATAAATTAATACAATTATCGTAATTTAAATCAATTAATACAAATTAAATACCAATTAATAAAAAATTAATTACCAATTACAAAAATGAATAAACAATATAATAAAAATCAATACCAATAAATAAATAAAGCTTATTTACTTAATTACAATTAAATTACTTCCCTCCCAATTCCCCTATAAACCCACAGCCCGCTACAGAAAATTAATTAATAACATTAACATAATTATCAATTATTCAATTAATAAAAATTAATTACCAATTAAAGAGAATTAACAATAAATTCAAAATGAATACCAATAAATAAATAAAAATATTTAATTAATTACAATTAAATTACTTCCCACCCTATTCCCCTATAAACCCACAACCAGCTAAAGAACTAAAATGCAAAATTTAATTAAAAATAATTAGTAATTTCAAAAAATGTATATTTAATTTAATTTAATTTAATTACTTCCCATCCTATTCCCCTATAAACCCATAACTCGCTACAGAATTAAATTAGGCAAAAATTAAATAACATAAAATTCATTACTTTAAATAAATTACAAAAATAATATACACTTTTCAAACATATACTAACATACAAAACACTTCAAAAATTCGATATAATAAAAAATGTGATATATTTTAATACCTATATTATATACTTCGATATTTTGACTTTCGATATTATGAAAATCGATATTAAACTACTTACCTTCAATTTGATATTTTACACCACTATATTGTGTACATGTCTATATTTTGAATTCAATATTATGTGTAGTTACTGTGACAAATTAATGGATATATATATATATATATATATATATCAGTAGACAGTGCATAGACTATAAACAAAGCACTGTAGCACAGCAAACAGGATATATTTTATTTGGCATGTTTGACACCTAATATCCTATTTGCCAAACTCCAAATCAAGCACCTAGTCCCACATTACACCCTGGTCTTCACCAGAAAGGTAAGTTAGAGGGAATAAGCTTAATAAAGGTTAAGCTATGGAATGGTTGGATGCCACTGATCATGTACTTTTGCCTAGCCAAATTGTTTGATGGAAGCAAATAATTGGAACCGTAAATTCATCATGGAAGCCATAAAATATAATCCACTTGGGCATAAAAATGGCAAGATGGAATTTACATTTTTAAGTAGGTTGGCACAGAAGGAGATAATGATGAAGTGAAGTCCTATGTAGTGACTGAGTGGACACTGGCAAAGACATTTTGGGGTTGATTCCGATTCGGGAAACAAATCAGTACGACGATTCGAATTCATAGCCGTTTCCGTACGAATCGTACAAATCCGTCCTGATCGCGTAGTACGATCCGTAGTAAAATAAATACGTCCGAATCGTTGCGAACCATATGAAAAGCAAGGGAAAATCCGTACGATAAGGACCCTGAAAGTGAACCCTACGAATCGTAAACATGCTGTAGGACCCGACAAGTACGGTCCGGACCGGGGAATGAGTACCCGATTCGTGCGGTAAACATTGTGTATGAGTAATTCGTACGAGAGCCACACAATCACATAGAGTACAGTTTGTACACCCCATGATCGTAGGGGTACGGTTCGTACACCTATGATCATAGGGTGTACGAACCGTACCCATACGATCATGGGGTGTACGAATCGTACCCCATGATTGTAGGTGTACGAACCGTACCCCTAAGATCATGGGGTCGATACTTACGGACATCGCGTACTGCGCATTCCGAATGCGATTCGTACGGATTATTGAGTCGTATGGGCTTTGGTACGATTCAGATGGAGAACTGCTTTGGGTACTCATCGTATTACATCGTTCGTACTGGGACGTCCGAGGATACGATTTGTACGGGAAAAATGCTCCGTACGGCTATTTGTATGGGATTTTACCGAATAGGAATCGGACCCCTTGTGTTTGCTTTGCAAACTACGTTGTGCCAAGGTGTTGAAAGAAGCAGCCTCACATTTGAAATTAAACCACTCTGCAGTTTTCAATGGTGAAATTCTGTGGGCAGGGTGGTGATAGCTGGGATATCTCCCTCGCTTAACAAATACAGTATTTTCAACAAGAAAGCAAGGTGACTTACCACTTGTCCATGCCACCACTGAGACTGCGCCCCTCCCTTAACTGCCTGGGCCTCCTCTGACATCCCTGGTTGGCTGCTGGCAGCTGCACTGGAGGTCTGTGCACCTATACAAAATATAATGCATTCATTTTAGATATCAGATTAGCCTCCTAAGTAATTATTTTGCACAAAGTAGAACGGTAATATCAAGTTACAGTTCAGCTAGCTATCTGTCAGTTTCTTCTATCCAAGTATGAAAGTAGCACTGTGGGAGGTTTGTTGGTTGACAACATTTTAAAAGTCAAGTCACATCAACAAAAGCTTTTTTCTTCCAATGGAGAGATAAGACCACGAAAGGATGCGACTGAAACACAATGAAAGAATGGAAGGGAATAAAGGGCATATGGTATAGGTTGGTAATAGTAACTAATTTCTGACACAATGCACTGCCATGGATACTGCTATTATGAGACAATATTGGGTGTTTATGACTATGACCACACAATCTTTCGAAAACTTAAATATTACTCACAGAGTCCCGCAACCTTGATTCCTGGCAGGTGGAGCAGGTCCAATTCAATATAAAGGATGTCTATCTAGTGGTACATCAGCTGCTGCTGGGCATGTGCAATGCCAGTGCTGCGGTGCATACATTGCTGCACTTGCCCGGAAAGCACCTGATGCTGCCGCAGGGCGTAACCCTTGCAAGGCCTGCTGCAAACTCACAAGGGGTGCGGGTGGCACTGCCTGCTTTTGCCATGATTAAGGAATCGGGATGGGAAGGAATTGGACTGGGAATAGTGTGTTGAAAAATAATTGTACAAAATGCTAAAAAATTTTAAGTAATAGAAGTCTTACTAAAATATGTTTGTATATATAGTTCGTACAACTATGCATGTCTGAAAGCCACGCAGTTCAGCAAAAAGTGTCTATTGTTTAAAATGCCAAATTCGTATATTTTTTAAAAAGGCCGTATTTTTCCCCACACGATGAGACATGTGTTTGTGTGTCCTAGCTAGGAGACACAACATCACTGTTGCTTGCCATCGCGGATGACGGTCCCTGCAACACTTCACAGATCAGGTCCATCGAGCACAGATGATCTTCTGTATTGCCCAGATGGATTACCAGGCGATCACTGTATCTGTGCTCCAGGAGCGTGTTTTCCATCTCCTTGGTGACTGGGGTGTCCATTGTGTAGCAGAAAAATTACAATCAGGATTCCTGCTATTAGGAGCAGGATCGGTGCAAAAGGGGGTGGTGATGGACGGAGCATCTGAATCAATCAAACACTCACACCCAGTCAAAAGATCTGTGTTTAATCCATCACCGTTCTTTAGCCCACTCTGCCACCCCAGTTCAGACATGGCCATATGCAAATCAGTCTGACTCTGTGCCTCATGGCAACAGTCCAGCCCGAACTGCCAACCCGCGTCATCCCTGGACCGGAAACAAGCTTCCGAGGACCGGTTTCTGGCATTCCAGCCGTCTTCAGCCCGGCTTGCTTGAATCCAGTGGCAAAGTGAGCAAGGGACTCACGTCTGAGCATACCCTGCCACACTTATGGCGGCCAAAAGCGGTACAAAAGGGGGTGGTGACGGACGGAGCATCTGAATCAATAAAACACTCACACCCAGTCAAAAGATCTGGGTTTAATCCATCACCGTTTTTTAGCCCAATCTGCCACCCCAGTCCAGACATGGCCATATGCAAATCAGTCTGACTCTGTGCCTCATGGGAACAGTCCAGCCCGAACTGCCAAGCCGTGTCATCCCTGGACCGGAAACAAGCTTCCGAGGACCGGTTTCTGGCATTTCAGCCGTCTTCAGCCCGGCTTGCTTGAATCCAGTGGCAAAATGAGCAAGGGACTCACGTCCGAGCATTCCCTGCCACACTTATGGTGGCTAAAAGCAGTACAAAAGGGGTGGTGATAGACGGAGCATCTGAATCAATCAAACACTCACACCCAGCCAAAAGATCAGGGTTTAATCCATCACCTTTAGCCCACTCTGCCACCCCAGTTCAGACATGGCCATAAGCAAATCAGTCTGACGCTGTGCCTCATGGGAACAGTCCAGCCCGAACTGCCAAGCCATGTCTTCCCTGGACCGGAAACAAGCTTCCGAGGACCGGTTTCTGGCATTCCAGCAGTCATCAGCCCGGCTTGCTTGAATCCAGTGGCAAAGTGAGCAAGGGACGCACGTCTGAGCATAACCTGCCACACTTATGGCGGCCAAAAGCGGTACAAAAGGGGGTGGTGATGGACGCAGCATCTGAATCAATCAAACACTCACACCCAGTCAAAAGATCTGGGTTTATTCCATCACTGTTCTTTAGCCCATTTCAAACAAGCCAGGCTGAAGACGGCTGGAATGCCAGAAACCCGTCCTCGGAAGCATGTTTCCGGTCCAGGGAAGGCATGGCTTGGCAGTTCGGTCTGGACTGTTCCCATGAGGCACAGGGTCAGACTGATTTGCATATAGTCATGTCTGAACTGGGGTGGCAGAGTGGGCTAAAGAACGGTGATGGATCAAACCCAAATCTTTTGACTGGGTGTGAGTGTTTGATTGGTTCAGATGCTCCATCCATCACCACTACCCTTTTGTACCATTAGGAGCAGGATCAGCAGAAGTCCTCTAAAAATGCTTCAGAATACGGAGTGTATGAAGTTTGGAATCACTCCAAAGATGGTATGAAAGGTGCATAATATTCCAGAAACTATGGTCTTAAATAGGTGTACTATACTTGTTTTATCATACATGTTAAAGATATGTTGAACCATTTCTGTGAAATGGGAAGGGCAGTTTGCTCGTACAAGTGCCTGTATCTCAGTTGAGGACCTTGCGACCTGAAGATCAAAATTCTTTATGGCTGAGGTTAAGGACAATGTTTTCTGTTAAAGCATCACTTTCATTGAGCTCACAGTATCAAACCGTATAAAGGAAACATCCAATGATGGCCAAAACGGCACCTCCCTGACTGTGTGGGTCGGTGGAAACAATACTTGCCTACAACAAGTAACCCTGGAGTCTACAGTGACAAGATATGCGATGCTCGGAGGCAACCTACAACAACCTAAATCATACAGCATCAAGTAACTCTCATTCGAGAGAAACTTGAAAACCGGATTAAGCACGGCAGCTGGGGACCCTTTCAGGTGACAGGATAAGTTTGCAACCGAACCATTACAGGCCCCATGAAGCATGATATCCTTTCATATGAGAGATCCTCTTAAAGAATTCTCGCAGTTTGTACCGCTTAGAAACACTTCTATACTAATTACAATTAAATTACTTCCCACCCTATTCCCCTATAAACCCATAATCCGCTACAATAAATAAATTAATACAATTATCGTAATTTAAATCAATTAATACAAATTAAATACCAATTAATAAAAAATTAATTACCAATTACAAAAATGAATAAACAATATAATAAAAATCAATACCAATAAATAAATAAAGCTTATTTACTTAATTACAATTAAATTACTTCCCTCCCAATTCCCCTATAAACCCACAGCCCGCTACAGAAAATTAATTAATAACATTAACATAATTATCAATTATTCAATTAATAAAAATTAATTACCAATTAAAGAGAATTAACAATAAATTCAAAATGAATACCAATAAATAAATAAAAATATTTAATTAATTACAATTAAATTACTTCCCACCCTATTCCCCTATAAACCCACAACCAGCTAAAGAACTAAAATGCAAAATTTAATTAAAAATAATTAGTAATTTCAAAAAATGTATATTTAATTTAATTTAATTTAATTACTTCCCATCCTATTCCCCTATAAACCCATAACTCGCTACAGAATTAAATTAGGCAAAAATTAAATAACATAAAATTCATTACTTTAAATAAATTACAAAAATAATATACACTTTTCAAACATATACTAACATACAAAACACTTCAAAAATTCGATATAATAAAAAATGTGATATATTTTAATACCTATATTATATACTTCGATATTTTGACTTTCGATATTATGAAAATCGATATTAAACTACTTACCTTCAATTTGATATTTTACACCACTATATTGTGTACATGTCTATATTTTGAATTCAATATTATGTGTAGTTACTGTGACAAATTAATGGATATATATATATATATATATATATATATATATCAGTAGACAGTGCATAGACTATAAACAAAGCACTGTAGCACAGCAAACAGGATATATTTTATTTGGCATGTTTGACACCTAATATCCTATTTGCCAAACTCCAAATCAAGCACCTAGTCCCACATTACACCCTGGTCTTCACCAGAAAGGTAAGTTAGAGGGAATAAGCTTAATAAAGGTTAAGCTATGGAATGGTTGGATGCCACTGATCATGTACTTTTGCCTAGCCAAATTGTTTGATGGAAGCAAATAATTGGAACCGTAAATTCATCATGGAAGCCATAAAATATAATCCACTTGGGCATAAAAATGGCAAGATGGAATTTACATTTTTAAGTAGGTTGGCACAGAAGGAGATAATGATGAAGTGAAGTCCTATGTAGTGACTGAGTGGACACTGGCAAAGACATTTTGGGGTTGATTCCGATTCGGGAAACAAATCAGTACGACGATTCGAATTCATAGCCGTTTCCGTACGAATCGTACAAATCCGTCCTGATCGCGTAGTACGATCCGTAGTAAAATAAATACGTCCGAATCGTTGCGAACCATATGAAAAGCAAGGGAAAATCCGTACGATAAGGACCCTGAAAGTGAACCCTACGAATCGTAAACATGCTGTAGGACCCGACAAGTACGGTCCGGACCGGGGAATGAGTACCCGATTCGTGCGGTAAACATTGTGTATGAGTAATTCGTACGAGAGCCACACAATCACATAGAGTACAGTTTGTACACCCCATGATCGTAGGGGTACGGTTCGTACACCTATGATCATAGGGTGTACGAACCGTACCCATACGATCATGGGGTGTACGAATCGTACCCCATGATTGTAGGTGTACGAACCGTACCCCTAAGATCATGGGGTCGATACTTACGGACATCGCGTACTGCGCATTCCGAATGCGATTCGTACGGATTATTGAGTCGTATGGGCTTTGGTACGATTCAGATGGAGAACTGCTTTGGGTACTCATCGTATTACATCGTTCGTACTGGGACGTCCGAGGATACGATTTGTACGGGAAAAATGCTCCGTACGGCTATTTGTATGGGATTTTACCGAATAGGAATCGGACCCCTTGTGTTTGCTTTGCAAACTACGTTGTGCCAAGGTGTTGAAAGAAGCAGCCTCACATTTGAAATTAAACCACTCTGCAGTTTTCAATGGTGAAATTCTGTGGGCAGGGTGGTGATAGCTGGGATATCTCCCTCGCTTAACAAATACAGTATTTTCAACAAGAAAGCAAGGTGACTTACCACTTGTCCATGCCACCACTGAGACTGCGCCCCTCCCTTAACTGCCTGGGCCTCCTCTGACATCCCTGGTTGGCTGCTGGCAGCTGCACTGGAGGTCTGTGCACCTATACAAAATATAATGCATTCATTTTAGATATCAGATTAGCCTCCTAAGTAATTATTTTGCACAAAGTAGAACGGTAATATCAAGTTACAGTTCAGCTAGCTATCTGTCAGTTTCTTCTATCAAAGTATGAAAGTAGCACTGTGGGAGGGTTGTTGGTTGACAACATTTTAAAAGTCAAGTTACATCAACAAAAGCTTTTTTCTTCCAATGGAGAGATAAGACCACGAAAGGATGCGACTGAAACACAATGAAAGAATGGAAGGGAATAAAGGGCATATGGTATAGGTTGGTAATAGTAACTAATTCCTGACACAATGCACTGTCATGGATACTGCTATTATGAGACAATATTGGGTGTTTATGACCATGACCACACAATCTTTCGAAAACTTAAATATTACTCACAGAGTCCCGCAACCTTGATTCCTGGCAGGTGGAGCAGGTCCAATTCAATATAAAGGATGTCTATCTAGGGTACATCAGCTGCTGCTGGGCATGTGCAATGCCAGTGCTGCGGTGCATACATTGCTGAACTTGCCCGGAAAGCACCTGATGCTGCCGCAGGGCGTAACCCTTGCAAGGCCTGCTGCCAACTCACAAGGGGTGCGGGTGGCACTGCCTGCTTTTGCCATGATTAAGGAATCGGGATGGGAAGGAATTGGACTGGGAATAGTGTGTTGGAAAATAATTTTACAAAATGCTAAAAAGTTTTAAGCAATAGAAGTCTTACTAAAATATGTTTGTATATATAGTTCGAACAACTATGCATGTCTGAAAGCCACGCAGTTCAGCAAAAAGTGTCTATTGTTTAAAATGCCAAATTCGTATTTTTTTTTAAAAAGGCCGTATTTTTCCCCACACGATGAGACATGTGTTTGTGTGTCCTAGCTAGGAGACACAACATCACTGTCGCTTGCCATCGCGGATGACGGTCCCTGCAACACTTCACAGATCAGGTCCATCGAGCACAGATGATCTTCTGTATTGCCCAGATGGATTACCAGGCGATCACTGTATCTGTGCTCCAGGAGCGTGTTTTCCATCTCCTTGGTGACTGGGGTGTCCATTGTGTAGCTGAAAAATTACAATCAGGATTCCTGCTATTAGGAACAGGATCGGTGCAAAAGAGGGTGGTGATGGACGGAGCATCTGAATCAACCAAACACTCACACCCAGTCAAAAGATCTGTGTTTAATCCATCACTGTTCTTTAGCCCACTCTGCCACCCCAGTTCAGACATGGCCATATGCAAATTAGTCTGACCCTGTGCATCATGGGAACAGTCAAGCCCGAACTGCCAAGCCATGTCTTCCCTGTACCCGTAACAAGCTTCCGAGGACCAGTTTCTGGCATTCCAGCCGTCTTCAGCCTGGTTTGCTTGAATCCAGTGGCAAAGTGAGCAAGGGACTCACGTCTGAGCATACCCTGCCACACTTATGGCGGCCAAAAGCGGTACAAAAGGGGGTGGTGATGGACGGAGCATCTGAATCAATAAAACACTCACACCCAGTCAAAAGATCTGGGTTTAATCCATCACCGTTCTTTAGCCCAATCTGCCACCCCAGTCCAGACATGGCCATATGCAAATCAGTCTGACTCTGTGCCTCATGGGAACAGTCCAGCCCGAACTGCCAAGCCATGTCATCCCTGGACCGGAAACAAGCTTCCGAGGACCGGTTTCTGGCATTCCAGCCGGCTTCAGCCCGGCTTGCTTGAATCCAGTGGCAAAGTGAGCAAGGGACTCACGTCCGAGCATTCCCTGCCACAGTTATGGTGGCCAAAAGCAGTACAAAAGGGGGTGGTGATGGACGGAGCATCTGAATCAATCAAATAGTCTCACCCAGTCAAAAGATCTGGGTTTAATCCATGACTGTTCTTTAGCCCACTCTGCCACCCCAGTTCAGACATGGCCATATGCAAATCAATCTGACCCTGTGCCTCTTGGGAACAGTTCAGCCCAAACTGCCAAGCCATGTCTTCCCTGGACCGGAAAGAAGCTTCCCAGGACCGGTTTCTGGCATTCCAGCCGTCTTCAGCCCGGCTTGCTTGAATCCAGTGGCAAAGTGAGCAAGGGACTCACGTCCGAGCATTCCCTGCCACACTTATGGTGGCCAAAAGCAGTACAAAAGGGGGTGGTGATGGACGGAGCATCTGAATCAATCAAACACTCACACCCAGCCAAAAGATCTGGGTTTAATCCATCACCTTCAGCCCACTCTGCCACCCCAGTTCAGACATGGCCATAAGCAAATCAGTCTGACGCTGTGCCTCATGGGAACAGTCCAGCCCGAACTGCCAAGCCATGTCTTCCCTGGACTGGAAACAAGCTTCCGAGGACCGGTTTCTGGCATTCCAGCCGTCTTCAGCCCGGCTTGCTTGAATCCAGTGGCAAAGTGAGCAAGGGACGCACGTCTGAGCATAACCTGCCACACTTATGGCGGCAAAAAGCCGTACAAAAGGGGGTGGTGATGGACGGAGCATCTGAATCAATCAAACACTCACACCCAGTCAAAAGATCTGGGTTTAATCCATGACCGTTCTTTAGCCCACTCTGCCACCCCAGTTCAGACATGGCCATATGCAAATCAATCTGAACCTGTGCCTCTTGGGAACAGTTCAGCCCGAACTGCCAAGCCATGTCTTCCCTGGACCGGAAACAAGCTTCCGAGGACCGGTTTCTGGTTTCTAGCCGTCTTCAGCCCGGCTTGCTTGAATCCAATGGCAAAGTGAGCAAGGGACTCACGTCTGAGCATACCCTGCCACACTTATGGCTGCAAAAAGCGGTACAAAAGGGGGTGGTGATGTACGGAGCATCTGAATCAATCAAACACTCACACCCAGTCAAAAGATCTGGGTTTAATCCATCACCGTTCTTTAGCCCACTCTGCCACCCCAGTTCAGATATGGCCATATGCAAATCTGTCTGACCCTGTGCCTCATGGGAACAGTCCAGCCCGAACTGCCAAGCCATTTCTTCCCTGGACCGGAAACAAGCCTCTGAGGAACGGTTTCTGGCATTCCAGCCATCTTCAGTCCGGCTTGCTTGAATCCAGTGGCAACGTGAGCAAGGGACTCACATCTGAGCATACCCTGCCACACTTATGGCGGCCAAAAGCGGTACAAAAGGGGGTGGTGATGGACGGAGCATCTGAATCAATCAAACACTCACACCCAGTCAAAAGATCTGGGTTTAATCCATCACCGTTCTTTAGCCCACTCTGCCACCCCAGTTCAGACATGTCCATATGCAAATCAGTCTGACCCTGTGCCTCATGGGAACAGTTCAGCCCGAACTGCAAAGCCAAATTGTGGCAGGGTATGCTCCCATGAGGCACAGGGTCAGACTGATTTGCATAAAGCCATGTCTGAACTGGGGTGGCAGAGTGGGCTAAAGAACGGTGATGGATCAAACCCAGATCTTTTGACTGGGTGTGAGTGTTTGATTGGTTCAGATGCTCCGTCCATCACCACCCCCTTTTGTACCGCTTTTGGCCGCCATAAGTGTGGCAGGGTATGCTCAGATGTGAGTCCCTTGCTCACTTTGCCACTGGATTCAAGCAAGACAGGCTGAAGACGGCTGGAATGCCAGAAACCCGTCCTCGGAAACATGTTTCCGGTCCAGGGAAGGCATGGCTTGGCAGTTCGGGCTGGACTGTTCCCATGAGGCACAGGGTCAGACTGATTTGCATATAGCCATGTCTGAACTGGGGTGGCAGAGTGGGCTAAAGAACGGTGATGGATCAAACCCAGATCTTTTGACTGGGTGTGAGTGTTTGATTGGTTCAGATGCTCCATCCATCACCACCCCCTTTTGTACCATTAGGAGAAGGATCAGCAGAAGTCCTCCAAAAATGCTTCAGAATACGGAGAGTATGAAGTTTGGAATCACTCCAAAGATGGTATGAAAGGTGCATAATACTCCTGAACCTATGGTCTTAAATAGGTGTACTATACTTGTTGTATCATACATGTTAAAGATATGTTGTACCATTTCTGTGAAATGGGAAGGGCAGTTTGCTCGTACAAGTGCCAGTATCTCAGTTGAGGACCTAGCTACCTGAAGATCAAAATTATTTTTGGCTGAGGTTAAGGGCACGGTTTTCTGTTAAAGCATCACTTTCATTGAGCTCACAGTATCAAACCGTATAAAGGAAACATCCAACGATGGCCAAAACGGCACCTCCCTGACTGTGTGGGTCGGTGGAAACAATACTTGCCTACAACAAGTAACCCTGGAGTCTACAGTGACAAGATATGCGATGCTCAGAGGCATCCTACAACAACCTAAATCATACAGCATCAAGTAACTCTCCTTCGAGAGAAACTTGAACATCGGATTAATCACGGCAGCTGGGGACCCTTTCAGGTGACAGGATAAGTTTGCAACCGAACCATTACAGGCCCCATGAAGCATGATATCCTTTCATATGAGAGATCCTCTTAAAGAATTCTCGCAGTTTGTACCGCTTAGAAACACTTCTATATCCCCACTCCAGCATCGAAATCTGTATGGCAATTCCCAAGATTTCTTGATGAATTTCCTACCCATTGCTTCATATCTGCCCGTCTGTTGTTGTTGTAGGCAATACTGAAACTGGAAAGTTATGACCGGTAATGTTATATGGCCATGAATTAACCATTCTGTGGATTGTGACTCTGCCACAGTAAAAGGCAATTGGTCCAGTTTTCCAATATGCATCATTGTATATGTTGCACCCCTTTGTGACATAGTTACCTGTGTTTGAGTTAGATTGTATGCAGAGAACAATGGCTTACTGTTGATAAATTGCCAAGGTACATAACCAGCATGCAATGATTGCAGCATCCAGCTTAATAACATAATAGAAGTTAGCTGAAACTGTTTGTGCTGTAGTATGGACAAATCATGTTCTAGTACATGGGTACTCACAAACTTTCTCTCGGGCCAAATTTACAGTGCGGTTTGTGTCCGAGGGCCCCACTGGTGGGGGCGGAGTCAATGTGGGAGGTGGGGGCTAGAGCAACAAAAAAAGCCTGTGACCATAAGGTTAATCACAGGTCCCCGTAGCGGACGCCTTCATCCACTGAGCCACCAGATCCGGCATACGCACATCTCTCTCTTTCTGTCTCCCTCCCTCTTTCTCCCTCTCCCTCCCTCTCTCTCCCTCCCTCTCTCTTCCCTCTCTCTCCCTCTCTCCCTCGGTCTCTCTGTCTCACTCACTCTGACTCTCCGACTCCCTCTCACCATCTCTCCCTCTGACTGTCTCACTCCCTCTCTTCCTGTCTCACTCTCTCTCTCTCTGTCTCCCTCTCTCTCTTTCCTTCTCCCTCACTCTATTTCGCTCTCCCTCACTCTATTTCCCTCTCCCTCACTCTATTTCTCTCTCCCTTACTCTGTCTCCCTCTCTCTCCTTCCCTCTCCCTCCTTCCCTCTGTCTCCCTCTCTTTCCTTCCCTCTCCCTCCTTCCCTCTGTCTCCCTCTCTCTCCTTTCCTCTCCCTTACTCTGAGGTCTCCCTCACTCTGAGGTCTCCCTCTGTCTCCCTCACTCTGAGGTCTCCCTCACTCTGTCTCCCTCACTCTGTCCCCCTCACTCTGCCCTCCCTCACTCTGTCTCTCTCTGTCTCCCTCCCTCCCTCTCCTTCCCTTTACCTCCCACTCCCTCATTCCCTCCCTCCCTCCCCCTCTACCTTCCTCTCCCCCTCCCTCTGTCTCTCACTGTCTCCCTTTCCCTCCCTCGGTCTCCCTCTCCCTCCCTTTCCCTCCCTTCCTTGCTCTCCCTCCCTTTTCCTCCCTCCTTCTCGCTCTCTCTCCCTCTCCCTCCCTTTCCATCCCTCCCTCGCTCTCCCTCACTCTCCCTCCCTTTCCCTCCCTTCTTCTCCCTCTTCCTCCCTTTCCCTCCCTCTGTCTGCTTACCTTTCCCTCCCTCCCTCGCTCTCCCTCCCTTTCCCTCCCTCGCTCTCTCCCTCTCCCTCCCTCTTCCTCCCTCTCCCTCCCTCTGTCTCCCTCCCTCCTTCTCCCTCTCCCTCCCTCTGTCTCCCTCTCCCTCGCTTTCCCTCCCTCTGTCTACCTCCCTCTGTCTGCCTCCATTTCCCTCCCTCCCTCGCTCTCCCCCTCTCACCCTCCCTTTCCCTCCTTCCCTTGCTCTCCCTCCCTTTCCCTCCCTCCCTCGCTCTCCCTCCCTTTCTCTCTCTCCCTCCCTCGCTCTCCCTCCCTTTCCCTCCCTCCATCCCACTCTACCTCCCTCTGTTTTCTCTCCCTCCCTTTCCCTCCCTCTGTCTCCATCCCTCTGTCTGCCTCCCTTTCCCTCCCTCCCTCTCCCTCCCTCTCCCTCCCTGTCCCTTCCTCCCTCACTTTCCCTCCCTCCCTCACTTTCCCTCCCTCTCCCACTCTTTCCCTCTCTCCCTTTGTCTCCCTCCCTCTTCCTCCCTCTGTCACCTCACCCTGCCTGTGTGTGCCAGGGCTGGGGCAGCTTCTGGGGCACACATACACACAGCTGCACCCGAGCACTTGATAGGTCTTTAACAGACCATTGGTATGTTAATGAGGCTTTGTTCACCTCTTAGCGCCCCTGCAGCCCCACTCTGACTATGGCAGGAATCGTCTGGCCCCCCACAGAGCAGCAGAGTCTCTGAGAGTCACGCTCTGGTTGCAGACACTCTTTAAAAAAAGAAATTAAAACTCGGGTACGATGTCTGCAAGGTCCGCGGGCAGCCAGGGAAGGCTTGCCGGGCTGCCAGCGGCCCGCGGGCCGTACTATGAGTACCCCCGTTCTAGTATATCGATAGCAGAAGATACAATGTTGCCCAGTGAATAAATCCTGGATGTTAATGTAGTCATATCATTATTGACTACAGCTAATGCCTTTTCTAGGTTAAATCTAACAATTTCATGAAGTCTCTCCACAACTTCTTGTTGAGAGATTTTCTCGATTTCATTACAAACAGCGTATAAGAAACGTATATGATGTGGCTTTTGGGGGCCCAATTAAAAGTCCCTTAGATCCATGTCTTCTGATAGTGAGGATAAGTGTTGTTTCACCTGGGACAGTTTTGAGGTTTTTAGCCAATTGAGGCATTTCCCAACACTGTAGGATGTCACTACCCCGGACATTCTCTTTGCACATAGCGTTGGTCTGACCTATGGATACTAAGCCCTTTGGTGGTACCCCTGAATCGTGTTCAACACCTATTTGTGTCCATGGGCCAAACTAACCATCCCTTTCAGTTGGGTTCTGATGAATTGTATGACATTTTATGTATGATATCATCTACTGTATTTATTTATTTATTTTATTATTTACATTTGTGAAATGAAATGAAATGAAATGAAATGAAAGCAGGACTTATATAGCGCATGGCTGCCCAAGAGCGTCCCAGCGCTGAGTTTGTTAGGCGCAGGACTAATCCTTTCCGGGATCGCTAGGCACTGTATCCCCACCATGTGTTGCAAAGGTTTTCCAGCCCTCAAAGTGTGATGGTGAGGAAATCCGGGGTGTGTTCAAATCTTTGTTCTTGGCTAATCCAAGACAGGAAGTATATTGCACAGTGGCATTCATAAATATGATCTACAGTGAAATGAGACACGCTCGAATAGTGCTTCTGTTTCCTGAACCTGCTATTCCTTCAAACACCAGACTGATTTTATGTCTATAGTGTCCTTCCATGATTCGAAAACCTGTTCAGACAGTTGGGAAATAAAAGATGCAGAATAATATGTTTGATGTTAGTTAGCATATTTTTCTGTGCAGCTGTAGGTATTTGTACTTGTATTTGTAGGTATACTTATAGAGCACAGACCTGTCACCCAGAGGGCATCCTGGCGCTTACAATTCGGACAAACCCACTTTGCGCTGCTCAGACATTTCTAGGGAAAAGATGCGTTTTTAGCGCTTTCCTAAACGGGGGGTAGTCCCTATGGCTTCTCAGAGAGAATGGCAGGGAGTTCCAAAGTTTGGCCGCTGCTACACTAAACAAGCGGCCACCCATCCTGACTCTCTGGAACCTCGGACCACAAGCAGTTGTGCCAAAGAAGAGCGAAGGAGCCGCGGGGCCGAGTACCAGGCGAACATATTCTGTAAGGGCACTGGGCCTTGTTGATGTACCGCCTTAAACACCAGGCACGCCGCTTTATACAGTACACGCAAGTGCACCAGCAACCAGTGAAGGTCCATTAAAGCTTGAGTGGGGGAGCTGAGGTTAGGGCGAGAAAGAGCCAACTTGGCAGCCATATTCTGCACCCGTTGTAACTTCCCCAACAGATTTTTTGGGGCCTCCAGAAGTAGCGCATTACAGTAGTCTAAGCGACTCAGTATGGTCCCGCGAACTACTTCTAGTCTGGCTTGGGCGGGGAGGGGGGGCTAAACTTTATGCAACATGCGTAGCAGCATCATGCATGAAGCGATGGTCTTATAGACGTGCATGTCAAGTTGTAAATTTGGGCCGAAGATCACCCCCAGATTGCGAGCTGACTCCGCAGCCGATACTGGCTCAGGGAAAGTGGCAGGCCAAAAGTTCTCTGGGAGTGTCCGGTTCATGGAGCAATCTAGGTGCAACCTTATAGTAGTATGAGGTCGGGACAGAAGTGTTAAACCCTGAAAAATAAGAACATTTCTGTGCAAATGTTCTCAAACTTCTATTTGGTGGTGCTGGGCAATGTTCCCATTAGTGGTATGTAAAAACATAGCGTGGGATACTGGATTTATGTAAAAAGTGATGACCATAATGTTGGTAACAATACATCGTGTCATAATCAAATGTCCCCTTTAACATTTCAGTGCTTAAAAATGCAGCAGATTGTCTAAATCAGACAACATATTTTTTACAGCTTCAAAATCCCAAACGTCAGAAAATGTACTGGAGGTAATAAGATCATTTAAAGAAATTTTAAATACATAAGGTATTTTCAAAAGTTCAATCGGACCAAATACATCATATGAAACTCTGTCACAAACTGTACCATCAGATATTGGAACAGCTGCAATAGTTACCAAGGACAAGTCTCTGTATTCACGATGAGATTACCTCTGAGGTTTCAGGACCAAGTTCACATTTGATATGGCGGAGCATTCTGGGAGATAGTTTCCATTCATGAGTAAGTAAAAGACAGTCACTAGGCCAATCCAGAATAGAAAAAAACAGTATTCCAGATAGTATCTTGAACTGTAGCCATGGTGAAACTAGGTAAGTCTTTTTCAGAAAAAATGTAGAAATCATAAAGTTGTTGCTTATGGGAAATTGGAGCTGGCTTAGTCTCAGGTTCACTTGAATTCAGAGAGAAGGTGTCAAAATCAATGAGGTAACCAGAGGCAGTTCGATCGATTTATTGTAGCTCAGCGGGTTTTGTTGAACTTGCAGACATTTCTTTGCAGAGGCATATTGATGTAGATATTGGTGTTAGGCCAAATTGATATTTGTCTTTCATTTGTCTTTTGATGTTCTGTTTCAACAGGAACGAGGTCCATTTAATTTTTGAGAAGCCCATTATTTCGCATTGGTCAATCTTCAAATGTTATGAGTCTTTCTTTCTGAACTTCCTGTATGATAGCGAGAGGAGTGCATCTGAGGTTCCGTGACGGTTCCGTGACGACTTGAACCCGTGTTTTTAAGTTTGTCGGAAATACATAAAAATGGTATCAGTGAACCGCAAATGATCCATTTAGTATATCCTAGTGTTTTCGCTACGCTACGAGCAAGAGCACTCCTTCCACTGACACATTTCTGATATACACACGGCATCCATCTTAGATCGTGGCCGCCATTTTTGTGGTTCCTTGCCCTCACATATGCAATAGCCTCTGATCATTTCATTCACTTCACTTTGATTAAAGACACGTAGCCTTAGCCGGAGATTCACCTCTTACATGACACGTGCACCTTAAACCAGATCACGCTGAAGCTGCATGACTCGACAAAGGCTGCCTCCTCTGCCCGAGGCCAGCCCACCTGAACTGGTTTTCCTGTCCATTGTACCTGATCATGATTAGGCGGCCGAAGCCGGTAGCCTTGCCCATTTACAACCCACAAACATCTCTTATCCCGCTTTTCTATCTCCTGCACCTGGCTCTACTCCTTTCCTTCTGGGCCTTTATTAGGGGGAGGTAACGAACTTTACGATGAGGCGGTCCGGCTCTTGAATACAATATTGACAAGGGATTGTGATGGACTGGTGGGAACCCCTCTTCGTGATGTTTGGTATCAGATATTATCGACAGTTCCTGTGTAACGCCAAATATTTATTGTTTAGAGACACAAAAGGTTTGGGAATGTACCGACATGTGAAATATTTGCCTAGAGCACAATTTTTAGTATATAAGGAGCAACCCACTTTGTACAAATCGAACAGTCTCCTAGATTCTGCCCGTGTGTAGATTCTGTGACTTCTGTGTCCCTGCAGTAATAAACCTTTGGTCTTTGACGCCACCATCGAGAAGCCCGTGTTTCTGTTCATTTGTGCACCAAGGCAGGTGGAACTCCGGGGTCTTCGGGTGTTGTACCCTGACACCTCTGGACGGAACCAAAAAGTCCAGAACTCCACATCGGCTACCCAGGAGCCAGCGAGGCCTACTATTCATTATCGGCCACATAGTGTGGTTTGATCAAATCGATGGAGACAAATCTCTTTTTTTTTTGTTGGCAAGAGGCGGAAGAAGTACTGTTATTGTTCCTTCGACAGCCTGGACAGGTACAGGCTTTCTGTATAACGGCCCAAATTCTTTCTTGTCCACAATCTTGTCTCTGTGACCAGATCCCCAACTTCAGGGATCAAGGCAGGTCTTACCGTGACTGATTTGACTTCCCCAGTGCCAGTGCGTTTTACTTGCAGGTTGCTTTGTAGCGCCCGGAATTCATTGAGATCCTGTAAAACAGCCAAACGTTTATCGTTGTCAAATAGTTTTTCATCCCCTACTGTGCTTTCACAGAAGCGATCAGGCACCCACATTCTCATCCTAAATAAGACTTTGTAAGGAGTGACACCTCCTAGGGAACTTCTTGGCATATTGTTAAGAGCCCTCTGGACCCCATATAAGGGATTGACCCAACTGCCACCTGAACCTAATACTCTTGCTGTTAAAGATTGCTTTAAGTCTCGGTTTTTCCTCTCCACACCCAAATTTCCCTCAGGATGGTACAGAGAGGAGCACCGCAATGCAACACCCAATCTTTACATGGCTTCCTTGTAAACCCTAGAGCTAAACATGGGGCTGCGGTCAGAATGTAATTTGCCAACTGCGTATGTCCCTATAAAGAATCGCAAATCTTTTATAACATTTCAAGCATCAGCCAAGCGCCGAGGCCAAGCCCATAGGAATCTAGAGCATGATTCCTCTGCCACCAAAATATACTTGTAAGCCCCGTCTGATTGTAAGGGGCCACAGTAGTCCAAATAGACACAAGTGAGTGGTCTGTTCAATATCAATAATGGAGTCTGTGCTGGACATGCTAAGGTGGAACCCTTAATATGCTGACAGATGTTACACTTTAGGACAAAATTATTTGTCTGTTTAGTTAATCCTGTCACCAATAGCGTTGTTTCAATAAAAAAAACTGTTGCCTTAAATCCTGCGTGTGCGGAGCCTAGACCTTCATGTGCAGTTAGAATTTACCCATTGCATGCTTATGATGGAACCATGCCGTCATGAGTCACGGGTGGCGTGTGCTCATGACGGCGTGGTTCAGTCATGCGGCTGCCGCTCTGCCCACACAGCATTAATTCCCCGCCTGTGTGAGCCAATTAATGAGCAGGCGGGGTCATGACAGAACCACGCCGTCATGAGCACACGCCACCCGTGACTCATGATGGCATGATTCGGTCATGAGCACCGCAGCGTCGCTCTCACCCCTATCCCCACCTGTACCTCGGCGAAATTTGTTCCGCGGCGAAGGGGTTAAACCTAATCTACGATCCATGTTTGGTGTTACTTCATCCCTCACTCTTGGAATTTGAGAATACAGAATGTTATTTGCTTCAAAGTTGTAGGAGTACTTGAGTGGAAAAGCTTTCGGTAAGGCTGTGCTGTTTTTGCGTGAAGCAATGACAGCTACTATTGTTTGTTCTTCAGTTCTCATTTTGAAATGAGTGATTGCAGCTACGGCAGCAGTTCATACCACCTCCTTTGTGGCTTAATCAGCCAATGAATTCCCTTCAACGTGAATGCCATCACGTTGATGATTCAGTGTGTGCATCACATGAGCTCTCAGTAGTTCATTTTTCAACTCAGCTACATGTTCACATAGTAATTTATGCTTAATTGTGCAACCTTTTAAGTCTTTAATCCCATTCTGACCCCATTATTGAAGATATTCATTGTATGACTGGATACAGTAAAATGAATTGCACACAATCAGTGTGGAGAATTTATTTATTAGTGCCTGTAACTGGGCTTTCAGTTCTGCCAGATGTGCTGTGCAGTCTCCTAGAGACTGTGTCTTTATACTGCTAGGGTGGAACTTCCCTTCCGGCATATGACACTTCACAATCACACATGCGACGCTGTACTGTTGTTAACTACCTATGGCCGGCTGAGCAGAATTGTCAGTGTAAATAATGTATTCATACTGATCGAGAGGCAGCATTCAATTCGAGAGAAAATATTCTTTACCATATGGCAGAAATGCTTGCGTCTTACGTGTCAAATTTGTAATCTGCATCTTTCGCAGTGAGAGAATTAGTCCATTGTATCCATCTTGGATGTAAAGCTTTAGCATTTGGAACGCTTGCTAACCGGAGTTACAACAATGATTTGTTTCCCCTGAGCCAGTTCTCTTTCTCGCACTACAGCAGTCTGTACTGCTGTCAGAAGTTTTTCTGTGGAAGGAAAATATATTTCAGCGTTTGTGAACAATTGTGATTTGTAAGCTATGGGTTCTGTTTCACCTTCATTGAAGGTTAGGTAAGTATACCCGGATTGACCCGCTATAACAGGGATCCCCAAATTTGTTGTGTTTATACAGATGTGTAGGTGTTTTGAAGCTATAATGTCAGCTTGTATGGAACAAAGGATATCTGTGTGTTCCCGAGTCCAATGCCTAATTGTAAAATCAGGTCTTATTAAGTCGTAGAAAGGTTTCCCTTTTTCTGTGCAATCCCAATAAGGATTGTAGGTTTTTCAACAATTTAGGAGGTTGGAGCAGTGCACAATTTTCTAAAAAGTTAGCTGCTAGGCTTTTCCCTTCACTTGAAAGTTTATATCCCAAAAATAGGACATTGAGGTGGGCTATTTAAAAAATGTTTAATTACATTTGTAGCCCTCAGAGGTGAACCCCAAAATGATGTTGTTCACCCTGCTCCAGTGATCCTTTAAATCATCATCCAGCAGATAAATATCATCTAAATAGGACAATGCCTCTTCATCCAAATTCTGAAGCAACTCTGTTACCCTAGCGGAGAACAGCCCGGGGCTATTCTTTTACCCTTGGGGGAGTCGACAAAATTGATGCTGAGAACCGAGTGCTGAGAATGCTGTTAAAAATCTGCTTCCAGGCGTTTAATTTTGGCAGAAAAATCAATTTGAGATATCTAATATAGTTTTGTATTTTTTCTGCACTATGTTATTCATTAATGCGACACTGTGAGCATTTTGTACTGCAAATGTTTTAGTGCATGTGCTCAGATGGCTGTAGTCTAAAACTAGATGGTATGAATTATCGGGTTTCATTACTGGAAACAAAGGACTATTCATTGAAGAGGTGCAAGTTTCAATTGCACCCTGGTATTCAAGTTGATCTAAGATCTACTTGACCATTTTCTTTTTGCTTCTTGTTTTTTGGGTACTGTCTCTGTGGAGTTGGAGCCGTTTTTACTTGGATTACATGGTGAGGTGACTCAGCATACCACCCAACTTGATTGAAATATAATGCTGGAGCAAATGCTATCGGCGACTCCTGCACGTATGTATGTTTTAAGTATATAGGAATGAGGATGAAAATAGCCAGTAAAATTACTGTTTCTCCCTTTGAGCACTCCAGAACAATTTCAGGCGGCCAATCTTTTTCAGCTAAAAGGTTGTCATACCAATGAGTCAGGTTCTCCCAAAAGTGACCTTTATGTCTATCTGGGTTTGTCCCCCTCCATTTGGAGTGTTATTTCATGTAACCTATGTGGGACGCTTACCCTTGTATCAGGCGTCTCCACCGTGATATGTTCATTCAAATCCGCTGTCACCAGAAATTCCATCAGGTTCTGGTGAGCTATTGTTACTTCTGCTACGCTGTCTAGCATTGTCAGAGCCCATTCCCTGTTCAGAAGTCCTCAGAATTCTTTGCATGTCTAACTTTAAGACCTCCTCCTTTTTAAATTGAAGTTTTGAATTTTGTTTTTCTTCTTTTTTATAAGTATAGTCCTAAGCACTTTTGCATGTCTCTGGACTTCATATGCTCTCCTTTCTGACCGTCCTTACCTCTCGTAGGGGCATATTACCAACAGCTAGCGATAATTATCGCTATGTTGGTTTAGCGGCGACATTTTTATCACCGAGCTGCGGCGATTTTTATCGCTTAGGAGCCTTGCTATTATCAAGGTTTATCTCCTAAGCGATAAAAATCAGCCGAAATGCATGAATAAGGCTGTAAAGTCAGCGATATTCATGCATTACCAAGCTAATGCTCTTAGCCATGTTAACCACCTACCATTGGATAATATGGCTAAGAACTGCTCAGGGGCAGGTGTTAGCTTTTGGAGATATTTGCGCTTAGCGCGAATATCTCCAAAAGTTGGTAATAAGAGATAGCGATGTTAGCGACTGTTTCCAGTCGCTAACATCTTGGCACGCCCACTTTGCATGTCATTAGTGATAAATATCACTGACATGCAAAGCGGGGCCAAGATGGTCGCTATCTCCTACTAGCTGTCGCTAACTGGTGTTAGCAACAGCTAGGTAATAGGGAGATAATTTTATCTTCGCTTTCTTGGCTTTTAAAGCCAAAAAAGCAGAGATAAACCCCCTTGATAATATACCCCGTAGTTTTTTGATGAACCCGGAAAGGAATGAGAGGAACGTGTATTAGCATCCTGATACCTGTCAGGTTTTATAATGTTATCATGATTCCTAATGTTGTACCTCCTTTTGGAGGGCTCCTGTTGAGGGGACCCACCCCTGGATTGTGATCTATTTTCTCTATTCTTTTGTTTATTATTTTGATCCCATTTCTTCTTGGAAGAATCAGGTACTTGCTTGGTGTTCTCTTTTTCAGGACCACCCATCAGTTGAGGTTTTGTCGCTGTAGCTCCCAAACTATCTCTACCTAATTCAGCATAGGTAGCTTCGATAATTTTAGGTAATTGTGGAGGCACGCACGCTCTTGCCTCCACAGACTACATCCTCCTCGGGGACCTGAAATTCCACCTTGAGAACAACAATACCAACTCCACCACTCTGATTGACAACCACGCCGACCTCGGACTCAGACAGCTCATCACGACGGCCACCCACTCTACCGGCCATATGCTTGACCCCATCTTCTCCGCCAGCTCCCACATCACCTTCAACCACACCACCGAACTCCATTGAACTGACCATCACTGCATCAACTTAACCTTCCGGAAACCCACTACGCACCACAGCACTCAACAGACCAAACTCCGCAGCTGGAGCAAAGTCACCGAAGACCAGCTAAACACCACCCTCGCCCGAGCCCACCCGCCAACCCCACTGACTCCGCTACCGCCACCCGCAACCTCAGGCAATGGATCGACGACTGCGCCAACACTCTCCCTCGATCAAGAAACCTTCCAACAGACACACTAGCAAGAAGGCCCGCTGGTTCACCACTGACCGCCAGGCATCCAAGCAAACTTGCCGAAAACTAGAGAAGAAATGGCATGGAGAACAGACACAGAACAGCCATGCAGCCCACAAGAATGCCATCCGCAGACACCACCACCTCATCAGATCCGCCAAAAGGGCCTCCTTCAAGGACCGCCTCAACAATAACGTGCACAACAGCAAAGAGTTCTTCAACATCGTGAAGGAACTCTCCAACCCCAGCTCCACCACCAACGACATCTCACCATCGTAAGACCTGTGTGACTCCCTTAACACCTTCTTGCATTGCAAGATCACAGACAGCCTCCGAGATCATCTGCGAGGTACCCCAAGGATAATCCCTCAGCCCAACGTTGTTCAACATCTATATGGCACCGCTCGAACGCATCGCCCGACTGCACAACCTCAAAATCATCTCTTAAAACCAATGACACCCAGCTGATCCTCTCCCTCACCAAGGACCTCCTCACTGCCAAATCCAATCTCCATGAAGGAATGAAGGCCGTAGCCGAGTGGATGAAGTACAGCTGCCTGAAGCTGAACTCGGACAAGACGGAGGTCCTCATCCTCTGCACCACCCCCTCAGCCTGGGACGACTCCTGGTGGCCGACAACACTGGGAGCAGCACCGACACCCACCGACCATGCACGCAACCTGGGGTTCATCCTCGACTCAACACTCTCCATGACCAAGCAAGTCAACCCTCCGCATGCTCCGCAAGATCTACAGGTGGATCCCCACCAAAACAAGAAGAACGGTCACCCAAGCCCTCGTCAGCTGCAGGTTGGACTACTGTAAAGCCCTCATAGCAGGAGCCTCGGCCAAGTTCTTGAAACGACTTCAACGCATACAGAACGTCTCTGCATGCCTGATCCTCGACATCTTTTGCCACAGTCACATCACACGCCACCTAAGAGACCTGCACTGAATTCCCGTCAACAAGAGGATCACCTTCAAACTCCTCACCAATGCACACAAGGCACTCCACAACACCGGACCGGCATACCTCAACAGATGACTCACTTTCTACACCCCGAACCGCCAGCTCCACTACGCCGACTTCGCCCTCACCACTGTCCCCCACATCCGAAGAGCCGCCACCATGCCAGATAATTCTCCCACCTCGGCGTCAAGACCTGGAACACCCTCCCCATCTTCCTACGGCAGAGCCAGGATCTAATAACCTTCAGGAGGCTACTCAAGACCTGGCTATTCGAGCAGCAGCACCACCCCACCCAGTGCCTTGAGACCCTCACGGGTGAGTAGTGCGCTTTACAAATGTTCTGATTGATTGATTGATTGATTGTAATTCATGCTCCTGTTGTAAAGCTGTGAAATTCCGTAGACGTTGGTGTATTACCCCTGCTGCTGCCTCCCCTTTTATGTTAGCTAATATATTTGCTGATACCTGGGCAAAATGTCCTAACAATTTCATCCCTAAGTTCAGAGCAGGTTCTGCTCCATACTCATTCTATATTTGTCCGAATACATCTGGTATTACTGCTAATGAAAACATACCATGAGTTCTGGTATATGTATTTAACAAAGAAAGGGTACGGAGTTCCTAGGTGATGTGATAATCACCATTTAAGTGCCATAGCTAGTCAGTCCTGGCGGTATACCACCATCCAAGTCTTCCTTTTCAAGACAAAATTATCGGAACTCAACAATGAAATTGCAGAGCAAAAAGAATACCTGATGAAACAAAAAGTCACCAAACTTCAAAAAGATGTGCAAAGATTTGACAAGGAGAAGGTATACCCTTACTTCAAATCAGATTACACCTCGAACAGAAACATTTATTCATCAGATGATAACAGTGTAAACACTAGAAGGGGCTCTTCTAGCAGCAACTCAAGTAGTGACAGTTGGAGAACAATCAACCAAAAGAAAAGAAACCACCAGCAGTACCAACAGTATAACATGCAACAATTCCATGGTCCCCAACCACCATACTGGCCATTCCAGATGTACCCTCCAAAACCAACCACAATTCTACTCTGTTGAGAACCCCCCTTTTTTAGGCAGGGGCTGGGGCAGAAGAAGAGGGCGCAGAAGAGGCGGTCAGAAGCAAGTCCAGTGGCAGGAGGACCAATCGAGCGGAATGGACACCCGGAGCAAGACAAGGGGCAGGAGAGTCTAGTAGTAAATGTGTCTCAAAGACCTCTTACTGTCATTGAGAAGAAAGTACTGGAAAAAGGCTTAGGGTTTGTCCCCACTCCGAGAACAGATAGGATCCACAAACAATGGGAGATCCACAATTTTTTCAGGAAAGTTTGCTTAAAAGCTTTCTTTCAGGACAGACCTGAACTAACCGTTGATGACTCAGGTCTACACAATCTCTCCACCTTCATCCCACTGCCAACATGATACCAACAGAAGTATTAACGTTTGAGGAAGCTGTACTTAAGGAATTGGAAAAAGTTACTGCTTATGCTCCATTCCAAGATATATCCAATGAGGAACTTGCAGCTATAAAAACACCATGGGGCAGATTTATGTTAACTGGCGCATCCCCAGGGATGCGCCAGTTAACATGCGCCACAGTGCGCCACAGCTCCGCCAGCCATGGTGCGCCGCATTTATAATGCGGCGCACCATGGTGCAAAAACGGCGCAGATGCGTGACGCATCTGTGCCGGAAATGTGGCGCATTGCTGGAGTTGCGTCGCAAGCGCGACGCAGCTCCAGCAAGGCTCAGGGGTGCCCCATTTTAACAATGCTGCGTCAAGACCTACGCCTGCTTCAAGCAGGCGCAGGCTTTTGACGCAGCATTGGCTTAAAAGTGACTGAGTGAAATCTCATAGATTTCACTCAGCCACTTTTGCGAGGCGCACCTGCCCCGGAACGCCCACCCCGCGCCGGAACGCCCAGAAGCGGCGCAGGGCTTTACAACGTGACGCATCTGCCTAGATGCGTCACGTTGTAAATCGTTCGTAGGGATGCGCCACGTTTACGCCGCCTTGCGTGACGCAACAGCGGCGTAAACGTTGCTCAAGGGCCTCATAAATCTGCCCCCAACAGAGGATACAGGGATCACAATAAAACAAGCGGACAAAGGCGGTGCGACTGTGATACAATCCACCCAAGGCTACAACATCGAATGTCTTTGCCAACTACAGGACAGGAGGTTTTATACTCCTATAACTATTGATCCCACTACACGCCTGACCACTGAGATCACTGCTATGGTGTATGAGGCCTAGAGTAATGGGTGGGTGAACAAAAAAGAAGTGGAGTTTCTAATCACGAAACAGTTCAAAGTCCCATACTTTTACACTGAGATATGGTTTTATGCACAATAGGAACTATTTGTCCTTTAAGCTTGATAAACCTACAGCCAATACGTAGGATATACCTACTCAACTGTAGCGGATAGTTCCCTTTCCACTCCAGACGTCTCTCTGAAAATGTGAGTAGGTGTCTCTGAGAAGATCACAACTGAACTACTCAGATTTGATCACCAAATAAGTACCAAACCAACGTTGGCTGTGCCATGTTGTGTAGTTCCTATAAACCTATATAGGAAATGCGTGCTTAGACAACATAGACTGTGGGAATGGGGTCCAGATTGATTCCAGACACTCCCAACGGGTATGTTTGCCTGTATACCAACTAGCTCGCAGTATCACTAGCATCCCCCCCTACCAAGGAAATAATAGTTCTTGGCAACTATCGAACATGACAACTCTGTCCCATCAGGGATCGTGGAAACAGTGCAGTACTTTTCTCTCAGTCACTCGTGCTCACTTTGACCTAGAGAGATAATCAGAATAAACGGTGCAGACGTTTTCAATAAGCATTTATTGAACCAGCACCATTCTAGTGTAAAATAGGTGTGCTGAAACAACCATAAGACAGAAACAGATATAAATGATTATAAGCACCAACAAAGCAAAAGCATGGTAGGTTTCTACCATAGTGCTAAAACAATGACTACAGGCAGGTATAAAAATACATGACTGTAATAATGTGTCCTCCTACAATGCGGCCCTAACTACATGTACCTAAGTCTTCCTAGCATGCTTGTAGGTGTAGAGCCAAGAATCCCTCTAGGATAAAGTCTACCCCATTACCTGAAGTGAGAGACTGTGGGACCTCGTCTTGGTCTCGAGATAGACACCCAGTGAGGGATGTCAGACCACTGCGAGCTGTAGTGTCTGTGTGCAGGAACCTCAGCGTCTTGCGTCACTGTGTCAGCATGGAAGTCCTTTTTCTCCTCTCTCTGTCTCAGCAAAGATATGGTGTTTATATACCCAAAGTGGTATCCTCAGGGGATCTACCTTGCTGTGTCATGTCAGATTTAGGATGATGGAAGGAAAGACCCTTATACATAGTTATTATGCAGGAGATGGTAGTCCTGCTGAGTTTCCAAGAATCCTCATGCATAATGAATGAGGCTAGTTTTCATGGAAACCCCACGTCCTGTTGGCAGTACCATGATAGGGTTAAAGGTCAGTCCCAAGAACCGTTATGTAGTGTAATGGCAGGGGAAATATAGGTGATAGGTTAGGTTGCTACCTGAGCCTATGTTCGGGTGCCTATATGAAACATAACATGCCTGCAGCAACTGAGTCGATCTAACTCTCTGGTCTTGACATCCTCCATTACCTGTAGGGAGGGAAAGATCACGATGATGTAGAATGCCACTTCCGGGCTACAGTTAAGGGTGGATGCATCCATGACTCAGATGTGGAGAGGGGCTGGGCCAGCTGTAGGGATCAGGTGCCATGTGACGTGACATGAAGAAATACCTAGTTGTCAAGAATACGGGAGACAATGCGATGTACGGAGGGATCAGTGGGCGGTAACTATAATATCTTAAATATCAGGTAAACTTAGAGATAGTCAGAATATTGTTGTCTCTTAAATGTAATCTTTTACTGAACACTTGCGGCCTCGTAAGGTAGGTAATGAAAAACATGTGCTACTCAACAGTGTTTATATCAATAAATTGATAAAATGTTGAGACAGCCCTGTTGAAATTATGAAATTTTGAGTAAGTCCTATGAAAAGATCTAAATCTCCAAACTCCAGGTTTCAAAAACATCTCGGAAAGCAGAAACCCACGGAACTATGTTAGCAGTTTATAGAAAGATGTCTGGAGAGACCTTTGTATCTGGGACTACGACAAAACGTAAAATGTGGCAGCAAACAAGGACCCCTGAACCGCAGCCTCTGCCTGGTCCCTGGCTGTACCATTGTTTTGTTGGTACAATTGTACTGTATTACTAAGAGCTCACCCAGTCCGCTTGAAATCTGCCTGCTCTTTTCACATACATTAAATTGTGTCTATAGCTTATACCATCTGACTCATGACTCATCTGGAATTTGACCCTAGCACTTAAGCAATAAATGTGAGAATGTGCTTATATTAGCACAGTTGTCCTAAATAACTATGCATATATTACCCAGTTGGTTGGCTTCGTTTGATGAGTCTTCACAAAACTTTCCCATAACAGTTTTTGCCACCTCAGCTCCTTCCTGAAAACTTTCAGGGTGCTCTGCCGGAGTAAAATAGGGCCGATGGCTGGGGCGGCCTTAGGCATGTGCAAGGTGTGCACCTGCACAGGGCCACCAAACCCCAGTGACCACCAGGCCAATATACATCCTTAATATAATATAATAATCATCTGAGGATGGATACATATTTGCGTGGCTGCCCCTGGCATGGATTTGGTGGCCTCCGGCTCTGTTCCACTTCCAAACACCCTGCCGCCCCCCCCCCACCCTCTACACTGGCCTCTGCACTCCGCCCCGCCCGGACCCCCTCTTCCGGGGCCCCCTACCTACGCTTCCTGCCCAGGGCCGCCATGAGCCTAGAGGTGCCCCTGCCGATGGGCACTGAAAGCCTGTGGTATATCTATGTGACCGTGGACATTTGTCTTCCTTTGGCTTATACATGGCGATTCTTAGTCCACTACCCAATACCTCTAACTCTCACAAATGCGAGACCTATTTGCAATGCAAATACTAGTTTGTATGTATGTCCGCCATCCCCTATTTTTACTTTTGAATCAGCCCTTATCTACATTAGTTCCTTCATATGAAAAGCACTTAACTAAAGCACTAGGTCAGCACAGGAAAATCTAGGGTTAATTACACATTTTGTGCTGATTTAAGAGAAATCAAGTACCCTAATATGCTATAGGTGAGAAGGTATAGCTGCTGACACAAAATCTACTTTTAGAGAAATCCTCCAAGTTGCAATACAATTTTGTGGGTCCTTTCCTATTGAACCGATTTTGAATCCGCTTGCTGTACCATTGAAATTGCTTCATCCCACTTTATCCATTTGCTGACTTCAGTGTGAGTAATGGCATTCCACAAGGTACACATCCACACAGGTGCACATAAAAGTATTTCTCTTGAATGTGAAGGACTATTATCACAATGTATGTAATTTGTAGGCCAAAAAGATACGTTTGCTTTGCCAGAGTTTTTTTTTTGAGTTATGAGGGCCCATCATGTTCCCCAAAAATACAGTTTTGCACAGAGCATGACAGAACAGAGCGATCATTAACAAAACCGAAACGCTGGGGGCTTTATCAGACCTTTTGGTTTTGGCAGTATTTGCCCACTTCTGGCGCTCTGAAGCAATGTTCAAGTGTCATGCAGCACCAACGGAAAACACAAATATATAAATAAATACATTCATTTCCTTTATTGGCGCACAATTCTTACATGCATAAATATAGGTGTTGCACCATTAATAAAGCATAAGTACAGCCAACATTGTCTATGTTTATTAATAGTCCATATACAACATGTATTTATTGTGCACTGTTCTGTGTACATCAAAGATAATTCTTTTTCAAAATAAATTGTGAAAAGGAAGAGTGTTTAATATAGGTGTCATGCATTGAGGGTGGTGCAAGACTCTTAAGTGTCCTTTCAAATTGCCCAAAGAAATGGCAAGTCCTCCCAATAGCCATAGTGCCACCCTGCACAGAATAATGCATGTGAAAAGTGACAGGTATTTCTTTTAGAGATTCGCAGCTTGGAAGAAAACCCCTCATGGAAAAATCTTTGGCTATTTGTGTCATTTTGTGCCAATTTGTGCCAATATGTGATTGATGATGCAGATCACGTTGGTAATAAATAGAAAGACACCAAACTCCTGACATCAGGAGGGACAAAAAGTAAAGCAGGAATAATAGTTCCAGAATAGGATGATCACAACAACGTTGATTCTAAACTCCTTAGAGGGAAGATAGAAAAAAATGAGGTAAAGCTACACTAGGCAAAAGAAAAGTAAAAATGAATTATCCAAATATGCTTAGAAAAATCAGGAACAAAAAGTTGCAAGACAGGAATGTGGATATGAGCACAATGAATGAACTATCAAGCAACAAAATGTGTTGCAATGCATCTACCCTTTCCGAGCACTGCCTCCTACATGCTAAAAACAGGATCTGAAATCAGAGGAAAAGATTCTGCTACATCTTCGATTGAGAAGTTCATGTGGTTAACAGAGGACAGACCACCATTTTATATTGACTTCTTTACATGGCCAAGCTCTGCCTTTCATGGCAATCTCATGGCATCTGAGCCAACATGCATCATTCAAAATACCGGTCACAAAGGGGCACATTCACAGAAGCTGCCCCTTTTCGACCGGTATTTTTGCATCCTAAATGCGCAAGTTTGACATTCTCTGGGGCATATTATCAAGGGTGGCAATAGGGAATTTCGCTGCTTTAGTGGCCGTTTTTGGCCGCTAAGCGGCGATAATTCTACCGCTCTATTAGCAAGCTGTCGCTAACAGCAGTTAGTGACTGCTTTTAGGTGATAGCGAGCGGTTTGGGGCCCGCTTTGCATGTTAGCGATATTTATCGCTAATGACATGCAACGTGGGCGTACCCAAAGTGTTAGCGACTGAAAACAGTCGCTAACATCGCTATCGCCTATTAGCAAGGCAGGCGTAGCAATGGAAATATTCGCGCTAAGCGCGAATATCTCCAAATACTAACACCTGCCCAGACCAATTCTTAGCCATGTTATCGAATGGGAGGTGGATAACATGGCTAGAGCATTTCGTCGCTAATGTGTGAATCTCGCTGTATTTTCAGCGATATTCACGCATTTTGCCGCTATCGCCGGAAAATGTATCGCTTTGGAGATAAACGTTGCTAATAGCATGCTATCTCAGCAATAAATTCCGGCGATGCTCAGCGATAAAAAAATTGTCGCTAAGCCTATTTAGCGATAAATATCGCTACTTCTTGGTAATATGCCCCTCTGTTCCTTGCAGAAATCTGAAGGTCTGTCACCATTGCCCACAGTCATCAACATTTGCCACTCATGAGGACGCCCCTTTGTGTACCAAGGGATGCAGAGGCACTGAACAAACAGAAAACCCCGCTCTGAACATGACATGGCAAAAGGGAACGCCCTTAAAAGGAGAACAACCAAGATCTCTTCTCCTCTGAAACTGCATGAATCTGAGTAAGTCTTGTTCTTTTTCTAACTCCAGGCAGAATTGTGACAATATGACCACCATTCAGAATCTTTGGGTTTCGCCGGATGTTTTTGGGAAAAAAAGGATGGAACACACTTGAAGCATGAACAACGGAAGCATCCTCCCAGGAACGCTGTCTTGTAGGAATAATCCTTCCACTTGATTGGAAATTTAAGTTCTTCTCAAAATTTACTAAAATCACAAAGAATCACAAAACTCTTGAACCTCATGTTTCAGGCTATTCTTACGGCATAATTGATTGAGGATAAGGTGGCAGATGCACCTGACCCAGAGATATCAATGGAGCTACAGAGGCTGCTGGAAGCTGATGAACACCTGCACCCTTCCAAATATGAGCAGCAGCAGAGACTCCCTCAGTTGAAGGAAAAAGGAACCAGCCCTCCTGCCACCCTCCCTATCCACTCCCTTACTGGTAAAAAGAAAGAAAAAAACTCTACACATTAACAAATAACTCCAAACAAGTACTAACTAGCTATGATTTGAGCCTGTTTTCTCAAGAAAGGATGCCACTCATGTCAATATAAACCCAATAGTCCCAGGTCTGTCTGTTGTTCCCATTCCAGGAGAAAGAGCTTATAGTCCTCGTTATCTCATGGAAGCTACCAACTAGAATCCTAAATCACGGCTCCCGTTTCCTCAGTGGATATACCGGAGAACTCATAATGAAACCTATACTATGTCTGTGCTTGGAATATTTTGCTCTTCTGCATTGCCCATTCTCTAGGAAAAGAATGAGCTGAATTTAATGACCCTACAAAATGGTTTTATCTTTAGTGTGATAAAACGCCATCTTGCATGTCATTTCCTATTGAGTTAGATGAGCTGCGAATGCTAGATTAAAGTATTCAATGCAATATCGTTGTGCGTTAGGCCTATTGGAATGTATAAGTAGGTTATAAAGGGTATAATTCTGATCAGAAATAGATTGCCTATTTCTAGACTGGTCACTTTATCTACCTTTGCCTCAGATTTTACCAGTCCCCATCTCTTCCTTGCACAAGTACTAAGTACAAGTTTTAACTAGACCCTACAACCCATACTGTCTAACCCAATATTTGATGTCTCCATAGTCTGTTGCTTGGGTGGGAGCCAAGACTGTGTGATATTATTACATAAAGGCATGCCCCAGTGCTTAGTTTATAAGTCAAAATAGGTACAGAGCCCTGACGGTGTTCTTAGGAGTCTGCATCCAGTGCTGCCAGATGCAGTATTGCTGTATAAAAAGGCTTTTGTGTCTTGAATTACCTTCATGCCTTTTGGATCCACCACCTTACACTCCCTGTTTCTTCACTTCACTCTTGCGGGTTCTGTTTTTTTAATCCCTGCTTTCTCCCTTTGGAACAGATTTCCAAGCGGAATTTTCCCCCTTATGTATCTGTTTTCCTCTCTCATGCTCTGAATAAAAGTTTGATAAGGAAAAATACATCTCGGTCCCCAAAATAGGCTTCTAATGCCTGACACTTGCAACCACCTCAACAGACCGTGGGGCATATCAGCAACAGCCGGCGATAATTATCGCTAAGCGCGCTTAGCGCGCGTGGATAATTATCGCCGGCTATCACTGTATTTTATCACTGAGATAGCGTCTAATCAGCGATGCTTATCTCAAAAGCGATAACAATTCCAGAGTTAGCTGCAAATAGTGCGATTATCGCTGGAAATCCACAGCGAAAGGCGATACATTGCTGATAGGGCAGGGTAGAATTAGCCATAATATCCACATTCCATTGGATGTAATGGCGAAGTCATATTGTAAGCAGGTATAAAGAAACCTAGTTAAGTGCGGTTAGCGCAACGTTTATAATCGCTAAGCAGGTTAGTGATTACCTTGATAATTGGAGAAATGTTGGTTAGTGACATTCTCTACGTTAGTTTGGCAGGGTACGCCCACTTTGCATCTCATTGGCGATGCAAAGATGGGCATTAAGGAAACTGGTGCTGAGGCATGTGAACATGAGTTAGCGTGTCCATGCTGATAGTTCGATTAAATTATCGCCGCTTTTTGCCCGAAAATGGACTCTAAAGCGGCGATAAATTTATGACGGGCCTTGATGATATGCCCCTAAATCACTGGTTTGAGCATGTTATTTTGGTGGGAATGTGAATATATGCTTCACCATGAGAATATATAAGACCCACTATTTTGTAAAGTGCATTTGTCATATTTCTGTGTGAAGTAGTTTGGCCCTGATTACGAGTATTGGTGCCTTTTGTCACACATGATAAATACTAATATCATGGGGTATGTTATTTATCAGGTGTGATGAACAGCTCCTATTAAAAGTTTCTGAGGAATACCATGCTGATTTTGTTGTTTAACGAACAAAAATCCATGCAGTAGGTACTACTGTACACTTTTCCCATGTTCATTTTCAGTTGGTTTTCACCTGCTAAAATGTAACGTATTTTTAGATAATTATAGGATATTTAAATACTACCAAACATAGTCAGTTTGAGTTCTGTACAAACAGGTTACACAGAGGTCGGATTCCAATGACCCACTCTTAAGCAGACAGTTTGTGTTCTCAATAGGTGGCAGAACACCACTCATGTTAGCTATTTAAGCGATGGAATTAAATATCCACCTAGTATACAGAAAAAAATATAAGTTCATCAATGTGGTGGATATGTGTGCATATATGCAGAAGAGCACCTTCGTAAATGCATACCTAAATAAATGTATGATTGATTGAAAGAATATTGTGCAATACCACACAGTAAACTTCAGTCATACATTCAAAACAGCAAGATGTGATACTGACATTTGCAGCATTGGTAAATTCCATTGTATTGAATATTCATGTCACACATCATAAATTATTGCTATTTATTAAACCAAACGTATGGGTGTCCAATGCTGGACTAACCAAATGTGACAACATTTAAAAAAAAACTGTGGAAAACGCGGGACAGATGGTTGCTTTTAGTGCTGGGGGATAAGTGCTTGCTTTTAGTCCTGATGGACTGAAGCATTCTCATCCCTTCCAGGAGCAAATGCAGCCATAAGGGAGCTTTATACAATTTTCTTGTAGGCACATAGATGACTTCACAAGTTTATCTATATAACTTAATGGATTTTTAAGATATCTACATGTGAACCTAACCTGTGGGATGAGTAGTTTAGCATCATTTTGTTTTGCTCCCACCCCGGAGAGGCCTGCTCATAAGCAGCACCTGACTGAAGGCCCCCTTAGCCCCATTCGCTAACATTGGGCCTCTGCACCTGGCCGCCCCAGTACCGCAGGTGGTGCAACTTGAGTGCCTAGTTAGACCTTGGGGAACCTTGGTCCTCTCCCCAAAACACCCACTCGTAATGCCAGTACTTACCTGTAAAACCAATAATCATTTTTCTCCCATAGAAATTAATGTTACAAGTTTTTGTTCCAAAAATGAACCGTTTTGAACTGCTGTTTTGGATGGAAGAAAAGAAACTGTACCTTAAATCTTGAAAAGTCCTACTTAACTTGTATTGTGAGATTCCCAGAGTGGTGTACAGGCATTCCACCCGAGTAGTTGATGTAATCCAAAAGTAATCCAAAAGTATTCCAAAAGTAATTACTGTTTAATTTAAACCGCTTTTTGAAACAATACAACCCTGTAACAAATGCCAACCAATTTTAAGGGGTCAGCTCTGTTGACTAGGCCTTCCAGTTCCTCCTGGTTAAGAGGAAGGTGGTCGACCTGGCTGGGGGTGACCTCTATGTGGCATTTGTCAATTTGTGTGCTGCATTCAACTAGGTCCCCAGAGGAAAACTGCAGGAGGTTCTCTTGAGGATGGGGACAGGACCAGACCTCTTACATTTGATTACACTACTGCAAGAGGGGAACTTCACTAAGGTAATTTGCGGAGCAAAAAGAGAGTTATCAGAGGCATTTCCAGCCAATCTAGGTGTTAGGCTGGGCTGCGTACTCGCACCCACCCATTTCTTCTTTACATTAACAACTGCCTTCTGTACTTAACTAATTGTGTGCATGATTCCCCTTCTCTTGCAGGTGAAAAAATACCAGCCCTCGTCTTTGCTGACAACACGTTGTTGTTGTCCAAAAAAATGAAGGGCACTACAAAGGCTGATTGACAGCTTCAATCATTTTGAAGTGATTTTGGTCTTGAAATAAATACCTTTAAGACAAAACAAATGATGTACACTAAGAAGGCCAAGTCGAGTGGGGCCATCAAGGTGGGGGCAGAGGTACTCAAAATAGTCCAGTCATTTGACTACCTGGGTATCATGTATCCTGGGACCCACAAAACCTAAAGAGTGCACTAACCATAAACCAACAGGCAAGAGCTACACTAAAGGTGGCCAAAAAGGTCTCCTATAGATCCAGTAGTGGAAATCTATAAGGCCCAAGTAAGGGGGGCTATCTTTATGGGTGTATTAGAGAATACTTTTATTAGAATCCTGGTGAGCCTAAGGAAGGGCATAACTCTTGTTCCGCTTTGCATGAATCTGGGGATTTATGAGATTTCCTCATTGATGGAATTGAGACCCCTATTGCATTGGATCAGAATCTGGGGCACTGATGAATTGTCCCTCTTAAGGATATTATCTTAGCCATTGGTTGGGGGGAATCAAATGGTTACGGGCACACAGGAAGGGTTGGTATGGGTTGGGTCAGGGCACATTTTGGGGTGAGCCACAATTGATCAAAAGAGGGGAAGCAGCCCTAGGTAAAAAGAGGATGGAAGATAAGGCCACAAGGGTCAGGGATCACTCATCCATGGCCTCACAAGGGGCCCTAACAAGAGCCTTCCTCTAATTAAAATCAGTGTGTAAGTCTGAGGAATGTCTGGATTTTATTTGCACTATTCATTTCGGTCTTTGTACTTTCAATTTAGGTATGGCTCACTCCTTGTAGCAGTTGTTTTTATTGCTGGAGGGAGAAAGATGAAGCAGGGCTCTGAGTATTGTTTCTATTGTAAAAATGTACGTGAAGGAGAATTTCTTGTTCTTTTGCCTGCTTTATGTAAAACCCAGAACCAAATGGCTTGTCCCAATGTGTAGGCTACTGAGCTTACCCACCAGAAGAGAAACATACAGGCTATGCAAGAGTGTAACCTCTTTGATTGTGGTCGTGGCTGTTTCAAAATGTCTTCATTCAGTATAGTTAACCAAAGGTAAAATGCTAGATATCTTCTGAAAACAGGTTTGAATATATTCAGTTGGCCTGAATTGTCTGGGCGGTGGCTGCTGTTTGTAGGTTTTACATTGTTTGGGCAATTGAATGTTCAGTTGCCGTTATTTTAGGGGATTATGGTTCTTGCATTTGTTATTCTTTTTAAATTATGAATTATTTCTATTTTATTCTTTTAGATTTTAATTGTACAATTTACTGTCTGTTTGTACTAGAATTTCAATGTTCTTATGTATGTTTCAATAATGTAACAAATGTTTCAAAGTATCAAATACATTTGTACAAATTTGGACATTGCAAGTTATAAAGATAAATACATTTATATTTCTTTTAAACAACTGCAAATTATGCTACATAAATGAAACATAAATTAGCGTTTACCAAACAAGGACTCAACTGATAAAAAAAATTCAAACTAAAATAATCCAGCCAATAAAATAACACTATAAATAACAATAAATAAAGCAAATAGATACTCAAAAAATGATAAATGTTGCAAGAGGAGGAACCTCTGCCGGATTCTCACAATATACCACTATAAAAGTAAATATAAATCTCTACAACCACATGTCCAAGTTTGTAGTACTTATATTTAAACTATAAAGTAACTGTTACTGAATTAATAAAAAATTAAAAAGTGACACACTCTGTACATTTTATAATTTTTCATAGACTACCTAAAGGAAACAAAAACTTAAAAGTCAACAAACTGCAAGAAAACATCAGCAACAATAGAGCAGCAAGGGAACTTGAAAATTAAGTATACAAAATTAATAAATAAGGAGAAAAAAAAACTCCATAAACAACAATAAACTAGCAATAACTATAACATTTTATTCATTCTATTTGTTTCCTCTTTCAACAAAAAATAAACATTTGCTCTATGTTAAGGCAAACTTAAAAGAAAGGCTGAAAAACAGTAAGCAGTGCAAATCAGCCCCACAAAACATTAAAGTAAGCAACTAAATAAATGTAACTGCATTTTCAAATATAGAAATAAGTAACATGCAAAAGTGAAACTATTTTTATATATATGTTTATGTTATTAAACTATTTACAGAGTCAATGACAGAAGATGCCAAATGTATTACTTCACAGAAAGGAAAGCAATTATTATGTCACATGGGCTACATCTAAAGTCCATAAAGTGCATCGACAGAAAGTATAAACTGGGAATGTACTAAATATTACTTTGATGCATGCTATGGAAGGGCAACTTGGGGAGAGGAGTTGGCATAACGGCTAGAGTGGTCGTCCTCGAATCTGGGGTACTGGGTTCGAGTCTCAGCAATGACGCTGAACATCCTGTGATTCAGGGCAAATCACTTAATCTCCCCTAGCCTAACAAAAAATGAATATGTCCTCATGTAACACAACTGGTGCTATGTAAAAGGACTCTGATACCCAATACCTTCTGGTCAAGTTCACACTATATAAAACTCTGTAAAAAAAAACCTCTACAAAATAAAATGTTGTAATTAATTTAAAAGAGCGTTACCAACCCCCAAATGTAACATACATTGAGAATAGTGAAACTTTACAAGATATAAGGGAGACAAGCACTAATTCTCAAGAACCTGCAAACTCCATGAACACATAACAAGCCAATTGCGATCTATCCTGACTTTAAAATGTCTCATTGTATGCACTTAAAGAGTCACCAGTGATAACCCACCTGCTCCTAGAAGATACCAGGACATTCAAATCCGAAACGATACATATCTCAAACCATTTGACAGTTACATTTAATGAGGTACCCTTCCTTTTACTTGAAAATCTAAATAACAAAGAACTAATCCTTAGATTTTCATCCGCAAACAACATCCTAAAAACGTATCCAATGCCAAACCTGGATGTTGGATGTAACCTTTAAAATGTGTCCTAAATCATTCATATATACACCAGACATGGTGAATATCAACATAAAAACATCCCTTTCATATTTGCTTAGCTTATAAATAAACACAAGAAGTGGCTATAATGGACTCCTAAATTAAATCAAACAACAAATAAATAACTACTACCCCCAAAACATATTCATAGCATTTGAACAAGCTATGATTAAATTTTTTTTTAAATATCACCCCTCACCTGCAGTATATGGCGACACCGACAAAAATCTACACTAAGGATAGAATATTCCACCAACAGCCAATTTGTCTTTGACATTAAAAGAAATGATAGCACTAGCTTACATCCCTGTCACAGAGGTAGTCAACCACTATAACTAACTAGCAGAAAGCCCTTTCTACCAACAAAGAGAAGACAAACTTAGTCCCCTAATGGATTATTTCAAAGACACAAGCAGGCTGCATCATTAGGACACAGACACCACACTAAATTCCAAATACCATGGTGGAATGTCTATGATAGCACTCTGGCACAGGAATCCAAAACAAACATTGGAGTGGAAGGAAGGCACAATGCCGTCCAATCCACACTACTAAGAACTAAGAATAGTAACATCTCTTACTCAAATTGGCCCTAAACTTAGCAAACAAGCTAAAAAAGTTTGCAAAATGCTACAATGCAAAGGCTGAATATTTTTAAATGACAAAGGGCTAGACTACTTAGAAGTCATAGCCAAATCCATCATTTAAAACACATATACGCCTGCCATAAACCTTACAATCTACAGCATACCAAACCAACAAATCAATTGTTTTTTTAGAATAATTATATGAATATTTTATTACTTTAGTGAAGTAATTATAGACAACAAAAAATGTATAAACATGGATAAAGTAAAATTATAGATGTATTATTAATTACAAAAGCTTTAAAAACAATTTCAAACTGTCACATTAAATAAATACAACACATAATCCAAACAATTCCACATAATAACAAAATAAACACAAGATAAACAATATGTAACATTTGCCACCCACAACAAAAATCAATATAAAACTTAACATTTTGTAGCTGTAAATCTTCCTCGACCTCTATGTAACAATAAATAATAATACAGTAAAAAAAAGAAGAAAACAATTCCAAAAACGGCCCAAAAACAATAAACAATTCATTCCAATCCAAATTGTGTAGTTCTCATAAAACAGAAAGGGCTCGATTAGAATTGCGGTGAATCCGCATTCTCCGGGCCGGCGGAAGCCACCGCCGGCCCGGAGGATGCAGATTCACCACTGAGGTGAATGAAAAGACACCCCACCACATTAGGATGGCTCGGGGGTCATCAGGGAAGACCGTCTGCCACTTTTCCGCCGCAGTCGGCTTCCGACCGTGGCGGAAAAGCTCTAATATGGTGGCGGTGTCTATGAGACACCGCCTGCCATATTAGGATGTGCTTCAGGATATGCCTTTAGGCATAGAGTCTTTTCTTTGGGGGCCCTTTGCGGGCCCCAAGGGTGAAGGGGGGGTTGTGGGGTGAACATGGGGGTACCTATGGTACCCCTCTGCATTTGCATGCACAATGCGGCAGGCACCGCACGGTGCCTGCCGCTTTGTACATGCAAATGCATAGCATGCATATTTAACTTTGCGCCGGGTGCTGCTTAAAGCAGCACCCGCCGCAATGTTAAATATACGGGATGTGACCGCCAGGGTGGCGGTCACATCCTAATCCCCCTGGAGGGAACGCCGCTGCCCCTGCGGACGGTCCCTCCACCTCGGGGGTGGCGGACGGATGCTGGTCCGTCCGCCATCCTAGTAGGCGCCAAAGTGTTTTAAAAAAAAATCTCTCCAGGAAACAAGAAAAAATGAAAAGTTAAGTAAAAGTAATTTATTTATAATAAGCTAAAATGAATTTCCTTTATGAAAAAAATTATAAACTCGAACTTTTCATCAAATTCGTTCATAGATGAAAACCTGCAAAGAAATATTAAACTCCCAACCTTACAATACATTACATTACCAAATTTACACATACATTACATTTAGGGCCTGATTATGAGTTTGCTGGTCCATGAACTGTAGGAAACTGGTTCTACATTTACTATTCCAAAGTAAGGTATAGTGTGCACAGAGTCCAGGGAGCCCCTAGACGTATAGCAGAGACTAAATTAGACAAGTACTAACAGCTCTTTTTGTGGTAGTGTGGGTGTGTTAAGCATTTATTGTATTCACTCACTCAAGACTGATGGAACATACAAAGAGACTGATTCCAAACCAATGATGTAAGTATAGAAATATATACTTGTATTTTATTTTGTAGAACCACACAGGGCTTGGCACACACAAGTAAGAACATTTTCAAATGCAAAGCTGTACAGGTTAGTATTACTTTTAAAACAGTTTAAAATACAGTGGGATTCTTTTCAATTACTCTTGGATTACTTTTCGGTTACTTTTAGGTCTTGAAGTGATATGCCGAGATATCACACAGTGGATGGTGTCACTTACAGGTAAGTATGACAGTTCTTAAATTAAAGCACATTTACTTTCTTTCATACAAAGTTTCAACTTGACAGATCATTTTTAGGAACAAAACATCACAACATTGGTTCCTTTAGGGAAAAGAAGGATACTGGTTTGTAGGTAAGTAAACTACAAACAAGAATAGTTTTTAGGGGTTAGAACCAATGTTCCTCAAGGTTCAGGGAGGCACTCAAATTGCACGACCAGTGGCACTAAGGCCGCTGGAGGCAGAGTGGAGGGGCCTAATGTTAGCCAATGAGGCTTGGGGGACCTCCGGTCAGGGACTGCTTTTGAGCAGGCCATTTGGCTGTGGGATCAAAGCTCCTGGGGTAGAGATCTGCACTGAAGGAGCCAACATTCACCACAGGAATTGTGCCACCCACAGCAAAGGGGCAGACAGTTACAGACTGCCAAGGAGGAATTGGGGGCCCTGAGGACTCCAATGAAGATCTTCGGTTCGGAAAATATGCGGCAAGCTTGGGCAGAGAGGCTTCCTGGAGGTGACCACCAGCTGTAGAGGTAAGCTGGGTTCTTGGGGGATACCTAGACTAAGGGTGGGCAGCAAACTTCACCAGTGGAGTTGGCGGAGTGTTTGCCACTCCAGAGAGTGGAGCTCAGCACACTCTCGCAACCGCCGGCAAAGCAGAGTTTTTCTACCAGCTCACGGGCCACAGCATGTTTGCTACTCACCCCCATGAGCAAAGGCATGGCAACTGCCGTGCAGGCTAAAAAGAAAAAGGTTTCACCAGCTTCATTGACTCGCTCTGACACAAAGAGCCACCCTGTCTAATCTGCGTGTCAAGCAACTCATCGGGGCTAGCACATATGGCCTCCTCCCTCCCTTTAATCTCTCTTCTCCCTGTCGAAGATAAGGCTTCAATATACGGGGCCAGCCCAGGAAGCGGCTAGTGCCCCTGTCAAAGGCCACACTACCACCTGCCAGAGCAAAGGTGTACGATGCAGTAAATCCCAATACTGGTCTACTGCCAGCGGGACCCCTGGCCATGCCGAAGTCCAGCAAGACGCCCGAAGTAGAAACAAGCCCCAAGCGAGGGTTCGCAAGCCCATTCCCAAGCCACTCAGCATGCTCCACCACCCCCATCAACCTCCAAGTACACCATCTTGACCTGTAGCAGCTGTAGAAAATTAAATACTGCGGGCCAGCTGAGTTGGTTACTGCTTAACCCTTTGTGCCACTGGAGGAGCGACATGGATATAAGGAGCAGTACACAGCAGTGCACGCAGACTTGGGGGTGAGTACTTATTATACCTATATATGTGAGCTTTTTACCAACTCATTGTGTCTGTCATTGAAGTGACTTGTCGTTGCGCCTGACCTCTTCACGAGCATGCAGAATGGTAGTGTGCTGCTGAGACATTCTGCTCAGTGCTGCTGACATTCCCCATTGCGCTAAAGGGGGACCAAGCAATACTTCCCTTGCATGCAGAACTCCGCAGAATTATGCCAGCCCTCCAGTAGGAGAGGGGCATACGCCTCTTCCTAATTGGCTGGGTCCCCTCTTCTTCAAGATCGAGGGGTCTGAGATGTGTGTTTCACCTCGCCTCCCTCACCTGAAGGGTGAGGTTGGCAAAGGTGGGTGCATCACTCCCCCTAGTTTGGTTCTACTGCCGATTCTCCCACCCAAAGTGGGGACAGAACCGGTGGAAGCCAATTTCTGGGATCAGCAAAAAAAAAGGGACAGCTCACAAAGGTGGCAGGCCTTTAAAGCTTCCATTTTATGCACCCTGCCTATCCTGGGGGAGGAGGCATGACACCTCTGCCCAGGATGGGCTTTGTTTCTGGACTCAAAGAGCGGTGGCCCTCTACCCAGGGGTCCAGAAACCTGCCTGGTGGGGGCAAACAGTGGGCAGCCATTTAGGTACCACACCAGGGCTGGTCGTTTTTCAGGGGGCATCTTTAGGATGATCTTTGTGTGCATTTTACAATAAATCCCACACTGGAATCAGTGTTGGTTTAATGTGCTGAGAAGTTTGCAATCTAATATTCCAGATTTTAGTAGAGCCATTATGGAGCTGTGGAGTTCGTAATGACAAACTTCCAGACCATATACTCTTTATGGCTTTACTACACTTACAATGTCTAAGATTGGACTTAGACACAAGGAGTACAGGGCTCATGCCACTGTACACTCACTTAGAGGTTGGTGCAACCTGCTACAGGAGTGACTTGCCTAGGCCCCAGACACCAAAGCATGTAGCCTGCAAGGCAGTGTGTGGGTGTTAAGGTACAGGGCCTCTAAGTTTGCACAATGTGTGTGGCAGCCTTTAGAGGCCTCTCTAGTCACAGTGCCCTTGGTACCCATGGTACCTTTTTCAAGGTGCTTACCCTTGGCCACAGATGTACCAATTGGTGGTACAAAGGTAAATCCTTGGGAAAGATTACAGTCTCATGGAACCTGATTGACAGGGTCCCAGGGTACATCATGTCAAATTGCATTCAATGTCAGGCAAAACGGGGGTGTAATCATGCAAAAAGGAGCATTTTCTTACATGAACGGCCGTACATGTGGTGGCAGCCGGTCAACTCTGACCGTGGCAGCCATGGAATGGGCCGACCAGGCTGTGTGAGGCGGAGACCACCCTTGAAACCGCTGGATGAGTTGCTTTACAGACAACATGACCGTGACGGTCAAACTACCACATCTGAGATGGCGAAAAGTGGGGGCTATAAGGATGAAATTCACATCTACTCGCCTCTACATGTCTTCTGCCTTCATAGAGCCCATCGGACACATTCTGTCGCTGCTCTACCTGCTCGATCTTGTCCATTACCCTCTCCGCCGTGGACTAAAGTGGCTGTAAGTCATGCAACTACCAGTTTCCATAGACTCCTCAGCAACATGATGCCCCCCACATGGACCAGGCAAGGGCACTGGGGACCCTAGGCAACTTACACAGCTACAGGGACCTTGTCTCAAAAATACATCCGTAGGATTCCTACCTAGGCCAAAACACTGGTACTGGTGAGGTACACTGTACACAAATGGACCTGGTTTACAAACTATATTCAGTGATAGCGATGTGTGCATTATTTTGTGTTCCACACAGCACCTTCTCATCAATATCACACCTATTAATGTATGTCACACAAATCTTATGCCATTTCTTACTTGTCTGCCATGTTATAACCAATATTCACATATCATACAGCTTACCATTTCTCAAGTGTTAAGTAAAGTGAGAATAAGTAACTACAACTATCATGAGGCCCTGTCACAGCAGCTCTAACCAAGATGCTAGACTTCTTTTGCCACTACTAACTTCTAGGCCATGTTACAAATAATATTCCCTCATCATGCAGGGTACCATTTGTCAAGTGTTGGTAAAGTGAGACTGAAGTGACTACAACTACCACAAGGCCCAGTCACTGCATCTCTAACCAGTATGCTACAGTGAATGTGGCACACTTACACTGCACACATCCCAGGTCCCGTTTTGATGTCAAATAAACATATGTATGGATGTGTCTTTAAAGCGAAACACATCTTCTCTACTACAACCCGTTTTAAACCCTCACTCATCAACCACATGAAAAGGCAATGTCAGTCCGTGGGATTACATAGAATCAGTGTGAGAAGCATTCGAAGTATAGAATGGAAACACTCTGCAGGATAGCTATGCCTCTATTGGTGGGAACCCTAAAAGGCTGGGGCCCTGGAGCACAATACATTTTCCAAATGCCTGACAAACTCAGACCTGAGAATGTAATTATACCAGGGACAACCAATAACATAACCAAGTGCCATGCATGTGTAGGGAATGTCTAAGTACAATTCATGAAAGCAAACACAGCACTAACAGCATGTGGCACACATCTAGATAAAGTAGCTGTATGATGGTACACACAGTAAAATGGACACATGCCCATGCAGAACTCCACAGCAATATGACAAATTAAAACCCTACATGTGTGCAGAAACAAATATCTAACTTCAACACACCTATCATAATCCTACATACATCATAGGGAGAAGTGCAACCTAATTATGTTGACAGTGCCAGGCCAAGCTGAAATATTCACCATTTAACATGTCACCCAATACAATGTCTACCCCATTTGGAGTTCATCTATTCAACATTTCCCCATGTCCTGTGTAACTCTTGCACTGCTCCAAGGTCACATATTACAAACCACTACAACTGGATCAGCAATCAAGGAAGAAAATAACACAACTTTAGTCACACCTCACCAACTATACAATGACATCAAATAGTTAGAAAAGTAATGGCAGGACCAATGTCTTCAAAACTATGAAGAGATTTTAATGACAATATGTCACAACAGGATTCAAACAAAGGCCAATAGTGAGTCCATTTAATTTACATCTGCTGCAGCACAATGGTTTGCCACCAAACTTTCCCTCACTGGCACTGCCAGGGAACCTCCTTACAAAGAGACATCTATTGGGCACAGCAGGCACCTCGAAGATGGTACTTGGGACAGAGGAGTTGAGGTTTAGAGAGGGGGGTTTGTCCTGGGGGTGTTATATGTTTATTTTGGATTTTGTATTATCATGGGGGTGGGGGGAGGCAGAGTGAATTGGATTTTGACCTGGGTTCTGGGGGGTGGGGAAGTGGAAGGGACGAGTTTGGGTGTGAGAGAGGTTTGGGGGACTTTGGGAGGGGGTGTCAGGTTTCACAGGGGAAATGGAAAGGGCAAAGAGGACATCTTCACTGGGAAAACAGGTATTATGTTCAGGATGGAGTTCGGGTTGGCAGGAACGGGGGAGTAGAAGTGTGAAGGGGGTCTGCTGTATGCACTGTGTATTGTTTTGGTGTCTGTTGTGTGGGTGACTCTGAGCATTTCTATTGTATGTGATCAGTGTTGTGGATGGCTCTGTGTGTGTTGCTGGGTTATCTGTGGGCATGAGTGTGGCTGTAGAGGCCTCTTGGTCTGTTGTTTTGGTGCCTGTGGTGTGCTGGGGTTGATGAGTGGGTGACTGCTTGAGTTTGTTTCGTTTTTATGTGTGGTGGTGGTGTCTGATGAAGTGTGTGAATGCTTAGGTGTGACGTTCTTGGACTAGGAATGGGAATACCTCACACAAGGCCTAGAGTAAAACAAATCTAACTATCACTCATAGCATATCATGATGTCATGTGGGTCAAGTTGAACACCAATGTAACATCAATTAGTGTTGTGGGAGACCATGTCACATTCAAAAGCTCATTGCACCCTGATGACATTTTGGACTCCAAATTACATCATATGTCCACTACCTAAAGAGTCAAATATGACACATTGCTGGAGTGTGTCACAAAAGGGACACAACTCCAGCAATGGGTAATATCACATGGGCAAGTCCCATGTTAAATGTGCCTGTATCAGTATTATGCCTGCCATGAGGCAGGCGTAAGATATTGACGCATTTGCAACCTAGAAGTGGCTCAGTGAAATCTTATAGATTTCACTGCATCACTTCCACAACCCTTTCTTATGTCAGAACGCCCCCCCTGCATACATTATACCTGCCCCAGGTAGAATGTGGTGCATGGATTTACAATGTGATGCATCTACCCAGATGCGTCACTTTGTAAATATGGTGCAACATGGCACATTGTTTACACCTCTGGTGATTAACAAAAAGTGACGCACGTGCGGCGCAAAATTGATGCAAGTGCCCATAAAAAAGCTCCTCAGAATTCACACAGCAAGACTCCATATAGTCATATGAACATCCCCAATCATGCTTGGTACGATTGATGAAGCCAGTCATAGATTGTATATTTACAAGCCAATACATCGTTGACAGTCATGGGTGTCCCTGAACATCTATGTCATGAATATGTGGGATTACTAGAGTCCCAATGGGACTCAGCTTGCCTTGTAAGGATTAGTGCAGCCATTCACATTTGATCCCTACAGTTCTTCAGCTCGCTCCCTCCCACATGCATGTCATGAGTCAGTGAATGAGTGTTTTGAAACACTATTGCAGATGAACCATCAACTGGCAAATGCACATTCCTGAGCGGGTTACATATAAAATATGTTGGGATTGGGACAAAAAAAGGGTAAATCAGGCATGATGGGAGGTGAACCCCCTCCAGCATAGTTAGTTATTAAAAACAGCATAGGTACTAATGCAAGGGATTAACATCAAATGCCATCATCCAACGTCTTTTGTGTTTCTGAGTCTTGCGGCCATCCTTAAAAAGTTAACAGTGCAAAAGAGTGTTAAGGCCTCTACAGACAGTTTTAGAAACAACAGGGCCACCTTTGCCTGTTTAAATCAAGCATTCTTTAAAATACATTTTAAAAATAATTTCCTGGGGTAAGCATAGTAGGGGCACAACAAAACAAAGTGGAGCGTGTCCTGCGGAGACTTTTGGTCGCAGCTGCAGGGACCCCTCAACTCAATGGATGTTATGTACCCCGAGGGATCCCCCAGTGTGTGGTGAAGAAGGTTCAACCTAAATCGAGTCATTAAAAATCTGTCCTGTGCATTATAAAAATAGGACAGATACGGTTCCATGCCTATGCTGGATTTGGCCAAAAGGTGGGCTCTCACCGAGGGTTTAACCAGCTCCCTGTCTTCCCTAATGGAGGCCATTTCTGTAGGAATTCTGACTTGATAAGGGTCTTATCCCGAGCTAACAGTTTTGTCGGGTGATTAAAATAATCAGCATAGCCCTATCCTGACAGGGTCTCCCTCACATATTTAAGCCAGGGAATATTCCGCCCACGCTCCCGGGCTATGCAATCCATTATTATGTGCTGGCTTAAAACCGCTTCGGGGTTAGTCCATATTTTAAGCCAACAAATGAGTGGTTTCAGTTGGATCCTATCTCTAATGTAAGTAAGGCCTAAGTCTTCGTGAATCAAATGGGAGGGTGTACTCTGGGGGACTCTGAGTAACCGCCGTAGGAATTTGTTTTCTTTGATTTGGATCCTCATGGGGTCAATAAAGCCCCAGACCTCGCTGCCATATAATGTTTTGGCATTGCAGATGTCATTATACAATTTAAGAATTTGCTCAGGTGACCAGCAACCCAACCTATGTGTAAAATTCATAATTCCCCCAGAAGAGCTAGTTAAAATTCCGCATTTCTTATCTGACAGTATTTTAAGACAAATGCGACTATCAAATAAGATTCCCAGATAAGAAAATGCCTGCACATTTTCCAGACAGTGGGTGCTGATCCTATAATTAAATTTCCTGCATGGCCTTTTCCCCATCTCCATTATATAAGATTTGGAGAGATTGGCAGACAAATCCAGGTTGTCCATGAAGTTCACAAAGCCATCTATGAGGTGCTGAAGGCCCCGGGCAGTGCGTGCCAAAAGCACTGCGTTGTCAGCATAAAGCAAGACAGGGATCCCTCTTCTTCCTATCCTCGGGCAGTCCATCCCTAGTGCTCCAAGTGCCTTATCTAAACCAATAATGTATAAAGTAAATAAAAAAGGCGCCAGGATACAACCCTGTGTCACGCCTCTGGAGCATGGAAAGGAATCAGTGGTCTCTCCCTCCTCGTTGTATATGACCTGGGCTGAGGTGTACTGATGTAAAGTTCTTAAAATATTGACCAAGACTAAATCAACACCCAAGGGCCCCATTGACTCCCACAGTTTCTTACGGTTAACCCGGTCAAAGGCTGCCGTGAGGTCAATAAATGCCAAGTTCACCGTCTCATCACTAGCAACGGTGTTCTTGGCTACCAGGAGGTAGAGATTAAGTCATTGGTCAGAGGTTAAACGACCCGGCCTAAAACCGTACTGGGTATCAGAGATGATATCACGTTCATCCGCCCAGTCCATTAGCTGATTAAGAATGGCCCTTCCCAAGACTTTCACTGTTACATCAATGAGAGAGATAGACCTGTAACATTGTGGGTTGTCCCTATTGCTCTTTTTAAAAATCCGGCACAATTATCGTAGTGAACCAGGATGATGGCATACCTGACTCCACTGCTGTGTTTATTACTCAGTTTAAAATGGGCGTCCACAGTTCTACCTGACTCAATAAAAGATCTGGGGGGATCCCACGTAACCCTGTGCCCTGGCGATGGCCACTCAATCAGTCAGTCTAATTTGCTTAGAGCAGAAACACTATGGAGTTATTTAAATGCATCAAGTCCCTATTAAAGAAACTGAGTATAAGCATTCTAATACTTGTGACACCCTCCTCCTGGTAAATCCCCTTCTGTTGGTAGGCTAGGAGTTCTCTTGCCAACTCTGGGTACCTAAGATTTAAAAACACACAATCTCCCGGGAAACCCTTCCTACTGTTTCCGATCCAGCACACCCTTCTTGCCATAAGGATATGTCTGTGATTTTTTATATTGAAACCTACATTATTGACCAGCCAAAGGACTGCCTTAATAATCTAGGAGCGCGCGGTTTCTTCCCTCTCATCGCTACATGCCGTAATCCCTGTCAGAACCACAGTATGGGGGCTTGAAGCCGGTGGGAGATCAAGTACAGGGAGACCCCGGGTGTTTGGTGCATGATCTGCTATTAATAACCCTGTTTCATTAGAAATAGCGGGTCTAACCTCAGGGGTTTTGGTTGCTACAAAGGTGTTGGGTCTGTGCTCTAACCTCTCCTCCCTTTTCTGCCCATTGTCTTTCCTGGTGCTTGATGGTCCCAGGGCCTTCCCGTTTTAATTCCCTCTGTTGGGCCCTTCTTTGCCAACTCCTTCATACCAGTGGGCAGATCACGCTTCTTATTAGCCCACATATGCTTTCTTTCATGTGGGCTGCCTTGGGGTGTGTGCTGATCTCAGATTCTCCTATCCCATTAGACCCTAACCCCCTCTTTGATGAAGATGGAATACTACCTTGTGCGAGTAGCCGGGAAAGTTGCCCCTCAATCACATACAGTCTCTCGTACAGGGGCCCAAGCTGGGTGGTTAACATTATTTCCATCTTGGACCATAGTTCTCTATCCCTTCCCTGATTCATTTCTACCTCCCTACAGTTTTGGCATTGAGGAGAGATTGTGGGCACCCCTGCTTCACTAACCCCCTTCACTTTAGCTGCACCCCTCTGTCTGGATTTTTTCAGTATATGATGTCCCCCTCTCCTTAAACAATTGCCTGGGGCTTTGGGGTCAGCTGAAGGGGTGGCCATAGTTGGCGTGCCCTTGGCATGCAAGGCCTTTTCTGATCGGATGACCACCTCCCCGCGATCAATTACGGTAATTATTTTTCCTGACACATTTATGGGTGTCACATTCTCCTCTTCCCCTGACCCTGCCAGGTCAGGTGTCATAGAGATGCGACCTATGGGGCCCTCCATCTCTTGTGTGAGAATCTGTGTCTGGCTCAAATCAGAGTCAATATACTCCGTAACTTGTGGCGATAGACCCACCCCCTGTGGCAATGAGGTGGTGTGAATTATAGCCCTTGTCGTGTTACCGGTTATCGTGTTAGATTGGCTGGCGGGATCCCAGTAAGAGTGGATGTACACCTAGCTATGGGCCCCATGGAGGATCTCTTATGTTCTATTAACATATCAAGGGAGAGTCTATTCTCTGTTATCTGGATTTCATGAGTTAAGAGGGACTCCGCCCTAGTTAGAAAAGCATCCAGGGTCCACTTTATTCCCCCACCACTGAGCTTATGGCCTTTCGTTTGCTCATCTCAAAGGTAGTCATTTTATAATAGTCTCGATATAACAAGAAGGGGCCACTTTTGGGCAACAGTGATCAGTACCTTGTGGTTAGCAGAGTTTCTGAAGTGTCTCAGTCCAGTATACCCTGTGATGTTCTGGGTCCTTAAAACCTCCTAGCACTTGATGATATAGTGTTAGACCATTGAGTGATAATGTCAGGCCCAACCCCCAGTCTTCTTCCCGATGTCTTCTAGTCCAGGAAGCTGCTGGTGTTCCAGGTAGTTAAATGAATGAGTGTTAAGGGAGGTGCCCAGCCCAGTCTCTTCCGGCCCCTGACAATGCGGGCGGGCCCGCCCTTGGCCCGGGCACGTCTGCGCGCATCCAGCGCTGCGTAAGGTCTCCGAGATTTTTAAGCGCCTCCTGGCGCTGAACTGTGGCGCGTTGGTCCTGCGCCACCGGGAGTTCTGGGAGATGTAGTCCCCCCCATTTGGCGCGAAGATGGCCACAGCCTCAAGCAAACAGCAACAGTCCCCACCTTGGGCTGTGAGAACCAGCAGGGAAGCAATAGGAGTCCTGGTGAGAGGCAACGAGTGGCAAATGGCGGTAAGTAAGCAGCGTGTCCCCTGTAGGCACTAATGCTGATGGCACCAGTGATGTTTGCACTCTCATTTTACTTTATAACCAGTACTTACCAATGGAAACTGTTGTACAGTCACTGCATGTACTGTGAATTCTATGTCTTTTCACATGCAATAGGGCCACCATCACATGAGAGACAGTAGCGAGGGTACATCACTCCTCAGACAAGCAAGACAAGTTGTCCCTGCGGTACAATTGTCACACATATATACAGAGAACATGAGATGATAGGATTACCAAGATGGCCGAGAGGAGGAAGTGACTGGGACGAGCTCCGGATCAGGGATCACTTTCTGTGTAAATCCCTACCGGAGCGACCCCACTGAAACCCCGGGAATACCCCCCGCACTTGCCTAAGATTCCGGGTCTCTGCTAACTTCTCCAACGTGGCTGCCCCGAGATCCAGAGGAACCGTCTGACCAGGAGGACCGGGCTCATTTGCCCCAGTGACCTCCTCCCTCACACTGCTGCTGCCCCGGAGCTTTGCCCCGCGCCCCTACCTGTAGGAGCATCCCACCGGAAAGTGGATATGGACAGGAGTCTAATGTATTCCAGGTCAGAAACACAATAGGCACACTACAACAGCATTCACCCACTACCAGGCTTACACTAACAATGACTCACCTTGTGTGTGGCTCATGGGCCCCCACCAATATGGTTGGTGAAAATGACAGTAACACTTCAAGTTGGCAATTTAACATGTATGACTCTGGCCAGGACTCGTCCTCATGTAGCTGATGTTGGGCCCTCAACTGCCCATCAAGCTCTGGGTAGGGAATCATTAGCATGCAAGCCATAACGGAGTCAGGGTTGGTGTGCACCCCTTCCACATTGGGAGGACTTCCTCAAGTCAATCCTCATGATCTTCCGGGTCTAGCGCCGCAGTCCTCCCTTGTCTTTCTGTAGTGGGCACTATGCCGGTTACAGACCCCCAAAGGTCTGCTCCTTCCAGGCAATGGCTCTCTAAATTGCCTTCTTCTGATGGGCGTTGACATGTATGGGTGCATTAGATGAAGAAACAGTTTGTAACTTGAAGTCTGAGGATAACTGTCAGCTTGATAGACATTTATTGACTTTTAGCTCAAGCATTCATCAAAAGTCAACATATTACATGTGTCCATGTCACATGCTAAGCACAAATAAACATGGACACACACGTTTGTGGTCTTCTGATGACTAATCTCAACCCTGGTCATGACCTAAACTGACTGAGGCAGGACACTAACGTCATGTAGGCCAGGGCCACCCTACATGGTATGTGAGGTACTATGGCACACAGTACACCATTTGGACCTTCTCAAGGGTAAACTAGCTGTGCATGACTCTCCAGACACCTTTAGTGGCAGGCCCATTGCATGCATTGATGCACATAGAGGCAAATACCATAGTATACACAACATCCCAAGGTAAGGGTTGGTATATGTGACATGGAGAGCTACCTCTCTGGGGGATGTAGAAATATATATGTGACTGATATGGATTTTATCCAAGAGATGGCGGAACTGGATGAGGAGGATGGAGTAATTGAGGGATCTACTTGGAATACAGATATGGCAGCACAACATGCTGGTATCAACATCCATGAAACCTCGAAAACCCCGTTCAGACCAAGATCTACTTTTTGTCCGTTAATGCCAAAAGACAATTTAGACATTTTTTCGGACGAAGTGATAAAAGATCTGAAACAACTGTCCCTGGAGAGCAGTAATAATTTTTTGAAAACAAGAATCAACGAGAGAGTCGAATATGATAAAGTAATGGAAAAAATCAAGAAGAGAAAGGACATCATTATACGAATGTCGGACAAGGGAGGGAATGTGGTACTGTGGCCGCAGGAGATGTACAACAAGGAAGCTCTAATGCAGCTATCTGACAGGGACTGTTATGTCAGAATCAGTGCAACTAATGTAGTAAACATACAAGAGAGATACCATCAGAGCTTATACACTTGGAGGACTGCGGGGCTGATCGCCAAACATGAATTTGATTTTTTTTTAAACAATTACCCAGTGACACCACATCTCTATCTCATCCCCAAAGTCCACAAAAATGAACATTGTCCCCCAGGAAGGCCCATAATATCGGCAATTGGGGGGCTTTTTGAGAACACTAGCAAGTTCATTGATTATTTTTTGCAACCCTTCGTACAAAAACTGCCTTCTTACATCAAGGACAGTGGGGACTTTTTAGCAAAAATCTATGATGTCAACTGGGAATCGGATTTTGTCTTTGTAACATTGGATGTGCAAAGTTTGTACACCAGTATTCGACACAGTGATGGTTTACATGCTACCAAACACTATTTAGGTACCAGGAACATTGAACTACACAAGCACACTACCATGTTACTACAAATGATGGAGTGGTGCCTAGAAAATAACACGTTTATGTTCAATAAACTTCTCTACAGGCAAATACAGGGGACTGCCATGGGTACTTGCTGCGCCCCCAGTTATGCGAATTTGCAAGTACTCATGGCACATTTTAGCACACAAATGTCAACAAATGTGATGCAGTACAGTCGTTACATAGACAACATATATTTACTATGGAAGGGCAGTGAGGCGAGTGCAGTGGAATTTGCCAAAAAACTAAATGAAAATACTTTGAACTTGAAGTTCACATGTACTACCAGCAAAACCTCGATAGTGTTCTTAGACCTGGAACTATTTGTTTCCAATGATAAAATCCAAACAAAGACACATCGAAAACCCACTTCCGGCAATACTATTTTGCATGCCGGGTGTTTTCACCCTCCAAGCCTGATTTCCAGCATCCCCTATGCCGAGTGCCTCAGAATGAAGCGCAACTGCAGTACTCAAGATGATTTTGAGACATCTAAACAACAGCTATTTAAAAGGTTGCGTGCTAGAGGCTACCCTGAGAAGACTCTTGAAGTTGCAGAGACTAAGAGCAGGAACAAGAGTAGAAATAGTCTTTTATTCAAAGACACTACACCAACAAATCCCATCAAACAAAACGAGACACCACAAATCATTACAGGGTACAATGCCTATCATACACAAGTATGGATCATTTTGTACAGGCACTGCCCTGTAGTACGCAGTGACCCCACAATAGGAACATCATGTGCCAAATTGCCTCAGATAACATACAGAAGGGCCAAGTCGATGAAGCAGGAATTGGTATCTAACATTCCAAGCCAAGTTAGCAATACCAACTGGCTACAAAGTAAAAAGGGATTCTTTAAGTGCACTAAGTGCAAAGCTTGTAAATATGGCATAAACACCAGCAAAGTGCAGCTTCCTCTCAGAAAAACACCATTAGAAATAAGAGAGAATTTTAATTGTAAAACAGATCATGCCATCTATGTTTTACAGTGTACATGTTAAAAGCGTTATGTTGGCAGCACATTGCATCCAGTGCATGTAAGGATTTTGCAGCACTTGAGAGCAGTTGCTAATGATGACCAAAGCTATCCAGTGGCACGCCACATTAATGCTTTTCATGGAGGAAGAATAGAAGACCTGCAGTACTATGTCATCGACAGTGTTAACAAAAACATAAGAGGGGGTAACAGATGGTTAGCACTCAGAAGGTTGGAGTCGAGATATATCATCATGCTCGACACCAAGACCCCGAATGGCTTAAACTCAGATGAAGCCCTGAGTGTACATTTGTAACACAGTATAAGACAAGGTCCTGTATTTGCAATACTAACAATTTTTCGCTCCTCTTGATGCTGTCAACCCCACACCTCTGGAAACTTCGTAACATAGGTGCTCCAATAGGAATTATAGCACTAATAATTTGATTTCATCTCAATTTTTCACATTTTAGAACATCACTATTTGGAGCTTACAGGTTAATTTACACCATCACAAATTCATATATACAGTACTGGGAGATACAACATCAGGCATAGAGAGCTAATAGATGGGGCAACGTATCACCTATTAGAAACGATAGGATGACAGTATTCCGTAGTTGGTTTAAAGCCCACTGGGGCAGCACACCCGTTGTGTAAAGAAATTAATATGGTCTACGGTGAATGATCCATCTTTGCCATGTATAGTGTTAAATGTAATCCTGTATTGCTTGGCTTTTACCGTCACTCACAAATTTCGTTTGTTGCACACATTTCATGAGTTGCGAGTATGGTTTTCCACTTGTTGCCTCTGTTGTCTAGACTTGTTGTCTTTCCCCGCCGAAACGCGTAGCCATGCCGTGGTGAGAATAAAAACAACTTCTCTTTGTTAAGAAACCCACGGAGTCAGCGCCTTTTTTCGTACCAAGAGACGAAGGTTTGGATGGTATATATATATATATATATATATATATATATATATATATATATGTATATATATATACGGCTCCAGTTGCCGAGTCACCAACCAGCGCAACACCAAATCGAAGAGTGCATCGTCGAAAAAGGACTGACTTGACCAAGTCCTTAATGTATTCGGCAATCCTCTACACAAAAGCACAGGAAGACGACGCCATGTTCTGCTTTTCAAAGTTTTATTGCTGCTGGGTCGCGTTTCGCCTGTTCATCAGGCTTGTTCACCAGAGTGGAAATAAAGTTTGCTCTATTTAAAGCCCATTGACGCTTAATCACGTGAATGAAACTACAATTGCATTGCCATAGAAAACAGACTCGTAGTTTTTTCGAGACGTAAATTAAAAAACGGCTTAACATTTCTTGACCAATGCATTTTGGTAGACATTTTCAACAAAGTTCATTTAAGTCAACCAATTTGATTATTAAAACCATTTTTTCGTAAAATGCATTTCAATTCAAATAGCATCTGATAAAGTGACATAGTGCCATATTTTTCATCAATTGTATAAACCATTACATTGCATTGTTTTGGAATTATGCCGCTACAACTTTATGAGTAAAGCCAAAGTGGGCATTTCCTTTAGGCAACGCACATTTCATGTCTATCATTCTTTTCTGGACTTTAAACATTTAAACTAATGTGACCCATAAGTAAAGAGAATATAGAATTATATTAAAAACAACTGCAAACATCGGAGAGTTTTCGCTGCTTAATATTTACAAATGTCTATGAAGATCTTCTTCCATGTTGAGACCTCCCGGGTACTAGCTATTTAATTTTATTATGTACATTGACTCCAGTTTGCCAACTTTTTTTCATAGTTTCCACCTGTAACATTATGCTTGACTGCATCTACCACAAAGTAAGACAATCCTGCAATATTTCTTTCATGTTTTTTATCAAAATGTCTTGCAACAGGATATGCCTTATCTCCATTCATGATGGCTCGAAGATGCTGCAAGATTCTCATATGTACAGGGAGGGTAGTGCTGCCTACGTACTTCAAGCCACATGGACATTGGAGCACGTAGATAGCATGGTCAGTTTTGCAGTGGTAGTGTCCTTTGATTTTGAATGTTCTACCTGAGAGGTTAGACGTGTAAGTTGAGGTGTTTTTGCCGTGAATGCATGCCTTGACTCTTTGGCATTTAACAAAGCCCTCTTTTTTAGTAAGCAACAATTTCGCTGGTTTTTTGGGGACGGGGGCTTTTAGAGTATTGCTGACCATCATCTGCTTAAAGCACCTGGCTTTTCGAAATGTCAGTTGGGGTTTTTTGGTGATAATTTTACCTAAAATAGGATCACTGCGTATTCGGTGCCAATACTTATTTAAGATACCTCTGACCTGATTGTGTTGGGTATTAAAAGTGGTGATCATTCTGCAAGTATTTTTGTTCTCATTCTCCTTTCTTTTCGTGCTATTGCTTTTCCCAAAAAGAATTTCCTCTCTCGTTTTTTTCTTTGCTTTTGTGACTGCTGAGGTAACACATTCTGTGGTGTATCCTCTAGCTTTAAAACGATACTCAGGTTCTCAAGGGCATCATTGCATTTGTTTTCATTACTGCAATTTCGTATTGTTCGCAAACTCTCCCCATAAGGGATACTGCGAATCAGGTTCTGGGGATGGAAACTTTTCGCGTGCAACAACGTGTTGCCAGCTGTTGGTTTCCGATAGAGTGATGTTTCTAGTTTACCATCTTCAATATAGACTGTTAGGTCCAAAAAATTAACCTCAGTTTTACTTATGTTACTGGTAAACTTCAAATTTAAATCATTATGCTGCAGATTCTTAATGAAGTTGACCAATTGAGTTTCTGTGCCTTTCCATACAATGAAGAGGTCATCAATAAACCTACTCCAATGCATGATATTTGTCTGCCAAATGTCTGGGTACTGCTTCCGGACTACCTGCTCCTCCCACCAGCCCATATGCAAATTAGCAAAGCTGGGGGTGAAGCAGGTACCCATCGCAGTACCACAGATTTCCATTAAGTCCCAGCAGCCGACTTGTGCAATAAAACTTTGAAAAGCAGAACATGGCGTCGTCTTCCTGTGCTTTAGTGTAGAGAATTGCCGAATATATATATATATACTAGCAGCCCGTCCTGACCTTGTCCGGGAGCAATCAGGCTTCAGGGCCCCCGTCCTCCCCGACATTGTCCGTGGCTTCCCCGGAGTAGCAGCCTGTCCCGACCTTGGGTTCAGGGCCTCCGCCCGCCCCAACATTGGCCGTGGGTCCATGAGAGCCTTACCTCATCCGCCGCACCTCCCCGCGCTCCTGAGTTCACCGGTCCGCCGCTCCTCGACGCTCCTCGCCACTCCTCGCTGCTCCTCCCCTCTCCTCCCTGCCTGGCTGCCGCTCCTCTTCGCTCCTCCCAGCCTGTCCGCTGCTCCTCACCGCTTCTCCCCGCCTGTCTGCCGCTCCTCCCCGCGTTCATGTCCGCCGCTCCTCCTCGCACTCCTGGACGTCACTCCTCCCCACGCTCCTGATGTCAGCACGCACGTCGCGGCCGGCGCTATTTCCATGGGACTACTTTTTTTTCTCGTAAATGTTTTAAATAAGATATATTTTTTTCATTTATGTCCATCTGCACACCCTGACAATTTCAACGATGTATCGGGTGTGTGAATTGGCGCTGTGGTTCCCGAGTTTACCCGCCTCAAAGTTTCATAGTTCTTCCTTTATAATAGTAGTATAGATTTCCACGCCAGTATTCTTTGAAATCTTGCTTCCCCTTCCTCTGTTTTCTACCTCATTTAGTAGGAAATTTGTCTCTATTAGTTAAATAATCACTGCTAATGCCTGTTCCAGACTACACGCCATAAGTTTGAATCCTACCAAGGCCAACACAACCTTCCATCCTTCGGAGGACAGTCAACTGAGAACCATCAAATCTGTGAAAAGAAGAACTCATGGATAACAGCACTTTAAAATTACAAAATGGTGGTATGGATAGCTAAATAAAAATAAGTTGGCATTATTTTCTCTCCCACAATCTCCTGTAAGGGTTTGAGGAGATTCTCCAAGGCCCCTTAACTCAGTGCCATATATAATAATGCTTTGGGAATGAGCGACTGTCACTACCAGTGTGCCCAAAATTCTTCAATGGGTGGCCCCATGCAGCCCAAAGACTAATGACGATCTCAATATCGATATGGGAGACTCGGGTGTACCATATCACATTCTGTAGGGGGGCAATTATTTTGCACTACGCCACTGGCTTTCTGCTCAGTGTAATTGTGTTGTGTGCAAATCTCCCATCACTGCTCAGTGGTCTGAGAAGATTAGTCCTTCCTGCTCAGTTGCAGCAGGGGGGCGAGCAACAGCTGTGACTGCATGTTAGAGTCTTTTGTTTGCAGTATAACCCCCACACACAGAAAAGTGACAAGAAAGAGCGGTAACACCTCTGCTGCTACAGACGAGCATTATGAAGATCACACAGTGCTATAGTGTACACTTGGACAGTGAATTTCGACCATGAAAATGTTTTCTTCGCCCCGATTGCTGCTGGAAATCAAAATGTCCGGGGAACAAGTGGGACATAAATGTTCATACATTTAAACATGCGCACAGCTGCCTGAGGGGTACTAATTCATTAGGCCCAGGGCAGAACCAGTTAATTATAATCTGGGTTAATTGAACTATGTGGCGGGAACGATCATGCCTCAGAGTTGACTTCATTTGATGGCAAGAAAAGGCAAACTATGCAGCATAATGCATCGCATTTTGTGATAGTATTACTTCGTTATTACAATTCTTAACACTGTCTGCGCGTCGGTTTTACTTCATTAATAAAAGTTTAACACCCTGATATAGCAATATTCAAGAGAAAGGTGACCAGTCAAACTTTGTGAGGGGCCTTCCATTGCACTGCAACTTGTAAACACACTTTTAGTCACTGTTGATCGGTGTGAGCTACAAACAAAACATTCTTTTTGTTAAAATCTTCAGATTATGCAGCAGTTGATGGATAATGTGGCAAATGTGGCCAACGGCATGAAAATAGCATGAGTGCAGTGACCAAGATTATAAGCACTTGCACAGGAAGACTCTCCTCAGACCCCCCAAAACGCGAAAAGAGGTGTGCAGAGGGAGGCCTGGCTACGAACCTTACCTGAGTTTTGGAAAAAGAACAGCAAAGCACGTCTTTTCCTAGAAGCAAAACTCATGTGCTCTACTCCCATTCTTGTAGTGTTGGGTCAGGTAAGAGCAATGAGTGGTTAGATAACTGGATCTACAAATCATTAACGTATCCTACACATTTCTTCTTGCACCATGAGTACTGCATACATTCAAACGGAGCTCCCGGTCTCTGCAGGAACCAATAACACGTCATTAATAATTACGGTGCAGAGGCACAGCACTGATGTCAGCACGCACGTCGCGGCCGGGGCTACTTCAATGGGACTACTTTTTTTTTTTCTCGTACATTTTTTAAATAACGTGTATTTTATTTTTTTAATTTATATAGCCTATGCCCATCTGCACACCCTGACAATTTCAACGATGTATCGGGTGTGTGGATTGGCGCTGTGGTTCCCGAGTTTACCCGCCTCAAAGGTTCAAAGTTCTTCCTTTATAATAGTAGTATAGATGTATATATATATATATATATATATATATATATATATATATATATATATATATATATATATATATATATATATATATATATATATATATATATATAAACAACCCCTCTGAAAGAAGGAATGAGCCGCACGCACTCACGATAAAACTGGCAGGTTTATTATATTTTCAAAAGCGCTGGCATTGTCTTCTCCCCCTGATGCATTTCGATCTATCTCAGACCTTTTTCAAAGGGTGCGCCAGAGTTCTCAAAGGGGGCTGGAACCAAACAAAAACCAATCAGATACATTTCTCAATGTTCGCCCTCTCGTAGGCTTTTCTTTGGCATTCTGGTTGTTGTAGTGGCGTTCCAGTCCCGGGCCCGGCTCCTGTTTTACACCACTTTCTTCTACTTCATTCACAGCCTATACCCCCTGACGAAGAGCCTTCGGGCGCGAAATGCATCGGGGTGAGGATATATGTATTTGACGCCATCATGTTGGAATATTTTGGATAAGTTTCATTTCATGAAAAAAGATGTACTGATCATTTGAAGACAATTTTGATCATCATCATGAATATATTAAGAAAATGAGAAAAAGTGAATAAAACTTTTCTGAACATTACCTTTGGATTACTTTTTGCTCATTATAGCACACAGGTGTGCTCAGGTCCACCACCTTGTACCTACAAGGTTTCTTTTCAGCATTCTTAACGTTCTGCTCTTCCTGGACAGCAAGAGCATCACCCTGAGCACCCTAAAAGACCTTAACTTTCTTCGCATTCATAATTTAAAAAATTGGTTAACCGAGGAGTGCAGCGGAATTCCTACTTTTCACAATTTAACATGGATGACATTCAACATACTAGCATATGTGTTGTGTGATACGGAATATTGTAGCCAAGCAGATAATTCACATTTCTAAATCTAATCAAAGTAACCCAATATCTATGCTGTACATGTCTCAGATGTGCTGTAGGCCTTTAAAGTGGAAGCAACACTATTAGAAAAGTGTCAACAGACATGTGCGAGTAAAGGGACAGGCATTAGTGACACTGTGGGTCAATAGGAAGAAGTATCAGGTCAGGGGGTCACCTCAGTCAGCATGCCTAATATTACCCATGTAACAGCTATCAGGGCTACAAGAGGTGCTAATGACTCTTTCTGAGAACATCCATGAATAAGCAGGTCCACAAGGACATTACTCTGTGCATCAGTTCTCCTACCACTCTGGGAGGTACAGCTACCTGCCAGACAGTTGTCTTACAAATTCTGAATAATCTGTGGGATGGTACACTTGGCTAACAACATCCTCAAATTCTTATAACAGAATACAAACATGGGTAATGTTGTGATGCCTATACATAACTATGCACATATACCATGATGAGATTTTAGAAATAATTGTTGCTACTTTGAACTTGATCCCTGCATAGATATATGCATGTAACACAAGTAGAAGTTACCCTTATCCCACATTCAAATGGTCGCTGTCTCTCCATCAAGTATAGGGCCCCATAATCCATTACATGTGCATCCTATATAGCGGCCACACAATGTATGCAATGAACATAATGCTTACACTCTGACACTCATGGGCACATTAGATGCCTATGGAAATAGAAAGGAAGCAGTTAAATAGAGTCAAACATGTATTTGACATAATTACCTGTTCTTCTGGGAAGCCATGGAGCTAAGCATACAGAGGAAGAACCCCACCCACCAGGCTACCCTGCAGTGTGTGCCATAATTTCATCCAAAGGTGGCATAGCGCAGATGGAGGCAGTGTTGATAGTTGCAATGTCAGGAGACAGAGTAAATTTTCGAACCACATCATACATGTTGGCCATGTACGTGGTTATTAGCATCAGCGAACACAGCCACTGGACTGCGACCATCACTATCCCCAACTTTAGCCTATGGCTGTGTCTGCTGTGCATGCAACCGACCACTGCGCGTTTGATTTCCACCTGCGGGGACGCTCCACATGTCCTATCATCGAGGTCAGGCATCCGCAAATTTAGCAGTTGGGAAAACTGTATTGGCTACAGTTAAGTATGTCAACACCACTACAAATGAGAGCAAACATGTTTACATTTGAACTACCCTGTTCCCATGTCATGTCCAGTGCAAAACTTGATCTGTGTAGTGCATTACTGTGCACATAGCCAAAGTGTCCGCAGCACAATGTACACCATGGTTGGTGGTATTACACATGAAATGTTATGCCTCCTTCAGTATGGTAGATTTGACAATGATAAAGTGAAATATGCAATGCTTCATGAAGCATTAATGTTCAGACACATTACTTTTGCCTTACTCTTCACATATGTTACTCTGCACATTGTGACCAAAATACATTTTTGTGCTACTCCTCACATAGTTACTCTAGGAGAGGGAGGAGACGCCAGGCTCCAGTATACCATCCATTTCCAGACTTGCATACCATGGAAGAGCAACATGTGATCTAGAAGTTCCATTTGAAGTGTCAAACAATCTGGACTTATGTCATTAATTGGATCCTGACCTCTTACCTCAAATCACAAATCACTAATCCTACATCAATCCCACCACTGGTGAAACTCATACCTGCATTGCATTTTCTGACCACAGTTTTGTTTCAATTCACTGTCGCTATTTCAGGTGGAATGTCACAATCTACGTTCATCCGGATACTCCAAGAGGTGCAAACAGCACTTTTGAGACATATAGGCAGCTACATAAAGTTTCCCATACATCAGGATTTAGCCACTGTGAAGGGAGATTTCTATGCTATTGATCACATCCACATGTGATTAGATCCATTGATGAAACACATATTGCCTAGGTTTCACTGCATTTTAGGGAACAAGTGTACCACAACAGGAAGCAGTATAATTCTATCAACATGCAAGTTGTCTTCTAGGTGGATTTGTACATCTCAAATGTCTGCGCCTGGTTACAACAATCTGCCCATGATACCTTCCTACTGGGCAACAGCACCACACCCCAGCTGATGTCAGAGCTACTACCGGAGAAGGCCTGGTTTGTAGGTACGTGTAATCTGTCCTTACTTTGTGTGGGTGATGTCAGGTAGTATGATTTGAACGTGTGTAGCACATTAAAGCACTTCTGTCTGTCTTCCATCAAGGAGACTCAGCTTGTCCCAACCGGCCATGGCACTGCTGAGGAATCCTTCTATGCCAGGAGAAGTCTGCTTCAAAAAGGCCCAATGAAGAACACGGTGCCCAGTGGGGCAGGATTTTGCTTTCCTGAAAGCCAGATTCATATGTCTGGACAAGACTGGTAAAACCCTCCTCTACTCACCCAGGAAGGTGTGTAAGTTTACCATGGCCTGCTGCATGCTCCACAACATTGACCTCCGACGGAAATCCCTTACATCAATGACATTGCTGAGGATGCTGGCCATGGAGAGCCACTGGGTGAGGTACCTGAAATGCCAAATGATGATGATGATGATAGTGGTGAAGAGGAAGGTGCAGACTTGCGTCAAGTTCTCATTTGAAATTATTTCTCCTAAGTGTAAGTATGGTGTGTGATGTGATGACTTTGATTATTATTGCAACTCTTGTAGTGATGTTAGGAGGATGTTAATGCTACATACTAGGAAGATATGAGTCTGGAGATTTCTGGGGAAAAGTACTTGTATTGTAAGTGTAGATTTGTTTAGCTGTAAATGTTGTCTTGGATTAGGATCTCTAGGATTTGAAAATGTTATGTGTGCCATATGTATAGTTTCTTAGCTAATCTCTGTGTTGGTCTGTTGCAGGTACCTTTACCATGGAATCTTGATTTGACAAGTCTTATTTGTGACATTAGCAGGTATATGATGCTGTTCAGACTTATGAAGTGGACATGAACTGGCCCTCGGAATGACTGTCACAGAGTTTGGGTGTAAACAGCAGGTACCAGGACAGCTTGCACAGCGATAGGATGGAAGTCACCTGGCTTCCAATGGACTTGTTCCTTGTGGTGTGGTGGTCCTAATGCAATATGTGTACTACCATATGATTCAACACAATGTTGTACTGGGCCCAAGTCATGGTAGTCTCCCCTCACATTGTCTAATTCCTCATTGTGTGTGACCTGTATGTAGCTATTTATGTGTCTCCTCATTGTAGGCCAAAGTGTTTGTGGCACATCACTGACATTTGTTTGTGACAATCCACCAGGTGCTAGGAAAACTGGATTGAAATGACCCTGTAGCCAGAAACTGTTGTACTGACATGTGTGTGTTTATTTATTTATTTGATGTAGGATTCTTTTTGTGAGGTTGTCAATATGGCTCCAGCTGATGAAGTAGACCTACTTTATTGTTGCCTATTGTGTAGGATATTGCCAGATGTACGTCCTACTTCCAGGTTGTGAAAATCTGCAACTGATTATGTGATCTCGGACACAGAATAACTGAGTCATGTCTTATCTGGTATGTTTCTGACATAAGGTCAGCCTATGATTTGAACAATGGAATAAAGATGTTATCAGACCATACACTTGTACATATGTGTTGTTGTGACATGATAGTGACCCTGAGTTGGAGATGGTTTACATACAACATAACCATACTTCCAGAAGTCCAAAGTTTTGACATTGCAAAGTTCGGATGGTAGTACATTCACATTGTTATATGTAAGAATGACAACAGGAGACAATGATTTGGTGGCATGTGTTTTTAATGAAGTGAACAGGGATGATATCAAGGCATTAAATAAAAATTACACAATGCAAATAAAAAGTGAAGTTTTCCATCATGGTGGATGAAACCATTGTAGATTCCTAATTGTCTGGAGTTCAAAGACCAACATACTCCTACCACCAGGTATAGACAAGTAGGCCACAAAGTCCACAAAGTAGGACATACGGGAGGACATTAGGGGCAAGGTTTCTTCCTGGCCGTTGTGAGTGTCTTGCTGTCCCCACCTCTCTGATTTTTGGGTGGATGTCCCCCCTATTTGCCAGAGGTGTTAAGAATAGCATTCACCCTATTGACTATCCTGTCCCACATTCCGATTTCCCTACTGAGAGGAATAGGATGGACTTGGGAACCAAAAATATGTGGCTCTACTCTAATGATTTCATCCACCATGACTGCCAACTCATGCTCAATGAAGCGTGTTTCATTTTGCCAAGTATGATGAAACAATAAAATACGAGTATTTGAAAGGAAAAACAAACAAGTGATACATGTAAAAAGGTGCACAACAAAAATTACAGGTGGTGGAGAGTGCTAAATGGGGGAAAGATGAGAAAAGGGGCGGCTTATTTAAAAACGCAAAAAACGGTGGTGCTGTCCTGTGGGCTACAGTTGGTAATCATATGATGGTGGTCAGGGATGGGGTGTGTTTACAGTGTAATTTGCAGGTTTGTCAGCTTTGCCAAAGCACTTCAACTGTGTAGTTTTAAAATCTATCCAATGGTCACTGTAGTGGTGTTTTTTTGCCTGTGTACTGCAGTGGTCTACCGCCGTTGGATAACCACTGTTTATTAACTGCCACTGTCCTGGCTTGAAGAGTGCTGTGATTGTACTCAGGTGTTTCAGACAGCAGGCTCGTAATACCGAGGCCGGCAGACTGCTAGCGCAGCAGCTTTATAGACAATGTGCTGTTGGGCTCCCAAACTCGTAATAAGGTCCCTATTCATCAAAGCATAAGAAACAGTACATATTTTAATAAAACATATTCGTACATCAGTAATACATTGTAAAATTAATGTCATACAACACAATACAAACACATCTAAATATACTTTTGTCTCCCAAACAACATTATCCCCAACTTTTAAATATCCATCCTATATACCCCTTTCTTCAAAACCCTAAAAACATCCTTAAAAAAGGATTTACCTGTTCCGACGAACAGCAGCACCCAGTTGCAAATTGGCACCTGGAAAAAAGACCCAAAACTACACCAATGGACTGCACTATACCAAGTAGTATTAAAAAAAAAATGAAACAAAAAAAAAGACTATCTCCCCATTGAATTCAATGAGTAATATATTAGAAATGTTGAATAAATGTAAAAAAGGAAAACAATATTTACAATGTTAAACATATTAAAGAATTTGGTAAAAATGTGTCAACATTTGTAAAGTATAAATTACATTTTTGTATAAAATATATACACTTATTCAATGTTTAATAATTAAACATGTCAAATGATCTTTAAAAGATTTATAAAAAAATGTTTCGAAACATGTACAAATTATATTCAATGTAAAATTACATGTGAAAATATTCATTATACAAATATATATAAATGTGATTTTTGTTTTTTTTGTAATAAAAAAGTAATTATTTAATTTACATGACTTCATAATTACTATTATTTTTAAACAAAAATATATTTAACACAATTTTAAACTATAATTAATGTGGAATTATGAAATAATACAATTTGAAAAATATGCGTGCCATCTTTTTATTATGCTAAATGTTGTGATAATTTACTGTTCCTACTCTAACCTAACTTGAGGAAGTTTTTGCACACTAAACAAGTGACATTTACTATTCCTACTCCAACGTAAAATAACTTGGGGAAGGTGTTGTACATTAAAGCGGTGATGTTTACTATTCGCATTCTAATATAACGACATTGGGGAAGGTGTAGACAGTAAAGGGGTGACATTTACTATTCTCACTCCAGCCTAACCATATTGGGGAAAGTGTTAGACAGTAATAGGGGAGATATTTACTACTCCCTCTCCAATTGTAACCAAATCATAGTAGATGTTCAACACTAAAGGGGTAACATTTATTGTTCCCACTGCAATCTAAACCATCTCATAAAAGGTGTTGGACACTAAAGGGGTGATATTTACTATCCACACTACAATCTAAATCAACCTAGTGAAGGTGATGGACACTAAAGGGTGACTTTTACTATTCCCTCTCCAATCTAAACCAACCTAAAGAAGCTAAAGAAAACTATCCAACTGTAAATGCAACTTTTTACTCAGACTATTATATTTAAAAAATGGATAATACACTGTTTATAGTACAAATTATCATACTTTTGTAAATGTTTAGATTTAAAAAAAGTATTACTATTTTCAACTAACATTTATATACAAATTTAAAGTTTAAAAATAATATTTATATCTTATTTAATAATACATTTTTCAGCTTTGTAAATAACATCATCTACCATACATTAACTTAAAAAATACATTTACAATTATTACAAAATAGTAAATTTACTAAATCATTTCTATAAGAATTTCTTCAATGTTTGTATACTTTTTTTTAATACTTTCAAAAACAGTTGTAAATGTATTCCTAATTTTAAATAAGTTATGCAATTATAGCACTTTCATAAAAAATTGAATATTTATAACTATGTTCTCTAAATAAATCAAAATACAATACTTTATAAAAATATTGAAAACATTTGTACATTTTTTAGATGTATAATGTAGTCATTTTTAAAAAAGAAAAACATTTTCATATATCGTACTTAACATAAAATATATCTATCAATTTAAATAAAATTATAAAATACGTTATACAAAAAAGCATTTCATATTACAAAAATTGTAACTTAAAAATAAAGATCTAAATATACTTTTGGGAAAAATTCTCCCAACTCTTGTACCCTATTAACCCAACATCGCACTGCTAAAAATATTTTTTCTATAATTAATAAAAATACATTAAAACAATAACACGTAGAAATATCAACAATTCAATATATTAACAAAACTTTTAAAAGTGAAAAAAATTATAAACACAAAGATTACAAATAATTGAACATACTATTTTATAATAAAAAACGATTTTGTTTCCAAAAAATGTACTACATTGACATTTTTAACATTGATAGTATAAACAACACTAGAAACAATCTTTTTAGCTGCAATATTACTTACATTTATATATGTTAAGTTCTGATGTTCTTAACACTATATTAATGCAGCACAATATTTTTTACCCAATATTTTGTCCAAGCACTGAGCAAGTGAATGAGATCACTCCTCAATAAATAGGGAGGAATCTAGTTCCATAAAAATAACAAACTCCCATGAAAGGAAGGTTCAGCTTTGGCCCTCCAAAATACCTTTAAAACATTGTCAGATTTATCATAATTTAACCACCCAGTCTTAAGTGTTTGACACACCTGAAGTAACACTGTCCCTTTATCTATTCCTTTCAATAATTCTTCTTTTATGATGTTATCACAGATGAACCACTTGAAAAATGATATTCTTCCTCATCTTTACATCCACCCATACTATTCTTCAGATCCTCACCTACCAAACTCGAGCAGCAGTCAGTCAATCAGCAGCTTTCATCTTTCTTAGAAAGTAATAGGCTGCTTCGTAAGTCCTAGACTGGTTTTCGCCGAGGGCAGGGAACAGAGTCTGCCCTATTAGCAGTCGTGGAGGAGGCAAGGTGCATCTTGGATTCAGGGGGATCAACAATGGTGATTCTCCTGGATCTAAGCGCAGCTTTTGACATGGTGGACAATAAGAACTTAATCCATCGTTTGAGCAACTTGGGAATGTTAGGTACAGCGCGGCAATGGCTCACATCTTTCTTGGAGAATCGTACCTTCCAGGTTTGGGAGGGTGCAGCACGCTCTAAGGTAACCCTCCTCGAGTGTGGGGTTCCACAGTGCTCATCACTGAGCCCTACTTTATTCAATTTCTATATGGCCCCCTCGAGGATGTGGTGAATCCTTTTGGGATCAAAATAGTCACCTACGCCGGCGACACCCAACTGGTCGTCTCGCTTTCCCAAGAAGAACACTGCGCGGAAAATCTTCACACCTGTCTCTCAGAAATCCATTCCTGGATGAATGGTTCACGTCTTATATTGAATGGAGCTAAAACAGAGCTTAGGTGGCTAGGCCACCACATAACATCTTTACCTAATTCCATCTGGCCTGCCTGTCTGGGACCTGCGCCCACCCCAAAGAATGAATTAAAAAGTCTGGGGGTATGGTTGGAGCAGGATCTGACATTTAAGACCCAAGCAAAAAAGACAGCGGTCATTTGTATAGGGCTACTTCGTTCTGCTCGTAAAATTCTCCCCCTTTTGCCAGAGCACTCGAGGAGACTACTGATTCAGGGACTAATCCTTTCAAGACTGGATTACAGTAATGCCCTTCTCCTGTCAGCTCCCGAATCTACAATTAATATTCTTCAACGAGTCCAGAACTCGGCAGCGAGACTGCTTACTGGTACTTCGCGCAGATCGTCAGCCAGACCTGCACTCAAAGCCCTCCATTGGCTACCAATTCGTGAAAGGGTTAAATTTAAGTCCTTATGTATTGCTCACAAGTCCCTGCAGGGGAACGGACCCCCCATTTTAGGGCATCTTGTTCGCCCTTCAAGGCCACTAGATCGCTTCGTTCCGATCATGCCAATTTGGCAATCGTCCAGAGAGTGAGGCGGACGCTTACTGGGCGTTGCCGTTTTTCAGTGAACTCAGCGACCTTGTGGAATGCTCTTCCACCTAGGATTCAGATGGAGCCGAGCCATCCGAAGTTCCGAAAGCTCCTTAAAACCTTTCTGTTCCCCCAATACCCCTAGACGCTGGCACTGTCCCTGGCATTCCTTGTTCTATAGCGCTGGGACCCTCCCGGGCAGCCATGCGCTCTATAAATCCACTTTCATTTCATTCATTCATTCACTTCACACCAGGTACATATGTCATATTGAACCGAAATTCTTACAAAGACATCATCAATTTCTAATCCTTCATGAGATGGCATCTAATCCTTTCCTCTCAAAAACTTCCTTCAACGGTTTGTGATCTATTTTATTCTCAAATCTTTGTCCCCAAAAGAATTTCCTTAACTTGCCCAAAGACCAATATACCACCAGTACGTCTTTTTCGATTACAGAATAATTGTGTTCTGCCCCTCGTAATGCACTAGATAGGAACAGTATTGTGCGATCTACATCCTGATGATGTTGCATCAACACAGTCCCCAATCCATTTGAGCTAGCATCTGACATGAGGATGGTACCCTGACCTGGGTCAGATAGTCTATGTCTGAAAGGTTGGATCTACATTTTTTCACTTTTAACATAAGACCACTATCCGTCAATCTGCCAAGTACCTCCACACACTCCTGTTGTGCTCTTCAAGATTGCTACCATATTTAAGCACATCATCTTTGCATATCTTTACTCCACCTACATCTCTCAATATGCTCTCCATCACCTTTTAAATTACAGCAGTAGCTAAAATCAGCCCAAAGGGCATTCTTGAGAAATGTTAAAGTCCCAAAGAGTGATGGATGCCATCAATAAATACAGGCACAGTGTCATCCTCAGACTACCCTATGGGAGGCCTTTAAGGTCTACATACGTAACAATAGCATTTCTACACATTGCGATATACTCCAAGACATCTGAGCCAATCTGACATAGATTGAAACAGCTCTGCGTGATATTAATCTGGTGGATTCACATTCTGACGAACATCCCAAATTACATGCCCGCTCGACTTTGTTGTCTGAATTTCAAGACCTCGCTGAAAGAGAGGTGAAATGCATGGGGAGATACGTAACAGGCCGCAGATACAGTGAGGGTGAATGTCCTGGGTACACACTTACTCAGTTGCTCCATCCCAATTGCCACGCTGGGTTCATTACTGAACTCCACTCATCTACCTTAGCAGTCCTAACAGATAATGATAGCATACTTTTGGAACTCCATACTATGAGCTGCTCTATATGTCTCGCTCCACAGATATTGCCATGATTTTGTTCACAGATGTCCAACTTCACAAGTGATGAATTAGTAAATGCAATTGATGCTATGGATGGCTCCAAGGCCCGTAATGGTCTTACTGGAACCTTCTATAAATTCCTGTAAAACCCTTCCTACCCTGCATTTGCTTGCTATATTTACAGAGGCTTTACAAAATGGTTCCCTCCCTCCCACTCCGGGACACAGTGCGTTCACTAATGCTGAAGCTTGCACAGATTCACAACTTTGCTACTCTTATCGACTGCTATTTCTCCTCAATGTAGATAGCAAGATCTTTACTAAGGTCCTAGCCACTCGGCTCTCACTCATAGGTCCATCTCCTTTAATCTTAGAACAATTTTTTCTGTGTTAAACAGGATCTCCCCATTGACTCCATCAGTGGCGGCATTGATCGATGCTGAAAAAGCATTTATTTATTTAGAAGCTTGTATGGCGCGCAGCTACCCCCGACGGGGGTGTCCTGGCGCTTAGGACAGGCGAGGGAGGAGAGAAATTAGGAGAAATTTAGTTGCTGGAGAAGAGCCAAGTCTAGAAGTCACAGCGGAAAATAGGTTCAGAGTTAGTCAGTCCTAGAGGCAAAGGCAGGCTGTTCTAGGTTTTGGCAGCGATCATCGCAAATGCTCTGCCTCCCATTCTTGAGCGACGAAAGGGGGGGATGCGAGAAGGTGTAGATGATTGGATCTGAAGGCACGGCTAGACTGGGTGAGTTTGAGCCGGGCTCTCAGGTAGGCCATGCCTGTACTCTGAAGCGATCTGAAGACCAATGCCATAGAACCATAGATTTGAATTGGATGCGTTTGGCCACTGGGAACCAGTGGAGTTTTTTTATGTAGGGGGAGTTCGGGTGGCGATAGGGGATATTGTAAATCAGCCTCGCCGCGGCGTTCTGGACAGTCTGCAGGCATCTGATCAGGTATGGCGGAGCCCCCGTGTACAGACTATTATCGTAGTCTAGGTGGGAGGTGATGAGCGCATGGACATCAATCCGGCGAGAGTCTTCAGGGCGAAAGGGGAACATTTTACGGACGATGTGGAGTTTCCTGAAGCAAGCTGCCGAAACTTGGGCGATTTGATTTTTGCAAGAGAGTTCACTATTGAACCTGACACCTACATTCTTGGCCAAGAACACGGGTTCAGCGGGTGGTGCAGTTCAGATTGCCACCAGAGGGAGTGAGGGGGGGGGCTAGGTTGATTGAAGAATATCACCTCAGTTTTGTCCGCATTTGACTCCTTGGAGTGGATGTTCTTAAGGGCAACATTAGTGAAAATAGTCTTTCTGTTTTTCTTTGTTGCCCTGATTATGCTCCCTATACTAATCCAACAGCTTGCATGAAAGTGAATGGTTCCCTCACTGACCGCTTCCGTGTCACCAGAGGTACCCGTCAGAGTTGTCCGCTCTCTCCTCTCCTTTTTTATAATCACAAAGGGCCATCTTTCCCATCACTTACAAGAACGATATATGCACTGCAGACTTCAACCTTCAACTCTCCCATGGCCCACTTCTAACAACACTATATGCTGACATAATTGCACGTCTGACATACCGCTGAAAACATTCCTCCATTGGTCAGGGAGATTGTGCGCGTTGTCAGTCTTTTGGAACTAAATATAAATTGGGCCAAAACAGAACTTTTTCCTTTGAACTTGGCTAAAAATCCTGTGGATGTTAAATATCCCTTGACCTGGACCTCTGACTCTACCAACTACCTTGTTATTCACCTGCATCTGGATAAAGACCAAATAATTCGATTGAATTATGGCCCAGCTATTGACAGGCTTACATCCCAAATTGCCCATTGGATAAGCCTTTCCCTATCCAGCCAAATATTACTATTCAAAATGGCAATTCTACCGTGATTTTTATATTTGTTTTTAAACTTTCCCATCCCTCTCACCCAACTCTTCTTTTTCACATTTCTAAGCCTCATGATGCAACTGGTTTGGTTTGGGTACCGTCCCCAAGATAAATGGGACACCTTTACTCTTCCATATGAGAGGGCGGGTTTCTTGCCTGGCTGTACAGTGTCAATATACTAATTTTTGGTATCACCCAGACTTCCGCATACCATACCTCATACCTGAGAGGTATCAGGTGCGACAGCGACTCCTCTCTTGCCTATTGCTGATGGGCAGTCCCATTTATCCAACTGATATCCCGACTTATTCACCACCTGTTAGACCTAGTCTGCCTGCCATCGTAATTAGTCCCCTTGTTCCTGTATATCTACATACCTCCTCACTCAGGGCGAGTTAACCTGCTTACACTTATTATCACAATTGACGATGGAGCAACTTGATATCCCAGATCTATCACTTCTGCTTGGCCCTGAAGCCGGACTCTACTGAGTGTGTTTGTAAGGTTTGGAGTGCAGATCTCAGATACCCAATATCCAACATAGGTCTTGGCCTATTGCTGTTTCCCAAATGAAAGTAGTGTCTATTACTCCTAAGCATTTTAAATTTCTACATAGAGTGTATGTCTCCCTTGCAGAAGTTGCTAAATTTGATTCCACACACTTTTCCCAATGTCCCAAATGTATTGCCCTCAATGCTGATTTTGTGTATCTTACCGGATCATGCCCTGCCATCAGCAACTACTGGACTGCTGTTTTTTTTCTCCTTTCTACAATGACAGATGTTGCACTTCAGCCTGACCCCACTTGGAGTTATTAGGGAACACTCACGATCTTCCCAAATCATCCCGCAAACTCATTTACATAGCACTCTACCTGGCTAAAGGGGTAATTGTCATACACTGGGGCAGCAGGCAATCCCCCACAGACCTTGCTTAAATCAATGTCCTGTTGTGATACATTTGACAATGACTATGCACAACTACAACCCCTTATATCTAGACCGAGGGGTGTCTGGCAACCTCTTCATACTTATCTACTCTTGTTGGAGACACACAATTCTGATTAGGAGCTTCAGTCCATATGTTCCATAATACGTGCCTCATATCAGTGAGCACCTTCTCTCTGCTCAATTTCCAATGCCTTATTGTATAATATAATGTATATTAATGATCCTTAGTTCTCGCCCCCCCACCTCTCTCTCTTATCTATCTTCCCTTTCTTTGAACAGATTATCATAATATCATGAGTATTTTTTCTTTCTGCTGCCTATATCATTGATCAGTGCCACAAACTTCATCATATGAACCTGCTGACCTACGATACCCTTTGTAATGGGTTTTTGTTCTGTGTATATGTATTTTATGTGAAAAATCGCCCAAAATAATGTATATATATATATATATATATATACACATACATACATACATATATATATATATATATATATATATATATATATATATATATATATATATATATATATATATATATATATATACATATATATATATATATATATATATATATATATATATATATATATAGTGTTTGCTTCATCATTTATTTGCTGAATCGCACCGCCACCATTACGCGTTTCTGACTGTCAAAGTCCTTGATCACATGATTCTTTCCAAAGCTGTAAACATGGATACGGACCCAAAGTAAGTGCAAGTGAAGTTTATTGTAGATTCAAATCGCCATGACGCGTTTCGCGCCGCCCAGAGCGCTTGATCACATGACACAGCCACAATTCAGGACATTGGTTAAATAGGCCTCTGAATTAGTCACATGTTATTGCCTACAAGTCAAATGGAAACAGAAAAGGTACGCAATTCAAAAACTACATACATTTCTTATTGAAAAAATACTGTTTGTGCAAAATACATTGTAAACATTGTGGCTAAAACTATGTAAAAAAATATAAAATGACTTTACATATTAAAACCATGTCCTGAAAGTATAAGTGATTAGTGCAAAACAAGGTGTACTAAAATCGAATATTTCTTAATAGTTTCTGGAATGCTTTCTGGTATGCAGCCTTACAAAATACAATGTTTCTATTCCTACATTGGAACACATTTTTTTCTTTTCTCTATTTTATGTCCAATTGAGTAGACTTTATCTTAGTCATTTATGTTACACCAGATGCAAGAAGTAACTGCTCAGTGGCAATAGAGCCCCATTGCCAAACTACATCACTAAGTAGTGGGTTCAATAAAGTGAAATAAAGTGCCTCGTGCTTGTGGGCCATATGCTGGTAATTATAAGCCCAGTCTGATATCGATATATTACCCACTGCATCCTGATAGATGATAAATGTGTGTATATATATATGCCATGACATTTTGAGAGTTCTTATGTAAGTTCAACAGATGTAGTGACCAAGGTGGCCCTGTCTGCCGAAACGCGCCTAATCGTATGGAATAAATGTTATTCTTGAAACTTCATCCCACGGAGTCGGTGCCTGATTTGAATGGTGGTAAACAGGATTGGCTGAGTATATACCTATATATCTATATATATATATATATATATATATATATATATATATATATACATATATATATATATATATATATATATATATATATATATATATATATATATATATATATATATATATATATATATATATATATATATATATATATATATATATATATATATATATATCTATACTACTATTATAAAGAGAGAACTTGCACCTTTTGGCCAGGTAAACTCGGGAACCACAGCGCCAATCCACACACCCAATACATTGTTGGAATCCTCAGGGTGTGTAGATGGACATAGGCGACATTAAAAAAAAAAAAAAATGGAAATGAAAAAATTTAATTTTGTAAACAAAGTAGTTCCCTAAAACAAGCGCCGGCCGCAACGTAGCGTTGACCGTGACCTACACGTAATGACGATATGTGGGGAGGAGCGGTGACGTGCGGCGAGGAGTGGCGGTGGAGTCCGTTGTGGGCGGCTCAGGTAAGGCAAAGGCAGGCTGGAGGCGGGAGGCGGGCGGCGGGAGGATCGAGGCGCGAGGCGAGAGGCAGGGAGGCAGGAGGCGGGAGGCGGGAGGTGGGCTGGGCAATGTCGGGGCGGGCGGATCAGACTGTTTGGCTCAGACTGTTTGGCTCAGACATTTTTTGTTAATTGACCTCCTTCGACCCTGCACTTTTGTTCAATAGTTTGGTATACTTAGCACTGCACTTTTTATGGAGGCTGCATGACTTTCACCTTTAATTGGCTTGACTTTGCATTTACCGTTTATTCCACATGGCCAATAAATGAAGCCGTGTTGGGAACTCAGGAGACATGTCGGGCTTCTTTTAGTGAGTTTCTATTTAGTCTTCTGCATCCCGGGACTTAGGAAACATGAAGTTTAGCTTTTAATTACGGTGTCACGGACTTGGGATTTTGCCCTTGTTTTCATTACACGACACTGGCATTATGGGACTGGCAGTTCCTTCCTGTTGCAATCTTCACACTTGGAGGCTGACACTTTAGTTCAAAAGTAAACAGTATGTGTTTTTTGCCTCCAGTGGTGTATCAGATGGTTGCCCCAATACATTCAGTATGTGTGGTCAATTGATGTACATCGGATTGCTTCCCGTTTTAAATTATAAACATGCGTTACGAATTTAGCCCGGACGATATGTTCTTGCCATGAACTCATTAGGCTGAGTGAATGATGACTCCTTTGATGTTATACTGTTTTAAACACAACATACTATGTTTTAGTTTTGTTTTATTTTAATGGGTGAGCATTTTCTTAAGGAGTTTGCGCCAATGCATCTGAGATTAAACAAACTAGACTCTCGAGTATCGCATGTCCTTGACAGAAGCAAGGTGATGTTTTCCCGATGTATCAGTGAGACTTGGATATATCACTAAGGGCAATGTGGGTCAATGATGTATTATACTTTTTAGATGTATTATTACTTTGCACTAAGCATGTTTATGAGCTCATTGACAACACAATTTATCAACCGCACTCAGTGCCTCAATGTATTTTGATATTTTCCAGCCATCAACAATACTCATTAGGAGTTGTTTTATTGGAAATACTGCTCTCCAGATTAACCTCTCTTTTTATAATTCCATGTATGTTTTCTATGTCTACGACTGTGAGGGGGTATAAATGTTCCGATGATAATGGCGCTGGCTAGACTGAGAAAGGCTGCGCAGGCAGCCGAAATGTGTCTCTTCAGTTGAGGGGTCGAGGGAGGCCCCATGAAATAAAGAAGCCTTTACCTTGCAGCCCTCGTGTGCGTGCCTTCTTCCTGAGTGGAGTAGGGGTGTTGTGTATATATATCTATTCTACTATTATAAAGAGAGAACTTGCACCTTTTGGCCAGGTAAACTCGGGAACCACAGCGCCAATCCACACACCCAATACATTGTTGGAATCCTCAGGGTGTGCAGATGGACATAGGCGACATTAAATTTTAAAAAAACGGAAATTAAAAAATTAAATTTTGTAAACAAAGTAGTCCCCTAAAACAAGCGCCAGCCGCGACGTAGCGCTGAACGCGACCTAGACATAATGACGATATGCGGGGAGGAGCGGTGACGTGCGGCGAGGAGTGGCAGTGGAGTCCGTTGCGGGCGGCTCATGCAAGGCAAAGGCAGGCTGGCGGCGGGAGGCGGGCGGGAGGATCGAGGCGCGAGGCGGGAGGCGGGCTGGGCCATGTCGAGGCGGGAGGCGGGCTGGGCAATGTCGGGGGGGGCGGCAAAGCGGGAGGGATGCGGTCTGGGCAATGTCGGTGCGGGCGGGAGTGCACAGAGCCTTAAAATGCTGCCCCCAGCCCCCTTCTCCCCCGGGCAACGCCGGGGCGGGCTGCTAGTATATATATATATGTACCATCACATCACTCCAAGAGGGGGTTAACAGCAAGGAGACACGTTTATTTGGAACCAAACAGTGGCGGCAAATGCATTTCAGCCTACAGCCTTTTTCAGCGCCCTGCACTGTGTGGAGTCCTGTTTCTTGTTGACCCAATCCTGCTGCTTTTGATGTGCATGCGTGCCCTGAATGCTCCTCCCCAACTCAAAAAAATATACTACAGCACTCCTGTTGCTCGTTGCGCAAATATCCCAACTACAACTCCCAGAGTACACCATGGCTGTGTCTCCAGGTTGGTGGCATGGGGAGCAGAGAAACACATTGGTGCGGGCCAGCTGATACTCCGCAGGTAGGTGATACAGGGGTCCCCAAAGTAGGTTCCAAAAGTCAACGGCCGCCCCACTGAGTCCCCTCAGACTGCTGCTACCAAAAGTGAAAAAGGACCGCTGTAGAGTAGGGGCCATCATTACAACAGTAAAACACCCTAATGGAGGTAAAATACCTCAGTTCTCCAGTCCTTGGTTTTTCACAGATGGTGGTCCCGGACTTCTCGGTACCCCGAGTCACAAACGCAGTCAAACAACGTGGTGCCAGTATGTAGTCCGGGTCACTTATACAGCAGGGCCATCTGTTCTGCGCCCCTGGCTGGCGCAGCAAAATATGTCATCACATCACTCCAAGAAGCAATCAGAGGCCAGAGGGGGTTAACAGCAAGGAGACACGTTTATTTGGAACCAAAATTTCATGGCAATCATTTAAAGACACACATATGTATATATATATATATATATATATATATATATATATATATATATATATATATTATATATATATATATATATATATATATATATATATATATATATATATATATATATATATAAATATATATATATATATATATATATAAATATATATATATATATATATATATAAATATATATATATATATATATTTATATATATATATATATATATATATATATATATATATATATATATATATGTGTGTGTGTGTGTGTGTGTTTTTTTTTTTAAATGAATGCCATTCAACATTATTAACATCTTGGTGATGTTTGGTTGGGGATAGCGATCTACTACAACATTTTGCTTGTGCTCACGCAAGTCCACACACATCCTTGCTTTACTATTGAGTTTATGTGCCATTGCAATGGGGGTGAGCCATTCCCTTGCTTCAACCTTCTCAATTATTCCACAATGTATTAGTCTCTCAACCTCTTGCTTTATCTTATCTCTAACCACCAATGGAACACCTCTAACTTTTGCTCACAACTCTCTCAGAGTTGGTCTTCAACATAATCTTGTGAGTGTAACCCTTAAGGTACTCAAACCCATCTTTGAATACCTCAGGATATTCCTTTTCATATTCTGGCCTACTTACTCCAATCTGATAAACCTGTTCGGTGTCCTTCAGTCAGACTGCAGGGTTCTCCCTGCGCTCTAAAAAAAGGGATAACTTTACTTGATGATACCAACTGATAAGCGAATCTCCTTTCTTAAACACCAGCAGTATACCGCCCTTTAAAGTGAATTGATCCTGTAAAATAGCCTATCAATTTGATTGGTTCCTCACCGTATCCTTTTGACCGAATGTCAGGTTTGAAGAATCTGACCTTTTTTTAAAACTCTGTTTCATGTATATATATCTGGCGATCAACGTTATCTTAGTCCCAGAGTAAAATAACATACGCACGAGTACATCTCTATCTGAACAAACTCAAAAGGGCCATCTTTACCAAACTATATAACTTGTAAAACTATCTCTTTACATTCTATTTCATTTTGTTTCATCCTCACACATTATCTGTTTGCCTTAGCATTTTGATACCCTCAGGTTTAATGTGATATATAAATGCACATTTAATTTCATTTCTTGAACTTCCTGCCTTAAATTGTTACCCCTACAACACCTCATCACATGACCTTTTCTCCACATGTTTTTCAAATAGCTTTCCATCCAGTGCATTCTTTGTTATTGGCTAAGGGACCATATTCACGACACCTAAAGCACATACCACGGAATTTCCTATTTTCTCTCTCTCTCTAACTTTTCTATTTTTAAAAGAACGAACCTGATCATTAATAACACTTTTGGCTTTGGCTAATTGTATTTCTTCTTCATTCTTCATACTGGACCCCTTCTTTATTTCCTGTACACATGCCTGACTATGTTCACTGGTTTTCGCAATAGCATGTATGTCTGTAAGCGTCGGGCTATCTTTTTGCCAAAAGATTTCTTTAGCTTTCTCCAAATTGCACCCTATAATAAACTGGTCCTTCAGTCTTCCTTTGCAATAAGCATCAAGATTGCACCCTATGATAAACTGGTCCTTCAGTCTTCCTTTGCAATAAGCATCAAGATTGCGCGTCGATCCCAACATCCTCAACATCGTAATATATTCTTCTACTGTTTCCTCTTCTCTTTGCATCCTTTTGTCAAAATGATACCTCACAAGGTCCATGAAGACTTAGGCTCATAATGTAAACCTAATTTCTTTAGGCAGATCTCAAAATCATTTAAATCCTGTGCTGACTAATCAGGCAAATGCTCAAACACTACTTGACCCTCTGGTCGTAGACAATGTAAAAACAATGACGTTTTACCTTCTGCACTCAGAGATGTACCACACACACACACACACACACATATATGATGACTAAAAATATTCTTCCAGTTCCTCCATTTCACTGAAAGCTCCCCAGAGGTCATTAAAGAGAATGGAGGTGGAGGTACATTCTGCATTTTATATTAACAGATAGTCCAGTATCTGATATAATACCTGTGAAACTTCACCTGTGAAGGTAGGCGGTTAATTTAAACAACACAAAAATAATTTTGAGTGAAAAATATACATTTTCAGTGTTCAAGCAAGAGAAAATTGTCCAAGGTCAAATGTTCCTTTTTTTTTTCAATCTAATTTCGTCTGATGCATTAAGCACTTCTGCACACTAGGGGCCCGATGTAGGTAGCCCTTTACCGATCGGAATCGGACGAAAATAGCGATTTTCGGCCGTTTCCGATCGGTAAAGGGCTATCGAGATGTAGGGGCACATTTTCGGTAATTTTACCGAATCGTTATCATTACCAAATAGGTAAATTTACCGAATCGGTAATATTTACCGATTCGGTAATGATACCGATTCGGTAAAATTACAGAAAATGCAATGTAGGTAGCCAATGTTCCATCAGCACATGGCTTACAGAATCGGTATTTTACCATGGAATACAAATCCATGGTAAAATACCGATTCCTGTGTACATGCACATCTGTGCATGTACACATGTGCCATGTGACAGACAGACGTGCCCTTAGGGCATGTCTGTGTGCCACATTGCACACATGCCCGTTTTGGGGGTGCTAGAGGGTGTCAAAGTGACACCCCCTGCACCCTTGTGAATTCTTTAATTACCGATTCGGTAAATACCGAATCGGTAATTCCTAATCATTCCTATGGGCTTCAAAGCCCATAGGAATGAATGGGCATTACCGATTCGGTATTTACCGAATCGGTAATTAAAGAATTGTTAAGGATTCGGTAACGAATCCAGATGTTGGGACCTACATCCCATTTACCGATTTTGAAATACCGAATCAGTAAAATTCGGTATTTCAAAATCGGTAAATGGGATTTACCTACATCGGGCCCTTGAAGTCAAATATAAACTACTGAAGAAGTTCCTTAAAAGGAGATTTAGCACCATCCCAAACGTTGTCAGCAGCAAAATTAATATATATAGATTTGCTTTAAAAAAATGTTGCACTAATAAAAAGACACTGAGGGGCAGATTTACAAGCCCCTTGTGACAATTTACGCCACCATTTCTGTGACGCTGCGACAGCGTAAACCATGCGCCATGTTACGCCGTATTTACAACGAGACGCATCTAGGGAGATGTGTCACGTTGTAAACCCCTGCGCCACATGAAACCTGCGTCAGGTTTCCTGTGGGCATTCCGGCACAGAGTGGGTGTTCCCTCACAGGTACGCCTCGTAAAAGTGACACAATGAAATCTACAAGATTTCACTGAGTCACTTTTACGGCCATGCTGTGTCAAAACCCTGCGCCTGCTTGAAGTAGGCGCAAGGAGTGTTGCAGCATGTTGGGCATAGGGCACCCCCGAGCCTTGCTGGAGCCGTGTCGCGCTTGCGACGCAACTCCAGCAATGCGCTGCATTTCCACCGGGGGATGCGGCATGCATCAGACCATCCGTGCGCCATGGAGAGCTGCATTGTAAATGCGGTGCATCAGTGGTGGCGCACGGGTAGTTTTGCGTGTCGCAAGTGTTCTAGCACATCCCTGCTGATTTGCAGAGATGCGCCAGACCTTGTAAATCTGCCCCTTATATTGCAACGTGAGGCAACATTTTAAAGTAAACACTACTCAACAGGCCGATTTCTGTGCATTCCCCAGTTCAAGATGGTGGCGGTGAATGTAGTGGGCCCCCATTCCTGGACACACAAACTAGTGAACAAACTAGCACTTCCTGGTGCCCAAATTCCTCTGGGAAATTGTCGAAGACAGCAATGATGGCAGCATTTGCCACACATGTGAGTACGCACGAGCCGGAACTTGCCAGCACCATCACAATTGATATGTGTCTGATGCCTGAGAAGCACGTGTTGTCATTATTTGAAGCATAAACAGGGGAGCACTGAGGGGCGGAATTAGGAGTAATGGTAATATCAAACCTCTAACGTTTGACTTAAATTGAAATTGCAAAGCAGCCAGGAAAATGGCAATCATTTCCAACCTGTTTTAGTGCCTAATTACGAGTACAGTGGTCCTGGGTCTTAAAGCCGCCATTGCATCGGGTGTGCCTCCCGATTATGACGGTGGCGGTATGACTGCCACAAGACCGCCGCCTCTGCAGGGATCCAGGATCCCGCAGCAGCAGCAGTGGTGAGAGGGACTGAAAATTCTGGTGTTGCTGATGCTGGCACCGCTGAGCAGATTACGACCTGCATTTCCCCTGCCCATTTCATGGCAGGGAGGACACTGACGTGGCAGCGATCCCACTAGAGCGGCATGACTGCTGGCTGTAATCCTCACCCAAAGCATGCCACCGCTGTGAGACTGCCGCCGTGGCCTCACCAGCCCATCTTCAGGACCGTAGTTGGGCAGGCAAGAATGCCGATGGCTTGGCGGTCTTCCCGGGACTGCTGTGGCGGCAGCCTTGCAGGAAGAGCGCTAACATCATAAAATAGCCCTAACTTTTGAGTTAGATTTCTTCCAAGCCAGAATTCCATTGGAGCCTTAGTAGTTTAAAGATCCTCTAGTGCTTATGATCTTGTGAAGATGGTGAAGTTGAGGTGGAAGGGAAAATGAGGTGAGGTCCTAACCAGTTTGTCATCAACAGCTCCTTCTTTCTCCACCACCTGGCTTGTTCTTGCTCACACACATTCTATCATCAGATTCTAGAATATTATGTCATTACTTGTAATGTCACAGCATGGAGTTGTATAAGAAGAAGATACCACACATGGCCATTTGTTTCGGTTTTGTCCTGGATTCCTGTATATAAAAGCATACAAATTGCAATTCGATATTTGTGCGCTTTAGCTTTTATGTTCAAGGAGTGAACACGGATCTCCTTGTTGCCTGACTCAGCAATTCATATGTTTCTCTTTTAATAAATGTTTTCACACATTTACACACTGAAATGAGCACAGACTTCTTCCACAAGGTCATCATTAAGAAAGCCTGGGCGGAGTTCATGAAGTTCCGCGTCATGCAAAAACAAACCTCAGTAGCACTACGCAGAGCTCCGCAAGTGGCAGACTGTGTTACAAAAATGCTGTTCGTGGTCATTTTCAGCCCTGGGTGTTTGTCAGAGCTGTGAAATTATCGCGAACGGCACTAAGCACAGCGCAAGCAGGTGCAAGAAGGACTAATGGGCGCTGCTCCCTTTCTGCCGCTCGAGTAGGTTTTTAACTTGAGCGTCAGCTTTCTTAATGCAAACAGAAAGGTTTCTCAATGCGAGTGGTCGCAAGCATATGAGCCTGCTCGCAATGAGATATCTGACCGCCCGCGTTGAGAAATCTCGCCTGAAGGTGGATTTTCCTTGTTCGTGTTTGCCAACTTGATGTTGAGAAATAGCATGATGGGACATTGGAAATCAGAATGGGCATCACCCATTTGGCATGGTGTGTTGCATGGTAGAAATAGACTCATGGGCAAGAAGGAAATTCATTCTGCATTGTTTCTTGGGAATAGTTTAGGGGAGACTGGAAGAAAAACATATGTTAACAATGGCATATTCATAACCGTAGCTCTAAAAGGTTGTCTTGGAAAGAATGGAGGACTGTCATAAAAAGGTACGTATTGAGACTAGATGTGTGCCACTGACAATCTGCAGTCACTTTAGAGAAACAATTCCAGTCTCCACATTTGGTGGTTAAAATTTCAAGCACTTTATATTGGCATTGACAACATGTCCACCAGATGTTACTCAACGTATGCCTCCTCCATAGTCATACAGTTACTTTGGGGAAGAAACCTCCACTACCACATCAGAGAAACATGGAATATTTTCCTCTGCGATTTTGGTGGAAGAGAAGAGTTCCACAAATTGAACTGCTAGTTTCTATTGCAACACATTGCCTTGGCACTTGTTCTCGTTTTCAACAAGAGGCCCGGTAGTGGAAAATTGGTCCCTTTCCCATCTCATACTGTCATCCGTAAATTGGGTTGTTAGGTGAAGCAAGGGGCAGTTCCTAGTGGAGAGACAGGTGTATTCGAAGATGAAACACTATGTAGAGAGAGCTTACTTTCTCCTTAGCAGACAAACATGCTGATCACGCTCCTTGATCATACACCTGAAGGGCATTTGTGTATTTTGTATATTTTTTTCATGAAGGTCTTTTTGTGGCATTGGTTTTATGTCACTGTTAAGGTGGGTGTATGGTGAGATTTGGAGCGTTATTGTTAGCTGTGGTAGATAGGATTAGGAATTAAATAGTTAGGATGAGTCCTATCTCCTTGCATAGTTGAAGCTTCTCTACATGGCCTACACATTTATTTGATTTAATCACTTTTGGATGGTCCATTTCAGGCAATCTTTCTTATGATTATTGATAATGGAAGGACTAACAAGGTGAACATTTCACTTAAAAACTGCACCAACTGGTTTGAATGAAGCATCTAAACTACAGAACGCTAATATCATACTTCCCAAGAAGCCTATCTTGTCAGGTTCAATCCTTGTGAGACCCTTTTAAGCAATTCAAAGAGTTAAAATGCATTGACTTCCTCAGATTGGGGATTAGGATCATCCTCAGGCAGGGTTAAACATAAGTGGGCTGCCCACCACTGAGTTACAACACAACTTCACTTTCTGGGAACTACGTAGAAGTATCAAGTGGATAACATATTTTTTTCCATTTTATTATTGTAAAATGTATAGTATTGTATGAAACCAATCTGTTTATTGAGCGAGATCGAGGGCAACAATTACACAGTGCCTACAACCAGTGGCTGGCAGCGAATAACCAGGGGTGCAGTTCTACACAGTTTTGCGCCTACAACCCTGAGGCTGGCAGCAATAGAAGGGTCCTGTTCATCGAAAATAACACAACAAAACATCTTAATAGAACAACAGAACACTCCCAGGGGAATCCATCCCACCCTTTTCCTGCACCAGTCACTTATCCCTCTAAGCCATATAGAGAGTGTAAGCCGTTTAGGGCATTTGTTGGTCTTTGAGCATCGTCTGTGAGGTTTTTACGGTCTCTACCCCACTTCCCGGGAGGAGTCGCAGAATCTGTAACTATTTGGGACATGTGGCTTCTCGTAGGTCTTTAGAGAGAATCTGAAGAAAGGGGGCCCAAAGCTCGGAGTAGGATTCCGCCTTGTGTCCTACCACCAGGGGCATGCGTTCCATGGCTAGTATTGCCCATAGTTTGTGTAGCCATGCCATGTGTTCTGGTATATTGTCGGTGTCCTATCGGGCTAAGATTACCTGACGAGCTGTCAGCAGATCTAGTGCAATATGTTGTCCCCTCAAGGAGCGTAGTGGGAAGGTCAGAGGGATGAACAGTCCCAGTAAAGTATATGCTGGGAAACTTGGAAGTATGATGTTTAATGCTGTGTTTATATTGTCCAGAACCAGCTCCCAAAAATGAACCAATCGCGGACAATGCCATAGTAAGTGTACCAGAGTGACTGTTAGTCTGCACCCCCTTCAGCAGTTCTGCCCATTCTTTATCAGAGAGTGCTCTGCCTGATTCTTCCTCCCAACAAAGCTGTCCTTTGGTAGCACTACCTCCCTCCCGGTGGAGAGCATTGCATAGAGCTCAGAGATTAGATGTTTATCATTGTGTTTGCGCATTAACCACTTTTGAAAGGCCGTTAATGGTCTTGAGGCCGCCACCTGGAATTCCGGAGAGGTGACCCAGTGTTGTACCTGGAGGTAGCTGTAGGAATTTGATTGGTTCCTCACCGTATCCTTTTGACCGAATGTCAGGTTTGAAGAATCTGACCTTTTTTTAAAACTCTGTTTCATGTATATATATCTGGCGATCAACGTTATCTTAGTCCCAGAGTAAAATAACATACGCACGAGTACATCTCTATCTGAACAAACTCAAAAGGGCCATCTTTACCAAACTATATAACTTGTAAAACTATCTCTTTACATTCTATTTCATTTTGTTTCATCCTCACACATTATCTGTTTGCCTTAGCATTTTGATACCCTCAGGTTTAATGTGATATATAAATGCACATTTAATTTCATTTCTTGAACTTCCTGCCTTAAATTGTTACCCCTACAACACCTCATCACATGACCTTTTCTCCACATGTTTTTCAAATAGCTTTCCATCCAGTGCATTCTTTGTTATTGGCTAAGGGACCATATTCACGACACCTAAAGCACATACCACGGAATTTCCTATTTTCTCTCTCTCTCTAACTTTTCTATTTTTAAAAGAACGAACCTGATCATTAATAACACTTTTGGCTTTGGCTAATTGTATTTCTTCTTCATTCTTCATACTGGACCCCTTCTTTATTTCCTGTACACATGCCTGACTATGTTCACTGGTTTTCGCAATAGCATGTATGTCTGTAAGCGTCGGGCTATCTTTTTGCCAAAAGATTTCTTTAGCTTTCTCCAAATTGCACCCTATAATAAACTGGTCCTTCAGTCTTCCTTTGCAATAAGCATCAAGATTGCACCCTATAATAAACTGGTCCTTCAGTCTTCCTTTGCAATAAGCATCAAGATTGCACCCTATAATAAACTGGTCCTTCAGTCTTCCTTTGCAATAAGCATCAAGATTGCACCCTATGATAAACTGGTCCTTCAGTCTTCCTTTGCAATAAGCAGCTTGTGGGAGAGGTGCTCCTGTCTGACTTGCTCAAAAGGAATAATCCCACGGGGGTCGAATGTGGAACCCACCATTTACAGCCTAGCTCTCTCTACCTATGAAACACCTCCAAGCCACGTCGCGTGGGGAAATCACGATTGGGGACATCGGGAGGGGAATGTTGTTAGGCCCTTCTTTCTGGCTACTGCGTCCAATACTTTCATAGTGGATGAGGTTACCGGGGAGGAATATAATCCCCATGCCTACCTGATATTTATTCCTGCCACAGTTTGGTCCATAAAGGACCAGTATTTCTCGGAGTGTGGGTGGTTTCATTCGACTCTATAGCGGAGGTGTGCTGCCTGCATGTATCTATGAATCAGTGGTAGCCCCAGCCCTCCCTCTCACTTAGGTTGTTGAGCAATTGGCAGTTGTGTTTTTCCCCCCATACAAATGTATTTATCGCAAGTTGCAGAGTGTGTTCAGTCCTCTGAGATGGTGTTAGCAGTAGAGTTTGGAAGATGTAGAGGATGCAGGGGAGCACCATCATCTTAACTGCTGCAATATGTCCGAGCCACGCCAGTTTCAAATGGGACCACCCCTCCAGGGCCTTAGCTGGCTGGTCTACGACTGCCACATAATTAAGCACTAGGGTTTTAGGTATAGTGGGAGCCAGAAGGATGCAGTGCAGCAGGAATTTATTCCGGAAGGTCCCTTCATGCACCGGGGGCGCTGAGATATTTAAGATCTGTGATTTGTTTAGGTTAACTTTGAAGCCCGAGGGTTCCTCAAAGCTTTCAAGTTCATCGAGCAAATCCGTGAGGAAAGAAATTGAATTTGTCAACAAGAGGATCATATCATCTGCATAAAGGCTAATTTTATGGGAGACCTTTCCAAATATAATGCCCTGAGTTAGTGGATTGTGCCTAATCTTTTGTGCTAGCGGCTCCATGTAGAGAGCAAAAAGAAAGGGGGACAGAGGGCAGCCCTGTCTTGTGCCCCAGACAATTGGGAATGAGTCTCACGATGTCCTGTTCACTCAGACAAATGCCCGAGGAGCATGGTAAATGCAGCCAACCCACTTTATAAACCCTTCTTCAAACTCGAAATGGTGCACCGTATCAAAGAGCTACCTCTAGCGGACCCTGTCAAATGCTTTTTCAGCATCTATTGACAGGAGACGTGCCTCTTCATGTAATCTGTGAATCTCATCCATGACATGGAGTAGTCTTTTGGGATTGTCGCCTCCTTGTCGAGTGGGAATAAAACCTGCGTGGTCCGGATCCACAAGTCCAGCCATCAGCTGATTTAGCCTGGCAGCCAAGATACCAGTGAATAGTTTTGCGGCACAGTTCAGTAACAAGATAATCCGGTAGGACCCGCACTCGCTGGAATCTTAAGCAGGTTTAAGAAAGCGTGATATTGAGGCTTTCAACATGGAGTCAGTGAGCGTGCCAGTTTCAAGGAATGAGTTCAACTGCGCCAAGAGTGATGCCAGTTCCCGGCAGAAGGTCTTGTAGAATTGCGCCAGGAACCCATCCGGGCCCAGAGATTTCTGCACTTTTACATGAGCTATTGCTGAGACCACTTCCTCTATTTGTATCGGTTGGTCGAGTTGGGCTGCAATCGTTTCTGGGAGATGGGTAACTGGGCAGTCTTTGAGGTAAGTGTGAGTGTTTTGATTTACAGAATCTATGTTGGAGAACAGGGTTTGGTAGAAATTTGTAAATGTCTCCACTATCTGTGCGTCTGAGTATGCTTCTTCACCAGTAGGCCGCTATACTGAGGCGATTGCAGTCGCCATTGCCATGGCCCTAAGCCTTTGTGTGAGCAATCTTCCACAACGGTCGCTGCTCAAATACAATTTATGCCTAAGTCTGAGGAGGGCATTCTCTACCCTATCCAAATCCAGATGTTTCAGCAGGAGCCTGTTCTTTTCCAGCTCCCTCCATATTCCTGGAGCCTACGTCTGTTTGTGGACAGATTCTATCTCTGCCACTTCCTGTTCCAAACTCTGTCGTTTTTCCCAGCGTTCTCGGTCCTCGGCTGTCGATACAGTGATAAATTCCCCTCTCATCTCCAGTTTCAATGCCTCCCACACTGCGGCCAGGAAAGAATGCCCCATATCATTTATATATAGATATTCGTATAGCTTCGCGTGCATCTCTGTTAAAACCATCAGGGATTGTGGGAGGCTCTTCTCTCTCAGTCTCCATCGAGAGGGCACTGAATGGTAGTTGTGATCATTCTGTGATCTGATAAGGGTCTCGGCTCTATGGTCGTGTCTTTTAGTCTAGATGATAATGCAGCAGAGGCTAAAAAGTGGTTGAGGTGCACGTACGTTTTGTGGGCCGCTGAGTAAAAGGTGTAGTTGTGAGACTCCGGGTATTGTCGTTGCCAAGTGTCATACAGGCCATTGTCCACCAGCAAGTGCTTGCTTTTGAATGAGAATTTTACGGACTGTGAGAGAACGAGCAAGACCTATCTACCTCGGCTTCCATTACCAAATTGAAGTCCACTCCCACCAGGATCAGGGGATACTACTAGTATGTCTGAAAGGGCCATTATGATAAAGGGTTCTTGTTGAGTGTCCAGAGCATATCTATTAGCTAACGTGAAATGTAGGGACACCCAATGGATTTGAATCGCAAGTACACACCCCTTCAAGCAACGTTGAGACTACTTTGTTCGTAAATTTCGCTCTCAAGAGGATAGCAGCCCCATTCTTTTTAGAAGCGCTTGAGGACCAAAATTGGTTTAGGAAGCGCTGGGATCGCATGCGAGCCATATCCTTTGATAACAGGTGTGTTTCTTGAAGAAGGCATATATCTCCCCCAGAATTCTCAAGTAGGGAAAGAATCACAGCACATTTCACCAGATGGTTATGGCCTCAGGAGTTGAGGCTATTTATATTTAGGTCTTTACCTATACTGTATCTGTTTATGGGAGGATGCCATAGTGATGCTTAGCACATGTGTAGTCTGGATGATATAGTGTTATCCTATCGCCATCTCTAGATGTTGTCAGGGACTGACGTGGGGGGAAAAGAACATACTGTCTAGCTTTCGGTGCAGAAAAACCTCACCGCCCCCTAAAACACCCAATGAAATTCCTAAAAAAAATAATTATTAACAAGCAAACACTGACAACAGTTTGTCAACGTTGAGGATTCCTTTGGCGATGCTGACTTGTGGCCTTCTGGATGCCTGCAGGGATTCATCCATATAAATGGGTGTCTTCATCCAGTTTCACTTTGGAGGTGAGGTGGAAGCAGAGGCGTCCCCCAACCACAGCCAGGTTGAAGCCCCCTCACAATAACATAAACCCGTTCAGGTTGAGCCGTCTGAACCGGTGACTCAGTGAGAGAGTGAATGACCACCTCCCTTTTTCTCGCTTTTGTTTTTAGACCCGGCTTATGGTTGGAGGAGGGCTTCCCCATCTTTTGCCAGCAAGGTTGTCTATTTTGGGAGCCCTCCTTGCAGTGTCTTCCGCCATCCTGAGTCTTGGGTTCCATCAGCCCCAGGAGGTCATGAGCCTCTTTCAGAGAGCAGAGCTGTCTGGTCTGACCTCTGTACCAAAAGATGACCTGGAAAGGGTACCCCCATGAATATGCAATCCATTTCTCTCAGAGGTGTGTCGTGACTGATAGAAATTCCCACCTTTTGTAAAGTGTGGTTATGGAAAGATCCTGGAAAAGCGTCAGTGAATGTCCTTGAAAGTGTACAGGGTGTGCTTCCCTTGCCAGGCGAATGATCAGTTATTTGACTGATGCCAATTTGTCTGCTGGGGGAGCCCTGCCATTCCTTGGTTGTCTCACGCGGTGCACATGGTCAATCTTGATATTGGGGATTTTATCGTCATCCAGGAGATAACGGAAAAGGGCCAGGATGTAGGCTTGGATGTCTTCACCTTCCGCGTTTGTTGGGACACCCCTGATGCGGATGTTGTTGCACCTGGACCATCTAACCTTGTCTTCCACATGGGCCTGAAGCTCTATATGTTGGTCCTTTATTCGAATTATTTCTTGTTGCATCATTTCGAGCTACTCCTACCTGCCGGAGTTGTGCATCTCCAAGGTCGTTAGCGGTCTCCCACCTTCTCTAAGTCATGCTTCGCCTCCTTCCAGTTGGTGGACAGTTGCACCTTCAGTTCTTGTAGGTCTTTACGTCGGGACGTAAACAGCGCCGTCATGTATGTTTTGATGACAAGTACTTCCGTGTCCCTCTTGTTGTCCCTCTCCATCCTGAGACGTCCCAGCATGGGTCTCCGAGAAGAGCGGCTTCATCAGCATTTCCTTCAGTGAGCGTTCTTTCTTTTTCCGGGGCCGTTGCCATTGTGTCCTCTGCATGCTGGAGTTTGACCAGGGAGGGCCCTGGTGTGTCCATCGGGCGCTGTTATATCAGGGTAACCCCTTGGCACTGGGTGTGTGTCGCAGAGGCTCCCAGTTGTCACAGGATGAGACCTGCACGTTAACATTCAGAGGTTCCTTTCGCTTCAAGTGTCAGCTATGTGTGAGGTTTTGAAGCTGAGTGTCCCATCCAGGGGGTGATGTGTGCTGTGACAGAGGCATACCCTTTCGAGTGTTGTAGTGCTGCCTCAGGATATCAAGCCTTTCCCCAGCTCCTCAAAGGACCAAGAGAGCGCGTGGCAAAGGCTCCCCCCGTGAGACAGAGTGTGTGGCACCAGATTCCCAGCCTGCACCCCTGCAGGGCCGGCCCCCCTTCAATAACTCGCAAACCCTCTGGGGAACATTGTGTGGGGTGGCAGGGGCGGCTCTAGGCTCATTGTGGCCCTGGGCAGGGAGCGGTCCACAGACATAATATCGACTCCAAAATATCGATTGGACATAATATCAAGTACTAAATATAGTCTGGTCAAAATATCGACAGGACAGAATATAGATAACCAAAATATCGTTTTTAAGGTAAGTGATTTAATATCGACTGTTAAAAATATAGAAAGTTAAAATATCGAAGTATATAATATAGGTAGTTAAAAATATCGATTTTTTAATAATATCTAATTTTTTATAGTGTATTTTTATGTTATAATATGTGTGGAAAGTGTGTATTTATGTTCTAATTATTTTTAATTAATGAATTTTGTTTTTATAATTATTGCATAATTTAATTCTGTAGCGGGTTGTGGGTTTATAGGGGAATAGGGTGGGAAGTAATTTAATTATAATTAATTAAATATGTAAATTTATTTATTGATAGTAATTTTTAATTATATGTTAATTAATTTATATTTGTAAATTAATTAAATTTTAATTGATAATTATTTTGAATTAATTGATTGATTGGTAATTATGTAAATTTTACTAATTTATTTTCTGTAGCGGGTTGTGGGTTTATAGGGGAGTTGGGTGGGAAGTAATTAAATTATAATTAATTAAATATGTAAAATGATTAATTGGTATTTATTTAGAATTAATTATTAATTAAGTATTTATAGGTAATTATAAAAAATGTATTTGCCAATTAATTTAATTTAATTGATTAATTGTTAATTATGTTAATTTTAATAATTTATTTGCTGTAGCGGGTTGTGGGTTTTTAGGGGAATAGGGTGGGAAGTAATTTATTAATAATTAATTAAATAATTCAATGTATTTAAATGTATTTAATTGGAAATAATTGTTAATTATTGTTAATTCTTAAATAATTAATTATTTTTAATTAATTTGTATTAAAAGGTGATCAATTGAAATAATTATTGTTAATTAGTAATTGTAATGTATTAATTATTATATTATATAAAAAAATTTAATTATTTTTTATTAATTATTAATAGATATTCATTTTTAAATTTTTAAATAATATATGAAGTATTTACTTTCCCTAATGTTGTATTCTCTGGAGTGGGAATAGTAATTTTTAACCCTTACGCTATCCAACGTTTTCCCTAATGTTGCACCCACTGGAGTGGGAATAGTAATTTTAACCCCTACGCTATCCAACGCTTTCCCTACTGTTGCACTCTTTGGAGTGGGAATAGTAATTTTAACCCCTACGCTATCCAACGCTTTCCCTACTGTTGCACTCTTTGGAGTGGGAATAGTAATTTTAACCCCTACGCTATCCAACGCTTTCCCTACTGTTGAAAAGACTGGAGTGGGAATAGTAATTTTAACCCTTACGCTATCCAACGCTTTCCCTACTGTTGCACTCTTTGGAGTGGGAACAGTAATTTTTACCCCTACGCTATCCAATGCTTTCCCTACTGTTGCACTCTTTGGAGTGGGAATAGTAATTATAACCCCTACGCTATCCAACGCTTTCCCTACTGTTGCACCCACTGGAGTGGGAATAGTAATTTTAACCCCTACGCTATCCATCGCTTTCCCTACTGTTCCACCCACTGGAGTGGGAATAGTAATTTTAACCCCTACGCTATCCAACGCTTTCCCTACTGTTGCACCCGCTGGAGTGGGAATAGTAATTTTAACCCCTACGCTATCCAACCCTTTCCCTACTGTTGCACCCACTGGAGTGGGAATAGTAATTTTTACCCCTACGCTATCCAATGCTTTCCCTACTGTTGCACTCTTTGGAGTGGGAATAGTAATTTTTACCCTTACGCTATCCAACACTTTCCCTACTGTTGCACCCACTGGAGTGGGAATAGTAATTTTTACCCTTACGCTATCCAACGCTTTCCCTACTGTTGCACCCACTGGAGTGGTAATGTTCATTTTTACCCCTATGCTATCCAACGCTTTCCCTACTGTTGCACCCACTGGAGTGGGAATAGTAATTTTAACCCCTACGCTATCCAACTCTTTCCCTACGCTTGCACTCTTTGGAGTGGGAATAGTATTTTTTACACTTTTGTTATTGTACGTTAATAATATTGGCTATTATTTAATTATATTTTGTTACTATATATATATGTTCTAACAAATATGAATTAATTTTTTTTTTAACTTTCATTAATTATTTAATTATGATAAGTTCATTTAAGTATTTTTAAGTATATTTTAGTAAATAATTTTTTATATTAATTAAATGTAACATTGTTTTTAGTAAAGTCGATATTTTTTAAAACTATATTTTAGTAAACTATATTTTTATCTCAATATTTTTGTACTTACCTGTTTGTAGATAGAAACTCGATATTTTGACTGTCGATATTTTGTCAACGATATTCTTGATGGTCGATATTCTGTCCCTCGATATTATGTCAGTGATCCGCAGGGAGCGTAGGTAGGGGGCCCCCGGAGGAACGCAAGCGCGGAGACCAGTGAAGGGGGGGGGTCAGGGTGTTTGGAAGTGGAACAGAGGCCACCAAATCCCTGCCAGGGGCCGCCACGCAAATATGTATCCATCCTCAGAGGATTATTATATTAAGGATATATATTGGCGTGGCGGCCCCTGGGGTTTGGCGGCCTTGTGCAGGTGCACAGCTTGCACATGCCTAAGGCCGCCCCTGGGGGTGCGACAGATAGATTACCGGCTCCTATGTGAAGCATCTGGGGAAGAGGAGGAGGGGATCCCCCACGGCCATCCAACCCGAGTGTGCCCCAAATCTGGGTCTCAGCTTTGGAGGACCCCGGTGGGTCACCTCCCGTAGGCAATCTCAAATCAGAGCAGGCCGGGCACACTGCTCTCTATTGTGCAACGAATGGGCCAGGTGTTGTCTCTTGTAGGACCCTGCTGGCCTGCATCTCTTTGCGCTCTTTAAAATCGATGGGTGAGGTCTGTCATAACGCACCTGGCCGGCCGTCAGCCGCCGTCAACCCCCAGCGTGCCTTGCACCTACCGTGCTAGGGGCGGCGGCCCCAGCTCTACAGCAAGTGTCCAGGGGGCCACCAGGAGCGACGTGACCTGGGAGGTCCCTCCGCCAGAGGACCAGTGTTCCTGTACGCTACTCTCTGTTCCTAGATCGGGGCTGTGCTGCACCTCTCAGTTGAGCAGGGCACTCGGGCCCACTCCCACTTTGCGGCTGGTGGGAGAGCAGCTCAGGACGTTCCCCTTCTGACAGTGGGTACAGCTGTGGCACCCGGGCCTTCCAATCGCTTGTCTGACCTTCCGAGGAGGCCAATGCTTGCCTCTCACCTTCAGCTCAGCTCCATCGAGGTGCCAGTACGGGCCGGGCCCACCCTCATCCACAACGCTCGGGGACTCAGAACCCACAGCTCGTCAACCTCTCGGTGAGTCTCAATAGGGCCCCCAGGTTCCCGGGTCAGTAGGCGTTTCCCCCAGCAAGGTTCCATAGAGGGAAGCTGGGTCAATGGTAATGTCGGCCAGTCAGAGAGACACAGAAGTACATCTTATCCGACCGCCATCTTGGCCACGCCCCCTACACCGACTGTTTCAAAGTACAGATCTGGAGCTACACCCCCCAAGCGCCTTGAGACCCTCACGGGTGAGTAGCACGCTCTAAAAAAAAATTATTGATTGACATATATTGCCCATTTGAGATCTCATTTTCCAATCAGTTATTTTTATATATGTTTCATTATATATCACATGTGCTCCTACTTTGGATTTGGGTAATGTGCCCTGATCACTATATTTTTTTGGGACAAATTACTTTTGTTTTTTAATCTTTATAATAAATATTGAACATCGGTAAAATCTGATGTTTATCAGACGTTCAAGCAATGATTTACGCCGACATTCGTAATACGTGCTAAATTAAACAATTACATGTGGTGCTAATTAAACTCTAAAGTTACTTACCTTTTATCAGGGCAAAGTAGTAGCGGTGCTGGTAAGTTCATCCCTTTCACATCAAGGCACCTCTTCTAATTGCAATGTCTTATTGCACTCTCTCAATCAAAATGTGTTTCTCCAAACAAATAAAGATATCGGGCTCATTTGAAAACTCAGCAACTATTTAATATGAGCACAAAACTAAAAAGACATAAAATTTAGAAGTGAATGCCAGATTCGGTGGGATGTGGTAATGAATGTCGGATTCCAGAGTAATTTGGGCTTTTGAGGCGCCTCCGAAGCCAGCAGGCCTCTAATAGCCTATTACTGGGAAGGCTACCTGCCGAGAAAGCGTTTTAATAAATACCTTTCCTCATTTGCAAGCATGGGAATTGTTTTATGATTATCATCCGGAATGCTTCCCGGTGCCAGACAGGAGGCAGCCGCCAGCCGCAGGTTTAGTAAGATGAAGCAGTTCGGTTTTAGGCGCACAGGGCCAGGCGGGGGATATTAATGAAGCTCGTCTGAAAGCATTCTGAGTTCTGCGATGGGCAATTTGAGGTTTCCTCAAAATTTATTTTTAATGTTTTTATGTTAATGCGTTCCAGTGTACTTGATGCAGCGCGATGCTCTCAGGTGCCCCTTTTTAGGGCACGGTACTTTGCCAATTACGAAAATAAACCAGTATTGCCGTCAAGCTACAAAATCGTTATGAAACAGGGCGCATATTTAGGAAAAATACGAAAAAAGGAATTGTATTTTTGCACTGTGACTAGAAGTGCTCTTGTAGCTGGAGCCCTAAGTTCTGCTCTAGCCTTGGCACGTGATCTAAACAGCGCAGTGAGCCCCCCTGCAGCTCTGCACTGCATGGCAGGAAAAGGGCAGGAATGGGCTGCATTATGGCAATTACGGTGAATTCCTGCTCTTTCCTATGCCGGGCTCCCTTTAGGCAGCCCAGTGCCAACGCAGGCACCCTTGCGCCATGGTGCAAGGGTGCCTGTATTGCATTCAGGATTGATTTTGTGCAGGAAGGTCTCCCTTCCTGCACAAACACAATTCCAGGAGTCATAATCCTCTTTCTATGTATGCTGCAGAATGCAGCACACATAGAAAGAGGAATAAACGAGGAGAAATAGAGATATTTCTCCTTGTTTCGTGTTCCCTGGGAACCCATACGTTTTTGGCACATCCCCAGGTCTCCAACTTCTTGTAAAGCAGGGGATGCATCAAAATCCATAGGATTTGCATGGGAACACCCAGGCAATGCCCATGGAACATCTCCCCAGGGCAGAGTTACACAACCCAGCGATTTGCGCTGCATAGCGTTACTCCAGATTTTGGGAGACACTCAAAGCAAGCACAGTGGCTTTGCATGGCTTCAAAATCTGTCTTAAGGTTTGCGTTGCTCTTGCACTACGTTGTGTGGTGCAAGAGCAGCACATATGGCCTCAAAAATAGGACCCTTAGTGATTATTGGTAAGTCGCTCAACCTAGTATAACTCAGACACCTGCAGCACCAACCCTTCAGGGGCCCACCAAAGCTTCAAAGGGAGTTCAGCCTAGAGCCAATGAATAGCGGCGAGATATATGAGACTCAGTGGCCCCTCTTCACATTCTGCACGGGGGTCCCATCATTTTAGGTTACACCCACGCTCAACCTACCTGTGCCTTTGTTAGATCTGGGGGTCTCTAGTTGGCAGAGGTAAGTACCTTTGTCCAAGCAGGGACCCTTACTTCTAGTCAGGGTAAGTGGGTACACACTGTTGATAACACATGCTCACCCCCTTGGTAGCTTGGCACGAGCAGACAGGCTTATCCCCAAGGCAATGTGTAAAGTATTTGCACTAACACGCACAGTAACACAGTGAAACACCACAAATGTACACCACACAGATGGTTTATAAAAATAACAATTTCTTTTTTTTTTTTTTTTGAAAAACGTTATTGTGCAAAACAACATCATTACAAGTATGGGCCTACAACCACAGGGGCCAGCCGCTAGTACATGTAAAGCGATGGTGTGACACCACAAAGCAGCGACTGATCCCTTGGAGATCCAGCAGAGTACAGGATACATTTCTCAGCAACACAGGATGTAGTCAGGATATGGATATTTTTAGTTTTTTAAAAAAGGAACAAAGAGAAAAACAAACAAAACAAAAACTCGAGAAGCGTTCTAGACAATGTCGGGCTCCGATGAGGGGGACCTGCATTATCGGATAGAGAATCAGGAGGGCAATAGAAATGACCAAGGGGGGGAGGCAGTGAGGAAGTCAGACAATCAGGAAAAAGGAGTAAATTATTTCAGGAACCTCAGGATCAGGGGGACAGAGAAATGTCCGAAGTGTCTTCAAACGGGGGTGTGCAGATGTTCCCTCGGTAGGCGTTCCATTGACCCCAAATTTTACTCCACGCCCTCGGCTTGCCCCTAGCCAAATATACTGTCTTATCTCTAAACATGCACCCGTCCATATTCTCCTTCCATACCGACATGGTGGGAGGCCGTTGGGAACCCCACAGCTGCGCAATATCTCTCTTTGCGATCATGTTCCCAAGTGCCGCCCACCGGGCCTGGGCAATGTTGTAATCATTTGGCTCCCACACATTCAACAAACATCTACGAGCCTCAGGCAGCAGAGCGACCCCGGTGACACACCCCATTACCGCATGCACACGTTGCCAATACGCCGCCACCTCACGACACTCCCAAAGGATATGAAGAAAGGTGGCACTCATTCCACATCCGCGCTTACACAACCCATCCGAGGAAAAACCCATAGCAACCAAGCGAGGACCCGTAACATACACACGATGAAGGATTTTGAGCTGGACGAGACGGAGACGGGCTGGAATGGCGACCTCTTTCGGGGAGGATAGTGCGGACTGCCAGTCTTCGTCATCCAACTCCAGCCCGTCTCCGGTCCAGGCCTCCCTGAGACGCACAAGGAAATCTGCCCGATTGTTAATTAATTTCTTATAAATCAAGGAGATCGTGCTATCGGGCAGATGACCGTCAAGTATACGGTCCTCGAGTGGGGAAGATTCAGGAACAATAACACCGGCTGTGAAGACAGACAGCAAAGCATGGCGAACCTGTGCATACCTGAAGAACTCCCTATCACTCAACTCGTACTCACTTTGAAGCACCGCAATGGTCTTAACCGCGCCTTTCACCCAGAGATCACCCACTCTACTGATACCAATCATATCCCAGTTCTCGAAACCTTTCGTTGTCCAGAGGCATCCCAATCTTTCAGAAGCATACAAAGGGGTCGCTCGTGTCAATTGATCATTCCATCCCATGGCCGCATTGGCATCTTTCCACACGCGCACCGCAATCTTGGTGGGCCCCACTAGGTTCCTCCCCGCCGTTCGAGAGTAGAGCGCTTAGTTGAAGTTACCGCTGGGCAATTGATATTTATCCATCTCGAAAGCTGGATTCGGACCGGGTGCATAAGTCGCATGGTTGATGGCGGACAACTGGGAGGCCCAATAATACCTCCTGATGTTCGGGAGCACGATGCCCCCGTCATACCAGGGGAGAGTTAGTTTTGCAAGAGCGATGCGTGCGCGACCGTCCCAAACAAGCCTCCTCTGTAAGCCTTCCACATCCCGAAAGTAGCCCGCCGGAATAACGTTGAAAAAGTTCTGAAGTGCGTAGAGAAATCGAGGCAGGGACATCATTTTAAAGAGTGCAGCTCGACCAAGTGGTGACAACGGCAATCTACACCACCGAGCCACGTCCAACTTCAATCGTCGGAGAGGGTGAAGGAGATTGTGCTCGTAGCGGGCAGCTGGGTCTAACGATATATAGACCCCCAAACACTTGAAGCCGGATTGTGAAATTTGAATGGGAAACCTACTCGGTAAGGAGGGATGACGTAAACACACGATTTAGACCAATTAATGATCAAACCGGAGTTCTTGCCGAAAGAAGTGAGAACGTCGGACAGGACGTTAAGGGATTTACGAGGGGAGGTGAGGTACAAAAGGATATCGTCGGCGTACAACGAGACTCGGTCTTCAAATCGGGGGCCCACTGAATGCCATTTATCGACGGCTCCCATCGGAGCCAGGCTGCAAGCGGTTCTAGAGCAAGAGCAAAGAGCAGGGGGGACAGCGGGCACCCCTGCCTAGTACCCCTACCGAGAGCAAAGGACTGGGACACTCTACCATTGACGACCACCTGAGCCAGCGGGTCCGTATATAAAAGTCTCACCCAACTGATAAATTCCGCACCGAAACCGAACTTCGTCAGAGTGGCCCAGAGATACGGCCATTCTATCGTATCAAAGGCCATCGTCCAAGGAAGCCAAGATGGCCGGCTCCGGAAGAGACTCCGCCCTAGCGAGAACGCCATGTAAGAGCAGTGTTCCGGTGCGGAATAAAACCGGATTGATCCGGATGGATCAGGTCACAAATTACAGTGAGTAGACGATTAGCGAGGACCTTGGCGAGAATCTTCGGCTCAGCATTCAATAGGGAGATAGGCCGGTATGAGGCACAACGATCTCGAGGCTTGCCCTCCTTGGAAATTACTACGACGGTTGCCAGACGCTGGTCACAGGGGAGGGTGCCGAGATCACCTGACTCCATAAACATATCGCGGATATATGGTGCGACGGAGGGAACGGATTGCGGTCGCAATCTCGTCGACCGACAGCGAGGCCTCCATGCACTCTCGATCATCCTCAGACAGGCGGGGCAGCACGATGTCCCTAAGCAGTAAACGAGAGTCATCCTCGTCTCTATCAGACACCGGGGAGTAGACCACAGGGAAATAGTCAGCAAAACACTCCACAATCTCGCCAGGGTCAGTCACATTCACACCATCCGAAGTCTGAATCACAGGGACCACACGATTCGCTCTTTCCTTCTTATCAAGCCAGGCGATCAGTTTACCCGCCTTATCCCCAACATCATACAGTCTACCTTGCTGTTCCCTGTACATTGTCTTGGCAGCATCTGTAACAAGGGATTTATAGTCAAACTGCTTCAAACTAAGGGCGTGGAGTCTATCACAGGTGACACCTACGTCTAGGTCAGCCTCCAACTCTAGTATTTCCACCTCCAGATTCACGACCTCCTTATTCCTAGCTTTCTTGGTCTCAGCTATTAAAGATAGGGCCTGTCCACAAATAACAGTTTTGAAGACTTTCCACAGGGACACTGAGGACAAAACGGACCCCTCGTTCTTCAGGAAATAGTGATCCAGGTACTTTATCAGGCTGTTACGGGTGTTGGGATTGCGCAGGTACCAAGGATTGATAGGTGCGATTCGCCCCGCAGCGTGTATCCCCGTATCGAAACTAAGCCACAAAGGAGAATGATCTGAAATGCCCCGGGCCAAGTGTCTGATCTCCCCGACGTAAGAAGACTGGACAGCAGGCATAAGGATGTAATCAAGCCTGGAGAGACTCCCATGGGCCCCGGAGTGAAAGGTGTATTGACATTGGGTCGGATGCATTAACCTCCAGCAATCTACCAGACCAAAGGTGTCCAAGAACCCACCGAGCCTTGACTGGGAATTGGGAAGATCCCTGGGGGGGTGGCGATCTAAACCGCCTGAAAGCACAGAATTAAAATCCCCACCCATGAGGAGAAGGCTGTCAGGGAGCACCAGCATCATCTGGCCAACATCCGAGAAAGTAGAGGTCTGGAGACCCGGGGGAACGTATACAGTAACCAATGAAAGAGTCTTACCCTCCCACCTTCCAGTGAGGGCGGCATAGCGCCCTTTGTCGTCAAGGATTACGTCATCAATCTCTAGAGGGAGAGAAGACCGGACCAGAATACCGACCCCTCTGGAACCAGTGGTGAACCCGGAGTGTGCAACCAAGCGATAACCCCACCTATTCATAGCATGACACACATTTCCCACCAAATGTGTATCCTGCAAGAGTACCACATCAGGAGACAAACAATGCAAATATTGCAGTACAAAACCCCGTTTTATACGTTCCCCCAATCCATTGACGTTCCAAGATATCAACCTCAACCCACTACCCCCCATCCCCACAAGTGATGCATGAGTCACCCCACAAAGAGCTGGACACCTGAAGCAGAGAAGAAACCAATATGTCTCCTTGAGAAAGAGAAACACATACACAAACACCCCATCCCACCCCCCAACCAAAACCTGTTACAACTCCCCCCTCCCTGCACCCCTGCAGTAGACTAAGAAGCCACCCCAACATGCAGTGTGCCTGTCGCCCTAACAGTCCCATTCTACAAAAAGACCCCGGAGGAGGAAAGAGGCCCATCCCCACCCGCCACCCGGACGTGGACAACAATAAGTCTTAATTTGCAAAAGGAATAGCACCCAGCTGAGCAATGTCCGATGTTCGGAAGTCAGGGACCGAAAAGTCACTTCCGTGTAGGCTCACCACCCTCGGCACCGCCAGGGTGCTCCGTCCGATCGCCTCGGCCAGGCAGGGAATCCAACCAGTCATTCACATTTTCCGGTCGATCGAAAAAGAAGGTCTGTTCCTCATATTCCACTCGAAGCCTAGTAGGGAAAAGCATGGCGCACTTTAGTCCTAAGTCCCGAAGACGTCGTTTAACCCCCTGAAAGCCCATCCTTTGTCTCTGGACAAGTTGAGTGAAGTCTGGGAAAAAATTGACAGTGGAGTTTTAAAATTTTACTGGGCCGCTCACTCTCGATACCTGCAGGATCGCATTACGATCTCTGAAGTGAAAATGTTTTGCGATGATAGGCCACGGAGGAGCACCCTGCTTGGGCTTACCACCCGGAACCCGATGTGCACACTCCACTGCGAAAAACTTGCTCAGTCCAGAAGGGGTAAGATGGGTCAGGACTAGATCTTCAACCAGGAGGTCAACCGAGTGAGTCTCGGGAATTTCTGGAACACCTATGACGCGGATGTTGTTGCGTCTTGCCCTGTTCTCAAAATCCTCCAGCCGATGGGACATCAGGTCATTGGCCCATTTCAAATTGCCAAGTTCGGTTTGGAGTTCCGACACATCGGCCTTGAGGCTGGAAGTCTTTAGATCCAGTGACTTCACTTTCTCATTGGTCTTGGACAGGTCAGCCCTGATCAGGGTGACATCAATTATTATTGTTATTATTGTATTTCTTATATAGCGCCAGAATCGACCCCCGAAGGGGTATCTCCGCGCTTGCCTTGGAAACCCGTCCTGGTTTTTCCCTGTGAGATAGCCCCTACAGGGCATCCCCAAGGTGAAAGCCAGGCATCCCGCCGCGGGGGGCCGTTATGGAGATTAAGCAAGCTTAATGCCCAGAGTTGCAGAGTGTGAACCCATGATTAGGTCAGGCACCGAAGCGAGAATTATCGAGTCCGTGGACATTTGAGCTCAACACCCTGCCGCGTCGGGAATCGAACCCTGGTCCCGGGTTTGACCTCTGCTTCAGGGTCTGCCTGCTCTAACCAGTGAGCCACACTTCTCCACAATGGCGACTGTGTCAATTTTGTGAGCCAGAGCCTCATATTGCTGGCCGATGGTCTCCTTCATGTTGGTGATAGCGCCCATAATGTCCCGCAGGAACAAATCAACAGGAGCGGACGGGTCTTCTCTGGCATCCTCTGGGGTACAGCTGGAGAGCCCGGGGGATCCTTTGGCTTGAGTGTACCGGTACATAACATTTGTCTGGACCGGTCCCCCATGAAGAGGCGTCTTGGTCTTCCGCTTCTCGGCTTCACCCCTGCCCGTCATTTTGGAAGATGCGCCCCGGAGGGGCCCGCGAGACCTAGTGAAAATGGCCGCCTGCGGCCAGGGCACCAACAAACCACAAAAACTGGCTCGTACGGCCAAGACAAAGTCACAACTTGACCCAAAAGGCTGTGATGATGAAGCAGTGCTTACACTGAGCGGAGGCAGGATTGTTCCCCAACCAAGCGAAACGGTCTCGCGATCAGACCATGCCAGGATCCAGAAACGAAACCGAAAGTTGAGGTAGGGCCGCCCAGGAGACCCCACGGCCGTTGTTGTTCAACTTCGTCCCGGATCCACAAGTCGCCAAGTCCCCCGCTCACCTCCAGGTGGGCCCCAAAAGTTCCAAACACTGTAGTTTTGGTTGCCCAAATTCTGAATTCTGATTTAAATTCTGAAAAGAGTAATGGACTCAGTCGAGGTTCATCTTCGAGAATCCGTCCAAGAATTCAGGATATCATCAGGATCATTTGCGAAGAGTGGCGAGGGTCCGGGGAGCCCTGTGCTCACGCGACCATCTTGGATGCGCGCTAAGCTCCTCCTCCAACAATTTCTTTATATCTAGTTTAGATCAGATCGTCAGCAAAGGTACTCAGTCCTTAAAAATGGTTCTTTGTTATGCTTCTAGCCACAAGCTCACTTTTGTACTGTTCCTTGCTTACACAGTTCACCCTTGTAACACAGTTCACGCTTGTGGAAGGTAGGCACAGTCCTATTCAGGCTCAGGTGCAACTCCTCAACACCACTCTAAGTGTAGATAAGTCTATTCAGCCTAGGCTGACTCCCCAATCCTCCTGCAGCCACCCCTAGCCCCTGCACTAACAAACTAGACAGTCAATACACAAACTGGCAGATGCACACAGAAAGGTTGAACAGGAATGTAGCCACTTTCTAAAAAGTGCTAATTTCACACAAGGAAGTTAAAAACCATCTTTCCTAAAAGATGAGCTATTAAATTCTGAGTTCAGGGATACCAGACTCCATATGACTATCTTGCCGCTATGGGAAGATATGTAGATAAATATGATACACAGCATTCCCATTGTTAGCCTATGGGCAAGAGAGCCTTTCAATAGTGAAACACTGCCAAATTCGTTTTTCACTATCAGGAAATGTCACCCACACCAGTACATGTCCTACCTTTCACATACACTGCACCCTGCGCAGGGGGGTCCCTTGGGCCTACCATAGGGGCGTCCAATGTGTAAGAAAAGGGAAGGGTCAGGCCTAGTCAGTGTGTACACTGGCATGGGCCACATGGAAGTTCACAGACTGCGCACAGGCACTGCAGTGGCAGGCCTGAGACGCAATTTTATGGCTATTCAGGTGGGTGGCACAACAAGTGCTGCAGGCCCACTAGTAGCATTTGGATTACAGCCCTAGGACACTTAGTGGCATTTACTAGGGACTTGACAGGTAAAACAAATATGCCAATTATGGATAGCCAATCACAGTAATAATTTAACCAGAGGGATATCTGATCACTCACCACTGCTCATCCACCTCTCCGTCGGTGACAAACAAGAGGGATGTATAGCGCAGATTAACGCCTGGCACCTCTGTAGCGAAGAAGTGAGGAAAAAGCTCACTATTTCGATTGAACGATATTTCGAAGACAATGAGGGCACGGTGGGCTCATCAGAGGTACTTTGAGAGGCCTTTAGGACCGTGCTGAGAGGGTATTTCCTCTCTACAATTACTGGCCGCCGCAGGGAACAAGAGGAGCAAATAGTCACTATGGAGAGAGATCTGCTCGCGCTTGAAACAGTGGCTTAAACCGAAGGAGACCCGGGGACGATCCACCTGATGCAACTCAAGGCGGCGAGTACAAGGCCCTGGCCACCGATGCGGCTAGGACAATGGCTAGATATAGGGACGGTATAGTGTACGACCAGGGAGACAAGGCATGGAAGCTTATAGCCTGGCTTGATAAAAAGCAACAGGCTCAGAGAGTGGTGGCAGAATTCAAAGACAACTCGGGGGTCGTCATCACTGAACCCCGTGAAATAGTTAGGGAATTCACTGTCAGAGCTCGACCCCCCCCCTCGATAAGAGGAACATACCACGCTCCATATGTATGTGGAGCGGCACTGATTCACACGAAGCACGAAGTCCTGAAGCGGCCGGTGGTGGAACTACAATTCCCGGCATGCCGAGAATCGCGGCGCACAGGAGACGCGGGGTCAGGTGCTCGCCCGGAAATAAGAAGGCATCTGAAACCGGCGGCGGCACCGATTATTCAGCTGAACCCAGAGACTTCGGTGTGGTAAGCCTTAGTAGCGGTAAGCCGGTCCATTTGCTTCTCGTCCCTCATTGCTTTGGGGGAGATCATTTTTTAACATTGTGAACACGCAGGCAGCGTGTTGGAAAGGACTTTTGGTAACATTCAGTAATGCCTCAGAATTGGACACGCAGGTAGCGTGTGTTTATGAGCTTCACGCTCTCTCTCGGCTGAGAGAGGGGATACAAGGCTCAGTGAAGACTTTGTTGTCGCAGAAGTAGTGGCGAAGTGTTGCAAGTCGAATTGCTGCAGTATTCATGGTCAGAGTTATGGGACGTGCAACACGTGCATAGGAGACACTGTGACATTGTACAAAGCAAACAGCGTTAAGGAGTGATTCCTATGAATGAGGATTGTGGTCTTTAATAGCATCAGGGTTTCATGCTGGTTCCCTTTGTCTTTTTCTACAGTGAAGCAGAATCCCTGGTATCACCTCAAGTCTCTTCTCCTCGCATTTAATCCCTATTATATTCTCCCCACAGGTAGGAAGGAAAGGTTATGTAACTGCTTTGTATTTAAAGAGGAGGAGCGTTAGCAGTCAGTGGGCACGGGGGGACTTCTTCTAATTGTCTGTTCGTTTGTCGTTTCAGATCTCCCTCCCCGCTGTTCCCTTCCTTTCCTTCCCTGGGGGAATTGCCTTTATGGTCTGTGTATACTTCAGACGTTGGGGTGGTTCTTCGAGGGAAGGTAGAGGTCTTTCAGCACAGTTCCGAAGAGATAGAGGTGGAGCCTGACATTCGCGTTGCATTACCAAAGGGTCTATAGTGCGGGCTCTGACAGGCCGGAGGAGGACTCAGTTGCCCTGTTGACTGACATCCGTATGCCCACCCTCTCGGACGCCGAACGAGATACACTGGAAGCGCCACTTACAGCAGACGAGTTGAGTCGGGCGATAAGAGAGCTCCGGTCGGGGAAGGCGCTCGGGCCTAATGGTCTGCCGATGGAGCTGTACAAGCTCTAGCCGGACGGCATCAGTCCATACTTAAAGCGTATGTTAGAAGAATGTAAGGAGAAGGGCATTCTACCACGAGGTCAGTGGATTGCCACAATAGTGGCCATCCCGAAAGAAGGGAAACCAAGAGACTCCTGTGCCTCTTACAGGCCTATATCACTGTTAAACGCGGAGCCCAAAATTTTAGCCAAAGCTCTGGCAAATAGGCTGAAACCCGTTCTGCCAGCTCTGGTCCACCCGGACCAATCCGGCTTTATGCCCCACCGCAACACCGCACTCAACCTCCGGCGGCTTCACAGGGTTTTGGGACTTTGTCACACCATCCAGGAAGACGCGGTGGTAGTGTCACTAGACGCCGCAATGGCATTCAACACGCTTGAATGGCCCTACATGATGGCGGTACTTTGGAAACTGAGTTTTGGACCCACCTTCATTGGGTGGGTATGTCTCCTTTACTCTGAACCCCTGACCCAGGTCTCGGTTAATAATAAAGCCTCTGAGGTATTTGCGCTCTGGAGGGGAGCACGGCAGGGGTCCCTCCTTTCGCCCTTACTCTTTGCCTTGTCTCTGGAACCTCTGGCTGCATGGGTCAGGCAAGATCTCTCCCTGAAGGGGATACAATGGGCTGACGGGTGGGAAGACAGGATTTTGCTTTACGCGGATTATATCCTCCTGTATTTAATGAGACCCCTTAAGTCTCTTATAGTGGCAATACACATCTTTGCCAGCTTCTGGAGAAATTCAAGATACACAATCAATTGGAACAAGTCTGTACTCTACGTCTTGCAGGGTAACCCTCTGCCACCCCCCGCAATTGCCCGATCACTGTGGCCACTGAGCGGTTCAAGTACCTCAGGATTTTCATCTCTAAGGAGAAGGCTACCATGTATGAGAGGAATCTCGTGCCGCCCCTACTGCGCTTCAGGAGGGACTCTGCCTCCTGGAGTAATCTCCCGCTGGGAAGAACATCGCTCTTCAAAATGATGTCATTGCCGAGGTTTCTATATGGCCTGCAAAACTATCCGAATTCCTACTTCGTTTCAAGTGAAGCCACACAGAGAGAACTGCTATGGTCTGGGACGCCTCGTATTTCCCTCCAAAAATTGATTCTGGGTTGGTTTGATGGCGGCATCACGCTCCCGGACATCCGAAAATACTACTGGGCTGCACACCTTTCTGCCATCAATAAGGTCACATACTGCGACGGGAATGACCCCGGATACGGAATGGACCGGTGGCTCCTGCCGGGTGGGAACTTCGAGGCTGCGCTCTATTCTAAGCCCGGTAGGTACCCACTCACTGGGCCCACACAACACTCGGTCCAGTTATGGCACATTGTACAGTGTAGGATGGGTTGGGCTGATACACTCACGATGGCCACCCCACTGTGGGTCTCCGAGAGGCTGGGAACCAAGGTCCGAACTAAAGGATTCCGTAATTGGGATCTCATCGGTATTTCACGAATTAAAGATCTGTGGGGCCCGGAAGGAGTAGGGTCCTTTGCCTCTCTCCAAAGGACTTACAAACTGGCACATACAGAACACTTTCGATACCTGCAGGTCAGACACTCCCTCCAGGTGAATATCTCCTCAGGAACCCAGCCCCTGGACTCCTCCCCCCTGGAGGATAGACTTTTAGATGGCCACCTCCCTGAACACGCCATATAACTCCCCAGACCGCTTACTGCCACTCAAAGGGAAATGGGAAGCTGATGGTCTAGAAATAGATGACAAAGAGTGGAGGACTGCGCTCGCTTCCCCAGTTGATTCAGTTAAAAATTCTCCACCGAGCATATTTCTCTGAGACCAGGCTGCAACGAAAGGGCCCTAGTGAGGAGGGGCTCTGTAGAAAGGGATTTGGTGAGAGAGGGACCTTCTTTCATACCCTGTGGGAATGCCCTGTGCTGCAGAATTACTGGAACCAGTTAGTTCATTGCATGCCGGAAGTATGGGGGGTGGTGTTGCGGCTGGAAGCGAAGAGGTGCCTACTAAACATCTGGGAACCCACTGATTTGTGGGAGGCTGTGGGCTACACTGGGCTATGCCATTGCTAAAAGAAATATAGCTACACAGTGGGGGCAATAAGGCCTCCGAGACTGGGCACATGGAAGACAGACATGGACTGGTGCATGCTCCAGGAGAAAACTGTGTATGTGGCACGTGAATGACCACGAAAATGGATTGAAGTTTGGTCCAACTGGAACGAGTACAGAGGCAACATATGTGACCCCCCCTCGCCTCAAACTGTCTCGGTTGACGAACTGCTTGTACTGTAAATTGCTATGTGCTGCACTGCTTTGATTATTTGTACATGATTAATGTTTCATCTGCTTTATGTCTCCGGATATGCACACTTGAATATAATGTATCATTAATGTGATGACCATCAAACCTTTATTTTTATTAATAAAAAGAATTTATCCCAAAAAAATAATAATAATTTAACCAGGGAGCACTTGCACTTTGACACTGTTCAGCAGTGGCAAAGTATCCAAAACATCTAAACCAGCAAAAGAAAATCCAGCACAGTGCCTAAAAATACAGGAGGTAGAGGCAAACAGTCAGGGAAACCATGTCAAGGATGCCAGGTCTAACAGCCTTATATAGCAAGTGCATATAAATATTCAACATTATATTCTGTATCTGTAACAACATAAACAAATACACCTGCGGGGTATGCAACACCTGTGGGAGTCACATTATAGGGCTAGAAACAAAAGGCTACAGACCACACAGAAAATGTAAGAGGGACAAATGAAGAGGACTGGCCTTCCATGTCCCTGTGGTATGTTAAACTGCAGTTTGAAAATACCACGGGCCTAAAATAGGGGAAGGTGCAAAAGTAATTAGAAGTTATGGTGACTTGTTAAGTGCACATTCAATAAAAGGTGTCATGGTGCTGTGCCCCCAGGAAAAACATTGCTCTTATTATGTCAGTTGCGATCTTCCAGAGCCAAAGGCTTTCTGAAACAGCCAGGTTTTCAATGCTCATCTAAAAAGATCAAGCGACGTTACTGCCAGAATAGATGCTGGAATACAGCTCCATATCTTTGGTGCTGGACCTGGAAACCGAGGGTCAGATTTACAGATGTATCTATAGAGATGCGTAACTTTCCTTGCACCACCCTAAAAAATGCTTTACAATACGGCCCACCATGGCGGAAGGAGTGACAAATGCGTCAGAAATTCTTACGCATCTGTTGGGGCAAAAGTCACGCATTGCTGGAGTTGTGTCTCAATACAAAAGGGGATGATGGACGGAGCGTTTGAGCAAATCAAATACTCACCCCCAGTCAACTGATCTGGGTTTAATCCATCACCATTCTTTAGCTCACTCAGCCACCCCAGTTCAGACATGGCCATATGCAAATCAGTCTGACCCTGTGCCTCAGGGAACAGTCCAGCCCGAACTGCCAAGCCATGTCTTCCCTGGACCGGAAACAAGCATCCTGGGACCGGTTTCGGATTCATAATCCTCATCAGCCAGGCTATCTTGAATCCAGTGGCCAAGTGAGCAAGGTACTCACGTCTGAGCATACCCTGCCAACTTAGGGCGAACAAAGCAATACAAAAGGGGATGATGGACGGAGCGTTTGAGCAAATCAAACACTCACCCCCAGTCAACTGATCTGGGTTTAATCCATCACCATTCTTTAGCTCACTCAGCTACCCCAGTTCAGACATGGCCTTATGCAAATCAGTCTGACCTGTGCCTCATGGGAACAGTCCAGCCCGAACTGCCAAGCCATGTCTTCCCTGGACCGGAAACAAGCATCCTGGGACCAGTTTCGGATTCATAATCCTCATCAGCCAGGCTATCTTGAATCTGGTGGCCAAGTGAGCAAGGGACTCACGTATGAGCATACCCTGCCAACTTAGGGACTTCCCAAATCACTTCTTAACCGTCTCCAGGCAGTCCAGAACCAAGCAGCTCGCCTCATTTACAAATCTCCCAAATGGCAATCTGCCAGACCCCTGCTGCATAAACTGCATTGGTTGCCCATAGAACAACGTGTGGCCTTCAAGTTGGGCTGCCTAACGTTCAAAGCCCTCCACTGCACCAACCCCGCCTTTCTAACATCACTCATCACTCCTTACTGTCCAAACCGCTATCTGCGTTCTGCCCACCATCACACGCTCGTTGTACCTAGAACCAGAACAAAGAAATTCGGTGGCCGCAGGTTTGCCCTTCTAGCCCCGCAGTTTTGGAACCTCCTCCCCCTGACCATCAAATCTAGCAGCTCCCTCCTTCATTTCAGGAAGCAGCTTTAAACCTTCCGCTTCCCCCCACCCTGCTAACCCTGAAAACTTCCAGCCCGTGTTTTTCACCTCTGTTCTATAGCGCCAGGACACCCATGGTGTCAGCGCGCTCTACAAATTGCAAATAACATAACATAGGGTGAACAAAGCGATACAAATGGGGATGATGGACCGAGGTTTGAGCAAATCAAACACTCACCCCCAGTCAACTGATCTGGGTTTAATCCATCACCATTCTTTAGCTCACTCAGCCATCCCAGTTCAGACATGGCCATAAGCAAATCAGTCTGACCCTGTGCCTCATGGGAACAGTCCAGCCCGAACTGCCAAGCCATGTCTTCCCTGGACCGGAAACAAGCATCCTGGGACCGGTTTCGGATTCATAATCTTCATCAGCCAGGCTATCTTGAATCCAGTGGCCAAGTGAGCAAGGGACTCACGTCAAGCACGACGCAACTCCAGCAATGCATTTTGTGGTCTATTCCCACTACACTGCTTCACTCCTTAGGCCTGCTTGAATCAGGCATAAGGTTTTGACGCAGTGGCGTCCTAAAAAGTGACACAGTGAAATCTTGTAGATTTCACTGCATCACTTTTACGAGGCTTTCCTGCGTAGGAACGCCCCCTGCATACATTATACTTGACACATGTATAATGTGACGCAGGGCTTTACAATGTGATGCATCTCCCTAGATGTGTCATGTTGTAAATAGGGTGCATTGTTTGCGCCGCCGTTGCATCACAAAAAGTGACCCAATGGCGGCGCAAAGAGGCGCAATGGACTTGTAAATCTGCCCCCTAGTTTTTTGATACTTGGGAATCACTAGAACATTTATTATGATGCTTCGGGGCAAACTCAGTGCTGGAGTGTGAGGCAGGGTGCGCCCACCCCCATCCTATTTGAAAATGCTCCCTTGAGCTATCAAGCTGACAAGCTCTGGTTGATGCACCTGTGCCCAGCGAGTGGTACTGAGACCCAAGAAGCATTTGGGCAGCATCTCCAGCACCCCCAAAATAAAAGTGTTGCTCTCTACTGAAGAAGGACAATTATCCTTATACACTTGTCTAGAGATACACAGCACTGGCTGCATCCACAAGGGTGAAAAACTAAAGCTTGACACCAAAGAAAGTATTATCATGCACTGCATTTATTATGATGCATCGGGGCAAACTGAGTGCTGGAGTGTGAGGCAGGGTGCGCCCACCCCCCTCCTATCACTAGAAGATTGGCTGGATGTACATGAGACCCTGGTTGGGACATGCCTTAATATATGCTGAGTAAGAAAATCTAGGGCTATAGCATAAACAGCCTTAAAAATTAAGCGGCTGACTTTAAGTTGAATGCACTGTGCTATTGGAAACCAATGCAGTTGTTTTAACAACTGGAGGGTGTATGATCCACGAGGAACCAAATTGATTGCAGCATTCTAAGGTATTTAGAGACCTTCTAGGCCACAGTCTGGTAATCTCAGCTAAATTCTATGAGCCTAGTAAATTGTCTCTCCAGTCATTGCTGCAATGTGAGCTTTCTTGCAGTCCGAAGAGTAAAAACCTCTTCTGAGACCACATTATTAATTTGCAGACTCATGGAAAGTTTGTGATCAATTATTATACACAGACTTTTTGCCACCACATTGGGTCTAGGTAGCCAGCCCATTTCCCTAGGCCAGTAGAGTAATGACCAGACTCCTGGGTTGCCATTAAAGACTACAATTTCAGACCATCTGTGTTTAGCTTTAAAAGATTCTTCTTCATCCAACCATGAATGAAGTGCATAGAGTCTCGAAAACAGCATTGAAAGATCTCCCCACTCTCCGAGCATAGTACATTTCTGAGATTCATCCTTATAATTAAAGATGTGGTACGCTCTTCTGGCTAGTTCCGTTATCAGCGGCTGTATATAGATGCTGAAAAAGAGAGGTGAAAGAGCTGATCCTTGAGGGACTCCATAGTCAACTCTAAACTCAAGGGCTATGCATGGTGCCAGATATACTGCTTCAGTTCAATTGCTAATTGTTAAAAATTCGGTTTGTGGTGGCAAAGGTATGCACCCTGTCCAATCAGGAATCACAACCCTAGTCAGGGTAAGTCAGATACACACAAAAAGATTACCTGTGCTCACCCCTGGTAGATTGACACAGAGCAGTCACACTAATCTAAAGAGGCAATGTAGAAAGTATTGTGTAAATTGTGCAGTACAACACATAGTAACACAATGAAAACACCATAAAAAGACTCCACACCATATTAGAATAGGCAATAATTTTAAAATAAATCAAGAGCAAACCGACAAAAATCCAATAGTTAGAAGTCGAGTTCTAGCGCTTAGAAGCAATAAGCCCAAATTAGGGTTACCTGTTCGTGCTCGACCGGGGTAAAGTCAACAGTTCAGGTCGACCACGATGGAGCGCAGGCAGAGGACATGAATCCATGAAGTGGTTGCGATTCATCGCTTCGGAAGATGAAGCACTGAGGCGAGATGCGTTGTTCCGAAGTGTGATGCGCTGGGTTTCTCCTCTCAGTCTAGTGGTTGCGTTGATCTCTCCACTCTCATACGAGGTGCGGTTCAAATGTGATGGGCTCTCAAGGTGATGCATTGGTTCCGAGCGCGCTGCTCTAATTCTAATTCCGCAACAGGGTTGATGCGCCGCTCAAACATGCAGACTGGAGATTCGACGATTTCTCAGGTGCAAGTATATGGATCCATTCCAGTGAACCAGACCCAGTAGCTGTTGTAAAGACTTTGGAAACCCTGAGTTTCAAGCAGCTGCAGCTCCTACAGGTAAGCACGGTGGGGCAATGGGGTGGTGCAGGGGGATGTCGGCAGATGATGGAATAGGGAAAATTAAATACATTAAGTAAAGCCTATTCTGTAGTCTGTCGGCATCCCTGTCCCACCACTCTTAACGGCAGGAACCATGACTGGTTTCAAGCAACAGGAGACACTCCAACAAATCCTTGGAGATCACTTCAGTGGCAAGGCAGAATCCAGCCCTCCCTTAGCAAGATTAGAGAGCAGCAGGCAGCAGGACAGAACAGCAGTACACCAGGTCTTCTCACTCAGCAGGCCAGCAGAGTGTCAGTCCTTGATGCAGCCCGCAGTTCTTCTGACAGAGTTCAGTTACAGGGTCAAGACTGATTTGCATATGGCAGGGTCCAAATTGGAATGGCATGGTGAGCAAAAAAACGATTAAGCCCAGATCTCTGAACTGGGGGGAATGTATGACTGTTCTGCATTCTGTCCATCAATTGTTCTTTTCGCATTTGCCACCTAGAGTGGGATGGGAATACCCAGACGTGGGTCTTGTGCTCTCCATGCCACTGGAGTCAAGCTATCCTGGCTGATGAGGGCTGAAAGCCCGAAACCGGTCCTATGATGCTTGTTTCCAGTCCAGGGAGGACCTGGCCTGGCAGTTCGAGCTGGACTGTTCCTATTGGGCGCAGGGTCAAGACTGATTGCATATGGCTGGGTCCAAACTGGAATGGCATAGTGAGCAAAAAAACGATTGATTTAGGCCCAGATCTCTGCACTGGGGTGAATGTATGACATTGTTCTACATTCTGTCCATCAATTGTTCTTTTTGTAGAGTTCAGTTACAGGTCCAGAAGTGTTTGATTTGGTGGGGTCAGATTTCCAGTACTTATACCCAGTTGCACCTTTGAAGTGAGGGTGACGTCAAAGAAGGGTCTTTGAAGTGCACAGAAGTCTCATTTTCTTCCCATCCCTGGCGCCAACCTAACTGTAGAGGGCAATAAGCCTGTTGTGTGGGGACAAGACCTTGCCTATTCAGGTGTGTCAGTTCCTCACTCCCTTTCTGCCCAGGAAGGACCATACGAATGCAGTGCCTACTCAAACACACCGAACCTTCCTGTGTTTGACAAGCTGCAGGCACAAAGAGCTGTAAGAGCAGAGAAATGTCCTCTTTCTAAAAGTGGCATTTCTGAAATAGTAATGTCAAATCCAACTTTACCAGTAAAGAGGATTTGTCATTACCATTCTAAAGATATAAATCATGATACAGCTTCTCCTTCCTAATCAGGAAGTAAAGCTTAAAGGTGTATTAAGGAGTTCCAAATGTTAACCTATGAGAGGCGTAGGCCTCACAGAAGTGAAAAACAAATGTAGATGTTTTTCACTATCAGGACATGCAGAGCTTAAATGTGCATATCCATGCTTTTACAGCACCCTGCCTTATGGGCTACCTAGGGCCTACTGTATGGGTTACATGTGTAATAAAAGGGGAGTTTCAGGCTGGACAAAGGGTTTCAAATTCCAAGATGAAGTGGCAGCAAAACTGCACACACAGATTCTGCCGTGGTAGGCCTGAGACATGTTTAATGGGCTACTGGGTAGGTGGCACAATCAGTGCAACAGGCCAAATATTAGCATTTAATTTACAGGTCCTGGGTATATGATATACCACTTTACAAGGGACTTACAAGAAAATTAAATATGCCAAACAGGTGTTAACTAATGATTCCATGTTTAGAGAAGAGAGTACATGCACTTTAGCGCTGGTCAGAGTCCTAAAGGCTACAAAAAGAATTCAGCCAAAAGAGGAGGAGGAAGGCAAAAGGTTTGGGGTGACCCTTCAGAGAGGGCCATTTTATAACACATAAAATATTTTAGCCACTCGTATGTGATATCTTGAATGGCTCCAGCCTTGAGAAGTGAAGTAACATCTCGTGATCAACCATATCAAAGGTCGCAGCCATATCGCGCAAAATTCGAGCCATAACATGTCCTCTATCCAAGTCCTTCCTTAAATCATCAATCATTGAGACTGGCATTGGTTCAGTGTTGTGTTTAGGATGCAAACTTGCTTGTTGAAAATGTAGGAAATGTATGGTCTGTAAATGTGTAAGAAAAATGTTGTTGCCAGCTATTTTAGGACTTAAGGCCAGATGTACGACGCTGGCATTTTGCGACTCGCAAATTGCGTCGCTTTGTGACTCGCATTTTGCGACTCGTTAAATGCAATGTACCACAGTGTCAGAGATACTGTTAGCGATTCCCAGTGGGATCGCAAATTAAATGGCTTATCAATATTCATGAGGCAATTGCAATTTGCGACCCCATAGGGAATGGTTCGCAAGCCTGCTGGGGTCTGCGGACCACCATGTATGGGACTGCTTTTTAAATAAAGCAGCATTTTTTTTTAAAATGCAGCCCATGTTCCTTAAAGGAAAATGGGATGCATTAAAAAAGTGAAATGAAACTTTTCAGTTTCATTTTTTTAAGGGCAGGCAGTGGTCCCAGGGACCACTGCCTTCCCGTAAAAAATATTTTCTCACACACTCACAAAGGGGAAGAGTCGCAAACGCTATTTTGTGAGTCAGTGACTCGCAAAATAGTGTTTGTATATGCCATTACCCTTTTTTGCAGTTGTAAAAGGGTCGTACATATGGCCCTCAGTCCCCTGTTCTGAACTTTTATTTAAAAAACGTACATGAGGGGGCAGATGAGGGATAACCTTCCCCACCTAGGCCCCATTTGGGTGACCCTGAGGGACACTCCCCCCACCCCCCTGGCCAAAATAAAAATAAATCTGCAATTCTTTACCATGATCCTGTGGGACTCCCGGGGCATTGCAGAAAAAAATATTGCGGTCTGGGGCTGCATAGTATTTATTAAGGTGAGGCGGCATGCAGGCCCCTCTCCCTGAGCTGTTTTTCACACTGGGGACCCTGACCCCCAGGGTCTAATTTATTAATATGTGGATGAATGGTGCCCCTTCCTGAACCTGATTGAATAAATATGGAGAGGGGACACATGGCTCCCCCTCCTCGAGTCATGTTCAACCCAGAGAACACCATCATTGAGGCCCGATTTAATAAATATGAGGAGGATGCTCGTGGCCCCTCTCCCAGAGCCATATTCGGCCCCTGGGACCAACAGTATTGTTTAAGGGGATGTCATTTGAGATGTCATCAATGATGTCATATATTATGTCACCAAACATGTCATGAGTTTAAAACGTTAGTGCTGTCGCTGAAATATTCACCTAACTATAGCGTTATTTATTTTAGCCTTGGATTATTCCGTGATTTACCTACTGGGGATAGCCAGTAGGTATATATAGTTAGGACCTAGCTACCATAGGAAATCCGCAACATTCTATTGGGAATAACTTTGGCGCCGGTTGAGGAATTTGCGTGTAATTTTCCAAAATTTAGGCCAGCTCCGCTCCTTCCCTGGAAGTTCCGGGGGAATTCGTCATGCGGGGGCCAAGAAAAAAGGGGGGTCCCAAAACGTGTTTTCCCCATGTTCATTTCCATAGGACGAATTGACAAGGCTACAGCCCGAACCGCTGAACGGAATTACACCAAACTTTGCAAAATTGTAGGGACTGGTACGCAGATGTGGCTTTACTATATTTGGTGAAAATTGCTCCAGTTTTTTTTTCGAAAATTAACTTCAAAAACACATATATATCTATAGGCGCGCTCCCAGCGCTCACAGGTACGTGTACCGGGGAGCGCACCCAGCACGCCACGGGAGTGCGCAAGTGGAAAACTGATTGGCTCTCGGATGTCTGTCAACATTCTAAACAGTCCGGAGAGTCCGCCATCTTGTGTCTCGGGAGAATCGAGACACAAGAGGTGAAAATAAAAAGGGGGAAATGATTATAAGGGGGCAGGGTAGACACCCACTGACCCCCTAGGTTTTCTGAGAGGGGCCTAGAAGGACCTTGTGTTGCAAAAAAACTATATACTTTTTTGGAAATTTTTGCTGGGTAAGCGCTGGGTGCGTTCCCATGTACGATTACAGGTACGCGTACCCTGAGCGTACCACGGGGAAAGCCAGAAAACAAAAATATTTTTGGGCCTGGGGGGTCCTTGTGGGACCCCCTGAGCAGGCCTAGGAGGTCAGGTGGCTTCTACCCTGCCCCCTTTGCGTGTTTTGCACCTTTGTTTCACTGCTTTCTTGTGCCTTGGTTCTACCGAGGCACAAGATGGCTGCCAACACTTCCTGGTTTGGAGTGTTGACAGACAGTGGCAGCCAATCAGCATACCTTTCACCGGAAAGCAGCATGCTCATTGGCTGTCAATACTTCTAACCAGGAAGTGTTGGCATTCATCTTGTGCTAGGTAGACCGAGGCACAAAAGAAGCAGAAAAACAAACGTGTTGTAGTGTAGTTCCTAGTTTCCCACTAGGCCCTGCGCATTGGAATAACATAAACAGTAGTATCGATGTGGAACTGCGGATATTCCAGGCCTCCACTGACTATGCTAAACTTAATTGGGTTGTGTTACCAACTAGCTCAGAGGTCACTGGAAACTTTCTTCTCTGCATAGGAAGTGATCAGCTTCCTTGGCACAGACAAGAAGGGATTCAGTTTTCCAACAACCGTGCAACATGACAACTTTGCTCCTCAGATCAAGAGTCAATCTCTAGGGTCGTGTGAAACAATAGACATAGATTTCACTCAGTCAGTCTAGTGCAGTTTACTTTCACGGTATGTAGAGAATAGAGAGACGGGCGTGTATCAATAAAGGTTAACATTTATTGAACAGTCTTTCTTCTCGTACAAGAGAAATGTATTGCCACAATTGCAATAACTGTTATTATAAAAAGTATGTACAGTAAGATAAGTATTGCGAAATAGAACTGTAAAAGCATTGATATGGTTTCTTAGCCATACAATGGTTTAAAAGTAATAAAACATATATACAGTCATATATACATTAGGCTAACATACTCAACTGGTGCTTCTAACTAAGCCTACCCCAGTGTGCCTGACCTAAGCCTAACACGTGAGAAGGGGAGTAAGTAAGTAGCTTAAGTTAAGTTGGTTTTGCCAAGGTTTGTTTCAAGAATTCTCGTCTAAGGGTTTAGTCAACACCATACCTCTGAATAGAATGATGGAGGATTGGTATCTCCTTCAGGGGTCTCTCTCGATATCCCAGTCACCCGCGAGGGTAAACCGGAAGCGCCGGGACTGGATTTCTCTGCACGAGAAATGCAGCGGCTTCTCTCAGCGCGTCGAGGAAGGAGGCGGGGGACAGCGTCCGCGGGCAGCTGGGCTGGATGTCTTTGCAGAGGACGGCTGTTTCAGCTCCTTAAGCGTACTGCACCATAGTTCGCGCTGTAGCGGCGATAATGGTAATCAGCAGCTTCACCACCACAGGATAGCAGGCTGCAGCGACAGAGTGCTAGTTTTTACCAACACGGGGTCTTGCAGGCAGCTGGCATCAGCAACAGGTTCTCGCTCGCATTGCTTAAGGCAACGTTGGTAATATTTATACCTGACAGGTGCCGGGTTTGACGCAAGTTTGCTGGACATAAGACGTCAATTAAAGATGTCACTAGGAAGTGATAGTTATCAGTTGCTCATTAGAGTTCCATTACTAATCAAAACATAGCAAGCGGGGATTTCCAAGTTTGCTAAGTTTTTATCTTGTTGAAGAACTCGGAGTGTTATCTAGGAATATCAGATAGTGACTGCTGCTCTGTCATTGCACTAATTGGTCGCAAAGGAAGTAGCAGAGAGTCATGCTGGAATGTGGCTCTGTTCGTGTGAGGCCAGAGATGACTTTTCAGAAAATCGCACTTGAACGGTTATGCCAATATAGGGAATAAATGGATTTATAGCCGAATAGGGGCATAAGGTCACAGTATCGATCAGGAACCTAGATTAACACGCAACACCCACTCCACGGGTAATGTCCATCAAACTTACTAAAACTAAGCAATTAGATGCATGTGTAACATTGCCCACCCCAAAATACATAAATGCATTCGAAATAGGCGTACTTGTAATACATGGAATTTAGGTACTGTACGTTTTTTAAAGCATAGTAATCATTCAAAAATTATTGCATATGAAATCAATGAACGATTATGCATAAAGAATTACACATGAAGTATCTCTGACAGAAGAAATGCGAGATAAATCATCACATAAAAATGCATTGTAATACCATGTGTGCTAGAGGCTGGTGTTATGTTGTTATGTCTCTAGATGAGTTTAGAAATAGAAGTGTGAAGCTTCTGTTCTCTAAGAATAGTTTTTACGTTAAGCAAAGAATTGTTCGTGCCAAAAAAAGGTCAATATTAGAAAAAATTGTCCAATTCAAAGAAAATAGATTTCCAAAGCTCCTGGCAGTTTTTGTTGATCAAAACTGAAGGCCGAATTCAGAGTTCATGGGAACGCTGTGTGTCGGAAAGCTTCTAAAAAGTTATTGTTTCTCTGTGGGTGAGAACATCGTATCAGACAGGCTCGCAAAGAATTGGTCTACAAAATCAGGTGATAGTTCAACCAAATTAGATAGCGCTGTAACTTGGCAAGTGTGAGAATGATTGCTGTCATCGAAGGCAGGACCAGCAATGCTCACAGAACGTTGTACCTGGGTGATGTTGCTTTTGTCACTCGCTCCACTGTTACCACTTGGCTGTAGTACAGGAGTCTCCACAAATGCTGTCATCAGGATTGGTAGCCGCTGGGGACAACACAATGCGTGAGCCGTTATTGGACTGAGCAAAGTATCGACGTCCATTGGTACTGCTGATGGAAGTGAAAGACAGATGTCCAACACGCATTCATCGCCGCAAAGCATACACCGTAGCACAGGTAAAATGCAATTTTGCCATATCGTTCTGAATGAAAGGAACCAGGTCATGTTTAGATCTCTCAGCCTGGCCAATCCGAGGACGTCAGTTATCCTGTCCCTGTAGCGCATTGCTAGGATTGTCTCTTCCATTCCCATGGGAGCTATGTCTGAGCCGAGGCTTGCCATAACGTAGCAGGATGGTCAAAAATAGAATCCCTGCAACGAGTCCCAAAAATAGTGGTATGCCGCCAAAAATGGAGTGTACAAAATTAGGAAAGATTCCCAAAATTGCCTGGAAGGGTGTTAGCAGTCCCGTAAAGACTGTCTTAAATATGCCTGGGATGCTTGTTGCACTAGACATGTTAAGGAGTTGGCTGCACATTTCTACGAAATGCACGGGGCAATTTGTTGATAAAAGGTCATGGACTTCAGTAGCCGTCCTTGCGACTAGAAGATCATACGTCTCTTTAGATGACGTTATAGGCACTGTTGTCTGTAAAAGCACAGATTTCATTTTGCTTAATGTATCAATTTGTATAGAATAGAGATTCAGACGAGGCCAGAGGGGAGTCACTATGTCTGGAGGCCCGCTCGGGAACAATGCTTGCATACAGCATTTGACCATGGACGTAACTTGTACTAGATAACTTGTCCCTGGCGCGAGGCCACAACACCTGTGATCCGTTCTAAGAATGTAACTCCCGTTCGCGAGTTGCATAAAGAAGGGCTCTATCTGAGTTGCAGGTGTGACTAGCTGGTGGCATGAAAGGTTGTTTGAATTCCCATCACATGCTCCGTGTAAATTAATACCCTGACACAAAAGTATACCGCTTAGTGAATGTTTACAGTTCTCACCACTAAGAAATACATTTTTGTCGCTGTCACTATAGCAAGAATGAGTGTATGGTAATTTCCATATGGATTTTACATATCCTTTACCCAATTGTTCATATTGGCCAGCAGGTATGTACTCAAGGCACTTTTTAAATCGGAAAGTTGTTATCGGAATTGTGATAATTCCGTGTATTATCCATTCAATGACAGGACTCTCTGACATTGTCAATGGTAATCTCTCGAGTCTTTCGATGCTCAGGATTGTATAGTCTGCTCCTTTCTGTGCCAAACTGATCTGTTTATCAGTAAGGTTAAAACTGGAAAATAATGACGTTGTGTTGATTAAACGCCAAGGCACATAGCCTGAACGAAGGTTTTGCAGCGTCCAGCCTAGTTCTATAATAGAGCGTAGTTGAGACTGGCCATGTTGTAACATTAGCAAATCTCTGTCTATCACATCAAAGGCAGAGGATACAATATTGTCCAACGAATATATTCTGGAAGACAGAGTCGTTAACCCATTGTCTACCACAGAAAGTGATTTCTCCAAATTAATACGATCAATTTCTCGTATCTTTTCAACAGTTTCAATTTGCTTTACTTTCCAAGCCTCGTTGTAAGCAGCATAGATACTGGTCGCTATGAAACGCTTTTGACGCTGTTTGCGTGGTCCAAGAATGAAATCACGCAAATCAGCACCATCTTTTAATAAAGACAAGTGTTGCTTAATTTCAGCCAGTGTGGATGTAGCTAGCCATTCTAGGCAGAGTTTCCCTACACTGTATGTTGTTATAATCCCTGGATGTTGTCTCTGGGAGTATCTAGGGTCTAATCTGGTCATTTTGAAACCCTGTGTTTTATTCAGGAATCTATCTTGACAGCTATTTGTGTCTGTAGGCCAGATTAACCACTTTTTCCAATCAGGATGTGTTCTGTTGAAATGTAAAATTTGTGACACGTCTAATTCAATATCTGTGGTTGCATTCTCAGGTATTGGCTTTGGTATAGACGGTGTTTTAAGGTCTTTGATCTTAGCTAGGCCAAGACAAGATGTTTGGTGTACAGTGTCATTTAAAAATAACATTTGTTCTGGTATCATGCAGGTTCTAAATAGTGCTTCTATGCCTTGCACCTGCCAATCTTTTGTACCCCAAATTGTTTTCGTTTCAATATTATTTTTCCAATAATCAAAACCAAATGTCATCATTTTGTCATAAAATGCTTCTGAATATATCAATTTAGAATTTGTCAGCATTGTTTTCATTCCTGTTTTCTCTAACAGTTTGTAATAAAACGTTTCTGCATCACTGGTGTTAAACCCTGAGAAGTATTTGAATCTCTCAAAGAATGCTTTAGAACTGCTTTTAGGTGGTGTAGAACAATGTTCCCATTGATTATACATAAAAACATTTCTAGGCTGTGCAGATTTATGCAAGTAATGATCCCCATAGTGGGTGTAACAGAATAATTGCTCATAACTAGATGAACCTTGTAAATAATCATGATCTGTGAATCTAGCTGACATTACTAAATCAGACATCATGTCATTAATACTGTTAAAGTCCCAATCATCAGAGAATGTACTAGGAGTCACAAAGTCACTTAAGGAAACCTTTAGTTGATGAGGATACTTCAGGATTTCGACCGGACCATAGATCTCATAGTCTGTTTTCTCCCATACTACCCCACCAGGTATTGGAATTGCTGTGACATTTACTGTTGACAGTCCTCTTTTCTTCACGTGGGATGATCTGTGTGGTTTCAGGACTAAGTTGATGTTCTGACTTGCTGTGTCCATTGTAATATATTTTCCTTCAATGAATTTTCCCAAACACAGTACCATGATGAGCCAAAGCAGGAGGAAAAATACACCTAGACCGAACCAGAACTCTAGCCAAGGGGAAACAAGGTAGATTTCCTTCAGTTGCTGAAAGAGTTCTGTTGCTTTTTCTTTAAAAGACTTTTTTGTTTCTGGCATCACTTCGGGGTCATTTAAATCTTCAGAGAAGTTGTCGAAGTTGATGAAATAACCAGAGGCAGTTCTGTCAATTGATGGGATTGTTCTTTCAATCTGTCTCTCGGTAGCACTTTCTGATGCCACATCATTGTAGACTGGTGTTGTTTCTTGACGAACTGTTTCAATCTGTGTTTCAAGAGGCACGAGTTCCATGGCATTATTGCATAGTCCTTCATTGTGCACTGCAGGCTGATCGAATGTGATTAGTCTTTCAGTTTGAACCTCTTGGATTGTTGCAAGTTTGGGTATTCTGTTGTTTCTTGGGAGTCCACTGGGCCTACTGTTGATTATAGGCCACATGCTTGTGGTTTTACCAGATCGATAGACACGACTCTGTTCTCCTTTTTACCAGCAAGGGGCGGTAGCACAACTGATCTTGTTCCGGTGACTGCTAAGACAGGTACTGCTTTTCTGTAAGAAGGCCCAAATTCCTTCTTAACCGCGATCTTTTCTCTGACTAGATCCCCAATCTTTGGAATCCAGACAGGCCTTGCTGGGGCTGTTGCGGGTGGTGCCTCGTCAGTGGTACTTGGCTGTTGCTTTAACTTTATGTTGCTTAATGATTTTCTTGTTTCATTCAGTTCCTGTAAAACAGCCAAACGATCTTTTACATCAAAGTGCTTTGTTTCTTCTTGTACCACTGACATCTGACTATCGAGGTCCTGAACGTTCATTCTAATTCCGAACAATAATTCGTATGGGCTGAAACCTTTTAGAGAATTTCTTGGCATGTTGTTAAGACTAGTCTGGACACTTATTAAATGTTTAACCCACCATGCGCCTGAACCTAATACCTTCGCTGTTATAGATTGCTTTATGTCACGGTTTTTTCTTTCTACCACACTATTCCCTTCGGGATGCGACGGACAAGAATACCGCAACCCAATTCCCATGCTGGCCATGGCCTCCTTATAGGCTCGAGAGCTGAAAGCAGGACCCTGGTCAGAATGGAACGTGGTAATTGCGTATGTGCCGATAAAGACTCGCAAATCTTTTATAACAGTTCTAGGCGTCAGCCGAGTGCTGGAGGACTCATTTTTTAAAAGTGCTTTTCGTCTTAACTAATTAATAGGACGCAGGTTGGGGTGCAGGCAGCGTTACGCTCTTTCTGACTGGTAGCCGGTAGCAAGGTTCGCTACTGCGATCCCTATTGCAGTTTTCACAGTTGTTTGCATATATTTGGTGTTCTACACTCATTCCCAGCCACCAGTATGCTGATTGTAATTCAGTCAGAGAAACCTTAATTGTTTGGTGTCTCAGACCCAAACCCATATGTGCATCTGCTATTAAAAATATTCTCCTGTTCGTGTTTGGAATTACTCTATCCCCCACTCCAGGGATTCGAGCAAAAGGAACGGAGTTTGCATCGATTATGTATGCATAATTGAGTGGATAGTTTACGGGTAGTGCTGCACAGTCGCCTTTTACGGTCGTTTTTACTGCCAGCATGGTTTCCCCGTCTATGTATTTATCTGTACGCTTTTTTGTGGCTACGGAAGCCGGTTTAGTTGCTTCCGCGGTGGCTGTATTAGCCAATGAATTCCCTGCAACGTGAACGCCATCACGTTGAAGACTCTGTGCGTGAATCACGTGAGTCTTTTGTAGTTCTTTGTATAAAAGAGCTACCTCGTTCCAGAGCTTTTTATGCTTTATTGTGGCACCTGTGTCATCTTTGTAATTGTTTTCGATCCAACTCTGCAGTTTATTGTTGTAAGAGTTGACGCAAAAATGAGAATCGCACACTATAAGTGTGGGGAATTCGCGTTCTGCATTTTCGAGCGCCATCTTTAAACATCTGATTTCAGTTCTTTGAGCCGAACAGTACTTTACTGATTCAGTTTTTGTTATTTTCGGTTTGATTTTACCGCACAGCCAACGACATTTAATGATCGCACATGCTGCATCGTAGGATTTTTTCTCTACGTTGAAATGCTGTACAGAGCTATCTGTATAGATTATACAGGCATATAGTGGGAGAGGCAGAATTTCGATTGGCAGAGGATATTCTTCTTCATACTCTAAATGATTCAGTTCTTCGTATTGCGGGGCGAAATAGTATTTCACGTCTTCCGCTCCTAGAGAATCTATGTACTGTATCCATTTCGGATCCAGTGACACTGTAGGCAGGTTTACTGGGCTGAGTAGTGCCTCGAAGGCGGATTCCGCTGTGAGGATGTTAATCCTTTTGCCGTGTGCTAGTTCTCGTTCATTTGCTAATGCGATTTGCACTGCGTTCACAGTTCTTTCTGTGTGACTGAATGTTTTTTCTGCTTGTGTGTACAAGTGAGATTTAATTGAAATTGGTACCTTTTCTCCCTCATTAGAGGTTAGGTACGTGAATCTGCATCTTCCTGGGATGACTCGGATTACAAGATCGATCGTGTTGTCACGTGTGTCTAATTTTGTTTTTGCTAACATGTCTGTTTGCAGTGATCTCAAAATTTCTGTGTGTTTTTGAGTCCAATTGATTTGTTTAAAATCAGGTTTAAATAGTTCGTAGAGAGGTTTAACCCTCTCTGCGTAATTTAGGATGTAAGTTCTTCCGAAATTCAGAAAACCTAGTATTGATTGTAAATTCTTCAGCGTTTTTGGAGCTTGGAGTACAGCGCACTTCTCTAAGAAGTTGTCCGCTAGGCTTTTCCCTTCACTTGATAATTCGTACCCTAAAAACAGTACTGTCAGATGGGCAATTCGGGACTTTTTAAAGTTGAATTTGTAACCCTCTGCTGCGAACCCAAGTATAATGGTGTTCACTCTTTTCAAGTGAGTATCCAAGTCGTCGTCTGTGAGATAGATATCATCTACGTAAGATAATGCTTCATCATCATAGATTTGTAGTAACTCTGTTACCCTAGCTGAGAATAGTCCTGGGCTGTTCTTGAACCCCTGTGGGAGTCGACAGAATTTTTTCTGCGACCCAAATGCGGAGAAAGCGGTCAAATATCTGCTTTCTGGTGCAATGTTTTGACAAAATAAACCATTAGATATGTCTAATGTCGTTTTATATTTTTTCCTAACTATATTATTCATTAGGGCTGCACTATGCGAGTTTTGTACTGCAAAAGTTTTGCAACATGTATTAAGATGTCTGTAGTCCAAAACTAGACGATATGAATTGTCTGGCTTGGAGACAGGAAACAAAGGATTGTTCATTTGAGAGGTGCATGTTTCAATCACCCCCTGGTATTCAAGTTGATCTAAGATCTCCCTGACCTGTTTTTTAGCTTCTTGCTTTATGGGATACTGCCGTTGGGCAGTTGGTTCACTTTTTAGTTGGATTTTGTGAGGCGGAGAATCCTCATCCCATCCTACATGATTTTTATATAATGCAGGTGCCTGGGCTACTGCCCATTTCCTTGCATAGGTATATTTTTTGTGAATCGGAATGTGATTCGAGAAGGCAGGCATAATCACTTCTTCGCCACGAGGGCACTCCCTGACAAACTCCGGGGGCCAATCTTTTTCAGCTAACAGAATATCATAGCCTTTTGAGAGCTTATCCCAAAACAGACCCTTAATTTTCCTAGTCTTATCACCCTCCATACGCAATGTTATTTCGTATATTTTATGGGGCTCGCTAAGTCTGGTGTCGGCAGTTTCAACCTGAATGTACTCATTCGTGTCCACTGTCTCCAGATGACTCATCAAGTTCTTGCGCGCTATACTGATTTCTGCTGCACTGTCCAACATTGTCAATGCCCACTCCCCGTTTTTCAACTGTGTCCTCAGTATTCTCGGCATGGTTGATTACTCTAATACTGGCTACCTTCTTTTTCTGAAATTGAGATTTCTTATTTTGAGCAGGTTCCTTGTCTTTGGACTTGGTGTGCTCTCCTGGGTCTGACCGTCCTCTTCTTTCCGAATTCTGTGGAAAAGATCGAGAGGGACGTGTATCAATACTTTGATATCTATCAGGTTTTTTTATATGATCCCTATTTCTAAGGTTATATCTTTTCTCAGAGGGCTCCCTCTGGGGAGACTGGCGTTCTCGAGTCGGAGTTCTTTCCCTCCGTCGAGGAGACCTTCCTCTGGACTGGAAAACTTTTTCCTTGGGAGTGGATTGTTTATTTCCATCCCAGCTCTTTTTAGGAGTGTTTAAATTATTTTTAATAAATAATTTTACTAACTCTCTATAAGCTTTAGTTAATTCTCCTATGTTAACTAAGAGATCTTCTTTTGACATTTTTGCAATGTCAGGATGTGGTGTGTAGCTGGCTAGAACCGGCCACGTTGCTCCTGGTCTACCTAGAGGACCGAGCCTAGTTATGTGATCATTGTGTTTTAGGGCGCCATTAAACCAGAGCAGGTGCTCTTGAAATTTAAGTGGAATTTCAATCTCCTCGAAAGGAGCGTACTCTTCCGGAGGTTTCTCTATTTTGTAATAGTGAAACTCTTGTGTTGCAGCGTTTGCCGCTGGAAAGTTTATCCATGAATAGAATACCTCTGTCTGCCGATACTCGTGAGCCTCTATCACGAAAATTACTGTACCACCCTGAGGTGTCAGTCCGTTTTCTATAAGTTTTAAAGTTATAGATTTTCTTAACTGGACCGGGATGATAATAGCATCCGGGTCTGCTTGTAGGAGACTCGTGTCTTCCTCCATTAGCTGGGATGCCAGTCTAACTGCTTCCCTTTCTTCTTCACTGTCTGTCATTTTAAAAAATGCAGGTTTTGCAGAGTAGGTCTCCAAGGAGACAAAGATTAGGTGCACAATATTTTGGAACACTGTATCCTTCAACGTTGAATAAACCGGAGCTTTACATAGGAATCTCTTCCTACTAAGGTCAGGCGGATTTTAACCTTTCACCCACTCCAGACGTCTATTGGAGTTTTTACGGGAGAAAGGGTTCTGTGAAATATGCACGACTGAGTTACTCTATAAGTCTTGCGTTAGTTTATCGCCTTACCAAACGTTTGGGCGCCATGTAGTGTAGTTCCTAGTTTCCCACTAGGCCCTGCGCATTGGAATAACATAAACAGTAGTATCGACGTGGAACTGCGGATATTCCAGGCCTCCACTGACTATGCTAAACTTAATTGGGTTGTGTTACCAACTAGCTCAGAGGTCACTGGAAACTTTCTTCTCTGCATAGGAAGTGATCAGCTTCCTTGGCACAGACAAGAAGGGATTCAGTTTTCCCAAAACCGTGCAACATGACAACTTTGCTCCTCAGATCAAGAGTCAATCTCTAGGGTGAAACAATAGACATAGATTTCACTCAGTCAGTCTAGTGCAGTTTACTTTCACGGTATGTAGAGAATAGAGAGACGGGCGTGTATCAATAAAGGTTAACATTTATTGAACAGTCTTTCTTCTCGTACAAGAGAAATGTATTGCCACAATTGCAATAACTGTTATTATAAAAAGTACGTACAGTAAGATAAGTATTGCGAAATAGAACTGTAAAAGCATTGATATGGTTTCTTAGCCATACAATGGTTTAAAAGTAATAAAACATATATACAGTCATATATACATTAGGCTAACATACTCAACTGGTGCTTCTAACTAAGCCTACCCCAGTGTGCCTGACCTAAGCCTAACACGTGAGAAGGGGAGTAAGTAAGTAGCTTAAGTTAAGTTGGTTTTGCCAAGGTTTGTTTCAAGAATTCTCGTCTAAGGGTTTAGTCAACACCATACCTCTGAATAGAATGATGGAGGATTGGTATCTCCTTCAGGGGTCTCTCTCGATATCCCAGTCACCCGCGAGGGTAAACCGGAAGCGCCGGGACTGTATTTCTCTGCACGAGAAATGCAGCGGCTTCTCTCAGCGCGTCGAGGAAGGAGGCGGGGGACAGCGTCCGCGGGCAGCTGGGCTGGATGTCTTCGCAGAGGACGGCTGTTTCAGCTCCTTAAGCGTACTGCACCATAGTTCGCGCTGTAGCGGCGATAATGGTAATCAGCAGCTTCACCACCACAGGATAGCAGGCTGCAGCGACAGAGTGCTAGTTTTTACCAACACGGGGTCTTGCAGGCAGCTGGCATCAGCAACAGGTTCTCGCTCGCATTGCTTAAGGCAACGTTGGTAATATTTATACCTGACAGGTGCCGGGTTTGACGCAAGTTTGCTGGACATAAGACGTCAATTAAAGATGTCACTAGGAAGTGATAGTTATCAGTTGCTCATTAGAGTTCCATTACTAATCAAAACATAGCAAGCGGGGATTTCCAAGTTTGCTAAGTTTTTATCTTGTTGAAGAACTCGGAGTGTTATCTAGGAATATCAGATAGTGACTGCTGCTCTGTCATTGCACTAATTGGTCGCAAAGGAAGTAGCAGAGAGTCATGCTGGAATGTGGCTCTGTTCGTGTGAGGCCAGAGATGACTTTTCAGAAAATCGCACTTGAACGGTTATGCCAATTGTAATGGCGGGCTCCGCTCGCGTTGCCGTCTTCTCGTGGGTTTGGCTCGTGGGTTCGATCTCTGTCCATCTCACGAGCCAAAGCCCGAGCCTAGTGTGTTTACTTTTAAGAATATGTATACACGTGCCACGGCCCGTGTATACCCTGTTGTACTTTGAATTACTTCCCTCGCGCATGGACGGCTGAGTCTTTCCGTTTGCCATTGTAACCATCGGCTTCACGGAGACCAGACGTCCATGACGGGTGGAGTCATCTTTGAGAAGAATAAATTCACCTACCTGAATCTACTGCCTCATCTACCTTTATTACATATTTTGGCGACGAGCGGGAGACTCCACCCCACCCACGCTGACCTTTTTTCCGGATTCAGCACTTCGTCAATTTCGTGTGATGTCATTGGTCGGATGAAACTACCAATCATCGGAGTCGCCCTTCCAAATTTCGTCTTTAAGCGACTCCTATTGGGCAGTTACAATCACCTTTCTTCTCGATCAGCCTCATTGGATGTTCCTGTTAACAACAACTTTATTGAGGTATCGATGAAGACTGAAGACACGACAAGGTACTGTGTTGATTGAAAGTATTTATTTAACGAGCGCAGCTTCAACGATACGCACGTTGTGATCGGAAACATTGCGTGTCTCTTCAGCGACACGCACGCTTTCGACATACAACGATTTTGATATTTATTTAAATAATTATCCTTCGCGTATTTTCTTCAACGACGTGCACGTTATAGTTTGATTGAAATCTTTGTATTGCGCGTCATTTCCAACGATGCGCACGTTGTTAAATAGTCATTTAACTATTGCGTGTTACTCCAGCGACACGCACGCTTTCAACAGATAATCACAGGGTAATCAAGGTTGTGCACAGCGTATCTTTACAGCGATACGCACGATTTTCATTTTTAAACTTGCATATTTACAACGTTATAGACGTTTTTGAAAACATTTATCTCGTTATTTAAACAGCATTTCCACATCTTTAAAACCACATATGCTTATGCTAAAACTGACATCTTGTTGGTGTTAAGGTTATTGTGATTTTAGATTTATAAACCTCATTCATATTTCTGCACTGTTTTTTTTAACATGGCTAATAACCAGTGGCATCAGATCACTCAACCTCCACCTTTCTTGAGTAAACCAGGCACTCCAGACATAATTTGGTCTGAGTGGTTCGGGTTGTTCGAGAATCATTTGATTGCTATTGATGCCACTGATTATTCTGACAAAAGGAAATTCGCTATCCTTTTTGGTTGCTTAGGACAAGCTGGTCAACGAATTTTTAAGAGTATTGTTCCCATAGCACCTCCTATTGCACAAGATGAAAGTGGGGATAATCTTTGGAACGTTTACATTGAAGCCATTGCAAGGTTAAAAAAACAATTTTGTGACGAACCTAACATTATGTTAGAGAGGCACAACTTCTATGCCAGGAAACAAAAAGAGGACGACATGTATGGCTTTAGCAGAAACGATCATCTTCTTGATCTCACAAAAAACCTTGTCTAACTCTTGCGTCCAAACGAAACTAGACCCTTTCCTCAAAAGCTTTCTCAAAGGTTCCACTATTTGGGAATACGACTGGACAAACCTTGCATAATATTCTGCAAGTCCTAGGAAGGACCGTAAGGCATCCTTATCAGGAGGAGGTTTTGCGTCTTCAATGGCTCTAATGACTGAAAACTTGGGAGTGATACCTTGGTCCGATACTGTATGCCCTAGATAATCAATTTTGTTAACTGCAAACTTGCATTTGTCTGCGCGAACAGTCATGTTCCTAGACATTAAAATTGAAAGCACATTTCTAAGAATAACGTCGTGTTCATTTAATGATTTGGCAAAAATCAGGATGTCATCAAGGTATGCCTGCACACCCGCTATGCCTTGAAACATCACATCCATCAGCTTCTGGAAAACGCTTCCAGCAGACGCTAACCCAAAAGGGAGGCGAAGGAATTTGAAAGCTCCAAAAGGAGTAATAAAAGAGGTAAGTTCTTGGGATTCCTTCGCTAACGACACCTGATGGTACGCTGACCTCAGATCGATCAAAGAAAACCATTTAGCGTCGCCTATGTTAGCCAGAAGCTCGTGGATTCTCGGTAGCGGGTGACAGTCAACAATAATGTTCTTATTTAATGAGCGTAAGTCCGCACATAATCTAATTTCCCCAGTCTTTTTGCGTGCGACTACAATTGGTGCGACCCATTGTGAAGAATTGATGGGGGAAATGATACCTTGTTTACACAAATCATCCAACATCATTTTTAATTCAGATCTGACACTCAGTGGGACAGCTCTAACTTTATGACTAACTGGTTGTGCCCCGGGTATCAGTCTAATCTTATGCTCAAATCCTTTGACACTCCCTACCGTTTCCATGAATACAGGTTTAAATTCTGCCAAAATTTCTTGAACCTTTGCGTTATGATCATCAATTACAGCAATAGGTAAATCAGTTTTAAAGGTAGGTAACTTCCCAACTTTAATGGGGTTCTCATCACCTGGAACTAAATAAAGACCCATCAAGGCTAAGTCTTTCCAGCCCACGATGTCTTTGCCTTTTTCTGCTACATAAATTTTAGTGACGGTCTCCCTCCCCAAGCATTGGACTAATCCTACAAAATACCCTAGCATGTTAATATTCTTCTCCCCAAATGCTAGTGGATTAACATCAGATTCAATCAGTTCGACTCTTTTGTCCCATTTTTCGTAAAAGGTTGAGTCTCTAAGGATAGTGTATGGGGAGCCTGAATCCGCCATGACTTGAAGGTGTACGTTATCAATAATAGCTGCACATAGTGGACCCTTAATAGAATCAATGTCACCATTAGCATCAAGAGTTACAATAATGTTCTTAAAAGATTCAGTACATGTATCGAAGTCTACCATATTAACATTCGGAGGTTTCTTCGCGAATCTGCAAACCCCCTGAAAATGTCCAATTTTTTTACAAATAGAACATCGCTTCTTGAGAGCAGGGCAATTTGGGGCGTTCCCAATGTGATCCTTTGAACCGCACCTATAACAAAAGTAAGTTTTTTTTCTTTGGTTAAATTTATTGGGTTGAATTTGTAAAGCAAAAAGTATGGCATTATAATACTTCCCCTCATTGCGTGACCGGGGTCTCCCCGTTTTCCTTACTGAGAGGTAGAGAGAATCGTTCTGTCCTGTTCCCTTCCTGGCTGCATCAGGACTCCGCTGGTAAAACTATCGATTTGGATTCTGTTAGGAAGTCTGTTCTAGAAAAACAGAGCCAAATGAAATTACAGTTTGATGGTACCACAGATGGTAAATTGGTGGACCTGCTAGTTGGCGATTGGGTTTTAATCAAGAATCCAGGTAGGGTAGTTAAAGGACGCTCAAAATTTTTTTTGCACCCATCCAGGTAATTAAAGTGAGTAAGGGGGCAGCCTTTTTGGGGAAAAAGGGTTGGTGGAACAAACGCCAGCTTGTGAAAGTCTCTGACCACCAAGCAGAGATTATCAAAGGAAAGAAGCATAATGGTAACCCCGGTAATTTGGATTGGAGTTTTTGGATGAGTGCTCCTTCTGTTTCTGGTGTTCCTAACCATTCCTTCCCACAAGCCCCTCAGTCTTCAGAGCAGCCTTCAGGGGAGGTTCCTTTGGATCCTCCAAACGTTGTTGTTACCCAGGATGTCCCTACTCACACAAAAGTTTCTTCTTTCGGCAGACACATCAGGGCTCCTGAGAGATATAACGAGTTCATTAGATTTTAGGCATTTGTGTTACCTGTGTTTAGATCCATTTTATTGCATATGTTTTTTCTTTCCATTTTTATTGACTGTTGTAAGGGGGAAGGTGGTGTAATGGCGGGCTCCGCTCGCGTTGCCGTCTTCTCGTGGGTTTGGCTCGTGGGTTCGATCTCTGTCCATCTCACGAGCCAAAGCCCGAGCCTAGTGTGTTTACTTTTAAGAATATGTATACACGTGCCACGGCCCGTGTATACCCTGTTGTACTTTGAATTACTTCCCTCGCGCATGGACGGCTGAGTCTTTCCGTTTGCCATTGTAACCATCGGCTTCACGGAGACCAGACGTCCATGACGGGTGGAGTCATCTTTGAGAAGAATAAATTCACCTACCTGAATCTACTGCCTCATCTACCTTTATTACACCAATATAGGGAATAAATGGATTTATAGCCGAATAGGGGCATAAGGTCACAGTATCGATCAGGAACCTAGATTAACACGCAACAGTGTAGAATGCAAAAAGGGGGCAGGGTAGAAAGAACCTGACCCCCTAGGGCTGCTCAGGTGGTCCCACAAGGATATTAACATATTTAAACGTTATCCGCTAATAGAATTAGCATTTAAAAAACCTTGTGTATTCACTGAAAAAAACATAGGTTTCAGGCCTTATATAGTTAGGAATTAGCATAAAAAAACCTTGCAAATTCACTGACAAAACCATAGGTTTCAGGCCTTATATAGTTAGGAATTAGCATATAAAAAATCTTTGAAATTCACTGAAAAAACCATAGGTTTCAGGCCTTATATAGTTAGGAATTAGCATTTAAAAAACCATTGAAATTGCTCCTATATAGTTAGTTGTACTAACTATATTTCGCGCACCCGCAATCCACTGCTGATGATGTCACATATTAGATAATTCATGACATGGTCAGTGACATCACTGATGACATCTCAAATGACATCACTGATGACATCACTGATGACATCATCCAGTGAATGTGGTTTGCTTCGGTATTTAAATATTCATTATATATATAGCAATTTGCATTGAAGAATGAGTGGATATATATAAATAAATATTTGGATGGAGGATTTAGTAGCAGTGTAATTGACTGTTTTCTTGACCAATTTATTATATTTCACTTAATATAGTGGATAGTGACTAAACAGCATTGCTAAAATGTACATGGGGAAAAGTGATGCATGGGCGGCGCAAGGGGCTTGTAAATAAGCCACACAGTTTAAACAGTATGTACCCCATGGTTGCTTGATTTAAACATGTCCGCCGAGCCACCCACACAAGTAATGTTCTTCCTTCCCACAGTCTGTTGAACTGTCACGCTTAAAGGGAGAGGCAGAAAAGGTCCTTTAGCTTGTCCCTGCTTATTACGTCACTTGTCATCCTCTGGCTCTTTTAGTCACAGTCGAGCTTGTTCTGCAGACGCTGCTGGGGCAGCCACTCTCGATGGCATCGCCAGTGATCTGACTGCCTGGCATTGTTCACTAAGAACATACTGCAGCTTACTTAAAATAGCCATCTCGTCCTCGTTCCACTACCCGCAGAGTGGGAGTGCTCAGAGCTAATAGGAGTCCTGCTGGCATGGGATTGATCACTGCGACAAGCACAACACTGAAACTAGTGATTAAGTGTTTGCTAACAGCACTTTTTAGATCAGGCAGTGAAGCAAAGTGGAGTTTAAAGGAAAGCAAAAGCAACATTTTATTTACTACCCACAGGGTTCACTAAGGCTGGAGCAACAGTAGTGTAGCAAGCGTGATGAGGGCCCTAATGCAAGCAAAGAAAATGGCTCCCTTGGAAAAGATAGCCATAATTGGGTTACGGGGGATGCAAGTACTAAGGTCCTTATTTGATAACATTTTGTGTCATGGTTGCACCACTTTTGTAGCGCAAAAAGCCAGTAGATATTTACAAAGCCATGCAGGAAGCGATATGTGCCGGCTTGTATGGCTTTGTAAAAACAAAATGTAACACAGTGTAGCAGGGCATAGCTGGCACCGGGCGTTTCCCTGGTAGGTCGCTAGGGTGGGGACTGGTTTTGGGCCTCTGGGGGGCCATTTTGTTCCTAGGGGTCGGCAATATTGGCCCCCGGTAACAAAATCGGCCGAAACCGGCCCTCGCAAACTGTTCTTGGCTGCACTCCCCCTCTCCCCGAAGGGTGACAGCTGAGCAGTTTGCCAGGGCCGGTTTCAGTTCCCAGTCCGGCCCTGCAGTGCAGCAGCTTGCAGTACATTTCATTACTTTTCATTCGGGGAGGTGTTCCAAGGGTGGACTATAGGTGTTCCCATGCATCCACCCATGGATTTCATGCAGTCCCAGATATACAATGGTTTGTAAAGCTGGGATTTAATGAAACGCTAACCCCTCCCAGAGGATAGTGTAACGAGGAGAAAAATATTTTTTTCTCCTCGTTATTTACTCGTTCTATGTGTACTGCAATTTGCAACACACACAGAAAAAGGAAAGTGCCTCAAGAGATTGTTTTTGTGCAGGAAGAGAGCCCTTTATTCTCCTTACAACGAAGGCGCCTTGCCTCATGGTGTAAAGGTGCCTGCATTGGCACTAGGCTTTCTGGAGTGCTCTAGTGCAAGGAGAGAGCAGGAATGCTCCATGTCTTTGGAAATATGGAGTATTTCTGCCCTCTACCTTTAAAGGAACGCAGATCAATAACTTTGCTTGCTACCCTGCATGGTGTGAAAGTTAAGAAATATGCCCCATAATTTGTAACAGGTAGGTGCAGGCCACAGGGTCCTAACGTTTCCTTAGGAGATGCCGAATGCCAGGGCTACCAAATGTCAAGGTAATCTATTCTTAATTCCAACTCATGCCTATTCCTTCAGCAACCCTACACTTCCCATTTCTGTATCTCATTCTTGTCGTTTTTTAATTCCCTGCTTACTCCATGTTTTCCTAATGTTCTATTCCATTTTCTCTCTCTCTTGCTTTGAGACAAAGCCTGATGCTTAAACATAAGGCCTGTTTATTGCAGGTGCCCAAAACTTACATTCACCTATACATATGAAATACCCCTTGGCCTCGGGCCCAGTAGCATAGCAGGGATGTCCTGAGCCATGGTGCAAGCTAGGAAAATGCCTCTTTTGACTGCTGTTGGGATACTAAACTGCAACAATTTGCCGGGTTCAACGAGGCCCTCGAGGCCCTCGAGGCCCTCGACCTCGGTGCATCTGCACCAGTGGAGGTTATGCCCCTGCTGGAGGCCCTGAACCTGCTGTGTTTATGATAGCTACGCTACCACCTGGGTGTGAGGGTGTTCAACACTCTTGGAAAAAAAAAATTGTACATGCTGGAATGTTACCAATACGCTGAGTAAGGAAATGTTCCTTGACTTTTGTAGTATTTTGGTACCATCTCCAACTAGCACGATTAAGCTTCTGCTCACCTATTAATCCCCTCCACCCAGAAGACTCCCTATGTGGAATGAAAGCCAAGCAGCAGAGCCCAGCACCCTGTCCTGCATCAAGGACCGACAGTGGTGCAATCTGTGGTAACATACAGGTGTGGGCTTCTGGGCCCAAGGCCTGTGTGTATAACATGCAGTGCCCTATGTGCACTGCTCCTGCGATACATATAAGCTTCCCTACTGCCATCACCTCATTTGTTATCAGCCAGGAAGTTCATACCAATGGAAGTCTCTCTTTACCCAATGAGTATAGATACTGAGAATGTGTGCCAAAATCCTGCACTGAGGAGGTAACAATGTTGGTGTGGATTGCACTTGTTTTAGAAAGTGATAATGAGGTACCGAGCTCCACATTATTTTCTAATGATCAGTTAAGTCAGAGTTGAACTTACCGTCTCACACTGTATCTTTCTTCGTCTGGAATGGACCATTGAATTGTGTATTAGAAGTCAAGGAGCAATTCAGACATCTCAAAAGTATCAGATTAAGTTCAGTCAACGATGAGATTTGTACTGTCAATTTAAAATGTTTATTTTTCTCATTAAAGATTAGTAAAGATCCTTATTTATTTTTCTTGATTCAGTTAGTCCGTCAATCAAATACGTTTACAGAATTCTCAACAGAAAGAAAATTGATTAGAACAAAATCAATGATCAGTATCAATGCTTTTCAGCAAGTTTCATGAAAGGAGTAAATTCCCTACTCTTTAGATCAAGATAAGAGTTATGAACTTATAAAGAGTTCAAAATCAAATGAAAAAGAGTGAAATCAAGGTACATGGAGTTTAAAAATTAAGTTAAATAGCAGAATTACCCATAAAGAGTATTTCATAAGACTCAGCTGAGCCTCATATCAGCATACAGTTGCAGTAGCAAACTGTTGAATCCAAGTAAAGTCAGGTAAAAGGAGGGAAGCAGTGGTAGCTTCCACTATCAAGGCTCTGGGTCAGTCCTCCAAGCAAAAGTGTTACCTCTACCTAGGAACACGGAATAATACAAAATTCAAGAAAACATATTGAAAACATTGTTGTCAGTTTACTCCTCCACAAGCCAATAAGAAGACAGGGTTCTTCAGAAATCAAATTCAGCTCCTCCATTCCCTTGGCAATATATGTGGATCAAACTTTCTATCATTTTATTACCTACAGACAGTCTTGCGAGGTTAGATTCTGGCACCACAGCATCAATCCAAGGTCATACTTCTACATCACGTTATACATATTTTAACAATCTCGAGTTTTTTCTTTGCTTGGAAAACGTGTGTCAAAGTTCTTCTGCAACCTACATGAATAGCAATGATTGACTACTGTGAGTTATCACATTTCAAATGTATGTCACTTCAACGTTGAATTTTGCATTCTTTACGGCACATTTAGTATACTATAATAGTGGGAAAGATCCCACCTCTTCCAGGTCATCTCGTTCTATGTCTATACTCAACGGCCATTCTAAAATGTATACTTTCATTCTTGCTAATTGGTTGTCAGCGATTTTTTTGCAGTTGGTGGACCCAAATCAACATAGCTTTACTCCGGGACACAAAACTGGTCCCAGTATGCTTGTTTATGGTCCAGGGAGGACCTGGCTTGGCAGTTCGGGCTGATCTGTTTCCCTGAGGACCAGGGTCAAGACTTATTTGCATATGGCTGGGTCTAAACTGGGGTGGCGTGGTGAGACAAAGAACAATGGATTAAACCTAGATCCTTGTAACTGGGTGTGAATGTTTGCATTGTACAACATTCCTTCCATCATTTGTTCCTTTTGCTTTTGTTGCCCAAAGTGGGAAGGGTATGCCAGACGTAGGTCCCATGCTCACTGCACAATAAGATTCAAGCTACCCTGGCTGATGAGTGATGATGCCCCAAAACCTCTCCTAGGATGCTTGTTTCCGGTCCAGAGAGGACCTGGCTTGGCAGTTCGGGCTGGACTGTTTCCCTGAGGAACAGGGTCAAGACTGATTTGCATATGGCTGGATCTAAACTGGGGTGGCGTGGTGATTAAAAGAACAGTGTATTAAACCCAGACCTTTGTCACTGGGTGTGAACAATGCATTGTCAGCATTCTGTCCATCCTTTGTTCCTTTTACCTTTATCCCAGGACACAACAATACATGTAGACATGGCAACTATGGCTTTGGAAGTGGCTTTGGCAGCAGGGAGCCCATTTGGTGTGATTAGTTGGGATGCTGAGAAGTGCTTTGATCGGGTCTCCTTGCCCTTCCTTTGGGAGGGAATGGAGTCCATGAGTTTGGGCTCTATCTTTAATACCAGGGTTTGGCGTGTGCACCAGGGCCTCAAAGCTAGTGTAAGTAGCTGGGTCTTTTCACAGATTCCATCCTTATTCTTCCTGGTACTCAGCAGGGCTGACCACTATCCCTGCAATTGTTTGACTCTATAGAGAGCTGTTCATTCATTCCCTCAAATAAAATAAGGGTATATCATCTTTGAGGTTACATCGATTTGAGGTGAAAATGCTGGGGTATGCGAATGATATCACAATCTTGGCATCTGATCCAATTCGAGGATTTAGGGCACTGGTAGCTGCAACCAAATAATTGGTGAGATTTCTGGTTATAGGCTGAACTCTGATAAGACTCAGATAATATCCAATGTGGCCATACCAGCTCAGGGTCAGAGGTAGGTTCAAAATCTGTTATACTTGGGGGTCACTCTGGTGATTAGTATGCCGGATATTTTGGAGTATAACTATGGCAAGTTGTGTCAGCATTCGGTGGTCTAACAAGATGGCTGTGTAGATGTGTCTGCTGGAGCTCCCATGGAAAAACTTTATAGCGGCCACTATCCTGTGATACCCAGTGGTGTTTCCCTCAGAACCGACAGAGGAGACCCCAGTCATTGCTGAGACTCACCTGGGGGCTCGTTGGTGACAGAGTCGTCTACCTGGGGTACAGAGAGAGTCCCAGAGCTGCTGTGGCCTGGTGAGGCAGTGGTGCAATTGTAGAGGCCTTGTAAGGGCCAAGAAATGACCTCAGGGGTGAGAGTAGCCCTGACCGCCAGGGTTGGTCCTATGTGGGGTCCTGGTCCAGCTGCTGCCAACTGGCACTGTGTTGGTAGGCTGCCCCCACCCCAAGCATAGGGCTCGGCCTGGCTGAATGGAGATGCTGGGATGAGCCGGGGTGCCGACTGTTGGCTCGAGTGCAGTTTCCTCAAGCGGAGGAGCGGACGCAGTACAGATTGGTGGATTGAGCATGCGGTACAGGCCCTATCCGGACCCTGTGGTTGCCAGTGGAGGAGTGCGCTGGGTTTGGGAGGTCTGTTTAAGCGGACTGGGCGGGTTCAGATAATTCTGCCTGATGCTTAGTGCTGCCGATTCACTGGATGATGGATGGCTAGATGCTTCCTTGGGGGTGAGCCTGGGGCAGACCGAACTGGCCGGTGGGCCCGAATTGACCCCAAATTGTTGATGGACAACCTGGGGCAACTACGGAGCCTCTGACAGTCCCATTGGGAGACAACACTCCACACCAATATCCAGAAAACATGATCACCTGTGCTGATGCCCCTGACTGGAGTGACAAACCCAAGTGATATCTCGATGCGGTCTATGCGCCAGGTAGCGATAGACCCAGACCACCGCTGGGAGTGGCAGACATGGAGTTGACTGTAGGTCCAGCTGCTGTGGACCAACACTATTGGATGCGCATGTCACCGGTAAGGCTTTCGATCCTGTAGTTTCATACAAAGCCCAGCAAAGACTTACCCGAGGACCCTGGTAACATCTGGTGGCTGCAGAGGGGCCATCCTGGGGGCTGGAGTTGGTGATGCTGGGGAAACTATGAACCGTAAGCTCTAGTGGTAGACAGAAAGGTTGGAGCCACAGTGAGAAGGCCCAGATCCTCATAGAAGAATGGCTGTCTGCCCTGTACTGCAGCAGCTTCCTGGGATAACCTTCGGGTGAAGGAACACAATGGTAAAGGAAAGGGGAGGCCGGGTGGCACAAACTAACAAAATCTTGAACTACACTCAGGAGAGCACCATAGCAAGATGTAGCAAGGAGGCTGTAGGCATGGCTGTGGCTGCCCCTCATTGGGGATGTGTTCGCAGCAATACAAACCACCAGAGACAATTTGGTGCACAGAATAGACTCTGTGGCCATCGATGTCAATCTGCTGAGATGCGACCTCTGTCACGATTCTGGAAACCTCAGGATCAGGGTGATGCCGAAAGGGGTCCACCTCTTGATTTCCCCACACTCTGACAGTACAAATAACACAGAGCGTAAAGGTAATCAAGCGAGGGATAAATCAGGGAAGGTAAGGAAGGGGTCTGGAACGGATGGGATAGCTGAAATGACAAGAAAAAGAGGATTATCACATTAATTCTGACTACTCTCATTCAAGTCTCGCTAATGGAACGATACATACCAATTAAATCAGGAGGGGACCTCTTTCCTCTAAACCATAGATACTTCTCTATATCAGAGTGCTCCCTGTAAGAAAACCACGTGTTACTAATTATTCAACAACCTTCAGCAAAGCATTCAAAAGGCCAAACCTTCACCACACATACCCTATAATGCTTCCCTTGAGTAGATAATAGTTTTCTCCAGTAACCCAGTGGTTATAGTTTATGATACTGCCAAAACCTCAGTTCCAAAACACTGAAGATCAGGAATTCGTGATAGTATCTTTATAAGCACTTCCAGTTCATCCAAGGACAAAAAATAGAGTTCGATTTAGTATTCCTAGCTGAGCCCAACTAATAATGGAACACTAACAAAAATAGAACAAAATAATGCTTCCTCATCCGAGGCTTACCAGCTTCCCTTGAATAAGATTTGTATAGTTCATAAATTTGGTTGCGCGAGTTTTATCGTCTTCAGCAACCCGAATAGTCACAGTATCAGCTGCTTTCCACCTCGCGGCAGCCGCTCGCGGTAAAAACCAAGGCACAGTAGTACTTCTCAGCGCTGACAAGCTTTCTAGCTATAACAAAGTTCGGAGTAAAAGCGCCCCTTGCAACGGGCACCCTGAAACCGGGGATCTTCCCTCGCGGCAGCCGCTCGCGATCGGGAATTCTCCTTAGAACACAGGAACGCCTTCTTTAACAGCCGTTACACAAACCCGGCGTCTTCCTGGATGACACGCATTTCTCTCCTCGCGGCAGCCGCTCGCGATCAGAAAGAACAATTAGGGAAAGCCTTCCCCAAGTCTATTTTGGCAAAACGTGAGGATCTCGCCACTCAGAACTCCAGCAAAATTACAGGTTCCCAGTCTTTGATCCTGGACTAAAGCTCCCGAAACAGGGAACACGACCACACTCTCTCTTTCAGGTTCCAAAGAGTAATCAATTACAGCGCCATCTAGTGGACATCACAAATATATAGACTCTGTTCCACACCTATCTTTATGGGAGTTGTAGTTCTGTAGGCGCCATTACGCAAATCCTGACAGTATGCCCTCCTTAATGGCGCCTTCTAGCACCGGGCTTCCCAGGATTCTGAGCATGAAATCTTCGAACCGCAAGAGGGGCATGTACTTCAGTACAGGGTTCCAAGGAGTCATCCTCCGGGTCGTATCCTTTCCATGATATTAAATACCACAGCTTCCCCCGTTGGTATTTGGAGTCCAAGATACGACGCACCTCATACTCCAACTGGCCATCTCTCAGCACTGGAGGGACCGCCTGACGCCTCCCAGTTTTGGCGGGTTTCAGAAGACTGCAATGGAATACCGGATGTATTCTTAAGGATGCTGGCAACTTCAGTTTGTATGCCACAGGATTCACTACACGCAGCACTTCATATGGTCCGATGAACCTAGGATGGAAGATACTGCGGTAGCGGAAACGAATGTTTTTGGTCGACAACCACACCTTATCCCCCACCTTGTAGTCTGGACCCTCCTGACGGCGTCGATCTTCCCACTTCTTATATGAGGTTTTGGCCCTTTCCAAATGCTGTTGTATTCGACGATGGATCTTCAACAACGCCTTCATCCTGGCAGCAACAGTAGGATGGTTATGCACATCGCTAGGAATAGTAACAGGCAAGATGTCAGCATGATAACCCGTATTGGCCCGAAAAGGGGATTCCCCAGTAGAACTATGCCATGCGTTGTTGTAGGACAATTCGGCTAGCCACAACAAAGAGAACCAGGAATCTTTAGCCTCTTCGGCGTAGCATCTCAGATATTTTTTAAGTGTTTGATTAAGCCTCTCTGTTTGGCCATCAGACTGGGGATGAAAACTCGTAGACAAGGCATCCGTCACTTGTAGAGCCTTGCACCAAGTGTGCCAGAACCTGGCAACAAACTGCGGTCCTCGATCCGAAATGATGACTTTTGGGATTCCATGCAACCGTACCACTTCAGTCAACAACATCTGCGCTGTTTGAGCCGCTGTAGGGAGATTACGACATGGAATAAAATGTCCCATTTTGGTCAGGCTATCCACCACTACCAGAATGGCATCGCAACCCTTATCCAAGGGTAGTCCCAGCACGAAATCCATGCTTAACACTTGCCAAGGTCTAGAGGGGGTAGGTAGAGGCATCAACAATCCCTTACTCCTGGTTTGTTCACTCTTAGCTCTTGCACAAATCTCGTACTGACCGAACCAAGACTTTACATCGGTCATCATTCCTTCCCACCAGAATTGTCTCTGTAGCGCCTGTAGGGTTTTGGTATGTCCCGGATGTCCTGCCACCATGGCGTTATGACACCAATTAAAGGCCATCAGACGCAAGTCATGCGTGGGAAGATACAAGGCATTATTCCGCATTGGCAATCCATGTTTCAGAGTACGTTGTTTTTCTTTTCCCGCCCAAACCTGCCATTGTGATGCAGAACGTTGTCCACGGACGGCTTCAAGAAACATCTCAACTGAGGTAGCACACACCACTCTCTCGGGAGGTAGAATCGACAACTGTTCTCCCTTTGACGACACTCCTGGATCCAATTGGCGGGACAAAGAGTCTGCCTTTCGATTGTCGGCCCCAGGACGAAAAGTGATAGTAAAATCGTACTCTGCGAAGAATAGCATCCAACGCATTTGACGTTGTGAAAGGTGTCTAGCAGTCTTCATAAATTTCAGATTTCTGTGATCCGAGAATACAGTAACAGGATGTTGACCCCCCCATAAGTAAGGCCTCCACTCCTGAAAGGCCCTCTTTACGGCCAGCAGTTCTTTTTCTGCCACTGTATAGTTCACCTCTGCAGGATTCAATTTTTGGACAAAAAGGCAACAGGGTGCAGCTGACCGGTGGATTTATCTCTTTGCGACAAGACTGCTCCAATGGCGATGTCCGAAGCATCAGCTTCCACTACAAATGGAACATCAGATTGTGGGTGTCTCAAAATAGGTGCAGAACAGAAGGCCTTTTTGAGCTGGTCAAATGCTTCTCCTGCTTCCGAGTTCCAGCAGAAGGGAACACCCTTTCTCAACAACCGGGTTACTGGAGAGGCTAGCTGCGAGAAATGGGCTATAAATCTCTGATAGTAATTGGAGAACCCTAGGAAGCATTGTACGTCCCTCACACTCCTAGGAACAGGCCATTCTTGTACTGCCTTCACTTTTCTATCCGCCATCCTAAACCCCTGAGGATTCAAGATCACACCCAAAAACTCCACTTCAGTCACTCCAAACTCACACTTACTGAGTTTACAGTATAAGCAGTGTTCCTGCAATTTCTGGAGGATCAATATAACCTGACTGACATGCTGAGATGGATCATCGGAATAAATCAGAATGTCATCGATATAGATGACAACAAAACGGTCAATGTATTCTTTCATGATGTCATTAAGAAAGAACTGAAACGCCGCAGGGGCATTGCAGAGCCCGAACGGCATCACCAGATATTCAAATAGCCCAAAGCGCGTCTTGAACGCCGTCTTCCACTCATCTCCGGCCTGAATCCGTACCAGGTGATACGCCCCTCTTAGGTCCAACCGGGTGTATATGTTGGCCTCCTTCACCTGGTCTAACAGGACGGGGATGAGTGGAAGAGGATAACGATTTTTAATTGTGATCTTATTCAGCTGTCTAAAATCTATGCAAGCGCGCAGCTCACCGTTTGCCTTAGAGATAAAGAAAAGAGGCGATGCCGCTGGGGAACGTGATGGTCTTATGAACCCCAACGAGCACAGATGTCCTAATACTCTTTCAAATATCTCGTCTCAGAATCAGACAACGCATAGACCCTACAAGTAGGAATCTTGGAACCTTCCACCAAATCAATTCGACAATCATAGTCGCGATAAGGTGGAAGCTTTTCAGCCTCCACTTTGCTGAACACTGCTCGATACTGATGGTATTCTACTGGCAGAGTCACCTCTTTCTCGGCTGCAGTGGCCACCCTAAAACTTTGTGCCAAGGATAAAGTATGTGATCCCCCATTCTCCTGCAAACATTCGGATACACAAAACTCCGAAGTGAACTGGATAGTTTTTAACTTCCAATCCATCAAAGGATTGTGTTTCCACAACCACGGCATCCCTAGGATGATTTCATATTGCGGAGCCTCATCATATTCAGTACAATGTTTTCTACATGATCCCAGGGCTGTCCACAAAGAGTCAATTCTAACGCTTCAGTATGTTCTACAATGGGGCCTGATTTAAGTGGGGTGCCATCCACCGCCAACACAAACTCTGGTAGGTGAGTGGGAACTTTCTTTAAGCCTAGCTTCTGCACCAAACCATAGTATATGAAGTTTCCCGTAGCCCCAGAATCCACCATAGTGTTCACAGATACCTTTTGCTGTCCTGACCCCAGATACATGGGCAAAATTACATGAGACACTGCTTCCATTCTATCCACTACTCCCAAGGACGGTATTCTCCATTCCTTAGGGGGTGTAGGCCTACTCTCAGCCCCCTCGTCTGCCTCCTGTAATGCATAGGTGTTTTCCGCTACTACTGCAACCATCTTTTTGGCAGGGAAAAACAAACCCCTTTTTTGGGGTTTAGCAGGACATTCTCGCACATAGTGCCCTTTTTTGCCGCAATACATGCACAAACCAAGGGCACGTCTGTTCTCTCTTTCGGCCTTGGTCAATGGAGGACGAACAGCCCCTATTTCCATAGCCTCAGGACCTGAATCTTTCTTATGGTTAACACTCTCCACCTCATACCCACTCCATGATCGCCCACCTCTTTTACGCTCACCTCCCCTCTCAGAAAGACGGTGATCCAAACGCAAGGTCAGATTGATCAATGCTAAACAACTCGTGGGCTGGGGATCGATCTGTGCCAGGACGTCTTTCATGTCTTCATTCAACCCCTGGTAGTATAGTGCCATTCTTTTCTCTTCGGGCCATGCTGTTTCCCCCACCAATCTATTGAAGGTTGTCATATAGGTTATTAAATCCTTTCTCCCTTGACGTAACCCCAATAAATCATGATCTGCACTAAGGGTGGTAGCCCGTCTATCAAACACCCTCTCAAACTCCCTTCGGAATGCATTCCAATCTGTCAACAAAGGATCGTCTTTGCGCACCAAAGGGACTGCCCAATCTGCGGCCTCTCCCGTCATATAAGATATCGCAAAGGCCACCCTGGAATGGTTGGTAGGGAAGGAAGCTGGCCTACACAAAAAATGCAAGGTTATCTGCGTCAAAAATGTCTGAATCTTAAGAGGGTCCCCTGCAAATCTCTCCGGACTAGCCAATGGTATCGGTGGGGGCACAGTAACCTGTATTTGGGGTACACCTGCAGAAGCATCAAAAGGGTTCCTAGCCTGCCTATCAAACTTTCCTTAAGAGCAGTAGTTTCTGCACGAGAATTCACCAACTCCTGCTGAACAAGAACTAATGCCTGCATCACTTCTTCGAGTGTAGTCATCTTTCAGCACACCCTGACCGGGAGGTTCACTATTTTCTTGGGTAATTGATTCTGTCACGATTCTGGAAACCTCAGGATCAGGGTGACTCTGACTGTACAAATAACACAGTGCGTAAAGGTAATCAAGCGAGGGATAAATCAGGGAAGGTGAGGAAGGGGTCTGGAACGGATGGGATAGCTGAAATGACAAGAAAAAGAGGATTATCACATCAATTCTGACTACTCTCATTCAAGTCTCGCTAATGGAACGGTACATACCAATTAAATCAGGAGGGGACCTCTTTCCTCTAAACCATAGATACTTCTCTATATCAGAGTGCTCCCTGTAAGAAAACCACGTGTTACTAATTATTCAACAACCTTCAGCAAAGCATTCAACAGGCCAAACCTTCACCACACATACCCTATAATGCTTCCCTTGAGTAGATAATAGTTTTCTCCAGTAACCCAGTGGTTATAGTTTATGATACTGCCAAAACCTCAGTTCCAAAACACTGAAGATCAGGAATTCGTGATAGTATCTTTATAAGCACTTCCAGTTCATCCAAGGACAAAAAATAGAGTTCGATTTAGTATTCCTAGCTGGGCCCAACTAATAATGGAACACTAACAAAAATAGAACAAAATAATGCTTCCTCATCCGAGGCTTACCAGCTTCCCTTGAATAAGATTTGTATAGTTCATAAATTTGGTTGCGCAAGTTTTATTGTCTTCAGCAACCCGAATAGTCACAGTATCAGCTGCTTTCCACCTCGCGGCAGCCGCTCGCGGTAAAAAACAAGGCACAGTAGTACTTCTCAGCGCTGACAAGCTTTCTAGCTATAACAAAGTTCGGAGTAAAAGCGCCCCTTGCAACGGGCACCCTGAAACCGGGGATCTTCCCTCGCGGCAGCCGCTCGCGATCGGGAATTCTCCTTAGAACACAGGAACGCCTTCTTTAACAGCCGTTACACAAACCCGGCGTCTTCCTGGATGACACGCATTTCTCTCCTCGCGGCAGCCGCTCGCGATCAGAAAGAACAATTAGGGAAAGCCTTCCCCAAGTCTATTTTGGCAAAACGTGAGGATCTCGCCACTCAGAACTCCAGCAAAATTTCAGGTTCCCAGTCTTTGATCCTGGAATAAAGCTCCCGAAACAGGGAACACGACCACACTCTCTCTTTCAGGTTCAAAAGAGTAATCAATTACAGCGCCATCTAGTGGACATCACAAATATATAGACTCTGTTCCACACCTATCTTTATGGGAGTTGTAGTTCTGTAGGCGCCATTACGCAAATCCTGACAACCTCCATAAAGTCTCTGAGAGAGTAACCACCACTAAACACTCCATGGAGACCCTACAGGCAGAGGTCCCCTCCTTTATAGACACCGTCTTTGAGCTTCAAAAAAAGGTGGTGCACCTTGATGAAGGGACGGAAAATTTTAAAAGTAGTTCACATAGGAATAACTAACGCTGTGTAGGCTTCCTTTAAAAGGGCACCTGGTCCCTCAGAGGAGCTGTTCTTGTGGACTGGATCATGAACGTCTGGCCCCCAGGAGGCTAGCCAATTTCTTTAATATTGAAAGGGCACACAGGGCACTGGTCCCCCCCCCAACCCGGGTGCACCTCCTAGGGCCATCTTCGCCAGGCTATTCAATCGCAGAGATCATGACACTATCCTACAGGCCACACACATGAAGGGACTGTTGTTTTTGGGGGGGCAGACCTATCTCAATTTTCCTGGACTACACATAAAGGGTGCAGGCCCAACGAAAATCGTTCCTCGAGGTTAAGCAATGGCTACGGGACCTTACGTTTAAATATAGTCTCCTCTTCCCAGCTAAATTGTGAATGAGACACAAAGGGAAGGCGTTGTTCTTCTTTTCTGCAGTGAAGGTGAGCGACTCGAATGACGCATTGCAGGACCAGGTGGTTGATCCGAGCTATACCGAGAGGCAAGCAGCTAATGCAGGAACGTTTTAGACACACTAGAAGGGGCCGATAAGTAAACTATTGTGGGAGGGAGTCACTGGGTGGACACTGAGTCAGATGTACGACCCTTTTTTGTGGCTGCAAACGGTAGAACCTCTCGTTTGCGGTCGCAAAAAAGGGTAATAGCATGTAGAAATGCTATTTTGCAAGTCAGGGGCATCCCTTCCAAATAGCGAGTCAACATGCTACGTACTAGTATTTTGCAATCGCATTTGCAGCCGCAAAACACTTGCAGTTTATCACCTACTTCAAGTAAGTGGTAAACCACTCGCATGGTAGTCTGCTGAGCCCAGCAGGCAATCATGCCTGGGAGGGCCTGTCATACCCAATGGGCTCGCAAATTGCGAGAGGCTCATTAATATTAATTTGTGACCCCATTGGGAATCACAAACAGTGTTAAACACACTGTTGTACATGGCATATTGAGCCTCGCAAATTGCGACACGCAAATGAGTCGCAATGCACAATTTTGCTCGCTGTACATCTGGCCCACTATGAACTAAATAGAAGGGAGCTGATTTGGCAGTGACAGAACAAGAAATCTCCTTATAAGAACAACTAATTGTGGGCGGGGGGGGGGCTCCCTCCCCCTGAGTTGTATTCCAGCGCCAGAAGTTAGAGGTCTTGGCCTTGCCTCCACCGCTTAGTCAACCACTAGAGCTGCACACAGTCCACATATTACTTCACTAAATACCTGCAAAATTGATGGTAATGAATCTGTGGATGTTAGTTCTATTTTGCTAAGAGTTTTAAAGGGTTATGGGGTGGCATACCCAATTCTTTACCCTTTGTGCTACAAAAGGGGAGGGAATGGTGACACTGCCCATGAGGAGGGGGGATGTTGGGACTGTTCGGGACCTATATGTTGTGGGAAATTTTGCTCTGTTTCTATTGCTCCCATGTGAAATCGCAGGAATGGCATTCCTGAAAAGGTCCCACTGGGTGATAGCAGAGCCAAGGCTGGAGGGGGAAGAAGAGAAGAAACAGGGGAAGTATCTCGACTGATGGTGCACTGCATAACAAAACCGATCCCATGTAAGCATGGGCGAATTTTGCGAATTGGAAATTCATGAATTTGCGGATTTGCGAATTAGCAAACCACAAAATTCGCAAATTCGCGCAAATTTGCGGATTTTTTTATTTTTGCGTGTTCGCGGGTGTTTGAGAGGCGCTTTGCGTGTTCGCGGATGTTCGCGAGGCGCTTTGCAATTTCGCAGGTTTTTTTTTTGCCTGCTTAATCACTGCCACCCTCTTGTTTTTTATGCCCATCTGCCCTCTGTACCACTTGTTTCTGTGCCCTTCTGCCCTCTGCCCCACTCATTTTTTGTCCCATTCTGCCCTCTGTCCCACCTTTGTGCCCTTCTGCCTCCAGCCCCATTTAGAATGGCGCTGGCAAGCTGCCAGCGCCATTCTAAAATAGCTAGAAATAGCTTTCAACAGGAAGCACTAATAGATAAAGTAAAGCAGGTGCTCCAGTTGAAGGTCAAATTAAGTTACACAATCATTAATCACCCTAAGTTTGGGGGTGATTAATGATTGTGTAACTGAATTTGAGCAGCACCTGCTTTACTTTATCTATTAGAGCTTCCTGTTGAAGCTGACTTTTGTAACTATTTTAGAATGGCTCTGGCAGCTTGCTGGCGCCATTCTAAAAGAGTTACAAAAGTCAGCTTGAACTTTTGACCCAATCCCCGTTCGAGGATTTCCGTTCGCGGATTTTGCGGGAAATTCGTGAATCTCGCGGATTGCAAATATACCGAAAATCCGCGAAATCCGCGAGCGGAACGGATTTTCCGCCCATGCTTAATCACATGGAATAGCATAGTTTGAGAAGCGCAGATGTGTCTTCGGTTATCTGAGACGATGCAACCCCATGCTTACAGGAGGCATATTTATGGGGGAACTCACTGCCCAGTTTGCGAAGGAGATGGAGAGGGCAACTTTATGCCACCTCCTATTTGGGGTTTGCACAGTGAGCCCTCATATGGGTGGGCTCAGGGTTCCCCTTCCAACATTTGCACCACATAATGGACCCCGATGGGAGGTATGTCATCCTTCATGGTACCCTGGATGGGTGGAAACTTTGTATCCTCAATATATATGCCCCTAACATTGACTGCCCCTCATTCTTCCCAGCACTATTGGCTGCAGCGGCACCATACTTGGGTGCTGCAATTACCATGGATGGAACATTAGATCGGGAACCCCCACATGCATACACTAAACCTCAGATGATTGGGACCCTGAGTGATATTTTACAGGGCATGCAGTTAGGCATTGTGTGGAGAGATTGCTACCCTGCTAAGAGAGTGTTTTCTAGTCAAACCCCAGCAACTGGGACTTTTAACCAGCTAGACTACTTTTTTCTCCCGCCGAAGCTAACTCCCGGGATGGAGGGAGTGACGTACCTACCCCGGTAATTCTCTGACCATTCACCTGTCCTGACTCTTAGGGGTACAGCAGAGCACCAGGCACTACCCTTATGGTGCATGTGGTGAGCAAGGCACTACTGGATCCTCCCTTTGGAGCTGTGATATAGAGCGCACTGATGCACTATTTTGGGGAGAACTGGTGGTCAGCCTCAAATCAAGTGTTTGAGTGAGAGGCCATGAAGGTTGTTATACGGGGGCTGTATGAAGACACCATCAACACAATAGGAGCCACAAGGGGATAAAAAGGACAGGCCGGCCCCCACTCAACACATTATAAACCACAATAAGGCCTGACCCAATATGATCACACCAAATTATCTACTTCCAACACAGGAGGGGTCTCATACATTTTTGTAACTCCCTTTCATACTTATTTTATCCAAGTGTTGTATGGCATGCTCCATGTCTCATGGAGGACAACTATGCCATGGCATTGCTCAACATAGAGCAAGCCTTTGATTCTGTAGATTGGTCCTATATTAGGTTGGTTTTGCAATGGCTTGGAGTGAGCCCTAATTTTCTTAAATGGGCTCAAGTACTCTAAACTGCTCTCGCCACCTGTGTACAAACTGAAGGGCTGGTCTCTGACTCCTTTTCGCTGACTCGGGGAACATGACAGGGCTGCCTTCTGTCCCCACTCATTTTCACAATGGCTATAGAACCTCTGGCGTCGGCCCTGCACAAACAGATGGCTCCCTGGTGAATACTTCTTGGGGAGACCCACTATGGGGTCTCCCTATACACGGATGGCACACTTGTATATGCCCAACAACCAGAGTGGTTGATACCCTTTATTCTGGATGTCCTGTATAAGTTTGGGACCATCTCAGGGCTCCACATTAACCTAAGAAATATCAATTGGTCCCACTGGGGAGGCTGACGACGGGTCTGTTGGAAGTGCTACCTGAAGTGGGATTCTCTTAGGCAGCTGAAGGGACTCAGTATTTAGGGTTCCATCTGGCAAACACGGCCTCTGCATTTCTGAACCTTAATATAAGGATCATCATGGAGGATACACACAATCTTTTTAAGTTCTGGAGGAACCTTTCCCTGTCCTTTATGAGAAGATTAGCCATTGTGAGGATGACATTATTCCACAGCGACTCTAAGCTCTACAGCATTCCCTTTACAAAATCCGCCAATTAATGCTTTAGAATATTCAATGGTCTGATGGTGGGCCTCCTCTGGGTCTTCAATAGAAAACGTGGATGTTCTAAAATGCTGCCAAAGACGTGGGCCGGGGGTTTGAGGTACCACGCCCGGAGCTCTACTAAACGGCCTCCCAACTGCAACACGAAGTACACTGGCTGGACGACAATGAGAATTGGGAAAAACAGCTTCTGAAAGGCACATATGGGGCATGATCCTTACCGGAGCTCTTGATGCTTGGGTCCAGGGTACCCGTAGACCTTCCCTATGCTAGAAGATATGTTGCTGAGATATGGGAACATTTGGGCCGCAGGGTGGTATGACATGCGCCGTATGCCCCGGATATGCCCCTCTGGATGGTGAGCCCCTTCCAGCAAATAGTTGACTCCATGTCGATAAGAAGTATGGCAGGAGGGAGGCTGCCTACTTATGGGAGACCAATTCGATAGTAGGCACTTTATGACCCAAAGAGAGGCAGAGACTGCCTTTTCATTAGGATCAGGATAGTTCCTACAATACGGGAAAATATCCAGTGTGGCTGAAGAGCTCTGGTCTTCCTTTATGGAGGAGTCCCTCCGCACTAATGTACTACAACCCATGCGCTATATGGCACAGGGCCGTTGGCTGGTTTCACACCTGTATCGGTCACTCCGAGATGATGATCCAGTGGGAACACTCCCAGTACAAGCAAAAAAGTATGTCACAATTGGGGATCCTCTCACCATAAACAATTGCCAACAAATTCACCAGGGATTTGGTACTGCAAGCACTAGTGCACGCTTCCATCTTATTCAGTATAAGTTTATACATCAGACATATCTCACCCCATGGACATTGAGTAGAATCTCTCCAGACCGCTCAGGTGAATGTCCCCGATGCATAGCTAGGGACGCTGAATTTATACATATGGTATGGTCCTGCTTAACTCTGACAATATATTGGTGAACTATACTGACTCGTTTGCGGGGAGCCACAGGGTGGGTAATATGGACTGTTTTACTGGGATTGCTACCAACCCCTCAAAAAAAGAAATTGAGCAGGAAACTTGTAATGTTGGGGCTAGTTTTTGCAAAAAGACAATTTCCGATAATATTGCAAAGCCACATACTTCCCCGGGTAGAGACCTAGATGAAGGGCATGTGTGAGTGGGCGTTACCAGAGGCAACGCGCATAAAGCATGTCCGAAAAGATGATAAATTAGAGGACAACCTAAGAGCATGGGTCGCAATTCTAGCGGATCTGCGGGACACACAGCCACGAATTACTCAGACAATGCGGAGATGGAGGACGCCTGACGAAATGACTCGCGAATGGCTCACAGGAAGGCCCCAGAGGGACATTTACACTACAGGCACTGCACATATAAGGTACACCTAGCCCGTCAAATGGGAATTTGACACAGGATGGGATTGGAGAGGGCATTGGGGAAGTTTCTTGTTTCTCATTGGCATGCTCGGAGGAAGGGCCAATGACAGCGGCCCTTCGTAATGACTGTAAAAATGACTGCAGTAGGTTATAAACTGATGTACTGGATACTAAGAGGTGGGGAGTGGGACCACTTTATCAATGTTTGGGATCTGGAAACATCTGTGTACAACTTTGCAATGCCAAAAAATATATGTTAAAAAAAAGTTGTGTCAGCATTCTGTGGAGGTTTTTCTTAAGTGGAATCTTTTGCGTTCGGGGATTATCGGCCACTGTAATCTTATGAAGATGATTATTCTCTTGCGCTATCTTTATCTCTTTTGATGCATTCCACTTTCTTGTCCAGTGTCCGTTTTTACCAGAGTGGAGACACTGTGGCAGATGTTTATCTGGGCTTACCATAGACCTCAATGTAAGGTTCAGTTTTTACAGCAGTTCAAAGAATTCTGGGGGGACGGGGAGAATACTTCCTATCCTTAGCTTTTCATTTCTGGTGTCTTTTTTCACAACAACTTCGGTTGCTGCAGGGATGGGCTCCTTGGTCATTGGCTGACAGGTTTTCGTCCTTGGGTCAGGTATTATTAATATAATGTATTTCAAGCATACCCGTTTTAAGACCTTAATAGTTTTTCATATGGTTTGGTGCTCTTTTAGGAGATTGTTCCTTGGCATTACTACATTTAATCTGCTTACGTATTTGGGTTATAACCCTAATTTCCTCATGGTATTCATGAAGGGTTTCGAGAGATATGGGGAAGGGTTGATCTGCTGACCTTAGGACAACTTGTTGAGAGGGTTGTTTTTGTTTCATTCAGCACCTTGCAGCAGTTGGTTCCCCTGCTGTCCAGGGGGCAGATTTATGAAGGGCTTGCGCCACGTTTACGCTGCCGTTGCGTGACGCAACGGCGCTGAAACGTGGCGCATCCCTGCGCCCTACTTACAACGTGACGCATCTAGGAGATGCGTCACGTTGTACAGCACTGCGCCATGAGGAGGCGTTCCTGCGCAGGGGGGGGCGTTCCTGCGCAGGAACGCCTCTTGAAAGTGGCTGAGTGAAATCTATGAGATTTCACTCAGTCACTTTCAGGGCAATGCTGCGTCAAAACCCTGCGCCTGCTTGAAGCAGACGTAAGGCTTGAGGCAGCATTGAAAGAATAGGCCCCCCCAGAGCATTGCTGGAGCTGCGTCGCGCTTGCGACGCAACTCCAGCAATGCGCCACATTTCCGGCACAGATGCGTCACGCATCTGTGCCGTTTTTGCCCCATGGTGCGCCGCATCATGAATGCGGCGCACCATGGGTGGCGTAGCTGTGGCGCACTGTGGCGCATGTTAACTGGCGCATCCCTCGGGATGCGCCAGTTAACATAAATCTGCCCCATAGTTTGTCTTTAGATGTTTACAGATGCAGCATTTAATTTTGAGCTGCAAGGACGAGGACTTCAATTGGTTTGAAGATGTAGGGCTGGATCTTATTAGGAAAACTCCTTCAAGAAGAAATATTGGGGCGGTTTATAAGGTGATCTATGCAGCTTCACATGCTCTTGCCGAAGCCGGGTTTCAGCAGCGGGCTTATAAATGGACTTGGACTAGGACTGAAGTCACTGGCAAGGATCTGCGCCGTAGTCATATGATGGTCCATTCAACATTGAATGTTTCTCTGAATAAGGTTCATCATCTTAAATGTGTAAACAACTGTTTTTTAACTCCACATTGTCTTTTTATTAGGAAACTATGGCCGGATGATCAGTGCTTTCGGTATGGACTGGCGGGGTCCAATGCAGTCCATGTTTTTACATCCTGCCCTGCTCTTCAACTGTTTTGGCAACTCACTTTTGGTAAATTGGGGGCTATTTCTAATATGGCAGTGGTGGTAGATTTAAATTCATTATGTTGGGGCATTCTCAGGCTATTCCCTTGTAACCCCTTCCTTTTGCGGGGGTTTATTTTTTTCCATAATGCTGGCGAGCCTGATTTTGGCTCGATTCTGTCTTGCCAGGGATCCACCAGATCTTTGGATCTGGTGCAGGGAATTCTAATGTACAAGTAGTCTGGAGATGATTCTAATTGGTAATGATCCTCAGAGGAAAAGGTTGGGTCGGATCTGAGATCCTATTCGTGGTTGGCTCGCAGAGATGGCTGTATCCCCGGGCTGGTCTGCCCAGATTTGAACACGGGTTTATCCAGCTGTCCACAGGGCTTTCCTTCCCCTAGGTATTATGATGCTGTTCATTTTAGCTGTTGTTATCTTTTCCTTGTAATATTTGGTTGTTTCTTTTAGACCTATGGTCAAGCACTAGTTGTTCCTTGATGTTTAATAATGAATTTCGAAAAGGGAAAACAATAGAAAACATTGTTGTCAGCTTTATCCTCCACAAGCTAATAGAAGGAAAGGGTTCTTCGGTAAGCAAGTTCAGCTCCTCATTTCCCACGGAAATAAATGTGGATCAAACGTTTTATCATGTTATTAGCTGCAGGCAGTCTTGCAAGGTTAGATTCTGGAAACATGAGGCATAGTTCCCATAGGCTTTTCACATCCATTGACCTTCAGTATCACTATTTATTTCACTGCAAAAACAATGAACTACTAACTGAAAGAAAAATCATGGTTAAGAAATGCATTCTTTTCGTACTAAACAGCAGCCCTGATTTTTTAAATGCATAGGCAATTCTATTAAATTCTTACATGAAACATTAAGAAATAGGACATCCATGACATTCAAGAATAAAAATATTCTTTGTTAAATGGGAAAATTCTGCAGTTATAAAAACATCTCTAAGCATCAATCTAAGGTCAAGCTTCTACATCACGTTGTCCACATTTCAACAATTTCTTGTTTTTTCTTAGCTAGGAAAACTTGTGTCAAGGTTCTTCTGTGACCTACTTGAATAGCAATAATTGCCTACTGCAATTTCAAATGTATGTCAGATTAAACTTAAATGTTACACTCTTTCCGGCACATTTAGCATACTATAATAATTAATTTTCTATCCTAATATTTAGAAATTATTAAAAGCATCTCTTGTAGATGGATAAGGGCCACCAAGATCATTCAGAGCCTCTCTAGGATCACGCCTCATCCACTGTCATGCCGCAAATATATTTACACAACACCAGTACAAGTGGCCTATAAACAATGGTATTCAAGACACTGGAACCAGCATAACTCCTGACTCGGCTAGTGCCCACATTGAGCTCCACTTCTTAACCTATATCAGGGTCCTGTTATCCTCCTAGGCTGGAGCACCGAGGTAAAGTATGGGTGAGGAATGGCATTTTTGCCCATTCAGTCATTTGTAGCCTGTCTGTCTAGCCTGAATCCCTTCACCCCACCAGAAAAATGGCAATGAAGACAGGTCAGCCAAGCCCTTCTTCAGGATCCTGTTCAAAGCAGGCTTGCTTTGGTGGAAGCCAGCAATGATCTATCACTTGGTTGGGGAGTTCCTATTTCTGGAAAGTGTTATGGTCCAGATATTGCTCCAAAAATCCGAGGTACTAAATAATCAGCAGTTGAGCAGCTAGTGGGAGGGGGACAGCACCTGCCACACCTAAGAGTAGGCCTAGGTACACTTACCATCCTATTCATTACCCATTAGCGATTTCAGAGGAAGGATCCTCACAAGTCAGTGCCCCCTCCCCTCAGGGAGCAGAACACTGACATCCGCAGAGTCCTCCTTCCCCTCTCCTGAACAATCTGTCACAAGCAGGAAATATGAACATTCACCCATTTACCTATCCAAACACTGCTACTGTTTGCACTTCATTAAGTGTGAGCGCAAAATCCGTTACGCTCGCGGATTTTGCGGATTTTCGGTAAATCCGCAATCCGCGAACGCTCGCGAATTTTGCCGCAAATTCGCACGCAGCAGATTTTTTTTTCTTGGTGATACAATTTTGCGGCGCGCGGCGTTTACTTACTGTCATTCAGCGTTTGCCGAGTTGTTTTTCTCGATATTTTGCGAGTGCTGCGCCATTTTGGATCTTGCTGCGGGATCCCGCGGGAATTTGGCGAGCGCGATTACGTCATCGCGGCTTGCCAACTTGCACAGCGAGAGTTTGTCAATGCGAGTACGCCGTGATCACGTATCGCGGGACTTCACAATTACGAGCTTGTAGATGCGGCGAGCAGCAACAATCTCGCACTCGCGAAAATACAAAATTTGCAATTCTGCACAAGAAATCCACCAGCAAGCAGCATAAACCTTCTGGAAATGATGATTTTTATCTGAATAACTCCTCAGGTTGACATTTGCCTGCACTTTTTTTGCGAGGAGTCCATTTTGGGGAGGGGAGGCGGGAGGAAGAAAGTGCCCCACAGTCTTCAACTTCCTGTTCCTGTCCAGCAGGCTCCTCCCAGTGCTTTGTCCATCTCCTGGTCACTTTTCATTTGGATCTGGAGCTGGAAGGATTACTTTTTGTGGATGCTGCTGGATATTTGGATTTGAGGCCTTTTTGACTTTCTTTGGATCACTTTTGGATTAGAAATTTCACAAGTAAGTTTGTTTGGGGCATTACAGTTGCTGCAACTACAATTTTGGAATTTTCGATTCTTGGGCTGTTTTGGGGCCTTTTGCCCAGGGGTACTCAGTGGTGGGTGCACTGAGTCTTTCTGTGGGGTGTTTTGAATGTAAACATCATGGAGGGGCTGGATGGCTTGGGATTGTGCTGACTTTTCTGTGATTTTCGTTTTTTGGCCTGTTGTGGCCTTTTCACCAGGGGTAGTGAGTGTTGCATGGGCCTAGTCTTTCTGTGGGTTGTCTTGAATTTAAACATCATGGAGGGGCTGGATGGCTTGGGATTGTGCTGATTTTTCTGTGTTTTTCGATTTTTTGGGGTGTTCATGGGGACAGGCCATGTGGGTGGGGGCCATTTTGAGTGCTGCTACAGGCCCTGGCCATGTGCTGGGAGGGAGGGGGCCATTTTGAATGCAGGCAGTGTTGTTAGGCCTGCAACCATTTTGCCTAGTTTTCAACCTTTATGCCCAGGGGTAATGAGTGTTGCATGGGCCTAGTCTTTCTGTGGGGTGTCTTGAATTTAAACATCATGGAGGGCCTGGATGGTTTGGGATTGTGCTGATTTTTCTGTGATTTTCGTTTTTTGGGCCTGTTGCTGTGGCCTTTTCACCAGGGGTAGTGAGTGTTGCATGGGCCTAGTCTTTCTGTGGGTTGTCTTGAATTTAAACATCATGGAGGGGCTGGATGGCTTGGGATTGTGCTGATTTTTCTGTGATTTTCGTTTTTTTGGGGTGTTCATGGGGACAGGCCATGTGGGTGGGGGCCATTTGGAGTGCTGCTACAGGCCCTGGCCATGTGCTGGGAGGGAGGGGGCCATTTTGAATGCAGGCAGTGTTGTTAGGCCTGCAACCATTTTGCCTAGTTTTCAACCTTTATGCCCAGGGGTAGTGAGTGTTGCATGGGCCTAGTCTTTCTGTGGGGTGTCTTGAATTTAAACATCATTGAGGGCCTGGATGGTTTGGGATTGTGCTGATTTTTCTGTGATTTTCGTTTTTTGGGCCTGTTGCTGTGGCCTTTTCACCAGGGGTAGTGAGTGTTGCATGGGCCTAGTCTTTCTGTGGGTTGTCCTGAATTTAAACATCATGGAGAGGCTGGATGGCTTGGGATTGTGCTGATTTTTCTGTGATTTTCGTTTTTTGGGGTGTTCATGGGGACAGGCCATGTGGGTGGGGGGCATTTTGAGTGCTGCTACAGGCCCTGGCCATGTGCTGGGAGGGAGGGGGCCATTTTGAATGCAGGCAGTGTTGTTAGGCCTGCAAACAATTTTGCCTAGTTTTCAACCTTTATGCCCAGGGGTAGTGAGTGTTGCATGGGCCTAGTCTTTCTGTGGGGTGTCTTGAATTTAAACATCATGGAGGGCCTGGATGGTTTGGGATTGTGCTGATTTTTCTGTGATTTTCGTTTTTTGGGCCTGTTGTTGTGGCCTTTGCACCAGGGGTAGTGAGTGTTGCATGGGCCTAGTCTTTCTGTGGGTTGTCTTGAATTTAAACATCATGGAGTGGCTGGATGGCTTGGGATTGTGCTGATTTTTCTGTGATTTTCGTTTTTTTGGGGTGTTCATGGGGACAGGCCATGTGGGTGGGGGCCATTTTGAGTGCTGCTACAGGCCCTGGCCATGTGCTGGGAGGGAGGGGGCCATTTTGAATGCAGGCAGTGTTGTTAGGCCTGCAACCATTTTGCCTAGATTTCAACCTTTATGCCCAGGGGTAGTGAGTGTTGCATGGGCCTAGTCTTTCTGTGGGGTGTCTTGATTTTAAGCATCATGGAGGGCCTGGATGGTTTGGGATTGTGCTGGTTTTTCTGTGTTTTTCGATTTTTTGGGGTGTTCATGGGGACAGGCCATGTGGGTGGGGGCCATTTTGAGTGCTGCTACAGGCCCTGGCCATGTGCTGGGAGGGAGGGGGCCATTTTGAATGCAGGCAGTGTTGTTAGGCCTGCAACCATTTTGCCTAGTTTTCAACCTTTATGCCCAGGGGTAGTGAGTGTTGCATGGGCCTAGTCTTTCTGTGGGTTGTCTTGAATTTAAACATCATGGAGGGGCTGGATGGCTTGGGATTGTCCTGATTTTTCTGTGATTTTCGTTTTTTTAGCCTGTTGTTGTGGCCTTTTCACCAGGGGTAGTGACTAGTGAGTGTTGCATGGGCCTAGTCTTTCTGTGGGGTGTCTTGAATTTAAACATCATGGAGGGCATGGGATTGTGCTGATTTTTCAGTTTTTTTTCAATTTTTTTGGGGTGTATAACTGAACTGATGTTCCTCTGTATTCCATTGCTTTTAGGTGCACAAGACTCAAGAGAACCACCAGTGCCAGGAAGAAGTCCTGCAGCGGTGTGTGTGTGCAGCATAACGTCACGCAACGTCACGTCTGGCCACAGACAACTCTGCAACTCGTGCAACTGCGGCCTGCTGTTCTGACCTGCTCTGAAGAAGATGGCCCCAAAACAAATTCTCCGTAGCTCCTCTAGCAAGAAAGTTGCCAGTAAGGAGCAGAAGAAGCAAGTTACCAAGGAGGCTGGTGTGCCGGCCGCCGCGTTTTTTAGGAGTAAAAAAAAAGTACGCCTGCAGCAGCAGCGGGATCTGCTGGGGACCAAGCTGGGAGCAGCACGCCCGCTCCATTGGGCTCAGTGCCTCCACCACCACCACCACGCCAACTTAAGTCCAAGCCCTTGAGTGCTGCAGAGGCAGTCAGTGTACTTCTTCAATCACCATTGACCAGTGATGTTGGCTCATCGCAAGAAAGTAGCAGCAATGTCCCTGAATCAACACAGGTTGTTGTAACTCATCTGACAAGTGTTGAACAACCACAGCCGCAACAACAACCACATGTGCAAGTAGTAGTACAAGTACATGTGGAAGGAGAGGCAGCGCAAGGAGATGCGCAAGCAGAGGTGCATGGAGGGTCACAAGTGCCCACAATAGTTGTTCCTCCCAAAGTAGGGGCACATCAGGAAATCGACAATGAAGCCGAGGTATCATTTGAGGAAGATAGTCGCGATGTTCCCATAGATAGAGGAAGGTGTTGGTACAGACTGTAGTGCAGGTGGATTAGAACAGGGTAGCCTGGTGGTCACCCTGGGAATCCATTTTGTTGGATTTAATGCCCTCACACACCCTTTCAGGTGTCATGCTTCATCATTTGGGCCTGCTCCTCGTTGGGTCGGCGGTGCAATACCCAACGGGCAACACCTCAAAGAGGGGCTCTTTGGCGGAGATCTTTTTCCAACTGCCGTATAGATGAAGTGCGGGTGTGGGGCCAGGATTCAAGGTAGACGTAGTTGTGTGAGATAAAATAAAGCTAGTGGTACCAGAGACACTTTATTCAGGAGGGCCACTGCTTTAGTTTAAAAACAATTTCCTAGAGGAGGGTAGTGGAAAGTGATGTTTCCTACTCTCTTCTGGAGTGTGTTAGAGTCCGGTCGACATGTTTCTCGCTACTCTAAAATTTACTGAGCGATTCTTCAGGACCAAGGGGACTGATTTAGCAAGTATCTAAGTGAAAATGTAACTGTCTACACTATTGTCACAAGGTATGGTGTGTGTAAGCTCGTATGGCTACCATCCTAGTGGGTGGAAAAAGGGGGGAACTATATTACCCTTCTTCACGTTGCGATTGTTAATACCTGTTGGAGGCAAAAAAGAAGGGATAAAAAAACATATCGCGAACAAGTTGTGTTACTTTGCATTACAGTCTGTGATACTTGTGTATAACGCATGCTGTGATTCATGCGTGGCGCAGCATAGTTACACAAGTGTAGCAAGTACTCTCAACAGTGGCAATTCAGTGGGAGTGACGTGTGAAAGAAGATAAAAACAGAATCTTGTGTTAAAAATAAAATACCAATTTGGTATTAATTGCACACAACTATTCAAGACTCACCTAAAGTTAAAAACAATCAGACAACAACAGTGTCCAGCGGGTAAAGCTTCAGGAGATCTTCCACCACAATGCTATATATAGGGGGAAAGATCTCAGTAATATTTTGCACAGATCATATTATCCTAATGATATTGACAATCTAAGGACAATGTAATACATGAAGATATACAGGCATATTTTACAGTAGTACTAAATGTTGAGTGTTGTTGCTGGCATGTTTTACATAAGAAAAATGTATTCAGAACTCAGAGTTTTTTCAGGGGTGATGTTGTGGATCAGCCAAATGTTAAGTGGTTGATAACACCATTAGGTAGAATAATTGTGCCAGTTTATAGATGGAGTACCTCTTTTCATAGCTAAAATAGAGGTCGGTCCGTTGTGGTTTCTACCCCAGGGGCATTGTCTCTGTGGGTGTCTAAAGGAAACTACCCCAACAAATATGTGTATAACAATAATGCCTGGCGTATGTCCCTTTGTGGACATTTGAAAAATCTGTGTTAAAAGAAGGGGTTTCAATCCGGGTCCTTTTTAAGGGAGGGAGTATGCTGATGATCGGGTTCAGTGACCGAATTTCAAAAACGGAACCCGTTGTATTTTATAGTTAAAATTCTGGTATGTAATCCTGCTTGGATTCTACTTTTGAAGAGTCACGCGTCCGCCCGTTTAAATGTGGTAATCGGCGGATCGTTTTGTCTACTCGGCTTTTAGCGGTAAACATAACGTTTGGGTTTCTCTTCAAACAAACATGCGCCCGTCTAAACTGTACACGCGGGCGCGCTGTTGTCATAACGTTTATTATGTTACTGGTCGGGTACGACCGCGTGTTTGTGCACGCTGCAAATCTTTTTTGTTTGTTTTTTTTTCGATCTAGTTTTGGGCAAAAGGATCGGCCGGCACTTATTTACAACGCGCATCTAAATAGCTAAAACGTGAGCCTGAAATCACGGCCGGACATTATTGTGTTTAATTTTTCAAATGGGGGGGGAAGGGGGAAACGCATTTCTTGACACTTACTCGATGAATGCCTGAGCTTCGTGTCAAGCACCTACCCATGGCCGCTGGAACCGGGTGGAGGCAGTGGGAGGGGTTGGAATTGTTTATAAAGGAAGTTAGCGTAGATCCCATTGGTTAGCAGTAATGGCAGCCATCTTGTAGTGGTGGATGGTTATTATATGTTTATGCACAGAGACTACTAGGTGCCTGTATGATCATGTATCTGTGTGTGTGTTAATGGGGAACCTACAAAGTTGGGCAGAGAGTCTCACATTAGTATAATTATTTGAATAATTATCTATTGCGGTTAAGTTTGTTATCGCACTGCAGTACGGAGAATTAATCATTTTCTCCTCTACCTCGTGTTGACATATGGATAAGACAGAAAGAGTAAAACTACCTTCCTGAGTTTTGCAGGAAGTGTTCATATCAGTATGCAAAAATATTATTATGTTCATAAGATGCCAGCCATTTAGAATGGTTTCAAACCATTTGTATCTTACATCTCCTAGTGGAGTGGATATTTCTCGGATATATAGGGGGATATGTGATTGGGGTAGTCTAAAGCGAAAATTATTGTCTCAGTTCTTGAGGGAGCATTATATGGTTGAATCAGTATAGTGATGGTGGTGTATTCACTATAATGGTCGTTTCAGAGGCTTGCCCAGGGTATATCTTCGTTTAGGCCCTTGCTGTTGGAGGACAGTCTGTGAATCCAACGTTGTTCTTTGTAGAACAGTCCTTCCTTAGATGTCTGGGGACTGGCTTCCAGGACAAGCCATTGGAGAGAGTCAGCTGTATGTTGCATTTCCAGGAAATGCTTGCACATTTTGGTGTTATTCTTTTTACACCTGAAATTGCTTCGATGTTCTGATATCCTGGTCTTTACACTGCGTGTTGTCATGCCTATATAGTATAGGTTACACGGACATATGATCAGGTAAATATAGTTAGAGCTATTGCAATTTGTATGGCCTCTCATTTCCCACATGAAGGTGTCAGATAAGATGATAGATTTGTATTTTTTGGTGAGAGGGCACGCCGTGCAATTCCCACATGGGTAGTGTCCGGTGACTGGTGGCAGACCCCATAATGTTGCTTGCCGGTTGGGTTCATTTTTTGTATTGGGTCTGGTATGGATAAGAATATCCTTTATGTTCCTTGACCTTTTAAAGGCAAACCTCGGTTGGTCTATGTTGAGGGTGCCAGTGTTTAGAATGGACCAGTGGCGTTTCACAATTTTCTTTACTTTGTTGGATATGGGTGTGAAAGTCGTCACACAAGTCATGGGTTGGGCAGTAGCAAGGTCTCTCTCTCTGGGTTCAATCAAACTCTCCCTATTGTTGTTCTGAGCTCTTTTCAAACTTCTTTTTATGTCTCTGGTAGGGTACCCTCTTTCCCTCAGGTTCCTTGAAAGGATAGCAGATTCAGTTCTGTAGTTGGCCATGGTGCTACAGTTGCGCCGTATCCTGGAGAAATTGCCCATACGGTAAGTTGGATCGTAGGGCTTTGGGATGGTGGCTTTGGTAGTGGAGTAAGCTATTGCGGTCAGTGCTTTTTTTAAATAAGGTAGTATTCAGGGAACCACCTTCCAAACATATCGTGAGATCAAGAAACGCTATGCGATTATTTGAAACAGTCATGGTAAATGACAAATATGGATTAAGAGTATTCATCCATGCAAAGAACTCTTTGTACGAGTCTTCGCTGCCAGACCAGAAGATCAAGATGTCGTCTATGTAACGTTTATATAGCTTTATGTTCTCATGGAAGGGGTTAGTTAGAGGTGCTATGTTGGTTTCTTCAAAGTGTGCCATATACAGACATGCTACACTTGGGGCTACAGTGCTCCCCATGCAAGTTCCTTGTACTTGGTGGTAGTAGGTACCCTTAAATTCAAAGTAGTTCTCGGTTAGGACCTTTTCTGCACATTCCATGATGAAGCTGATGGGCGTGGCAGACGTCCATTCAGTCTTTTCCAAAGCAATGTCTATAACACCTAGGGAGGCCCTCTGTGGGATGTTGGTGTAGAGGGCCTCAACATCTAGGGTTAGAAGGTAATCAATAGATCTTGCCTCATTGTAATCCTGTAAAAGGCGTAATAGATCTGTGGTATCCTGAATATAGGAAGGTATTTGTTTTACAAGTGGCTGTAAGAAGTGGTCGCAAAATTTGGAAAGTGGTTCCAGTACTGAGTCAATCCCGGAGACGATCGGGCGACCGGGACCTGGAGTGACTCCCTTGTGTATCTTTAGCAACGTATAGAAATACGGAACTTTAGGGTTCTTTTTAACAAGGAATTCAGCCTCCTTCTTACTGAGCCAGCCTTGACATTCTGCTGACTCCACCATACTCACAATTGATAAAGCGAGTCGTTCTGTGGGGTTTTGGTTAATGGCCTTGTAGTATTTTGTGTCATTAAGTTGTCTTTGACACTCTGTCTCATAATCTACAGTGTCCATTAATACCGTGGCGCCACCCTTATCTGCTTGTTTGATTGTTAGCAGCGAGTTGTTGGATAGGGCGTCAAGAATCGCTCTTTCTTCTCTCGACATATTGTTGTATGTCGAGGTATTGGTTAGTTTGTTGATGTCTCTCAAGACTGCTTGTTCATAGGTTAGAACTTCGCTGGGTACCATGCCGCTATGAGGGGTAAAGGTAGATGCGTTGTGTAACCCTGAGTCCTCTATGGGTTCTTGTGGTTTCCCATCAAAAAATGCCTGAAGTCTTATTTTTCTGAAGAATTTTTGTAGCTCCACTGTTTGGAGAAAGTCGTCAATCTTGGGTGTCGGGACAAAGCCTAGCCCTTTTTGGAGGACCTTCTCTTGTTTCTCAGTTAGTTGGTGGGAGGAAAGGTTCACTACGAGACTCATTTCTTGCTCGTTTTGCTCCAAGTGTCCATCCCTTGGGGTGTTGTGTCCTCCCATTGCACCCGTTTGTCGGTTGCGTTCCCTCTCTTTCGCCCTCGCCCTCTGCCCCAACCTCTGTCTAAAAAAGGCCGGTTACCTTGGGGGGCAAATTGAGGGGGGTATTGTGGTCCAAACTGCGGTATGGCCTGCGGGAACTGTGGATATTGCCACATCGGGTCTCCTGGGAATGGTAGTTGTGGGGGGGGTATGTATATTGCCCCCTTCTCCCACCTCTTCCACCCCGTCGTGGGCGTGTCTACCATTCATCCCCACTGGAATTGCTGTCACTATAGGACCCTCTTCTTGACGAATTGTCGCTTCAATCAGAGAGTTATCCCCCACCCGAAGGGGTGTAGTCTTTTTTAAGGTATGGGTATACTTTTTCCTTGTCAAAGCGGTCAATATCTTTTTGTAGCTTATTGACTTTTTGTTTCATCAGGTAATCCTTATGTTCACTTATTTCTTTATTGATTTCTGCCAATTTAGTTTTAAACCCTGGGTTGTTCCCATTTTTCAGTGTCGCCTCTAATGCCTGGATTTTTTCCAGCAGGAAGTCCGCCAGGCGTTTTGAAGTATTGACAATCAAAATCGTTGCTGCGTCGCTGTCCATGTTTAAAATAGAGGGAGTCCTGAGAATAGCTGCGGCATCATCCTCACCGAAACTAAGTCCTTGTCCCTCCATTTTGAGTAGGGATGGACTGTGGTGGGATGTTGTTCTGGGGATCCGTGCCTGGCTTGCTGTTGCTAGGCAGGGAGGTTAGATAGGGGGACAGAGCTAATCTTACCCACCAAGGGAAAAACTCCTACGGGTGTGATTGTTCTGGGGATCCGTGCCTGGCTTGCCAGCGACGCAGCAACGGGTAGCAATACAGCTGACTGGAAAACACTCTCTGATCTCAAAAGAGAGTGGATAAGGATCAGCTTACATGGCGCCTTAATGGCGGAATATTTCAAGGCCAAAATTGCTCCGAATGGACTAATTGTCAAGAACTTTCCAAGGATCTTCTGGGAAGATGGCCAGTTCAAGGTGGAATGGTCCCAGATATCCTGGAAGTGTACACACGACTTATTGATTTTGATTGTCAATACTTCAAAACGCCTGGCGGACGCCCTGCTGGAAAAAACTCCAGGCATTAGAGGCGACACTGAAAAATGGGAACAACCCAGGGTTTAAAACTAAATTGGCAGAAATCAATAAAGAAATAAGTGAACATAAGGATTACCTGATGAAACAAAAAGTCAATAAGCTACAAAAAGATATTGACCGCTTTGTCAAGGAAAAAGTATACCCATACCTTAAAAAAGACTACACCCCTTCGGGTGGGGGTTACCTCTCTGATTCAAGCGACAATTCGTCAAGAAGAGGGTCCTATAGTGACAGCAATTCCAGTGGGGATGAATGGCAGACACGCCCACGACGGGGTGGAAGAGGTGGGAGAAGGGGGCAATATACATACCCCCCCCGCACAACTACCATTCCCAGGACACCCGATGTGGCAATATCCACAGTTCCCGCAGGCCATACCGCAGTTTGGACCACAATACCCCCCTCAATTTGCCCCCCAAGGTAAGCGGCCTTTTTTAGACAGAGGTTGGGGCAGAGGGCGAGGGCGAAAGAGAGGGAACGCAACCGACAAACGGGTGCAATGGGAGGGCAGGACACCCCAAGGGATGGACACTCGGAGCAAAACGAGCAAGAAATGAGTCTCGTAGTAAACCTTTCCTCCCACCAACTAACTGAGAAACAAGAGAAGGTCCTCCAAAAAGGGCTAGGCTTTGTCCCGACACCCAAGATTGACGACTTTCTCCAAACAGTGGAGCTACAAAAATTCTTCAGAAAAATAAGACTTCAGGCATTTTTTGATGGGAAACCACAAGAACCCATAGAGGACTCAGGGTTACACAACATATCTACCTTTACCCCTCATAGCGGCATGGTACCCAGCGAAGTTCTAACCTATGAACAAGCAGTCTTGAGAGACATCAACAAACTAACCAATACCTCGACATACAACAATATGTCGAGAGAAGAAAGAGCGATTCTTGACGCCCTATCCAACAACCCGCTGCTAACAATCAAACAAGCAGATAAGGGTGGCGCCACGGTATTAATGGACACTGTAGATTATGAGACAGAGTGTCAAAGACAACTTAATGACACAAAATACTACAAGGCCATTAACCAAAACCCCACAGAACGACTCGCTTTATCAATTGTGAGTATGGTGGAGTCAGCAGAATGTCAAGGCTGGCTCAGTAAGAAGGAGGCTGAATTCCTTGTTAAAAAGAACCGTAAAGTTCCGTATTTCTATACGTTGCCAAAGATACACAAGGGAGTCACTCCAGTCCCGGGTCGCCCGATCGTCTCCGGGATTGACTCAGTACTGGAACCACTTTCCAAATTTTGCGACCACTTCTTACAGCCACTTGTAAAACAAATACCTTCCTATATTCAGGATACCACAGATCTATTACGCCTTTTACAGGATTACAATGAGGCAAGATCTATTGATTACCTTTTAACCCTAGATGTTGAGGCCCTCTACACCAACATCCCACAGAGGGCCTCCCTAGGTGTTATAGCCATTGCTTTGGAAAAGACTGAATGGACGTCTGCCACGCCCATCAGCTTCATCATGGAATGTGCAGAAAAGGTCCTAACCGAGAACTACTTTGAATTTAAGGGTACCTACTACCACCAAGTACAAGGAACTTGCATGGGGAGCACTGTAGCCCCCAGTGTAGCATGTCTGTATATGGCACACTTTGAAGAAACCAACATAGCACCTCTAACTAACCCCTTCCATGAGAACATAAAGCTATATAAACGTTACATAGACGACATCTTGATCTTCTGGTCTGGCAGCGAAGACTCGTACAAAGCGTTCTTTGCATGGATGAATACTCTTAATCCATATTTGTCATTTACCATGACTGTTTCAAATAATCGCATAGCGTTTCTTGATCTCACGATACGTTTGGAAGGTGGTTCCCTGAATACTACCTTATTTAAAAAAAGCACTGACCGCAATAGCTTACTCCACTACCAAAGCCACCATCCCAAAGCCCTACGATCCAACTTACCGTATGGGCAATTTCTCAGGATACGGCGCAACTGTAGCACCATGGCCAACTACAGAACTGAATCTGCTATCCTTTCAAGGAACCTGAGGGAAAGAGGGTACCCTACCAGAGACATAAAAAGAAGTTTGAAAAGAGCTCAGAACAACAATAGGGAGAGTTTGATTGAACACAGAGAGAGAGACCTTGCTACTGCCCAACCCATGACTTGTGTGACGACTTTCACACCCATATCCAACAAAGTAAAGAAAATGGTGAAAGGCCACTGGTCCATTCTAAACACTGGCACCCTCAACATAGACCAACCGAGGTTTGCCTTTAAAAGGTCAAGGAACATAAAGGATATTCTTATCCATACCAGACCCAATACAAAAAATGAACCCAACCGGCAAGCAACATTATGGGGTCTGCCACCAGTCACCAGACACTACCCATGTGGGAATTGCATGGCGTGCCCTCTCACCAAAAAATACAAATCTATCACCTTATCTGACACCTTCATGTGGGAAATGAGAGGCCATACAAATTGCAATAGCTCTAACTGTATTTACCTGATCATATGTCCGTGTAAACTATACTATATAGGCATGACAACACGCAGTGTAAAGACCAGGATATCAAAACATCGAAGCAATTTCAGGTGTAAAAAGAATAACACCAAAATGTGCAAGCATTTCCTGGAAATGCAACATACAGCTGACTCTCTCCAATGGCTTGTCCTGGAAGCCAGTCCCCAGACAGCTAAGGAAGGACTGTTCTACAAAGAACAACGTTGGATTCACAGACTGTCCTCCAACAGCAAGGGCCTAAACGAAGATATACCCTGGGCAAGCCTCTGAAACGACCATTATAGTGAATACACCACCATCACTATACTGATTCAACCATATAATGCTCCCTCAAGAACTGAGACAATAATTTTGGCTTTTGACTACCCCAATCACATATCCCCCTATATATCCGAGAAATATCCACTCCACTAGGAGATGTAAGATACAAATGGTTTGAAACCATTCTAAATGGCTGCCATCTTATGAACATAATAATATTTTTGCATACTGATATGAACACTTCCTGCAAAACTCAGGAAGGTAGTTTTACTCTTTCTGTCTTATCCATATGTCAACACGAGGTAGAGGAGAAAATGATTAATTCTCCGTACTGCAGTGCGATAACAAACTTAACCGCAATAGATAATTATTCAAATAAGTATACTAATGTGAGACTCTCTGCCCAACTTTGTAGGTTCCCCATTAACACACACACAGATACATGATCATACAGGCACCTAGTAGTCTCTGTGCATAAACATATAATAACCATCCACCACTACAAGATGGCTGCCATTAGTGCTAACCAATGGGATCCACGCTAACTTCCTTTATAAACAATTCCAACCCCTCCCACTGCCTCCACCCGGTTCCAGCGGCGATGGGTAGGTGCTTGACACGAAGCTCAGGCATTCATCAAGTAAGTGTCAAGAAATGCGTTTCCCCCTTCCCCCCCATTTGAAAAATTAAACACAATATTGTCCGGCCGTGATTTCAGGCTCACGTTTTAGCTATTTAGATGCGCGTTGTAAATAAGTGCCGGCCGATCCTTTTGCCCAAAACTAGATCGAAAAAAAAAAAAAAAAAAAAAGATTTGCAGCGTGCACAAACACGCGGTCGTACCCGACCGGTAACATAATAAACGTTATGACAACAGCGCGCCCGCGTGTACAGTTTACACGGGCGCATGTTTGTTTGAAGAGAAACCCAAACGCTATGTTTACCGCTAAAAGCCGAGTAGACAAAACGATCCGCCGATTACCACATTTAAACGGGCGGACGCGTGACTCTTCAAAAGTAGAATCCAAGCAGGATTACATACCAGAATTTTAACTATAAAATACAGCGGGTTCCGTTTTTGAAATTCGGTCACTGAACCCGATCATCAGCATACTCCCTCACTTAAAAAGGACCCGGATTGAAACCCCTTCTGTTAACACAGATTTTTCAAATGTCCACAAAGGGACATACACCAGACATTATTGTTATACACATATTTGTTGGGGTAGTTTCCTTTAGACACCCACAGAGACAATGCCCCTGGGGTAGAAACCACAACAGACCGACCTCTATTTTAGCTATGAAAAGAGATACTCCATCTATAAACTGGCACAATTATTCTACCTAATGGTGTTATCAACCACTTAACATTTGGCTGATCCACAACATCACCCCTGAAAAAACTCTGAGTTCTGAATACATTTTTCTTATGTAAAACATGCCAGCAACAACACTCAACATTTAGTACTACTGTAAAATATGCCTGTATATATTCATGTATTACATTGTCCTTAGATTGTCAATATCATTAGGATAATATGATCTGTGCAAAATATTACTGAGATCTTTCCCCCTATATATAGCATTGTGGTGGAAGATCTCCTGAAGCTTTACCCGCTGGACACTGTTGTTGTCTGATTGTTTTTAACTTTAGGTGAGTCTTGAATAATTGTGTGCAATTAATACCAAATTGGTATTTTATTTTTAACACAAGATTCTGTTTTTATCTTCTTTCACACGTCACTCCCACTGAATTGCCACTGTTGAGAGTACTTGCCACACTTGTGTAACTATGCTGCGCCACGCATGAATCACAGCATGCGTTATACACAAGTATCACAGACTGTAATGCAAAGTAACACAACTTGTTCGCGATATGTTTTTTTATCCCTTCTTTTTTGCCTCCAACAGGTATTAACAATTGCAACGTGAAGAAGGGTAATATAGTTCCCCCCTTTTTCCACCCACTAGGATGGTAGCCATACGAGCTTACACACACCATACCTTGTGACAATAGTGTAGACAGTTACATTTTCACTTAGATACTTGCTAAATCAGTCCCCTTGGTCCTGAAGAATCGCTCAGTAAATTTTAGAGTAGCGAGAAACATGTCGACCGGACTCTAACACACTCCAGAAGAGAGTAGGAAACATCACTTTCCACTACCCTCCTCTAGGAAATTGTTTTTAAACTAAAGCAGTGGCCCTCCTGAATAAAGTGTCTCTGGTACCACTAGCTTTATTTTATCTCACTCAACTACGTCTACCTTGAATCCTGGCCCCACACCCGCACTTCATCTATACGGCAGTTGGAAAAAGATCTCTGCCAAAGAGCCCCTCTTTGAGGTGTTGCCCGTTGGGTATTGCACCGCCGACCCAACAAGGAGCAGGCCCAAATGATGAAGCATGACACCTGAAAGGGTGTGTGAGGGCATTAAATCTAACAAAATGGATTCCCAGGGTGACCACCAGGCTACCCTGTTCTAATCCACCTGCACTACAGTCTGTACCAACACCTTCCTCTATCTATAGGAACATCGCAACTATCTTTGCATTCTGTGTTATTTGGGCATGTCGTGTATGGACCTTCTGCTCCGATAAGAGCAGTAATAGCCCAAGACTCCTCTTTTTTGATACTAAATCATTTGAGGAAGCCACTCCTCCTGATGATCATTCATTGTCTTCCACATCCCTAGCAAGGAAAAGATCAAGGTTGGTGTCTACATCTTCTTCAAGCCCACCTCCTTCTGATGATACGGATCCCAACTGGGAACCAGCACCACTGCCGTCTGAGAGTGAGGCACACCATGATCTGACAAAGGTACTTAAGCGTAAAAGGAAGGTCGTCGAAAAACTCATAGTTATGGAGTGTGATGAGGCTCAACAAGAAGTGGCGGATACTCCTGCTGATGAAGACTCTCACCACGACGACGCAGTCATCATAAAGGTCACTGCAGCCCCAGCTGGCATGCAGCAAAAAGACATTTTGACCCTATCCCGAGAAGCTGCTGAGCGTGATGATGTTGTCGACGAGGAGGCAATGGAAGAAACACCACAATCATTGGAGTTAACTAGTACACCAACACCTACCGCTTCCATATTTCTTAGTCGCCAGAAGGGACCTCCATCCACCTCGACCTCAATTAGTGGTGGTGAAAGTGCAAAACGTACTGAAGTTCGGCAATCCACATCCTCCACTTCATCTGGCATTAGCAGCAGGACCACCACCACCAGTATCGCCGCCTCCTCCGGCCCCCAAAGACATTTCAAGTCCGCAGTTTGGGACTTCTTTAGTGTTTGCCCAAAAAAGGAAAACTTTGCCATTTGTAGCATTTGTAAGTTGGCAGTTAGTCGTGGTAAGTTTGGTTCCAACTATGGTACCGGAGGCCAGAGAGGTCATCTTGAAAGAAAGCACGCTGTCAAATGGTTTGCGCACCTACAGGCGATCAAGGAAGCACGAATTGCATGTAATGCTGTTTCATCTGATGATGACGAGGAGGAAGAAGACGTGTCAAACACTTCACTTACACCCAGTACCCCTGTCAGCAGCACACCCCATGTGAGCCACACTAAGAGTGTGGGAGAGAGTGAGACACCAATGCGAAAAAGTTCATCAGCGAGCGTAACTGGGTCGAAGATATCATCATCATCAACATCCCGTAAATGCTTGGTCCAGGGCAACATTAAAAAGATGCTGTTTACAGAAGTGCAATATGAACGCAACCACCCACTGACGCGTCTGTATAACACTAAGCTGGCTAAAATGCTAGCTCTGGACCTTCTCCCTTTTTCTTTTGTAGAAGGTGTTGGTTTTCTAGAATTAGTGGCAGCGCTCTGCCCTAAATGGAAGGTTCCTAGCCGGTTCTATTTTGCCAGAGTTGCGGTTCCAGCACTACATGAAGATGTGCTGGAGGTGATTGGGGCAGCTTTGCAGAAGAGTGCTGTTGACACTATACATCTGACAACAGACATGTGGGCCAGTGGCGCAGGCGCTGATTACATGTGCATCACTGCACACTGGGTCTCTTTTTCAGGGGTTAAAGCAAAGCTAAACGCAGGTGCTGACCCGGACCAAGTTTTTAAAGCTGCTCGGAAACATGCAACACTAGCCATGTTTGGTTTGGAGAAACGTCACACAGCACAAAACATTTTGGATGAGTTTAACACAAAGGTCCTTGACTGGCTGTCCCCAAAAAAATGCCAGATTGGTTATGTTTCCACGGATAATGGCTCCAATGTAGTTAAGGCCATGGAGCTGGGTCAGTATTTCAGAGTGCCGTGTTTGGCGCACTGTATAAACCTGGTTGTCAAAAAATTCTTGAGTGAGAAAGACAGTCCAGCGTACGAGGTAGTGGACACCTGCCGAAAAATGTGCAACCATTTCAGCCATTCTTTTAAGGCCCGGAAGCATCTAAGGAGCCTGCTACATGAACGTCGAATGCCAGTGAAAGCACTCATCCAGGAGGTGGCAACACGTTGGAACTCAACCTTCTACATGCTTGAGCGTCTGTATGAGCAGTATACGGTACTCGATCACTATTTCTTAAAACAGGGTACAGCTCAGAAGGACCTGAGGATGGGTGTAGCGCAATGGGACATAGTTAAAAGCCTGACACGCATGCTTCGTCCTTTTGAGGTCTTCACGCGTGCAGTCAGCAAGGAGGACTGGAATTTGGGAAAAGCTATCCCATTGTTGTACATGCTGGAGCACCAACTGAAGGAGGTGTCTTCTGTGTTTCAAAAAGATGAAAAAAACAAAGACCCTTTTGTTTTGGCGGAGAAATTATTAGAGCGCCTACAAGGTGATGAACGTCTTCAAATGATCCACTCACACCAGCATTACATTTGTGCTACTATTCTGGATCCACGCTACAAAAAGGTGCTGGCAGGCCGAGCATTTTTTCCTTTTGCTGATGAAGATGTTACAAAGTACAAACGTTGGCTAGCCATGTCAGCCAAGAGGTTTGAAAGAGAACGGCAGAAAATTGATGGAAAAGGCAGTACATCAGCATCAGTAGGCCACCCCCAGTCAAAATAATCCACTTCTGCACCTGTGGCTGTGGCACAAGTGACCTCTCAGCCGTTAAAGACACCGGCAACCAGATCATCTGCACCAGACACAACAGTAACATTGGATGCTGAAGAGGATTGGCTAAATCGGCTTGGGTTTGGTTCTCAAAAGGTCACAGCAAAAGCTAAGCAAAGTGGAGGAACCTTGGAGGACCTTGAGTCGATGGTGCAGGACTATCTGAATGACTCAACAGAGGTCTATGTTAATGCTGAACCATTGGCGTATTGGCATGGAAAAAAGAATTGTGGCCACAGCTCTCCAACCTGGCTTTAAACTACTTGTCTTGCCCACTCGCAAGCGTGTCTTCTGAACGTGTTTTCAGTGCTGCTGGTGGCATTGTAACTCCCAAACGGAGCCGCCTCTCGCCCAAAAATGTGGAGAGGTTAACAATGATCAAGATGAATCAGCCCCTCATACCACCAGATTACAAAGTACGAGAAAGCACGCCGCATGAAGACGAGGAGGACAGCAACGTAGATGAGGGAATTTGTTCTCTGTTCGGTGACACTGACCTCACCCTGCCTGAATTCGCAGAGTATGATGACGAACTCTTATTCTTATTCCCTGACACCGAGCCCTGAAAATGAGACAATGAATCAATAACTTTCTTTTTCGTCCTTATTCACTTTTATTCCTGTGTGTCTGTCTTTCTTTGTTGTGCACAGTTAATATAATTCAAACTTTAATCACCTAATCACAAAAACAAGCCCATCATCAGAACTGCCTTCACTTGTTTGCTTATTGATTTGAAGGTGCCGCAGTCTGCATTCCTCAGGTTCACAAGTTCAGAAGAACATGCTCCTCTATCCTCCTCCTCCAGACTCCTATTTCCATCAAAGCAGAGGGCTGGATTACGCCCAATGAAGAAAGACTCAGCACTTGTGGAGGTGTTCTACTTCTTTGCGGGTGAGTTGACAGCTCTGGGGCCATTGCTGGGAAGCTCCAATACCGGATAAAAGTGGTTTGGACCAAATCGGAGGCGGAAATTATTTTGTGTTTTTGCTGACTTGCTTGCCTTTGAGGTGCTCTTTGGGGGGGTTCCGGGTTTTTGTGGGTGAGTTTTGGGGTCTGGGAGCACTGCTGGGACAGTCTAATCTTGATTGCATTTGCTTTTCAGGAAATCCGTGGTGGAAAACTGGAGTTATGGCCTAGCTGCACAGCGCGTTTGGACCGAAGGCCGAGAAATATTGTAAGTATGAGATTTTGCTTTTGGGCTGTTTGGGGGTGTTGTGCTTTTTGGCGGGTGGGTTGGCGGGTCTTGGGGCATTCCTGGGAAGGTCTAATACCGGATAGAAGTGGTTGGGACAAAATCCATAAGGAAAAGCCTTTTGGCACTTTTTGTAACTTAGGGTTCGTTAGGGTTAGGCTTAACAGCAGGATTGCATGTGTTTTGGGGTGTTCTATATTTTTGCAACTGAGTTCTGGGGTCTTAGAGCACTTGTGAGAATTTGTAATTTTGGTTGCAAGCCATTTGAAGAAAATCCATGGTGGGAAAGGGGGGATTTGGCATAGTTAAAGAAAGCCTCTGCCACTATTCTTAACTTAGGGCTCGTTAGGGTTAGCAGTATTTCTATTGCATGTGTTTGGGTGGGGGGGTTTTCGAGTCTTGGAGCGATGCTGGCTATGGATACTTTTGCTTGCTTGCAAGTGGTTTGAATACAATCCACGTTGGGAATGGGGGTATTTGGGCCTACTTTTACTTTCGAAGTACGTTTTGTCACCAGTTTTCTGCTAGGCCTCGTTTTTTGAGATCTGATTGGGGGTCTTCTACATTTTTGCAACTGGCTTTAGTAAGGGTCTGGGTGGAAGCACTGCTGGGAAGGTCTAATTTTGTTCTAAAACACAGTTTACAGTACACCTAGCTTGAGGGGAAAGATCTGCTAAATTAATTTGCCCATACTTATTTATCCTTGAAAAGGTGACTCAGACAGAGTACGCACTTTCAAAAATGTTGTACTGTCTATTAGGAAAATCAAAGTGTGACTTTTTGCACTACACAGCGTACTTACCTTATATTTATTTATCAGTGTGTTCAATAATTACAGGCCGGGTTTCAGTCTGTGCAATGGGGAAAAAAGGATGGAGTCAGGCTTCACTTTAGCGAGCCGCAATTCAGCATCCGCCAGGCAGGCAGTGGACAGGGTGTCTTCTGGTCACCAACATTGATGGACGAAGCGTCAGCTGGAATGGAGGAGTGCCGCTAATAAGAGGAATTGTTTGCTGCATGCAACTTACTTACCAAATTCAACAGGACAACTACAACAATACAGATACAGTATCCATTCTTTTATTCAATGAGTGTGTGTGACTGCATTTCTTGGATCTCTCTCTGCTTCTAAATTGAACCCTTCAGCCATTCTATAGGTTTTACTTCGCCTATTTTTTAAACCTAATTTAATGTAGCCCTGTACTGTCGCATTCTGTCATTCACGGTTGTCGAAAGTACTACTTACTTTTCTGTAACAATGCATTCAGTAGTGCATGCACTTCCTTTATGTCACGTAAAAGATTTATGGTTAGCTTTGTACCCAAAAATTTCTTTATGTTCACTTATTGTTTGTCCATGCTGTGCTTTTTTTTTCTCTCAACAAAACCTACCCAAAAAGAAACCCCCATTCCCATCTATTTTACAAACCCTAACCCTCTTCCCCCGGGTTGTGTGGTTTTGCTTGATGTGTGACTAAATGACATCAATAATTCCACACACTTGCTGGGGAGGATAAGGTCATAGCAACAGGCTGGTGAAGGAATCCGAGGATATATTCTAGACTTACTCAGCTTCAGTACTATTTCTTGTAGTAGTAGCCAATGTCAAAGAAATCCTACACAAGTACAAGTTATACTATAAATACTTTACCATTTGTTAGGCTACATTGTGGCACTGTTGTAGTCTAGTGTACTGTCACCTGCTATATTCTCTATCGTACCGTTGTAATGCTACAGTAAGGACAAACAGGTTTCATTTTCTTTTTTTCCATAGCCATGCAACTGCCACTGTGTCACACCACTAGTACCACCGCAATGAGCAGGAAATTTCAGCCGCCCTGGATTGCAACCCTAATCGCCATTTCCCGTGGAGCCAGCCCTGGGCCTAGCCCTACTTTCAAACAGAAATTACAGGTAAGATAAGCGTTTGGTTGGAGGTAGTATAATGGAGTATTAGGAGAGACGAGAGATTGACGGTAGTACTACTAAAGTCCTAGGACTATTCAGGAAAACAAACTTACTGTTAAATCCCCACCCACCAGACTCAAAAGCAGTAAAAAACAGGTATGGTCAGATAAAGTTTCAAAAAGTATATTTTTATAGCCCTAACAAAATAATCTCCTGCAAGACCCTCCATAACCCCAACGTTTGTCCTTCAAAAGTCCCCAAAAAACCCAACTCCCAATTCCCACCCCCCAAAAGTCTCTAAAAAAGGGGCAAGGGACACTACGGCAGGGTGCTGTTGACTTTAGCAGCCAGGGCATCATGCTCCTTGCGGAGGGTGGCATGTTCGAAGCGGAGGCCCTCGACCAAGTTCTTATAGTTCAGGACCTCCTGCTCCAGGTAGGACAGTCTGAGGGATAAGCGGCGCTGGCGTGCCTTGCAAATCCTGTGGGGGGCAGCTGCTGTCTTTGCTGCTCGGCGGTGGCGTTTGGCTTTGGTAGCCCGGCTCCGTACCGCTGGAGGACTGCGCTGGCTGGCAGCCCGCACGGAGGAGGATGCAGCTGTCCCAGTGGACGTTGTTGTAGTACCAGACTGCGTCTCCTCCTCCTCCAGGGCCACCAGCCGCCGATATTCAGCGACAGTGGCATCCAGCCTCCGTTGCCGGGCCATTCGAGCCAGCTCCCTCCTCCTTGATGGTCTCTTGTATTTGGAAGGAGCAACTATATGAAGAAAGAAAGACACAGTCTGTAACCAATGCTCCTTAAGATTAACACAAAATGATTGAGCAGAAAGTTGTCACAGTACAAGTAGCAAATTGAAAGCACAGTACATAACTATTGAGGACAGTATCTATGTAACCTCCGACTTCTTCATCCTTGCTCTAACATTAGTGGGAGTTTAAGGAACAAATTCTACGAGCACTATGGACTTCCATTACAGTCGACTATGACAGTACACCAGTCTTATTCTTCTTCTTCTCTCTTGTTTAGGAAAATTGGTACGTTATCTTATGCAAGCCGGCATAATGCCAGCGCAGTGAACTTGCACCCGAGAAAAACAGACGCACACCATGGTGAGTGAGACAGACTTGCGTTACTGTACCAGTCCAGTATATGCAGGTGGTGAAGCTCTTACTTTTCTATTACGGGTGGCACTGAGAATACTCTGTTAAAAGGGCTACTGCTTAATTAATTTAGCTTTCACCCTACAGTGCAAATGAGTATTAGAAAAGGAAAATGAAGAAGCTAAATAATCTGATTATCTATCACTTCACATGGGATGTATTTGATGACATATGGGATGACTTTAGGTGCTTTGCTTATTATTGAGTGAACAGTGATACACCCACACATGAATGACGTACTACTACTAAACTAAAGTTATTAAGAGAGGTAGGGAGTGTCCACCGTAATAACCGGATATATGCTGTGCTTGCAGTTGCAATACAAACTACTGCTACTATTCATGGTAGTATTTGGACAAAATTACAACTTCTTTTCCTTGCCTTTCCTACACTGGAACGGACGTGTGGGTGCGGTGTTACATGCTCTTCAAAGTAACACTTAGTTCATCCAGTGACCGTCTACTCTCTCTAGATACACATATGCTATCTAAGAGTCAGATAGTGCCATGAATGATCCAGGCATCCATCCATTCAAAGTATATGCACACATACAGTTTCTGTTTCACCCACCCAGGCTGTTCTCCTTCCACCCATCCTTGCTTCATCATTCACCCAGCCATGCACCATACCATATTCTTTCCTTCCCAGCCACCTCGGGGACCAAGCAAACACATATCATTCTTCTTTGCCAGTCATCATTACATTTCTCGTCCTTCCACACTTACTTACACCCTTCTTTCGCTTTTCGTTCATCCCATCCATCAAGTTCATCTCAGATCTGATTGGGATTCTTCTCGCCAAAAACTTCACAGCTAAGTCGAAGTACATTTAGAGGAGGCTATTACCTGGTTTATTTATAATACACCCGTGCAGAAAGCACACTCTGCAGTCTTCAATCTCAATAAGTAAGGAATATATAGCTTACCTCTGCCCGCCACCACCGTGTCATCCCCCAAAGAATTGTCCGGCACTTCCACCGCCTCCTCCCCAGAGTTGTCCTCGTCCAATGCCACCACCACCTCAGCGCTGGCCCCGCCTCCAGATGTTCCACCTACAAAGTACATTTAATAATGTTAGAATACACCACTCACTACTATATAATATTTGGTCTAGGAGGAAGAAAGAAATGTGAAAAAAACAGTATACAATTTAATAATTTGTGACTGTCTACTCTAAAGTAAAAATATCCCTTTTCCAGGGTAGGCTGTTGTCTTGCTGCACTTTATGGCACAACTGTTGAATGCTTGCTTTTTATTTTTAACACGCACCACTTTTTCTCCTAACAGACAGAAGCTTGACTTCTAAGAACACGAGCAGGATCAAGTTCAAACCAGGTGAGAGCTCGGCTCGACCACAAGAAATGTGTCCAATTAATCGTCAGCACTAAGCACTTTTCCGTTTTCAGTTAAACAATTACTTTTATGACAAACTTGATTTTAATAAATGTGTTTACTTTTAATAAAGCTTTTAAACTTAAATAGACTCTGTGGTTTTTGGTCCTCCAGACTAGAGTGGATGAGCTAAAGGTTTTGCAATTTTTGCAAGCATGAGTCCGTGCCTCTGACATCATTGGGGAATAATCATCGGTGACTTTGGGAGCTAAATGACTCTGCCACACTATCTAGTCAGTAAGGAGATTGGGGGTTCAACTACAAAGTCTGTTATCACTGAGGTATGTGGAAAGTCTAAAAGCACCTATTATAATTGATAAGCTAAGCAATGCATTATTCAGTGTCCATAGTTCTGTTTGTGCAGATTTGTCCCTGCAACAGTAGTAGAATGGATTGTCCTCCTATCCAAACCAAAAGTAAAGTAGTATCTTATTCTTTCTTGGTGGTCATTCACCTTTTTATTGTTGGCAATTGTCAAAGCATAAACATTTAGAAGACTTGAAAAGACATTATGGACAATCCCAGAGAGAGCTATTGCTGACTAGAATGGGAGTCCAATGGAATTGCCAAATGTGCAATCTTAGTTAGCTACACAGACAGACTAATAAGAATAATCTAGTAATACCACACAGAGTCATAGTCGAGGCAGGATAAGAATTTAGATCCAGTCTACAAGAAGATCAAAGACGATTTAGAAAAAATCGAATGAGGAACGCTGGGAAAAAATAAGTACTCTATATTAAAATTAAAACTTACTGGGGCCAGCAAAGGAGCCCTCGCCTGCCTGATCCTGGCCTGCATCCTGAACAGCACCCTCCTCCTCCTCCTCCTCCTGTGTTCTCCTCTTGCCCCTGGGGAAGGCTGATGTACAACATGAAAGAAAGAAAAACAGAAAACATGGATGATATTTGTCAACCAAATCAAACATTTCAAAAGAACTAACAAAATATTTTGGCGAAATAGCAAATAGACAACTATTCCACGGGATATATTATTGACCAATCTCATGTGGTCTACTACGTTATTAGTATTGCTTGATTTGCGGACCGTCAAATTGGAAACTTCTTATGTAACTCACTAAACAAAGTACTAAAAAGGTTTGCCTAGGATTGGCAGGCAGCAGTCCGCAACACGCAAAGTGACAGCCAAAGTCCATCGTGATTGCAGATCAGCGACAACACTAAAGTTTCCTACTACATTAACCAGTCATTAAAATACTCTAACTATCAATCCACCACCACTATTTCTTCTTATCGCCATGTGTACAAAGGAAGGACTGGACTTGAGTCTGTAGGGGCTGATTTAGAAGCCCCTTGCGGCTCTTTTGCTCCATTGTTGCGTGACTTTTGTGACGCAGCGGCAGCACAAAAGAGGCGCAATGGTGCGGCGTATATTAACAACGTGATGCATATGGGAGATGCACCAAGTTGTAAAGCCCTGCGCCTTCAGGGGGCGTTCCGGCACAAGGGAGGGCGTCCCTGCGCAGGAACGCATCCTAAAAGTGGCTGAGGGAAATCTACACGATTTCAATCACTCACTTTAACGACAATGATGCGTGACTCAAACCCTGCGCCTGCTTGAAGCAGACGTACGGCTTGACGCAGCATTGGGGAGATAGGACACCCCAGAGCATTGATGGGGCTGCGCCATCGTTGCGGCGCAACTCCAGCAATGCGCCGCCCTTACGGCACAGATGCGTAACGCTTTGGTGACGTTTTGGGCCCATGGTGCGCCGCATTGTAAATACGGCGGACCATGGGTGATAGTGGCGTGGCGCACAATTACTGGCGCATCACTAGCTCCTCCCTCAACTTTGCAGGGATGCGCCGGTAATTAAAAATCTGAACCTTAGTGTGTAGCATTACGCAGTTCTTTAAACTACACTCATACATAATTTCACAGGCCAATGAAATGAACACAAAATCGAAAACAAATAAGCATAGTAGCAACACTACTGAGAAGGAGAGCAGTGCACCTCAAATGTACAGAAGATTTTGAAATATAATTTACCTACAATGTAATGAGCAGCATTATTGCTCTTGGTAAAAAACAAAAATTTGCAATATAATAACACAGCAGGAGAAAACAGAGTAGTAAAGAAATAGCTACTACTACTCACCAAGCCCGGGGATCTCGAGATAAAGCAGGTCGAGCAGATCTCGTTCACGGGTCAGGACATCCGTCCAGCGGTGGGTGGCCTGGTTGTAGGTGCGCCGGACCCGAGAGTGGTAGTACATGGCCCGGCACACCTTCTCACTCCGCTTCCGGCGCTCCCGCATCCCGTACCCGCCTCCGATCTTGCCGCCTGCCATTATGGTCCTGGGGAGGTGGCGCTGTACATAGAACACTAGTGCGGCCACCTCCTCCGCGCTAAAGATCTCCCGTGGCATCACTAGCTCCTCCCTCAAAACGCCCGCACGGGAGCCGGGCACGGGGTGCGGGACCCTTCCCCTTCTCAGGATGCTTCCCGGCTCCCTTCACCATGGTCTGGGCGGAAAGGAATAAAGAAAATAGAATAGGGAAGAGAAGAAAAGAAAAGAGTTTAAAAAAGTAGTTTAAAATTAACCAAAAGTAGCAGTAAACACAAAAATATAGGGCTAGAAAAAGAGAGGGATAGATAATAAGTAAAACAGATCAACAGATCAAAAAAAACTTCAAACAAGCAAAGGATGGCAGAGATTTAGGGAAGATACAAAAAGCATGCCCAGAACCATAGCAATGAATGAGAAACAAGATGGCCGTGCCCGTTCACGACCGCGCGGGTAAGTTCCCGCGAACACTTGCGAAATTGTACTGGCGAGCCGCACACTTTGCGAGATTACACTTCGCGCCCGGAAACGGAAATACATCATGCAAACAAGATGGCCGCGCCCTTGAACAACCGCAAGGGTAACTTCGCGTCTTGCGCTACAAGCGGCTTGCGAAAACGCACAAATCCTTGCGAACTAACACGCCGCAAAAAAAGAAATCGCATATTCGCACAAATTCGCGACTTCCGAATCCAAACTCGCGCGTGTTTGCGCCCCGCGAATCCCGCGAAATTGCAGAAAAACGAGTTTTGCAAAACTGAAAGCACTCGGCAGGTGCAAGAGTTCAAGCTCATCATTAGTAACCATTCCCTGTAGTGCTTCCTGACTGGGGCCCCTCCAGAGTTCAGTTGCTAGTTGCAACAATTGTATGACCCTGCTCTGACCCTCACAGCAGGCTCGTAGAGTAGCTAGAAGTAGGCCACAAAGGTCCTGGAAAAAAAATTTGCACTGCAACAGAAAGCAAATTACTGATAAGGAAGCTTGTGCCAGACCTGGAATTTTAAAACAGTGACACATTAATAAACTAACCCCAAATTAATTCATGTCAGTTGAAGCAGTGATGATGAACCAGAGGGTGGCATTGATGTAACAGAGGGTGGCATGGGTGAAACAGAGGGTGGCAGTGGTGAAACAGAGGGTGCTGGGAGGCTGTGATGATGAACCAGACGTAGAAACAACATAGTCGCGACTGTTGCGAGCCAACAAGTAAGTTCGCAATTGCGAACTAGTACCAAACCCTCGCGAACTGGCAGAAACCCTTGCGAACAAAAAAAAATAAAAAATCCGCAAATTCGCAAAATTCGCGAACGCCAGATTCGCAAAATTCGCCCATGCTTACACCTCATCAGGCAATCCCTGCTCAAACAACCAATCATACAGCCCTCCTGGAGATAACAAGTATGTATGGCTCTCAGAGCCATAAGTGTGAACACTACATTCTGCAGTTGGCAACAAAATTAGTTACCTCACACAACAAGAAGCTAGCCTGGCAAGATGTCTGATTCTTAAGGGAGGTAGTGGCACACTATGCCGGTAACCTACGTGCTGTTGGGGATCTCCAAAAATGTAAGGACTGTCTTCACACACCACCAGGTGTCATGCTTCATCATCGGCAGTTCTTGCTCTTTAAAAACTGCGTTTGATAAAGAGCGGGCTTACACCAGGAGACAGGGAAGCACTTCTACAACTAATTGGGGGCCCATGCTAAGAAAGTGAGTGAGTGGTGTTAAAAATTGATGCAAATATAACATGAAAACTTTAATTGCGCAGGATTAGCTCAATATTAAAGCTAACAAAGGGGACTTGGGGGAATTAGTGACCCATCCCCATCAGTGTCGCCAACATGTTTCTGCCTCTGTGGCCAAGAGGGTCCAAGGCATTCATCAGGAGGTGGAAGATTGGACTCCTATCTAGTTTCAAATAGACTAAGTTTAATCCACTTAGGTAGGTTGACCTTTGTCAAACTCTACTATAAAACTCCAGTAACCCTGGGTTAGGGGTAGAAATGTCCCATGGGAAGGGAGGAATCGAGGGACCCCTGTAGTCACACTTGCCTCAAGGTGTGTCCCTCGTGATGCTCATATGGTCTGTTCTCATTGCTCATTGCTTCTATATATATGTATATCACTGCTGAAAAACCATAGGTTTCACACATGTTATAGTTAGCTGGACATTTCACTCATGCAAAACCATTGAAATTAACTATAATTTGCGCGCCCGCAATGCACTGCTGATGACGTCACATATTACATCACTCATGGCATGGTCAGTGACATCACTCATGACATCACTGATGACATCTCAAATGACATCACTGATGACATCACTGATGACATCATCCAGTGAATGTGTGTCTTTCAGAAAAATACCTATTTTTTATATATGTATCTAAAGGTCGACTGTAGAATAAATGGGTCTAAATGGATGTTTTTTTGTAAAAATGATTGCATAACTGACTTATTAAGTGTATCTTAGTGAATACATGTATTAGCGAGTAATGTTTAAATATGTAAATATCTGTATCAGTGTCTCACTTTGTGTATAAGTGGCTGCATGGGTTGGTGACTAGCTATATGAGTGTCTATATGGGTTATTAGTTGATTTTTAGAGTATCAGTATGAGTGCCTGTATAGTTTGGTGGGGGGTATTACTTAATGAACAGATGCATGAATGACTGACTCACTGTTTGTATGTGTTTTGAAGACAGCATGTGTGCAGGACTGTATGGGTAGATGAGTGTGTGTATAGGTGTGTTAGTGAGTGAATAACTGTCTCAATAGTATTTTTATGAGTAACTACATGTGTTTTAATCTAGTATATATGAGTATTGATGTATATAAGTGTTTATATGTGTGAGTGAGAGATTGGACAAGTTCCTGTATACATAAGTATGTGTTTCTATAAGTGATTGTTTAAGAGAGTAAGTATGTGTACGTTTCTGTAAAAGAAAGGGTAGTGGTGTGTGTATAGCTGTATATGCAAGTAAATGGATGTTTGATAGTTTATTTGCATGTGTGACTATGTGTGTGAGTAATGGGAACAGTCCAGCCAGACAGATTTGCATATAGCCTTGTCTGAACTGGGGTGGCAGAGTTGGCTGAAGAACGGTGATGGATTAAACCCAGATCTTTTGACTGGGTGTGAGTGTTTGATTGATTCAGATGCTCCGTCCATCACCACCCCCTTTTGTACCGTCTTTGGCCGCAATAAGTGTGGCAGGGTATGCTCAGACGTGAGTCCCTTGCTCACTTTGCCACTGGATTCAAGCAAGCCAGGCTGAAGACGGCTGGAATGCCAGAAACCGGTCCTCGGAAGCTAGTTTCCGGTCCAGGGAAGACACGGCTTGGCAGTTCGGGCTGGACTGTTCCCATGAGGCACAGGGTCAGACTGATTTGCATATAGCCATGTCTGAACTGGGGTGGCAGAGTGGGCTAAAGAACAGTGATGGATTGAACCCAAATCTTTTGACTGGGTGTGAGTGTTTGATTGATTCAGATGCTCCATCCATCACCACCTCCTTTTGTACCGCATCCCTCATTGTGGCGGGCGGTGCTCACTGCAACGCCCGCCACAATGTTAAAAATGTATGCATGCATTTGCATACACTAAGCGGTGCCTGCTGATTCGTGTATGCAAATGCTGGGGGGTACCACAGTTACCTTCCGTGTGCACCCCCACCCCTCCTTCACTCTTCACAGAGTGAAGACCACAAGCCACGGAAAGGCATCTGAATTGGCCCACACTAATATGGCTGGTGGTGTCTATTAGCCACCACCACCATATTAATCCTTTTCCGCCCCGGCCGCAAGGCGACCGGGTGGAAAAGCATCGGATGGTCTTTCCATCTGCCGCGGTCCCCCCGACATACTATTATGGCGGGGAAATTCAGTTGCGGATGTCTGGCGGATTGCCCCCGCCAGGCCAGCGGTGGCTACCGCCATCCTGGCGGGGGCAATCCACTAGACATCCTAATGGGCCCCTACATAAGGTTGCTATAATGCCTGCTTCGAATAAAATTCTCATTAGGAGCTACCATTATGTTATTGTACCAGCAAAACAGCAGTATGTTTTCTATTGCCATTGGAAAGCATCACAAATCACATGGGGTGTGATGTTCCCGTTAAAATGTTCACACAGACGCAGTGTGGTCATGTGATCAAGGCCACAGGACGTGGCCGAAACTATGTCTGGGCGAAAATTATACTTGCGTAGTTTGCATATGTTGGGCAACTACGCGATACGCGAATTGCACGTAGCACAGTGCAAAAACACGTAGAGTAGTTGGCATTTTTTGCTCGCTCGCAGTCCTCAACGTCAAGTTGGCGACCACGAGTGAGCAAAATAACATCCCGGTGAGACTTTTTCCTCGTTCAGGATCAGCAACATCAAGTTGCTGAACGTGAGCATGAAAAATAAACCTCCCAGCGAGGTTCTCAACGCGGGGAGGTCAGGTTTCTCATTGCGAGTGGTCGCATAAGCTCGCGATGAAAAACTACCAGTGCGCGTTGAGAAAGCTGCCACTCGAGTGAAAAGCTAGTCGAGCAGCAGAAAACGACTACTTGCAACGTGCAAGATGCCGTTTGCAATGATTGCACAGTCCGTACAAGCATCCGGCACTGTGCAATCGTTGCGAACAGTATTTCCCTACCACACTACGCAGTTCGCTTAGTGCTAAGCGCAGCTCTCATAGTTAGAACTGCAATTCACGTAGCTATGCGTAGCGCTACTATGTGAACTACGCCCAAGGTTAACCAAAACGCATCATGGGCAGCACGAGCAGAAAAATGAAACTGAATTACTAGCACCAGCTAAATATTGGAGTACGTTGCAGCTGTTTTAGTGCATGGTTGCACTTGGATGTTTGTCTGGATATATATATATATATATATATACTCCCTGTAGAATTTACTATATCCCGCCGTGTATCGGCACCCATCCATCAGACAATAGTTAAAAAGAATAAATAAATACATTTTGATACTATTATTTCATGTTTTCACTTGGTGTTATGCCTAGATTGCCGACTTCCATGTACATTCTAAGTCTCCAGTTGTACTATCAACTCCTCCCCACTGTTTAACCCATTCGGGGTTTTTGTCTGGAGGTCTATAATATATCCCGACCCAAGTCTTCTTAACTTCAACACTCTGTCCCCCCATCTGATGTAAGCTGGGACACAATCAATACTGAAAAACTGTGATAGATCCCTATCACTTTTATGTTTAATGGCAAAGTGCCTTTCAACCAGATAATTCCTATCCTGCTTTGCTATGGCACGCATGTTTTCGAGTATTCTTATTTTGACATAGTGTATCGTGCTGCCTATATACCTGAGGCCACACTGGCACTTCAGGCAATAGACAGCATGTGTGGTCTGACAGGTCATACATTTATTGATTCTTTTTCCTGATTTCAGTCCTTTAACTTCACAAGTTTGTGCGCAAGCTCATAATATACAAGTACTTTAAATTAAAACCAACTACAAGGGAGGCAAGACTCCTTAAATTACTAAGTAAAGACACAGATCTGCTGGCAGTTAATTACTTAACCACCCTGAAGGTGCTGGAAGAACTACACCAGAAAGGATCAACAGAGGATCTGAGAGCCGCCGTAACACTAACACAAAAAACAAGAAGCAGCAGGGAGTGGGTTTAAACCACCATCACAATTTTTACCGCAGATGCCATTTGACGCAATAGACACTTTTTCAGAAGCGGTAATTAAAGATCTAACAAAATTCAGAGAAAACAAAAAACCCTCTAAAGTTAAAAAGAACTTAACTAAATCTCAGAAAACTGCAGTGATGAATCTCCAAAAGGACACAACAGAGATCTGTAAGCCCTCAGATAAGGGTGGCAACATTGTCCTTATGTCTTGAGAACAATTTGTGGAGGAGGCCCTGCGACAGCTAAAAAATCAAGATTGTTATGAACAACAAAAGAGCAATATTATAACAGCATCCTACAACTGCATACTTTAATACAGAAATGGCATAAAAAATCTATGCTAGACATGGACGAATATTTTTTGGGGAGAACAATGAATCACATTTTACCAACATTTTATCACTTACCCAAAATACACAAGGATAGTGTGAGACCACTTGGCAGGCCAATAGTTTCCTCTTTGGGCAGCCTAACGGAAAACCTTTCTAGGTTTATAGATCATTTCCTTTTTGAGTCAGTTTTTTAACTGACATCCTATATTAAGGATACTACTGACTTTATCAGTCATATTGAAGGTATACACTGGCCTCCAACGTATTGTTTTGTTTCATTGTGTCAGATATAACGAGCCTGTAGTTTTCCAGATGGACCCGCTATTTCCTCCTCTGATTGCTCATTCTCCATCATGTCAGATTCTGAGGTTTCCACTCTGGCTGGTATTGCTGTTGTTGTTGCCTTCTTTATTGACACTTCTTCCCTTGATTGTTCGGATTTTTTCGCGAAGGTCAATATCTTGCCCATCGCATAATCGCTCTCGTCACACTCACATTTCTCTTGTTTTCGTTGTTTTCTTTTTATTTCATACTAGCAGCCCACCACAGCATTGCCTGGGGCAGAAGGGGGCTGGTGGCCGCATTTCCAGATTGCGGCAGCATTGCCCGGGGCAGAAGGGGGCTGGGGGCAACATTTCTGGCTTGGGTGCACTCCCGCCCCGGCCCCCGCCCACCCCAACATTGCCCAGACCGCCACCCGCCTCCCGCCCGCCTCCCGCCTCCTGCCTCCCACCTCGTCTTTGCCTTTGCCTTACCCCGCCCGCCCCGACATTGCCCAGACCGGCTCCCGCCTTCCACCTCCCGCCTCGCCTTTGCTTTTGCCTTACCTGAGCCGCCGCTCTTCCCTGCGCTCCGGACTTCACCGCCACTCCTCCCTGCTCGTCACCGCTCCTCCCTGCCTGTCGTCATCACGCACGTTGCGGACATCGCTAGGTCACAGCCAGCGCTACGTCGCGGCTGGCGCTACTTTTAGGGGACTACTTTGTTTTTAAAGTTACATTTTTTAATTTACGTTTTTTTAAAATTTTATGCAGCCTATGTCCATCCACACACCCTGAGGATTACAACAATGTATTGGGTGTTTTGATTGGCGCTGTGGTTCCCGAGTTTACCTTGCCAAAAGGTTTCTGTTCTCTCTTTATAATAGTAGTATAGATTGGGATAGCCGTTTTCTCATTGCTTCCCTCAGTTGATCTTGCTGGTTCTTGTCTGTGTTCTTCATTAGCTCCTCCTCCAAAATCTCAATCTCCTTTAGAGCTTTGTCTCTATCGCTCCAGGTGAATTTCATGAGTATATTTAGCATCCCTTTGCATGATAATGCTGTGTGTGCCACCCACTCCTCCATGAGGAGTGGGTCCGGGTTCTCATATGCTGGCACGGTGTAGATACGCAATCCACTGGGGACTCTTTCCACCTCGATGTAATTCTGAAGAGAGGTGGCCTCCCACCATTTACGTATCTCCCTTTCATATAGTCATTCAAGTCTAACATATTCTGTTTGCAGAGTGTTCGGGATGTTATGAGTTTCGGTCGTTCCTAGGCTTGTCGTGTCCAATTTTTTCTTTTATGAAAATGTCTCCTGCTGCCTCCCTGAACACTGTTTCACTAAACATGTTCATTTTATGTTTAGCAGGAGCTCCGGTCCCGGGCTCCCTTTAAATAAATTGTATTTGCTGTTTCTTGCCCCTCGCCTGGTCCTGGGTCAGTATTTTACCCCTGACTTCAAATTCCTGAACTGGCTGCCGTTTGAAGCCAGAATACACCTGAAAATCGCTTGTTTGACGCACAAGGCTGTCCACCTGAGCTCACCTAGATACCTCGCTCAGAAGCTGACGATTTCTGGAGGCTCCAGAAACACTAGAGGCACAAACAATCTTTTGCTAAAGCCTAAAAGATTCCGCAAGGAAAAAACCTATAAATGCTCTTTCTCGGGAATGGCTCCCAGGATTTGGAACTCGCTCCCCCCTGAAACCAGGCTCATCACCTCTACCATACTTTTCAAGAAAGAAGTAAAAGCGATCCTCATGGCTAAATACACTTGAACCACTACTGGGGAAAAACTACAAAGACTCGATACTCATCTGTACTACTTGTTCGAACCCTTTGTATTTTATTTTGACTCTGAAATTGACTTACTTGATTGTTTTATGATATCACTTCAATGTACTTTTAACATGATTGATGTATCTGCGTATACATGCTCCCCTCCTCTGTAAAGCGCTCTGATATCTGCGAAGATCTTGTTCGCGCTATATAAAACTTTCAAAATACAAAAAATACAAAATTTGTGGTTCGCCGTGTGCACAGTTGTTACACTTCTTTGTCCGAATATCGTGAACTCCTTCACGGTGTCTCGGAACCGAGGTTGGTGACTTCGCTTAATACATACTGCTCCTGTGCACAGATGTAGCGCGTCACTCTTTCGGCGGGCGCTCTTGCGCGGCGGTGCTCCGTGATAACATTCTTGCTCCAGAGTTCTTCTCTTTTCCCGAAATGATACCAGCACTCACGAGGATAAGTTACAGAAATTTCAATTTATTTCTTTAGCGCAGCAAAACAAATGCGTTTCAGAATCAATCCTTCGTCTGTGTTTACATTTTGCAAAAATGCGTAGTGTATCGTAGTTGGCATTTTTTGCTCGCTCATTTGAGATGTCATCAGTGATGTCATGAGTGATGTCACTGACCATGTCATGAGTGATGTAATATGGGACGTCATCAGCAGTGCATTGCGGGTGCGCGAGTTATCGTTAGCTGAACTAACTATAACGGGGGAATTTCAAAGGTTTTGTATATGTAAAATGACCAGCTGACCATAACTGGTGTGAAACCTATGGTTTTTTCAGTGAATGTCAAAGGTTTTCAAAATGCTAATTCCTAACTATAACGTTTGCGAAACCAATGGGTTTTTCAGTGAATATATATATATATATATATATATATATATATATATATATAAATCCTATACAAGTAGGCTTTCACTCAGAAATCTGTTTGAGAAAAGCTTTTAATTCCAACAAGATGGTACATGTAATCAAGGCCACTAAGTTGGCCGAAGCGTGTCTTGATGGAATTAGAAGCTTTTGTTGAGCAGGTTTCTGCTCAAAGACACAAGACCTGAGTCCTGTGTGGGAGTGAAGCAGCAAGACATGTATGTGCTTGTGTTTCAACTGGCGTCTCTGTTAACGCCTATTCTGATCCCAGTTCTTTGGTGCAGTTCCAAGAACAGGCAGCACAACTAGGCAAGGTATTGCAAATTGTTTATTTTTCAAATTTACACCTTACCAAGTGCGGGCACACACGCATGACTATGCATTTCAGGTAGGAGCATTCAGCTGGGCATAGGGTCAAATTGTGTCTAGAGTGCTCTCAAAGGGGAATAGTCCCCTTCCCTTGAACCTTTTAAAACCAAATTACACATGTGGGATACAATGTTACAAAGTATTTGTATCACTATGGTCTTAAAGGATAGTGCGATATTTTGGGCCATTGTTAACACACCTTTTTTTTCCGGTGTAGAGAATGATCCCATGGAGAGCAACATCACTGAGGAGCAGTGGCTCTCGCATTTTGAGGCAATGTATGGGCTCAATGTGGACGGGGACCCCCCTCTGAGTTTAATAACGTGCCGGGCCTCGCTCCCACTGATTTCTTAGGAGATGGATGTAGAAAAGGCAATCATAGAGACTTCTAATAATAAAGCACCTGGTCTATATTGTGTCCCGGCAGACCTGTATAAATGTGACCCCAAATTGTGGGCAAGGATATTAACTAATGTCTATAATGCCTCGGGTACTCAGGGGTTTCCTGATTCTTGGGCCCTATCAACAATCATCCCAGTTTTTAAAAAGTGTCAGAGAAGGGATCCTGGTTGTTATAGACCCATATCCTTGATTGATACTGCTGTTAAAATATTGGGAACATTTATTTTGGCCAACACCATGGACTGGGGGAATGACAATGAGGTCCTCTCTGACCTCCAATATGAATTTAGACAGGGAAGAAGTATTTTGGATCAGTGTCTGAATCTACATCTCATAATAAGCAAATATACGATAGCTAAAGAAGGTTCTTTATATATGGGTTTTATGGACCTTTCTTCAGCGTTCAACTTGCCTAACAGGTCGAAGCTGTGGATTATTTTGCTAGATATGCACATTTATCAATCTCTAGTTCATTTTCTGGCTGATCCGCATCGGGATCTTTCTGCAACAGTCAGGGTTACGTAGGCTAGCAAATGAACAAGGCATTTTAAGTCAGGGAGGGGCGTCCGACATATATGTATTTTGGCCCCAATTCTTTTTACCCTTTATATTAATGCTTTAGAAAAAGCTTTGGTTGAGACTTGTTTGGTTATCCTGAATGTAGGAGAACTGATTTTCCCGGTCCTCGCACACGCGGATGATGCAGTAATATTAGCTAGTATTGCTATCGGCCTTCAGAGGCTTTTGAATGCCTTTGGTCATTTTATGAAATCCTTGGATCTGATAGTTAATATAAAGTAATCCCATGTTATGATAAATGGTAAAAGAAATAGGAAAATCAAACCATTTTATTGTAATGGAGTAGAGGTATCTAGGGAGCCCTCTTTTACTTATTTGGGGGTGCTATTTGATGAAAGAGGTCCCTGGGTACCCCAACAGAAGCCAAAAAAGACTGCTGTAGTCAGGTCAACAACAGCCCTCTTAGGGTTTGCTCAATAACTGGGTGCTAGACCTTTTGAAGCCATGCTTGGTATTTAGAGATCCTAATGGTTGGCTATTGCCATGTATGGCTCAATGATCTGGGGCTATAACAGCAGGAAGGGGTACAGAATGTGGAAAATAGATTTTTAAGAACCCTCTTGTCCGTCCCTCAATCTACCTCTACCTTTGCCATCCATCAGGAACTTGGAATGGGCTATGTATCTGATTTAATGAGAATTGCCCCGTTGGTATGTTGGCTCAAAACCTGGCTTAATCCAGATTTAAACCTGAACCATCGTTCCGGCTTGATTGTGTTTCCCTAGATAAAGACAGTAGCATCCTATGGTTGCACATGTTTTTTTAAATTAGGACTCCCTGATCTTTTTGACCTTCTGGAAGGCATCAGAAAGGAAGATGTGAAATGGACTAAATCACAACTCTTGAATATATTGATTTTCAAACATGAGGAGCGGGAGCTACAGAAACCCTATGTCAGGGCCCATTATCTGATAATATCCTCTCCATCAATTGAGCCCTATTTGAGATTAGTGACCAAGCCCTTCCATCGTTGGCTCCTGAATAGATTCCGTTTTAATGTAATAATTTTTTCTCTGGGTAACATCTCGGGGAGGAGTAAACCAGAGAATCTAGGTCCATGTCAGTGTGACACCTTTTCACCGCAGGATGCATTACACTTTATGATGTTTTGTGATTTTTACACAGAAATTCGAAGGAGGTTTCTAGTTCCTCTTCTGAGGGGCAAGGGTTTTTAACAGGTCAGGCCAGCTCTCCTCTACTTGCAAATGCTTAGCAATACCTGGAATATTTTTAATATCGCTAGCTTTCTGGTTGCAGCTGTACGACTTAAAAAACAAAGATTCTCTTCGATAATTCCTGTTTGAAATTATCTATTTTTACATTGAATGAATTTAATATCTACCTGACTGCTTTTAATTTTAATGAAATATCTATTTAAAAATGCTGTTTTTATTGTCTTAAACGCCCATAATGTTTTATATTTGATATTATTGTGCACATTTTATAATGTGTTTTGTACTTTATGTGATTTTAAATAATCGAATAAAGTGTCTAGCAGACACTGCCACCATATGAACCCTTTTCCGCCCGGTCAACTCATTGACTGGGCGGAAAAGCGGCAGACAGTCTTCCCGTCCACCGCAGTCCCTCTGCTATACTAATGTGGCAGGCTAGGGTGGATCACCACCGCCATGCATGCGGTGGCGATCCGCCCTACATCCTAATGCGGCCCTTAATTCTATCAATATCCACAGGCTTTACATTTTGAACATCGCCAGAAACCTTTCTGATTTTTCACCAACCAATTTGAGTCATCTACCTTCAAATCACTCATAAAACTTTCAGATAAAATATAGATATGTAAATGTATTTATATATCATACACAAACATACCCATTTTAAAATATATACCCGCTGGTGGTCCCCACTGGGTAGTTATAGTTAGGACCACGTCGGCATATCAACTACTTTGGTACTTATGGCACTTCTAAATGCTTCACACTTTTTCTAAAGTTTGGCATGTCTGTCTGCTCTGCGCGATAGCTACTAGGGGTTGAGCTCAGGTTTAAATGACTGACACCTTTACTGGGCCTTACAAAAACAGTCATTAATAACACACACAGACACATATATATTGACTAAAAAACCAAAGGTTACAGGCACATTAAAGTTAGGCTCACATTTCATTTGTACAAAACTAGGGAAATTCAGCAGTAATAGTTAGCTGAGTTAACTATAACTTATGCCCCGTAATGCACTGTGTTTGACCTCACATAATAAATCACTCATGACATGGTGAGTGACATCACTGATGACATCGCTAATGAAGTGAATTTCTAAGATCTTTTTATTTCTATTTACTAACTGTAAATTCCCAATAACCTTTGTTGTTTTCACTGAATTTCAATGATTTTTCAAATTTTATTGCCTAGCTGTAATCTGTTGAGGTTTTATTTTTGTGAAATGAATGCCAGAATGAATACTGCCCTCTGTATTTATCCAAGAAGAAGCCACTGTTTTGTGCAACACCTCTACCCACTTGGAATACTTTCTACTGGTTAATTAGTAAGTGCTACCTCGTTGTGTAATTGTATAGTTGCATCTTCTACACTACAACTGTGTAAAAGATGCAGGGAAAATGTTTCCAGTGACCTTGTGTGCCTGTAACATTGCCAATGTGATTGTTCCTCAAGTGTCTTCTCCAGCTCTCGGTACAATTGTGGTACTGCAGAGAAAACACACTTGGATGATTTGTACTTTACAGAAGTAAGTGCTTCTTTGTTTGGTGAAGATGCTATCATATTCATAAGCATGAGGAATGCATCTCCAAAATGGGTGCGAAATGTGTTGGGGGTTCTTTTAATAAGCTATCCATCATCCTCAGAAAGGGCGGAAAGACATTGCATCCTGCTAATGCTGTATGGGGCATGTCTTGTAGGCAAGTTTACATATTTGTAGGTTGAAAAAGTTTTGAACACAATATCTGGTCTCACTAACAGATGTCAAGAAACAATCTCCTCGTCACAGACACAATATGAGATTTTGTGCTCGGCAAAAGCAAGAATGCAAACTCCTCCATTACTGATACTTTTTCACATTGGATAGGCAGAGACACCACACTTGCTTTGCCTTGGCCATACCCACGAAGTTAGGATGAATAGTACTTTACAGAAGTGGGACTTCAACTTAGGCACATGCTTTGTTTATATCTGTAAGTGCTTCCCGTTGAGGTTTCATTTCTGGTAAATGAGCATTGTGCCAGAATGAATCCTGCCCTGCACATTTATTCAAGATGCCACTATTATGTGCAACACCTCTACCAACTGAAGTACTTTCTACTGAGTAATTAGTAAGTGCTACCTCATTGGGTACATATATAGTGCATCTCCTAAACTACACTATGGAAAGGGGGTGTGTGGCCCCCCTCCCCTGGCCGAATTTGTCCCCAGGGACCCCATCACCCAGGCCCAGCCATGGCACACAGTGTGCAAAGGGGCCACAGGGGAGCCTCAAGGCCCCCATGGTCCCAGCCAGCTTCCCACCTCCTGCTGGAGCCAGCATTGCTCTGAGAGACAGGGGGCTTCTGAAAGGTAGCTCCCTATCTGTCAGAGCAACTTTTTTCATCAATTTCCCTGCACACATATTTGCATGCAGGGAAACAGATGAAAACTTTGCTTTCTGCAAGCCAGAGTTTTTTGACAGAAAGCAGAGTTATGTTTGCTTTTGCTTGCTGGGAACTGTGAACTCAGCAACAGCAAACGGCCACCTCCCGAGGATGGGAGTGGTATTTAGCCCCAGGTAGGCGGTGGTGCCCGGGGCTGTGGGGTGGCCGCACGGACCCCTGCTTTTTTCATCATAATTTACTTTGGGAGGTGGTGGTCCTAGGGGTAAGGGGACAACCACCACATACATTTATTTAACTGGCTCGGGGAAGTGGCTCTCCGTGGTGGGCCACCCAGGTCCCCCATGCATTTTTTTTTAAAAGACCTTTATTCACATATGCTTCATGTACACAGCTTTCAAGCCTACAACCCGGAGGCCAGCAGCATAGTAGCCGGACAATTGAGCATATCACACGGCCATTGACCGACAACCTTCCGGTCCGGTGGCGTTTGGTAATGGATAGCTAATTAGTGCAGTGTACTGCATGATAATATGGATGTTCAACGAATCGGCTAGTATAACCAAGGTCCTTTTATATTTAAAACTCTTATTATTAAACCAAACAGACAGTAGATATCCAGGTCACATCAGGCATGAGGAGTACATCGTAGATCAGCTAGAGATATTACATTTCAGCAGTGGCATAGTCAGCAAGACAGCAGTTTTCGAGAACATTATATCTCTGTCTCAGGCGTGGAACGTCGGGGAAGGGGTGGTTCACAGATACTTCCCCTATATTCATTCCATTTGCTCCATATCTCCCCCCATTTCTTGGGACACCTCCGGGCCACATATACTGTCTTCTCTTGCAACATAGACCAGTCCATGTCTCGTTTCCACTCAGTGAGTCGCAGAGGTGTGGCTGCCCCCCACAGTCTGGCGATGTTGCGTTTGGCTACCATTTGGCCGAGCGTTGCCCAGAGCCTGCCTCTTGCCGGTAAGTCCGTTGGCTCCCAGATATTAAGGATACAGCGTTTCACCTCCGGGTGCAACTCTACCTCCCACACATCTTGCATACAGCGTGTTACCTTCACCCAAAACGCCTGCAGTAGTGGGCACGCCCACAGCATGTGAAAGAAGGTGCCAACTACACCACATCCCCTCCTACATGCATCACTCTCACTTCTGCCCATGCTTTTTAGCCTTGTACATGATATGTATACCCTGTGGAGGATTTTAAGGGATGTATGACGTTACAACGCATACTTTTACTCCGCATACCATTACAACGCGGTATTCACAACGCATACCACTACAACGCATAGCGCTTTGGGGTGCTGGATAGTGGTAAGTATAATTTACTATTCTAACTCCAGTCCCCGTGGACCCTAGGGAAGGTGTTGGATAGTAAATTAAACTTACCTCTTATCCTAGAGCGCCCCCCAGCGCTATGCGTTGTAATGGTATGCGTTGTAATGCCTGCGTTGTAGTGGTAGTGCGTTGTAAAAAATGCGTTGTAACAGGTGAATACCATTTTAAGTTGAACAAGTCGCAATCGTGACGAAATGGCCACCTCCTTAGGGGAGGCAAGCGTACTTCTCCACTCCTTCTCATCAATTTCCAAGCCGTCTGCCTCCCATCTCCCTTTAAGGCCCAAGAGTAACTTGGGGAGGTTATTTATCAGCTTCTTGTACGTGAGTGAGATAGCATGTTTCTGTATATGATATGATATGTGTACCCTGTGGAGGATTTTAAGTTGCACAAGTCGCAATCGTGACGAAATGGCCACCTCCTTAGGGGAGGCAAGTGTACTTCTCCACTCCTCCTCATCAATTTCCAAGCCGTCTGCCTCCCATCTCCCTTTAAGGCCCAAGAGTAACTTGGGGAGGTTATTTATCAGCTTCTTGTACGTGAGTGAGATAGCATGTTTCTGTATATGGCCGTCAAGCAGTTTATCTTCGAGAGGGGAAGATTGGGGGGCACTGTGCCCTGCGGAATATGTCGTTGCAGTTAGTGGCGTACCTGAATGCATTTAAAGTACTCAGTGTCCGCGAGCTCATATGTGGTTTGTAGGTAGGAAAAGGATTTGATCCCATCTGAGTCCCAGCGGTCCCCTATCCGGGAAATACTGATCAGGTCCCAGTTTCTGAACCCTTTAGTGCGACCCAGAAGGCTGAGTCATTCCGAGAACCAAAGCGGGGTGGCCATGGTAAGTGTGTTGTGCCAGCCCATGTTACGTTGGACCCTATGCCAAAGTTGCACTGAGTGGAGTGTGGGCCCCGTTAGAGCGTGTCTGCCTGGTCCGGAAGTACAGCGCCGCTTCATAGTTCCCGCCCGGCAGCAGCCACCTGTCCATACCATACCCTGGATCGTTACCATCACTGTAGGTGCCCTGATTAATCGCTGAGAGGTGTGCTGCCCAGTAGTACCTACGGATGTCGGGAAGGGCTATCCCCCATCGTACCAGCCCAGTGTCAATTTATGCGACGCTATCCTAGGCGTCCCAGACCATAGGAGGTTTCGCTGTGCCACCTCCACCGCAGTGAAGTAAGTGGGTGGAATCAAGTCTGGGTAGTTCTGTAGGGCGTAGAGAAAGCGCGGCAGCGCCATCATCTTAAATAGCGCCGCACGGCCCAGTGAGACGGGGAGCCTCTGCCAGGCAGCGGAGTCGTGCTGGAGTCTCCGGAGGGGCTTAAGCAAGTTTCTTTCGTACATCGCCGCCTTGTCCTTGGATATAAATATGCCCAGGTACGTGAAGCCTTCGGTAGATACCTGTATGGGGCAATTTCGTGGCAGAGTGGGGGCGTCCCCATGGAGGACATACAATTGAGAGTTGCTCCAGTTGATGCTGTATCTGGAGTTCCTGCCGAAGCTAGTAAAGATGTCAAGGGCTACTATCAGTGACTTTCTAGGTCTGGACAGGTAAAGCAGAATGTCGTCCGCGTACAGGGAAATCCTATCTTCCCAGCCTTCTGTCCACCGAAGCCCCTTCAGGGAGACGTCCTGTCTAATCCAGGTGGCCAGTGGTTCCAGGAAGAGAGCAAATAAGAGGGGCGAAAGCGGGCATCCCTGGCGTGTCCCCCTCCCCAATGTGAATGTCCCAGAGACTTTATTATTTACAACTACCTGTGCCAGCGGTTCCGAATAGAGGAGTTGCACCCATGCTATGAAACTAGGGCCGAACCCCAGCTTACGGAGGACCGCCATCATGTATGGCCATTCTAGGGTGTCGAAGGCCATGGTGGCGTCCAGTGACACCACCATTGCATCTTCGGTCAAGGTGTGGCACCTCCCCAGGTCCCCGTTCAGCCGGCGGAGGTTAAGTGCCGTGTTTCGGCGGAGCATGAAGCCCGATTGATCCGGATGGACCAAGGTGTTAAGGACCGGTTGGAGTCTAGTTGCCAGGACTTTCGCTAGGATTTTTGGTTCTGCATTTAACAGGGAAATGGGCCTGTATGAGGAACATAGTTCCCTAGGCTTGCCTTCTTTGGGGATCGTCATGATTGTCGCTAGTCTTTGCTCCCGGGGCAATGTCCCGTTTGACTTACTTTCGTCAAACATGCATTTGAGATATGGGCTGACGCCCTCCGGTTTGAGCTTATAGAGCTCGATCGGAAGGCCGTTGGGCCCGAGTGCCTTCCCGGGGCGCAGATCCCTAATAGCACGTTCCACTCCCGCCGTGGTGAGCGGTTCTTCCAGGAGTTTGCGTTCCTCATCAGAGAGGGAAGGCATTTTAAGATCCGTCAGCAGCTCGATCGAGTCTTCCTCCCGGCGGTCAGACCCTTTGCGGTAAATCATTTGGAAATGTCAGGCAAATTCCGCAACTATCTCTTGTGGTTCTGTGAGTAACGTGCCGGCCTCCGACCGAAGTTCCGCCACTACTCTATTTGCTTGTTGCTTTTTGTCGAGCCTGGCAAGAAGCTTGCCTGCCTTGACTCCCTGGTCATATATCCTGCCCTCCTTGAAGGCTGCAATTTTCTTTGCCGCCTCTGTTGCTATCTCTCGGTATTCTGCCGTCTTAAGGGACAGCCGGTGACGCGCACTCGTTGTGTCCGCCAAACGCACAGTCTCCTCCATTTCACCCAGGTCAGCCTCTATCGCAACCAGTTGCGCCTCCCTCACTTTTCGCCGACCCGCAATCGCTGAGAGGGTCTCTCCCCTGAGGACCGTTTTAAAGGCCTCCCACAGAGTGGTTGCCGATTCCACTGAGCCGTCGTTGCTAGCGAAGTAGTTCGCTATTGAAAGGGTCAGTTTGTTGCGGAGGTCCTCGTCCCAGAGGTGCCAGGCGTTAATTGGTGCCACACACCCCTCTCGCTTGATGCCCATTGTGAAATGGGCCATGACCGGTGAGTGGTCTGAAATACCTCTCGCCAGGTGGGTCGCCGTCCGTACTACTGTGTCTCGGTGAAGTGGAGTAAGGATGTAATCCAGGCGGGAGAAGGAGCGGTGAGGCCCCGAGAAGAATGTGTACTGTTCGTCTGTTGGGTGTGTCATGCGCCACACATCCGTGAGGCCAAACATTTCTTAGACGTCCCCCAACCATCTCTGCCCCCGAGGCGTGTCCCTTGGTGGGTGTCTGTCTCGTGTACCAGATACAACGCGTTAAAGTCTCCCCCTATGATCAAGCACCCCTCCGGGAGGGACAGAATGAGTTTCCCCAGGTCAGCGTAGGCCTGCTTTTTGAAGACCCGGCGGGATGTATCCAGATACCAAAGTAAGCCCGCGCCGTTCCCAGGTACCGGAGACCGATTCAAATCAACCCTGTGGGTCAGTAGTAGTGTGTTCAGTGAGGAAGGGGAAGCTGCGTCGGAGAAGAATGCCCATCCCCCTCGATCCTGTTGTAAAGCCGGAGTGGACCGCCAGAGTGTACCCATACCTGTTCAGTGCTTGGCAGGTGATGCCTAGCAGGTGAGTCTCCTGAAGCAGCACCGCGTCGGGAAGGTGGCATTTAACAAATTGCAACACCATTGTACGCTTGAGTTTGTCCCCAACCCGTTCACATTCCAACTTAGTAGCTTGAGACTTTTTCCCATTGTTTAGCCATCCTTTCTTCACGAACTGCAAGTGTCCCGTGTCTCACGCCTGCCACTGAACCTCCTTAGTGCCCGTGCCTCGCTAGTGTGATCAAACAGCTACAGTAAAATTGTCAGAGTGCCACATAACCAAACTTCCCTCCCCCCTTCCCTTGCCACCCATCCTCCCTCACCTCATCTCAGTCCACCCCGAACTGACCAACTCCCCCCTCTTCACCCCCCTCCCTGCTCCCCTGCTCTGTAGGCTTGAAACTACACACATCCCCAATTAGCAGAGTGACTTTCGCCCCAGTTACCCAGAATAGGTAGAACTAGAAGTCTGTGAGACCCGTCCTCCCCTCCTGGTGTACCAACATCCCGGGTGCGTGTGCTGGTCCGGCCCCGCCCGCCACCAGAGTCCCTCCCCCAAACAGTAAGGCATGTACTCTGTCCACAAGTCCTGCAGTTTAGTGTGCCTGGCGTTCGGTCCCAGCAGTATCACTAGGTGGAACCCTTATCCCATTGTTGAGCGGCGCCCTGAAACCTGATTAAAAGAAAAACAGTACAGTTTACCACTCAGCTGCGGAGGGGTCCCTCAGTCTCATCTCCAGCCGCATCACGGAGTGTGTCCCATCTCGGGCTCGCCGAGCAGGATTTCCAGGAGCGTTGACTGTGGCCGTCCAGATCCGATCTCCTATCTGCAGATCCCGGAGATCCACCTCGGGTGTCCCTCCAGCCTTGACCCTCCGCGCCCCTTCCCTCAGCAGGTGACTCTCTGTCCAGCCAGTCCTGCACCTCCGATGGTGACATGAAAAATAAGGATTTTCCTCCGGCAAGGACCTTGAGTTTGGCCGGGAAAACATCATGTACTTGATGCCCTTTTCTCTCAGCACCGCCTTGACCCCTGCAAAGGACCGTCTCTCTCTCTCTGAACCTGGAGGGTGAAATCCGGGAAAAACCTTATTGTGGCATTATCGTAGCGCAGGTCTCCAGTCTGTCTAGCTGCGTGAAGAATGGCATCTCTATCTCTATAGTTGAGGATCTTTGCGATGATTGTTCGTGGCGGCGCCCCTGGTTTTGGCTTTGGAATGGGTGCCCTATGTGCTTGCTCGGCTGTGAATATTTTAGACAGACGCTTCGGCTTGAGGTGGTTAAGGATCAGGTCCTCGACAAAGAGTTCCGTGTTGAGCCCCTCAATTTCTTCCGGCACACCTACCAGGCGGATGTTGCTTCTTTGGGCCCTTCCTTCTTGGTCCTCCAGCCGGAGCGCCATCTGACGGTGTTGATGGACCAGATCATTCACCCGCTTTTCCAGCTCTTTCATCGACGTCTGCAGCTCCGCGATGCCCGCCTCATTCACTTTGGCCTTTTCCGACGTCTTGTTTAGGTCCGTGCGTAGGAGATTAACCTCTATGGAAATTTTGTCTATTTTCGATTCCAGGGACTCCCCCAAGGATTGTATGGCCGTCATGATACTGGTCAGGGATGGTTCTTTCTGGCCCTGTAAGTCCCCAGCCGGCGCTTCTGTCCGCTGTGCGCCCCTCTGGACTGTGTATTTGTCCAGGTTATTTGACTGTGTGGATGTACCCTGCTTGGGCCTCATTGTTGTGCACTGAATTCCCGGGTTCTTCTATATGTCGGCGCAGGTGCACCAGACGGCCTCGTGGTAGTGCTCTGTAGATTCCCAGGCCTGGTTTTGAGGATGCACGGGCGTTCACTGCCCCTTTGGGTGCCAGTTACGGAGTCTCTGCAGCAGTGTCACCTCCCGGGGCACGATGTCACTCAGCAGGCTGTCGCTTGGCGATGCGGCAATCTCGCTCCCAGCACCTGCTTCCAGCCACGGGGCCCGCCTGTCCTGAGCGTCTGGTACCGGTCGTATGGGGGCCCAGCAGCACCAGCCCAACTCGGGTTGCCCACGGGTGCTCACCGTTATGCGGGGTTGGGGCTCACCAAGCAGTCGGAGACTGCCCGCCAAAGTTGTAGGCTGTAGAGCGGGTTACCTTCTCCCGCTGCCCTGTTCACTGTGCTGCTAGGCCGGGCCCTCCGTCCGCCTGTGGCGACCCCTCCTCTCCTCGGCCCAGTCACACCTCCCGTAGGGCAGTCAAGTCCTCCACAATGTGTCACGGGTCCTCGTTAATGTCGCGGTCCCCCACTGAGGCGTCACACTCTTTTCGGGACTCACAAGGCCTCACCGCGTTCCATGTAGGCCTCAAGCCGGGGACTTGCCTAGGGAGGTGGCCGTCTGCCGTGCACTCCCACTTTGGGTCCGCCCCCGGGCCACCACTCTCACGGCCGGTGCTCGCTAATGGAGATGCACAGCAGGACCGGAGTTAGACCAGACGGTACCTCAGCTGCTGGGGAGTTCAATGTCGCAGTACAAGTGCTGGAGTCAGCGGATTTAGGGCGGTTAGGGATGTTGGGGTTTAGGGTGAACGGAGCAGTCGATTCAGGCGGCGATTTCTGCCGGCGCCTAGCCACGCCCCCCATGCAATATTTAACTATGATTTTCCCCCGGGCGATGGCTGTCCCCCCGGGACCACCAGCTCCCCAGGGCTTATGTTAAAGTACAAGCAAGAGGCAGGATGGACACCCAGGCCCAAGGGACCACCACTCCCCAGGGCTACAAATAAAATAATTGAGGAGACAGCGCTAACCCCCTGAACACCGGTGACCACCACCTCCCTGGGCTAATAGTAAATGTAATATGGGGGCCGCATGGACCCAACAGTTCCTGGGGACCACCTCCTCCCCAGGGCAATAAATAAAATTAATATGGGAAGATGCATGGACCCCTGACCCCAGTGGACTACCACCTCCCTGTAGCTTTTGTTAAATTTAATGTGGGGGCACCGCATGGACCCCCACAGGCGCCTTGGACCTCCAGCTCTCCAGGTCTTTAAATAATATGAATGGGGGGCTGTGCAGACCCTGCTTTGCCCTGGGGACCACCACCTCCACTGAGCTTTTGTTAAATTGAATGCGGGGGCCATGCGGGACTCTGCGGCCCGTGGACTTCCACCTCCTGTGGCTAAAATTAATAAAGACAGTGTTCCCGGTGTCAAATATAAGAAAGGTGGGGGGGCGTGTTCAATTATTCTGGTTCTGTATGAGCGAAATATGAGCCAAAATATAACAACCATGTAGCCTTTGTTGTTTTCATTGAATTTCTACAGTTTTCTTCATTCTAGCACTTGAGGATGCGTTATAAAGTTTGAAAATGTTTTAATTAAGATGTCATCGGATTCAGCGATGCGCTTTGGCTGTTAACAGCCTTTTTCACAATGTGAGACGCCATTTTACCAGTCATTTGAATAGTCACAATGTGAGTGTGTTAAATATGACATCGAAAAAATTCTTGGGTTCTTTCATCTTCCATGTGCTATACTCACAACAGCTAAAAATCTATTTTCCATACATGATTAAATAAATATTTACATATAAGACAAAGGTCTCCTGAATGCCTAATACCCTCTTTCCCAGCTCTCCTATTTAATCTCATATTTTATGTTATGTTATGTAAAAGCGCACATTCACCAAGTGGTTTCTTGGCGTTGAGGGAGGATGGCAGCAATTGCAAAATAGAGAGTGGGTTTTCAGTTGTATGCCTGGTTGAATAGCCAGGTCTGAAGCAGTTTCCTCAACTTGGTGTTGGAATCTGTGGTGCGTAGATTAGGGGGAAGGGTGTTCCAGAACTGGGGGGCCAAGATCGTGTTTCTAAGACCTCCATGGTTTTTTTCGTTTAAAGGCATGGGGGACCAGCAATTTTTTTTTTGAAGAATGTAGGTCGCGAGAGGGGATGTACCTCTGTATATTAGAAGCGATGAAAGGGCTTTGTAGATGGTACAGCCCAACTTAAACAGACAGCATTGGAGAAAAGGATGCCAACGAAGGCTTGTCAACAATGGACTCACATGCCGGTGCTTGGGCTGACTAAAGATGAGCCTAGCGGCCTGAATCTGGACCAGTTGCAGCCAATGTAACTTGTAGGTCGGTCTGCCAGTATACAGGGAGTTTGCGTAGTCAATACGCAAAATGACCAGGGCAAAAACCACTTGAGTCAGAGCTACAGTGGAAAGGAATCTGCTGATTTTCCGAATTCTACGGAGATGGAAAAAACACGCAGAGACCACTGAGCTAATCTGAGCCTTCATGGTTATATTTGATCAAGTTTCTTTCCTCACAGCTCCAACATCAATGCATAAAGATTGGCAGTTCCTTCTCAGTGCCTCCACCAAAAGCATCAGATGAGTCACTGAATCCGATGACATCTTAGTTAAAACATTTTTGAACTTCTAGAGTGCAGATTCTACTTTATTGGAGTGAATTAATTTTGTTATCTTAAAGGCGCTTGTAGAAGCGCCATTGCAGCGCTACCAACAATTAGGAGCAGGCTGGTCATACTCATCCAATCTAGGATGGAGGATTCTCTCTGGCCCAGATGCTGCCCAGTCAATCAGAAATAAAAAATATCTAAGAACAGTGTATAACATTTATAAAAAAAGACTCTATTCACTTAAAATAACTAGTCTGAAGGTGCTAAACATCTTACTACCTACAATCTTCATACTGTGGTGAAAGCTTCACAGATAGCCCATTTCTGAAGCAAAAGAAGCACATGTACATAAGCTAGTACTTGAGGGACACAGTCTTCATTGTTATGTAGATATTGTCATGCTGAGACAATTCTGTCTATTAACTCAAGACTGCTTACAATGCTAGGGACCCTAACGTAAAACGGGACCGACCGCATCCATTTAGGATGCGACCGCCACCCTGGCGGTTGCATCCCGCATCTTTTACAATGCGACAGGCGATGCTGTAAGCAGCATCCGCAGCAATGTAAAATATGCATGTTGTGCATTGTCATACACAACGTGACAGGCACCGCGCGGTGCCTGCCACCTTGTGCATGCCAATGTAGGGGGGTACCATGGGTACCCCCCAAGTGCAGCCACCCGCCCCCCACTTCCCCCGGGGGCCCGCAGCGGGCCCCCATAACCATTTACCATATGCCTTTCCATGATGGAGTCTCCGCCATGGAAAGGCATATGCACCGCAGGCATCGTAATATGGATGAAAGTGCCTGCAAGGCACCACCACCACATTGTGAGCATTTTCTGCCCGTCCGCCGCTCTACTCCCGGCCATTGTGATATGGCGGGGGGTAATTTGCAGGCGGCCGGTGAAAGATGTTGGGCAGATTGGGATTGTATTGTGATTTCATATTTAATCCACTGTGACTGAGCTGGTTGCTATTTAGACCCAAATGTTCCAGGATAGCATTAACGTCTCTTTCTTGGCTATGCTTATTGTGCATTTCTAATTCCTGTAGGTCACATAGCAAATCCATATCTCCTGTTTGGAGATCAGCATTAGTTATGGTGACTTCTTGCCTTGTTGCTGTTTTTTTTACCCAATTGTCATTTTGAACAGTTTCATCAACATAAGTTTACGAATAAACAAAAATAAATCTATCCGGTATCAGTGTAATTGAAGGCTGACGATTAAGCAAATCTAATTTAGATTCGATATTTGTGATTCTTTTGTATATAAATATACACATAACTTTATTGATGCACACAGCCAGGAAATCAAACAAATGTTGCATAGACAAACGTATATCCATCAATTCTTAATCGCTGATTTACAATGGTCTGACAAGCATTGACAATGTTCTAAAAAAAAGTAATATGAACATTTATTGATGAACTTTGAATTCATGTTCGTGATTATTGCCGATAACGTGAAGTAACGTGAACTGTGTTCATTAACCTTGAATCCAATTTCTATAGGAATTTGGTGTTCAGGAAGTTATTTGACAAAGGCAATATTGTCCTTTATTTTGGTGCATAATAAATGAATAGAGTTGAGCTGTCTCCTGGTGTGCAGCTTCCTTCATTGTACACATTGGTGGTTTTGTGGAAGACTCCATACGCATATATAATTATATCAAGGCTGTCCGCAGCCGAAACATGTTGTTAGGAAAATAAACACCCTTGGAGTAGCAGCGGAGTTGCGTGTGATTTGGGATCTGAGAGCACCGTTCCTTTGGAACTTTTGGAACTTTGCATACCGGCGTGCTCGGCCGGCATTGGTGCTACCTCCCTCGGGGCCGCAGACAGCGCGCGCAGAGCGGACTTGGAAAACATATATATATATATATATATATATATATATATATATATATATATAAATATATTATATTACTTTAAAACAATTAATAAACTGTAATAAATATTTTTTTTATAATTTGAAAATGATATAATAATTACAAATATATATATATATATACACCAATAGCATTAAATCTATTAGAAAACCATTCTTTTATAAACTAAAACATTTGGGGCCAGATGTAGGTAATTCTATTTTACCGATCCATAAATACCGAATTTTACCGATTCTGTATTTATGAATCGGTAAAATAGAAGGGGGGAGATGTAGGTAAAATCGGTAAATTACCGATTCTGTAAAAATCGGTATTTACCGAATCGGTAAATACCGATTCGGTAATGCCCATTGATTCCTATGGGCATTGAAGCCCATAGGAATCAATGGGCATTACCCAATTGGTATTTACCGATTCTGTAAATACCGATTCCAGCAAGGGTGCAGGAGGTGTCACTTGGACACCCTCTAGCGCCCCAAATACTGGCATGTGTGCCATGTGGCACACAGACATGCCCTAAGGGCATGTTTGTCTGTCACATGGCATAGGTGTGCATGCACACATGTGCATGCACACCTGTATTCGGTATTTTACCACCCAATTGGATTGGGTGGTAAAATACCGAATCTGTAAGGCCTTTGGGACTCAGAAGAGTCCCACCTACATCAGGAAGTTACCTAATCGGTAAAAATACTGATTCGGTATTTTACCGATTCGGTAAATTTACCGATTCGGTAAATTTACCGAATCGGTAAAATAGGGCCCCTACATGCCAATTACTAAATAGCAGTTGGTAATGTCCAAAATCGGCTGTTACCGACCGGTATTTCGGCTCCTACATCTGGCCCTTAACTATTTAAAAATCTTTCAACTTAAATTAACCACTCCAGTGAGTGCAACAGTAGAGAAAGTGTTGGATAATGTAGGGGTAAAAAATTACTATTCACACTCCAGTGAGTGCAACAATAAGGATAGTGTTGTATAGCGGAGGGGTAAAAATTACTCTTCCCTCTCCAGTGAGTGCTGCAGTAGGACAAGTGTTGGATAGCGGAGGGATACAATTTACTATTCCCACTCCAGTGAGTTCAACAATAGGGAAAGTGTTTGTTAGCGGAGGGGTAAAACTTGCTATTCCCACTCCAGTCAGTGCAACAGTAGGGAAAGTGCTGGTTAGCGGAGGGATAACATTTACTATTCCCACTCCAATCAGTGCAACAGCAGTAAAAGTGTTGGATATTCTAACTCCAGTTAGTTCACAATTAATTAGTATGCTAAAAATGAAAATACAAATATATTTAATGTTACAAAAAATATATTTTAAAGTTAAATGATAGAAAAATACCTACAAATATTATATTAAATGAAATAAAAAATAATATTAAAATAAAATTAATTAGAAATTATTTTGAAACAAAAACATTCATTATTACATAAGTATACTTTTTAAATTTCCTACCCTTTAACACCACACAATTCGCAACCCACATCTAAATTTAAACAAATGTGCTTACATAATTAACATAATTAATTACCAGTTAAATAAATATTATTAATTAGAAAACAAATTGAAACTCATAAAAATGTATAAACTTCTGACACTTTATCCCTATAAACCCCACAAACCACAGCAAAAATTAAACAGTAATAAAATTAATTTCACAACCGCTTACCCCAAAAAAAGTAAAAGCCACACATCAAAAATAAACAAATACCCTAATTAAATACAAATTCGCAACTAATTATTAATTAATTAAACATAAATTACTCCCCAGCCTTTACACCTATGAACCACACAACCCACACCTAAAATTAATTACTCAATTTCCATAATTAATCTTCAATCAATGAATTAATATAAATTAACAACTGACTAATTAATCAAAAATTACTTCCCACCCTTTACCCTTATAAAACCCACAACCCTCATCTAAAAGAATCACACATTACCATAATTAATTATCAATTAATTAATGAATTAATATTAATTAACAACCAATTAATAATTAATTACTAATAAATTACTTTCCTCAATTAACAACACTATAAAATCTAAATTAAACAAATTAATAAAAAATCATCATTAATTTATTATATTTGATTTACTTACCACCATAAAACTAAAAACACAAAAGTTATTTAAAATAAAATTGATTACTACAAAAGATTGAACACATATATTAAAAAACAATCCTTATACAAAAAAATGCATCACATGCATTTAAAATATAAACTAAAATACATAACACTAATTAATAAAATCAATATTTTAAACAACTATATTTTTGCAAACTGCGATATTTCTTAACTTAAATGAGATATTCTTGACCACGATATTCTTGCTGTAGATATTTCTGTGTCACGATATTTCCAACTCAATAATTGTGTAAGTAGACTTTTCCAACTCGATATTCTGTCTGAATACCATCTCCAGCCAATGCCTCTTTGCCTCAGGGTGTGCTCACTTTGCCACCTTACATATTTTTTAACCTCATTTTCAGGACGCTGGGTCATTGTCCCAGAGTTCTGTAATGGCTGCTTCAACATATTGTTCTGATGTGACCAGCCAATCAGATCTAGATATTGCTATCTTTTTAACCCATTCATGACCAACCTGGGCACCTCTTAAAATGCAATTTCCTCCAAAATAGTTGGATGGATTCACACCAGATAACAAAAAGCAAGCGTGTAAGTAAAATTCTAACTGTTGCCACATTTGGTGTAATTCTGTTAGCATAGTTTTTTTCCAAAATGTCCTATGGGAATTGATCTGGGAAATAAATATTTTGGGAACCCCCTTTTTTTGGCCTTTGCTTGATGGATCATGCTCAAATTTTCCAGGAAGGTTCTGAGTCAAATGGTGTCAAATTTATTAGTGAAACAAATAAATGCTCTTACAATGGAAACTGTAAAGAATATTAATTGTGCGTTAACTAATTAGCCCTTAACTACTCTTCATGAGTTGAGTTGAGTTGAGGAGAATTTGTATAGCGCTACTTTACCCGTAGGCGTCAAGGCGCTAAAGATGGAAAAAGAAAGCCGTGTGAGGGGAAAGCGGGGAGAATGGTTAATGGTAAGCCTCCCTGAAGAGCCAGGTCTTCAAAGCCTTTCGGAAGAGAGAGTGAGAGGTGAGTTCCTTAATCTCAGCCGGAAGAGAATTCCAAATTTTAGGAGCACAGGAGCTGAAGGCTCTGTCGCCCCATCTGAATTTTTTGGTTTTAGGAACAGACAAAAGATATTTATTGGCTGAGCGAAGTGTCCTGCCAGGAACGTAGTGGGTCACCAGGGGTTTAATGTCTTCAGAGCCAAGCCCGTGCAATGCACGATGGGTGAGACACAGGACCTTGAACTCTATTCTGGCCTGGATAGGAAGCCAATGAAGGTCCTTCCTAATAGAGGTGGCTGAGGCAAATCTTGGGGCATCAGCAACAAACCGAGGTGCTGCATTTTGTACTGTTTGTAGATGCTCTATCTGGGATTTATAGATTCCAAGGTACAAGAGTTGCAGTAATCTAGCCTTGAGGAAATTAGGGCCACCGTAACCAGTTTACGGGCATCGGTGGAAAGATAGTGTACTAATTTCCTCAAGGTTCTAAGGACACCACAGCAGGTAGAGGTCGTCCTGCTAACTTGTTTTTGGAAGGAGAGCTTGGTATCAAAAATAACACCTAAGTTCCAAGCAGACTGGGAGGGCGATGGACAGGCTCCAAGGGTGGGAGGCCACCAGTCCATTGACCAAATCTCCTCCTTGCCTCCGAAGATCAGCACCTCTGTTTTTTCCCCATTCAGTTTAAGGGAATTCCTCACCATCCAATTTGCAACCGCTTCCATGCAGTTCTTAAAGTTTCGGCCTGTAATATCAGCAGTTTGAGAAAGAGAGACCATGATCTGGGTGTCATCTGCGCAGGAGAGAACTTCCAGCCCAAAAGATCTTACAAGCCTGGCAAGAGGTGTAACATAAATGTTGAAGAGCGTGGGGCTCAGGGACGAGCCCTGAGGCACCCCGCACTGCATAGGTTTAGCTGGGGAAAGAAAGTCACCCAGCTTGACCCTCTGTGCACGGCCATCCAGGAAAGATTTCAAAAGACTAAGTGCCGATCTGTCCACTCCTATTTTCTTGAGCCGTTCGACTAGGATGGAGGGGGATAGGGTGTCGAATGCGGCAGTAAGGTCGAGCAGGACTAGAAGCGTAGATTGGCCACTGTCGACCTTAGCACGGATGTTATTAGTGACGACTGTCAGGGCGGACTCGGTACTATGAGACCTGCGAAAGCCGTGCTGGGAGGAGTCAAGAAGGCTGGAGTTCTCCAAGAAGGCACTCAGATGGTGATTTAAGTGGGCCTCTAGCATTTTTGCGGGTGCCGGGAGTAGTGAGATAGGCCGAAAATGTTTTAGGATCCTGGAATCCAACGAGGCCTTTTTAAGAAGGGGCTTAACTATGGCCATTTTCCAGGAAGTCGGAAAGGCGCCTCGACGGATGGCCAGATTAATAACTTCCAGGAACGCAGGGAGTAAAACATCTCTGCATTCTTTGAAGACCTTCAGAGGACATGGATCGAGGGGAGAACCTGATTTAAGCCTATCTAAATGCACATTAAGTTGCTCTAGAGTGATCGGGGGAAAATAAAAGAGCTACCCTGTGGTGGCTCTGTAGGGTCTTCTGTGACAAGATATGGCAGTGGGGCAGGGGGGGATCCTAATTCTTGGTTAAGAGCTTCTAAGCTTGAGTGAATGTCAGCTATCTTTGTGTGGAAAAAGGAGGATATCTGGTCACAAAGCTCCTGGGTTTCTGTTACCGGATTAGGGGATTGCAGAGCCGACAAAGAGTCAACAATTTTGAACAGTTCCCTAGAGGAGCTGCGGGAAGCAGTCAGTTTAGAAACATGTAGTTTCTTTTCTGCAAGAACCGCAGTTTTGTAGACTTTGAGTAGGAGTTTGTGTTTATTCTTTTCATCTGGATCTAGATTGACTCTCCAGAGCCTCTCTTGTCTCCTACATCCCTGCCTCAGTAACCTGAGAGTATCGGAGTACCAAGGGGCCGAGGGGCGCTTCCTAGCAGAATAGGTCTGTTTGACCGGGGCCAGTTTATCCACCGCTTTTAGAATAGCATTATGCAGATCAGAAGCTGCAGAGTCAATGTCATTTGCTAATGATGAGCGTTGGCTGGGCAAAAGGGGAGCTAATAGTTCACTATTTATCCCTCTGATGTTTCTTTTGGGTTCCCACTTACAGGGGTCTGCTAAGGAAGTGGGGAAGCTGGGGTATGAAAAGTCCAAGGGGATAGCCATGTGGTCTGACCAGGACAGAGGACGGGGGATCCGAGTCTCTACCCTGGGGTCATTGGTAAAGACCCCGTCCAGGGTGTGACCGGCTAAATGTGTGGGGCCCTCTACTATCTGGTTTAGACCAAAAGAAGCAAATGAGTCCATCAGGGAAGCAGTGTCTCTGGAATCCTCTATATCTAAATGAAAATTAAAATCTCCAAGATTGGTAAAGTTGGGTCTATCAATGTAGGGTTCGAGCAGCTTAAGAAGCTTCTGACAGAAGGAAGGCCGGGGGCCAGGAGGCCTGTAGATCAAAATCCCAGCAAAGGAGATTGAGGGGGGGAGTTGAGCACAAAATAAAGAGCCTGAAAGGGGTCAGATGGCAAAGAAAGGTGCTCAGTTCGGCATCTGTGTAAAATGCCCAACCCCACACCCCTTCGCCCTACTCTGTCCATTCTGGACAGCGAATAACCCTCCGGGATGGCATCCAGGAGTTCTGGTCCAGAGTGATCTGCTGCCCAGGTCTCCGTGATAAAGACCCAGGGAGGTTTTCTATTTGAAGTAAAATCCCTGAAGGCGAGATTGTTTTTAATTAGGGATCTGGTATTAATAAGGAACCCAGTCTCTTTGCTAAGCTGGGGGGGCTAGTACCGTCCCGGTCTAGAGTGTCTATTTCGGGGGATATGAAGGCGGGGACTAGCATCTTTTCCCGTACATAAGCACTTAAGGGCTTCCGGGAAACCCTCAGGTGGGACCGTATGATGACAAAGTATCGCTGAGGGTTTGAAGGATAGCAGGGTATGTACGGAGTATGTACATCTAGCAGGGACGGGAAGATCTAGCTGAGCAGCCTGCCTGGCTCCCGGCGCTTCCTCAGCGCTGACGGGCGCAGACAGGCCGGACTCTGGCGCGACTCCGGCGCAGGTCCGGCGTGTCCGCTGCTTGCGTCCGCTGCTTGGAGCCATATGCATCCCTTTTATGCTTAGCGCTGAACTGAGCAAAGCGCTTCCTCCCACTCCAAAATGGCCACTGTAAACTGATCCCCGGGGCCAGCCAACTCAGCACCTCAATCAGCTGCAAACCGGCCCCAAATGCGAGAAAGACGAGGGAAATGAAGCACAATGCGCTCCGAAATCGAGGCAAAGTGCAAGTGCAGGTGAGATTAAAATAATATTAAAACAGTTTAAAAATGCGAGAATTTCGTGGCACAGTGGGGAGAGGGTAGAAGAAAGCAGTACAATCACAGAGCAACCTCCCGGCTTCCGCCTCAGGAGGGGAGAGACACACACACAGCAAGGGAGAGGCAAGCAGGGAATGCTCCTTTTATGCTTAGCGCTGGACTGAGCAAAGCGCTTCCTCTCACTCCAAAATGGCCGCTGTAAACTGATCCCCGGGACCAGCCGACTCAGCACCTCAATCGGCTTCGAACTGGCCCCAAATGCGAGAAAGACGAGGGAAATGAAGCACAATGCGCTCCGAAATCAAAGCAAAGTGCAAGGGCAGGCGAGATTAAAATAATATTAAAACAGTTTAGAAATGCGAGAATTTCGTGGCACAGTGGGGAGAGGGTGGAGGAAAGCAGTACAATCACAGAGCAACCTCCCGGCTTCCGCCTCAGGAGGGTAGAGACACACACACAGCAATGCAGCAGTGGAATCATTAGCCCTTCCCAAAAAAACTCCTTTCAAGCTGTGGTTTTTAGAAAAGCTTAGAATGCAAAACAGCTCTGTTGAAGGAAGGAATGACAGTGGAGATCCAACTATGATTCACAGGATAGGAAGAATTACTCACAATCTATAACAGACAACAAAAAATGAATCATAGAAGAGAAAAGCAAATCCTGCTCTACAAAAATTCTACAGTCCAAGAATTCCACTAGAATTATTTTGTACGGTAAAAAGCTTAGCTAAAGACCGAAACCTATCAATAACCACTGCAGTCAGTAGTTTTTCGACTCAATAACTAAATTAATTCAGGGCAAAGTGGTGAAAGCTTTCAACAATTTTACCATTAATAAACAAAATAACATAGTAGACCAAACAATTACTGCAATACCTCCTTCTTTCAAAGTATTTGAGACTTTTTCTACTTTGAACATACAACAGGTTCAAAAACTAATGAAGACCGCTAAATCAGGTTCACCCTTAGACCCTTGTTCTCCTAGGGGAGTCCACCTTGCGTCAGAAATTGTAAGTGACCAATTGACGACAATATTCAATGTATTTATCAAAATTGGACACTTTCCAGGCGAATGGTAAAATGGCCTCCGTTCTCCCTTTAATAAAATACCTAATCTGGACCCATTGGAGCCCAGCAGGTATAGGCCCATTTACAGATTGCCATTTCCTTCAAAAGTATTAGAAAAGGCGTTAAATTTAGAACTAATTACCTTTTTAAATGCCAATAAACTTCTGGACTCAACCAAATTAGGCTTTGGAGAAGCACATAGCATGGAGACCACCTTGGTCATGGCCTCTGAAGAATTAACATATATTGGACATAGGAGGGAAGGCTGCCTTGATCCATCTGGATTTCTCGGTGGCCTTCGACACAGTCAACCATAACATTCTTATTGACTGACTCTCTGAGCTAGGAATAAACCGTGTACAACATCTGGCAATGGGAGCATACGCTTCTGATCAATTTAGGCTGCCATGTTGGGTACCGCAGGGCTCTTCGTTGAACCCTACACTTGTCAATCTTTATTATCACCCCACTGGCTAGACTCATCAGATCTTTCAGCATTTCAGTCGTCTATTACGCTGACAATACCCAGTTAATTGTTTTGGTATCCAGCAAAATAAAGGAAACAGCAGAACGCTTCAACACCTGCATGGCCCAGATAAACAAATGGAGGAAGACCAATTGCCTAAAACGAAACTCTGGGAAATCAGAGGTTCTCCTCCTGGCCAATGACACCTCTTTCTGGTCAAGTAGCTTGTGGCCGATAAACTTGGGCTTCCTTCCATCACCCATAAGAAAGGTGAGAAATTCAGGAATTATCTTTGATGCTAGATTAACTTTCAAAGGTCAGATCAATGCTCTGGTATCAGCAGTCTTTTTCATCTTAAAGATGATTAGGAATATCCGTTCCTTCATTCCTTTAGATCTCCAGAAGACAGTCATGACTGCACTAGCCCTGTCCAAATTGGAGTATGGAAATGCACTAATCCAAAATATCCAACAAGATTCTTGTAGAACTTGCAGATGCTACAAAATGCATCTGCACGACTGCTCCTGGGCATCCCTAAGTATCAATCTGTGTCCCAGAGTCTGACCAAACTACATTGGCTCCCACTCAACAAAAGTATAAAATGTAAATCATTATGTTTAGTCTTTAAGGCGGTACATAATATTGTCATGGACTATCTGAGAGATCTCTTTACTTGGTACTCTAATTCAAAAAACCTACGATCCTCTGCTGGTAAGCTACTGGGGGTCCCCAGAATTAAGCGAGATCACTGGGGAAAGAGAAGTTTCATTGTAGGAACAGCTAAACTCTGGATCGTACCCCCTTAAATCAGAAAGACAATCCTAATCTTTAGTCTTTTAGAAAATCTTTAAAAGCCTGTTTTTGTAATAACTAGTGTTAGTAACGCTTAGCATCCTGCATCATACCATTGTGAGAAGTGGTGCCAAGATGCCTCAGTGCATTGGAGCGCTATACAAAAATGTAAATCTAATTAAATCATATCTAATATTTAAGGCTAAATTAATCAATACCATGGAAATTAGACTTCCATGGGCACTTAACATATATATTGGGAGTTATTTTTTGACACATTATATTGTGCACTGCTAAACACACAGGCTTAAGAAGTCCTCCCAAATGTGTTCCAAAGTAATGTAGCAGGAATGCTACCAACTTTATCAGAAAATTATCTGAGTGGGCTCCCAATAAATATTACTGATGAAATATGAAGTATTATTAGTTCCCTTTGTAAGCAGGTAAATTATTTCCTCATAGCACATTTAATGGACATTGACATGCCACAATATTTTGCCAGTTGGGTTACAATTAGTAGGTATAAGTGTGATGCATGTTAATTTACAAGACTTTTCCAGCTTCATCCACTGAATACCATATGTATAGGGCAAAATGCATGAAACATAGACAAACAAGTTTATTGTGAATAATATATGCATATTATTCATGAACTTTGGAACATTCATTGACATGTCCATTTAATTAATTTTGCTTCATATAATACTGGTGGATATGTGAAAAAATCTGTGGGAAATTACCCACAATTCTGAAGAACGTGTATTACCTATGGATAGGGTGTAGCGAGGTGACTACTATTTAGATAGCTATAGTTAGGAAGCATTCCTTCATTAGCAAAAAACATGCACTGCACACCAAAATATTTATTCGAAGGTGGAAAGGAGCAAGGTTGTTTGCCAGGGAGCATGCCAACCCCGCCTTATTTTTTATCATGTCCTGGAACCAGGTGCCGCACCACTACCTCCAGATCCCCTACCACCTGTGCTCATCGGCTGTACACTGTCCAGGAGTGTGATAAATAGTCCTTTTATTTTCATTGTGATATGTGGAAATAGAAGAAGGCCTACTAATATACATTGATTGGTTAAGAATCACTATATGGGATGTCTTTCTGTTTCAGTTACCTCAGTGCATATCAAAGAGGTACTGATCTTTTGTACCCTTCTGTTATAATTTAAGGCAACTGGGACAAGGGTAGGAGGAAGGTTGACAGAGGTAGCAAAGAGTCCTAGTCCCCAGAAATAGAAGTGAAGAGTCCCACCACCTGAAATAGGTGCCCGTGGTGCCCCATGGTAATAACAACACACAATAAGCCCTGATAGGAAGCTATCTAGAATGTATATTTCAGGCCATTGCATGTTGATGTTTGAACTTTAATTGAGAACGTGGTATCAACACAGTGTCTGACAATGCGATTAAGGCCAGGAGACCTGCATTCTTTGTTTGAGGACCCCCTAGAAGTATCCTCACAGGTGTGCACATGTAAAAGTGAAAGTGTCATTGACTGAATTGTTCTAATAAGAAGGCATCCATGATCAAATTAATAATGTATGTGTAGCTATGAAGAGGACATTAAAAATGCATTTTTAAAAAATGTCTTCAATAAAGTTTATCACACTCTTGTGTAGTCAAATAATGCAATAGGATACCAGATGCATAAACATAAAGGGGAGGAGAGGCTACAGGCAGGAAAAGACGAATGTCAAAGTATACTCAGATATATGGCAAATCTGTCCAAGAAGGTGCTGAGAAGTAGACTAATAATCTCTAGCTGGATTGTTTCAAGGTAAAAGTGAACTTAGGGATCGATTAGGATGGCGGTTGGAAAACCATTCCGACCACCGTGGTAGCGGAAATTAACCATTCACTGGTACTGTGGCAAAACCAGCGGTCAGATTAGGATCAATCGCCAGAAAAGCCGACTACAGCAGACCGATGTCACAAAAGACAGCAGGGAGCGAAGGGAGCAGGTGAAAATCCATCCACAGCGGTCAGATTTGCTGTTGAAAGACCCAAAACCGCTGCACAGCCAGCGATTGACCACAAGTCAAATTACTATACGATTGCTGTGACAGCGGAACGATCCGCTGTTTCTGACTGCTGCAATCTCAACTAGTGATGAATGGAAAGCCGGTGGAAGGCCGATTGTATTCTCACCGCTGCGGTCGCTACGAAACAGTATTGGCTATCGACGAAAAAGCACACCACAAGACCACCAAGTGCGGCCATGAACCTGGCTCTGCCTCAAAAAATACCTAACACAGCCCAATGACACATCCCCATGGCAACTAAAAAATACAAATCCCAGGTCAATCCACACAACACACTTGACAGGAATTCTCCATTTTTACCCACCCACATATCCAAGCATAAAACCAGCCCCTTCCCTGACCAGAATCCTTTTCAATACGCCACGAATGAAGGGCCCAACCCCACAGCACAAAGGAGAGGCAAATCACCACACTTCTGACCTGAACAACAACACACACATGCCACACACATCACTACTACCACCTTCACAACTGCACTTTCCACACATCTGCACACCATGTCACAGAAGAAAATGCCTAAATTCAATGACAATGAGTTATCAGTGATCGTATATGAGGTAATCAGAGTGGAACCACATTTGTTTGGTACCCTGGTCCAACAGACACAACAAGTCAGAAAAAATCAAATGTGGGAATGGATAGTCAACAAAGTCACTCCACCTGGCCCCCTGTCCCAAAGCCCAGCAGGATGGAACACTCCCCATACCCACAACCATGTGGTAGCGATTCACCCCAACTGCGTGCCAGACAAGTAAGTAGACAGTGTATGCTCCCCTGCCATTCCTATAAAAAAGCACAGAGTCATATGACCACACCAGCCCTCACATGTCATCCAACTTGGCATAGATCCAATAGGCACTTACAGTGTGCAGACAGGAAAGCATTTGTAACTGTCACAGAAATTAAAGTTTGAACCACCAAGACACATGTTGACGGAATTCAGGCCACAATCATGGGGGCAGAGCAACAAGGCCCATAGGAACACAAACCATGCATGGTCAGTTGGTAAAAGAAAGTGAAGTACATGATATGACAAAGGTATGCATAAGATTCCAATGGCAAGTCATTACTCAGATGTAACATCTTTCATGCAGAGTAAACAAAACAAAAGCCTCACATAAAGTTGTCGTGCTGCTAGTCGTTGTATGATAACATGCCCTTGTAATCACACAACCTGTACGTGGAGCATGGTATCTATTGACCTGTCACAGCAGGGACATGTAATGTATGTACCTCAATATCATGTGATGATGCTCATTTCCGTGCAGCCAAACAAAGATATATCAATGTAAACTGGGTGATGTATCACATGTAACATCCAAACATCTAACACCAAGCTTGTGGGGTGCACTTCAATGACCAGTTCACCTCTGTCCAACAGTTGATTAACAATTGACTGCAGCAGAAGATAAACCGACCTGCAGAGCCAGTCTCTACCCCCACCCCCCGGAACATGGACCCTCAGATGCAGACTCCCTCAGTTTCTCAGATAAAGAGAACGAACCTGGCCCATCAGGACTGCCAGGGCGCACCACGTCCCCGACCTCCACTGTCCCCACCACCACCTCAGCAACAACAATTGCACTCACCCCTAATGCAATGACCTGTGCTGCCTCAACCTCCACCACCATTCTCCATGCCTCAGAGGATACCAACACCACCCAACAATCTGAGGAAGGCAGGGAGAGTCAGCAGGTTTGTAGAGTGGCATTGGCACAGGTCCGGGACAACAGGGCAGGTAGGAGGGCAAATGATTAAATAAATTGACAGGACACTGGTGCCAAAGCCCTGGCCAACATGCCCTGAGTCCTTGGGGAATAAGAACAAACCGAGGGACATATGGGCCAGGTTTTGGAGGAAGTGCCTGAGCTCCGCCTGCTGCTGAGTTCCATGGACACCCGTATGGGCCAAATCATGGACCTCATGGGCCAGCTTGTGGGTGTTCTGAAGGACAGACAAGCAGCCCAAAATACAGCTCAACCTCCCACCAGTGGCCTGCAGGATGTTACTCTCACCACCTCAGCTGCGGCCACAGGGAGGGGTGAGCTGGAACATGATGACTCCTCAGACACTGCTGAGCAAGCAGCAGAGGCCCTACCTGGAAAACGCAAAAGGGCCATCCAAGAAACCCTACAGGAGGATCACGTGGCAAAGCATCAGCCACACACAAGTCAAAGAGCCAGCCATGATGGCACCTCTCTTCACTTTGACATTGACTTTGTTGACTATCCTTACCCACACTGCATGTTGATGGCAACTATCTGTTGGACTGTGTCACCGCATCAATGTGGTGACTACTATATTGTCTTGTCTACCATCACTGACAATCATTTTCTTAAACCCCCCTTGTTTGTCACAAACAATCTTTGTAAATAAACACTCTTTACACACCTATGTCAGTGTCAGCATCAGCTCCATGTTTATCATAAGATGTACAATGTTGACTTTGATTCCAATGTACCTGAAGCTAGGATTATGACGAGGCATTGAGAGGATGAAGGGACCTAAAAAGACACATGAGAACGTCATTTACTTGTCAGGTGATGGCATCACAGCCAGTACACAACACTAGCCATCAAGGCACACAACCAATCACACATTACATTGAGAAACGATATCAACATATACATCGTGTGGCTTGTCAGGAAGCAGTCAGAAAGCTCCCCTTGGCCTTTGCACAACCTTCAAAGATGGCAGACAATGTCACTGTTGTACAATGTCACTGACACTCAAGGGAAGTAGCGGTTGGTGAGCTGTTGATGTTGGTCTACACCTTCCTCCTCACCACTATCATCATCACTGGACATGTGTGGGTTTGCAGGAGGGGGCATCTTCTGCTCATCATCATCTTGGAGCAGGGGGATCTCTTTGCGCAAGGCCAGGTTGTAGAGCATGCAGCATGCAACTACGATCTGATACACCTTTTGGGGTGAGTAGTGTAGTGCACCTTCGCTCTTGTCCAGACACCGGAATCTAGACTTCAGAAGACCAAAGGTACGCTCCAGCACACAGCGTGTCCTACCATGGGCCTCATTGTAGCAGACTGTACCCGGGGTCCTGGGATTCCTCAGTGGGCTCAGCAACCAAGTTCGGTTGGGATATGCAGAGTCACGTAGGTGTGAGATACACAGACTCATTTTGATATATAACTGTGGCAGAGGACAGCCTGTCACACATACAGCATGCTACTTGACTTTGCATACTCACCCACAATTCATGCTCGCTCCGGATGCAGATTTGCCATCAGCTGTGGTACAATGGTGTTACACAGTAAGTAGGAGACATGTGCTGATCCTGGAAATTTGGCACAGACCTGGGAGATGCTCCTATCAGCTTGGCATACCACTTGTACGTTGATGGAATGGAAATGCTTCCTGTTCCTGTAGATGTGCTCACGTGCCTGTGGTGGAACCAGACCAACATGTGTGCAGTTAATGGCACCAACAACATTGGGGATGTTGGCAAGGTCATAAAATTTACCCTTCACAGCTGCCAAATCATGGCTCCTGGGAAAATGGATGTAGCTGGCCTTGTAGGTCATCATAGCGGGCAGGACATCATGCAGCACCATTCTGAACATTGGTTGATAGTGATACATCCCACCTGTTGCCTTCACCTTACGTGTTGGTGTGAAAGCAGTCACATATGTTCTTCGAGGCCTCAGATACGCTCCAACTGACCACATAGGTCTTGAAGGCTTGGTTGGTCCAAACAGAATTTAAGTATGATTTCCTCATCCTCCATGTCTGAAAGCAATGTGAATGGACGATGCACATGTGGTCGCCTCCTAGGTAAGATGAAAGGAGACACATGTCAATTCAATACCCCTATGAGATGTCTCAAACATCTTACGTCTTGAGTGACACAGCGCCAACAATGATGGGCCAGAACCAACAGCTTACAGCACGAGTCACATCTAGAGACACCTTGATCTAAAGTAGTTGTACAAGTGTCCAGTATGTACCTAGTGAGTACCCCCAAAACAGATTCAGACAATGTTAATGCCAAATGGTACATTCCAACATCTTGTGTCACCAGCACTGAGACTAGTTGACACAGCACATGTCTGAAACTGCAACACTGCTGTATCTGCCACACCTTCTTGTGTGATTCAGACAGGGCCCCCTTTACCAACACAATGAGCACAGTGTGTGCATAAGCTCAAGTATAAACATGAGTTCTGCAATTGACACAGTGAAATAGGCACATTACGTAGCCAGTCCATTATTACTATGGGTTGTTTAGCCATCTCACACATTGACATATGTACATATTTGAGTGTCCATCTCACAACAGATCTGTGTACATACATAACAACATCATAGGTGACATGTGAGGGTGTACATGCCAATGCATATAATCCTGTGCACTGACTTGGCATGTGTAGTCATCAGTGAGTTAAATTTCACACTAGCATTGAATTTAACTATCTGGTGACATGATTCAGAGTAAGTGTCTGCTGAGAACTGGTCATTGCCACAGCATTATCTGTTCATAAGTGCCGTAAGCGTGCACCGCCACCGTGGACATTGGCACCAATTGAAAGATGCACGATTGTGGTAGCGACCCCCTGTCCCTTGCAGTGTGACACTGCCAATGCCTATGCCCCTACAGCCAAGGTGAACCGCAATTGTGGTCGTGAAATGCACATTTGAAAATCACGGTAGGCATGGTCCGCCACCACAATCATGGCCATTGGCACCAATGTAAAGCTGCCAAATCACAGTAGCGTCCGCCGGGCCCCTGTGGTGTGTCACTGTCAATGCCCATGCCCCCACAGCCAATGGGAACAGCAATCGCTGTAGTGAAATGCACATTTGAAAATCATGGTGGGCGTGCACTGCTACCGCGGGGCCAGTCATTGGATGCAATTGAAAGATGATTGATTGCAGTAGCGACCGTCTGGGTCCCGCAGTGTGACACCGCCATTGCCCATGCCCTTTCAGCCAATGGGAACCGCTACTGCGGTAGTGAAATGCACTTTTGAGAATTGCGGTAGGCGTGCTCCTCTACCGCAGGGCCGGTCATTGGTCACATTTGAAAAAAGCTGACCTGGAACACCAATTGCAGCAGCTGAGTACCACTGAAACAACATCCGGGGGCTAAATATGTCTGGGAGAGAACCACAAATTCCCACTGCACCCAGACACTGCTGACTGACACAACCAACTGCTGATGTTCCTGTCTCATGGATCCAGTGATGGCAAGGACTGAGAACATCAGGGCCAATCCCTTCACCACAGAGGAGCTCGAGGTCCTGGCGGACGAGGTGATTTCACAGTGTGGGAGACTATATGGTGCTCCTGAGGTCATGGTAAGTGTTTCAGAGTGAAACTAGGAGAGTGCAAAGAGTACACACATGAAGTTGATCTGTTGCAGTATGTGCCTGAGTGTGCGTTTGTGTGATACACTGCCTACCATGCTAAATTTAGGTAAATGGGGTTTGTAGCCTAATTCCCACAGATCCCTGGCTGCATTTCAGAATGGGAGGGGCATGCCGTGTTTTTGCAGCCATACAGTTACAATGCTGGTTTGGAAAGTGGAAGTTAAAACAAACATTACCTGTGCTAATGGATGTCTGAGTCCATGAGGTTTTCACATGCTCATTTGTGACATTACAAAGGTTTTTCGTCCAGGGGTGCTGAAGGAAGTGTGCTTGACTTTTATATTGCCACCATGGGTATGACAGCATTATGCACAAGGGTGACACTCTTGTTGAAAATTCCCATATGACACAGCAGATTGTAGTACTTCTGAAACATCCTCTTCCATTCTTTTCATTGTGTGTACTGACTCTCATGTGTAGGCACTGTTTGCCCTCTCATATTTTACTGGCCTGCACAGTTACGGCCCAATTTGACAGAGACCCATCAATGGATGATCAACACCCTATTCATCAATGAGCTATCTTCGGCCTGTGGATAGCACAAGACAGACCTTGTGAGAAGGGTGTGAGAATGTAAGATTATGTAAGATTATGTCCCTATATGTGACCTCCATGACACAGTGAGCCATTCACAGGCCAAGGACATTGAGGGGTATGTAGTGTTGGTCACAGTCAGTCTACCCAGACACATCATTCCCAATGTAATGTATGTCTTGGTCCCTCAAATACTGCATCGCAGATGAGGGCCTTCTTCACATTGCGTTCTGTGCTGGCATTCTGCATGTGTCTGAGATGTGTCTGAGGTGTCTGAGATGGCCAGGGACTGTGTACATCCTCATACCTGCTTGCATTTATCTATAATTGTCTGATGCTGAATGGCCTCTGCTAAACATATCTGAATAGCTGTGCAAAGTTTGTGCATGCTCCTGCACTGAGACACAGTGGTACATAACCCAGTGTCACTGAAACTTCCTCTTCTTGTCTCCCAAGCCTGAAGCTTAAATTCCACCAGCGTAAGGCCTTAGGGATGGCCATTGCATGCAAGGTGAGGGCTCTGGTTGTCTCCAACCGACAGCACACACATTGTCACAAGAGGTGGGATGACATCTGCCGGCTGAGGAAAAGCATGGCAGAGATGAGGCTGGGGCTGCTCCCCGGACTGGAAGGTTGGCACGCAGGAGCATGGCATCACTAATGGCCTGCATCTTGGCAGTGACACAGCCAGAGCTGGATTGACGTTTGAGGGCCAATCAGCAGTAAGGTGGGGGTGAGTATTTTGAGAAGGGTGATTTTGGGTGTGAATGACTGCATGTATCCCAACCCTGAGCCAGTGCGGAGCTCTGTGATGTTTCTAGTGTTATGCAATGGCTTGTAAGTGGCCTCTTTGCTGAGGGCAGCTGCCATGCATTTGCGCTACATGTACTTTCTTATGTGTTTAATGTAATGGCCCTTGACATTGCATGCTGCGATGTGGCCTTATGGCATCTGCTGCATTAGGGCAGTCATGGACATCACTGGTCAGGGAATAGCAGTGTGCCTCATCTTGGGAGCAGTGCCTGACCTTGAAATGTGCATCAGTCGTTCTGCTTCAAAACCCAACATTGTGGACATCAGTTGCTCATGGCCATGGTACAAGGACATTCCGGAGTCAGAGTCTGTGTTGTCCCCTTAAAGTCTCTCTGTATGTGACTGTGACAAATGTTGAGATGAACATCTTTCTCATCTACAGGCCTACATGCATTCAGGTATGCTTACAGAGATCTGTATGTCAGGTTACATGGAGGCACAGGCAAGCTTTTTGGCTGTGTGAACATTACATGGGTCATTGATGCCAAGTATGCAATTTACCATAGATCTTCTGAGTTTTGCATTAAGGTAGCAAATGCAGACTGCACAGGGTGGTGTGCAACATGGGGGTTCATAATCTAGTTTTGTGCTTTGATTGCATATGATGTTTGTGAGTATGGCACTATACTGACCCTACATCTCTGTCTATTGCAGCATTTACTGAGAGCACAGAAAAACAGGGGATGGACACCAGTGGTGAGGCATCTTGCATGACTGCTACACATGATCTCACTGACACTGATGTGACCAGAGCCTCGGATGGGGACAGGAGTGCCCTTGAAGATTTACGCCCAGAAACACCAACCTCAACGTCATCTGATGCCAGCGGTGACTCCCCGATGTTGACGGGTACAGGGAGTGGGAAATCTGCCTCTTCTTCCACCACACATCGTCCATTGCCCACCCTTCCGGCTACTAGAACTAGTGCTGCACGTGCCCGCAGCTCAAAAATTGTAGAGTGGCCTTCCCCCAAGGCACCGCTGCCCCTGCCTCTGTCTCCCCTGCTGCCCTCAGTGTTAGGTGGTAGACCTTTTTCACCAGCTGCGTATGGGTCAGGCTGCTCTCCTGAATGCCTTCCATGATCATGACAACAAGATGGCACAGATAGTTGCCTTCATGGAGGGTATTTATTCTGATGTGGGTGGGCTACACAGAACTGTCCAGTCTTTGTCCTCCATAGTGGAGAAGTGTGGCTCAATGGTTAGAGCGGCAGACCCTGATGCAGAGGTCTAGCCCGGGACCAGGGTTCAATTCCCCACCTCGGCGGGTCTTGGGCTCAAAAATTCCACAGACCTGATAATTCTCGCCTCGGTGCCTATTGCAATCATGGAGTCCCACTTTGCAACTCTGGGCAATAGCTTGCGTAATATCCACAACAGCCCCCACAACGCTAAGGATGCCTGGCCCCCACCTTGGGGGTGCCCAGGAGTAGACGCCTTTACAGGGAAAGCCAGGATGGGTTCCACAGCGGTATTCGTACAAGCGCCTTGAGACCCTTGCGGGAGAGTAGTGCGCTATACAAGTATCAATTTACATTTGTCAATTTACATTTACATGGCAGACATTCAGCTGTCACAGGCTCAGAGTCCAGCTCCAGTCCCTTCAGCAACCACCCAGCCAGTGGTAACATCTGACGAGAGTGACTACACACCACAGCCCTCAGGCTCAAAGTACTCAACACGCAGCACACAACAGCAGCACTCCAAGCGGGCCAGGGCACAAACACCATCCCCTAAACATAAAACAGGCACACAGGAGCGCAAAGACAAAAGCCCTTCTGTCGTAATTTGACAATGGCCGAGTTAGCGCTTAGCTGTGCTACACGTTTTCCCTCTTAGCTTGGCTATACTTGGAGACGCCATCTTGTGTGTTACGGCGGCCATCTTAGATCATGAGCGGCCTCGTGGCCAGCGTGCCCTTTAGTCCGTTGTCCGTACCACTGACCACTCGAGTTTGCCCAGCAACAGGCTATTTTTAGTAACGGTCAAGCTTGTACATGCGCAGTCCCAACTGACCAGTCACCCCTCAGGAATGTGCCGCCAAACTGACCAGTGGGGTTGTAACCCCTCCCAGGAGCTGGCTGTGTTCCAAAAATGACCATATATGTACATAACGCATTGTAATTTTGTACCGCCTTTCGTTTTATTACCTGCATATTGTATAAAAGAAGGGGTCACACCGATGTTCGGGGTGATACTTCTTGCATTACCGAAGGGTGCTGTAGGAATGTACCACCACCCCATGGGGTCTTAATAAACTTGTTCTTTGCACTTTTCAGTTTCCGTGCCAACAGTTCTTACAATAAAGTGGGTTATCTTCGGAACATGTAGGCCTTGGGAACCCGATACTACAAATTGGCGACCACGAAGGGACTCATCGGCGACTCGGATGCCCAGAGGAGAGGTCGTGACGAAGGTTTGGAAACTCGCCATGGACGCGTACGCTGCCACCGAGTGACCCGAGTCTTGGCACCCGCGGTGTTTCTTCCTTTCCTTCTGATCTGACCTTCCAGGTGGCGCCGGTCTCCGACTGAGTTCTTGATCGTCTGCGTTGCTGGATAAGTGCTGTTTGGCTGATTCGATTAAAAGACCTTGGCAGTTGGAATCTGGACCTTTGAGACTTTGGGTAAGATTTGTGATTGGTAAGGTAGTCTACGGACGCTTACTGAAGTTCTATGATTTGTGATCGGTAAGGTAGTCCTATGACGCTTGCCGAAGTTCTATGATCTGTGACTTTGATTTGAGTTAGCACACATTTGTGAATTTGTGAACTTTGAATCTATATGTGTAGTGCACTTCACATAGGCAGGCATGTAGAGATGTTTCTCTAATTTTGTTTTTTTCCTCTGAGCGGCACATTTGTGTGAAGTACTGTAAGTGCCATTTTATACGGTATCACGCTTTCGTGATACTTTTTGAACATGCCTGTTTTAAGCACACTCCGAGGGATGTGCTGTCTTGGGAATGGTACCACAATTCGGTTAGTGGAATCACAGCCGGCTCCCCCAGAAGGAACACCAAACCGTGAAATGTACATTAAATTCGGCCTCCCCCCTATAATGTACAGTAAATTATGGCATAAATACACCAAATCAGATCCTGAATTGCAATGGCCACTACATGGGTCGTTCGATGTGCGTAAGGTTCAGTTTGTGGAGCAATGTTTGTTTCAACGAAGGTCTAGACAAAATATGTTTGATTGTGTGCGAATGTGGGAGAAAGCTGTGCATGAGCGAATGAAACGTGAAGTTGCCTTGGCGGATAAAGAGCAGCGCAAGGCTGCTCGTGATAAGGCTTTACAGCTTGAGGAAAAGGAGGCTCAGGAAAAGAAAGAGAGAGAGGAACGGGAACGTAAATTGCAAACGACTGGTCAATTTCCTATTCGTCGTCCGCTTTATCCTGTCCTTAATAATGAAATTGATGATTTTTCGTTACTAGATCGCGCTCCGCCTCCGTATGTCCACCCCACGGCTCCGTCCGAGGATTCCGGTGATGAAGGCCGGGATAAGTCGGATGGAAAGGACAATTCGAGTGTCAGGTTATCTGCGGAAAGAGCCGCGGACTTGCGTGGTCTTGCTAGGAAGTTAAATTTAGATCATGTAACTGTAGCAACGATTTTAGCTGAAAGGAAATTGTGGTCAGATCGAGAATTAATGTGTTTCATAAATACTTTAGCGCATGAAGTTGTTACTCGCTTCCGCAAATATTCGGACACTTTAGAACCGAAAGCTGTGTCAGTTTATTGTGAGAATCTGGATAAAGGTTTATTTGCTCTTTCAGATACTGACGACCTTTTCAAACGACTACTACATCTGCGGGATGAGGCGACCAGGCTGCGGGATGAAAAGAACAATGCTACAGGGTCCGTGTCGGGGTCGGCTGAGGAATTCAAGGAGTGTCCTCTTCGGGGTTCAGATAAGAATATCAACATGCATGTTATGCCTATGCGTGAAGCTGCGCCCTTGTATGTTCCTCCAAAGGGAGAGGGTACAGATGACGATAAAATGTCAAAGGATGCGATAGGGTATTTTATATATAATTGGGTATATACGCCTTGGAATAGAGCAGATGTTATGGCATTAAAGAATTCCCTGCCTGATCTTCGTAAAAATCCGGCTGCGTTCTATGAAGGGGTTGAGGGGGCCATTTCCTCTTGTGTTATGACCCTTGTTGATATAGATCTCTTCTTTGGGTTAATTCTCCCCCCTGATATGTGGAGGTTGATTCGTAAAACTAATGACCAAACGACTTTTGGGGCTGTTTGGAAGGACTTAGAGCAGGCTGATTTACAAAGGGAACCTGCATGTAAACCGTGTGCTTTGATTCTAGATCTCCCGACGGCTATTTTGACTAAATTAAAAACTCTGGTGCCTCCTAAAAAGATTGATTGGACTATGTTAGCTTCGTGCAAGCAAAAGTCAGATGAAACGGTTTCGGATTTCTTTACACGCTTCGAAGAAGCGTTTCACGATTACAGTGGTCAATCGTTAACAGACGATACGGGTAGGCATCTGTTTGTTGATAAGTATGTGGCTAATCTCCTACCGGAGATTGCGAAGCGATTGAAAGCGAGCGAGAGTTCCTGGACCACGGCGACCCCTGCGTCTTTGTTAACTATGGCTCAGTATTATGAGCGGCAGGAATTGGAGGCTAAAGAAAGTGTTGATAAGAAAGCGAAGGAGTTGAAAACGAAGGTGATGTTGGCACAGGTTCGTGGACCACAGTCTAGAGGGAATGATAGGGGTAGACGAGGTGGAGGCAATTCGTCGTATGGTCGTACGGATATAGCGGAGGATCAATGTGCTTATTGTAAGGAGTTTGGGAATTGGGCTGAAGATTGTCCGGTACTTCGTGAACAACGTAGCCAGCGTGGTCGAGGAGGTGGAAGGACGAAGGGCAGTTATACGGGGGCGAGAGGTGGCGGAGGTGATCGTGGAAGGACTGAAGAGAGGGGCCGTGGCCAGGATGAACGAAATACTTTTGATAGACAAAATCAATATCAGATATCGGAGGGTGAGAATGTGGAGCATCAGGATTATGTGCATGCATAGGACTGCGTAGGATGGGGTACGGAATCAGTTGAAGTGCCGGTAGATCAGAAAGGTCCATATGTATCAGCGGGCATTTTGGGTTCTACTGATCAATTTTTAGTCGACACAGGAGCTACTCGTAGCGCTTTGTCAAAAAACTTGGTTCCGAGGGCTCCCCTGTCTGGCGAAATGATAACATGTGTAGGGTTTGATGGCACACCCTCCCCTAGCCCATTGTCGAAACCCCTTGCACTTTGTCTTGACAGATTTTTCAGTTTTGGTCCATTTTTGCTATCTCCCCATACACCAGATAACATCCTGGGCATTGACTTGCTTAAATATTTTCGAGCAACGATACGTTGCGCTCCCGAGGGAGTACGGGTTATCCTGAATGATAATTACCCTGAATCGGACAGGTTTTGCACTATACTAGACATTGCAGCTTTGGCCTCTCTCCCGCACACGTTATGGGCGACCTCAGATACGGATGTGGGAGAGATGCGTATTCCACCTATTCGAATTACTGTAAAGGAGGGAGTCTCTCTGCCACGTGTGCCACAGTATAAGATTTCCAGGGAAGGTGAAATTGCCCTGACACAGATTGTCCAAGATTTGATAACTGCAGGAGTGGTGGAGGAGGTTCCTTACAATGTTTGCAACAGCCCTATTCTTCCGATCCTTAAGAAAGATACTGACGACAAAGTCTATCGTTTTATTATTGATTTGAGAGAAATTAACAAAATTGTCATTCCCCAAAACCCGGTGGTGTCTGACATCACGACTTTGCTTACACTGGTGCCGCCAACGGCAACGACCTTTAGTGTTATTGACTTGAAAAATGTGTTCTTTTCCATCCCTGTCCACCCTGATAGCAGATATTTGTTTGGCTTCACGTTAAATAATAAATCATATAGATTTTGTCGTGTTCCTCAAGGTTACACTGAGAGCTCTAGTATCTACAGCCAGGCTTTGAAAAGGCAGCTTGATTCTTTTGAGTTGCAGGCTGGGGTTGTCCTTGTCCAGTATGTCGATGATCTTTTGCTTGCTGCAGACTCTTATGCACAATGTGAGGAGAGTACGATTGCTTTGCTTTCCTTTCTGGCACAGAACAATCACAAGGTTTCTAAGAAAAAGCTTCAATATTGTAGACCCAAGGTGACCTACCTCGTAAGCATGAGCGGATTTTGCGGATTGGCAATCCGCGAATTTTGCGGATTTGCGGATTCGCAATCCGCAAAATCCGCGAATTCCCGCGAATTTGCGGATTTTTTTTTTTTTGTGTTCGCCCGTGTTTCTGCCAGTTCGCGAGGGTTTTTACAATTTCGCAATTTGCGAACTTACCTGTCGGGTCGCAAGTTTTGCGAACTTGTTGTTTCTACGTGTCCAGCCTGTTTGGGACACTCTTCTTCATCACTGCCACTCTCTGTCACCACTGCCACTCTCTGACTACTCATGCCACCCTCTGGCCCACCCATGCCACCCTCTGTTTCATCACTACACCCTCTGGTTGTCCAGTGTACATTATTTTCGGCAAAGCAAAGCACACCTTCCCTGCCTCAAGTGACCTGAATTAATTTGGGGCTGATTAATGTGTCACAGAATATTTTTTTAGCTGGCACCTGCTTCCTTAGTGCGCCCTGATTAGTGATCTTTTGCACTTGCTAAGTGCTTTCATTGTTGCAAAATTAGTTACAACACCTGCCCTGCCCCAACTGACAATAATGAATTAGGGGCTGATTAATGGATTTTAACTTCCAGCCTGGCTCCTGCTTGTCTCCCTTAGCTGTAATTCAGGACCTTTGTGGCATATGTGTAACTATTCTGAGGTTCAGAGCAGGGTCACATAATAGTTTCAACTGGCAACTGAACTCTGGAGGGGCCCCTCAGGAAGCACTACAGGAAATGGCTACTAATGATGTGCCTGAACTTTTGAACCTGGTAAGTAGTTACTTTCAGTTTTGCCAAGATCGTATTTCTGCAATTTTGCACTTATTCGCGGGGCGCGAACTCACGCGAACAGTGCGAGCAGTGCGAGCAAAATCCGCTGCTCGCGGATTTGCGGATTTTGCGGGAAATTCGCAAATCTCGCGGATTGCGGATTTCCCGAAAATCCGCAAAATCCGCGAGCGGAACGGATTTTCCGCCCACGCCTACTACCTCGGTCATCTTTTGTCTAAGGAGGGGCGTGCATTAACATCAGATCGAATTCAGGCGATTTTAGATACACCAGTCCCCCGCACACAGAGAGATGTACGTGCCTTCATAGGTTTAACGTCCTTTTGTAGACAGTGGATTATGGGGTTTTCGCACATTATAAAACCTTTGTTAGCGTTACTGTCCAAAACTACACCAATGCCCCTTGAATGGACAGATGAATGTCAAAATGCCTTTGAACAATTGAGACAAGCCCTTTGTTCTGCACCCGTGTTAGGTACACCAGATTATACAAAAATTTTCACGTTGTACGTCCACGAGAAAGATGGGTGCGCGTTATCAGTGTTAGTGCAAGCACACGGGGATAAGCAGAGGCCATGCGCATACTTCTCGGCGGTTCTTGATCCTGTAGCACGAGGGTTACCTGGGTGTTTTCGAGCAGTTGCAGCAACAGCGGTAGCTATACGACAGAGTGAGGGAATAGTGTTATCGCACAAACTGTTGGTGTTAGTTCCCCATGCAGTAGATGCCCTGTTAAATCAAACAAAGACCCAATATCTCACTAGTGCACGTTTAACAGGATATGAGCTTACACTTTTGGCGCCACATATCACACTAAAAAGATGTGCTACCCTGAACCCTGCCACTTTATTGCCCTATCCGGTTGAGGAGGGTCAGGAAGAAAAACATCATGACTGTGTTTTCCTGACCGAGGAACAGACAATGGGTCGTGTCGACTTGCAGGATATGCCACTTCCAGATGTGGATGGGGAACTGTGGATTGATGGATCGTGTTTGAGGCTGCCAGATGGTACGACTTCCGCAGCCTATGCGATCACGACACTTAAGACAGTGGTAGAAACAGCTAGAATACCACAGAAATCGGCTCAAGCAGCAGAACTGAAAGCCTTGACAAGAGCCTGCGAATTGAGTGCTGGCCTATGTGTGAACATATATACAGACAGCCGGTACGCCTTCGGAGTAGCGCATGACTTCGGGCTACTCTGGAGAGAACGTGGGTTTTTGACTTCTCATGGAGTACACATTATGCACGGAGAATTAGTGCGTGATCTCCTAAACGCGCTGCTTTGTCCAAAGAAAGTAGCGATAAGCAAATGTAGTGCCCATAAAAAGATCACCGATAAAGTGGGTCAGGGAAATGCTTTTGCGGACAGCATAGCGAGACAAACGGCTATGTCTCGAACTGACTCCCCCATGTACGTGACACAATCACAGGCCGAGCGATGGTATGATGCTAGAGCAGAGATACTAGATATTCAGAAATCAGCTACTGAATCAGAACTTGCGGCATGGGCAGCAGAAGGGGTGCTAGATGATGAGAGGTTGTTGGAGAAGCAAGGACATGGAGAGATGGAAATTGCCTGCAGCTTACTTGCAAGCGATGGTCCAGATGACACATGGGTTGGCGCACGTGGGGGCTCTTGCAATTACTCGACTGTTAACACGAGTTTGGGAGCATCCCGAGATTGCCAATACTGCTAAGAGAGTAGTGCAGACCTGCCTGATATGTTTACAGCATAATCCTGCAAAGGGGACCCATACTCCGAAAGGAGGGTTCGTTCCACCTTCCGCACCATTCGAGGTACTGCAAATGGATTATATCCAGCTTGAGCGTTGCAACAACTTGAAGTATGTCTTAGTGGTGGTATGTGCTTTTAGCAAATGGGTTGAGGCTTTCCCCACGAAAGACAATACAGCTTTGACAACAGCTAAGGTGTTGCTCAAGGAGTACTTCCCTCGATTTGGAGTTTGCAAATTTTTGTGGAGCGATAATGGGCCTCATTTTGTCGGGAAAATTGTGGAGTATGTGCTGAAGGGGTTGGGGATTCAGCAGAAGTTTCATGCTGTGTTCCACCCTCAGTCGGCAGGTCTTGTTGAGCGGTACAATGCAACGTTGAAACTAAAACTGGCTAAGATTGTAGCATCTACGTCATTGAAGTGGCCGGATGCCTTACCGCTAGCATTGCTCTCTCTCAGATCAGTGCCCCACTCTCGAACAGGCCTCACACCGTGTGAAGTGGTGTTTGGAAGGCCTATGAATATTTGGGGAGTGCCTAAGCCGCGATTGATACATGATGTGCCTTGTATAATGATGAACGATTATTTGGCACGATTAACAAATGATTTGCTTTCTATTCATCAACAGGTTCGAGAAGCGCTCCCTGACAATTCTACTGGAGAGGCCCACAATCTTCACCCTGGTGACTTTGTCATTGTGAAGTCGTTCGAGAGGGCGAACAGCTTGGAACCGAGGTGGCGTGGCCCAGAGCAGGTCCTCCTGGCTACTCGAACAGCTGTACGAGTGACCAACAGAAAGTGGTGGGTGCACTCAACCCACTGCCGTCGTGTTTCTCCTGATCTGGTGAATCCTGCCGTGCTGACCGACTACAAGGAGATTCTGGAGAAAGAAAAGAGCTCAGCTGTGACATCGGCCGAAGTTGAGGGAGCCTTCCCGGACCATACTGTTTCTGGACGAGAGCGCTACAATCTGCGGCCACGATAAGAAGATTTTTTAGTTTTCGAGACTGGTTGGTTACCGCTCTGGGGTTTGTGAAACGGAAACCGGGAATCTCAAGGGGGGGGGATCAGTTCTGCCAAGAGTAGCGACACCCGTCTTGACCCCGGAGAAGAAAACAACGGCTACCTCGGAGCTCAGCACCGTATTTTTCCTTTTTTAGGTATATACATATGTACATTTGAGACTTTGCGAACCTTTTGAACTATTTGAGACATTAAGAACTCTTTGAACTATGGCGTCGTCTGCCACACGAGACAAAAGAATACTTGGTGCCATCCTTTTTGTCTTGACAATTGTGGTAATAGCAGTGATAGCTTGGGTAGTTGAACTCGTGGTGCCTGCACGTGAACATTTGCTGCCGACTACCCCAGCTCCATCTGAACATTTTCACTTCACCTTGCCCTACCATGAAGAACGGCACCGACAGACTTATTTGAACAATAGCTTTATTCAGATTCTGCATCATACGCATAACATGACAAATACGTCCAATTGTTGGGTGTGTGGGATGTTGCCTGGGCATCAGAAGAAAGGGGGCACTCCACTCATTCCACTCCCGTTTTCACATAATGGATCTTGCAATGCTTGGTACACTCTTTTATTCACTTTGCGATGGCCAACGAAAGGGGGGGTGCTTTTCCGTTTGAATAAAATGTGCTACCATGACCGAGATGGGTATCCACGAGCTGAGGGTACTCGATTTGAATGGGAGGAATACCGTCCCGATAATGCATCTGCCCCACGTGTTTACAGCAACCAAAGGAACGTCAATGTATCTAGTTCACATGTTATTAATGTTATTGCCACTAAAGCTGATTTGTGCATACGCAATAAAGGTACAATCCCGGTTGGGAAAAGTGAATGTAACACTACACTTACATTTGACAGTCCGAATGGCATATCGTTTGTAGCATCCCGCAATACTTATTTTATTTGTGGAACAAAGGGTTATCATCAGCTCCCATTGGGATGGTTAGGCACTTGTTATGTATCCTTTGTATTGCCCCCTGTACTCATTGCCCCACCAATGTATCATAATGATTATTTCCTTTATCATGATTTCGTGTTGAATCGTGTTAAACGTACTGTTGTTCTGGATGACATCGATCAGACTGATACTGCTTTACAACAATATGTGGACTTTAATTTGGGATTGTTCTCTTTTGTGGGGGCTGCTTTGAATAGTCGGAAAATACGACGATTGACCCGTGTTGTTGAGGCTGTGGCCAATGATACAGCTATTGCGCTAGGAAATATTACTGAAGAACTTCAGATTTCTAGGATTGTTATGCTCCAGAACAAAATGGTTCTAGATGTGGTTCTAGCTGACCGTGGGGGGGCATGTAGAATCATCGGAAGTAGCTGCTGTGTATACGTACCTGATAATTCACCATCTGTTTATGATGCTATTTCGAAATTGCACAAGATAGCTGCCGAAATACACCCAGACAATGGAACTTGGACTCTTTCAGGGTGGTTCTGGTCAATGCTTACCACTTGGGGTTGGAAACTGCTAACGATTTTATGTATCATTGTTGCGATATTGTTTTTTGTATGTTTATGTATACAATGTGGCCCAGCTTTATGTTCCATGTGTTTATCGGCTTGCATACCATCAAGACGAGCTCTTGCTCACAACAAAATGATGCTTCAGAAAGAAGTAGCCCAAATAATGCTAATTGATATTGAAGATGAACATCCTGAATATGTTCACTATGAGGTAGCTTCAGCTAAGCGCTAAAAGGGTCGTCTGTCGTAATTTGACAATGGCCGAGTTAGCGCTTAGCTGTGCTACACGTTTTCCCTCTTAGCTTGGCTATACTTGGAGACGCCATCTTGTGTGTTACGGCGGCCATCTTAGATCATGAGCGGCCTCGTGGCCAGCGTGCCCTTTAGTCCGTTGTCCGTACCACTGACCACTCGAGTTTGCCCAGCAACAGGCTATTTTTAGTAACAGTCAAGCTTGTACATGCGCAGTCCCAACTGACCAGTCACCCCTCAGGAATGTGCCGCCAAACTGACCAGTGGGGTTGTAACCCCTCCCATGAGCTGGCTGTGTTCCAAAAATGACCATATATGTACATAACGCATTGTAATTTTGTACCGCCTTTCATTTTATTACCTGCATATTGTATAAAAGAAGGGGTCACACCGATGTTCGGGGTGATACTTCTTGCATTACCGAAGGGTGCTGTAGGAATGTACGACCACCCCATGGGGTCTTAATAAACTTGCTCTTTGTACTTTTCAGTTTCCGTGCCAACAGTTCTTACAATAAAGTGGGTTATCTTCGGAACATGTAGGCCTTGGGAACCCGATACTACACTTCAGGTGACACTCAGGGGTATCAGGTCCTAACAGCACTCCTGCTCCCAAACCCACTAATGCTTCTACCTCAGCTGGTCCTCCCTCTCCCAGGTCCAGTCCTCCAACAATCAGCCACCTCCCAGTTCAACTGACAGCCAAGTCTGAGTCAAAGTATCCCTCCAAAGACATCTCTCCCACAGTGGTGCCTGGACTGCCCATTCGTATCCCCAGAGCTGTGGTGATTCCCATGGCGATGTATGGTGTTACCCATTCCCTGTGCAGGTATTCATGCACACATGTACATACTGTGAACTATGGACTGGCCAATGGCCTTGCAGTTTGTCACTTTGGATGCCCAATCCCTGTGCAGTTTCTCAAGCACACATGTACATACTTTGAACTATGGACTGGACAATGGCCTTGCTGTTTGTCACTTTGAATGCCCATTCCCTGTGCAGGTTCACATGCACAGATGTACTTTTTTGACTTTGTACTGGCCAATTGCCTTGCTGTTTTCTACTTTTGATGCCTATCTTAGTGGTATGTAATAAAGACAGTTACTCCTGTTGTCTGTTTTGCCTATGTCCTTACTAAATAAAATGTTTTATGTATGGATATGGTTTCATGAGACACATGCTCTGTATGCCACTTTAACATCGCCAATTGCTTGTTTTACTTTTTCAGTGTTTTGCCAGGGTGACATGCACTTTAGTTCTTCTTAAGTCTTTTGGCTTGAGGGTGCAATGATGGTTGTTCGTGATGATCTACTCTTCTCCTAATCATTCTATGGTCAGGTTTGCTAAATTGCACACATGTCATGTTAGGGTGCAATACCAGAACAGAGGTGAATTCAATCCACTGGATTACTTAAGGGATGGCCAGGGTCCATCATATCTGCGTGATCTTTCTTGATGTATGAAAAGCAGTGTTGATGTGTGTTATCTGGTGTAGGCCTGTCTTCCTTATCACATGGGTACATTTTCAAGATGTGCACTTGAGTGGTCATACAATGTGAATGGGCTGTCATTGTCAGTAGTGTTGATATGTGTGTGTCCCTGCAATGCCAACTGCACACATGTATGATCCAGTTAATGAGTGCCTGTTTGTTTCAATTGTCTTCCATGTGCTTCAGATTATGAGCACATGTAGGAGTTGTAGGTTAAGCACTGTGCAGTGTGTTGGTGTGTCCCTATACTCCTGGGGGACACCTACTTGTTGTTGCTGCCGGTTGTGAGTATGCAGAGATTTTGACTGCCAAGTCTGTGTTGTGTTTTGTTGAGCAGCGATGTGTGTTACTGTTTGTGCATACTGTGCAGACCGGCTCAGCCACTCTGACATCATTTGTGAGTTTTCTCATGCATTGATGTCACTTGACCCATTTTTGCCTCCAGTATGGTATGTGGTATGTGGAGTCATTATGAGTGACTCCTCTATGTGTTTGTGTACTGTACACTCCTCACCTGTCCACTACTGATGTACACACCACTTCAATCGCATGTCTTCAACCCCATGGCTTGCCAGTGTGTGAGTCACCCCACCACTGAACAGTTAGGGGTGGGCGTAAGTCATGTAAGGGACTTACGTGGAGAGGCACGGAGATTGACCCAATCTCCACATTCTCTGCATAATTCCGTTACGCGACGCCCGCCTCCCGCCCGCAGTACTAAATAACATGAAAAAGCCTTAAAATAACATTTAAAATAAAACTTACCTTATCTGCGGCGCATCCGTGTCCATCGTGCTTTCTTTTGGGAACTGTGCATGAGCGGAAGCCCGCGCATGCGCCTTCCTCGCCAGGAATGCGCATTGCTCTAGAACGTCTAGGGATCCATCTTTCAGTTTTAAGCAAAAAGAAGCTGTTCCCTCACGCAAAAAATATTTTGGAAAAATAATTGTACCTAATCAAGAGTCCACAATAAATGTGAAAAGAATGAGGCTGAAAAGCAATTTTTAATGATCAAATAATTCCATTAATTTCTGATTCAAAAACTGAATTGTGTCGACAAACATACATTGAATGAACACGTACATTAAGTGAAAGAAGTGTGAACAAATATTTACAAACAAAAATCTATGAAGCACAGTATAATGGCATCCCAGTTGTATGCAATAAATATTTAAAAGACAATCTATGGCAAGTTCGTTGAGCCTACGGCATAACTGTGAGCATCTTTTGCAGAGATAAAACGGTTATTAAACATCACGAAGTTCCCAGATAAAAAGATGAATACTTGTCAAACTGGTTAAAAGTGATATGTTAGTTTACCCAATAAAACAGCAAACAATACTGGAAGTGCACAGACTGTGATCATAAATAAACCAGTTGCCTTAATTTAAGATGAAAGGAAACAATAGTGAGCAAACCACATGGCAAACTATGCAAATGCGGGTGTGTACATAATTAAGACTTGAAGGTAAATTTAAAGAACACATACGGAATTGCATGCACAAAAACTGTACAGATATTTTACCACAGACTATAGGGTGAGGTGCAACCTCCCAACAGAAAGATACTTCAGTGACCTATATTACAGGAGAAACATGATAATCAACCATGAAGCATACGTGTGGTGCAGTGCCACAAGGTATTGCGGCAAAGTAGATCTGCTATGATAGGCTTTCGGCGTGCTTTTTATTTTCAAGCCTTGACTGGGTAAACTATAGATTGTGAGTCTGACACCAGACATGTGGGTCTTGCTTCTTAAGTAATATGATGTATTTTTGTGTTTGCCTTGTAAGCCAAGCTCCGTGCTTTCAATTGAATTCAGACTGGAAGAGGAATCCAGAGACCGGCAAGGCAACCTGCTGCACCAAGAATTTGACTGCAGTAGGACTTGTCTTTGTAAAGAGCTTGAATGGCTGAGTTCTCCCTGGTGTAAATCAGTACAACAATTCTCTACACTGAGCTCTTCAGAGAACACTCAAAGCAGCATTCCTCACTTCACTTTTTGTTAATTTTTAGATCTTTAGCAAAATGAAAAATTATTTATGTTTTCATTGATTTAAGTAAGCAAAACTTTAACTTTAACTAACCTTTGAAATGTAAGTCTGCCTTTGAATTTCTTTTTGCATTCTTCCTAATAAATATTTTTTGTTTTAAGTAACTCTGGGGCATATTATCAAGGGGGTTTATCTCCGCTTTTTTGGCTTTAAAAGCCATGAAAGCGGAGATAAAATTATCTCCCTATTACCTAGCTGTCGCTAACACCAGTTAGCGACAGCTAGTAGGAGATAGCGTCATAGCGACCATCTTGGGCCCCACTTTGCATGTCAGTGATATTTATCACTAATGACATGCAAAGTGGCGTGCCAAGATGTTAGAGACTGAAAACAGTCGCTAACATCGCTATCTCCTGTTACCAACTTTTGGAGATATTCGCGCTAAGCGCGAATATCTCCAAAAGCTAACACCTGCCCTGAGCAGTTCTTAGCCATGTTATCCAATGGGAGGTGGATAACATGGCTAAGAGCATTAGCTCGGTAATGCATGAATATCGCTGAATTTTCAGCGATATTCATGCATTGCGGCGATTTTTATCGCATTTGCGATAAACCTTGGTAATACCAAGGTTTATTAGCGGTAAAAATCGCTGCAGCTCAGCGGTAAATTTTTATCTCTAACCAAGCAATAGCGATAATTATCGCTATTGCTTGGTAATATGCCCCTCTTTTGCCCCTCTTTTTTTTTGCACGATTGAGTTATTCATTTTCACTGTTACTGTACTTTAGGTTAGTTAAATGCTGCACTCCTTACACTTTCACTGGGTATGTAGATTGGCAGTTCATGTCACATTACCAAATATGTAAATGGCTCCCTCTTTGCAAACAACTGGTTCTTGTCTAATGCCCAATTGTAAAAAGCCAGGTCCGAGTGTTGTCCCTCAAAAAGCCTTTCAGTGTTAGCCAAGGGTCCATCCTGTTTTATTCTTTCTATTTGTTATACCCTATCGCATTCTATAGGTATTGTACTAGTGGTTTAGATCTGGGGGAGCGGGAGGAGACATCTATTTGCTTGTTTATTCTCAAAGGGCTATTTTGGGGCCATTTTGATCGCATGTTTCGTCTAATGTTTCATGGAACAAACTTGGATTGCATTGGATTGACAGTGTCTATTATTTTCTTACTAGTTCTGGAACAAATATTGTTGCAGGTCCGACATGTAACAATCACATGTTCCAAGGAATCTCAATTTTTCTAAATCGCAGTCAGGAGTCATTCTTACATAGGCCAATGCAATGCAGCTTCTCAGGTGACCATAACACTCTTTGGAGACTAAAGGACACTGTTTGGGTGATGGAGGTTGATTGTGGGACTGCTGAAGCTTTTTCTAGGTTTTATTGTATAGTTGTCAAGGTAGAGGAACTACGAGAGCCTCCAGCCAACTTGGGAGATTGATCTTTGTTATTTTTATTTTAGTCCTCCTCAAGGTAATTGACTCCAGCCTATCCCAGCCTGATCTATCCTTTACAAGGGTTAATTTTCATAAGCTTTTAATATTTACAATTTCTTCTTTGTATTCTTGTTAATAAATGTTTTTCTTTATAAATAACTCCTGTACAATGTTTGTTTTGATATTATCACTTTTTAGATTGGATAAAGTATACACGCCATGCATTTTTACTGGGATTTAAGTTGGCAGCACACATCAAGGTATGTGACAATTCAGCTTAACAAATAAAGAAAATCAACCTCATTGATGACCACCAGTCAGGCAATCAATTAAGCTGCAGGACCAAGACCACAATACTACAAACAGTGATGTTACTGTATGCATAATGGACAACAGAAATTCCTGTTTTTTCTTGACACAGTCAATCCCTCATAAAGATCTTAGACCATCAAATTTGAATCAAAGGTACAGGGCTGAATTGGTCCACCTCCTACTTCTCAAATTGCTCCTAAAAGGTTAAACTATCTAACTCTCTATGAAATCCCTCACCTCTATATCAAGGAGTACCCTTAGGCTCCACCCTATTTTCTACAATTTTCAATCTTTACTCTGGAAATTAAAAAAAATATTTCTTCTCTATGCAGACCACACTAACTTATACTTTAAAGTATCCTCTCTGGAGGATATAGAAAACCTGTCAAAAATGCTCACTAATCTTCAGTCATGTATGTCACTCCACCACTTCCAACTGAACACCCAGAAAACAGAGTTACTTATTCATTTATTTTGAAGGTTTTATATAGCGCGAACAAGACGCTTGCGAGTATCAGAGCTCTTTACAGGTCATAAGTAGAAGGCAAAATATATTATACAAAGATACACGGTCATAAGTAGAAGGCAAAATATAGTATACAAAGACACAACCAGTAAAAGAAATACAATGAATAGTCTTAGAGTTCACATGAATTTAGCCATGAGGATAGCTTTCACTTCTTTTTTGAAGGAGGCAGTGGAAGGGTTCATTCTTGTTTCACAGGGCAAAGCGTTCCAGATCCTCAGAGCCATACCAGAAAATGAACGGTTATACGTTTTTTTCTTGGCAAAACATTGAGGTTGCAGGAGAAGAGTCTTGGCACTCCTGGAGGCTCTGATGCCCGTAGAGAGCATGAGTTTCTGTGCTAGGGATTGTGGGGCGTTATGGTAGAGGGCCTTGTGCGTCATACAAGTGATTTTTTGATGAATTCTGGCTTCGAACAGTAGCCAGTTGAGGGCTCTCAGGTCTGGAGAAATGGGAGCATCTCTCTTAGAGCCTGTGATGAGTCTTGCAGCTGAGTTGATCGTGGCTCTTAGAGGGGCTGTCGATGACCTTGGGAGGCCACATAGGGTTACTGCTCCATATTGCACGCAGAGGATTTCTAGGGCTTGTACTGCTTGTTTGAAATCGTATGCAGATATAAAGGGTTTCAGCTTTCACAGGGTCTTTAGGTGGAAGTTGACTCCTTTTGTTGAGGCGCTAATGTGTTTCTGCATCTTTAAGTTGCTGTCCAACTTTACCCCTAGAGATTCAGCTGAGTCGACTATGAGTGGTTGGCCATGGAGAGCTGTTAGGTGCTTCATCCAATACAGGATGGTGTGAGTTTTGTTAGGGGGAGGGATTAAAAGGAATTCCGTTTGGAGGGAGTTAAGTTTCAGATGGTTTTCGGTGATCGAATTTTGGGTTTTTTGTAGTGTGGTGTTGAGTGATTTGATGTCCTCCATTGAGTGTATCTTGATGTATATTTGGGTGTTGTCCGCATACATGTGGAAGTGTATCTTGGTGAGGCTGAGGAGATCAGTAAGAGGTTCCATGAAAAGGTTGAACAAGGTGGGTGAGAGGGAGGAGCCTTGTGGAACTCCTAATGTGACTGGCATGGGGTTGGACAGGGATTGGTTGACCTTGAATCTTTGGGATCTATTTTGGAGGAAAGAGGCGAACCAGTTAAATACATTTCCAGGCATTCCCATTCTGTGTTTCAGGAAATCAAGCAGGTTGTCATGTTTGACGGTGTCAAAAGCTGATGACAGGTCGAGTAGGAACAGTAGACAGGTTTCATTTTGGTCTAGGATTTTGAGAGCGTCGTCTAATACATGTGTCATGGCTTATTCGGTGCTGTGACCTGCTCTGAAGCCTGATTGAAATTGGTTCAGCAAGTTGAATCCATCAATGTGACTGTTCAGCTGTATGTTAATGCATTTGATGAGTTTGGCTAACATTGGGATGTTAGATATTGGATGACAGTTATTAAGGTCCGAGGGGTCCACAGTGGTTTTCTTTAGGATAGGCGAGATCTGCCCAGTTTTCAGGATGTCTGGAATGGATCCTTGAAGGAGGGATGTGTTAATGATCTTGGTCCAGCTGGGTAGTAGAAGAGGAGTGAAGTCTTTTAGGAAGTTCACAGGGAGCGGGTCAGTGAAGTGATTGGAGGGCTTCAGCGCCTTTAGCGTCTTTAATATGGTGTCTTCACTGTAAGTGTTGAACTGGGACCAAGATGCATTGTTTTCTAGTTTAAAGAATTGGAGGCCATTAGCTAGGGCACCAGCCAGGGGCCGTGATGGGCTAATTTTCAAGTCTGAGATGGATATGAGGTCCTTGAGTAGATCTGACTTAATGGATTCTGTCTTAGAGGCGAAGAAGGAAGCAAATTCATCACAGTTGTGTGGAGATAGTGGGCTGGCATTGAGGACATTAGGTAGGCTCTTAGTTTGGGCTTTGATAAGGTTGTATAGTTTTTTGGGGTGGTTCTTGGCTAGGTCTAGTTGAGACCTGAAGAAATCGGTTTTGGATTTTCTGATCTTTTTAAAATAAGCGTTTCTGGATGTCCTTAGAAGTTTGAGGAGGTCAGTTGAAGGTGTAGCTCTCCAGCATCGTTCAATTACTCTAAGCGAGCGTTTCATCATTTTGCCTCCCATCATACCATGGTTTTGAGTCTTTTGAGGATGTTCCTTTCAGTTGCAATGGGGCCATTTTGTCTAGCAGGTTGTTCATGGAGTGAAAATAGTGATTTGTCAGCCCCTGTACATCAGTCAGGTCTTCCGGGGGGCACAGAGAGTTTGAGTTAGCTAAGGCTGTAAGGTCGGATTCAAGGTTTTTCAGGTTTCTCTTCCAGATCTTGGTTCTTAGGGGTTGTGTAGGGGGTCGTTTAATGTTTTCCAGGACTTGGAAAGTAATTATATGATGGTCAGACCAGTCGCATGGGAGTATCAAGTTGATCTGAGTAGAGTCGGCTTTGGAGATGATTAGGTTGAGAGTTGCACCCTTCCCATGTGTAGGGCTGTGACATATTTGGTTGAGATTGAGGTCTGTGAAGAAGGCTTTGAGGCTGTTTACCCCAGAGTCGTTCTGGCCGTCCCAGTGAAGGTTGAAGCCCCCCAAGAAAATTTGCTTAATATGTTGGTTATCGTTTGATGCTAGAATATCCATGAAGTGTTCTATGAAAGTGAGGTTATCTCCCGGAGGATGGTAGAAGGTGTGTAAGGAGCATATTTGTTTGTTGTTGTTGGCGATGTTTAAGCATAGGTATTTGCAAGATGATATGGCTGGGGCATTGGAGTTGGTCACTGTTAGGCTGATCTGGTGTTTGCAGGCTATCCCACCGCCTGGCCTGTTGGTTGCCATTAATAGTTTCTTTCTGCTGATCACTGTTCACTTCAGACAAACAGATAAGAAGAAGGAAAAATGGTTCTCATTTCTTTGTTAAAACTGCAGCTGTAATTATGTTCTGTGGCCTGCATTTCCATGTGGGTGCTGTCCCTGGCAGCAGGCATTATGAAGCTAAGTCATTTAATTACTACAGGTTGCTAAAGTCCTCACAACTGGACTGTAATAAGGAAATTAAAGACAAACATTTATGCAGGCATTGCATGCATCCATATATTATATCTGCTCAAAATATTCTCAGATTCATAGAAAGTGTTTAATTAGATTAGTAATTGAAAAATGCATACACAAAGTTGTGTTTGCTTTTTTTCTGAAACAAACCTTTATGGGCCTGATTACATGCTGGATTGTTACTGAATGATGAGTTATGTTTTATTTAACACATCTGATAATTATTGGATGCATTAAATTACTCAACCTTCATTACATTTAGGCAGGTCAAACCTACCAAAATTTAACAGGGGAAAACTTACAGGGGCATATTTACAAGGCCCTATCACCACAGGAAAGTCACTTTCATCGATGTTCCTGTTGCGGTAGGGGATTCTTCTTATTTACAAGGTGATGCCAGTTAAGGTGGCTTAATGCACCTTGTGAATAAGGGACCCTTCCACGCTATACATTTAGGGGCCGAGTACGATCATGTTAGGAAAGTAGTCAATATGACTTGGATCCAGAGGGCTTTCCTAGCAAATCGCACTGTGAGAGTCCGACCGAACGAGTATGATGCATCCGTAAGCTGGCGGACTCGGTTCTCTTGGACTTCCATTGAACTCTATGAGAGCCTGTATACCGAACGCGTACACATGGTCCTATACCAAGAAGGGGTGGATGGGGAAAAGACTGTACCCTGTGGTGAAAGTACCTAAGCCTGAAATCAATCAGCAGCTGTTTAGTTACAATTTAAAAAAAGGGGAGGAAAAGTTCCTAGGATAGGAAACACAAGATGTTACCACACTAACATCATATATACAAATGAATAATTAATAAAACATGAAACCAGGATTTTTGTTTGTCTAGAAGTTATTATTAAATTCAAGGCAAGAGAATACAAATTTCTATACAAAAAATGAACATTGATATAGGACAGGGTACATACATGGATATCATTTGGATATTTAAGGTGTTGATTGCTTTCCCTATAACATATCCAAAAATACAGTCCAAACTGCTTGGACACAATGTTAAATTAATTTCAAATATCAATCAGAAAAAATCAAGAATTGAAATGAAACAAAAATATGCAGAATTGGACTAAGCAAGTCGACGTTTCGGTCTTTTCTCGATGTTTCCCAAGACCATCATCAGGACGAAACAATGATATATACAATTGATGACCCTTTTAGAATCAGAATCACGTCAGTTTGAAGTTTATGACGGCGTACCGCACTTTTCATTTATGGCGGGCAATGAGATAAATGTTATATTGCATACACTTTTAATAGAAACAGTGCTGCAGCGAACAGGTTCTGGCAATTAGTCCAAGTTATGTCGCTATTCCAAAGCGCTTGAATTTGTTTGAGGTTTTCACAACGGGACGTCAATTCAGTACGATCCGGCTCGATATAAAATTTATCTCATTGCCCGCCATAAATGAAAAGTGCGGTACGCCGTCATAAACTAAGGTTATGAACCACAGTGGAATATATTAAACAAGGCATTTCCAATCTGCCCTTCTGAATTTTTGGATGTTGGCTACACAGAATTGTGATCCAAAATATTTCTGTATAAACTATGAATCTGTTGTTATATGCCTGGTTGTCTTTCTATTTGTTCAGTAACTTTCCTGAAAATGTCGTGTGATGGAAGAGTAAGTTTTTTTCCCATATACTCCTTGTATGTTCATTAACCCTAGTTTTTTATTTTCAGTTGTGCCTACATATATTCTACCACAGGGACATTTTAGGATGTAAATACAGTTGTTGCCATTACATGTGAATTTTCTATGTATTTTATTTTTTTGTCTGAAGAAGGGTGAACCATTTCATTTCCCAACATTGTAGCATTAAAGTGGCTAAAGGGAATACTATGAAAGTACTTTGTTCCCATTCATAATAAACCTTGTACACAGCTGATGAAACAGAACTGAAGGTTCACTTGATTTTGTTATATTGCATCAGGATGAGATTTTTTTGTGCATGCAAATGTTTTCACATTTTGACTGTACTAATGGGATTTTTGCTATGTTGAATTTGTAGCTGATGTCAGAGACCCTTTTATGTACCTACATCAAAGAGGCTTACAAAGTTATTTGTACTCTATATACATATCCTAAATCAGATGCTTTTATGCGCTCTTTTGTCAAAAGCTTTTAATTATAATTATCATACAAGATGTGTACTTCCGAACAACAGGTGCTCCTAAATTGACACTCTCAAGCACAAGAAAGTGGCCTTAGGATTCTCAGATAAGCCGTAGCTGACTATGTATCAGAGGTAAATATTACATTTGTTGGATATGGATCAGAAAATGAATTCATTTCCAGTGAGTGAGTGAATCCTTTATCAGTGCATATACAACAGCTTGCAGTATGATTACTGCAAAAGCAACATTTATAAAAAAAAAGAGGAAGCCTTACCACTCTGACAGCAAAAAAACGCATCCCTGCTTTAGATAAAAACCTCACATTGAAACCATGTAGCCAGTAAATTTGCCTTCTATCATTTAAAATTGATCGCAATTCTTATTGCATGTTGATGCCACAAACAGTGCTCATCAAAGTCTTTAAATATTAAAGTTGGAGAAGAAAATGGAATAAATATGCGCAGTGAGGGAACAATTCACTGGAATGTGGTTAAAATAGATTCTGGAGGATTATCAGAAAAAGTACCGGCCTGACATTAGCATGTGAGACTAATTTCTGTCAAAAGGGTAAAGGTAAACCAAGGTGAGCTGGCTGTACTTCTAATTCAAAATAGGGGCTTTCTCCACAAAGGCCAGTCCAAGACTTATTTTCAGGGCAGTCATAAAAGATCAATGTACATAAACAAATGTAATTTTGATTCAATTGCATAGTCAGTGATTATCTTGAAAATCTGGTATGGTTCAGGTCGTCATCAACAAGAGACGCTTTTAGCAGTTAAAAAAGCCTGTGTTGCTGCTAAGGCTGAGAAAGGCTGCAGGCCTGTAAGCAGGGTAAGACAATACTCGGTGGCAGACTAGAGTGCCACCTGCAGGTAGACACCACATGGCCTCTAAAGGAAGGGATATATGATCATTTTCAGGCATAATGCTACTTTACGGTGGGAAACAAATATATTTACATAAGTGATGCAATGAACTACAATTCCGGATATTTGGCTGACTTTAGGGGTGCTAAAGTTTTCAAAGAAAGGATATTTGACTTTGTTAGGCATTTTTCAAATTTTTCCAACTTTACAGTCAGAATAAAAATAATAACAATAGGCGTAAAGAAATCCTAATAAATCCTGAAAAAGGCTGATGAGCTACGTTAGAAACAATATGCAACATCTTCATATTTGTAGACAGATTCTCCTGCAAAAAAATCTTTATGGGATGAATCTGTCTGCAATAGCTCGCCAACAGGTAAAGTTTTTCTTCTTCTTAAACCTTTGGTACTGGAATTAAAATTTCACATACTGATAATCTTATATTTCGTACAAATAACGAGACATAGATTCACATAACAAAAAATGAGCACTGAAAGTTCTAATTTGAGACAATGCTTCTACACAATTTTGGACTGATTGATATCTTAATGAGTTGAGGAACTGGACATGGTGGATATGTTGCCACCTTATAGACAGTGGCAACTGGTTGTTTGTCTTTGGAATGTTAACGGAGTATGCTGCGTTTGGCTGAAATGAAGCAGAATATGTTGATGTCTCCAAAGAAAATAGAGTACGACACAACATAACACAAAGTGCATTAACAACACAAAATATGATGGGGTAATAACATAACTATATAGCACAGAAATCAAAACAGTACATGCCACAACAACCAGAGCACACCACAACTGCAAAATGCAATAATGCAACAAAAACAATATTCCAGCTAAAACTGAACACAACATGTCACAACAACAACAAAAGAAAAACCATTAAAACAAAACAACATATCACCACAACCGGGCAACACAACCTAAAAAATGTGACACAACAATTAAGTATAAAAACAACACAATAGAACTGCTCAAAATAATCCAGTAATACTACTAAAAGGAATAATGACGCAGCAGACCCCAGCAACACAATAAATACACCAACTCAATACACTACAATAATACAATAGTATAATTTCACAACAATGCACTACAAAGCAACACAACAAAATATAACATATCTACAACCACAGCAAAACAAAAATACTGTGTTGTATTATGTTGTGTTGTTAATGTGATGCTGTAGTCTATTTGGTTAAATGAGCACACTTTACCACCTCCACAGTTTCACTGGAAATATGAAAAGTAGGAGTCTCCTGGACCTCAGAGGATGGCCGCTGAATTTTGTGTGCGCTTGTTTCTGTATCAGAATACAAAATAGGGGTCCCTGTGAATTGTATAAACATTATTTGCATTTATTTGAAGCAATAATTACAAAAAAAAATATTAGACACACTGTAAATTAATCACAATGAGCAGAAGCTACAATTTATGAGTTGTAATAACAGTGCCCCAAAGGAAAGAAAGTGAGGTAGCATGATACTGTGAGAAGAGAAAGAAATAGATAAAGAATGATAGTAATCGTGACAAATAAATATGTCAAATACTTGAAATTTATACACAATAAATCGGCTTCAGGTCCCTGAGCCAAAAGCAGGATTCTTGAAATATCCCATTATTTCTCAAAAAATGTCTATATTGACACTGGTATATAAAATATCCAAGGAATGCGGGCGGTGTCAACTGAGGAAGAGAGGAGGTAGCCGTCGACGTTTCGACCCCAAGCTACAACAGTAGGCGTATTTGTGGCCTTACAACGGGGTCTTCATCAGGACAAGAGTGTGAACGGGGTGCAATATCAATTCTGTAAAAGTGTAAATAATATAATATAAGTAAAAAAGTAAAATCCCCACATAAATTGAGAGGAATGGCGATAGTAAATATCAGAACCGTTATGAACGGTAGAATAATTAATAAAATAATTACCATGGTACCTAGAGATATTTTCATACGATTAGTTGAGGAAATCCACTTGGTAATTCATTGGATTCTGAAAATTGCGAAAGAATATATAGGCTAAAATTGCTATATCATGCCCCTTAATTGGCAGGCAAAATCCAATTTGTAAATAACGCATATCCCATTCAATTAATGATACATAGTCGCTAGTCTATCTATCAGACCTTCTTAAAAAACCACTATAATATTTTGTTTTTGTAATTATTGCTTCAAATAAATGCAAATAATGTTTATACAATTCACAGGGACCCCTATTTTGTATACCATATAGCACCCAGGTCCCGTGTGGATTTTCTTGGGTAAACCCCCCCCCCTCCTTTTCAATGTTTCTGTATCAGAAGCATCGTTTATTTTCACTTGGTGCACTAGCAGAGTAACATGCCTGCCTGGGTATTACCACAGAGATTACCAATGCCTCAGTGACGTTGGAGGCTTGAAATGTAACTGAGAGATTCACTTTACAGTCAGTGAGAGTGGGCTATTTGTAACATAAGCCCCTTTCCTCAGCGGTGTAACACAAAATGAAGAACCTCCCTACAGAATGTGAAGAGGGGCCACTGAGTCTCCCATAGCTCTAAGATCTTTATTGGCTTCGGCTCAATGGGGGAACCCTGGGGTGTTAGGAGGGCCAAGTGGGCAGAGGCATCCACATATACTTAGTGGTGCCTAATTCAATATGATGCATGGTTTGTACAGCTGACAATGGATCTTTTGGTTCTGTGACTATGTTAAACACTTTAGACCATTTAGAGAACAGTCAGTAGCATTCTGGTATTTATAGATCCATAGCGGTAATTCCAAAACTGTAACTCCTAGTACACAACTGGAATTTGATAAAGACTGATCCAAATAAAAACATCACATGTGAGTTGAAGGTTCTTGCATCTCATCCATATATAAATAATACAAACACATTGCCCTCTAGACATTGGCAAAGAAAGAAAAATGAAATATATATTGAGGCCTGCAAGAAATCAGGGTATTGGTTGAGGGAGTTGGAAACCCCACTCAGGCAAAAAAAACACAATCCTTGCCATGGTAAACGACACAGTCACTAAATTAACCTGAACTTAACCCTCTGATAGCATGCCACAAAGTAGTCAGGCTTAACGTATGGGAAAAATGTAAAGTATTCATGCAGCACATAAACAGTAATATGGTGAAAACATAGTACAAGAAAAATATCACAACAATAGAGTAGATCTTAATAACTAAAATCATGCTTCAATGACAAAAATCCTATCAGTAGAACTGGAGATACTGAATTTTAAAGGTTTAAGTGAAATTAGCGCAGAAAGCTCTAACTGTGGCTATTTGGTCACACTGCACTGAGACAAAGTCACAAGTTCAGTCTCACCGTGATGGAGTGCAGGACCACATTTGGCCTGCATTGAACTGTACAGTATGTCCTTGGTGCAAAGTCTATGTGACATTGCCTTGCGAGGCTTTGAATTGTCCAGCGTTGGTACCGATAAAGCTGTGTGGCGAGGATTTGGAGGGCTTTGCGTCACTCACCGTCTGTTCAAATGAAGCTTTCAGCTATGCTGCGAGGCTTTGCGAGATTTGCATCGCTTTACACAAGATTTGATTAACCTTCAAAAGCAAGGAGGAGTGCTCTCTGATGCAAGCCCAGGGTTCAGGGCCTGAACAGACACTTCCTTGGGATCAGGGACTCATTTCAGCAGAGCCCAGCAGAGCTCAGACGGGTCCAGTTGCAGGTTTAGGCAGATCCAGTGCAGCAGGTCGGCTGGGCAGGCCAGGGAGGCCTCTGGAACCTCTGATCTTGTTGTTTCCCCGTAGCTCTGAAGGACGGGCCCTCCACTGCCACGTAGGTAATTTACAACCACCTGCTATGCCTTCCCCAAAATGAAGTGGGGCAGACAGTTGAGAATTCAAACTTGCTTTATTCATTATATACTCTGCAGAGGAGCCCAGTCAGGCCTTCACCCTAAGATGTCTGCTGAGGGGACCGACGCCCCAGGGTACACTAATACATAATAAACCCTTCTGGAGACTTCGGTCACGCCTCTAACGGAAAGTTACCAGCTTGAGCCGGGCATGAACAAAGGAGGTACAGAGAGATGAGCTAACAACTGCCAGATGGGTGCACTATCAGTACTTCAAGGCCACTGTGCCGAGTTGCGGCGTCTTCTAACGTGGGAGCAGAGCTACACATCGAGATTGGAATGCAGAGAAAGAATATCAGTTAATTAGCAAGTCGAGTTACAGCCTAGAACAGGAGAGAAAATAAAAACGAAGTAAAGTGTTTTGCTGATCCAAGCGAGAAGAGAAATAAGGCCTAATAAGATCACAGCCCAAAAAGTCTTCTAGTGATTACGAAGTACAAAATGGAGTCACACAAGGCAACCAAGCTCCCATGTTGCGAGGATAACTCAGTTGGTTGCATATTGTGAATACAAATAACGTCTACTTAGCCACATATTGCTAACCTAACATAGCATGTGTAAGTGCACAACGGGAAGGGGTGTTTTAAACAGCTGAGGAGGTCAACCAACTGACCCTTGAAGTAACTCAGCTAGCCTGGGATGAAGGGAGCAGCTCCTCTGTATAATGCAGCAGTTTGAGAAGATGAACTCTTAGGGATCAGAAAGCAAATACACTCTCCTGCTTTTTTGATACCCTACAGAACCGGGCCCTCTTAGACAAGGTGGGGGAGGTGCCCAGCCATGGTCACAGAAGGTGCTAAAATGCAGGAAACACACTTCGTCTTTGGACAAAACAAGAAATATACCAACAGCCTGGGCCAAGGCAGGGGGAAACATTGGGCAAGGTAAAAACTCATCTAGACTCTACCCCTTACCTTGATCTTGGTGGAATATGTCAAAAATCGACTCCCATCTTTCATCAAGGCATTGCATTATACAAGTACACACTACATCCAGTCCTTGGTCAAGGTACGGGGGATAAATATACCCCCCATTATCTATGGCTGAGCTGGAAGAAATATGCAGCCTGGTGCTTTCAAAGATGGGGATTAATACCAGTAAATTTGTACCCCACAATAGGGTAAGTTAGTAGTTAAATGCACAGTCCCACTCTAAAATAAGATGTTAGTGACAAGAATCACTCGCACCAAAATGCAGAACTCTATGTACAATACTAAACAGAGCATCTTAAAAAAGAGGATTGCCAGAAACTTGAAAATTGTATAAAACTGATTAAATTAGTTGAATTAACTAAAGTAAAAATGTATTCGAGATTGGCTTGAGCGTTACCATGGCTACAACAGAAGACAGGAACATCAGGAGTTGCAGTAGTAACTCCGGCGTTAAGTTATACAATAATGTAGCTCTCACCCTCTCCATACTCATGCAGGTAATTCCTACTTTTACCAATATGTTTGGAAGGTGTACATGAGATGTGAAGAAAGCTAACAGTCTTGTTTTTATAAATGAAATGGCTGAGTTCCTCCTTCAGAGGGAGCTTTGCCATTTCTTTTCTGATTGACAACGTATACAGGCAATCACACCGGTGGCATTATCATGTGTCCACTTGCCCTGATATACTAGAAACGTTCTATTGATCTCTGCACTATTAGAGTTCATTCTCCTGGTACATGGCTTCTTGGTGTAGGAGGCCCATGACGTCTTTGGATCACGTATATGTGGATTACTGACAATTAGCCCTGATGAAGTTCAATCAACCGATCTAAACGAAACGCATTGGCTGGATGATGCTCTTTTGTATCAACTAAATAAAACTGGTGACTAAAGTGGATACTTGGCTGGACTCATTATCTGGACAGTAGTGAATAGATTACTGACTGCGGTGCACCATTTCATTAACTCTATTATGTTGTTCTGCGTTTGCAGTTGCACCTAATGACGGCAGGTGCAGGAGTGTATGTGCACCAATCATTGTTATAAAAAGGAAACGGGAGAGCGAAGTGCGGCGGTTACAGTCCACCGTTGGTAGTGCCCATTTATTGAGTTCCTCCGTCATGTTTGTCCCTGTTGTTTTGTGTCCCCTGGCAGAGCAGAATAGATATGGAGAAGGTGCCGTACATCTACTTACTTTTCGAGTAGTCTAGTCACCTCCCATTACATGATTTTACTGAGCTAAGTGAAACTGGCAACCGGCCACGATTTTTGGATCTACAGATGTGTTTTTCCTGTACGGTGGTGATGATGCCATGTTTCAGGGGACCAGCAATTATGCCTTAAAATAGGCAGATGTTGATGAATTTGGTTGTGTCTACTATTAGAAAAAAGAAGAGTTTTTGAGCCATTTAGTTGAGCAGGGAAGTATGAAGAAGTTACACTTCTGCAACTTTTACATACGTTTTTCTCCTTAGGTGATCCTCTATTTATGCGAGGAAGCAGTTCAATTATTTACAGCATTTTGGTCTATAATTCCTTCTTCATTTCGCAATTGAGTACAACTGTTCCCATTAGGTGATGGTTCATCCGGGCACGTGTTTTCACCGTAGTTGCACAATTTCAGTTCTCTTTTAAACACTTTTTATAAGGATATGAATTTGTTCAATTTTCAGATTTGATCATTGCCTAATTCCACAGTGAGTATTTATTTCACTAGTCCTTTTCTTAACTGCTGGTCCAATTTTACACTTACAGATGTATTACTCTTGTATCCAACAAACCATGGTGTACTCCTGAAGATGACCCTTGAATGATATAGGGTCAACATGCAATTGACGCTCATGGCAATGTGAACACATTATTGATCAGCTGGTTTGCTGATTAAATGCCAGGACCAGAGAATTGTTCAGACCTCTGATTTCTTTAATATAGTTCCACTGCCTTTTGAATTACACACACTTCTTCACTGATTTGCCATTACTCACTGAGTTATCCATTGAGCAGAGAGCACATGTTGGAAACTTTCTGAGCGATTGCCAATCTAAACTACACACTTGTAATCTAATGAATGGGTCCAGCTTTCTTTATCTGGCATTTATTCTACTCTCAAAAAATTATGGAATTATGTGAATATAATTGATTTTCCCACTCAGAACTACTGTTCTTGATGAGTTTATATGCCCCGAAATCTAGGTGGTCTTTGGGCAGCCCCTGTTCCAAATATTTACTTATGGTTTGGAAGCAATGGAAAGAAAGATTTGAACCACATACAAATGAAATTAAATCCAATACAATGACACTTAGCAATTGCCTTGTTACATCATTGTTTAGGAAAATATAAAAACATCTCCCTAGTAAAACTGTTACTGGTGATGGGGATGCTTCAGTAATTAAAATGTTAGACAATCATTCTGAGCCCCATAGGAATGAAACAATCGAGACATATGAATTTTACCAGCATCCCCAGCTTCCTGGTGAGCAAATAAAAAGATGTGTTGGCTCTCTAAGAATTCTAGTTGCCTCTTGTGACTTTAAGGAGTTTGAAAATTAGATGATCAGAGATCAGATAGTTGGAAAAAATCTAATATTAACAAGATTCAGGAAACTTTAATGATGACTTCCAAAGTAAGTTTAAATGAATATATTCAGTTGTATTGAAGTAACGAAGGTATGTCATCGTTTCAACGATATAGCGTTAGTCAAGTAGTCAGGATGTTTATGTAATGTTAATACAGGACAAACCCTAAGTAAATTTATTTTTGGAAAACTAACGCCGTTTGTAGAAAATCAAAAGGCATAGAGTTCTGCAGCTGTGGTCGCACTAGTCATTTGGTAAAGGCACCATCCTATCGGGACGTAGATCATTTTTGTGCCAAATGCTGAAAAGAGGGACATTTTACTAAAGTTTTCAGGAGCTTGTCCAGGTCTAACTCTGTGTAATCTGTGATCGGTGTTGATACGTTAGATAATTTGTCCAAAAATTTGGTTTCAGTTAGTGAAAACTTAATATTATATTTAGATTCTAACAGTTAGATCAGTGATGTAAAAATAGGCAGTGTTTGCATTAAAAATACCTATTTGCATGGTAGGAATTCGTCAAATTGGAGTCAAAATGATGGCTGATTTAGGTTCTCCTTTCACTTTAATTAATATAGAATGGAAACTGTTTTTTGGGATAATATTGAAGACATCTCATTTAAAACCAATAGCAAATGATGGAAAACTTATTGAGATGATGGGAATGTTTGATACTGAAATCACTATCAAAGGCAACACTACTTCACATATGGTTTATGTTGCTAAGAATGAAGCTTGTCTTTTGAGTTGCGTAGAGCAATCCGGATGTGGAGATTATATTAGATTCTAGCAATTCTGAACAAGTGATATTAAAAAAAGAATTGTTGAATGAAAGGTGCACTGCAATATGCGCTATGAACATCTCTCAGTGGGAAAGCAGATTTCTGCTAGTGTTTTGTTTTAAATTAAGCAAACTGAATTTTTTTTCTAATAAAATTCAACTCAAATGAGATGTCCAGCCTGTCGTACACAAAGTAAGCAGGATACCATTAATGATTAACCCAGAGTAAAAAAAGAAGAAATGGATAGTTCGTGAGATCAAGGGATGAGCAATTTAAAGCTCTTACTGATTATCTCCAATAGTTTTAGCTCTCAAAAGATATAGTTAATTGAGGATGTGTGTCGATCTACGTGATTTAAATGTTATGGGCCCGATCCACAGAACTAGCTTAAGACAAAATCCTAAACTTACTACTTTTGGTATTCACAGAAGGCATTTAGTAGTATTAAAGTTAGGATTTTGTCTTAAGTTTGACTTAAGACAAACTTAAGACAAACTTAAGACAGACTTTATACAGACTTAAGACAAACTTAGGACAGACTTAAGACAGACTTAAGACAGATTTAAAACAGACTTAAGTTATGATTTTCTCTTAAGTTTGTCTTAAGTCTGTCTTAAGTCTGTCTTAAGTTTGTCTTAAGTCAAACTTAAGGCAAAATCCTAACTTTACTACTATTAAATGCCTTCTGTGAATACCAAAAGTAGTAAGTTTAGGATTTTGTCTTAAGTTAGTTCTGTGAATTGTCCCCTAAGATTTGGAACGACAGACATCATCTCCCAAGCATAACCAAAATGTTAACCATTCTTAAGGGTGCAAACGTATTCATGATACGTTGTCAGCATATTATCAAGTGGTCTTGTGCAAAGAATCCAGGGGCCAGTATTATCAAAGTTTTGAGCCACCATTTTGCTGTGCAAAGTAACGCAAGGGCAATGCAATACCTAGATAAGATTTACTAAGCCACGCAAGGCCACTTTGACTGGCCCTGTGCAGTTTGATAAATCTAGAGTAATGCAAGGCAGCGCATGGGTAGAGCGTAGGTTTTCCCTCACATCCACTCATGCATTCTGAGGCAATCCCAGATTTACCCGCACTGGTAGACCTTGGAATTCACCTGCTAACTGCAGCACATTTAGAAAGAGGAATATGCCTCTAAGAATAGTTTTTTTGTGCAGGAAGATGTCCCTTTCACAAAAAACAATCCCGACTGTAACTCAGGTACCCTTGCTGTATGGCTCAAGGGTACTTGCATTGGCACTATGCTGCTGATTGTTCACAAACTCAGGCAGAATACAGGAATGCATGATATCATAATCTATGTGTAACAATCCTGCCTCTTCCTTTCACGTAGCACAGCACTGCAAGTTGTCTTGCTGTGTTGTGTTGTTTGAAAGAATCATACATCTGCCCCCAAGTATCTGACATCATTCTTTGCTCCACAAGGAGATTTCGAGTTCAAATGCAGGCCTTTTTGTCTTGCCTCAACCTCGGCAATATTTCAAAAAGTCATGGTGTGACTATTCAAAATGGTTAGGGAAGTTATGTGTATCCAAGACAATGTGTTAAATTATACTGTGACCAGTGGGTGGTGCTGGACCGCCAAGATTGTGGTCGCTCTTCATTGAGCTCCTGCTTATCTCTGAAAATGCTCACTGATTTGCTGGTGCATGCAGCTGCTCTCCCTGTGTGGTGCCAGGTCCAAGGAACCCAGGGGTGGATCCCAGGTGTCCAGACAGGATTGGCAGGGGTACTTCAGCCCGGTGGCAGAACAGGTGTACTGCCAGAGGACACGGCAAGATGGCAGCCATCGGCTAAGTTGAGCTGATGCCATGGTTTCCCCCAGGCCACCCAAGTTCAAATTGTCGCTGGGGGACGCAGTCCTATTCTGGAGCCTGATGACAAGCAGGCATCCAAGGTGGTGCACTGGAGCCCCCTGGGCAGATTTTCTTGTTGTGGCCATACCGCACCCGGCTCCAGGAGAGGGCCGGGCACGACTTTGTGGGTCCCGATAAGATCACAACGCACAGTGACAGCAACAGCTGAAACAAATAAAGGGCTTTTCTCCAAACGATTGGTTGGTAGAGGATGCCCTACTGGAGGGGACATGCTTGGGCCCTGGGAGACCTTCCTGGTTGATGCCCTGGCCATGAAAGTACCTGTGGGGAGCACAATAATGGCCATAAGGGGAAGCATGCTGCCTGACTCCAGGGCCCTTGGGCATGCAGCTTCTCAGGCAGGGGTAAGGGCCCGGAGGGTCTCCTCCTGTTCAAACTACTGTATGGGCGGCTCTCTGTGGGAACCCTGACATGAGCTTCATTTTAGGGGGGTCACCCTGGCAGACGTCTGTGGCCTGCTTGTTCATTCTGCCTGTGTCGATCTTGTTCAGAGGCAGGCAGGCCGGGCTCTGCGATGTGGACTATCTGCAAGACCTGGACAACTGTCTGGGTTATACGGTACTTCCAGTATTGGGCCTAAGCATGAACTGGGATTTGCTCATCATGGAGAGAGGTGACCAGAACTGCTCCCCCTCTGAGACCTCCTGTATCTAGGAAGCTTGTGCCCCCTGCACCAGATAGGTGGCGGGGCAGGTGGACCGGGAGGGGCATCACTCTCTGCAGCACTCGCTCTACTTTTTGAGGAGAACGGCTCACCCTCAAGACCAAGATGGGCCACATAAGGGTCCATCTTGGTACCCCCTGACACAAACCAAACTCAACAAATTTACGATATTGGCTCGGTGATTGAGGAGTGTCAGCAGAGATAACCCCCGGAATGATGACCCACAGTCTGGGTAGATGTAACCCTCCTGCTCAAGACCTGTGGAATACAACTTTATTGGGTTCCCGGAGGGGGCAGCATGGTTGGCACCAGAGCTCTTCCTGAAGGCATGGGTGTCATCATGGATTGAAGAAGACATTCTGTCAAACTGCTTCTTGGTGGAGAGGGTGTACAGGTCGGTAGCCAAGAAACCTCCTCCGGGTGATCCACCCAGTCCAATAACTGCCAAAAGACTCAACTAATACGATAGGGACACTATCCTTCAAGAGGCAAGGGCAAAGGAGCAACTCCTGTATCAGGGCAGCTAACCCCAGCTCCAGTGGAAATCATATGATCAAGTAAAGAAGAAACTCAGAATTATGGGCCTCAAATACATGCTCCTGTTTCCAGTTAGGCTGATTTAGGTTCATGATGAATAATCGCACTCCTAAGATACACCTGAACAGATGTAGGACTTACTAATAGAGCAGAAATACTTGCAGCCGAACCTAATGCCACCGTGGCCAGACAGAGTGGAAGCGAGTAGACCGGCAGAGGGTGAGGAGGGCTGTCATGGCCTGCCCTGAAAAAGGGAAAGCTTCTGCAGAGCATACCTTAACCACCTGGAAACTCCTGCTACCTCAGATTTGGAGAGGGAGGAGAACGGCGCCCTTCACCTGCCGGGGGACAGAGCCGTGGAAGGGGACAATCCCTGTCTGGGAATTGACTAGAGGTCCTTCTGGAAGGTGGGTGATCCACTACGAGTGTTGTGCCAGCACCACTGTATCTTGAACATAGAGCAAACGGTTTGGAGGATGAAGAGGAAACCCAAGAGACAGGTTTTGTTCCCACCTAGTTATGAAGAGGGCTTAGGTTCAGGCAACTATGTGGGGAAGTATAGGGTGGGTAGTGTTGGGAGTGTGGGAACTGATTGGTTTGTTGTGTTGTGTTGTTTTGGTTTTAGTTTTTAGTCACACACCTCGCTGTTCTTTTCCGACATGGTCCTGATCATCCTCTACCTCTCTCACCGGTGTGTGAGGGGTGTGACAGTGGAGAAAAATTCTTTGTGCAGGGTTCCTTTACACCCTACACAAACATCCTTTCCTCTGCATTGCTGTTTAAGCCACCATGACCAATTTTACAGTTCTGACGTGGAACAGTGGGCTCCTCCACCTTACTAAGAGGGGAGCCATTATGGAATTCCTTCACAGTCATTGGCCCGACTTGTTCAACTCCAAGAAACTCATCTTCTGGAATCACAATGCCCCTTTTTAGCCAGATACGGTTATAATAAGGTGTACTACGCGGGGTTTACTTCAGGGTCCAGGGGAGCAGGCATCATGATCTGCCAGTCCCTTCCGCTTGTAGTCTCCCAGGTGTCCAGGGATACTCTTGGGAGATATGTGCTGTTAGAGGGCTCGATAGAGGGGTCCTCTACAATTTTGTAAGTGTCTATATTCCCTCACAATTGACTGCCCTTACACTAAAGATGCTCGGGGACCTTCTGCTAAACCTGCCCCAAGTAGGACGATCTTAGGGGGTCATTTAAATGACATACTGGGTCCCCTGGATTCTTTACATGCCCTAGGCATTGAATCTACTGAGGAAAAGGGGCTGCACAGTTGGGCACTAGGCTTTGGGTTATGTGACGCCTTGAGGTATGGAAGCCCAATACCAGGAAATACACCCACCCATCGGCAGCACACTGCTTCCTATCCTGCATTGTGTTTTTCTGTTGCAGGCGTTGGACCTCCGGCATATGTGGGGTTCTCACATCTTGGCCCGAGACCTAAGCTCACTCACCCATTGTGCTTCAGCTGCCAGTCCACATGCAGGAAGGGGGGCATCAGATGTGGCCGGGATAGGTCTTTCATTTAGGCCCTGCAGACCGAATTGAAGGAATTTCTGAATGTCAGCAATTGAAGTGTGGATTCATGGGGGAAATCTGGGGAGCTTTTAAGGCCACTATGCATGGCAATGCACGTTTATATATTAGGGGCTGCACCCGCGAGGTGCAAAACCGAATGACGCAATTGGAAAGATCCATTCTAACGTTAGAGACCGAGCATAGAGGTAATCTTACTGAACTACTTGGGCAACGTTTGGCTTTGGAGAAGGCGATCTTGCGCTAACTGTGTTTACAAGAGATGTTACAACACTGGGAGACATTGATTAGATGTGTCTATGAATGGGTGGATAAATTAAGCAAACTCCTCCACTGGCTAGCAACTAAAGAACTAGAGTCCAGGGTGGTGCCCAATGTAGTGCGGGAGAATGGTACTCAAGCTTTGATGGGCTCTGACATAGTCTTCTCATTTGCAAATTACTATGCCCTTCTCTATGCAGCGAAAACATGCCCAGAGCAAGAGACATCCACCCCAGTCATTGCTGACATTCCACACCCATGTCTCTCCCCCCAGAACGAGAGTCTCTGGACCGGCCTTTAACTATTGAGGAGGTCAACAAGGGTTTGGCGGAGCTTAATGCTGGTATGACGACAGGACCCAATGGGTTCCCGGTGGAATATTACCATAAAATGAGCCCATTCATTACACCGACTCTCCTAGGTATGTATCTTGAAGCGACCACCACCGCCCTGCTGCTTCTTGAATTCCAGAACACCTTCGACTTGCTCAACTGCTTTTGTCTGCAGGAAGTCCTGTGAAAATTGGCTTCAGCACACAATTTCAATCTTATATTTGGGTTATGTATGCCGAACCATGGGCGCAGTTGAGGGTGCATGGAGTGGCCACCCCAGGTTTCTTAATAGAAGAGGCATGAAGCAAGGATATCCCCTGTCACCATTGCACTTCACCCTGGCAATTAAACCATCAGCGGGGTGAGTACATTGTGATGCCCAGGGTTGGGGATTTGACTCAGGGTTCACCATTGAGGACAGAATGGTGCTGTAGTGTAGTTCCTATATTGCCAATAGGCTCTGCGCATTGGAATAGTATATCCTATAGACTAGACGTAGACCCATGTTACAGCTAGGCAGCTATGGAAAGCGAAGAGAATCCCAGAGCCCACATGCACCAGGTGTCAGGACAATGCCGGAAACTTCTTCCATATGTTGTGGGGTTGCCTTCCTGTCCTACTATATTGCACTGTCTGCAGTGTAATGTCGGGAAAACTGAAGTTATGCTGTTCGGTCAAGCGACGGCACATTGGTCATCGGACTGGTGGCCCCAAGAACTAGGTCCTGTCCCCATCCCCAAAAGCAAGGTCAGAAACTTGGGAGTGTTATTTGACCAACAACTCACTTTCAAGGATCATGTCAATCAAGTAGCCGGCACCTGTTTCCGGGCTATAGGGATGCTAAGACGTGTCTTCCCCTATCTACCGGACCACCACAGAAAAACTCTGGTGCAGGCTCTGTAGGGTAGATTACTGCAATGGATTGCTCCTTGGAGCTAACGAGGAACAAATCAAGAAATTGCAGGTTATTCAAAATACAGCAGCTAGGATTGTCATGAATGTCCCACCAAGGACACCATCCTGCCCCCTACTGACTCAACTTCACTGGCTTCCTGTGAAGAAGCGAGTTCAGTTCAAGACCCTGTGTACCATACACAAAAGCCTAACAGGGATGGGCCCCAAGTATTTCATTGACATCTTTCAGCCCTACATCCCAGGACGCTCTCTGCGCTCGTAATCAGCAACTACTGAAGGTACCTAGAGTTAAGAAAACCAGGCAAGGTGGCCGTGCACTGGCTCACACCGGACCCACACTCTGGAACTCATTGCCGCCGGAACTGAGGTCCATCACTAACCACATGATGTTTAGAAAAAATCTAAAAACCTACCTGTTTCCCAGCAACTAACGTTCATATTACATCCGGACACACTTTTTATTCTCACTTCCATCTGCAGTTATAGCGCGGAGATACCCCTTCGGGGGTTTAGTCTGCCGCTTTATAAGCATATAAAATAAATAAAATAAAAATAAAATAAAATTGGCTAGCCACCTTCCAGGCTGTCTTTGATGTTCTGGCACAACAAATCGAGGCCTAGACAAAAATTGCATTACTAGGGATTCTAGACAAATTGATGGGACCCAGTGAAGACCAAGTCGTGGTGGGGATAAGAACAATTTTTGCAAAGGGACACATTTCACAAGACTAGAAGAGATAATCAGCCCCACTGCTACAAGAATGGAGAGTGGGGAGTGACCATTGTGAAAAGTTGGAGGAACCTATTTATATCATGATGTGATGCACAAAGAAATGGTGACCATATAATTGGTTCCAAAGGTCTTGAAGTTTGGAGGGGCAGAGAGGGGCCAGAAGTATATATTGTCATTGTTGGATCCTTGTTGCATATTCTCTGCGTGGACCAGCAAATAGTGTTTGGTGTTTTGTTTATGTCAAAAAGGCAATATTTTTTTCTTCTATAAAACAATATGATACTCTCACTAAGGAGTAACATTATTGTAGGTTGGAGTGTGTGCTGTCGATTTTGCAGGAGATAGGTGCTATCTTGCATAACAATAAGCGCAAGATTGGTGTAGATAAAGTTGAGTATTTGGGTCATATGTTGAGGGTGCAAATACAAACGGTCCTACTAACAATAATAAAGATTCAAGAAGGTAATTTTTAGGTTTGTCCCAAAATGTGCTGAATGTATGTATAATGTAGTCAACATGTCAAGAAAAATAAGATATAAATTGTGAGAATGGGTTTTCTCCAATAAAGACGACATTTCTAGAACTATACCTTTGAAGCACTTTGACAATCGAGCATAGTGATTGCAGATGCCAGGTAACATGATTTAGGTGCGTCTTGTTGCAAGCTAGACAAGGAAAAGAGGAAGTGGTGGCATTTGTCTTTTGAAGTTTGTGTGGGGCTGAGGCTACCTATTCAGTAGTTGAGCATAAAGCCTTAGGCTGCTGGTGGTGCCTCAATCATTTTTTAAGTCACCTCTGGGGCACTGAGTTTGAAGTTTGTGTGGATCAGAAACACTTGATAGATTTCTACATTCCCAAGAGAGCAGGGAAGGTGAATCCCAGAATTGCCAAATGGCAGGCAACATTGCAAGAATTTCATTATTATATCCATTACACTCTGGGGTTAAGAACACACTAGATGAGTTCTTTGGCTAGACATCTAGTATAGTCCCCTGTGTGTGATAAGGAGTTTGAAAGGGATGAGGAAGGTATAGCTTGTTAAATATGCATTGTGTCCTAGGGGACCTGTGAATCGGAGTGTTTGGAAGTGATGAAAATGTATGAAATACTTCAGAAAGGTTCCCTACACATTAACCCTGGTTGGCCCACTTCTAAGAAAATGGACACAAATTTAGGGGCATTTTGTATGTTACTCAAGAACTGTTTGTTAGTTAATTGGCTTGTGAGAAGATGTGATTTATTGGTAGTTCAAATTGTCCTTCATGGACAATTGTTAGATCTTATGCATGAAAGTCACATAGGGATGAGAGACATTACACGGGCACTTCACAAAAGTTTTTGGTAGCCAGATGTGGTGCAGCGGCCAGGACAGCTGCCTTTGGAGCACAGGGTTCAAGTTTCGATCTCTGGCGGCAGCCCAGCTCAGCACCATGTGACTCTGGGCAATAGCTCACTTAATTTCCACGACGGCCCCAGTGCCTGGAGACCCGTAAGGGTGTGTAGTTCGAGCTTTACAAATACTGATTTACATTTACATAAAAGCGTGGAATCACATGTAAGAGAGTGTGTTTCTTGGGCAATCAGTGATAAATCTCAAGGGTCTGGGCCCTGTCCTAATAATAATAATAATAATCAAATGTATAAAGCGCATGGCTACACTAACTAGTGTGTCCCTGCGCTGCGGTACAAAGAAGAACATATTCCAGACAGCGCGGAGAAAGCAGAGAACGGTTAGACAGGAGGGCTTACAGAGGGAAAAAGTCACGTTTTCAACTCCTTTCGGAAGATAGTCTCCGAAGTCTCCACCAACTGGACCCGGGGAGAGTTTATTCCATGCTTGGCTGCTAAAAAATGAAAAGAGCGACCACCCATCCATGCTCTCTTGATAGAAGGAATGCTAACCTGCCCGTCCCGCTTGATGTCAATTGACGGGTCAGGGAATAAGGGGTTAGTAAATCGTGCAGGTAGGTGGGCCCCTTTCTTTGTAGGATACGATGGCTGACACATAGAGCCTTAAACAGAATTTGCTCCCTTACTGGAAGCCAGTGAAGGGAGGCTAAGGCCTTGTTAGAAGGGGCTCTCCTGGGTAGCATCAGAACGAGATGCGCTGCTGCATTCTGGATGCGTTAGAGTCTCTGTATACATTTGGTATTAGCTACCAGGTAGAGTGCCTTCCCATAATCCAAGCGTGATGTCACCAGGGCATGAACCATAGTTTTCCGTGCTGTAAAACTCCAAAACATGTTCCTGCCACTCGTCTAGTGTGGTTCTCAAAAGAGAGTTTGGTGTCCAGCCACATCCCTACATTCCTAACTTGCTCACAAGGGGAGGGGGTTGGTCCCAGTGTCTGAGGCCACCATGCAGAATGAATACCAGTTCCTTACAAAGCGTGGTCAAAATTGTTGCTTGATCATACATACAAGTTTGGAATTGGGATCATAGAGTATTACTCTTGATAGCCAGAGATTAGGGGGCCCATTAGTATGTCGGGCGGATCGCCACTGCCCGCATGGGGTTGGCGATCCTCCCGACTTATTTCCCTGCCCGCATGCAAATTACCCCCGGCCACATTACTATGGCAGGGGGACCCCGGCAGATGGGAAGACCGTCCACCGGTTTTCCACCAGGTTGACTCATCGACCGGGCAGAAAAGCTGTTAATATGGTGGCGGTGTCTGGTGGACACCGTCATCTGTATTAGAAAACATACGGGGACATGCCTTTCCGTGGCGGCAACGCAGCCACGGAAAGGCATGCGGTTCTCAACATTGTGGGCCTGTTGCGGGCCCCCAGAGATCCTGGGGGATATGGGGGGGCACATGGGTGGTACCTATTGTACCCCCCTGCATTTGACAGTACAATGTGGCAGGCACTGCGTGGTGCCTGTCACGTTGTACTGTCAAATGTACAACTTTCTTTATGGCAAGGTGAAAGCACCACCCACCACAATTTTAGAAATGCAGGATGCACCCACCAGTGTGGCAGGTACATCCTAATGGGATGTGCTGTACCGGACCGGGTGTATATGCTAATGTCCCCCGAAGTTCATTAATAACTCAAATAGTGCCAGTATTACTGAGTTTTTGCAATTCTCGTTCACAATAGAAGGTGTACGAGACAAAATTGTCACAGATAAAGGTTCACAGTAGACATCAGAAACATTTGCAAAGTGTTTATCGAGTTGCAGCATTAAATAGGTGACAGCCTCACTCTATTTTCCTAGTGGTAAGGTTTTGTTGGAATGGCTTATTTAACATTTAGGGATAATATGCAATTATCGTTTGCAAATGATTTGAACTGGTCATTGAACTTTTTTTTGGATTTCACCATTTGTTTTTTTAAGAAGAAGACTTCCTGGTTCTAAACACAGTAGGTTGTGGATTGAGAGCAAAATTACTTTCACGCTCAAGGAAAATATGTGCAAAGTTGTGGTAAAAGGTAACACGTTCAGGTAGGTGATATGGTTGGGATGGAACTTGCTGATCATACCTGTCTGAGTAATTTTTAATCTCCTAAGAAGGTGTAGTCAAGTTGGAAGATGGTAAATGGTGGCGGAAGGAGAAGTCATCAGTTGTTGCTATTGAAAGTTGTTTTAAGAAGTTGGAGTATGATGAAGCCAATGTGAGTAAAGGCTTAGGCCATGTCCGGCTTTGTCTGGTCAGCAGAAGAGATTAGGAATCACAGATCCCAAATGTTGTGCAAGGTACTTGATAAGTGAAGAGATTACCAATGCGACCATGTGTGGAAGAATTGAATAAATGCTCTCTCTGGATTCCTGTTTTCCCCGAATATCATTGCTGGCAGTGGTTGATTCTGGAAATATCATACATGCATGTCTTATGTGTGGGACTATGAGTGTGTGTGAATGACTGAGTGTGCAATTGCTGTTTGTTGTGTCTTAGTAAGTGATTATATAAAGGTTGTTGTTGGGGGAAAGATTTAAGTCTTACTTTGTGAAAAACTGAGTGTGCTATCATTATAAGATGTATCTAATTAGGTAATTATATGTGGCTGTTGTTGGGGGGAAAAGATGTGTTTTTTCTTGGCTCTTGCCAGCGCGTGCCCATACCATTTTGTAGAATGTATAGTAGAATTTGGCAGAAGTCTCAGTAGTTGCTTCTTAACTGTATTTCTGCTAAATGCATCATATATACCTCAACCGAGCCCAAAAAGTTCATCCACATTGAACTACACCACCTCGCTAACAGTGGTGGTTGGTGAATTCTGAGTGTGGTGTGGCATACCTGGCATATTTGTTCAGAACTACTCTTGCAAATGTTCGTAGCAGAGAAGCCCAACTTCTGCAGGTGAATTTTGGGAGGTTTGCCAGTAGAATAGTTTTAAATAAACTATGCCAGATAGTTAATTTTTCAAAGCAACTTCTATATAAATTGGCTAACAATTTTGAGCTTTTGAAAGGGCACTGATGAAATATTCTGTTTAATTTCATGATACGCCAACCAGGTTCTATATTTTGAGGAAGAGGTGTTAGACACTCACCCTCCTCAAAATAAAAAGCTCTCTAAAAATTGTTTACATATAAATAGGTACCACACATCTAAGCATACAACTGCACATGGCACCTGGCTTTCATTTTTCAAAAAGTTATATTTTCTTACATCTATATTCCATGACCTTTGATGTTTCCACCATTTGCCTTCCACTAAGACTGCCTAGCTTATATTTTTAATGAGCAAACAACAGTGTTTGCAAGGTACTCATTTACATACCTAATACACTTTCTGCAAGATGTAGTATGATTTGCATGAATTAATCAAAGCCAAAAAAAACATATTGGATAAGACCTTACTTAAATTAGGTCAATCAGTATCGTAGTAATCAATGCATTTATATAAATTCCCACAGGACAAATATGAGCGCTGTACTCACTTCAGCTGAAATGAGTATACTTTATTTTATATTTAGAATATTCGAAATATAAAAGGTCACAGCAGAAAATATGAAATTATGTATTTACACGATATACACTTAAAGTAGAGGAGCTATCATTGAAACCAGCATTGTTGTATATGTACTCCCCAAATTAGTGATGGTGAGTGAATCAACCCAGTTGGTTCTTCAGTTTTCTTTCGGTATATAAATTGGGTTTTGTCTGATTGACACTTGGGGCCTTATTTATGAAGGCCTTGCGTCAGTTTTGCGCCGCCGGTGCGTCACTTTTTGTGACGCACCAGCGGTGTAAAAAATGTGCCTCGTTGCGCCATATTTAAAAAGTGACGCATCTAGGTAGATACGTCACTTTTTAAACCCCTGCGCCACATTGTACCTGCGTCAGGTATAATGTATGCAGAGGGGCGTTCCCCCGCAAAAAGCCTTGTAATAGTGACGCAGTGAAATCTATGAGATTTCACTGCGTTACTTTTAGGACGCTGTTGCGTCAAAATCTTGCGCCTGCCTCACAGCAGGCGTAAGACTGACGCAAGCCCTTTCACATGGGGCTTTCCCCATGTGAAAGGACGCATTGCTGGAGTTGCGTCACTTTTGTGACACACTCCAGCAATGCGTCACTTTTGCGCTTACAGATACGTCAGAAATGCTGTCGTATCTGTAACTCCTTGCGACATGATGCGTCATACATTAAATATGACGCATCAGGAATGTCGTAAGGAGTGCGCAGTGAAAAGTGACGCATCGCTGTTTTCACGCAGCGATGCGTCACTTTTCATACATGAGTCCCCTGGTAAGTAAGTAAGTAAATTACTTCAATTTGAAGCTGCTGGTGATTCTAAATATAATGAAAAGGAAGAATAGGGCGCCAAGTTAAACTCATAGCAAGCCTTGCGGGCAGGGGCTAAAACACACTGCTAATGCGCTAAGCGGCTAAGTCCAACCTACCGAGTGTTCCTGAACGAGGGGCGCTTCCGTCAGCCATTCGTTGTGAGGATGCGATCAACGGCATTCATTTTATTTGCGCACGTGTAATAGCCTATATTGTTATGATTACATTCCGCACTCAGCCTGAAGTCAGTCTTTCAGTAGAAGTTTATTCGTCAGAGAAAAACCCCAAACGATATCCCTGCCATACACAGCCGGGGCCAACTGTCAATGATGGCACTGCAGATGACATCATGATGGAACAATGAGTATATCACCGAGATGTGCCATTCCAGCCTAGCTGGAAAAGCTTTACTACAATATAACACATCTCCCCATCTTACAGTAAAACAAACAAAATGATAAAAATAGAATAAATGAAAAACGGAATAAGAATAAGACATCAGTCTATTGATAAAGCAAACAAAAGAAGAACAAAAAGAGAAAGAAGCATGTAAAACTCAAGCAAACATAGTCACTCAAATAAGCAGGAGCTCTCCTTTCCCCCGCCTCCCTCAAGACACGAGATGAGCCCATCAACCCATCTCCCTCTCTTCCAACCATAACTTCATCTTCAGACCAACGTTCCCTAGAAAATTCAGCATCATTCATCATCATCCACGGTGAAGACACAGCAGATTCAGTGTAATGATTTAGATTCACTTCAAGATTACAATTTTTCCTCTGATACAATGCCACCCGTCTCCAATTCCAGACACAGCTGAGGCCAACTGTCAATGATGGCACTGCAGATGACATCATGATGGAACAATGAGTATATCACAGAGATGTGCCATTCCAACCTAGCTGGAAAAGCTTTACTACAATGTAACATACAGCCAAGCAGCCAATGCGTTATGCGATCACTTTGGCACCAGATTGTAGTACTAAGGTGGTGGCCATTACGGAATGGAAACTTTGCGAAATCTGGAAGCAAAGGCGCTCCAATGATAACTTAAATGCAAAAACCACAGTGATGGACAGAATGCAGAACAATGTCGTACATTCACCCCAGTACAGAGATCTGGGCCTAATTCCATCGTTTTTTTGCACTCCACACTACCCCAGTTCAGACATGGCCATATGCAAATCAGTCTGACCCTGTGCCTCATGGGAACAGTCCAGCCCGAACTGCCAAGCCATGCCTTCCCTGGACTGGAAACAAGCTTCCGAGGACCGGTTTCTGGCATTCCAGCCGTCTTCAGCCCGGCTTGCTAGAATCCAGTGGTGTGGAGTGCATGGGACTCACATCTGAGCATACCCATCCCACTCGGGGTGACAAATGCAAAAACCATAGTGATGGACAGAATGCAGAACAATGTCATACATTCACCCCAGTACAGAGATCTGGGCCTAAATCCATTGTTTTTTTGCACTCCACACCACCCCAGTTCAGACATGGCCATATGCAAATCAGTCTGACCCTGTGCCTCATGGGAACAGTCCAGCCTGAACTGCCAAGCCATGTCTTCGCTAGACTGGAAACAAGCTTCCGAGGACCGGTTTCTGGCATTCCAGCCGTCTTCAGCCCGGCTTGCTAGAATCCAGAGGTGTGGAGTGCATGGGACTCATGTCTGAGCATACCCATCCCACTCGGGGTGACAAATGCAAAAACCAGAGTGATGGACATAATGCAGAACAATGTCATACATTCACCTCAGTACAGAGATCTGGGCCTAAATCCATCGTTTTTTTGCACTCCACACCACCCCAGTTCAGACATGGCCAGATGCAAATCAGTCTGACCCTGTGCCTCATGGGAACAGTCCAGCACGAACTGCCAAGCCATGCCTTCCCTGGACTGGAAACAAGCTTCCGAGGACCGGTTTCTGGCATTCCAGCCGTCTTCAGCCCAGCTTGCTAGAATCCAGTGGTGTGGAGTGCATGGGACTCACGTCTGAGCAATGATAACTTAAAGCCATTCTAGAACATTAATTACGGCTCATAAAAGTATCACAAGGATGTATTGTAGAGTGTTGCGGCTTGCCTCATATAGATACCGGTGAGACCAGTGAAAGAAAAAATAAATTATATAGAGATGGTGCATTCAGCCACATATAGAGTACAGGAGCTGGCACACATAGGATGATAGACATATTAAGGAAATGTGCGATCTTCATTCTCAGGGGTCTTACTAATATCAATAAAGAACTTGGCACAGAAGCTGAAATATGAAAAAGACATCTTTATTAAACTTAATTAAGTGAGGCTACGTCACCCAGCTGCCTTAGCAATTGAATGAGGCAGTCTGAGGAATACAGATAACAGAGGCCTTATACATGTTTTAGGTTACATGACACACAAGTAAGGGGCAGTCCTAGCATTTGAAAGCATGCAAAAAACCCAACAGTCCTTCTTATACAATGCTGTGCAAACCCATAATAGAACACCACAACCCATATCGTAAACAGGTCATAAAAAGAGGGAACAGAAACAGATGAGAGGTAGGATAAGGGGTGTGTATGTGCATACCAAACTTTACAATCTCCTGTGCTCTGATCCTTAATCTTGATCAGCTACTGGGCAAGAAACTGGTCTAACAAGGTAAGCTTCAGGCAACAGGGTCAGTTCACTCAGGTCATCCAGCAGTCAGCTAAAGTCATCAGCCTATGTGAGGGCAACTACAAAATGGCTGCCATGCACAAAATGGAACCCATGGTTCAGAACAAAATCTTCAAATACACAGTGAATCCATCGGTGTAACATGATGAAAACACTCATACTTGCTGAATTCACTGTTTACGGTTCGCTGTTACCAAAATCGTAACAAAACCACAACCTTTATGATCCAGGTTCAGAATTCACGGAACCTCAATATGCGGGTGAGCTGCTGGAATAGTGTATACAGATAGTGTTATTACGAAACCTCACTGTACTGTCTCTATCATGGTGTCTGCTCTTTTGTGGATATGCATGGCAACACTGTTGAGTTATGAGACATGGGGAAATTGCCTGCTACTCAGGGTGAAAAGTGGTGATCACTCAGATTCTAAAGGGGTGGTCTGAAGGGCTGTTGGCACTTATCTTTAATGTAAACTAATGAATTTACGCCACTCCTCTGGACTGTTCAATCCTTTTCTGATTGAATCACATTTCTCTACCCATTTACACTCCAATGTTTGCAGAATTAATGAAATGTTGCCCCCCCTGGGAGGTATCCTGGCTTTTTCATTCACCTGCCATCGCAAATCGTCTGCAGTGTGCGATTTGTCTATGTAGTGCTGTACTCGGGGAGCGTTATCCACCAAATACTGTATCCTACTGTAATGCTGGCCAATCTGAGTTTTTATCAGTTGGGTGGGCTGCCCTATGTATATGAAATGACAAGGGCACCATATGCAATAGATGACATTTGGAGTTGTACAGTAGGTTAAATCATGCATTGTCGGGGGCGTGGCTTAGCATCCGATGCAGATGGCGGCGTAGGCGTGAGCGCTCCGATCCCGCTGAGGGGAACAATAGGTCCGCAACCTCCTTTTAACTCTCTGCAAGCAGGTTTCTGTAGCGGAAACTGACGAGCATGTTGTGAGCTCTCCATGCGGCTCCTGGAGGATCTTCATTACCGTTTTTTTGGCAGCTGAATCTCCGGTCGTGGCTCTGTCATAGCCGCGGCCACCATTTAGTTTTTCACGAAGTGCCGAGGCTGCCTCTCAGGTATGCGCAGCTTTTCGTGACGACTTCTCTACTGCTTGCAACTTCGTTTTCAATTTGTGCTGAGCCATGTTTTTCATATTATTGACCCGCTGTGCTTCCTGACTGTGAATGCTCTTTCTTGATGGTTCTGAATACTGTTTTAAGCCTCCTCAGCTTTCTAATGATGGCGGCCATTTTATGAATAGTGCTACCCTTCTGGACTCTCTGTCTACGGCTGCTGGTTTACCTAAACTTCCCTAAAGCTTTAGAGACTATTTTTTATTTTTCTTCTGCTACATTGTTCCCACCAAGTTGCTTTGCAGTTTAAGAAAATTCTGCACATCTCCTATTTGGCTGTTTTTCTTTTTGACGGCTAGCGTACATGGGTAAACTTACGCCGAACGGCGTCACTAAACCTTCGCAGCATATTTTCATCTAAAATTCCAAGGTGTTCTCTGCCTTTGCCCAGTTGGAAGTTTCTCAGCCATCTTCTGTCCATTCACCACAGTCCTCAATGGAGCAATCTGCGCAGACTGTAGGCAAAGGTACCACCAAAAGGCTAAAAAAGGAACCCCCTTCTCCATCTAATCCTGCCTCTGCCATATCCATGGAACTATTGATGGAGGAGATAAGAGCATTACGTCCTTTTATGGAAGAAACCAACGCTAAATTACAGATTTTGACTGATAATTGGTCGCAAATGGATGCGAGAGTCACATCTGTGGAGCGCAGCGTCTCTTCTCTTCAGGAGTCGTCGTCCAAAGTTTCCCACTTGCATTCACAGGTTGCGTCTCTTCAGAAACAGGTGGAGGAGCTTGAAAATTGAATGGACGCAACAATTTACGTATGTAACAACCACCGCAGCCGCCAAGGCTAGCCCGCGCCCCCTCTCTACTTGGGCACATAGCGTTCACAGCATCGAGACCGCCAACGACCAATCCGCTGAATCTCCTCCCACGACCAACCTAACCCCGCCGCGGCCGTGGCTGCCCCAATTCGAAACGAGTGCGTGCCAAAACGCGCCGGATCCCTGCCAAGCCTCCGCAAAGCTAACCTCAACACCACCAGCAACTGAAAGGACGTCAACCGCCTCATTGAAGCACGCAAGAAGATCTCACCATCTGACCTCTGCACTCGCCCACAGAACCCTGGCCACTCACGCACCGGGCACGCGTCCGCACAAACACTCTCTGCCAGCCACACCCATTTGCCACGACCAACCTGGTCCGTCTTGGAATGTCCCAACCATATGCCCAGCCGTGCCCCATCCAACCGCACGTCCGCAAAAACCCGCCCCAGCGCCCCACGAGCCCCCAACAACTCTGACACCCAAAACGACCCAAAAAACATCCACACCATGCATAAACGGAACAACGCCACTTCATCCTTGTCATAACAGTAAAAAGGCAACTCCCCCAAAATTCTGTCCAACAATTCAAACGGAATCGCCTCGCGAGGCAACTCCACCCCCCTCCGCCCTGACCCGTCCCCAACCCTTCAACATACGACTCAGCAGATCCGTCCTAGCTGGATCAAATCCCATATAGACCATGCTGTGAAAAGAAACGCCTGCCAACTTGCCGGCAATTGTCATCTGAGACAATCCCCTGTCCATGCAGTCCAGTACAAATCGCACCACCCCTTGCTCGCATGAGTCCCTGGGCATCCGCCAAGCACCTTTCTTTCAACCCAAAAAGGCACCAAACTCAGACCACGCCAACCTGTACGAGCGCCTAGTGGACTCAGCTATAGACTTTTCAACCAAACCCACCACTCTCACTCCTCCCATGCCCAGATACCCTCCGGCACCTTGGTCGTGCAAGCCTCCGCTCCCGGCGCCAGCTTTCTGAAGCGCTGCCACTGCGAACAAGATAACCCATCCCCAATTTCATTACTTACGCCAGGCACATGTTGCCCGCGGAAAAGCACATTGAAACGCAAACTCAGCAGCATGAAACTTCGCAGCAAGCGCAGCACTCGCAGGTCTTTTGCTTTCTGATTGTTCACCAAGTCCCCGAATGTCATGTTGTCAATGTGGAACAACACCAACCTGTTCTGGAATTCCAGGCCCCATGCCAACAGCGCCACCAACAGCGGAAAGATTTCCAGGAACGCAATGCTCCTGCCCTGGCGCAGCCAGTGAGCCGGCCACTGCTCCGCACACCAACGACTGTCCCAGAAAATCCCGAAACCTGCCGCTCCCGCCGCATCCGAGTAGAGTTGTACCTGCCACACCATCCTGTCCCGCGTAAAATCCAAGGAGACACCATTGAAGTCTTCCAGAAACACCAACCAGACCCGCAAGTCAGACCGCACTCCCAGCGTGACCCTGACCCTGTGATGTGGGAGAACCGCTCCTGACATGGCCATGCCGAGGCGCCTACAAAACGTCCTCCCGGCCCTCACCACTCTGCATGCAAAGTTCAAAAGACCCAGCAAACGCTGCACAAACCTCAACTCAATCTTGCGTGCAACGAGCATCTGTCTCAAAATCTCCTGCATCTCAGCCACCTTCTGCAATGGCCACCGCTCTTGCCAAGCCACCGAGTCCAATTCGATTCCCAAAAAGGTGAGACAGCAACTAGGCCCTTCCGTCTTCTCCGGTGCCAAAGGCACCCCAAACTCTTGCGCCATCTGCTGAAATTGGCCCAAGGCAGTTCCACAGTTTCCCCTCTGCCCCACTCCAACAAACAAGAAATCATCCAAATAGTGAGACACCAGCCAGTGCCCACTGCGGTCCACAAAAGCCCACTGCAAAAAGTAACTGAAGGTCTCGAAGAGCGCGCAAGAAACCGCACAACCCATTGGCAACACCGTGTCAACGAAAATTGCCCCATCAAACTGCATCCCCAACAAGGAAAAATCCGCCGGATGAATGGGAAGGAGGCGAAAGGCCGACTTGATGTCACATTTGGCCAACTCCGCCTCTGCCCCGCAGGACCGCACCAAACCGATGGCATCATCCACCGATGCATACAAGACCCTGGAGTCCTCCTCCGTGATGAAGTCATTCACAGAACCTCCCTCCGGCCATGACAGATGATGGATCAACCTGAACTCCCCCGGCTCCTTCTTGGGCACCACCCCCAGAGGGGAGACCATAAGATCCGACTTTGGCCACTCCTCGGACCCGCGATCCTGCCTTCCAAAACCTCCTTCTTCAATTTGCGTGCCACCACCTCCGGCAATTCTTTCACCGACCGTAAGTTCTCAGCCCAACGCTGCCCCCTCGGCCCCTGATAGCCAATCCGAAAACCTTCCACAAACCCCCAGTACAGTCACACCGCAGCCTCTCTATCAGGATACCGAGAGAGCCATGGACCCATGGCCTCCACCCTAAGCGGAGTATGGGCCCTTCGGTTCAGCCTGTCCCCTGCCTCTTGCAATCTTCCACTGTTCTGAGGGTGTAACCAGCGTGAGGAATTGCATGACCGCGTGACGTCCCCTGCACTTGGAACACTCATGTTTGAATTTACAGGAAGGCCGATTGTAGAATCCTTTATTGAAGCCCCAGCAGGCCCCAGTGGATCCCGGCTTGTACTGCTGTCCGGCTGCCACCGACCACACCGCATGAGCTCCATGCCCTCTGGCAACCCATGACCCACCCGCCCCAGATTGGGCGGGGCGCGACTGAAAAGACCGATAGGCGACCGGAAGACCACTGGCCGTATGCGTAGAAGCCGCCGCCTGCATCGATGACATCCACTGAACCCAGAGTTCTTGGTCAACGTCCCCTCACGGCTTGTCCGGGTTAACACAAATCCTGGCCCTGAACTCCTTGTCATAGCTCAACCAGGCAAAACTCCTGAAATGCAACTGCGCCTTCCTAATCACGTCCATATACCTGAATAGCGCAATCGCCCGATCCGCGTGCTTCTCACAATAGATACTCGCATAGATCAAAAAGGCCGACGTCCAATTTTCCATCGTCACCGGCACTCTCGGCCGCCTGGTCAACTCCCACTCTTCCTCCTTCGACCCCTCCTTCGCCTGAATCTCCCTGTGCAAGAGTTTAAAAACATCAACGTATTCATGCTTCCAAATCCGTGCCTTCGTCTTCTAAGATAAATGAGACCCGAGAGGCATCGCCATACCCATGTACGGTAGTTTCTTCCGTGCTTTCTCAACCCCATCATCCTTTTTCCCATTGTCCTCCATCTTATCCGTCTCTGCACTGGCTATCACGACCAGTTTCTTACCATCCATCGGAGCCGGCCCCGCTCCACCTGAGGCCCCAAACCCCCGCACAGACCCGTCCCCCACACCCACCGACCGGCAGGCCTTCTTCCTCCCTCCTTTCGCCCCATCCCCCCAAGCGTCCCACCAAGCGCCCTCACCTGATAGAGTTGCAGGGGCGTCCCGTTCAGTCCTCCATGTGTCCGCCGGCTTCCCTCTGCTGGCCCGACTGGTGCCAGCCCGTGCCTCCGGGAAGACTCCTGGCTTGCCCATTGCCACTCTACCCTTCCCCTAACTCTCAACCTCTCGCACCTCACCTTCCTCCAACTCATCCTCTTCATCCTCATAGTCCAACACTTTATCCTCCATCAACTCCCGCACCTCAGTCACCACCCTCTTAGCACCATTCCCTTTCACTCCAGGCACAAACTCGCACTCCAACATCGCTGGTGCCCGCTCCCTCAGTGGAGGGCAGGCCAATGCGGAACCCCCTGCTGCTTCGTCCCGGCATTTGGAGGCCGTCTTGCGCCCCGCCGGCCAACCCCAGCCTCTGCCAGCTGCACCTGCTGGCCTGTACCCACCCCCCGAGCCGTATGTGCCCGGGGAGGCCCCAGTGCCACCATGTCTCTGCGCCGCCAAGGCAGTCCCTGACCCCTCTACCCAGACCCACTCCCCAACGGACCCAGGAACCCCTACATCCGGGCCTGCGTCAGACCTCCCCCCACATGCAGGTGCCGGGCCCCTTTGCCCCCAGGCACCCCACCCGCCTTCGCCTCCCTGGCAGCACATAAGCGCTGCCACTCACCCTCCGCCTCTTCAATATTGCGACGCTGGTCGCGAATCCTCTCCTCCTCCGACATGAGCTCCCACCTGGCGTACCATGATCCCTGCCTCTCCATGTCCCCAAAGGGACCCTTCCCTGATGGGGCGCCGTGGGGGACCCTTTCACAGACCCCAATGCAACCAACTGCTATGCCTTCCGTGGGCCTTTGCCCTTGGACCCGGTGCTTTGACCACACCCTTCCTGCCCTTTGAAAGGTCCACTGGGTGTCCCCCGGCAAGGCCCCCATCCTCCTCCCCGACTCCCCTTCTGACAGCATGAGGGCGAAATCCTCCCCAGCCGCCTGTTCCAAGTCTCCCAGGTCCTCCTCCCCACTGCCCTTACTACTCTCACCATAGTCCACCAGCTGCCCCCCCCTCCTGACCCCCCAACTAGGGGGGGCAATGGGACCAAATCCATCTGGGGGTCCTTCACAGGCTTCATGTGGGCCCCGAGCCTCTCCCCAGAGCCACCCACCCCACCCAGCACCACACTGCCTTCTGTATCGTGAGAAGGGAGGCTCAGCCGCCTCCCTCCGTGCTTGGGGGCATCCTGCTCCTTTTTGCCCCTCCCCCGCACTGATACACCTCCTCGCGCCCCCAGGGGGTCATCTAAACATGCGGCGACAGCCGCGGAAACCCCCGCTGAAGCGGCCCTCTGTGGTCGGGTCATCCCGACCCATGCCTGCTCTAAAACGCCGGGCTGGAGGAGGTCGGCCCTCCCAGCCCGGCCGAGTATCTGTAGGGCCGCCCGCACCGCCTCGGCATCGGGCATTGCCATAACTACTCACTCTGCTTCGCCTACGCTCCTTAAATGAGGACCTGTTCGAGCCACACACCAGGGCACCAGTGGCGACGCGCTCCGCCAAGAAAATCACTCCCCGCCTACACTAACTACCACCAACACCGCTGCACAACAAACTAACCTAATCCCTGAGGCACTGGGGACAGGAAGAGGAAGTCCTTCCCCTCCTGTCCCCTTAAGTAACCTCCTAACCCCCCCACCTCCTAATCCCACCCCCTACCTAACTTCCTGCCTGCCCGTCCTATCGCGCGAACACCCCGGGGAAAAGACTGGTCTGCCGACCTGCTTTCCCCGGGGGCCGCAATCCCCCGAGCTCCTTTAAGGCGAGGACTGCATTATGTGCCTTTCTCTCCACTTTCAGCGACACCGAAAACACAACGTAAAATAATAATGTCACGCACAATGCAGCTACCTCATAAAACCTGAGCAGACTCGAGGTTTCATTTCAGACTATCAATAATAAATGGGGTGGCAGCTCCTGCTCTCGGTCTTGTGATTCTCCCTCCGCCTCTGCTGGGAACACTCCCATAGGGCTTCCCAGGTAAAAGGCTGGCAAAACAGATATATGTTTATTTTAAAAAGCAATATCATCACATATTCTAGGAGGCAAGCATAAACTGCGAGGCCAAAGACTGCACACAAAGCACACGCTTGTTAAACACATGCCTTTTGTACCCACACCCTAGGCAGCTGCGTGGCGCATTCTTGAGTTTTACCTGCAGTCCTAATGAGAAGTAAGTGACAGGAGGCAGGCAGGCCACTCCTCTACTCTAACGCCGAGGCTCTTGGTCATGCTGCCGGCTCCGGAACCCTCTCAAGGTTATTATCCTACGGCATCCTGCAGCGCCTTTTGAAGGGCGGCTGGGGCATGGCACAGTCCGCAGCCCAGGTGCCAGCCCAGCACTGCAGGCTTATTCAGAGCACTCGGAGACAGGTGCCTGCCTATGCAGAGTTCGCCAGCCGCAGACATCCAAAGTAAAATGCGTGGCTGCAAAAGCGAACATGCAAAGGCCCAGAGGCGCAACTAGAGCCAAATTTCGGGGGGGGGGGGGGGGGGGCTAAGAAACAATTTCGGGGGGGGGGGGCTGAACCTTAAATCAGTAGGCATAGTGGAGCTGCAGGGGCTTTTAGAAGGGGTGAAACAACTGCAAGGCCTAATTAACATTCAAATGGTCCTTTAAAGACGTGTGAAACGTTCGGGTGCGGCTCAGTGTGTGCCCGGGATCTGTCTCATCCCGGGCTGCCACACACGACGGGGGGGGCTGAAGCCCGGTGAGTCCAATGGGTGTCGCGCGCCTGCTAAGGCCATGTGCTCAAACGCAAGAGATACCGTACAAGTGCACATCGCCTGTCTGTAAGGCGCACGCTGAAAGAGACGCTGTGAGCGTGCACCTGGGCTGTCCTGGAGCTAGCTGAAAGAGACGCCATGAGCGTGCACATCGGCAGTCTGAAAGAGAAGTCATGAGCGTGCACAACGGCTGCCTGAAAGAGACGCTGTGAGCTTGCACATCCGTGTCCCCCTTCGGCCACCAAACCAACGACAATAGTTCTCGCCAAGGCGAACAGCGAACAGCGAATGCGTTGTGTCGTACAGGCGAGATCTAAAAAAAAACAGACTGTGTTTCTTTAAGGGACACAGAGGACCTGTTAAAAATATGTTCACCTGCTATGAATACAAACACAAGATAAACTGTTTGGTGTCCCTCATAGGGACTGCAGGGTGTCACCTGTCTAATTACTAAGTAATGGGGGTTTCCAGCATTCTGGACGTCCTCAATTTGGGATGAGACTGAGTAAGTCATTAGTAGCATTACAAAAGCCCAAGTCACAAACCTGTTAGACTGCGATTTGCCCCTGTTGGTTTAGAGCTTTGCATTTACCACAAAACATTTTGAATAGAGCTATTACACATTTTTGGTGGTAGGAAAGGCGGCACTTGGTGACAAGTCCATTTGCCACTTTATTACAAAAGCAGATTTGGGGACGGTCGTGATGTTTGTCTATTTGTGCATCTTTTGTGTTGCATGTTTTTGCAGTGGTAATACCTTAAGTTGTTTGTAGTACATCTGTGTTTGTGTTACATTATTGCATTTCTATTGGAATTATTGTATTGTGTCATGTTTATACTTTTTTATTGTGTTTTTGCACTGGAGTTTTTGTTGTGCTTTTTTTGCCTTGTGTTAATGATATAAACAAATGCTATTCCAGCAAAAGTAGATGCATTTCTTTAAACGCCCAGTGACAAATAACCATTTACCACTCTCAAACGTGGTAAATCCTACTGCTCCAGCTCAACTAACTATGTTTGACACCAGTCAGCTTAAACATGTGACATTGACATGTCTTAAGTTAGCCCTTCCAATGGACACTTTATATTATATGGTCTGTGGTCTTTGTACATTGGGCCATAATTTGGAAGAAGCTTGGAGTAACAACTAAATTTTAACAGAGGCCATAGACAGTAGAACCAAACAAATTGTATATACTCATGCAGCAATACTATATCGCAATTTACAGGGCGCTTAGGTGATCGAAAGGCAGACTGGTTACATCAATCTTGTATCTTCCCGGGCATCAACTGTGGCAATGTAAAATATACAATAAACATCTGTTATTTCAATGTCAGGAGACCCACGCACGTGTACATATACACATGATATATTATATGATGTTATGCTATCTGCATATTACAATGTGTTTATTTAATCAACATTTGAATTGGAAAACACTGCTAACGCTTAATTTCCTTAAAGTCTGAAGGTGAGATAAATTGGGCATTTCCACAGCTTATCACCTTTTGGCAATTAAGCAACTGGTGAGCTGGTTTAGGAAAGTCAAAGGGTGAACTCCCATCCCCCCCTTAGGCATTTATCCCAAGGAGGGATATCAGAAAATGAAGACATTGAAGCCTGTTTATTTAATCCTCTTAGTGTGAAGGAAGAGACATTCACGTCCTTTGCACTAATAAGGTTGGACGGAAGACATGAAAGTCTTGTTTTTCAGGGGGGGGACAATGGTAATAACCGAGATGTGGAATGGCTTCTGCATCGGCCCCCACCTCTTCTGCCCTCATAAGTGACGTTGGTGCAATGTACAACATGCTGACTTTGTTGAACCGCACTGGATGAGGGTCACGGTGCACACCTACTTTTCTTTCCAATTATGTTGTATTTGTCTCTATTGTTCTCTCTGTCGCGTGCAACTCCCCGGTTTTAGACGCGGACAGCCCTACCACGTTGCTTAAATGAAACGCACTGAAAGAAGGAGTGATTCCACTCCTCGCCGGGTGCACAGCTATAATATTCTAGGCTCACAAAATATGCCACCAAATGAGTCATTTGTTTTCTTTTCTTCTTCTTTATTTTTCATCACAATCATCAATGTTTAGTTTCATTCTTCTTGTTTTTACATATTTTTGCTCCTGTCACAAGGAGGAACGCTTACACTTTGGCTGTATTCTAAATGAGGCAGAAATGCTAATCCAAGCCTTTGTTGAACCACCAGACAACATGGGTGCCAGCAGCAGGTAAAGAGTGTGATGTGCATCCAGTGGGCTACCTCTTCTTCTCCCCGTTCATTTAGAAATATGGGAGGAGGAGCGTTGGAAAGGGACCTTATCCCAAATCAAAATGGGACCGCATAGGTGGATGCCTGTGCCCTTCACCATCTGCTTTTCTTGGTTGGGAGTATAGGGGCCTACATCGGTAGTACGCTGTTTATTGTGCCCACCTAAGAATAACTGCACTACAGCGGTATGCAAGGGTCACATCATGGGCAAGCATGACTGAGGACAAATCAAGCTGCCCTTCGAAAAGAAACATTCTGCTAAGTCCAGGGTCACATCATGGGCAAGCATGACTGAGGACAAATCAGGCTGCCCTTCGAGAAGAAACATTCTGCTAAGTCCAGAATCAAACGTCCAGATATCATAAATTTGCTTGTGGAGTAGAAATATAGCCTTCACACCATCGACTCCAATATTAACACCCTCATGAATCGGCTTGAGCGCATGAAGGTTAGGCTCAACAAGCATGAGACTCACATAGATCAGTTGGAACAGAGGGTGTTGAACACTGAAGATGCTGGGACAGACTGCAACAAACAACTCTTGTGAATGGAGAGGGTCCTGGAGGTGGTCATCAAGGGTAACAACGAGGACCTGGAGGCAAGGTCCAGGAGGAATAATGTTCACATTCTTAGCCTCCTGGAATCCACAGCCATATTTGGAAGATATGTTTTGTTCTCTGTTCTCAGAATACCTGACCCCCATGTTCTCAGTATAGCAGGTTCCCCATTCTCTGGGGACTAGGACTCCTCTAGGGATTGCTCCCTTATTGAATTTTAAAGACAGCTACACTAACCTTAAGCTAACAAGAGAGCTTGGCAACATGCATCATCAGCGGAATAAACTATCTATATATCCTGACTTTACCCTTGCTGTGCAAGCTATGTGGAGGGAATTTCTTCCTCTCAAATGCTTGCTTATGAAGGCTGCAATCTCATATGCTATAATATATCCGGCTAAACTACATGTCACTGTGAATGGAAAGCCACAGCTCTTCACTTATCCCAAGCTAGCACTCATATTCTGCCAGAAACTGGTGGGATGTGGTGGTGGAGGACTTCGCTCTGAGGGGTGCTACAGCAACAAATATTAGATACTGACATTTCTCATTGTTTGTCCTCCTCAGATCCCTTCTTTTCATACCATGGATTCTCCTGCTGGTCACTTGCACCCTGACTTTGGATTTGTCTGTGCTGCTGCCTTGTCCATGATATTTACGGACATCTCTATTCCTGTTTGATGAAATTGGGGGGACCCTTTGGGGACTAGACAGGGGTTGTGCCCACAGCATGCTAATGCCACACGTCACTCTGGAATGCAACTCTCCTAGATGCCAATGCATTGCAGTGATGGGTTGTTACCTGGCTCAACTTATCCCTCACAGATGCTTCCCAAGATTGCTTTTTGTAACCTTTGATTTTGGGGCATAGTTTGCATATTGGCATGGACGGGTGGGGTAGAGGGGGCGTCTAAACATGATTTGAGTAGGTGGAGTTGGTGGGTCGGGGAGTTCTCTGTTATTGACTCTGACTTCTTGCAGTTCTGTGGAGACTGTCGGACACTGTCATGCTTTGCCATGCCCACTGTACTGTGGGTATGCTTGGAGGTCCTCTGCATGTCTGCTCTTCCCAGCTTTCCACTTAGACATGACACATAAGTTGGTTTACCATGCCAGCCATTCTTAACTTGGAATGTGCAAGGCATGAATAATCCTGCAAGGTCAGGCTGGTGTATGCTTAAATCAATGTCCAGTAAGGTCCAGTATTTGTAAAGCGCGAACAATTACCCAAAGGTGTCAAGGCGCTGGGGTCCCTCGGGAAGATTAAGCAAGCTATTGCCCAGAGTTACGTGGTGCTGGGCTGATCTGCCGCCAGCACCGGGTATCGAACGGTGAGCCCCCGGGTTCCGGCGTCAGTTGCCCTGGCAGGTGAGCAACACCTCTTCCTCAAGAGACATGGGGAGGTATTTGCCTGCTCCAGGAGCTGCATCTCACTGAGCATATCACAGGGAGCTTGCAGGTGGGATGGATTGGGTAACTGCATGTGGTCACATATTCCTCTAATGCGTGGGGCTGGTTATTCAGAAGGGGCTGCAAAGGCAAACACTTGATGTCCTCTGCGTTAGCGAGAGATGATATGTGATTTTGCATTGCATCCTGTCTAGTACAAATTTACACTAGCTGGCATTTACAGCCCCAACACTAACTACCATTACTTTTTTCTCAATATCTGGAATAAGATATGGGGGTACAGACCAGCATGGTCATCTGGGGAGGGGATTTTAATGCTCTACTGAACTCAGACCTTGATACATCTCACTCCACCAGATGCCCTCGCTCACAGGCACCCCACCAGCCTCTATCTATTATGGAGGACCCTGATTTGTTGGATGTGTGGCAAGCCAAACACCAGGCTCACATAGTGGGCATGTGTATTACATCTTCATGTAATGCATGGTCAAGAATAGACCATTGGCTGACGTCCAGGGATATGATTACTAGCCGAGTGGATTACCTCCCGAGGTATTAGGAGCAGGCAGAACTCATGGAATTTGACTCCACGGAATTCCGTGGAGTTACATACAATCTCCTCCAGTTCTGCCTGCGGTGTAAAATATACAAGTCTTGTGCCAATAGCATGAGCAGCAGGAGCAGCACTGGAAAATCAATGAAAACAGCACTTTGCGCTGCTCAACAACGCTCTGACTTTCAATTACATTTTACTGCCTCTTGATTAAAAATCTACTTGAGCAGCATCAAACTACTAGAGAAGCATACCTCTGACTGCAACCACTCGTAACCAAAAGCAATTGCCTGTGTTGCAAAATCACAATTGGGGAAAATCATTTCACCACATGAAGACTGGAGGAATTTGGGGAGAACTCTGCGTTGCAAGAGTTACGCGAAGTAGCCATATTCCGCCAGTTCCTCGGGCAGAATGAAACATTTTGCCCACCCCTTACTAGGATGCTCTCTGACCTTGGCCCAGCTATTGAACCCTCAGGCATTCACATAGCGTCTCTTGCCTCGTGCCCTCAGAGACCCATTATTCTGGGATTCAATTAAAAAGGGAGCTTCTGGATTACTATCCCATCGATCAGAAGTCGGTGGCATCTGCTGCCATGCTGTTGGGGGCCTTTAAGGTGGCATATATGGGGCCTGTATCTACAAGCAGGGATGTTCAGGGCACTGAGAGCCCAAATTAGCTTCTTGCAGGATGAACTCTGCCTCCTCGAGGCTCAGTACTTTGAGTCTGTACAAGCTTGTGTTGTCACCCAGATCAAGGCTAAGCTAGCTGAATATGGTGAGGCAGCAGCCCGGTATGTGAAATACCTCCCTGATGAAGCCATGGCCAGAAGATACGGGGAGGGCGACAGAGCCGAGAGACTCTAGCTGACTTACTTCCTATGAACACAGCCAGTTTATATATCTCAGAGCTCACAGAAAGTATGGGCACTACTGTCAAGTCCACTCAGGGAGGGATGCAAATTGTGCTTTAGAATTACTCGGACTCATATGCAAGCCGTCACATCGGGCCTTAATGAGATTGCAGATTTCTTTGACTCGATCTAACCATGGTGATGGGATGATGCACAAAGGAAATATATAATCAAACTGTTTACTAACGAAGAGGTGGTTTGGGTAATTTAGGATTGGATGGACAAATAACCCAATTCTGTAAAGAATACATAGGCCTACTGTCACCCTATCTGATTACTGTTTATGAGGAGGCTAGAACCACTGTCAGCCTGTCTGAGTCATTGTGTGAGGCATTAAGTGTTATCATTTTGAAACCAGATAAGCCATCTAACAACTGCGACTCATAATGGCCGCCCACCGTGATTAACGTAGAAAATAAAATTATGATCAAGTTGATTATGGGTAGGCTCCTGCTGCGTCTCCCCATGATTGTTCAACCTGACCAACAGGGTTTGTGCCAGGCCGCTCCTCAGCATACAACCTGCGCACCCTATTTGCCCTCTGCACACGCTCAACCCACTAAGGCTTATGTCAATATAAATCAATAATAACTTTATTCAGATTCATGTTTGTAGAAACCATAAAAGTACATACAGTAGAATTGCAACATTTTATACAATAAAAAGATGAACAAATTCATTAAAAAGCAGTTAGGAAACCACTTTTCAGTTTTAAGAATAAAAATATAAAATATAAATATAAAACACCAGGATTTAATTATAAATTCTTTCTATGTCGAATACAGATTTTTAAAAATCTTGCAACATTTAGGGCTAAGTAAGCTTTATCAAGAAGTTGGAGGGCCAATAAAGCCGGGCGGCATTGACGTAATCCCCATTTTTTTAGAAGAGGAATTATATAACTCTTTCTAGGCTCTGTGTAAAATTTACAAAAAAGAACCATATGAATGGTAGATTGAGAAGAGACGCCATCAGAAGGACATGGCACAGGAAATAGTGACCAATCATTTACATTTGAAAATGTCACTTGCTGATAAATAGTATTTTGCCTGAATCTGGTTAACAAGAATTTGTCGTAGGGGGTTAGATTCCAAGTCAAATAAGGCTCTATCTGTACGGTGGATTGAATCATAAGAGCGTGCTGAACCGAAGATTTACTAGATTCTGTCGTCAGGCGGATTTCCGCTAGATGGGCTACGCACGCATTTTCAAAGTTTTCCTAGAAAGTCTAAGCATTTGTAAAAGGTTATGATATAATTGTTCTAGGCCCATGTCATAGATGGACTGCTTTATATATCTCAACCAGCCGATCTTACCATGATTTTCTAGTGCCAGACTAAGGCTATTGATTCCCTTGTATGGACATACTTAATCCTGCTGAAACATTTTGGCTTCAGCCAGTTCTTCATTTACTGGATCAACCTACTGTACATGCAGTGCATGGTTTGTGTGCGTGTCAATGGAGTTGTCTCTCTGCTCTTTCCCTTTGCTCATGGAACTTCCATGGAACTCTGCAGGGATGCTCCCTCTTGCCTATATTTTTAGGTCTCGCCTGGCAAAAGCAGTGCCTGCGCTGCTCTCGCCATTTGCTAGTACCTTTTGGAATCAATGCTTCCGAGGGCTCATGTATGCGTTTGCATGGACCAAGATGGCTGCTCTCGCCATTTGTCCAAAGCAAACAGCATGCGCGTGTCCATGGGACAGTAAACATCCTGTTAAACATGCCGGCTTCCTTCAACTCTGGCTCCGTCAAGAGATGTGCCCACGCTCGCCCATGGTGGCGTGCTTTCATTTTAAACACGGCATGCTTTCACTTTAAACAGTGCACCTCCCAGGAGTCCCAGCCCTGCCAGGCTCTCTCAACACAGAATACCTTGTACACGGAATTCCTAGAAACAGCGCACACCAGTCTTGACTTTTAAAATGTTGCCACAATTACTCACACTGCCAACTGCATGCACAATGGGGTAAGGCCAACAACTGTCCATGGCCTGTTAACTCTAACATGTCCTGCAAGGACATTAAACCTAACAGTTAAGCGCCCCATCTTATGAACTGCAAGCCCACTAACCACCGGTATCTCTTCACTCACCGCCGGTACACTCACCATCAGCATGTCCACATAATAGTATATAATCTATCAATGTGGTGGCACTGCAAAGTTCTGGGTCACTTGTGGGTGTGCAGGCATTCCAGAGGCCTGGCCCTGAAAAATGACGAAACCATACACAAATTCACAAGTAAGTGAATATTCACCTTTTTGTGCATGTATTTTTCAAAATTGAAAGCACATGAAGCTTTACTCCTAAGAAAAGCATAAGTAATGGGAACTTCAGAGAAGGGATTTCTCTACAATAAAAACAATATATTTCCGGCGGTGGGGGAGGGACATTTGTGTGTGTAATTCAGATATGAGCTGAGAATTTTCCCCTTGTTGGAAATGTTGTATGCACAGCTCATGTGGAATGATGTATTCTTGGAAATCCAAGCGAGTCACAGAATTTCACGTGTACTCCTAAGAGTCTTTGTAAATCCCATTAAAGTAGGAAATCTACACCAATCACAGAAGAAACATGCAGGAAGATAAGTCTAATCTTTCAGCCTTGAGCTTTGGGAACCTGCCTGGTTGTCTCAAAGCAAGCTCTTTCGATTATGTACAGCCCTTGTCCCTCTCACACATATCTTTTCTGCCACTGTGTCCAAATGTCTTCTCCTGCCACCTTACACATTTCTCTCCTCACTCTGCGTCCTGATCTAAGGCTCTCTGATCAGCCCCTCACCCTTCCGTTGTTATCACATGCAATGTCAGCCATATAGGCTCGGTAGCATGCTATTCCACTGCCCAAAGCGACAGAGGAAAGTCTTCACTGCGTGAATGAAGGGCATCTTCCTTAAAAAGAGACGGTGTGCGTATGGGTGTCCGCAGAAATGTTTATGGGGGCAAAATTTTAACTTCATCACCATCCCCCTTGCACCCTTCTCCCCTCTGCCTTGCAACCTTCTCCCCTCTGCCTTGCACCCTTCTCCCCTCCGCCTTGCACCCTTCTCTATCTTTTACCCTTCTCCTCTCTGAGTTGCACTCTTCTCCCTTCCACCTTGCACCCTTCTCTGCCTTACACCCTTCTCCCCCTACCCGTTGCACCCTTCTCCCCCTCCGCCTTGCACCCTTCTTTACCTTGCACCCTTCTCCTCTCTGCCTTGCACCCTTCTCCCCTCTGCCTTGCATCCTTCTCCTCTCTGCCTTGCTCCTTTCTCCCCTCTGCCTTGCACCCTTCTACCCTCTGCCTTGCACCCTTCTTCCCTCGGCCTTGCACCCTTCTCCCCTTGGCCTTGCACCCTTCTCCCCCTCTGCCTTGAACCCTTCTCCCCTGTGGCTTGCACCCTTCTCCCCTCTGCCTTGGACCTTCTCCCCTCTGCCTTGCACCCTGCTCGTCCTCCCCCTTCCACCCTTCTCCCCCTCCGCCTTGCACCCTTCTCTACCTTGCACCCTTCTCCTCTCTAACTTGCACCATTCTCCTCTCTGCCTTGCACCCTTCTCATCTCTGCCTTGCACCCTTCTCCTCTCTCCCTTGCACACTTCTTGTCTCTGGCTTGCACCCTTCTCCCCTCTGCCTTGTACCCTTCTCCCCTCCGCCTTGCACCCTTCTCCCCTCTGCCATTTACCCTTCTCCACTCCGCCTTGAACCCTTCTCCCCTCTGCCTTGCACCCTTCTCCTCTCTGCCTTGCACCTTTCTCCCCTCTGCCATGCACCCTTCTCCCCTCTGCCTTGCACCCACCCCCCCCCCCCGGCCTTGCACCCTTCTCTACCTTGCACCCTTCTCCCCTCTACCTTGCACCCTTCTCCCCTCTGCCTTGCACCCTTCTCCCCTCTGCCTTTTCCCCTTCTCCCCTCCCCGTTGCACCCGTCTCCCCCTCTGCCTTGCACCCTCCTCTACCTTGCAAAGTTCTCCGCTCTGCCTTTCACCCTTCTCCTCTCTGCCTTGCACCCTTCTCCCCTCTGCCTTGCACCCTTCTCCTTTCTGCCTTGCACCCTTTTCCCCTCCACCTTGCACCCTTCTCTGCCTTGCACCCTTCTCCTCTCAACCTTGCACCATTCTCCGCTCTGCCTTGCACCCTTCTCCCCTCTGCCTTGCACCCTTCTGCCCTCTGCCTTCACCCTTCTCCCCTCTGCCTTGCACCCTACTTTCCCTACGCCTTGCACCCTTCTCTGCCTTGCACCCTTCTCCTCTCTGCCTTGCACCCGTCTCCTCTCTACCTTGCACCCTGCTTCTCCCTGCCATGCACCCTTCTCGGCTACCCCCTTGCACCTTCCCTCCCAATGGAGTGGGCTGCCACCTGGAACAGTGGCACCATTTGAAATGCGTGATGGACTAGGGCCAGCCCTGACTGAGCCCACACCGGACGCACTCGCGATCCAGGGGGGGCAAGTGCACCCCCTTGCCCCCTCCCCCCCCCCACCCTGCAGACGCCCATAGCGGATCTGCCACCTCTCGAACTCTCCTGAGCCATCATTACTATCAACTGAAAGCTAGTGGCGCAGTAAGAGGCAGGTTAGAATCCTCTTGCCTTAGTTACTGGCGGAAATTTTTTGCTTAGATGGATAGCTGTTTCTGCTAGTCCTCTCAGTTGCTGACAGTTATCATTTGATTCCAATGCTTCTGAACTCTTTTTCGCTGCCTAGAAGTAAGATCACTGAGAACAAATCTCCAAGCAATATTCCAAATTTCCAAAAACAATAGACGAATTACAACATTTTCTGGAAATTTGAAAATGCTGGCTCATAAGTATTGTACATTTGTAGATCTAAATCCTTTTCAATTAGTAAATTGTATTAGAATTTAGTTCACCAGGTGGTCAGGACCACAGGCAAATTGAATGGCTAAAAAAAAGCCAGAAAAAGCTTAGTAAAGTGTGGCATCATGGGCCTTAAAATGCGTGATAGAGCAGGAGAATTTAGCTTTAAAAAAGTGCCATAATTTACACTAGGCATTAACACAAAAATGCTTAAAAGAATGAAAAGCAGGAAAATGTGCCTTTTCTTACACATGCAAATTAACGTGGAATATGATTTGTTGGGGGGTAAGCACTCATTTCTACTGTAATTACATTATTAGGACAGACTAGGCCTTATTTATCTGTCATGTTTCTACCTTTCAATTACATGTATTTCTTCTTTAATAGATACATGCTTTTAGGAGATGCTGTAGGAGTGTCTGCCATCCCAATTTCACCCATTTGCCAGATAATAGACTTGGCTGAACTAGAAATGGAGTGTGGGCATGTGAAAGTGAAGGAAAACCTTTGTCAAGAACAATCGTCTGCAGTATATATTTGCCTACATGTTATGCACTATTCCAATTCACAATTAGCATTTGCAATGCAATAGATATTGCATTTATGAGAGTTTGAGCTATTGGCATTGTAAATAACAATGCCTTTTATTTGTGTGTTGTTTTTGAAACAGATAAATAAAAGGAATTGTCATTTACAATGCAAATAGCTTAAACTCTTGCAAATGCAAGACCTATTCCAATCGAAATGCATGCTATAAAAACAAGCATTTACAATGCAATAGGTCTTGCGTTTTCTAAACTTTGACCTACTGTCATTGTAAATACCAATGCCTTTTAGTAATGTGCACTTTGTACTTCTTGTCGTGACTCGTTGCTTGCAGGTTTTCAAAACACATAAATAAAAGGCATTGTCGCTTACAATGCCATTAGCTCAAAATCTGGCAAATGCGTGACTTATTGCATTGCAAATGCTTATATTAACCTAGTAAGGATGAGCAGCTGAATTGGCCCCAACAGGGTTCAGGATGTAATCTTCAGTTGCTAAAATATTTCTGAAGCAGGTGCACACGTCTACACCTTGAGGTACCTAACTGGGTTATGAAGGAAAGAGTGAAATAGAAACTGTTGATGAGATTAGGGCTTTTTATTTCAGTAAATTGTGTTTTTATTACTGGGTGATTACAGAGGATGGAAGTAAGCTGTTTAAAACGGGGGTGGGGGGTGGCTCGGTACATTCAAAGTTGGATTGCTGGTTAAATGTGATGTTCTTGGAGTCATAAGTTCGATTCCATCCTTCTGCAGTTTGTACTTTGAGTGGCATCAGTTAGGCAGTAGTAACATCTGCTATTTACAGTGCTTAGAAACTGCGAAATATGTTCTATACATTATCACTGTCCCGCAGGCTGCTAAAGTTGTGTAGGATTCTCGACTTCTCGCTGCTGTTGGATCTTGGGCGCCCAACCCCAGGGCGTCACTGTGAGTGGCAGAGTTTAACCCTGACAGCCTCTAGCAGGGCAGAGGGGATTGCTTTTCTCATAATGCATGACCGGGTGAATAGAGGGTGACGGCCCGCATGACAACGGAGAACGGCGGCGGACATGTTAGGATGAGCACAGGCCATCTGTACTTTCGATCAGGTCATTTCATTGTGGCGAGATGAGATACAAAAACAACACTGCTGCTCGCAGCTCGGTCAGGAATAGTTCAGAAAAATGTTTGTTCTAAGATTGCCTTAAAAAACAAACTAAAAAGAATTGCTTAGTCTCCAGAATGAACCCAGAGAATGTTAAAACGTTCCTTAGTCTGGTCATCATCTGCCCCGGTTGCACCTCATTTCCCCAGATATAAAGTGATCTTTTATTGGGCTAAATTTAGGAAGCTAAAGAAAACAGGCGTTGAAAATGCAATAGGTCTCGCCTTTGATTAAGTTAAAGTCATGTACTTTGCTATACAATACCATTAGCAAAGCAAATGGCTTTAACTTAATCAATGGCAAGACTATTGCATTTTCAAAGCTTGTCCCTACACTAACTAACTCTTTCCTGTGTCCACTCCTCCCCTTCCTCTGGCCCCCTAGCTCCTCCCACTCCCAACTACTGGTGTGCTAACTTCACAACATCTCCCCCTTTTGTGACAAAACAAACAAGACATACTGACTTCTCAGTCCATCTCCTCGATCAGTCTCTTGGGTGGACGTACGTCACGATGAGGTTGTGGCGACTTGGCTCTCGGACTATTAGTGCTCAGTGTCTCAATGATCGGAGCAATGTTTTCGTGATCATTTGAATGTAGTTCTTCCACTCTGGGATTGTCCATTTCACTCGTCATGGTTCTTGAGGTATCTGGTGGCAATTTCTTAAAGTGCGAGATATTTCTCGTGACTCGCCGCTGCTCGGACTCCGCGGTCACCATGGTTCCTTTTCTTCTTGTGACCACCAATGGTTCGTCTTTGAAGGGACAGTCGGTCTTTTTCTGCGTCTCTTGCTTGACGATAACATGATCCCCTTCATGTAATGATAATGACCTCGCTCTTCTCCAGTGGTCTGCGTAGGCCTTCATTTTTTCTTTGTTGCGTTCATCAGTGGCTCTTATTTCACGCTGATCTTTCGCAGATGATGATGCTTCCAAGGCTCCATCCCACGTTGGAATGCGATTCCTCATGGGACGTCCCAGCATAAGAGTCGCCGGGCATTGGCCAGTCGTTGCGTGAGGAGTTGTACGATAAGCTCGAAGGACTTCATTGAGTGCTGTTTGCAGGTCCCTCCCTTCCGCGGTAGCATGTTGGAAGGTCTTTTTGAGTGTGGCCATGAATCTCTCAATTGTCCCATTTGCCTGTGGCCAGAGGGGTGTAATCCTGCAATGGTGAAAGTCTAGGTGTTTCGCAAAAGCTGCAAAGTCATTTCCGTTGAAAGGGGGCCCATTGTCTGATTTAACTATCTTGGGAACCCCCCACGTTGCAAAGACCTCATCAAGTACTTTAAGAGTGCTGGCAGTGTTGGTGGACGGCACAAAGTAGGCAATAGGGTATCTGGAATACTCATCGATGATAGCCAGTACATATTTGCCCGATGACAGGGGTCCATAAAAATCTATGGCGATTTCTTGCCACACACCACTGGGTAGGGTGGTCATATGTAATGGTGCCGGAGGATCGCTCTTGCTAGTGAGTTGACAGAGATGACAATCCTTCAGGGTGGCTTCCACCAGGTAATCGAGGAATGGAAACCACACTCGTTCCCTTAGTGCTCTTTTGGTTGATACGATTCCCCGATGCCCTTCATGTGCCAGAGCAACCACTCCTTGTCTTAGTTTGGTGGGAATTACAATCCTCTGATCTCGCAACAGTATGCCATCAGTTGTGACCGACAGCTCACCACTCACGTGCCGGAAGGCTTGCATTTCACGTTGGGTCGAGGGGTCGGCAGTATCATCCTGAGAATCGTGTCTCCATCGATTGTTGCGGACTCTGTGAAGGACTTTCTGCAGGATGACGTCCTGTGCTGTACTTTCTCGAATGGTCTCCATAGGGATAGCTGGCGGTAGAGCTTGATCTGTTACAAAATGAATGTACTCTTCTGCGATGGAGGACTTGGAAGCTGACGATGGAAGGGGGTGCCGGGACATGTAGTCCACTGGATTTTCAGACTTCCCTGGTTTGTGAATTATGGTGAACGTATATTCCTGTAGTCGTAGGCCCCACCTTTCAATCCTCGGGGGCATCTTAGATCTTGGATTTCCATAAATAGTGATGAGAGCTTGATGGTCTGGAATTAAAGTGAAATGTTTGCCATAAATGAAAACATGAAAATGTTCACATGCCCACACTACGGCTAGGCTCTCCTTTTCGGGCTGGGAGTATGCCCGTTCTGGGTCAGTCAGACTGCGACTTGCGTAGGCAATGATGCGGCGTTGATCCGAATCATTCTCATACTGTGCCAGAATCGCTCCAAGCCCCACGGGGCTGGCATCCACAGTTATTTCAGTCTTTCGCTTTGGGTTGAAATATGACAAATGGTCCGCTGATTCCACCGCTTTCTTGATTTCTTTGAATGCCTGCTCACACTGGGGAGTCCATTCAAATGACTGACCCTGTTTGGTCAGCATGCGGAGTGGATGGCTGATCGTGGCGTAGTCCCTAATATACCGAGCACAATAGCTGGCCATTCCAAGGAACGACCTGAGCTCGCTGACATCTTGGGGACTCTTGGTGTTGTTTAAGGTCACAATTTTGTCAGGGTCAGGTTTCATGCCGGCTCCAGAAAAGATATGACCAAAGAATTTCAGCGTGGCCTGGTGAAACTCTCATTTTTCTTTGTTTAGAGTCATGTTTGCTGCTAGTAGGGCATGGCAGACACGATTGAGCGCGATGTCGTGTTCTCGAACGTCAGAACCATAGACGAGGATGTCATCGCTATAGTTGAGCGTGTTAGGAATGTTTTGAATGACTTGCCGAATTGTTTCTTGAAATATTTCGGCCGCTGAGGAGACTCCGAAGCTTAGTCTTTTATACCTGAACAACCCCAGGTGGGTTGCAAAGGTGGTGATATATCTGGACCCCACTTCTAGTTCCAATTGATGGTACCCTTTATTCAAATCTAATTTTGAAAACACAGTGGCTCCATTAAGCGCTGCGATCATGTCGCTCAAATGTGGCCCCGGGTGTCGTTCTCTTTCTATTGCAGTGTTGGGCAGGCGCATGTCCGCACAGAGTCTGACTTTGTTGGCCGTGCCCTTCTTTGGGACGATATCGACTGGTGATACCCATGGAGTCGGGCCGTCAGTGCGCTCGATGATGTCCGCAGCTAACAAGTCTTGGAGTTCTTCCTCAACAGCAGTCTGTAGATGAAATGGTACCCGTCGAGGGTGTTGGGCGACAGGCCTGACTTGTTCATTGATATGCAATCGCACCTGACAGTCTCTCAATTTGCCCAATCCCTGAAACAAGCCGGGAAACTGGCGAGTCACGTCTTGGTTGTCGCTGACCTTGAAAAGGATTTCGACCAGGTGAAGCTGTTCAGCGGTTGGTAGGCTCAAAAGACAGTCTGCTTCGGGGCCCTTGATAACGTGGATGACCACTGATATAGTTGTGTTGTCGTGTGTCAGGGTCGTTGAGAACTTCCCCAGGCAGGGAAGTGGCTTCTTGGCCATCCACGTGAAAACCCTCACCGGTGCAAATGTCAAAGGGGGTCGTGGACTCATTCTTTCGTATTCGGTAACTGGAATGTAGTTTAAGGATGCACCAGAGTCTAGCACAAACTTTGTGTCGTGCTTTCCAACTTTGATATCCAGCCGAGGGTATCTCTTAAGCTGGTCTGGATCTGCTGCCAAATTTAGATATTCAATGGTGTATGCCGAGTCTCGGGACGACGGTCTGGATTCTCTGGACGGTGACCTCCGCTCCCACCTGGACCGACGTGACTCTCTGCTAGAATGTGATGATCCAGAGGACTGTTCCGTCTGATCTTGGACAGCTCGCGCGTGGTGCCTTCGAGTGTCGGATCGAGACATTCTTGGGGCTCTGCTTCGTGTGTCAGACCGTGTTGTCCCTGTGGGACCACTTCGTTTTTCTTTATTGTACTCCCCGCACATTACTTCGAAGTGGTTAGTTCGACCACACTTCCGACATCTCTGGCCCATGGCCGGGCAGCTGTCCACATGAGGGTAATCATACCCACATCGGTAGCATTTTCTCACTCTTTCCGATCTTTTCTCCTTCTTCCATGGTTCTCGTCGTTGATATCTTGATTGCTCTTGACGGGACGACGTGTGCGATCTCCATTGCTTGTCACTTGAGCTTCTCCGACTGTCACTTTTGGCGTGCACACGTCGCACCTGCTCATGACTCCCTTTGTGTTCCGTTTCCATGACGGCTGCATACTTCTCCGCCTGATCATAAGCTCGTGTCATTTCCTCTATTTCATCCAGCCCATGTGCTTTTCTCAGCAGGCGCCTCCTGAGTTGATCCGAATAACATCCATCTATTATTTGAGATTTGATGGCGTCATCGGTAGAGAAATTATCAAATTCACAGTATTTGGCTAGCCTCCGCAGACGCTTCATGAAGGCACTCATGGGCTCATCCTTCCCTTGCCGAGCGGAGTGGAATGAGTGGCGCTCGTAGTCTACATTTCGCTTGTGAAGAAACTTTTTATTCAAAAACTCACATGCTTTAACATAAGTATCCACGTCGGTAGCAGGAAGGTCTTTGAGTATTTTGACTGTCTCTCGCCCCGCCAGGTTGCGCAGCGCAATCAACTTCTTTTTTTCGTCTACGATATCCGAGCCTTCAGTGTAATCTTCAAACTCTTCCAGCCACTCTTGCCATTTGGGACCCATGCTCCCTCCTGTTGTCACCTTGAGAGGTGCGGGTGCCCGTAGAAGCGACCCACTTGAGGGAGGCTGAGCGTTCTCTTCGTCGGACATTTTGCAGCAATCTCACTTGGCTTCGCCAATGCTTGTTTCTTTGCCAGCGCTTGTTTATTTCTGTCGCCAATGCTTGTTTGTTTTCCAGTGTTTGTCTTATTTCAGTCGCCAATGCTTGTTTACTTGACCAATGCTGGTTTTATTTTCAATCGCCAATGCTTGTTTTATTTGCCAATGCTTGTTTCTTTCAGTCGCCAATGCTTGTTTTATTTGCCAATGCTTGTTTCTTTCAGTCGCCAATGCTTGTTTCTTTCACAATGCCTGACTTCAAAATGGCCGCTCTATGATAACCAAGGGGTCTGTCCTGACGAGCGCCTGACTCTAAGATGGCCGCCGTCACTGTAATCACACGAGGTTTCTCTCTCTCTGGATTCAGGCACTCCAGACTCACCGGCCAGCAGTTGCAGGGCAGCGCGCTCCAGGAATCACTCTTCCTTGGCCACCACAGCGACCAGGTAAGGTTGGGGTGGGCTCCCGCCTTGCTCAGCACTTTTCCGCTTTTCTCGGCCGATCGCGCGCCAAAACCCACGCATCAGGCGTGAGGTCGGCACTTCCACCGGCGCAGGCTCCGGTTTTGGCGCGCTTAATCGCGCTGGGCAGCGATTTCTTCGGGGCAGCGCCCCTTTCACCAGGGCACCTCTTGACTTGCTGTGGGGCACTGGACAGGGTCGGAGTGGGCTCCCGACTCCTGTTTTGGAACGGCTGGGTGACACACCCCCGGCGGGAATCGCGCTGAGGCGGTTCTTCGACCGAGCGTTCCAGCGCTCCCAGGTCACAGTGTACTTGGGGTTTCTAGCGTCTTTGGGGCCGCGGTCACTCGTTCTTGACCCTCCTCGGCCGGCCTCAGCTTCTTCAGGCAGCGGAGCTCGTCTTTTGACGCTGCAGGGGACAGGGTATCTCTAGGTGGTCTCGTGGGCTGCAGTTAACGAGATCCCACCCTCGTCGCCAGTTGTAGCGTCCAGCTACAATAAACACAAACACTTATAGTTGCCTTTGAACTGGAGCTTTATTTAACATGTCCTATCTATGCCCTGTCCCTACACTAACTAACTCTTTCCTGTGTCCACTCCTCCCCTTCCTCTGGCCCCCTAGCTCCTCCCACTCCCAACTACTGGTGTGCTAACTTCACAACACTATGGAGTCATTGGACGCCCTCCTGAAGCAACATCATGTGACTACAGGCCTAAACTACACCTCTAAAAGGCTCATGCTATCTATGTATGCTGACTATGTTACCCTGTATATTTGTGACCCGGAACAGAGCCTGACACTAATACTGCATGAATTCCCAGACTTTAAATGCCTGACAGGCATCTTCATCAATTGTTCCAAATCTTCCCTTAGACCCCCACCCACAGTGGAATTCGAAGCTGAGTTTCCCTTTAAATGGACGGCACCTTCTGTTACCTACCTGGGGATCAGGCTCAGCAGAGACACAGCTGTTTTATGGCAAGAGAATTATGGCTGGATGGTGGATTGGCTGGAATCACACATTCATGTCTCCATCATAGCGGGTCACATAGCCATCGCTAAGATGGTGGCCTTACCTAAGCTCCTAAACCTGTTAATCAACATCCTGCTTATGTTGTCAGGTGCCTTTTATAAGAGAATGTGTTCTCTCATGATCCAGCTGAATTCGGCAGGAGAACAGCCTAGGGTAGTGGGGGAGGCACTATTGTTCCCATTTGAACATGAGGGGATGTGTGCACCGGATTTTTCTCTATACTCCTAATGCACATAGGCACAATTAGCTTCCTAATCAATCAATCAATCAATCAAACATTTGTAGAGCGCACTACATACCCGTGAGAGTCTCAAGGCGCTGGGGGGTGGGGAACGCTGTTACTGCTCAAAGAGCCAGGTCTTAAGGAGTCTCCTGAAGGTCAGCAGGTCTTGGGTCTGCCGTAGGTGGATGAGGAGGGTGTTCCAGGCCATGGTGGCGAGGTGGGAGAACAATCTGCCGCGGGAGGTCGCTCTTCGAATGCGGAGGACCATGGCGAGGATGAGGTTGGCGGAGCGGAGCTGGTGGGTGGGCGTTTAGAAGCTGAGTTGTCGGATGAGGTAAGCTTGGCCGGTGCTGTGGAGTTCTTTGTGTGCATTGGTGAGGAGCTTGAAGGTTATCTTCTTGTTGACGGGGAGCCAGTGCAGGTCTCAGGTGGGGTGTGATGTGGGTGCAGTGAGGGATGGCAAGGATCAGGCGTGCAGAGGCGTTCTGGATGCGTTGAAGAGTTTCAGGAGTTTCGGCGAGGCTCCTGTGTAGAGGGTGTTTCTGTAGTCCAGTCTGATGCTGACGAGGGCCTTTGGTGGGGATCCACTTGTAGATCCTGCTGAGCATGAGAAGGGTGTTGAAGCAGGAGTATGGAGACCGCATTGACCTGCTTAGTCATGGAGAGGGTGGAGTTGAGGATTACCCCTAGGTTGCCCCTAGGTTGCCTGTGTGGTCGGTGGGTGTTGGAGCTGTTCCCAGTGCGGTTGGCCACCAGAAGTCGTACCAGGCCGAGGGGGAGGATCCGAGGATGAGGACCTCCGTCTTGTCAGAGTTCAGCTTCAGTCAGCTGTTCCTCATCCATTTGGTGATGGCCTTCTTTCCTTTTTGGAGATCGGCTTTGGCGGTGTGGGGGTCCTTGGTGAGGGAGAGGATCAGTTGGGTGTCTTTGGCATAGGAGAGGATGTTGAGGTCATGTAGTCGGGCGAAGTGGGCGGGCGGTGCCATATAGATGTTAAAATGCGTAGGGCTGAGGGATGATCTCTGGGGTATGCCGCAGATGGTTTTGGTGGTTTCGGAGCGGAAGGGGGGGTGCGGACGCTCTGTGTTCTGCCGGAGAGGAAGGAGGTGGTCCAGTCCAGGGCCTTCTCTTGGATCCCGGCGTCGTGGAGGCGTGTTCGTAGTGTGCTGTGGAAGACTTTGTCGAAGGCAGCTGATAGGTCCAGGGGGATGAGGGCTGCGGTTTCCCCGTTGTCTAATAGGGTCCTGATGTCATCCGTGGCAGCGATGAGGGCAGTTTCAGTGCTGTGGCTGCTCCGGAATTTGGACTGGGAGGTATCCAGGATGCTGTCCTCCTTGAGGTAGCAGGTCAGTTGTTTGTTGACAGTCTTCTCAATGATCTTTGCTGGGAATGGGAGCAGGGAGATGGGGCGGAAGTTCTTGAGGTCCTTGGGGTTCGCCTTGGGTTTTTTGAGTAGGTCGTTGATCTGGGCGTGCTTCCAGCTCTCTAAGAAGGTTGCTGTCTCAAAGGAGATGTTGATGACTTTCTGGGGGTAGGGTGCGATAGTAGTGCTGGCTTTGTTGAAGATTTGGTGTGGGCATGGGTCTGACGGAGATCCGGAGTGGATGGTGTTCATGATATTGATGGTGTTGACTTTGTTGATGTTGGTCCAGGAGAGCAGGTGGTTTGTGCTGGTGGTTGTCGTGGGGGGAAGGTCGCAGTGGTTGTCGGGGTGGTCGTGGCGTTGAAGCTGCCATGGATGTCTGCGATCTTGCGGTGGAAGAAGGTGGCCAGCTAGTCGCATCAGTCTTGCGAGCGTGGGATATCGTTGGTGTTGGAGCTGGGGTTGGAGAGTTCCTTCATGATGTTAAGAGCTCTTTGCTGTTGTGTCCGTTGTTGTCTAGGCGGTTTTCGAAGGAGGCCCTTTTTGTGGATCTGATGAGGTGAAGGTGTTTGCGGATGGCCTTCTTGTGGGCTGTGTAGCTCTCCGGAGTTCGTTCACAGAGCCAGTTCTTCTCTAGCTTCCGGCAGATTTGCTTGGAGGCCTGGATGTCTTCGGTGAACAAGCTGGTTTTCTTGCTTGTGTGTCTGTTGGAGGGTTTATTGATCGGGGCAAGGGTGTTGGTGCAGTCATTGATCCACTGTCTGAGGTTGCGGGAGGCGGTGTCAGGGTCGGTGGGGTTGGAGGGTGGGCTCTGGGCAAGGGTGGTGGTTAGCTGGTCTTTGGTGACTTTGCTTCTGCATCGGCGAGGCATCTGTGGGGTGCAGTGGTGCATGGTGGGTTTCCGGTAGGTAAAGTGAATGCAGCGATGGTCGGTCCAGTGGAGTTCGTTGGTGTGGTTGAAGGAGATGTGGGGGCTTGCGGTGAAGATGGGGTCAAACGTGTGGCCAGCGGAGGGGGTGGGTGTTGTGATGAGTTGTCCGAGTCCGAGGTTGGCTAGGTTGTCGATCAGGGTGCTGGAGCAGACGTCGTTGTTGTTCTCGAAGTGAAAGTTCAGGTCCCCAAGGGGGGTTTATGTCCGTGGAGGCTTTGGCGTGTGTGGTGACGAAGTCGCCAATGGAGTCGCTGAACTGTGGTCGAGGTCCGGGGGGTCTGTAGACGAGGGTTCCTCTGAGGGTGGTCTTGGGATTGGTGTGGATCTGGAAGTGCAGGTGTTCAGCAGTGCTGAGGATGATGCCGGAGTTGGTCAAGACTCCGAGGGTGTTCCTGTGGATGATGGCTATTCCTCCTCCTACTCCGTTGGTGCGGTCCCTGCGGGTGATCTTGTAGCCTTCTGGGACGGCTATGGTGATGTCGAGTGCCGAGGAGGGGTTCAGCCAGGTCTCCGTCAGGAAGGCAATGTCTGGGGTGTTGGGGTCAAGTAGGTCCCAGAGTTCGACGGCGTGTTTGTGGGCGGAGCGGGTGTTTGAGAAGGATGCATCTGAGGTGGATAGTTTATTTCCTGGTCGGAGGCTTGGTGGGCGGATGCTGGTGAAGCTGCAGTTCCGGCAGGTGAAAGGTCCGTGGATGTGCTTCGGGGCGGCCCGGAAGCAGGTGTGTGATCGTACGGTGTTGAGTGCATGGAGAGTTTTGGCATCGTAGCTGTGTCGGGCATTGTGGTGACCGCGGGGGCCAGGAGTTCTGGCCCTGGGCGCGGTCCAGGCACGGACGGGCGCAGAAGGGCTTGCCTTAGGCACACCACTGCTTCAACCTATACCCTATCAACCATACATTGCAATAGAAATGGACAATGCTCCCACCTTCCTGCCAGCAACTGCCCACTACACTCCAGTGACACGTTTCGGCAAAAAGATAGACACAGTGGGTTGTATGGTGAGAGCTTGAATGGACTGCAGTGTGGAGCATGACTTTACTATCTATGTGTGGACCAGTTGCTCCTTGTCCATAACCCTATGCTGCTACTGACGTCTGACAAGAGGATGCAGTGGTAGTTGACCCATATGTACCCGGTAATGATGGGTTGCCTGCACCCGGACAGGACATTCTTGCTGCTGCCAAAGTGGTGGGAAACTTTTGCTTGTTCACTACTCAGTGTCATGCTGTACCACCGACTAAGATCTACTAGCAAGTCTATGTACACAATGTTCTCCCACTCGCCACTGTGACTACATGCACTTGAGATGATCCTCAATTCTACCCGCCTGCAAAGCTAGTCACATGACTGCACTCTACTATGCAAGAAAAGACGCGCCTTGTTGTCCTTTGTACTTGCCCTGAGTATTGAGCTCTCAGATGCACAGTAGCAATACTGCTGTGCCAAAATGGTACCCTGTTGCCTAACTACAGACTGTGTCTTATCCATGTTAAATATATTCATAAACTATGCCAAACTTCTGCTGTCTTTCAGAAAATGGGTCTCATGGAGGACTCGCGATGCAAGCGATGCAGGATGAATAGGGTTGACTTTCTCAATTTAGCTTGGAGGTCCACTGACGTGGCTGGTTTTGGTTGAGGTCTTTTAATGATTGCCACTATAACTGGCCTGGAAATTCACTGCATGCCATTGGTGACCCTCTAGGGTGTTGTCAGGGATGTCCCTCCAAGCCTGCACAACCTTATTGCGATACCACACCTACTTGCTTAGCACTGGTTGCCAATTCACAGGGGATGTGGAGCTACTTCTTGGTGGAGGAGTTTCTGAGAGATGCAGTCTATGGCAGGAGAATCCAGAAGAGTAATGGCAGGTCCGCTCATGGCCAAAAGAAAATGGGAACGGCTTGTTTTAAATCTGGCAATGTGGGTGGACCAGGTGCAGGGGCGAGGTGGCATGCCAGATACACAGAGGTCAGAAGGGAGGGGGGGACAGATCAAGACAACCCTGCCAACCCCTCAATTGCTGATATAGACATCAGATGATAATGATATGCATATGGGATCCTGCTTAATGCTCTGCATAGGTCTGATGTATGTCTTGTTTTCTAACTTTACTAAAGTACCTTTAATAATCAATACAAATACAAATAAAACAAACAATTATCCTACTAGGTATGTATGCTCTTTCTCTGTGGGAGAGGAAACGTTTGACACTACACCCAAATTAAGTCAATGGTTACTCCTGTAAAGTGTGAAGTGAGTGTTTAGGAAAGGTTCGTCCAGCACCCGGGGGTAACCTTCAAACACCAAACATTTCTGAAAACTAGAAATCTGTTTCATGTGTCTTGCGGGAATCCCACAAATTGTCTTACCTTGAAGGCCTAGTAAATATCAAATTTGGACTAAAATCACAGATTTTCTCCACATTTCTGTGAGAAAGGGTTGTGAAATATGTGGGGATGGACATAAGTCCTACCACACATTTCTCCCAAATGCCATACACAATATGTAATTGTGACAGAATACACATCCTTAAAAAAATCGATCCGCTTCCACTATTCTAACACACCAAAACTACAGCTGTAATGTTGAATATTGTCAGAAAAATACAAAATGAACGTTAATTAAAATGACAAAATAAAGGATAATTATAGAGATATTCCAAGCTAACAATGTACTACAGATACATAATACTGATATTTGTTGAGTTTCCTTGTACAACGACTACTGGTTCTGCTACCAGAATCCTCATGCCTGAAGTTCCCACTGTTTTCCCATTTGTTCCATTCTAATTCACTGCACTTTGTCACTTACCTCACGTGCCATTGCTTAATACCACTGTATTTATCCAGCCACTTATTTGGTTACTCCCTTCCTCTTAAAACCACCTACCCTCACTCACACAAAGTCACCTTCCCAGTACTTCTGCATTACACCTCAGAGCTTGTCATTATTCCTGTGCTTTACACAGTCAAGCATAATCAATCTTAGAAACTCCTGCTTAGAAACTACGAGGAGTGGCTCTATATCTCAACAGGATATTCTTTACCTCATTCTTCCAGTTCAATCAATTCAAGAAAGCTTTATTCAGTTGCTTCATAAGAAGAAGAAGAAATAAAGCACATCAATACATGATTTACAATTTAAAGGATAAAAATATGTATCAAATCAAAGTAAAAATACATCAATAAATGATCTGAAGTATTAAAATGTCATCTTAATACCTCAATGTAAAGGTAATACGTTATAAGCTTAAAACATTATTAAATTCATCTATAGTTTATCCATAGTAAAACTGTGAGTGGACAGACTTTTCCTATGTCTCAACACTTTCTTCAACTAAGTCACTACTTTAAAAGTGCTAGGCACATCTTCAAGCTGTTGTAGTGCAAGTAAGGCAGGTCGGCATTGTCGGAGCCCAATCATTTTTAAAACCGGTACCAGGTAGAGTCTCCTTAAGAAAGTATAACATTTGCAGAACAATATTACATGGATCGTTGATTGGTTGGAATTTTTATCACAGGGGCATAATTGGAGGTTTAGGGACCAGTCATTCATTTTAGGCAAAGTAACTAGTCTGTGAAATACCTCCAACCTAAATCTGGTTAGTAAGAATCTGTCATAATGTCCAGGTACAATAGTTAAATAGTGTTGGATATTAAAAGTGGTTAAAATCAATTGATTGTGGAGTGCAGTAGGTTTTAATATCTCTGATGACATTCTAATAGAATCCAGCAACACAAGACCCTCCTTTCTCAATTCTTTCATTGATGTTTGCCGAGTAGAGAAAGGGTTAGTAAAATACTCAGGATGACCAAGGTCTTTTAGAAAATTTCAGACATATTTTATCCATGGGATTTTCAAAACTCCTTCCAATTTTAAAGTGTCTAGTAAAATATCCCTTTTTAACTTGGCCTCTTCTTTGGTCCACAGCCTATACCAAAGAAGTACAGGTTCAAACTTTACTAAATCAGAAATGAAGCGGAGTCCCAGCTCTGCAAGACATATGCAGGATGACAAATGAGGTACTACAACTTGCAGTGATCACCTGGACTAAAATGGGCCCCCACAGAGAAATATTTGAGTTAAAAAGATCTACAGGAACCCCATCAGGTCCAGGGGCCTTCCCTCCCTGACTTTTAGAGAGTGCCCGTTCCACTTCATCTAGAGTGAACAACCGGTCAGAGCATTGATGGGATGGGTTCAGGTTATAATCCTCCTGGACATTACTGTCCATCATGTCAGGATTTCCCTCACCATCATATACTTTTGAAAAGTGTTCAATCCATTGGGCCTCTCTAATAGCTATTTCAATGGTTGGGCCAGCCTCGCATAACAGAAAAGGCATTTTAACAGCCTTCCAAAATGCCAAGCTATCGTTCGTCAATGAGGCCGCGTGTAATGCCTCTTAGGCCTTCTTCTTCAATGTATTTTTCTTGGCCTTAATTGCTTCTATATAATCCTGTCTATCAGTCCTCAGATGAACCAAATTTCTTGGGGATTTATGTAGCTCCCTTTTTAGGTGAGAATGAGCATGAGTGCACCTGGAATCAAACCATCCATTCCTATATGGATTACTATTTTTGCGTCTGAGAAGGGATTCTTTTATAGTATTCGATATCGCCAGGAATGAGGCTAAGATGTTATCTGGGGCGGCTATTTCAGCCAGACATGTCTCAATGGCAAGTTTGCATCTACACACCACTGTCTTAGTAATAGCTACCTGATCCACCATGCACCAGCGCAAAGAGAAACCATTTACACTCTCAATGGCTATGTTTTCTAACAGATGATCGTTAGTACTTGATTTGGCCATTTTGCCTGATGACAACATTAGTGACAAGCACAAAGGAAAGTGATTGCTTAGGGAAATATCTGAAACATGACATGAGTAGAAGCTATGCGCATGGTTACTTGACATTAAAACATAATCTATAGTGGAACACAGGCCCCTACCACTAAAGGTCCAGGGCATAGGAACCGGAACTGGGCACAAGTCATTAACAAAGCCCAAGTCGAGGGAGAAACTTAATTCGTTAAGATGTTCCCCTAAAACAGAATGTCGAAAATGGGAGGAACATACCCCCTCTTCAAATAAAATCCCACATAAATTATCCTCAGCATTGGGACATATTGCACAGTTAAAATTGCCTGTTCAATAATGTCATCATATCTTTCGTCTTATTCTCCCCAACGGATTTCAACAATTTTTTAATACAGTTGCTACTTCCGCTTGAGGAATATTATTATAAAAATTAGTTAAGGCAATACAGTGTTTTACATCTATATTCAGTATGAGTGTTTGATAATAAGGGTTGTTTGCACACATAGTTATTTTATTGATCTTCAAAGCACTTGATATAGAGGTCCAAAGACCACCCTTGGCCCTTCCACTCAAACCTTCTATTGCTGGCGTATGATAGGTCATATACCAATTCATATGGACTGCCTCTTTCGACCATGTTTCTTGAAGGCATAGTATGCAATTTGCAATACAAAATCCCACCACAGCTGGTTACATAACTTTGAGCGGATACCCCAATATTCCATGAGGCAATAGTACAAAGAGCTAATTTATCATTCTCTAAGGTAGAAATGAGAATTACTATCCCTAATAGGTCTTCAGGTACCTCACAACGTGGCTGGGATACATTTGGGCAGCCCATAGGGTTAGGGGATGTTTCCGCAGTTAGAGCTCTCAAGCCTACGACCTCTTCCCTCTGGTGACCATAAATGGAGCTAAATAGAGAGTCATTTCCTACCCATGGCCAATCTAGATTTACTCCTACTCTTACTTTTGGGACTTGCAGGTACAGGGTTAAGTTGAGTGTAAGTCCCCCGAGTCAGTCAGTCAACATCTTCCAATAAATTCAGTGCATCAAAATGATTACTCACAGGAACCCGAAATCTAGGCTCCCTATTCCCTATAAAATCTCCTCCTTCAATTGATGGCCTGCAGAATTTAAAGTATGTTGGTGGTCGGTAGAAATAACCGAGAGGGAGAATGTTTATATCATTAGAATTGACAGGCCCAGTCTTCCCCTATCCAGAATTGCGTGCACCAAAGATGGCGAACCAAAAGTTAGCACCACACAGCCCCCATGAAGTGTTTTTCTAGAGGTATCCACCCACCCTTTTCTCTGTACCATTTTGAATTCTGAGAAGAGGGTTTTTTTAATACCGGTTTTTAAACTAAGGAAATGTAGTGCCTTGTTCCTCAGGGTCGACCAGTGTTCAAAGGTATTATGTGATAAAGGGCGTACATTTGTCAGAATAACCGTGTAAGGGGTTGCTTCAGGGGGCAAGTTAAGATTTTGTGGTGATTTCTTGGGGTTGCCTCGATGATCTTGAATATTTCTTTCTCTCTCTAAGTTTTCATCTTCAGGCTGTCCAGGCAGTTTAGCGCCTAATGTTCCTCTTTCTGCATTAACTTTATTGCTTACTTCTGCTAGTGAAGATCCTGCGTTAGGGATATGGTCTAAGCATGGGCTGAAAATTTGTTCCGCTCGCGAAATTTGCGGATTTTTAGCAATTTCGCGAACCGCGAATCGCGCGAAATTGCCAACCAATCCGCAATTCGCAAGTTTGTGAATTTATTTGTTTGTTCGCACTTCAAAAATACAATCTTGCGCGTGCTGCGTTGACTTACCTTGATTCTGAGTTTGCCGGGTTGTTTTCCTCCCGCGAACAAGATGGCCGCGCCCAAAAAACGACTGCATGGGTAAGTTCGCGGTAGCCGTGCTGAAAAAAAACCCTGCGAACACGCCAAAATAAAAAAATTTGCAAGTTCGTCCAAATTCGCGAATTTTGCGCACCGCGAATTCGCTTTCGCGTGAATTAGCGGACCCCAAATTCGCACATTTCTCCCATACTTAATATGGTCCCCACTTCGAGTAGGGATATGTAAGCTATTTGAAGTAGTATCATTAACAAAACTCCTGGTCTGCACTTGCCTAAGTACTGGAGTGTTAACAACTTGACCATCCTCCCTGCCCTTCAACCCGTTATTTGGCGATATGGGTTGGGCTCAGAATTAGGAACCAGTGGGACCGGGGGTTTGAATAGAACCCACATTTTTTGCTGTAACAGTAAGTGGGGTAGCATTGGGGGGACCTCCTTCCCAGTTACTCTTTGTCCTGATTTATTCTGTTTGCATGTTCCTCTGCTCTTCCTTTTTTTTTGAGGTGGTTCCGCAATATGGTCTGTGCCTATTTTGGCTTTTTTGCCTCTAGTATTGACCATGGACCTAACGGGACTATGCTCAGTGTCAGATGAAAGGATAGAAGGCGTATCCCCTATCACGTAGTTGTAACAGGCTAGTTTGAGGGGAAGTTGCCTTATGTGTGGGCATTATACTAGATTCCGCTAGAACTGGGGTTAGAGAAAGTCTATTCTGGGAAGGGAGGGGTTCGAGTGATAGCCTATGCTCTGTAAGTTGAATCTCCTTAATTAGCACTGATTCTGCCCTTAATAGGAAAGCGTCAAGGGTCCCGATAACACCCTGTCCTGCTTTCCGCTTACTCATTGCGGAAATGTAAAATCACTTAAAGTAGCTCTTAGAATACTATTAAGAACAGTTAACCATACATGTGCAAAGAAATACAGAGTCCAAATATGCTAGCAGTGAAAGGACAAGTAACAATTTGTTTCGTTGTTACGATATATATCAAAATTCAGAGTCTTAAGCCACTTACAGATAGAGAAGCACATAAATAGGTTGGTTACAGTACCTTGCTCATCGGACCAGGTTTGATTCATGGACCTAGGAGTTAGAGGGGTGGCCCTGCCTCATCCTGGGCATTTGCCAGGGATGTTGCAGTCGGGCGGTGCGCGGTCCATGTTGAAGAGCAGGAGAGGAGTTCTGAGGTGGCCTGTCCCCAATCCCCCCTGGCGGCAGCAGAGACAATGAGGCAGCAGTGGGAGGAATGCTGTGATGCCAAGACCCACAAACGGCAGCGTTAACATCGGGGCAGCAATGTGAGTAGAAAGAAAGGGCGTCCCGCGCCGCGGGAGCCCCAGGCAATCTTTGTAGTCCCGGTGGCAGCTCGGGCCGCTCCTCTCGCGAGACAGCGCTGCCCTCTGGATGTTGCATTCCGGGCGGTGCCCGGTCCGCATTGAAGAGAAGGAGAGGAGTTCTGCGGTGGCCTGTCCCCAATCCCCCCTGGCGGCAGCAGAGACAATGAGGCAGCAGTGGCAGAAATGATGCGATGCCAAGACCCACAAGCGGCAGCGGTACCAGCGAGGCAACAATGTGAGTAGAAAGAAAGGGCGTCCAATCACTTTGTCACTTTGCCACTTTGTCCAGCCAATTTCACATGTTCCCAAAAGGATTTATTGAAATGTTCCACCTGTAAATTCTCACTGAGATGGAACAATGCTGTTTTGTGATGGTTTGCGCGCTGCACTCACTGAAACTCTATCAAAACTTACTGATGCCTTTCTTCCATATTTTTTCTTCAGGGCACCCATCCCATCTAAATGCTTCTTTGCAAAATGCACAATATTTGGTGTTCTTATATCCTTCAAGAAGATCACCTCCGGCCATTAGGAGAAATAATCCACAAGCACCACAGCATTCTTCTTATCCAACCCCAGGTTGCATATGCCACAAATATCCGTTTTGACTTTCTGCCAACTGTATTTGGGAAGTTCCATGGGCACTACATGAGTCTCCTTTCCCACATAGGATTTGTCACTGTAGGCACATACCAGACATCCTATCCCATGACTCTCCAGTCCTGGTCCGTACCTAGCTGGTAAAAGTCAATACTAACTGTTCTCTTCAAAGCAGACAAGCCGCCATATCTGTCATGCAGCAAATTCATTAGTTTGCATCATAAGCCCATCAGCATTACCATCCTTTCTCTTCATCTTAAAATGCGATCCAGTCCAGACAATTCTAACTGCAAAGATTTGTAATCATAGCTAGCATTGCATTCAACTATTTCATACAAACCTTACATACACTCTTCAAGACTATGTCCTCAGATTCCTCTAGTTTCTACTCTTCTTCCATTACTGCGCCTAGACAAATCGGACCCATTTCTGCAATTGTCCAGCCATCCTCTTCCTCAGGACACACTGTTCTAAAGGCAAATGAGATAATCAATCTGAATTGATGGTACAGGCTTGATACAAATGTTTATTCCTGTAAGCAATATAACCATTTGATAATGCAATGTGTTAGTTTGCCCACACTATTTGTGCAGAACAAATCAGGTGTTGATCCATTTGGTTGTGGAATTGTACCACACAACGCAGTAAGAACAACACAATCCAGGGCAAACACAGTACTTGTACACTTCCTCACTGCAGCAGACAAGAAAATTCTCATTTGTGCTTCCCATGTGACAGTTTGACAGCAGAATTGGCAAACCACACCGCTCCTGTGTGGCACCAGAATACATTCACTGAGTTAGACCATCACTCATATCTTGTTCAGCCACATTTCTTCATTGCTTCTCCTGCATGTGTCTTTCTTTCTTGATAATCAAACTGTTGCTCATATGTCGCACATACTTCAGAAATAGTTACAACCACACCGCTCCTGTGTGGTACATGTGAAAGAATTCACTGAGTTCAGTCTTTAACTCACATTTGAGCAGCCACAATTCCCTTGCGCAGTGAGTACATCCAAACAGCAGACTCTAAGCGAAGAGGTAGGGTGAAAATCACTTCATTCATACCCTAACTACAAACAGACCATACCTGTTGTCAAGTCCATGGAGTAAGATCAGGCAGGGCACAGGTTGGGGCTGTCCGATGACAGGAAACTGGTGGGGCTTACTTGCCTTTTACTCCATACTTTTTCTTACTGTTTTTTTCTTCAAGTTACGCTGGTTACAAAGTTTTCTTAGGAGTCTCTGGATCTGTGTTCAGTCCTTAAGTACGCTTGGGTCTTGGTTCTTGGTCCTCGTCGCCAAAAATATGTTGTACTTTGTATAAGGATACACTTGTAGGCAGGTTGTAGGTTTCTTGAAGTCTTCTTTAATAATCCGTATCTCGCAACATCAAACAGGGATCATACTAGTAACAACTGTAATCCAGCTCTAGTAACTCCTATGCCAGCCCCTGCCAGCCCCTGCCAGCCCCACCAGGAGCAGCCTACCTAGCTGCTCAACCCATCTCCAACTGTCACACACTCATACTCACAGGCAACCAGGCATTCCATTCATCACAGGCACACCAACATTCCGTCACCATCTCTTGCTCTGGCTGAGCAGCTAGGAAGACCTAGGCTGATTCACATAGTAATGTAAATCTTAGGATACAACAGACACCATGCAGCTGACCCTGCTTACTACAACACCAGCCATGAGAGTACAAAGGTGACAGCCATGGAAGAGCCTCAACTGACATGCCACTCGAGACAATTTGAGAGCACTGCTGTCATTGATGTAAAAACCTTGCTGAATGAAATCTCGATGCTCGATGTTGGCCTACTATGAGCGGATCAATCCAAACTCAGGGACTGGGTGGAAACGACCGAGTCAAACTTGACCATGCTATGCCTAGCGGTCACTAATTTTCAAAAATACAGGAAGAGGTGGCTTATCTCTTCGTTAGAATGGAGGACACAGAGGCCCATTCATGGTTTAATGTGTGCATTGTGGGGATCATGAAAAGTTCAGAGGGACCCAACATAGCGCTCTACCTGAAAGACTGGTAACTAATGGCGGTTCCACTTGGTAAACAATCTTCATTCTACTCAGTACAACATGCTCACAGGGTACCGGGCAGGCCTTTCCTCCACAGGGTCCTGCTGCGGCCAGGTGTGCAATGCCTTTTTTAATATAGAGACCTGGGTCATGTGCTAAAGGTGACCAGATGTAAAGGACCATGGAAGATCCACACCGGAACTCTTCATGTTTATCCTTACTATATGAACGAGGTACACTGCAACGCCATGCCTCCTTCATGGCAATAAAGTGGAAGAGCTGAAGAATAGGGCTCGAATATGGTATGGGATCAAATACTGTATCCAGTTAAACTCCACATTTGGGACACCAATGGTGCAATTTTCTGTCCAACACTTGCTGAAGCATGGACAAACTTGAAACCTAGGGGTTATACAATACACTGTAAGACTATCCATCAGATCCTGAATGGCAGACACCTTGGTCCCAGAGATGAATGCATAGACAACCAAGGATGACCCTTCCAGGAACAAGTGGTGAGGGAAGAGCCAAAGTGTTGGCTGAACTGGAATGGTGTGACAGTATGCAACAAATCAGGCTCACCGAGAGGAGGCAAGGACTCTTCTCTGTGAGCATAGAACTGGAACTTCAGTCAGCTTCTGGCCTTACCTACCTCATTCAATAATGAAGATTAAGGGTAGCTCCTCCGCTAAGCGTTGACCCACTGCCTTTCTGCACGGCATAAAAGAAAATGATAATAAAGCTATGTTAATATCATTTTATTTTTCTGTGCTGGTGCAGTTTTGTGGGGTGGGTCTAGGCTACCCAGGGCTGAGGAGTGGTGGCACCCTCCTAATTTTGCAAGAATGTTTGTTCGGCCCTCTACGGTCGACCAAACATTTATGCGCACTTTGCTTGCTCCCTCCCCAAGGCTGCATTACAGCCTGGGTGGAAAACACGCCCAGGTTCCCATTCCCCATCTGCGCGCTGAATCACAGTTCTCAGACCAATCACAGTGCTGTATTGCAGCATTGCGATTGGCTTAGGGGAGCTTATCCTGTTTCCTGCTTCATGTTCAAACAGAAGCCAGGGAGAGGAGGGAGAGGATGGAAGAGATGTGACCGGCCGAGAGGTAAGTGAACATTTTTAATTTTTTTTTCTCCCCCTTCCCTCCTTTGTCCCCTTTTCCTCCCCACTACTGCTTGTCGGGAGTAGAAGCAACTGCTGAGGATGTTATCGGATCCACTTTTTTGCGTGGGGTGGCTCTGCTGTGGTTCACAAAATGACTCCTGTATGAAAGTGTGTACTCTGGGAGTGGGCCTTGGGGAAGGGGGAGAATAAGTGGCAGACCAAGAGGGTGGGATTGGAGAATTTGAGGCAGATAAACGTAGCTGCAATCTCTGCAGAACTATACGGCCATGGCCCAGAAACTGTAAGGGACAACAGTTTATATTGTTTGTTATTGGTTCTAAATTGGCCTGTTGCATGTTTTAGTCATGATCTGGTTTAGGGAGTTGGGACAGTTTTTAATGTTTTTGTTTCTGTGGAACAACATAGAAGGCCTTCAATTTGTATTACAAACCATGAAATGGCTGGTACCTGGGAGAAGGAGAGACCAAGGGGGTGACATAGATGCCATTAATAGAATTTTTTACCCAATAAGTTAAGCCTCCAGTTTTGAAATCAGCTGTGAATCCTCTCACAAACACATAAGAGGACAGGAGTTTTCCCTCCAGGATCAATGTACGCTCATCGCAAGGATTGATGCATTAGCCAGGCTGCGTCAGATTTCACCCCTCAGAGTTATAGCATTTTATAAACCACACAGCATGTAATTGTTCCCACAATAGGCTGGTTGCGTACCACTTTTGCCACATGTGTACTCCTCTCTGAAACAAAACAGTTTTTAAACAACATGGAGCTGAGGTTCCGTGACAATTGTAAGTGGTGTTTTCGACTCGCACGAATATGGTCGAGTCTGGTATCTACGAACCGCAAATGACAAGTTTAGTGGGTGTACGCAGTTTCGCTGTATTAACCTAAACCGTTCGTCTGTTTCGTGGGTTTTTCTATCTGTACCCACGGGTTCCATCTTAGATACAGCATCCATTTTGTTTCTTGCCTTCAAGTAGCCAGCGAACGGACGTTGTCGGCTTCGCGACCCTGGGATTCCCAAGACATTAGCGGAAGACACATTTCCTCCGAAAATGTCTTTATGACGAGGGGGATGATACTGTAAGGCAGATGGCGCCGCTCGAGGCTCATCTTGCCATGCCGGTCTATTGTCTTAGCCGTTCATCTCATTAGGCACGTCCCTTTGATGCCTGTAGCTCGTGTTTCCCGATACCTCCTCTTTTACACCCTTTTCGATCTCCCCACTGTTTCCATCTTCCTCTGCACCTGTCCTTGTTCCTTATTCGATCTATTTTACTGCCGATTGGAATGTACTAATGGTGGGAAGATGGGTTTTTACAGTTGGGAACCGCCAAATGTTTCCGCACTTATGTTTCGGACCTTGAATGTATCAAAGTGACCAACGCGACCCCTCTCGGGGATAATTATGGGAACCGAGTTGTAAACCTTTGTGTACCATGTAACCCTATGGGAGAAATATGTATAAAAGGAGCAACCCACTTGCAGCAATAAGAAGCAGTCTCCCCAAGTTGCACGTGTTGTACTTGCTGTGACTTCTGTGTTCCCTGCAGTAATAAACCTCGAATCTTTGACGCCGAAGGAAGTGTCCCGTGTCTCTGTCACTTGTACGCCGGAACAGGTTACCCACGAAGGTTTCAGGTGTTGTCCCCTGGCACCGCTGGGTCTTTAAAAGAACCCAGTCCTTCAGAGCTAGTCGAGGGTTCTCCACGAGGAGCCGTTTCTTCACTTTGCAAATTGCATCAACCTAGTCACTTAGATGATGCCAGGTCTTTAAGGAGGTTATGAGATTTTTACCCCACAATGCACGTTTAGCCCTCTTATTCATACGGATATATTCATTGTATTCTGTTCTTCAGGACTGGAGATAAAAGCGAGGAAGAACGGGACTTGTATTCCCCAGCAGAGAAACTAGGCTCCACACTTACCAGCTATGCAGGTATGCACACGTATGTATACTGTAACCCTTGATGTAAGAGGTGAAATACAGGGGTTCTCCTGACCAAAAAAACACTTTGTATCCCCAGCAATCCATTTATATGAGTTCTATGAAATCAATCCCAAAGCTTCACAAGATCTATTTCACACAGAGATCCTTTTCTGCTCTTATTAACATTTGTGGCTGAGATCTCTTGAAGTCAAGTCAAGTCAAGTCATAAAATTTATATAGCGCACTACATACCCAGAGGGTTTCAAGGCGCTTAGGGAGGGGAGGAGGATTACTTGTCAAATATCCACGTTTTAAGTTGCTTTCTGAATGCTAGGTGGTTCTGGGTAAGGCGAAGGTAAGTGGGAAGTGAGTTCCATGTTTTAGCTGCCAGGTATGAGAAGGATCTACCTCCCATGGTGGTTTTGTTGATGCGAGGAACAGTGGCGAGGGCTTGGCTAGAAGATCGTAGTTGGCGGGAGGGGGTGTAGAAGGACAGTCGTGAGTTGAGGCATTCTGGTCCGATTTCGTAGAGTGCTTTGTGTGCGTGGGTTAGAAGTCGGAAGGTGATCCTCTTATTGACGGGTAGCCAGTGGAGGTTTTTCAGGTGACCAGAGATGTGTTCGTTACGCGGGATGTCTAATATGATCCTGGCAAAGGCGTTTTGGATTCGTTGGAGTTTTTTCTGGAGTTTAGCGGTAGTACCTGCATAGAGGGTGTTTCCGTAGTCCAGTCGGCTCGTGACCAGAGCGTGGGTGACTGTTTTTCTGGTTTCGGTGGGGATCCAGCGAAATGTTTTTTTGAGCATGCGAAGAATGTTGAAGCAGGATGAGGAGACAGCGCTGACTTGTCTGTTCATTGAAAGTGAAGAATCCAAGATAACGCCTAGGTTCCGTGCGTGGTCTGTCGGGATGGGTGCTTTTCCAAGGGCTTCCGGCCACCAAGAGTTGTCCCATGCAGAGGGGGAAGTGCCTAAGATGAGGACTTCTGTTTTATCTGAGTTCAGTTTCAGACGGCTGTGTTTCATCCATTCGGCCACTTCTTTCATTCCTTCGTGTAGGTTAGTTTTGGCGGTGCTAGGGTCATTGGTGAGTGAAAGGATCAGTTGAGTATCATCCGCGTAGGAGATGATGTTGAGGTTGTGTTGGCGGGCGATGGCCGCGAGGGGGCTCATGTATACGTTGAAGAGGGTGGGGCTTAGTGAGGATCCTTGTGGTACGCCACAGATGACTTCAGTGGCCTCGGACTTGAATGGTGGAAGGCGGACTTTCTGGGTTCTTCCGGTGAGGAACGAGGTGATCCATTCTAGTGCTTTTCCTTGGATTCCGATGTTTCTGAGGCGTTGTAAAAGGGTGCTGTGGCAGACTGTGTCGAAGGCAGCGGAGAGGTCGATGAGGATGAGGGCGACTGTGTCTCCATGGTCCAGTAGAGTTCGAACGTCGTCTGTTGCTGCGATGAGGGCGGTCTCAGTGCTGTGTTTTGCTCGGAAGCCAGACTGTGAGGAGTCGAGGGATTTGTTGGCTTCAAGGAAGGCGGCGAGCTGGTTGTTGACAGCTTTCTCGATGACTTTGGCCGGGAAAGGAAGGAGCGAGATGGGGCGGTAATTTTTGAGTTCGGTGGGGCCCGCTGTGGGTTTTTTCAGAAGGGCGGTGAGTTCTGCGTGTTTCCAGCTTTCAGGGAAGGTGGCGGAGTTGAAGGAGCAGTTGATGACGTCTCGGAGGTGCGGTGCTATGATGGAGTCTGCTTTGTTGAAGATGTGGTGAGGGCATGGGTCTGTGGGGGATCCTGAGTGGATGGAGTTCATCAGGCGGATAGTGTCTTCAGTGGAGATTGGGTTCCAGTCGTTAAGGGTGTTCAAGGGGGGTGAATGTTCAGCATATGGTTGGGTGGGTTGGTCTCCGTGTAGGTTGTCGAAGCTGTTGTGGATGTCTGCAATTTTGTTGTGGAAGAATAAAGCCAGGGAGTCGCAGAGGGCTTGAGAGGGGGTGATGTCGTTTGAGTTGGCCGAGGGATTGGTAAATTCCTTGGCGATGTTGAAAAGTTCCTTGCTGTTGTGGGCGTTGTTGTCTAGTCGATCCTTGAATGCTGTTTTCTTGGCCTTTCGGATTAGTTGGTGGTGTATGCGGGTGGCGTTTTTGAAGGCGTCCTTGGTGCTAGTGGTTGGGTCTTTTTTCCAGGCCTTTTCAAGGGAGCGGCAGAGTTTCTTGGACTTCTTGAGATCATCGTTGAACCATGAGGCTTTCTTGCTGCCAGGTTTGCTTTGACGTTTTTTCAGTGGTGCTAGGATGTCGGCGCTGTTGGATAACCATAGGGTGAAGTTAGCGGCGGCTTGGTCTGGGTTAGAAGAGTGGGCTGGGGTGTTTAGAAGGAGCGATGAGGAGATCTGGTCGATGGTGATTTTGTTCCAGTTTCTTTGCAGAGTTGGTTGATGGGTTTCGGCTTGTTGTAGGTAAAGTGAACGCAGCTGTGGTCAGTCCAAAGGAGAGCCGTGGTGTGGCTGAAGGAGACGTGATTGCTGGAGGTGAAGATAGGGTCGAGAGTATGACCTGCTATGTGGGTGGGGGAAGTGACCAGTTGTTTAAGTCCAAGGTTGGCGAGGTTGTCCAAGAGGGTGGTGGTGTTGCGGTCGTTGTTCTTTTCAAGGTGAAAGTTGAGGTCTCCCAGAAGGATGTAATCTTTGGAGGGGAGCGCGTGTGGAGTGATGAAGTCCGTGATGTCTTCACTGAATTTTGCGCGGGGTCCTGGTGGTCTGTAGAGGAGGGTGCCTCTGAGTGTGGTCTTGGGGTCGATGTGGATCTGGAAGTGAAGGTGTTCAGAGTTGGCGAGATTGACGTCAGAGCTGGTTGAGATGTGGATTGATTTTTTATGGACGATAGCGGTTCCTCCTCCTGTGTGGCCGGTACGGTCCTTGCGTGTGATCTTATAGTCTTCAGGGATGGCAATGGTGATGTCTGGGGCGGAGGAAGCGTTCATCCATGTTTCCGTTAGGAAGGCGACGTCTGGAGAGGTGGTGTCTAGTAGATTCCATAGGTCAATGGCGTGCCTGTGGACCGATCGGGTGTTGAGCAGGATGCATTGTAAGTGGTTGGGGTCGGGAATCTGAGGTGTGATCGTAGCGGAGTTGTAGATGGTGCCGATGAATTTGCAGGCCTAGCAAGAGAAAGGTCCATGGGTGTGTCCAGGAGCGGCTTGGACGCAGTTGGGGGCGCGACCGGGGTTAAGGGCTAGGAGGGTGGTGGCATCGTAGGTAATGCGGGGGGGCTGGGCAATGTGAGGACCAGGGGGTCTGGCGCTGGGCGCGGTCCAGGCGCGGACGGGCGTAGACGGGCTTACCTTTGGCGCACCTTCGGCACGGATTGGGCGCGAACGCTGCGCGTAAACGCTGCGCGTGGGAACAGCTGTCATATAAGGAGGGTGGGGGGAGGGGCGAGGGCGGCTCAGCTGGGAGGCGGGGCGGGCTATGTAGGAGGACAACAACAACAAAATGGAGGGCGCTTGGGGGAATACGCTAAAAGAGCAGGAAAGTCGCGCTGGCAGTCTTAATAATTAAATATACAAAGCAGCATACAAAGCACACAGCAGGCAATTAATTTCAGACAGTTTCCGGCAAAATGCGCTACACAACGATACCGGAGCCAAAGGGGAGCGACCACTCAGCTGGGAAGCGTAGAGCGAGTCACAGCGCTTCCAGGTAACGGAGCGCTGTTGTAGTCTGTGGGAGGGCGGCTCAGCTGGGAGGCGGGGCGGGCTATGTAGGAGGACAACAACAACAAAATGGAGGGCGCTTGGGGGAATACGCTAAAAGAGCAGGAAAGTCGCGCTGGCAGTCTTAATAATTAAATATACAAAGCGGCATACAAAGCACACAGCAGGCAATTAATTTCAGACAGTTTCCGGCAAAATGCGCTACACAACGATACCGGAGCCAAAGGGGAGCGACCACTCAGCTGGGAAGCGTAGAGCGAGTCACAGCGCTTCCAGGTAATGGAGCGCTGTTGTAGTCTGTGGGAGGGCGGCTCAGCTGGAAGGCGGGGCGGGCTATGTAGGAGGACAACAACAACAAAATGGAGGGCGCTTGGGGGAATACGCTAAAAGAGCAGGAAAGTCGCGCTGGCAGTCTTAATAATTAAATATACAAAGCGGCATACAAAGCACACAGCAGGCAATTAATTTCAGACAGTTTCCGGCAAAATGCGCTACACAACGATACCGGAGCCAAAGGGGAGCAACCACTCAGCTGGGAAGCGTAGAGCGAGTCACAGCGCTTCCAGGTAACGGAGCGCTGTTGTAGTCTGTGGGAGGGCGGCTCAGCTGGGAGGCGGGGCGGGCTATGTAGGAGGACAACAACAACAAAATGGAGGGCGCTTGGGGGAATACGCTAAAAGAGCAGGAAAGTCGCGCTGGCAGTCTTAATAATTAAATATACAAAGCGGCATACAAAGCACACAGCAGGAAATTAATTTCAGACAGTTTCCGGCAAAATGCGCTACACAACGATACCGGAGCCAAAGGGGAGCGACCACTCAGCTGGGAAGCGTAGAGCGAGTGCATGGCGTGTTTACAGAGTAGCTCCCCCCTTTTTCTTCCATACAGTGTTTTGAACATATTTAACTTGTTTAGCATATTTCTGGTTGAATTTGGGCTATGAGTCACTTGGGCATCTGTCCTCTCCTTTCTGGTTATAAGTTTTGAGCAATCCACAAAATCAGCTTGTATCTGCTCTGCATTCGTAAAAGATATGTGCATTGTGGGATATAATTCAGACCACGCAACGTTAATAGATTGCTGTTGATTTTTTCATTTATCCCAATTGTAGACTTGGCATAAATTCCAACCATGTGTGTGTTTGTTGCTCCATGCAATGTCCCTCAAACAAATATAATGTGCCCTGAAGAAGACCTTTGCAAATTTCCTTTAGGCCCACTGAGAAGGTCGAAACGTGTCGGTGTATACTGATAAGTGGCCAGGAGTATCTATTCCCAAAGACAAGTAGAGACAAGGGAAGGTCCTGGGGAATAATGGCACCTCCAAACACCGAATGACTTCAACTCTGACCACCAAGGGCCGTATGGTAATTTAGGACCCAAACACTGAGGGAAAAAAAGAGGCCCCTAGCATTTTGAACTCGTTATCACTCCATTGTTAATGTTGGACACTATTTCACAAAGATTATTATTTGTGAATATATATGTTCAACATTTGTAAACATGTAAAAATACAAGTCCTATTGTTGCTGTATGCAGTATTGTTGTATTAAATGTAAGTCATGTACTTCCGAATGTAATATTCATGCTGATTTATATTTTGTGCATTGTCGTATTACCCCACAATATATATTTGATCCGTGGGAGATTCTGTAGTAAAGATACCCTTAGAAAGTAGCACGAGTAACCATTATTTTTATGTGTTTTGGGTATATATATATATGTATATATATGCCTTTCACCTTGATCATGAAGAGTTATGACTTATTGATTAATGCTACATGTATGGTAGGGTAAGCAGGACTAAAGTGCATGAAATAATAAGCTCCTGGCTTACTCTCAGCTGAATATTTAGGTGGGACCATCTCTGACAACAACCCACTGAAACTTGTAGTACAATGGGGAAGATGGTGGGCTCCAATATCCACTTGAGGCTCCACACTTAAGCACTACAGAATCCCTCATTCTGGGACACAATAGGGAAGTGTATAAAGCAGTTTTTAGAAGAAAACAATGGGTCCATATATGACAGAGGGATCGTTGTCTCTCTGTATCAAAACGAAGTTTGACACAAGATGGGATTAGTTTCAGACAACCGCATAAACATGACAACTTTGTTTCCCTAGGACTAGAAAATATTTTCAGAGTCGTGGAAACAATATATAAGTATTTCACTTCAGTCAATCGTGCATGCTTCGTTTCTACAGAGTTGCGGAGAAATAGTGAGACAGGCGTTTTCAATAAAAGGTTTATTGAACAGTCTTCTTTCTCATGCAAGAGAGGCGAACTGCTACAATCGTTAGACAAAATGCAAAGTATAATGCGTACAGCGAGAATGGTATTATAAAATAATACTGTAATGGTTTCTAAGCCATATAAAAATGTACACATAAATAACACAGGCTAAAATACTCAACTGATGCTTCTAAAATACGCCTACCTCAATGTACCTAACCTAGGTCTAGTACGAGGGAAGAAGAAGTTGTTTAGCATAAGTTTTAGTTCTGCCAAGAACTGCCAAAGGTTTCTCTAGGTTCTAATCAGCTCCATACTTTAGAATGAAGGAGGTTGGTATCTCTGTCTCTAGACTCGATTTCCCAACACCCCGCAAGGGGAGTCAGAAACACTAGAGCTGGATTTCTCAACAGAGGAGGGCAGCTTCCTGATCAGTGCGTCAGCTTGGAGAGTCGGCTTCCTTCGGCACTTGCTGTAGCGAGCTAAGTCAGGCAAATAGGTCGTTGAACTGCACCGAACCACCGTACTTTGCTATAGCAAATGAAGGTATATTTATACTTTGAAGGTGTTTAGGAATGCCAGCTTTGACGTAAAGTCGGGGATATTAACGTCAAGGATGAACCCCTAAGGAATAGTTGTTCATGCACAATAATGAGTTTCTATGAGAAATCAATATCCAAGTTAGGGGAAGTCCCTTACATCTTAAGAGTCTGGTTTTCCAAGAAATCGTTGTGACGTTGATGAACAGATGGAAGTAGCCATGCCTGTATTTGGCAGCATGGGCTATGTATAAATAAGGGCTTGATCTCCATGCCTATATAAGGGCAACGTGAATTGTACCTATACAAGGACATGAATTGGGAACATTCATTTGCAATCTAAAACGCCACACAACACTATGGGCCAGATTCAAAAAGGTAAAGTTAGACCCAACTTAGATCTAAAGTCTAACTTTTTTGTTTTTCGGTAGTCACAAAGGTAAGCTATTTCTATTGATTTTACTACTAGTAAACTTAATAGTAGTCACTACTAGTAAGTTTACCAGTAGTAAAGTTAACAGCAGTAATAACGTTAGACTTACTTAGACCAAAAGTCTAACTTCACTACTTTCTGAAATTCATAAAGGTAAGTAACTACTAGTAACTTTACTACAAAAAAACTTACTACTAGTAAGTTTATTAGTAGCAAAGTTACTAGTAGTAACTAGAATTTACTATAAGTAACTTATCTTTGTGAATACCAAAAAGTAATAAAGTTAGACTTACTTAGACCAAAAGTCTAACAACACTACTTTTTGATACTCATAAACGTAAGTTACAACTAGTGACTTTACTTCTAAAAAACTTACTACTAGTAAGTTTATTAGTAGCAAAGTTACTAGTAGTAACTAAAAGTTACTTGAAGTAACTTACCTTTGTGAATACCAACAAGTAGTAAAATTAGACATTTCGTCTGAGTTAGTCTTTTGGTCTAACTTTACCTTTATAAATTGAGTCCTAAGACTTCAGGCATAAAGTTAGACTTTAGGTCTAAACCTAGTCTTCAGGTCTAAACTTAGACTTCAGGTCTAAACTTAGACTTTAGGTCTAAGTTTACCTTTGTGAATCAGGCCCTCTTTCACTTAATACCTTGTGGAGGGAGACAAACCTGGTGTTCCCTGGCCTGAATTTTAAAGGTGGAGGTTTCTAGAGTTCCAGTGGGGGGTTTTAAATACCCCCAGTGGAGAAGTGGTGACCAACCAGGCAGACATAAACAGGGTGTTCCTCGACTATTAAAGCCTCATACACAAGGCTGGATAGGGCGACCCTGTGGGTTTATGTGCAGGCAATACCACTACCATGCATCGATCAGCTACAGCCACAGGAATTAGATTAGCCACTCACAATAGCTGATATTCAGATAGAGATCGATCAGATGGCCCAGAGTAAGGCCCCGGGGACCGATTGACTTCTGGTGGAGTTTTATTTTACCTTCAGGGCCAACTAGCTCCAAGGCTCCTCCAACTTTATGGTGATGCTAAAGAGAGGGGGAACCTACCAGGGACCATGAGTGATAGCAGTGCTTCCCATACCAGGATGAGATCCCCTAAAGGTAGGTTTGTATAGGCCCCTCTCCTTATTAAACGCAGATTGTAAAATATTAGGAAACGTTATATCAAATATACTGATACCCTGCTTTCCTACCATGCTTCATCCAGACCAAAATGGTTTTGTACCAGACCGCAATACTTTTCTAAACTTCAGCCGGTTTTTCCACCTGATGGCAGAATTGACCCTAGAGGTCTTCCCACCAGTGACAATGTCTCTGGAAGTCGAAAAAGCTATCAATACACTGGAATGGCAATACCTCTTTACTGTACTTGAGGACTGAGATTGGGGCAAGGAATTTTTAACTAGAACAAACTAATGTACTTTAAACCTACAGCCAGAGTCCGCACTGGACATGATTTCTCGAATACCTTTAGCAGAGGTACTAGACAGGGCTGCCCATCGGCCCCAATTATATTTGCCACTGCCTTGGAACTGTTGGCAAGCTTGTTCAGAAGTCATGGACCAGACTAGGAACCACCAAGTGGTGACTCACGGAACATAGTTTATATATACCTGGATGATGCATTAGTATACCTCCAAGACGTACAGAGAAACATCCACTCTGTAATGGAACTACTAAATACGTTCGGCACCTATTCAGGCCTAAAGTTAAAATGACCTGTTCCCACTACTGGGGTTATGGGAAGCAGAGATACTGCCCAAGTAGGAATCTAGTGGTGACCTACAGTGTTTCACTACCTTGGGGCTAATGTATACCACGCAGATGAGACATCATACAGGGCAATCTGAGAGCAGCTCTCACAAAGATATGCCAATCACTGCCCTTCTGGATATCCTTGCCTCTCTCCCTGATGTGTAGGGTTGCCAGACTATTGTACTATTTCTCAGCACTACCAGGGATCATGTCCAAGAACTTTCTTCGTAGCCTAGATAGTGCACTCTCTGACTTACTATGGGGGACGGGCAAAACCGAGTGGACCTACGTAAACTGTACAACCCTATGGATAGAGGGGGCTTTGGTACACCACACTACTAATTGTAATATGCCGCAGCCCAGCGCCAATGGCCCCTGAGGTGGATGGCGACAATGTCTAACCGACAGTGGACACACATAAGATAGAACCTGGGGAGATGCCACTCTCATAATGGCTTTTATGCCCCAGCAAACGGGCACAAGCATGAAGAGCACATTGGTCAAAGTTGCCAAACTTTGCTAGCATAAATAAATATAACTCAGTGGGGACCTGTTGTATCTGGGCCTCAGGCCCACATGCTGGTATATGAGGGACGTAACTTCTGTCCTCTGACCTAGATGATAGAATGTGGTGTGTAACAATAGTTTATTAACTAGGAGCGTTAATATCATGGTTGAAGTCCATTGGTGAAATGTCACTGGATTATTTCTTGATCGTCTGAAGTCTCTCTTAGGCTGTCTTGCTATTTCCGGTGACCTGTCGGTGGGGCAATGTCTCTTCCAGCTCTCCCACCTGGGGAGGCCCTTCGTTGGGCTTGCCACAGGACTGCTGATAGGCTGCGATAGGGCTGCATGTGTGCCAGCTGGGGACAGCTGTAAACCACCAAGGAGCCAGTAGCCAGTCTCTTGCAAAAACCTCAAGGGTGAATGGGTCCTGGTCAGGACATTCTCTCGCTGCCGCAGTTCAGGTGCAGACCAGGTTAGCAGGTAGCCTCTGAGTTTTCTTTTGGCTAGTTTGGCAATATTGTAGGACTCCACTCCATGTGTATTCGAGATGGTATTGATAGACGCACATTATGAGGACTGGCCTGGTAGCAGTGCCAGCGGTGTGGTGAATCGGGACAACGGTGGGTGATGACTTGCTTTGATGGATGCTGGTGTCTAGTCTGGAGTCGATCACCTGAGGCAGGTAGTGGCCAGGTACCTCCATGTGGTACCTCCATGTTCTCCGGGAAGGCACTTGCATTCATGTACTTTGACTTTTTGGGCTGTTGGGATTTTGATGATGGAGGAGCGATGAACACACCAAGGAATGTGCGGCATGACACTCGGTTCGCGCAGCCTGTGCGGCTTACCCATAGACTTCCACTGTGCCGTTGCCAGTTCCTTCTCGGGTTATCCCGCTTTTCCCTTGCTGTAGCTGTGTCAGGACTCACTCCTGTTGTAGCTTGGGTTTTCTTCATCGTCCGGCCCTGCCCCTCACAACTTCATCTTCTGACCTCAGCTGGTTGTCCGATTCTTGGTGCAGACCCTCCGGTCACACTTCCACATTTCTTGCTGAGTGCGGTGTCATGCACATGGCACTGATGACATAGCTGCCATTGGGCCTGGATGACAGGTGACAATGATTAACTAGGAGAGAAGGTTTCTGCATGAAATTCATAGCCACTTGACTGCCTCTTCTGCATCTTCTCTCGAACCTCTGGCATTTGCGGTCAGGGGCAGGGATGGCGTTCGACTCCAACTGCCGACACTCGGGGCTGGACGGTCTCACTGTGACGCGATGGGAGCAACGGGATTTACGCTTGCTGCAGCTTAAGTGTGGTTTTCCCTTGGTGCTGTTGCCAGGGTTGTTGGTCTGCCTTGGTGGCTGTCTAGTGTCTTTGGAGGTGTTCTTGGCTTGTGGTGCTACAAGTCCTCGTGCTTTTCCTCTTGTTGTCATTGACACACCTGCGTTTGTCCAGCTCTTCTGGGTGACACGATCTCTACTCTTCTTCTGCTTCTTCTCCGGGTGCAGTGACATGCACCATGTTCTAACAAGGCCAATGGGCCGTTGAACTTCAATGGTCTCCGGACCACTCAGGCAAAACTTCAGTCGCTCTTCTCGGCTGCAAAGCGAGCAGCCACTCATCTTGGGTGCTCTTTCTTCAGGCAGCTTCTCAATGCTCCTACTCTGGGTATTCCCTCTCCAGGGAATAGCTTCCACAGCAGTGGTGAGCTGTCGTTTCTCAGAGCTCCTACTCCGGGCGTTCCCTCTCCAGGGAATGGCATCCACGGGTAGTGGTGAGCTGTGGTGGTGGCTGGCCACTCGTAGTGTACGACTCTCCTCTCATCAGGCTTGGGTCAATGACGACTCCTGCTTGAGTCAGTGTGAGGGAGGACACTGTGCTGTGTTTGGCACCTTCTGGGCTCCATTGCTGTAGCTGCTGTGGAGATGTAGGGGATCTCCCTGCTGGTCTTTCTTTTGCTTTGGAAAGATCTCTTTTCTTCCTGGACGTGAACTTGTGCTGGCATGCTTCTGGGTGCATGGACCTCGGACTGCGTGCTCTTCTTTGATTGGGCGCCCCCTTCTGGCACTGGTCGTGCCTGGGGTGTCATTTGCGGTGATGCCTGTACACTGGGAGGAGCAAACAACGGGATTTCTTCTCCGGCCCTGGCATTGGTCAGACTCGTGCTGTGCGTGGTCCATCATCGTCCCCATCGACCTTGTGTGGTCGATGTGGACAGCTCCCTTGAGACGTTGCCATCTGGTCCGCTTGCTTGAGTCTAGTGGGGCGCAGAGGGCCACTCTCTGAGCACTCCCGTTTGTGGGCACGTCTTGCTGTGCCTGGTGCAGTCTGTCTTGGCAACTGGGCATGAGCAGGCAGTCTCTCTCCTAATGGTGGTGTACACTCTTGGATCTGGTTACTATCTTTTCCCTCTTGTTGGCGGGGCCTCATGGGGCATCAGGAACCTCTTTTTTGCCTGCTTGTGTTGGAAGGGGAGCTCTGGCGTACTCTTTGGTAATCATGGTGTGGTCGCACAAAGCCGGTAAGAATTGTGGCCATGCGTTGTATACTTGCTTTCTGGTACCCATGGTCCTTAGGTGGCACTGCGGACATGTTCCAAAGCATTGTGCCTTTACTGTTGGCTGCTGTGGGCAGTCAGGATAGGTTGTGAGGGCACTGCCGGCAATTTGCTCAAGCCAGGCAGTGTGGCTTATTCTCAGCGCATTGCTTCTGGGAGGCCACCAGGTGGAGATGCAGTTGTTTTCTGGGAGAACTGGCCCTTTCGTCAACCTGCTGTTCCCTTTGCCTCCTGCGAAGCGTGGCACTTCTCCTCTTTCGTGGGTTGGCACACCCACTCATACAGAGTTCCTACTGTAGCATGCAGTGCACAGTCTTTAGTCAACGTCTTTGGGTGCTCAGCGTTGAGCACAGGATGTGTTGGGGGGCAGTAACAGTCTTGGGCCCCTTGTGGACTGTGCTTTAGCGGATATGAGGTTCGAGCAGGTGGGGCTGCCTTCTCTCGTCTCACTCTACTGTGCGGTGCAAATCAGGTGAGCCAGGCAGGTCACCTCTCAGTTGCGCATCTGGTGACCTGGATGGCCGCTGGATGGGGCTGAGGCGGTGAACGGTGTGGTTATGGGCAAGGTCCATGTCAGGCAGCTAGCTCGCCGGGCCAGACTGCTGATGCTGTGTGGGACCAGCAGGTGGTACTGCGCATGCTTCTCAGCTGCCGTATTCGTCTTTGGCATCGCAGGCATTTTGCTGGAGATAGGCGGGCCTCTACACCCACGGGCCGCCTCTGGGTGCCGGAGACAAGGACACTCTCTGGGCCACTCTCCCCCAGGCCTGACACTGCTTGGCACCACGACTAGGAAAGCAGTGCGTCCGCTACGGCTTTCTCCGCGAAGCAGCAAGCATGGGGTGAGACGGGCTACACGCACTCAAGCAGGTGAGGGAGGCATGTACCTGTTCTCTGCGCTGCTCCTTTCACTGTTGCCCCCTTCCACCCTCATGTGGCCGCTCTGAGCGGTGGCGCAATGTTCTCTTGCGGGGCGATTCCAGGCGATTCCAGGCCTACCTTGGGCGCTCTAGCTGCTCTCGTGCAGTGGCATTCTCGGGCACTCGTACAGTCAGAGTGTGTGCGATGCCTGTGTGGGAATTCGCCTCCGGTAGTGCTGAACGTCTCATAGGTGAGCACCTCGACCCGGGAGTGGGCGCAACGCTCCGCCACCGTCCATTGACCTCACGCTGCTGGGCCGGTTAGTATGGCGGGCTGCAACCACGTCCGCTGCAGTCAAACACAGGGGCAAACTGGAGGGCACGTGCCTTGGTGAGTCACAGCCCCGGTGCTTCGGTCGCGGCAGGTTCTCTATGGTCAAGCAAAACTTCCCCCCACCAGGACCCAGGAAGCGGACGCCACCACACACGTGGAATAAGACCCACTCATCAATCACCATTGTTGTATCTGGGCCTCAGGCCCACATGCTGGTGAACGAGGGACACTGACACAGCGTAGTATAGTGCATTAACTGGCCTTGAGCATGTGACCTCGGGCCCTTTTATTAGCAGGCTCACATCATTCGTGACACCTGTGGGGGGGGGGGGGGGGGGGGGGGGGGGCAAGTGTGCCCACTTCCATAGTGCCCACTTCCATAGTGGAGTGGCTATTAACTGTGTGCCTTGTCTAGACCTAGAACGCGTCTCACAGGACACAACAGGGACCCTGCACAATAATTAGCCGAAATTACCTTTACGGGTACACCCTGCTCTCAGTGACATAACACACTACCATAACTCAAAAACATGGACGGACACAAGACTCAGTTCTGGGAATTCACAACATAATTGTCGGCTGAAATAGCAGGTAAATCTATGTCGAAAGACACAACATCCTGTCTGTTGGGAGTGCTACTCCGCTCCAAAAAGGGCAAATACGTGATGAGGTTTGTAGATCTGACACAAGTTCTGACCAACGGTTGAATAGCAATAACTTGCAATTCACCTATGCCCCCCCCCACCTAAAACCTGTCTATGAGACTGCCACAAGAGGGCCACTGCTGACATTGAAGTGGGGCTTTCCGTGGGGGCCAGAAGACTCAGAGGACACCTGAGCTAATAATTGATTGATTATCTGGAAAAATGGACCGCGGAAACGGACAACAGCCCCCCTTGAGCATTCTTGGAAGGGGCTCCCCCCTCTCAGTAAGAGGATATACTCGCAATTAATTAAGTCAAGTGACCATCATACCCAGTTCTAGGCCGAGAAGGCAGAAGACTGGTGTATTTAACCTATCGACCTACAGAATGATCGATGTACCATAAACAATAGTTATATTTCTTAATTAAGCATGTTTTGTTGGTTGAATTTTTTCATTGGGAAAAAATACCAATAGAGAATCTCTTGGAAAAAATCTGTTTTCCCACATTGGCTCATATACCCCCCTCACAACCCCATTGAATGCGGGAGCAATTTGGTTCACCCACATTGTCGATTATTACACCAGATGCAGCAACTTCACACACTACCAGCATTTCCACATCATCATCATGGATCTCAGCTCCGCATATACCAAATTCACACTTTATCTTCGATCACCTCCCTTTTGCACATCGCCTGAAAAGTGGCCCATCCTCTTGAATCTGTAACTCCTTGCTTTCAAGCAAGGACATTCACTGGAAGTAGCCCTATGCTTCCTGCAGCAGTACACCTATAGCATGTTGCTTATCATTTCCAACAATTCCAACATTTCCAACAATCTTTTTACCTTGAAACTCTCTTGGACCTACTATTCCCCAATGATAGCACCATCGCCAATTTATCCAATTGACTTTACCATCCTTCGTGTTCAACTGCCTGAGAAAATGAGATGTGCTTTCAATTAGGGGACTATTTATGACAAAATGTTAGAGCGAGGTGTTATGCCAAAACTGGTAACGCTACTCTCTGACATTTTTTATAAAAATACACCACACACCTGCGTTTTCCCTAGCGCTGGGGCTAATGAAGCTGCCTAGCTCCAGCGCAGGCACCCGAGCACCATGCTGCAAGGGTGCCTGTGTTGCAGTGGCAATTGTTTATGTGCAGGAGGTGACACCTTCCTGCACATAAACAATCTTGAAAGGCGATTTGCTCTTTCTATGTGTGCTGCAGATTTATGGTATTCCCTGGCCTTAGTTTTTGGCGCTGCCTCAGCCTTGTAAATATAGGGCAGCATCAAAAATGTGTGCTGCGTCGAACACCCACTGCAAAACACCTTGTGTGCTCTTTTCACGCTTAGTGCAGCATGATAAGGGGCCTTATGTACAAGGTGGCATTAAGCCATGTTAAGTGGCTTAACACCATTTTGTAAAAAAGGAGAATAGGATATCACCACCAGAATGTCGCTAAAAGTTATGTACTGTTGGGGATATCACCTTGTAAACATGCCCCCTAGTTAGGCTACACTACTTGATTTCCCTTAGGATGCTTCTTTTAGAATTTTTTATTGGATCCTCAAATTGCTAGTTCGTTTCAATAGTTGGTTCTTTATAATTTTTATATGCAAGTCTTTCAACTTGCAGTTAGTTGCTAATGTGTGAAACATAGCTACACATTATTCTATGGACTCTCTAGGTAACTGCATTTGAGAAAACAATCTATGTTTCTCCAAAACAGGTCTACTTTTCCAAAATATTCTACTGGATTTACTTGTTTAAATATACTTTTCCTATTCTGTCTCATGTATTTTTGTGAATTACTGTGTAAGGTAAACACGCGTATACACACATTGGCACATTTACCTCTCACAACTCCATTGAACACAGGGTTACACACATTATGGTTCACACAGACTGTCACCTTTTACATTAGCAGCATCAGTTTTATGGACTGACAGCATTTCCACATTGTCACGATTATTCGTGTCATCGCTTCCAACTCCATTATTATCCTCAACAGGTACTGGTCGAATGTATTAGTTGGTCCCTTATTATTTCTTCATACTGAAGAAACTTGCAGGTCGCTGCTAACATACACAAACCAGCTACTATGCCGAATGCACTCTCCAGGTAATTGTGCTTGTGAAAACAATCTATGCCTCTCCAGTGCTAATTTAATTTTCAAAGTTCTCCTCTAGTACTTTAATACGTTCTGTGCACTCTTTCATGTCTGACACACATTCGTTGTTCCCTATTTGTCTGTAAGCTGCATACAAAGTGCCTTATTTATAAAGGCAACTTACTTGCTGTTTTGTGTAATTTACACTATTGAATAAGTTTACTACTGTTAACTATTCACAAACTCCTAGCTTAAGGTACTACTAAACAGAAATGTAGTAAGTCCAGAATCTCACACATAACCGACTACTGTTACTGCAACACCCTTCCATAGAAAATAATAGAGTTAGGGAATAAAATAAGGCCTGGGTAAAGTGTTCATTATGCTGGAGTAATCTCAGTAATTTCAGTAATTACACATTACTCTTGGGATGAAAAATTTCTAAACATATTTGACTACACCAGTTGGAGCAATTTAGAGTAATTTGGGGCAAAAATCCCACCACAGGAGCACAATAACAACAAACTAGAAAGAGCAAGCGGCTGCTGGCTACTGAACTTTGAGTCCTGTAGCATTTTGTGCCACATTCTTAGCACAAAATGCATCCTCTGCAAAAAATACAGGTTTGAAGCAAAACCTAGGCAATTAACTGGTCATGGAACGACCTACAACAGGCTCATTGATATATTAATAGACTGCAGTGCACTAGACATATATTTAAAGTATTTCCATTTTTATTGATATAAATTCATTTAAAAAAACTTTTTGGGTCAAAAGTTGATTGGACATACATAATATTAAGAAAATAAAAATACAAACAAATATGACTTAATTCAATGTGTTACAATTCAAACATAAAACATAAACCACATAATCAACATATAATCAATTGTTCTAGATAAAATACTGTGGTTAAATGTTAAACAAGTTCTCAAACTGTCTACGGGCGCTATCCAACGTTTTCCCTACTGTTGCACTCACTGGAGTGGGAATAGTAATTTTTACCACTACGCTATCAACGTTTTCCCTACTGTTGCACTCATTGGAGTGGGAATGGTAATTTTTACCCCTACGCTATCCAACGTTTTCCCTACTGTTGCACTCATTGGAGTGGGAATAGTAAGTTTAACCCCTATGCTATCCAGAGCTTTCCTTACTGTTGCACTCACTGGAGTGGGAATGGTAATTTTTACCCCTACGCTATCCAAGGTTTTCCCTACCGTTGCACTTACTGGAGTGGGAATAGTAATTTTCACCCCTACGGTATCCAAGGTTTTCCCTACTGTTGCACTCTATGGAGTGGGAATAGTAATTTTTACCACTACGCTATCAACGTTTTTCCTACTGTTGCACTCATTGGAGTGGGAATAGTAATTATTACTCTCCCGCTATCCAACGCTTTCCCTACTGTTGCTCTCATTGGAGTGGGAATAGTAATTTTAACCTCTAAGCTATCCAACGATTTTCCTACTGTTGCACTCACTGGAGTGGGAATAGTAAATTTAACCCTCTCGCTATCCTATGATAAATATATTGTATATTTTATTATTAACACTATATATATATATATATATATTTATGTTTATATATATTTCCACACGATCCACTCCAATCAGGCTAGAAAAATGACCAGCACACCGATATCGTGAATGATGAATTTTTAATTCAAGCCCCTACCCCCACAACAGACGCGTTTCGCCAAAAGGCTTCGTCAGTGTCAACCTGTGAAGTATAACACGGCGCCATTTAAAGCCACTATTCCCATTCACATCAACAAAATAGATGACGGTTCGTTTGTAATAGGACAACTAATGCAGCGGCCATCTTTTAGTGTGCAAATACGCAAACCAATTCATTTTACCAGAACGGCGCTATGTACAATAAAGTGCTCTAGTGCATATTAAAAACAATTGTAGCAACAAGTTTACAGTTTCATTACAAATGCGTGCATATTGAGATATATTAATTGAGCATTTTTCTCGAAAGGCTGAGATATTGGCAGCTGTATATTTGGAAAAGTACCCATTTTGTCACCATAATCACGCCTTTCAACACAGAAATACTGCCCTGAATGGGCCTGTCTGGATTCCCAGTTTGGACAGCTTAATTGAGCCCTGGATGGGCACTCTTAGTCCTTGAAAACAGTCGAACACCGCTCAGATTTATATTTCACAGGCATGTACCTACTTGATTGTATTATTGCATTCAAAGATGTTATTTTCAATGCATTTGCTGGATTCAAAACAAATTGTATCTACAAATGTACCCACATCTCTTCGTTGTTATTTAATCCCCAGGGGACCATTGTTTTTAGGCCGATGATATACTTTGACTCTAGAGTACAAAGTTTATATATATGTATACATTTATTTATTTTTAAATTATATTAATTATCTATTAGTTTTAATGTTATTTAAGTATTTTAAGTATTTTTAAGTTAGTTATATTTATTGTTTTATTAATTTTAAATTACTTTTAACTATTTAAAAAGTCGATATTTTGACTATCTATATTTTTTACATCGATATTTTTGATTCAATATTTTTGTACATACCTGTTTGGAGATAGGAAGTCGATATTATGGCATTCTAAAATTTTAACTCGATATTTTTGTATATCGATATTTTTGACATCAATATTGTGTCAGTGATCCCAATCAATCAGTCAAACAGTACTTGTAAAACATGGCTAATCACCCGAGAGGGATCATAAAATTGAAAATCACACAAGCACAGAGAGAGGATAAGACTCATACACAAAAGATAAGTGTGCACTATTATAATGAAAAGATGAATAGCAGTCAATGCAAGCTGACTATGGCCTCTAATGCTAACTGAATCACGTTTAAATTTTGGATCATTTTCTATTTAGTGAAAACTCGCCCACACGAGATATAAAACAGATTGGAACATTGGAATGTTGAGCATTGCATTGAAAATAATGGACTTTAAGCATGGGCGGATTTCGCGGATCCACGATCCGCAAATTTGCGTATTTGCCTATTTGAGGATCCGCAAAATCCGCAAATTTGCGGATTCGCGGATTTGGATTGCGCTGGTGAAAGTCAAGGATACAAAGGCCTCTATCCAGCATCACAGCTGATTTTCGACGGTAGATTTGGGAAGAAGGCACACTTGCCCAGCCTCAACGACGCCCCCGATTGTTTTTGGGCTGATGAATGAGTCACTGAATTTGAGCTTCAACTAGTTCCCGCGACCATGTGTGTGTTACTATGCAATCGCCCCGAAGGGCGCAGGGGTCCCTTGAGTGAGCTATCATAGTGGGTAAATGGTGGGAAGACGGTGCACACCGCGAGTGTGTGAGCGGGACCAAACGTGCGGGGCTTCCATGCGATTCCACATGCCTCTTGTGTGTATAAAAGGTCAGAGACCGATCAGAGCAGCAGATCAAGAGAAAGAAGCTCCTGGTCACAGGAACAGCACGAGGATTGCGCTCTTGAAAGTCAAGGATACAAAGGCCTCTATCCAGCATCACAGCTGATTTTTGACGGTAGATTTGGGAAGAAGGCACACCTGCCCAGCCTCGACGACGCTCACGATTTTTTTTGGGCTGATGAATGAGTCACTGAATTTGAGCTTCAACTAGTTCCAGCGACCATGTGTGTTTTACTATGCAATCGCCCCGAAGGGCGCAGGGGTCCCTTGAGTGAGCTATCATAGTGGGTAAATGGTGGGAAGACGGTGCACACCGCGAGTGTGTGAGCGGGACCAAATGTGCGGGGCTTCCATGCGAGTTCATGCCTCTTGTATGTATAAAAGGTCAGAGACCGATCAGGATGCACTAATAGATAAAATAAAGCAGGTGCTCGAGCACCTGCTTTATTTTATCTATTAGTGCTTTCTGTTGAAGCTAACTTAGCTAACTTAGTAACTATTTTAGGATGGCGCTGGCAGCTTGCCGGCGCCATCCGTCCACTGGCTGGTAGAAGCCCAGATCAACATCCCAATGTTTTTTCCTTTTACCCAGCTGTTGCTGTGAACAAATGCCTCTCAATGCCCAAGATGATTTAAAACCCTCGAGCTCCAGGACGCATTTATTATTACTAATAAGAACATTCTGCCCTCTAAGGATGGAATGTTCTAATAACCTTAGAACCCTCAGTAGCAGGCTCTACTATAGCCTTATATGGGCTATACCGGCTATTAAAGGCCCGCTCCCGCGTTAAAGGCCCGAGCCGAAGGCAAATCATCATTATCCAGCTGGGATTTGTGCACTAGAACAACAATCTTGAGCTGAATTTGAGCTTCGTCAGGCAACAATTTAAGAGATTTTAAGATTGGGAAAATGTGTTCATTCTGTTTGGTACCAGTAACTAGTCTGGCCACAACATTCAGTGCTGACCTTAATGGAGCCAAAGTGTATTTGGGAAGGCCACAGAGCGTAGCACTGCCATAATCTATCCTTGGCAGTATCAGTGCTTGAACTGCCTGTTTGAGTGATTAGCTCCCTTACATACTTTGCTGATATGATCTTTCATATTCAGGTGCTTGTCCAAGGTGATTCCGAGAGATTTGGCAGAGTCTATGATGAGAGGGATGCAGTTGAAAGCAGTGAGGTGAGTAAGCCAAAGGGCCGACTTGAGAGGGTGGTTCGGAGGAAAGATTAAGAAGAATTCAGTTTTGGAGGTGTTGAGCAGGAGGTGGTTCTCAGTTAACCAATTTTGAGTAGACGTTAGAGTAGAGTTGAGTGAGATGATTTTGTCCGGGGATGAGATTTTCATGTAAAGTTGTGTGTCGTCCGTGTACATATGGAAGGGAATGTTCATGTCATTTAGAGAATTTGCAAGAGGTTCCAAAAAAAATGTTGAAGAGGATAGGAGAGAGGGCAGACCCTTGGGGGACACCCATGAGTACGGAAAGGGCTGGGAGAGGGAGTGGTTTGCCTTAACTCTTTGTGTTCTGTGGTGAAGGTAGGAGGCGAACCATTGTAACACCAGACCCGAGAATCCCATCCTATTCTTCAGAGTGGAAAGGAGGTTGACATGATTAACCGTGTCGAATGCGGAGGAAAGATCAAGGAGGATCAGGAGGCAGGAGTCATTTTGGCCGAGCATTTTTAAGATGTCCATAATGTGCGTGAGTGCCAATTGTGGGCTGTGCCCCCTTCAGAAAGCCTGATTGATGCTGGTTAAGGTGATAGAGAAGCATTTACAATCCTTGTCCAAGTGGGGATGAGTACGTTCTTGATCTCTTTGAAGATGGTCGGGCAGTGGGTCACTGAAGTGGTTGGAAGCATTGATGTACTGAAGAATCCTGTTGATGTCTTTTTCACTGAAAGGGGTAAAGGTGCTCTATGAGGCATTGTTCTTAATGATCAGGCGTGTGAGATTGGGCTTTTCTAAGAGGACAAGAGGTAGTTCAGACCCTGAAACTGGCAGAAGATCCTTCTTGGAGGCAAAGTTCACTGGAGATGAGTCTTGATTTCATCGCCAGACGGATGCGGAGGGTGTTGAGGCATGTGGAGGATATGGCGTTGATCTGTCAGTGCATGGTGAGGGAGGAGTCAAGTATGATGCTGAGGTTGCGCAAATGAGCTGTGGGAGGTTTGCTGAGGGTGGTGGGCCACCAGGTGATGTCCCATGCTGAGCGGGTGGAGCCGAGGATGAGGACTTTTGTATTCTCTGAGTTGAACTTTAGGCAGCTGTTGCTCTTCCAGGAGGCAACGTCTTTCATACCTTCCTAGAAACCGTGTCTGGTGATGTCAGGTTTATTGGTGAGGAAGAGGATGAGCTGGATGTCGTCGGCGTAGAATACTATGCTGAGTCCGTGTTTTCTGACGATGGTGGGGGGCCATGTAGATGTTGAAGAGCATGGGACTGAGTGAGGATCCTTGGGGCACTCCGCAGCTGATCTTATAACATTGGTGCATTCAGCAGGATTTCTAGCAGTAAGGTAACAAAGGCTTTGACAATTAGAACTGAAATACTACATGGGGAGTCGATACAAACCATAGCTGCAATCCCCCTGGCGCCAAGGTATAAATATGAGTAATAAATCTCACCAAATCAAATAATAGCTTTTTTTTTTTTTTAAATTCTTTATTGTCAGGAATTTAGAAGAAATAGCAGTATGTCATTTGCAGTTGTCGTAACATAACTGTAGCTAGTTCCCCAGGTGGGGATAGTATGCAACATAGAGTACAATAACAGTTACCGAGTTCATGCAGGGCTTGATGGTCAAAGTTAATAAACAGATATATGCCGTACCATGCCCAGCGTCTTCCTTTCCTCTAAATTCCTTCCCGCCCACACAGTTCCATGGCAGAAGGCCGATACGTCTCTTACAGCGCATGAGCGGGTACTCATAAGAATAATGAACATTACTCCTAAAACCAAACAACTGTCATCACTGTATCAGAGTCTGCACACGTTTTGCTCTACCATCTCACAGGTTAACAAATCAGCAATTCGTGTAGAGTGGCAGTGCGTGCAACATTCCCCCTGGTCCCTCCCTCGTTCACAGTATCCCTCTACAGCCATTAGTCTTCCTCCTCCTCCGAGTCTGAGTCCTCACCCTCTGGCAAAGCTTCACATGGGTCACCTCTATAAGCGTTCCACTTCAGCCATACCCGGTTCCACTTACGAGGGCAGGCTCTCAACACATACACTGCCCTTTCCTTGATCATGAGAAGGTCCATATTTCTTACCCATCCCGTCACCGTAGGTAACTCCGGAGCACCCCACCTCTGTGCAATGTCTCGTTTGGCCACTGTCATTGCGAGGGTGACCCACAATTGTTCGTACCTGTTCAGGTCCGTAGGTTCCCAAATGTTCAGCAGGCACCTGCGAGGTTCCGGAAGGACTGACACTTTCATGGCTTGAGAGACCGTGCGCATAATTTGGCGCCATAGTTCCCTTATGCGTGGACATTCCCATAGCGTGTGAAGGAGAGTTCCCTCCTCCCCGCATCCCCTAAGGCAGTATGGGTGCTGCGCCCTTTGTATCCTGTGTAGCAGTGTGCGAGTGTAGTAGGTGCGGTGGAGCACCTTGAGCTGTATCACGCGGAACCTAGCTGATATACCCACCTCCCTCGGGGAGGCCAATGCCTCATTCCATTCCGTTTCATCCATATCATCTAGCTCAGCTACCCATTTCTCCCTAAGCTTGAGTGTGGGATCAGGCGTGTTATTAATTAACTTCTTATATGTGAGTGAGGTCGCTTTTTGTTCCATGTATTCGGTGAGCAGTCTATCCTCAAGGGGTGAGGACTCTGGGAGTGCCGTGTCTGGTGGGATTGCGCGCAATAGTGCATGTCGAATCTGTACATAGCGAAATGTTTCAGTGGGCCCTAGGCTGTATTGTTGCTGGAGGTGCTGGAAGGGAACAACCGTGCCCTTGTCCCAGAGGTCTCCGACTACTGAGATACCTATGTCATCCCATCTCTCAAAGCCTTTACAGGCCCTAAGTGTGCCCAGTGCCTCGGTGTCCCAAAGGGGTGTCAGCTTAGTGATTTTCCCTGTCCATCCCAGGCGGGACTGCGCCATGTGCCAGAGTGTCGCTGTGTGGAGTGTTGGGCCCAGCAGGGTCTTTACCTTCTGGCGGTCGTAAAGTACTGACAACATGCCAGCCGTCCCCAGTTGCGACCAGTCTGCTTTGTATGCGGGATCGTTTCTGGAAACGTGAATCCATTGATTAATTATTTTAAGCTGTGCTGCCCAGTAATATAGTTGGAGATCAGGTAGCGCAATACCCCCCTCGTACCAACTCTTCACTAGTTTCGCTTGTGCTATACGTGCCGGCCCGTTATTCCACAGCAGGCTGGAGACCAGCGCTGCCACTCGCCGGAAGTACTGCGGGCTAACCACGTATGGAGAGTTCTCTAGTACATACAGAAACCTCGGGAGAGCCATCATTTTGTAGAGAGCCGCGCGCCCTAAGAGGGTCAGCGGCAGCGTAGCCCAATACTGGACATCTGTACGCAACCTCTGCAGAGGCGGTTGCAAATTTTCGACATAGAACTGTTTAGCATCTCTCGTCACATAAATACCTAGATACTTGAAGGAAGAGGTGGTCACTGTAAGAGGGCAGGTCGCCGGCAACACCGGGGCCTGGCCGGTAAGCACATAGAGCACCGTCTTGGCCCAGTTCAGGGTGTATCCGGATGCCTTACCATGTTCGTCGCAGATCTCCAGTAGGGCGGGCACCCCTGTAGTCGGGTCAGTCATGTATACCAACATGTCGTCAGCGTAGAGGGAGACCCTGTCCTCCCATCCATCGCCCCACTTGATCCCTCTAAACAACGGCGTCGCTCGTAGCAGGATTGCCAGTGGTTCTAGCACTATCGCAAACAGCAGGGGCGATAGTGGGCATCCCTGCCTCGTTCCCCTTCCTAGTGGAAAGGTGGAGGATATATGCCCGTTCGCTACTACCTGCGCCATCGGTCGGGTGTATAGTAATCGCACCCATGCCATATATAGGGGCCCGAAGCCCATGCGGGTCAGTACAGCAAAGAGGTATTCCCACTCAACCAAATCAAACGCCATTTTAGCATCTAAAGAAAGTATCACTGTCTGTTCCTGATGGAGATGCGCCCTTGCCAACACCCCGTGCACCCTTCGCAGATTAAGTGCCGTGCTCCTATGTGGCATAAAGCCCGATTGGTCCGGGTGTATCAGCGTAGTGAGATGTTTGGTGAGGCGGCTGGCCAGAAGTTTCGCCAGGACCTTCGCTTCTGTATTGAGCAGTGAGATGGGTCGATATGAGGCACAATCGGTTGGTGGTTTGGATGGTTTCGGGATGGCCACAATGGTGGCCGTGCGCTGATCTAGTGGGAGTAGCGTCTTCTGTAGGCTGTCATTAAACATGTCAAGGAGGGGCTTGGCCAGGACCGAGTCCATCGCCTTGTACCACTCCACAGGAATCCCATTCGGGCCCAAGGCCTTGCCGGATTGTAGCGCCTGTATTGCCAATTGGACCTCCCCAACAGTCAGGTCTGCGTCTAGTTCCTGCTGTGCTTCTGGTGAGAGCACCGGGACATGGATGTTGCGAAGTGAATCTAAGGCCTCCCGTTCAGTGACCAGTCGCGTCGGTGTGTAAATGTTCTGGAAGTGGCAGGCTAGAGTCTGGACTATGTGCTCTGGGTGAGTTCGCAGCATGCCGCTCGTATCATAGAGTCCGTGAATCCCTTTGTTGCTGCCACCCCGCTTATCTAGCCACGCTAGCATCTTCCCTGCCTTATCGCCCACGTCATAGATCCTGTGTGCTGTACTCGCGAGGTGTCCCTTCGTGATCACTGTAAGGTGTGCCTGATGTTGCTGCTGGCGAAGCTGTAGTGCATGAAGTGTCTCTGGAGTGGGGTCTGTCATATGTGCAGTGTTCGCCGTGTGTAAGGCCGCTTCCAAATTGGCCAGTGTAGCCCTGGATTCCCTCTTATGCCCAGTAATGGCAGATATGGATGCCCCTCTGAGGACCGTCTTATATGCCTCCCACAGAATTGAGGGTGAGGTGACCGACCCAGTGTTCTCCTTGAAGTAGTGTGTGGTTGTTGACTTAAGCTTCTTTTTGATACCAGGAACTTGCAGATAAGTGGGATAGATCGGGTATATCCTACCCCGCCTACTCTCCTTAGTGGAAATGTGAAGGGAGACCGGGGAGTGATCAGAAATGCCCCGCGGCATAATGTCAACACTATCCACCGAGCTCATTCCAACCCCCAGAGTGAAAAAGTAGTCGATTCGGGAGAGGGTGTTGTGTGGTGCGGAGAAATGTGTGTAACGCTGCTCTGTCGGGTTCAGGCGACGCCAGACATCCATGAGGCCCATAGCAGATAGAAAGCCCGGGAGCGTTGCGGCTCCTCTCTGGCGAGCTCGCTGGGGAAAAGTATCTAGTAGAGGGTCCGCTATGGCATTGAAGTCCCCCCCCATGATCACATCTCCCTCGGGGAGATCAATAAGGAATCGGCTAAGCGCCGGGAGGGCCGTAGCGTGCAGCGCGGGGGGGATATAGACTGATACCACATTCAGGGCCCTTCCCTCCCACTGGCCTGAGAGTGCTGCAAACCTGCCCTGGTCATCCGTCTTGTGGCTAGTGACCAGGAAGGGGGAGCTGTTTCTGAGGAGGATCCCCGTGCCCCTGGAACCCGAGGTGAATTCGGAATGTACCGCCATGGTGTATCCACGCCTGTTCAGGGCTTTACAGGTGTTTCCCGCTAAATGTGATTCCTGTAGCAGTACCAGGTCTGACTGAGCACGCTTAACTGTTTGCAGCACCAAACCCCTTTTTATTTTGTCTCCCAACCCTCTGACATTCCAAGTAAGGAGCTTCAGTGGGGGCACTACAGTCGTCGCCTGGGTACCCATCGCTGGTGTAGCTTGATTATGCTGTGCCATGTGTATGAATGAACCGAGGTCTCCATTGTCAGGAGGAGAAGGGTGCCAGAGTGCGGAGGAGGTGCACGCCCCCCATAATGCGTGGTATATTCATGCCCCATGAGATCGCAATAGTGATGACCGTGTAACTTAACTTTAACTCGAACTTCAGAACTCCCAACCCATCCCCCCCTCCCTGCTCCCCTGCACCACGGACGAATTCCCGCCCGCATCCCCAACTTGGCAGAGTGCTTGATTCCCCCCCCTATCTAGTCTTACTTGCTTGTGGGGTTGGTGAGTCCCCTACAGGCACCGGCCTGAACCCGCCCTACTCGGCAAATAATAGCTTTTAACACATTTTGATAATTCTATGGGGCATATTATCAAGGGGGTTTATCTCCGCTTTTTTGGCTTTAAAAGCCAAGAAAGCGGAGATAAAATTATCTCCCTATTACGTAGCTGTCGCTAACACCAGTTAGCGACAGCTAGTAGGAGATAGCGACCATCTTGGGCCCCACTTTCCATGTCAGTGATATTTATCACTAATGACATGCAAAGTGGGCGTGCCAAGATGTTAGCGACTGGAAACAGTCGCTAACATCGCTATCTCCTATTACCAACTTTTGGAGATATTCGCGCTAAGCGTGAATATCTCCAAAAGCAAACACCTGCCCTGAGCAGTTCTTAGCCATGTTATCCAATGGGAGGTGGATAACATGGCTAAGAGCATTAGCTCGGTAATGCATGAATATCGCTGACTTTTCAGCGATATTCATGCATTGCGGACGATTTTTATTGCATTTGCGATAAACCTTGGTAATACCAAGGTTTATTTGCGATAAAAATCGCCGCAGCTTAGCGGTAAATTTTTGTCTCTAACCAAGCAATAGCTATAATTATCGCTATTGCTTGGTAATATGCCCCATGTTTCTGCAGACATCGGCTAATGAGTTGTGAAAATACACGCATTTGCATCTTGAATGCATGCTTTTTGGTATACATGTAATAAATAATTCAACAAAGCAAACGCTTTAATAGTCGGTGGCTGGGATGCACACAGGAAAGCTACTCACAGCAAACTGGAGAGCTACTGGTAGGTCACGAGCTGCTCAAACTCATTTTTTATATATGTGTGTGCCACTTTCATGATTAATTAAATTAATACACGAGTTTTATATATTCAAAGATGTATGTTTTTCATTTAAAAAAAATAGAACTTGAGTTGAAAGATTTTCTCATAATAATATTAGTGACAAATGCAGTACTGTTGTTCTTGATAACATTTACCCGCTGGGAATATTTTTTTTAGTATATGTAGTCAGCATACTGCACACTTGCATTTTTTGCATATTTACGTTAGGTGTAAATGAACTCGAAGCCCAGGACTATGGAGTGATTTGCCCAAATTCAGAAGACCTTTCTGGTCATGGGCCAAAACCTGGACAAGAACTTGGATGAGCACTCTGGTCTACCGAATCCAAAGCCTGCACTTTAACCCTGGGAGGCTGCATCGATCCGTGCATACCATGGATCGTATCATCTCCTACTCTTTGAATGTGGAAAGCTGCCTTGCGTACCAGGGAAGTCCAATTTCAACGCTATTTATTATATAAAAAGACATCCTGTGCTTATAGAAATCAAAAGCCAGCATCGAGTGCCTCTCAATCGTCCCTGATGATTGAGCACTGTGTGCTGGTTGCCGGATCCCTCGAGGCCCTCTTTCAAGAAAGAACACATCTCTGCACCGGCCTCAGCTGCGGGGCCAGGTGCTGGCTGCTCTCAGATCTATCCTGGGCACCGGCCAGTTCAGAATACTTGGATACAAAATCAAGTGGAACTAGCAGTGAGCTGATCTTCACTTCAAATGGGCTCAAACAGAGTGTCTCAGATGGGCTCTACTGCCTCCCACTGTGTAGTATCTTGATCCTGGAGGAGTGTCATCGCAGTACACGTGTATCTATTTATTTTGCATGTAGCGTGAACCTAGCCAAAAGGCAATAGAGTGCTGTACATGCAGAAGTGGACTATTACTGCACTGCGATGAGGTGTATTTTGCTCTCCCCCGAATATGGAGCAAGGCTAAAGTGGTCCTGATGGATACAGGGATGCTGTTCCAGACCTTTGATGCAAGGATGTGACAATCTGTTGACTTATATCTTTCTTTTACACATTTTGTGAAATGTAACAAAGCAATAGCATAATTGTGTGCATAAAGCCTTGGTATTTGATGGATGCCAAACAGCAAAATAATCCTTATGAGAGATGCGATTTTGCAAATCTTAGTACCACAAATAGTTCAGGTTATGGTGAAGAGAAGTCCTAGTTTTATTTATTATCTTATATATTTGTTGAATTAATTACACAGTACATAACGTACATTGAGAATATTTTAAGTCACACCTAATATAAAAGTGGATTTTGTCATTGTAGCCAACAAAGAGTTGCAAAGAGTTTTGGTATTGGACAGCATGCTTGTAAAAGGCCCCTTATGCCAAACTTGAACTATTGAAGGGAGACGGCCAAGAATATTCTGCATATTGTCCCTCAAAGAGGCAGAGTTGGACGGCAGAGAGGTATCGATTTACAAATGCTTGCTATGGCCCAGGACGCAAAGCAGAGCAATATGAAGACAACTGTTTATTTATTTATTTTATTTATTATTACATTTCTTAAGCGCTCAGCTACCCGTAGGTTTCCCGGCGCTTTCCCGAAGACAACTGTTGTGTGACTTTATGAAACCAAAGGTGTGACAATGCTCACGGGTACTTTCCTATATGTTGGCAGTGGTGACTGGCACAGATTAGGGGTGGAAGGAAAGGGGGGGGGCGATAAGAAAAAAGTAAATAAACTTACCTCCTTGCCGCATCTCTCCATCGTCGTCTCTCGCGGCCACAACAGAAAGCACCCAGACTCCCCTAAGCCAATCACAATGTTGTAATGCAGTGTTGTGATTGGTCTGAGCACTGTGGTGTGACAAGAAGGCAAGGACTGGGAGCCTGGGCATGTTCTCTACCCAAGCTGTAATGCAACCTGGGTGCAGAGAATACAAAGTGCGCATAACCGTTTGGCTGGTCCAAGACGGCCGACCAACCATTCATGCGCACTTACAGAGTGCCCACCCCTTCTCCCCCTTCTCTGAGAGCAGAGCAGCCCCCCGCAAATCATGAATGCAACCTAACCATGGCGTTTCTAAGTAGTGCCAATTGGAAAACCACATTGCAACATGATTCATCAGTTTGGGCAAGTGAGACAGAATATTATAATGAATCGCAACGATAAGTTTACCAAATATATTTATCCTGCCTTTGGGGCCTCAAGAAACCTAAGGTCGTTGCCTGGGTTTTAACTTCTTAGGAACTATTAAATTAAGGATATACAGCTTGATGACATTTACTTTGAAACCAGGGCCAGTGTCAAATAATTGTGTCTGACTTTATATTATTTTTCGATAACCACTTTGGCATGCAATTACGTGGCGAAATCTATTTCTGAAGCCACAAACAAATCTAAAACTCTGTTTAATCTCGTAAAAAAGTTAGCGGGCTCTAACACATCAGCCAAACCTCTTCCACTGAATAATGTCCAACTTGAAGAACTGGCGCAGTTCTTCACAAAGAAGATTGAGACCATCTACCAGGACATAGTAAAACAGCACCTGGCACAAGCAGCGACGGATACGGATCTCTGCCCGAATGAGGAGGCCATCTCCCCTCCGCCAAACCTGTCCTACAAGCCACTAACATCCTGGCCCGGGATAAATGTTCAGGGTCTTCAAGACATCTTGGGGAAAGTAAAATCTGGCTCTCTCATTGACCCCCTCCCGATTTCCGTACTCAGACTCTTGGACACCCCACAACTCTCTGTCATATGCCAAACTCTGAATCTATCCCTCTCCACGGCAAAGGTCCCAGCAATGTGGAAACATGCCATGGTTTCACCCCTACTCAAGAAACCATCGGCAGATCCGAAAATCCTGGCCAACTTCCGCCCAATATCCGTTCTACCCGCCTTCTCCAAAGTCTTGGAGAAACATGTCCATGGAGACCTCGCCAGGTTTATGGAGGTAAATGATATACTTCACCCCTCCCAATTGGGTTTTCGCCCAGGCTTTTCGACAGAGACGACACTGCTCGGAGTGATGGAAAATCTTCGCCTCCTGGTCGACAGAGGGGATTCCGCTGTGCTGATTTTACTTGATCTCAGCGCAGCGTTGGACACCATCTCCCACAACATTCTGTTAAATTCGCTCTCCACCGTGGGCATCAGGGGCAAAGCGTTAGACTGGATAGCATCTTTCCTGACACTCAGGACATTTCAAATCACCTCCTGTACTGTGGCCTCAAATGTCCATCTATCCCCCTATGGAGTCCCTCAGGGCTCTGTGTTGAGCCCCCTGCTTTTTAACCTTTAGATAACCCCGCTCGCCCAGATCGCCGAAGCAGCAGGTCTAAACATGTTTACCTATGCCGATGATTCACAGATCGTATTTTCACTCTCCAATGGAGACCATGACTCCTCCTCCCTCAAGCAGTCTGGCCTAAGGAACATTGCCACTTGTATGAGTGACAATATGCTCAAACTAAATGGTAGCAAAACGGAGGTTTAAATACTGGGTCCAAACCAAAATCTCTGGAACCCAAGACACTGGCAATCTGAAATGGGCTCCCTACCCATCCCGTCGCAACAATCTGCAACCTAGGCATTATCTTTGACAACGGCCTAACTATGGAGCCCCAAGTCACCAACCTTACATCCACCTGTTTCACCATTCTGAGGTGGCTCAGGAAAATCATTTGGATGTTACCTGACGACACACAAAGACTGTGGTCAACGCATTAATCACCTCCCGTTTAGACTACGAAAATGTCCTCTACCTAGGGTCATCACAGGCAGTCATGCAACGCCTTCAACTGGTGCAGAACGCCGCAGCAAGACTGCTCTGCAAGTGCCAAAGAAGGGAACGCATGTCCGGTCACCTTAAGGCACTCCACTGGCTACGAATCGAAAACAGGGTCAAATTCAAAACACTTAGCCTTATGCACAGAATAAAATGGGGCAATGCCCCCAGATACCTACAAGCCCTCGTGCAAACCTACACGCCGGCTCGGTGCCTGAGTGCCTTTTCTGTGTGCCCAAAGTATGCCGAGCGAGGATCGGGGGAAGATCATTCTCCCTATTGGGCTCCAAGCTCTGGAATTCCCTCCCTCAGCACCTACGCTTGGAAACCCGCTACATCCACTTCCGCAAAGCCATTAAGACCTGGCTTTTTAACCAGTAACTTGCTCTTGACTCGCCCCTGAGTCATTTGATCTGCCCATGAGGTTTAGTATCTCTTAGCGCCGGGAAACCCTTTTTGGGTAGCTGTCGCGCTTTAAAATCCCAATAAATAAATAAATAAATAAATGCACCCTTTTGCTGTCCAAGTTGAGCTCCTTCAAATGGTCTACACTATTGAGGAAAGCAGCAATCAAAATGGTGGAACCTTCTTGTGTACGTCATCTTGAAGTATTAATTATGTAACTGTTATATTCCACATAGGTACCCTGATATAGGCTCAGGTAACATCATAACCTTTCACCTATATTCTCCCCTACATTACATACATATCTGTTCTTAGGGATTGACCTTTTACCTAGATACAACACTGCACATAGAGCGCAGGATATTCACTGGTTAAAGCCTCATACATTATGGTTCAGGATTCTTGGAAGCACAGCAGGACTACCATCTCCTGTGTAATATCTATGTACAAAATTCATTCCCGACGTCATCCTAAGTCCTACAAAGTAATACAGCGAGGTAGAACCCCTGGGGAGACCTATGGATATATATGCATCACATCTTGCTGAGACAGGCAGACACACTGGGCAAAGACGATGAGGTTCTTGCATGCAGATACTCCAGCTCGCAGTGGTCTAACATCCCTTGTGGGGTGTTCAACTCAAGACCAAGATGGGGTACCACAGTCTCTCAATCCAGGAAATGGGGTTGACTTTATCCTAGAGGGATTCTTGGCTTGACACCCACACACATGCTAGATCCACATAGATACATCTAGTTAGGGAGGCATCGTAGGAGCATGCACTTTTTATCATAATGTTTTTTTATATTCTTGTATGTGTTCATGATTATTGCAAGATAGTAGAACTCTATAATCCTTTTACTTTCATAGTGTTTTCATTCATTTACATCTGTTACTGTCTAGTGGTTGTTGCAGCTCATCTACTTTACACTAGAATAAGAACTGTTCAATAGATGCTTATTGAAAAACGTCCAGAACGTTTATTCTGTGTATCTCTCTCAGACAAAGTGAGCACGAGTGACTGAGCAAAAAGTAGTACACTGTTTCCACAGTCCTGAGGGATCAAGGTTGTCATGTTCGATGGTTGGCAAGAGCTATTCTCTCCTTGGTAGTCTGAGACCAAACCTATAGTTTATGTTGTCCAAAGGAGCAGATGCTGTATAGTTTTTATAGGAACTACACGACAAAACAGCTCCATTAACATGCACCTTTGTATGTACTGCAAAATTTAGTAGGATTTTTTGATAAAATATTCTGGCTACATTTCTTTACAATAGTCTTGGAAAACTCAATAAACTCTTCAATAGCTTTCTCTGTGTCCAGTCTTAATTCTGATGGGATTGGTCACAGCATTTACCCGCCCAATTGGAATTATGAGATTCACATTGTGTAATGTGGAGATTTTAAGCAGCTGAAATATCTGTGTAAAAATCATGCGCTATCTGGAAGGAAGCTGTTGTCACTCCGCTCCTTAAGAAAGCCAATGTAGATCCTGAATTTCTGAACAATGTTTGCCCCATCTCTTTGTTGCCAGATCCTGCTTAGATCCTAAAAACATGTAGCAATCAGGAGCTAATGAGGATTCATTAATACCCATGAGAACTTCGATCCTTCCCAAATGGGTTTCGTGCCAGCCAAGAGTACAGAGACTGCCCTTATTGTGGCTGCGGCTGCAGCTGCAGACTGCAGCCATTGCCAGGTCGATCAGGGCCTGCTGGCTATCTTTGTAATGCTTGAACTATTAGCAGCACTCAATACTGTTTTGCATGCATGAATGGTTCAGCATCTGTAGCAAGCTGGGGTTAGTGGTGCCGCCCCACAGCTTTTTTATTCTTTTGTATCTAACAGGGTGCAAATTGTAAGCAACAGCAGTTTCAAGGAAAAGGCATTCAGCCTCCCTTGTAGGGTGCCTAATGGCTCTTCCTTGAGCCCAACCCTTTTCAACCTATATATGGCCCTGCTGGCTGTATTGGTGTGTTTAAGTGCTGTCATATGCAGATGATTCTCAAATTATTGTATCCATTTCCACAGACCTGTCTTTGGTTGTGGGGAGGTTCAACCAGTGTATGTCTAGCATTATCTGTTGGATGAAAGATAATTATCTGAAGATTAATGCAGACAAGACTGAAGTGCTTGTGTTTGGCTCTCAAAATCCATTCAGGTCAAACATCTGGTTCCTGGAAGCCTGTGGACTTCTACCCACTCCTGTTAAGTTAGCTAAAAACTTTGTGGTCATCTTTGGCAACACTCTAAGTTTCGACATACTTATCAGTCACATTACTTGCACTTGTTTTTTTACATCATTAGGTCCCTGAAAAGCATCTTTCCCTATATTCCACTAGAATCTCACCAGACAGTCACTTCCACACTTGTCAACTCACAGCTGGACTACTGTAATGTATTTTACCTTAATATTAACAGCTACTCCCTGAATAAACTTCAGGGTATACAGAATGTGGCAGCGCACCATATTCTGAATATTCCCAAACAACAATCTGTTAGAGATGGGATTCATTCCCTTCATTGGCCTCCAGTCAGAAAGCAAATTTCTTCAAGGCCTTGCGATTATTTTTCGAGTCTCTTCTCTAGAGAGGGCCCTCAGACAAATGAATGCTAATTTCCATTGTTTCCATTGGTACACTCCAGGCAAACTACTTAGATCTTCATGTCAATACATAGGATCCCCAGATTTTGGAAGACTAGATAGGGTGGGTGTTCCTTTTTGGGGGCTGCTGCCAAACTATGGAACACTCTGCCTACCTATATCTCTGAAGCCGACTCCTTTATGTCCTTCAAAAAGCATCTAAAAACCTTGTTTTTTCATCTCAGAATCCTTGATTCTTGGCTGTTCTGCTCTTGTTTATCCTTCTGTCCTGCTATAGCGATTTGGCATCTCCAGGTTTTAGTGCGCTCGATAAATGTTATCCTATCCTATCTTAAAATGAGAAATTACCGCAGGAATTGTGCCCAGAATTACTGATTCCCCCATTTTCATCATTTTAAAGAGGAGCCTTAATGGCTTTACTTTCCCCATGCATCTGTAACTCTGGCATGGGCCATATATGGGCCATTTTGCAGGACACTTGTAATGACCATCAAAGAAACAAAGGATGTAGAAATGTCCATATATCTTTCATCATTTATGTGACCATTATGAAACCTGCTGGGCAACAGCTGCCTATCCATATGGGCGAAGGGGCCATGCCCCGCACCTTTTGGATATATAGAAAGTCTATCAGGCTGAGCAAAGGTCAGCCTTATTTTCAGGTCAGTCAACCAGGAGCTAGACATGTGCTAGATATGCAGGCTCCTGGCTGCCTAAGCTGAACAATGCTGGGCTGTGGATGTCCCAGCTCCATGAGCATGAACTCGTCAGCTTAGCAAAGGTCCATGAGGTCCTCCCCTTGTGACCAGGGGGAGCATACATGATAGCCTCATACCTGGGCACTTTAGTTTTAAGTCCTGAAGGCCCAGGGTTGAGTGTCTATCACTGACACCTCGTCACAGAGTGGGTGGGGACAGCTATATCTCTGACCACATCCTTCTTTGTGACGAGGTAGGGACTGCTGCCTTCCCTCAAGTCAGACAATGAGAAGAGGCAGCAGTAACAACCCTCCTGGCACCTCGGGACTTCCCTCTCCGAGAGCTGCACCAGTAAAGTGTTGGCATATAATTAACTGGTGAATGTGTGTAGGTATAAAAGTATGTGTATTTGTAAGTGAGTGTGGTGAATTTGCGTGTGTGCCCGTGTCTGCATGACAATAAATGGGTGTGAGTGTGCATGTGTGTCTGTGCTCAGCGGTTAGAGGCGGCAGACCCGAGAGCAGAGGACGGCCCGGGACCAGGGTTCGATTCCCGGCGCGGCAGGTTTCTGGACCAGGGTCAGCGGACTCGATAATTCTCTCGCCTAGGTGCCCACCCTGATCAGCGATCACACTCGGCAACTCTGGGCATTAGCTTGCCTCATCTTCACTAACGGCCCCACCAGACAGCCGGGGATGCCTGTTCTCACCCTGGAGATACCCATTAAGGGACCATCTCTCAGGGAAGCCAGGAAGGGTTTCGCAGCGGTCGAAGCGCCTTGGGACCCTCCGGGTAAGTAGTGCGCTATATAAATGCCTATACATACGTGCTCCCACCCCCCAAGCTGTACTTCCTGCAGCCACTACTACTTTGTCCGAATTTTTCAGTGTTCATGCTAAGAAAAACATATCTCATTAGTAGACAGCTGATGTTTAGACTATTCTTACCCTTCCAGGAATTCCCCCACTGTAAAATCTTATAAGCATGCAAAGCTGTGGTTTTATGGGATTGTTCTATAATGTTGACCTACAAATATATTGCATTCAGTACATTGCCCCGCACTGCATCATCATATTCAGTATTTTATTCATATTGTCATTATTTTCACCCTATTGACTATTGTATTACTCTATTATACTTACCATTTAAAGCCTTCAAGTCAAGTCAAGTCATAAAATTTGTATAGCGCACTACATACCCAGAGGGTTTCAAGGCGCTTAGGAAGGGGAGGAGGATTATTTGTCAAATATCCATGTTTTAAGCTGCTTTCTGAACGCTAGGTGATTCTGGGTGAGGCGAAGGTAAGCGGGGAGTGAGTTCCATGTTTTGGCAGCCAGGTATGAAAAGGATCTGCCTCCCATGGTGGTCTTGTTGATGCGAGGTACAGTGGCGAAGGCTTGGCTGGAAGAGCGAAGTTGGCGGGAGGGGGTGTAGAAGGACAGTCGAGAGTTGAGGCAATCTGGTCCGATGTCGTAGAGTGATTTGTGTGCGTGGGTAAGCAGTCGGAAAGTGATCCTCTTATTGACGGGTAGCCAGTGGAGGTCTTTAAGGTGACCAGAGATGTGTTCGTTGCGTGGGATGTCTAGTATGATCCTGGCTGAGGCGTTTTGGATTCGTTGTAGTTTCTTCTGGAGTTTAGCGGTGGTGCCTGCGTAGAGGGTGTTTCCGTAGTCCAGTCGGCTCGTGACTAGAGCGTGGGTGACTGTTTTCCTTGTTTCGGAGGGGATCCAGCGAAATGTTTTTCTGAGCATGCGAAGAATGTTAAAGCAGGAAGAGGATACGGCGTTGACTTGTCTGTTCATGGAGAGTGAAGAATCCAGGATGACGCCAAGGTTCCGTGCGTGGTCTGTCGGGATGGGTGCTTTTCCGAGGGCTTCCGGCCACCAGGAGTCGTCCCATGCAGAGGGGGATGTACCTAAGATGAGGACTTCTGTTTTGTCTGAATTCAGTTTCAGACGGCTTTGTTTCATCCATTCGGCGACTTCTTTCATTCCTTCGTGTAGGTTAGTTTTGGCGGTGCTGGGGTCTTTGGTGAGAGAAAGGATCAGTTGAGTGTCGTCCGCGTAAGAGATGATGTTGAGGTTGTGTTGGCGGGCGATGGCCGCGAGGGGGCTCATGTATACGTTGAAGAGGGTGGGACTGAGTGAGGATCCTTGAGGTACGCCGCAGATGATTTCAGAGGCCTCGGACTTGAATGGTGGGAGGCGGACTCTCTGGGTTCTTCCGGTGAGGAACGAGGTGATCCATTCCAGTGCATTTCCTTGGATTCCGATGTTTCTGAGGCGTTGTAAAAGGGTGCTGTGGCAGACTGTGTCGAAGGCTGCAGAGAGGTCGAGGAGGATGAGGGCGACTGTGTCTCCATTGTCCAGTAGAGTTCGAATGTCGTCTGTTGCTGCGATGAGGGCGGTCTCAGTGCTGTGTTTGGCTCGGAAGCCAGATTGTGAGGGGTCGAGTGATTTGTTGGCTTCGAGGAAGGCGGCGAGCTGGTTGTTGACGGCTTTCTCGATGACTTTGGCCGGGAATGGAAGAAGCGAGATGGGGCGGTAGTTTTTGAGTTCGGTGGGGTCCGCTGTTGGTTTTTTCAGAAGGGCGGTGAGTTCAGCATGTTTCCAGACTTCTGGGAAGGTCGCGGAGTTGAAGGAGCAGTTGATGACGTCTCGGAGGTGCGGAGCTATGACGGAGTCTGCTTTGTTGAAGATGTGGTGAGGGCATGGGTCTGTGGGGGATCCAGAGTGGATGGAATTCATCAGGCGGATGGTGTCCTCAGTGGAGATTGGGTTCCAGGCGTTAAGGGTGTTTACGGGGGGAAGATGGTCAGCAGATGGTAGGGTGGGTTGGCTTCCGGGTTGGTTGTCAAAGCTGTTGTGGATGTCAGCAATCTTGTTGTGGAAAAAAGAGGCTAGGGAGTCACAGAGGGTTTGAGAGGGGGTGATGTCGTTGGAGTTGGCCGAGGGGTTGGAAAATTCCTTGACGATGTTGAAAAGTTCCTTGCTGTTGTGGGCGTTGTTGTCAAGTCGATCCTTGAATGCTGTTTTCTTGGCTTTTCGGATCAGTTGGTGGTGAGTACGGGTGGCGCTTTTGAAGGCGTCCTTGTTGCTGGTGGATGGGTCTTTTTTCCAGGCCTTTTCAAGGGAGCGGCACAGTTTCTTGGACTTCTTGAGATCATCGTTGAACCATGAGGCCTTCTTGTTGCCAAGTTTGTGTTGACGTTTTTTCAGTGGTGCTAAGGTGTCGGCGGTGTTGGATAACCAAAGGGTGAGGTTGGAGGCGGCTTCGTTGGCGTTAGAAGAGAGGGCTGGGGAGGTTCGAAGGAGCGATGTGGAGATCTGATCCGTGGTGATTTTGTTCCAGTTTCTTTGTAGAGTTGGTTGGAGGTGGATGATGGGTTTCGGCTTGTTGTAGGTGAAGTGAACGCAGCTGTGGTCAGTCCAGATGAGATCCGTAGTGTGGCTGAAGGAGACATGGTTGCTGGAGGTGAAGATGGGGTCGAGAGTGTGACCTGCGATGTGGGTGGGGGAAGTGACCAGTTGTTTAAGTCCGAGGTTGGCGAGGTTGTCCAAGAGGGTGGCGGTGTTGCGGTCGTTGATCTTTTCAAGGTGGAAGTTGAGGTCTCCCAGAAGGATGTAGTCTTTGGAGGGGAGCGCGTGTGGGGTGATGAAGTCCGTGATGTCTTCACTGAATTTAGCGCGGGGTCCTGGTGGTCTGTAGAGGAGGGTGCCTCTGAGAGTTGTCTTGGGGTCGATGTGGATCTGGAAGTGAAGGTGTTCGGAGTTAGCGAGGTTGGCGTCGGAGCTGGTAGAGATGCGGATGGATTTCTTATGGACGATAGCGATTCCTCCTCCTGTATGGTCGGTGCGGTCCTTGCGTGTGATCTTATAGTCATCAGGGATAGCGATGGCGATGTCAGGGGCGGAGGAAGCGTTCATCCATGTTTCCGTTAGGAAGGCGACGTCAGGAGAGATGGTGTCTAGGAGGTTCCAGAGGTCAATGGCGTGCCTGTGGACCGAGCGGGTGTTGAGAAGGATGCATTGTAGGTGGTTGGGGTCGGGAATCTGTGGTGTGGTCGTAGCGGAGATGTTGTCGGTGCCGCTAAATTTGCAGGAGAAGCAGGAGAACGGTCCATGGGTGCGTCCAGGAGCGGCTTGGACGCAGTTGGGGGCGCGACCAGGGTTAAGGGCTAGGAGGGTGGCGGCATCGTAGGTAACGCGGGGGGGCTGGGCAGCGCGAGGGGCAGGGGGTCTGGCGCTGGGCGCGGTCCAGGCGCGGACGGGCGTAGACGGGCTTACCTTTGGCGCACCTTCGGCGCGGGTTGGGCGCGGTCGCTGCGCGTAAACGCTGCGCGCGGGAACTCCTGTCATATATGGATGGTGGAGGGGGAGGGGCGAGGGAGGATAAGATGGGAGGCGGTTGCGTGGTGGAGGGGGCGGTCTCAGGGCAGAACAACAACAACAGAAGCAAATGGCGGCTGTAGCGCGATTTTGACCCGGTTTGAGGAAGGAGCAGAGGTAAGGGCTGAAAAACGCTGATAAATGGTCAGCAAATGCAGGTTATGGCAAAGGTACTTCTAAAAAATCAAATAATGCAGGCACAGTTATTACAAGCAGGCAGGCACGTTCTAGCGCTAAGCGAGGGCAGCAGCGCTATGCAGGCAACAAAGCAAGTTAAGCAGAAGCGTCCAGGGAGCTTAGCAGCGCGATGTAAGCAATACCAGGCAGCTCAGGGCGGGGGTCAGCGAGGGCAGGAGGGAGCGACCGTGCTCAACCAGGGTCGAGGTGGTCACAGCGCTATGGAGGACAGGGGTGAGTTTACAAGCAAAGTGGGAGGGAGGATAAGATGGGAGGCGGTTGCGTGGTGGAGGGGGCGGTCTCAGGGCAGAACAACAACAACAGAAGCAAATGGCGGCTGTAGCGCGATTTTGACCCGGTTTGAGGAAGGAGCAGAGGTAAGGGCTGAAAAACGCTGATAAATGGTCAGCAAATGCAGGTTATGGCAAAGGTACTTCTAAAAAATCAAATAATGCAGGCACAGTTATTACAAGCAGGCAGGCACGTTCTAGCGCTAAGCGAGGGCAGCAGCGCTATGCAGGCAACAAAGCAAGTTAAGCAGAAGCGTCCAGGGAGCTTAGCAGCGCGATGTAAGCAATACCAGGCAGCTCAGGGCGGGGGTCAGCGAGGGCAGGAGGGAGCGACCGTGCTCAACCAGGGTCGAGGTGGTCACCTTGCGATGTGAGGTTAGGTCTATGTGAAGAATGTGATATAATTGTCATGCATTGTAATGGATAGAATAGAATGCGGTAATACCAAAGCTGTGGTATGGTGTTTATTTCCCTTGCACACATCTCAAGCAGTGTTCCTCACACTTTTATATTGGACAACAATGTGACGTGACCTGTGAAAAGTTTTGCTTTCTGCTCCAAAGAAAATACTTTGGTTGTAAAAATAAAATGAATGAATACGGCCTGACTTTGCCTTGATTAATTTTAAATTAAACCCACAACCTGTCAAATATGGTTTTGGCACCGAAACTACATTTGACAGGAGGCTTTCGACTTTTGAGTATGTCCTGTGCCCATCTTTGCAGTTGTAGTGTATTTAACAATGATGGCTTTGTATTTGTGCATAGAAAACATCTCCTTGAATCTTTGAACCTTTTCATCTTTATCATTGTCTGGTCTTCCACACTCGAGCAGAGCTCTTTTGTAATCACACGGGCAAGACCTGGCCAAAGTAAGAGGTTATTTTATTTCTGGTCCTTTGGTTCACTGAATTGTTAGGCTTGCCAGAACATACTTCTTTCATATATGAATAAATGACCTGTTGTAGGAGTTTAAAAACTTACAGGAAACAAAGACATTCACAAGCTGATATATGTGTGAATATTAAGCACCCAAAAGGTGAATGGAGGAATGCTTGTGTCACTCTAGTCAGAGGCCAGCCTTATGCAAATCAGTACTGACACTGCTCCACATGGGAACATTTAATCCCTAGCTGCCAAGCGAGGAACCCTACAGAAGGGAGCACAAGCAAGCTCAGACCAGTTTCGGCATTATTATGTCTCAGTGAGGTATAGCTTGAATCCTATGGCACAAAGAACAAGGGACTCACATCATTGCCCTTCTTTTCATTGCTGATTTCTAGATCTAAAGATCATAACTGAATTCCATTGTCCCCTTACATATAAGCAAGGTATTTTATTAACCCTTTTCCCTGCCTTTTTAGTGTTTTAACTTCTAGTTTTTAGTAGATCACTGGCACTCATTCTACAGGCCATTTACGGCCAGTCAGGCTATTTCATGCAGTCATCTTGCTTAAAATGCACTGTTGGAGTCGCGTTCACATCAGAGCTTCTGTGGAATATGTGAGTGTTAAATAAGCATGTGTAATGTATTTAGTGTTGTACAAGCTCACTGCTGCTGACCACTCTCACCGTGACTTCCGTTAAGTGGGAAGGTAGGAACCTCCCTTTAAGAATCAGCTGCATGCCCTGTGTACATTTTCATTTCCACAGCACAGAGGTTTCTGAGCTCATCTGTGCTTCGTCCAAAGCAGCTGTACTTTCACAGAGTGAATGGGAAAAGTCGGCAGGTAAAAAGACAAGGGGGCCCTGGTACTTATAGGTTTGCATATGGAATGGGCTGGGGAAGAGTATACCTACAAGCGCAACAAGAAACCTGAACTGGATCATCTGTTGCCACGGGCACATGAAGTTGCAGAATCTGAGCCACCAGTTCCGCACAGAGATACTCAAATCCATAACTGCCAAATGGCATCCATAATATAAGGCACTAATGCAAAAATTAAGCTCACCACCTTAGTTATTTGTCACACGTGGGTTATTAAACAGCATCTGCACTTTAACACACTTTAAAAATTAAGAAAGCCTATCGACCTTGGATCCCTGCACCTTCTAGGAATGAGATGGGTGATTTGCATTTCAATATGAATACGGTATATTACATCGCAATGCATAACATTGCATGCTTTTACAACGCGGTTGTTACAACGACCGCATTGTTAGTACGTGATGCATTTACATCGCAAGTCATTAAAATGACTTGCACTAGGGGGCGTGCTGGACTTAGGAATAGCATTATTTACTATTCCTACTCCAGTTTGTGCAGCAGTAGGGAAGATGTTGGAATTAATTTCCAATACCTTAGCGCCCCCTATTGCAAGTCATTCTAATGACTTGCGATGTAAATTCATTGTGTACTAACAACGCAATTGTTCTAATGACTGCGTTGTATTAGTACTACGATGTAAAGACAGCATTGTAAACGCTGTTTACCTTTCAAAATGCACTATTTTCCATGAATGCATTAGAAAAATTTAATCAAGGACGTCCTAAATATCCCCATATGCAGTTGTATTTCAAGTGTATTCACATATTTCTTTTAAAAATGTTGCATTTTATAAACCCTTTAAAAAAAAGCTTCTATAAGGAAGCATGCATTAATAACTCCTATTATACATACTCTGAAGTCAGTCTTTATATGTTTATTGCATTGTATTCCTATATTTTGGCAAATGACCCTACCACACTATCAATGCGGCCTTTTTTCATAGCCCACACTGTGTATTTGGCCCCCTAGTCAGATTTTGTGAGTACTGATGTATTAGACCATCACACTTGGATATAGAAACAGTATTATGAAACTTGGCATTTTAATCTGGCGGCCAATTTCTTTAGAATTCTTGTTTTCATGACTCATGAGGGGCATGAGGTGGTATGTGATATCCTTGCCTAGATTAGCAAAACAACAATCAATCAGGGAGTTGTGAAGCGCGCTACTCACTCGTAAGCGACTCAAGCCGCTGGGGGGGTGCAGCTCGGGCCAGTCAAAGAGCTAGGTCTTGAGGGTCTTCCTGCAGATATGCAGAGTAGGGGCACGTCTGATGTTGATCAGGAGCTCATTCCAGGTCTTTGCCGCAATGTAGGAGAAGGCTCTTCCACCCGTCCCGGCTCTGTGGATGCGTGGGATTTCGGCAAGGGCGAGGTCGGCAGATTGGAGGATTCTCTTGGGTGTGTGAAAGGAGATTCTTTCATTGAGATATTGGGGTACGGCATTGTAGAGGCATTTGTAGGCATGGGTAAGTATCTTGAACGTTACTCTCTTTTTTGGGGGAACCAGTGGAGGTCTTGCAGGTGTTAGGTGATGTGTTCGTGTCAAGGGATGACGAGGATGAGTCTGGCTGAAGTGTTCTGTATGGTCTGGAGCTTGTTAAGCAAAGATTTGTTGATCCCGGCATAGAGAGCATTTCTGTAGTCCAGTCTGCTGGTTATGAGTGCGTGGGTGACAGTCTTTCTTTATTCGGGGGGATTCATTTGAAGGTCTTGCGCAGGATACGGAGGACGTTGAAGTGGATGGGACGGCATTGATCTGTCGGGTCATGGTGAGGGAGGAGTTGAGTGTGATGCTAAGGTTTCGGACATGATCTGTGGGGGTGGAGGGGCTGCCGAGGGTGGTGATCCGCCAGGTGTTGTTCCATGCAGAGGGGGAGGGGCCGAGGATGAGGACCTCTGTCTTCTCTGAGTTAAGCTCCAGACAGCTGCTGCTCATCCTGGATGCAACGTCCTTCATTCCTTCCTGGAAGCTGAGTCTGGTAGTGAGGGGGTCCTTAGTAAGGGAGAGAATGAACTGGGTGTTGTCAGTGTAGGATACTAGGCTGAGTTCATGCTGTCTGAAGGTGGCGGTGAGGGGGGCTATGTAGATGTTGAAGAGCGTGGGGCTGAGCAATGATCCTTGGGGTACTCCGCTGTTGATCTCTGTGAGTTCGTAGAGGAAAGACAGAGGTCTGATTCTTTGAGTTCTACCAATGAGGAAGGAGTGGAGCCAGTCGACGGCGGCTCCCTGTATGCCGGTGTCGTGGAGGCTGGTGGTGAGAGTGTGGTGGGAGCCAGGGTTGAAGGCTGCAGAGAGGTCAAGTAGGATCAGGGTTGTGGTGTGGCCTTGGTCTAGGAGGGTGCGGATGTCATCTGTGGCGGTGGGTAGGGCGGTTTTGGTGCTGTGGTTGCTGCGGAATCCAGATTGGGAGGCGTCGAGAATGGAGTTCTCTTCGATGAATTTTGTTAGTTGGACGTTGACGATCTTCTCAGTGACTTTGGCCGTGGAAGGAAGGAGAGAGATGGGTCGGTAGTTCTTGAGGCCCGTCGGGTTTGCTGAGGGCTTCTTGAGGAGGGGTTTGACTACTGCACGTTTCCAGTCGTGAGGGAATGTGCCGGCTTCGAAGGTGGCATTGATGGTGCATCGTAGCTCCGGTGCCATGGTGGTGGAGGTTCTGTGGAAGATGTGCGGAGGGCAGGGGTCCTTGGGGGCTCCTGAGTGATGATTGTGTCGTTTCCAGCTTTGAACACTCAATATTCTGCCTAGTCCTATCCAATTAATATGATCTTGTTAAGGGCTTGATTGTGCTATAGAATAAATAACTTAAGACTTAAATCGTGATCCCTCCCTGAAAGGGATAGTCAGGCCTGATTCACCTCTTTGATGGGCAACTCAAGCATCTGCAGACATGTTTCAACATTTCACGCATGATTAGTGAGGTTCCTTTTCTGTCTATGTGGTATAGTGAGCTACAGTATGCATGTCTACAACTATCAGTCAAATATAGTGCCTCCAAAAACAAGTGTCTGTCCAATTTCACACCATTGTCAAGTATTTAGCAATGTCTCAGATTGGGCTGTGTTTCATGCAACTGTTTGTGGTCAATTAGAACAAAGAGGTCAGTAGCATAACTAGTACCATTTAATTAGACTTACTTACAAACATTAGGCATCAAAAGACTGTGAATTTTTTAATGCTAAACATTATTACTGTTAGAAAGTCCTTTGATAATATGAGAGGGAAGCACTAGAGCTTTAGCAGAGGCTTTCAATCCTGATCATTTAATATTTAATTTTTTATTTCAGGCCCTTAAAATATTATTAAGAATATCAGGGGTTGTATAGGGTCTGATTGGGAAATACAGTCAAACCAAATCTCTGTGAACACAAAGATATTTCCACTTCTAGTTAAAAACGTATCTAATGCTGAACAAATGAAATAAAAATGAAATGAAATGCAGGTTTTGTAGAGCGCATGTATGCTGAGGCGTCTTAGCCCTAGAACTGTCATTAAATCTTGAGCAGAGGGAGCAGGCAGAGGCTATGACTTGGATGCAAACAGCCATGTTTTAACAATTGTCTAAACAACTGTCTATTGGTTTCGCTTCTCAGTGCAAAAGACAGAGTATTACAGAGTTTAGAGGCCAAATGACAAAAGCCTCTGCCACCCCATTTTACGGTCTTCACCCTAGGAATGACCAGCAGGGAGGCAATCGACGACCTAAGATTGCGTTGTAGGATGTGCCATCTAATGCGACTGCTGAAGTAGGCAGTTCTGACCCCATAGAGTGTCTTGTGAACAATGAACACGGACTTGAATTGGACCCTTTCCTGGACTGGAAGCCAGTGAAGAACTCAAATACTTTGGGATACCAGACTGAATTTAGGGATCTGAAGCAGTAGCCGTGCTGCCGCATTTTGCAGTGATTGAAGCTTGCGTAAGGTCATCTTGTTTGCATCCAGATAAAAGGTGTTTCAATAGTTGATTTCAGATAACACTAAGGCCACAATCACTGTTTTCCTAAGGTCCATAGGAATGAACTGTAAACATTTTCTTAGGATCCTCAGTGTGTAGAAGCAGGACGAAGTAACATGATTGACCTGGTCCGATAAGGACAGCTGGTCATCTAGAGTAACACCTAAACTTTTTACCTTCTGTACTGGTGATGGCCAGGGCCTGGCTACTTCCGGCCACCAAGATGTGTTCAAGAAAGAAGTATTTTTACTGAATAGTACCACCTCAGTTTTATCGGTATTTAACTTTAAACAATTGTCTCACATTCATCTGATGGTATGGGCAATACACTTGTTAAATTTTATTGTCATATCATCTGGCTTTGATGATAGAAACACCACAACTTGCGTGTCGTCCGCATAACAGATAGAAGTAAAACCATGAGAGTGGGATAAGTTTAGCCAATGGGGTAACATAGACATTGAACAAAGTTGGATATAGCAAGGATCCCCGGGGCACCCCCCCCCATGACAGGGTGTAATGATGTGATTTGTGTTCTCCCATCACTACAGTTCTCTGTTCACTAAGAATGATCTTAGTATATTGGAGGCTTCACCTGTGATCCCCATTTCAGATAAGCGCTGGATGAGTACTGGATGGTTAACCGTATCAAATGTGGCAGAGAGGTTTAGCAAAATTAGTATTGCCTTCCCTCCTCCATCTAGCTGATTGTGGATCTCCTCGGTGGCTGCAACAAGTGCTCACTCTGTACTATGTAAGGGCCGAAATCCATGTTGGGCAGGGTCCATGCTGGTGTTTGACTCTGGGAATTGTAGCAGGACTTCATTAGGGGCTTTTTCAATAATTTTGAATGGCAACGGAAGTAAGTACGGAAGCACGTAATGACCACAAGAGGACCTTGAAGGAATACCACCAGTGCATAAGAGACACCAAACGGACCTTCATAAGAGACAAAGACCAGACCAATGCGACCAACACCAAAGAACTGTTCAACGTCATACAGCAGCTCACACCTACTTCCATCTAAAGATCAAGGCCCTCCATGACAACTTCAGCGAACCAACGACGACCACCACCCCCCTACCCACCGCCGCCGACAGGCCAACCATCACGACCTGGGATCCAGCGACTGTACAAAGCATCACAGCTACCATGAAGAAAACCCAATCTGGAGCGCTTACGGACCCTGCCCACTGCACATCTTCCATGGCGCCGCCACTGTCATTGCACCTGAACTAGGACGCACCATCAACGCCTCCCTCAGATCTGGCATCTGCCCAGATGACTGGAAACAGGCAGAGGTAAAATCCCTCTTCAAGAAACCCTCAGCTGACCAAATGGACCTGAAAAACTACCGGCCCATCTCTCTCTTCCACTTTGCTGCCAAAATCACCTAGAGACTCGGAAACACCCAGGTGACCACCTTCATAGAAGAGAACTCCATCCTGGATGCCTCCCAATCGGGATTCCGCAGCAACTACAGCACCGAGACTGCCCCCCCTCGCCGCCACTGACGACATCCGCATGCTACTTAACCAGGGACACACCGCAGCCCTCATCCTTCTAGACCTCTCCGCAGCTTTCGACACCATTTTACATCCCACTCTCAAAGCCACACTGCATGACGCGGGAATTCAAAGAGCCGCTCTTGACTGGATCCAATCTTTCCTCTTTAGCAGAACCAGAGGATTTTCCTCCCTCCGTTCCTCTCCGAACCACGGAAATCAACTGCGGAGTACCCAAGCGATCTTCGCTTAGCCCCACGCTCTTCAACATCTACATGGCTCTCCTCGCCGCCATCGTCAGACAGCACAGGCTCAGCATCATATCCTACGCCGACGATACCCAGCTTATCCTCTCGCTCAGGAAGAATCCCGAAGACACCAGTCTCTGTTTCTAGGAAGGCAGGAAGAACAGGGCAGCCTGGATGAAGGACAGCTGCCTGAAGCTAAACTCAGAGAAGACCGAGGTCCTCAACCTCGGTCCCTGCACCTCTGCCTTGGACAATACCTGGTGTTCGTTCACCTTCGGGAGCCCACCCGCCCTACAGACCATGCTCAGAATCTCAGCATTGCCCATGACTCCACCCTCTCCATGAACCACCAAATCAACGTCATCGCAACCACCTGTTTCAACTGTCTTCGCATCCTCCGTAAGACGTTCAAGTGGATCCCCTCTGACTTCAGACGACCATCACCCACACTGCCATTACCAGCAGACTGGACTATGGCAACGCCCTCTATGCCGGAATCAACAAAACTCTCCTGCAGAGACTCCAGACCATCCAGAACGCCGCTGTTAGACTCGTCCTCGGGACACCGCGCCACGAGCACATGACCCAACACCTACGAGGCCTCCACTGGCTCCCCGTCGATAAGAGGGTCATCTTCAAACTCCTCACCCACGCCTACAAGTCCCTCCACAACATAGGACCAAAATACCTCAACGAGAGAGTTTCCTTCCAGGTACCTAAGTGGAACCTCCGCTCTGCCCACCTCGCTCTGGCATCCACAGACACAAAACCCTTGGGAGAGCCTTCTCCTACATCGCAGCCAAAAACTGGAACAATCTCCCTATCAACATCAGGCGCTCCCCAACCCTGCACACGTTCAGGAAGGACCTCAAGACCTGGCTTTTCAACTGATCCGGAGCCGAGCCTCCCCCTAGCGCCTTGAGACCCTCACAGGGGAGTAACATGCTTTATAAGCCCATGATTGATTGATTGATTGATTGAAACGGCAGACAGGAGATTGGCTAATTTTGGCTAATTTTTATGCTCTGCCGGGTCGTGCAAGAGTTTTTTCAAGATGGGCTGTATTAGAGATTTTTTCCAGATACTTGGAAAGGATCCTGCGTCCATAATATTATTTAGGAGGGGTGCTAGATGGCCTGCAATAGTATTAGGGACCATATGGAGAACCATAGCTGGACAGGGGTCCAGTGGGGATCCAGATTTAGTTGACAATATAAGCATCTCCACTCAGTCAGGGGTCAAATGATTGAACTTTTTATGCGCGCATGCATAGTAGCTTCGCCCTGATAATGACTGGAGAACTCATTGTATACATTTTTTACTTTATTATAGCAAAAATGTGCTAGTTTATCACAGAGATCTGTGTTGGGGTGAGTTGCTTGCTTTCACCAAATTCTAATAAAGCAGTGACTGTTTTTAAAAGCTTTCTAACTGAGTTTTTTGCAGAACTAATTTTCAAAAAGTGTGACTTTGTTGAGATTATTGCCTCTTTATACTTGTCAATAGCTTTCCTGTAATGTCTTTTTTTCCGTTGCAGAGTAATCTTTCCTCCATGTTCGTTCTTGGGCCCTACACTTTTTCTTAAGATTCTTCCACTCGGGGTTTATCATGGGGCTGATGGTTGCTTCCTGCTATTTCGTATATAGTTTTCAGGGGCAAGCTTGGTAGTCACAGAGTCAATTCAGCCTGCAAAATTGAGGGCTGCAGAGTCGGGATCTGTATTGAAGCAGGATCTGTGGCAGCGTAAGGCCGATTCTAGGTCGAGTATTTATTTTTCGCCATTGACGCGTTGTAACGTACTATTGATGTTAGATTCTTTGAGGGACTGTCCTGGGAATGTTAACTCGAAGAATACAGCTCTGTGACCTGTCCAGGCCATAGGTAAGGCTCTGTTAAATGTAATCCGTACATAGTTGGTAAAAATACCATCAAGAGTATGGTTTCCTATGCGAGTTGGCTCTGTAAGGACTTGATTTAACTCAAACCTCTCTAGCCCATCAATTAAGTTGATGGTATCTCGGGATTCGATAGATTCTAGGTGGAAATTAAATTCACCCAGTATGGTAAAATTGGAATACTCCATGCAAGATTCCAAAACGGACTGTATGGAAGAGATGAATATGTTCCTGGGGCTAGGTGGCTGGTAAATTAAGATCCCAACTTTAAAATCCCCAGGAATATAGTAATAAAGCATCTGACGACTCTAAATGTTACAATATTAACTAAAACTAATACTTATGGCAGGAGAAGGTGCAGTTCACCTGACTGCTTATCTGGAAGACCTTGACTAAATTGTGTTATATAGACTTAGGGACAGATTTACAATAACTGGCGCATCCCCAGGGATGCGCCAGTTATTGTGCGCCGCAGCTCCGCCACCCATGGTGCGCCGCATTTACAATGCGGCGCACCATGGGGCAAAAACGGCACAGATGCGTGACGCATCTGTGCCGTAAAGGTGACGCATTGCTGGAGTTGCGTCGCAAGCGCGACGCAGCTCCAGCAAGGCTCGGGGGTGCCCTATCTGTCCAATGCTGCGTCTAGCCTTACGCCTGCTTCAAGCAGGCGCAGGGTTTTGACGCAGCATTGGCCTAAAAGTGCCTGCGTGAAATCTTGTAGATTTCACGCAGGCACTTTTGCGAGGCGCACCTGCCCCGGAACGCCAACCCTGCGCCGGAACGCCCACATGTGGCGCAGGGCTTTACAACGTGACGCATCTGCCTAGATGCGTCACGTTGTAAATAGGTCGCAGGGATGCGCCACGTTTACGCCGCCGTTGCGTGATGCAAACGTGGCTCAGGTCCAACATAAATCTGCCCCTTAACCTTTAGAGGTAGGTGAACATGTGTGAATTTGGAATCTTTTAAACTGCAGAGCCTGCAAATAATTTACATCTCTCCTACTTCTTCGACGAAAAATGTACAGAGGGAGTTGGCGACCTTGTTAGGGAGGATGAGGGTAATCTGGAACATTACGAGTGGCCAACCAGAGATGTGCCATGGGTGGCGACTCCTCCACTAAGGCGGAGGAGCGTTGCCCCACTTCTCTGCAAGCAGTTGTTATAGGAAAACTAAAATGATAATAACTAACATTATTATAATGTTAGTTTTCTGTTTTCTGGTGCAAGGTGTACTGGACTGCAAGAGCAGGGGCCAGGAGGAGGAGTGGTTGCTCCACTCTAAAGTGCACATGCCTCTTTGGCCGGCCTTCTGGGGCTGGCCAAACAGACATGCGCACTTTGCATGTTCTGCACCCAGGCTATATTACATCCTAGGTGGGGAACAGGTCGGGCCCCCATGCCCCGTCTGAGAACTGAACCTTGGCACTCAGACCAATCACAATGCTGCATTGCAGCGTTGTGATTGGCTAGGGGATTCACGAGCCTAGGAAATTCCTGGTTCTGGTTCCTGCTTCCGAGGAGCCAGAGTAGGCGGCGAGCGGACTGAGAGGCTGCGGCCGGCCAGGTGACCGGCCTGAAAATAACTTTATTTTTTATTAATTATTTAAATTTACAACACCCCCTTACCCCCGCTCCCCCTACCCTGCCACCCCCGGTAAATCAAAGCTGCCACTGGCACCACTAACAAGTAACTGCTACAGGGTCACATTCTCTCACCAGCCTACCATCGCACCAGGGGAAATGGTTTATGTTGTAAATTCCTATTTTTTTGCCCTGAGATGTGCCCTCAGTGCATACCTTTCTCCAATTTAAAATTGCAACTTTTCAATCCTTCCTAAAAATACTTGGGGAATTTATAACTTTACCCAAAATATTCCAGGACTGGAGTTACAATAGTAACTGCCAGCCGCGGCCCGTACAGGTCAGAGCAGTGGGGCCATGTGGGGGGATTTCGACAGACGACCAAAAGGGGGGAAAAATGATTTATTTCGTTTTCCATCAAGGTTGTCTGTCGAAATCCCCCCCACCTGGCCCCACCACTCTTACTTGAAAAGGGCCCCGGCTGGTAAATACGCCTCCTGGGGCTGCAACTTTGGAAGCTTTTCAACATGATGAGCTTTTCTTTAGCAAATGTTTACTTTTTTTAAATGTGTGAAGTGTTTAAAGTCCATCAGCTTTGAAACTTTAAATGACCCTCTTGCCTCTCCCCTGTTGTCTGTGTGGCTAAAATGAAAGCACCTAGATACTGATGAAACTCTCTCGCTCTCTCATTGCTGGATAGTCACTTCTCTACTTTCTTTGTAATAACTTTCTGTACCTCGTGACAGTAAACAAATTAAGATGTGTCAAGTCCTTCAAAGGATCCTGCTAATTGGAATACCTTCTATCGCACTGCTGAGACACCAGAGAACACTAGATAAGAAGCTGCAGCTGAGTACATTTCTACTAGTCAGATAAATTATCAGCCCTTTACACTAATCCATGGGGAATTTCTGCATGCCTTGGGCTATTGTGTCTATGATAAAATCGTATCCTGCAATGTTGATGGTAAATATAGCATAACTTCATATAAACCATCGTGGAAGCGGGGAGGAGCAGCATGGATCACACAAAAGCAACTGCCCCCGCTGTTGCAGCCAGCAATATATACATTTGCATCCTTAATCCTTAATAGATAGTATTAGAATAAATAAGATGTATAAAATAAATTACAGAGTAAATGAAAAAGTAAAGTTTTGAAAATAATGTACGGAACTTTTATCCAACTACTCATATTTCTTATGATGAGCTACACACAAATACAGTTATGGTTGTTACTGACATGTGTACGAATGAATTCGTAGAGCGACTTTTGCAGATACAGTCATCAGCAAGTTTGCGTCTGAAAAAAAGTTCATAGGTGAATATTGGTTTAGGATAAGACCAACATCAAATCAACAACCATCGGTGATAAAGTAATTTCCCCAGGGTTTGTAACAATACTCAGCACACAGGGAATATGGAGTCTATGGTGCCTCTCAGTTTGATGCATCATTTCAATAAAACTAATTATTGAACTTGAACTGGTTTGACAAATATTCCCACTGCTGCATAATAAGAGGATCTTCACTTTTAAGTCTTGCTTATTAGGCTAACAATGTATTACAGCAAATGCCCTTTACGGCTGTTTGTAATAACAACATCTCTTTTATTTCAACATGTTTTATTGTTTTTTTAGTGGTTGTGGTGCAGAGCATTAAGCAAGATACAGGCTTACAAGTATGTTGTATCATCTCACAATGTCATAGTCAAGATGCATTGCACAGCGGGTAAATTATAGTGGCTGACAAGAGGGCTCCTTGTAAAATCCAGTTAAATAGCGGCTGGTGAAAAAAGTTTAAATCCTGCTATGTTATACTAGAATTGTTAGCATAAGTCTAAGCTGAAAGACATTTGATAGGCAAGTGGCCTGGTGCAGCCATCATGAGATCAAGTGTAAGTCGTGTTGATGTCATCAAGCATGCTCCAACCTGGTCTAGCTAATGTAGTAGTATAGCTTTATTTCGATACGGTACATATCATAAAAGCAGTACAAAACATGAATAAAAACAATACAAAGATGCATAATAAAAAATACCGTAGGGAATCATAATAAAAACAGTGGGATACAGGTTACACATTTAAGATAGCCTTACAGATATTTACACTAGTATCTAGAACAGGTCACGAAAAAATCACATTACTGGATCAATTGCTTTCTTACAGATCTTATACGCCATGCCCAGCCAAGAAATTTTGCCATGCAGCATGCAAAGAATGGGCGGGCATCAGAGCGCAGTATACGTAGGGCTTCTAGATGTGATCTTGTTCCTAGACTCCTACACAAGGGCTTTAGCCATTTCGATCTAGGAGCTGCATAAACACTGCACTCAAACAAGAAGTGGGCGACAGACTAAACCCTTGAATCACAAAATGGACAAAACGGAACCGTTTGGAAAGGAGGATTCCAAGAGGAAGTTAACAATCCTAAGGGGAGAGCACCCACCCTGAATTTGAAGTATAATGATCTGTCTCCAGAGTTGTGAATTAAATCCAGATAAGGTTCCCTGAGGGGGAGCTCCTTGACTAGTAAGAACTGGGCAACAGATTTGCAATGGTTGGAGTTACGCATTCTGTTGTTTTTTACCCATAACCAGTAAACGTTCTTTAGGAACTGCTTGGGCGGTGCTGTTTTGTTGACCCAGGCATCTCCTAATCCTAGCTCATAGAGCAATCGTTTTAACTCCCTGAACCAGGGTACCTTATTGCAACCTGGGAGAGACAACAAATCTTTCAAGGCATCAGCGTAACTACACAATTCTGGGACATTCCATACCCGGGACCAAAGTAGCAAGGGGCGTAGTTTTGCTTGCTCACAAATTGGGCGAGTACCTGCATCCAGCAAGAGAGGGATTGTAGGAGTACTGTGGGGTAGCCTCATCAGATCTTTATGGAAGTTGTTTTCAAGATGGGCCAAGGTATCGACTCTCTGCGTGCCCCACAGTTCTGCGCCATATAGAGCTGCGCTTACAACCCTTGCTCTGTAGATATCTAGCACTGCCCCAATTGGTTTCAAGGAAGATGCTCGTTGTTCCTTGAGCAAGGCTCCTGTGACCCTTTTATGGGTCAGAAACACCTTTTGGTGGTGTGCCTTCCAACACATTGAGTCACACAGACGTATTCCCAGGTAGTCAAATTCTTTGACTCTCTCCAGAGGGATGGAGTCTAAAACGGGTGGGACGACGGATTTCTTGGGGGGGTTAAGGACAAGGAATTTGGTCTTGCTTATATTTATAGCTAAACCCCTGATGTCACAAAAGGATTTAAAGCTAGAGAGCAATTTCTGGATGCCCGCTGGGGATTTCGAGATCAGGAGGGTGTCATCCGCAAACAGGAGCGTTGGGACTTTTCTCCCCGCCAGAGTGGGTGCATCCGCAGGATGTTGCAGCAGATGCTCCACCACTCCGTTTACATAAAGAGAAAACAGAGTGGGGGCAAGCACACACCCCTGGCGGACGCCCCTGTCTACTGGGATGCGAGATGTTTTTTCTCCCTGGACACCCCACCTGATCTGGGCGAAATTGTCTTCATGGAATTTTTTAAGCAAGAACAATAGGTAGGTGGGTAACCCTAATCCATCAAGGACATTCCATAGTAGTGCCCGCGGGACCAGGTCGAAGGCCGTTCTCAAGTCTATAAAGACTAGATATAACGTGCCCCCTCCCAGCACCACCACCTTCCAATATATCATTAGAAGGCGGAATGTTTGCTCTATGGTGCCTATCCCTGTTCTAAAGCCTGCCTGGAAATCGGACAGGATCTTTCCCTCATCGGCCCACTGCAAAATCCTATCCAGTACCACTTTCCCCGCAACCTTCTGTGTTGAATCCAACAAACTTATAGGGCGATAGTTGGCTGGGTCGTCCCTGATGCCTTTCTTAAAAAGGTTTACAAAAAGGGGGTGGTGAGGGACAGAGTCTCTGAATTAAACAGAAAGCTCTCACCCAGTCAAAAGATCAGGGCTAGATCCAACACCGTTTTTTAGCTCACTGCACCATCCCAGTTTCAGAACCTGACTGTATGCAAATTAGTCTGTTCCTGTCCCAGTGCATGATGGGAACAGGACAAACCAAACTACAGAAGCCAATTCTTACACTGGGAAGGAAACAAGCTCCCGGGGACCGGTTTCTGGCATTACAGCCGTCTTCGGCCCGGTTTGCTTGAATCCTGATGGTGCAAGGGGTAGTTTGGTCTGCCCTGTTCCCATGATGCACTGGGCCAGGGACAGACTAATTTGCATGTAGCCAGGTTCTGAGCTGGGATGGTGCAGTGAGCTAAAAAACGGTGATGGATCAAGCCCTGATCTGTTGACTGGGTAGGAGTTTTCTGCTTCATTCAGATACTCTGTCCATCACCACCCCCTTTTCTGAATCGTTTTGTCCACCATAAACGTGGAAGGGTATGCTCAGACATGAGTCCCTTGCTCAATGCACCATCAGGATTCAAGCAAGCCGGGCCGAAGACGGCTGTAATGCCAGAAACCGGTCCCCGGAAGCTTGTTTCCTTTCCAGTAAAAGAATTGGCTTGGTAGTTTGGTCTGCCCTGTTCCCATGATGCACTGGGCCAGGGACAGACTAATTTGCATGTAGCCAGGTTCTGAGCTGGGATGGTGCAGTGAGCTAAACAACGGTGATGGATCAAGCCCTGATCTGTTGACTGGGTAGGAGTTTTCTGCTTCATTCAGATACTCTGTCCATCACCACCCCCTTTTCTGAATCGTTTTGTCCACCATAAACGTGGAAGGGTATGCTCAGACATGAGTCCCTTGCTCAATGCACCATCAGGATTCAAGCAAGCCGGGCCGAAGACGGCTGTAATGCCAGAAACCGGTCCCCGGAAGCTTGTTTCCTTTCCAGTAAAAGAATTGGCTTGGTAGTTTGGTCTGCCCTGTTCCCATGATGCACTGGGCCAGGGACAGACTAATTTGCATGTAGCCAGGTTCTGAGCTGGGATGGTGCAGTGAGCTAAACAACGGTGATGGATCAAGCCCTGATCTGTTGACTGGGTAGGAGTTTTCTGCTTCATTCAGATACTCTGTCCATCACCACCCCCTTTTCTGAATCGTTTTGTCCACCATAAACGTGGAAGGGTATGCTCAGACATGAGTCCCTTGCTCAATGCACCATCAGGATTCAAGCAAGCCGGGCCGAAGACGGCTGTAATGCCAGAAACCGGTCCCCGGAAGCTTGTTTCCTTTCCAGTAAAAGAATTGGCTTGGTAGTTTGGTCTGCCCTGTTCCCATGATGCACTGGGCCAGGGACAGACTAATTTGCATGTAGCCAGGTTCTGAGCTGGGATGGTGCAGTGAGCTAAAAAACGGTGATAGATCAAGCCCTGATCTGTTGACTGGGTAGGAGTTTTCTGCTTCATTCAGATACTCTGTCCATCACCACCCCCTTTTCTGAATCGTTTTGTCCACCATAAACGTGGAAGGGTATGCTCAGACATGAGTCCCTTGCTCAATGCACCATCAGGATTCAAGCAAGCCGGGCCGAAGACGGCTGTAATGCCAGAAACCGGTCCCCGGAAGCTTGTTTCCTTTCCAGTAAAAGAATTGGCTTGGTAGTTTGGTCTGCCCTGTTCCCATGATGCACTGGGCCAGGGACAGACTAATTTGCATGTAGCCAGGTTCTGAGCTGGGATGGTGCAGTGAGCTAAAAAACGGTGATGGATCAAGCCCTGATCTGTTGACTGGGTAGGAGTTTTCTGCTTCATTCAGATACTCTGTCCATCACCACCCCCTTTTCTGAATCGTTTTGTCCACCATAAACGTGGAAGGGTATGCTCAGACATGAGTCCCTTGCTCAATGCACCATCAGGATTCAAGCAAGCCGGGCCGAAGACGGCTGTAATGCCAGAAACCGGTCCCCGGAAGCTTGTTTCCTTTCCAGTAAAAGAATTGGCTTGGTAGTTTGGTCTGCCCTGTTCCCATGATGCACTGGGCCAGGGACAGACTAATTTGCATGTAGCCAGGTTCTGAGCTGGGATGGTGCAGTGAGCTAAAAAACGGTGATGGATCAAGCCCTGATCTGTTGACTGGGTAGGAGTTTTCTGCTTCATTCAGATACTCTGTCCATCACCACCCCCTTTTCTGAATCGTTTTGTCCACCATAAACGTGGAAGGGTATGCTCAGACATGAGTCCCTTGCTCAATGCACCATCAGGATTCAAGCAAGCCGGGCCGAAGACGGCTGTAATGCCAGAAACCGGTCCCCGGAAGCTTGTTTCCTTTCCAGTAAAAGAATTGGCTTGGTAGTTTGGTCTGCCCTGTTCCCATGATGCACTGGGCCAGGGACAGACTAATTTGCATGTAGCCAGGTTCTGAGCTGGGATGGTGCAGTGAGCTAAAAAACGGTGATGGATCAAGCCCTGATCTGTTGACTGGGTAGGAGTTTTCTGCTTCATTCAGATACTCTGTCCATCACCACCCCCTTTTCTGAATCGTTTTGTCCACCATAAAACGTGGAAGGGTATGCTCAGACATGAGTCCCTTGCTCAATGCACCATCAGGATTCAAGCAAGCCGGGCCGAAGACGGCTGTAATGCCAGAAACCGGTCCCCGGAAGCTTGTTTCCTTTCCAGTAAAAGAATTGGCTTGGTAGTTTGGTCTGCCCTGTTCCCATGATGCACTGGGCCAGGGACAGACTAATTTGCATGTAGCCAGGTTCTGAGCTGGGATGGTGCAGTGAGCTAAAAAACGGTGATGGATCAAGCCCTGATCTGTTGACTGGGTAGGAGTTTTCTGCTTCATTCAGATACTCTGTCCATCACCACCCCCTTTTCTGAATCGTTTTGTCCACCATAAACGTGGAAGGGTATGCTCAGACATGAGTCCCTTGCTCAATGCACCATCAGGATTCAAGCAAGCCGGGCCGAAGACGGCTGTAATGCCAGAAACCGGTCCCCGGAAGCTTGTTTGCTTTCCAGTAAAAGAATTGGCTTGGTAGTTTGGTCTGCCCTGTTCCCATGATGCACTGGGCCAGGGACAGACTAATTTGCATGTAGCCAGGTTCTGAGCTGGGATGGTGCAGTGAGCTAAAAAACGGTGATGGATCAAGCCCTGATCTGTTGACTGGGTAGGAGTTTTCTGCTTCATTCAGATACTCTGTCCATCACCACCCCCTTTTCTGAATCGTTTTGTCCACCATAAAACGTGGAAGGGTATGCTCAGACATGAGTCCCTTGCTCAATGCACCATCAGGATTCAAGCAAGCCGGGCCGAAGACGGCTGTAATGCCAGAAACCGGTCCCCGGAAGCTTGTTTCCTTTCCAGTAAAAGAATTGGCTTGGTAGTTTGGTCTGCCCTGTTCCCATGATGCACTGGGCCAGGGACAGACTAATTTGCATGTAGCCAGGTTCTGAGCTGGGATGGTGCAGTGAGCTAAAAAACGGTGATGGATCAAGCCCTGATCTGTTGACTGGGTAGGAGTTTTCTGCTTCATTCAGATACTCTGTCCATCACCACCCCCTTTTCTGAATCGTTTTGTCCACCATAAACGTGGAAGGGTATGCTCAGACATGAGTCCCTTGCTCAATGCACCATCAGGATTCAAGCAAGCCGGGCCGAAGACGGCTGTAATGCCAGAAACCGGTCCCCGGAAGCTTGTTTGCTTTCCAGTAAAAGAATTGGCTTGGTAGTTTGGTCTGCCCTGTTCCCATGATGCACTGGGCCAGGGACAGACTAATTTGCATGTAGCCAGGTTCTGAGCTGGGATGGTGCAGTGAGCTAAAAAACGGTGATGGATCAAGCCCTGATCTGTTGACTGGGTAGGAGTTTTCTGCTTCATTCAGATACTCTGTCCATCACCACCCCCTTTTCTGAATCGTTTCTTAAAAATAGGCACAACTTCTGCACCCCTCCAACAGTCAGGAAAAGATCCTCCTAGTAGAGCCTCATTTAAAAGTGAAGCGATTAATCTGCTCCACACTGCTGGGTGGGATTTCAGTAGGTCACCTGGAATACCGTCGGGACCTGGGGCCTTATTGGGGACAATGCTCCTAATAGCTCTTTCAACTTCCTGGCTAGTGAAAGGGACGTCAATAGCAAGGGGATTAACTGTTATGTTGGACAAGGATCCAGGACATGGAAGAGACAAGCCCAGTGCAGCAGAATAAAGCTTGGAGAAGTGGGCAAACCAAGCATCACCCGGGATATTACAGGTTATTTGCTGATCAATGGGCTTATTCCTTGCTCTTAGGAGATTCCAAAACCCTTTGGAGTCCTTCATGCTACTAGCTTCGGTTAGGTCACACCAGAAGTGATAATCATGAGCCTCCTTTGCCTCAGCCACTATTTTTTTGTAGGATTTCCTTGCGGAACTAATAGCGGCTTGATCCCTACTCTTTACCGCAGCAATAAGCTCCCCCTTAGCAATACGACATTTAGGGGAATACCATTTGTCTCTAGCATTGGAGTCACTTTTAGAAACCACCCTGGGCTTAGTATATTGAATAATAAACAGTTTGCTCAGTGCTACTATGGTCTCTGAAAACAGTGATAAGACTTTTGTACTGGATGGGCTTAAAGCGTCAAGCCGAGGCTCCACCACAGACAAGATGGTCCCGGCTTGCGCCAACCTTGCCTCGTCTGCTTTAACTTTTGCCCACTTCAAACGCCTGCCATAATTGGACGGAACAATTTCATGGGATGACTTCCAGATATGGACTTGCTTATCGTACTTCTTAGTTTGCCAAAGGGAAGAAAGGATTAGGCAAAGGGGATTATGATCACTATCACAGGATGCTACAACCTCCATGTCTAAATGAAAGGGCCAAAGGTTATAATTCAAGATAATAAAATCAATTCTAGAGGTACAGCCCGTTCTGTTATAAGTGTGAGCACCCATAAGGTCCGATTTTGATCGACCATTCACTGACCTCAGGTTGTGTTCCAAACATAGTGCATTGATGTCTATCGCACTTTGTGTCCATTTGGGAATCGGGTCAAGGGACAGGATCGGGATACCCCTTCTTGCGTCTTCTTCAAAGGAATCCAAAATATCTTCTTTTGCCAAGGGTTCAAAACAACAATTAAAGTCGCCTGCAAGGAGAATATAGGAGTCGATCTTGCAAGCAGCTAGGTCGTTGCTAAGGCCTGTCTGAGGTAGGCTTGATGTCCCGCTCCTGGCGCCCCTCAGATATAGGTTAAAAACCTCTAACATCCTTCCCCCCTGACAATGTATTGAGATCCTCTGCAGGTCGGGAGAGTGTGTGGACCTATGGCTCACCTTTAGACCCAGAGCAATGCTGACCCATATTAAAAGGCCTCCAGACGGGCGACCCTTTGAACCCCTTTGTTGGAGAGCTGGGACAAAATAGGTGGTAAATCCTACTCTATATTTTGGTTCCTGAGTCCAGGTTTCTTGCAGGATACAAATGTCAAATGGCTCTAAGAACACATTCCATTCTGGATTATCAAAGTTCCGATTTAGCCCTGCCACATTCCAGCTTACAATCTTTAACGGGGGTGCAGCCATGGTAGATTGGCTGGGAGAGTGAGCAGATGCAGATGGTATAGGCACAGGCACTAAGGGTAACCTTTCTATAGGCTCATCTAGGGAAATTTTGTGGGAAGTTATAGGGACCATAATTCCCTAAGGCTGGGTTCCTACAGATAGTGTGGCCTGGTTGGGGGCCTTGGGTAAAATGTGGGAGGGTGCCAACTGGTCATCCCTACCTTGTGGACTAAAAGCTCCCAGATCAATCAGCTCAGCTAGATCTACGCTGCTCGCGGCTATCGACCCCCCCTCAGAAATAGGGCTATATGATGTCCTTACTAAGCCAGAAGGGTGAACAGTAACTAAGGATTCAATACCTACAGAAAGGGAATCGGAACGCCCATGGGCTGGCAAAGATAGTGCATTGTTAGCTATGTGGAAACCAGAGTGCCTGGAGAGTCAATCTACTTCCTCCAGGCCTCCGAATCTATTTGAGATTGGGAAACCATTCCAATGTGAAAGAGGATCCACCTGATGGTTTTGGCGGTTTCTCCTTGGTTGATAGCAAACTAATGACCAGTTGTCCGTCTGATTATACATGGATCGTGGGGGATAAAAAAAGGACAATGGCCTCGGGATGACAGAGGACCCTTCACTGCAGGGCCACGAACATATATGCTGAGCCGTGTGTGGATCATCAAAAGTTACAACTATACAATCCCCCGCATTTGTTTTCCTAGTTGGGCCCACCCAGGAGGTTCTGCGCACCATGAGAACTTTACTTCTACGGCCATTGGGAATAGGTCTGTTGACATTAAGCCAATGCATTATTTTATTTTTCATGGACCAATGATTTTCATATTGGCCGCTACTAATCTGAGGAACTCCCGTCAGCACAACTACAAAGTCGTTGGCTTCCGGGGGAAGGTCAATATAGCCCCCTCTAAAGTTATTCTTTACCTGGAAATCCTGGGTAGGCGGTAAAGTCGCCTCGCCAAGCTGGGGTTTTGAAGTTGTACCAGATTTAGTGTTAGCAGGTAAGTGGGTGGAAGCCCGTTTGGGGGCCTTAGGGATTGTGGCAGTTGACATTTGGTCCACGGCCACAGTCCTCGGTTTGGGGACCGGGCGTGCAGTGCTAGGTAGTGTAAGCAGACTTTGGTGTACTTGTGGTGTAGGAGCTGGAGGAATGGCATCAGCTACAAGGAGGCCCTGATTCTCAAGACTTCTCAAACCGAGAGTGGCCAGAGCAATAATGCTCTTTTCCATCTCAAGTAAATTATTTTCGATTCGTGAGAGTCTGAGATCTAGAGGGGAAAGAAGCTTTTTAAGGGATTCCCATACCAGATCTATAAATTCCCTATCGTTGTTGCCCAATCCATCTATCTGTAAACTTTCAGTGTCTGGGGAGGTACCAGGTGATTGCTCGGTGGTTGACCCCGCCCCACCTCCCTCCGTTGGGGGCTGCTTCCCAAGGGGCCGGACACCTTTGGCAGTAGGTGTCGAGCCTTTCGTCAGTGCCAAGTGTTGCGACACCACGACTTTCGCCTTCTTCCGTGAATAAGCGGAACGAGAGCGAGGCTTCCGGTTTGGTTAGGTAGCACTAGGGGCATTAAAAACCACTGGAGGGGGAAGGATGGTAGTAACATTCTGAGTGCAAGAGGTGGCAGGTACACTTACTTCCACTAGGTTTGGTTGTTGGACATGGTGTGGGGAAGGCACAAATGGGAGCGGGGTCGGATGAACCTCAGCCTGTGAAATTATACAATGGGGAATGAGAGGGCGCTCTGGAGTAACTGCCACAGCTATGGGGCCCAAGGAAGATTTTTTGGAGGTAGCTATAACTTCAGACAATCTTCTAGCAGCTGCCAACTCAAGAGATACCCGAGTTTGGAGCTTGGATATTTCCTGATCAATGGCAAAATTAGTGCGAGTAATGAAGTCATCCATTGGACCACTAATTGGATGACCACCTTTTGAGGCCTTGCTCCTGGTTATTCTAGAACACATATCTTAAGCGGGGGGCGAGGCCGGGCAACAAATATTATGTGGAATGGAGGGCGAAGAGTTAAGCTTTGTGATCCTCTGTAATAGGGAACAATGGGCGAAAGAGGATGGGCCAGTCCAGTCCGCTCAGTCCTCGAACGGCCTCAAACGGCCCGCTCTTTGCCCGGTCTTCGCCCGAGCTGCGTCCCGCGCTGCGGGAGTATGTGATTATTTTATAGGAGGAGTATTTGAGCAGGGGGCGGGCCAGCAGGGAGAGCGGACCGTCAGCTGTTTCCTGGTCTCGCAGGGACTCCTGGTAGCTGGAGTCCCTGCACGCTCGCAGCCCCGCCGAGCCTCACGCCCAGACCGCCTTAGGAGCCTCCTTAATGCCCGCTATGCAAACCTGGTCGAAGCGGCACCCGCGAAGCTAATGTCCAAATATGGTGGATGCTCATAAAAGACATAAGAAGAAAGGAAAGGGAGGGCTGGGGAGCGGAGGAATGGGGAAAAGAGAGTGGAACTGTAATGTGATTTAAGTGCCAGTATCAAGTATCCATTTCCATCGGTGTTCAGAATTGGTGTTTCATTTTTTATGTCCTGTGCAGGTTTCCTATGTGTGATTGGGTGTAGGGGATTTAAGGGCTTTTACTTTTCTATAAATAAATATTACAACTGTTCGAGAGTTTCCTTGCTTGTTTAGGAGTGGGATTTGGAGTACAGTAGATTGCCTGTACCTCTAATGGCGCAAAACCGGGCTAACCCTTTTATAAATTATATATGAGATGTGTTTTTACATTCGGGTAGTACTGCACTGTTTTACAGTTGAGTCTTCCACATCAATAAATGGTGCCATAGGCTCTCTTCGCAGAAAGACTATTCAATATCTACTCTTCAGAAATTAAGACTACTACCCGGCAATTTAAAGGCTCTTTACAAAATCAGAGTAGGATTAAAGTATCAGTCTTGTGCCGTATTCTGAAGAGGAACCGTAATAGAATCTTGAGACAAGTAAGGAAGTGGCCAGAGAACCAAGAGCTCCAAAGTAAACTGAAGATTATAAATAGAGACTACTAGAGGGTAATTTGGGAAGAGAAATTAACAACAAAGCAAAACCTCGGGGAAAGAGCGCTGTATAATAGTAAAAATGAAAATCTCTAGAGATTTTTGGAGAATGATTAACAGCTTAAATAGGGCTCAAATGGCAATCACAACTTCAACTTTAACGGAGATCAGGCTGGGTCGGTTTTTTAACAAAACATTTTAATCAAGTTCTGGAGACTAATGTACTTTACAACCAAGAAATCGAAAGTAAAAACTGAATGGAGCAGCTAAATCCAAGTGAGGGTACACTTAATTTCTCAGAAGTATGCAAATTTATTAAAATAAGTAGACAAGATTGGGCACCTGATCTGAACGGAATCCCACAAGCCCCTTATAGGGCAGATTCGAACTTTTGGGCAGGAAACCTGATGAAAGTTTACAATAATGCACTTCAGCGAGAAGATTATACCGGATTTGTGGAACGGCTCTATAATAACACTCATTTTTAAAGGGGGAGACTCAACCAGAAAATGATCACCTTATCATGTTGCAAGATACCGTGGCAAATCTTTTCGCAGGGATCCTCTTGACCGAATTATCACATTAAGGGCCCGATTACAATCTGGGTCGGAAAGCTCTCCGAAAGAGCCGGAACCGGAGTGTTTTCTGACCGAGCCGGACTCCTGCAGTCCGCCAGGGCAAGTACGATGCGGCCGCATGCTGCCGGACTCTGATTATGTCCCAGTTATACTTCCATAGAAGTCAATGGGAGCCGGTCGTAAGACACTTACATGGACTACCATTGACTGAATGGGCACTCTCGCACAAAGGCACCCCCTAAAGTGGGTACGCATCGGTGCCATCCGCACCTGACATGCCTGCGTTGGGGAGACCCTTGGATCTCCCCCTGTGTCTGAGTCATAAGGCTACGGGTGACAGTGGGACCGACGCGGACCCCCAAAGGCAACATCCCGGACGTTTTGCGAGCCGGAAAATTCACCTCGAACCTTCTGTCAGACGCGTGCATTGTACTGGCTCGGCCGTAAATTGCATCCATTGCACGGCACGGTTTGCTTACGGACGAGACGTATGGAGCGGTTCGAATCCGCAAACTATTCGGTCAGTGAATTTTGCATCGCTCTTACAGCTGTACGAGTCGGGCGGAAAATACGCGTAAGGCTTGTACTTTTCCCAGCCGGATCGCATTCGGTGCCCTTCCGCCTCAGATCGGAATTGGGACCTAAGCGGTAGAAAGACAGATTATCCCTCCAAATCAATCGGGGTTTGTTCAAGGGTCAGGAATGGCAACCAATATTTTAGAACTCTCAGTAATCATAGATGATTACAAGTTAACTAATCAACCAATCTACCTTTGTTTTGTAGATTTAAAGTCAGCATTCAACTGCGTACAGCTCTACCTTCTCTGGCAAAAGCTGTTAAAATTAGACATACTTGCTTGTCTTTTAAAAGCAATCCAGTTGTTGTATTCTGACTCCCGGGTAAGGGTGAAAATAGGTAATGTTTCTTTCCTGTCTAGGAAATTTGAAACCTCCAAAGGATTGAAGCAAGGGTGTGTTTGTGCTCCATACCTATTTAATCTATTTTTGTCTGAACTATCGCAACACGTATTAGGTAAATGGGCGTCCTCCCAAGCTAAGAAACAAGCACATATCAAATTTTTTATATGTCGATGATGTGATCTTGTTAAGTCAAACAAAGATTGGCCTGCAACAACTTATTGACACAATACCAAACTATTCATTAGTTAATGGCATGGTTATAAATGAGAAAAAACAAAAGTGATGAAAGTAAGCAACAGGATACAAAAAAAGCATAAGTGTTACTTACAAGGCCACCAGTTGGACAGGTCAGAACACACAGATACCTTGGAGCACTACAGACGATGTTGGATTCTGACAGCCTTTCTGTGCCGGTTTTTCTGACACAGAAAGGCTGTGAGAATCTGATTTTGGGGGCCCTCATCAGGGCCCTAATGGGTGCAAGGCATCCAGATGGCAGGCACCTTTGCTCTTTACAATGAGAACATGCATTATGTTTGGAATTTTATGTTATCTTAGCCCAACTTGTGGAGCGCAACAGCTGCCTCAGAGGAAGCTGTTGCGTGAGCTGAGCTGCGAAGAGGCGTCCCGGCGCTGACTGCAGCAAGACTGAAAATTAGAGCCTAAACCGAAGGGAAGAGATGAGTTTTGATTGCCTTCCTAAACGTCAGATAGTTCTGCAGATTGTGAATATGGAGGGGAAGGGTATTCCAGAGCTCAGCCGCTAAGTTGCGTAAAGATCCTCCCCCGCCTCGTAGACGTTTTACCCGCAGGACAAGAGCCAGGCATAGTAGCCCCATAGAGCGCAGATGGCACGTGGGTGTGTATGGTACCAATAGCTCAGTCAGAATACATGGGGAAGAAAGTTTCAGAATTTTGAAGGCCAGGCAGAGAGCTTTGAATTCTATGTGCTTGGCCATAGGCAGCCAGTGTAACCGTTGAATCTCACCAGAAGTGGGGTGCCTTCTAGGGAGTCCAAGAAGAATTCTGGCAGCCTTATTTTGAATCCTTTGTAAGCGCATGATCTCTGCTTTATTAGCCCCCAGAAAAAGCAAAAAGGCATAGTCAAGCCTTGACAGTATGGTCGCCTGAACAATCAATTGTTTGGTGGGCGGGTCAAAATTACCCAAAAGGGGTTTCAATCCCCGGAGTAGGTCAAAACACGTGTCTGCTATTTTCTTGGTCTGGTCCTGAAAACTGAGGGTTGAATCCATCCATACCCCTAGGTTTTTCACCCCCGACTAAGGGGTGGGTGCGCTCCCTAGGGTGTTTGGCCACCAGTTCTCACTCCATAGCTCGATGGCTTTTCCCACCAACAACACCTCTGATTTATTAGCATTAGGCTGGAGGCAGTTGGCGGTCATCCACTCAGCGACCACTGCCAGCCCGCTACTAAATTTAGGGGCATCCTACGTAGAATCGTCGGAGAGAACTACCACCAGCTGTGTTTCATCGGCATAAGGGACAATTGGTAGACCCCTATCCCTGGCTATCACTGCCAGAGGTTGTAAGTACAAATTAAAGAGTACGGGACTCAGGGCAAAGACCTGTGGCACACCCTGGCCAATATACTGGACACGTGAGAGGAAAGGCAGGGCAAACACCTGGAAAGTTCTGTCACAAAGGAAAGATCTGTACCATTACAAGGCAGAACCACTGATTCCGGCCTCCTCCAGATGATTTAGTAGGATCTGGAGGGATACAGTGTTGAAAGCAGCACTGAGATCTAACAGGATCAGTGCCGCGGTGTTACCAGCATCTAGAATGGTCTGCAGATGCAGGAGCGCTGTCTCCATACTGTGCCCTGGGCGGAAGCCGTTTTGCATGGGATCCAGGATGCCGTTGGTGTTCAAGAATACTGTATGGGTGGTATTAATGTGTGACTCAGTGATTTTAGCTGCCCAAGGTAGAAGAGAAATTGGGCCGAATTTTTCTAATTTCGCTGGATCCCGTGATGGTTTTTTAAGAAGAGGGACTACCATTGCCTGTTTCCATTGCCTAGGAACTGTTGCTGTGGAGAGGGAGGTATTGATCAACTGGCACAGAGGTGCCAAGACCACAGACAGTGATTTAAAAAACTGGTCAGGCTTCAGAGGGTCTACAGGAGAGTCAGATTTAATTTTGCAGCAGAGCAGATGGAGCTCATCCTGATAAACATGGGGACAAGCCGTAAGAGTATGAGTGGTAGGGGGTCTGGGTACAGGACTGAGACAGGCAGGGGCCTAAGAGAAGGACTTATATATAGTCTCCACTTTTGTAACAAAAAAAGTAGTGAGGGCCTCACAATGCTTCTCAGACGTGATCACAGAAGCCGTGGGAGTTTTCCTAAGTTTGAAATCATTAGCATTTTAAAGATGCACTTGGTTGGATTGCTACTAGACTCAATTTCCTTAGCAAAGTAGGTAGCACGCTCAGCTTGTATAGCCCGATGATAACTTTTGATGGCAGTCCGATAACATCTCTTGGCCAGCAGGTCATAGTACCTTCTCCAAGCCCGCTCCAATTTTTTACATGCTTTATGCATTACCGCCAGTCTGTCGGAAAACCAAGGGTTGGAGTAAGAGATGCAGCACTTGGACCATTTTGCCGGAATGAGAGAGTCCAATGCTTGAAGAATCCAGTCTCAAAAGTTTTTGTGTGCTGTATCTGGATCTGTAGATAACTTGGGAAATTCTAGAGCAAGAAGGGCGTGGAATTGCTCGAGGTTCAGCTTACCCCAAGGGAGATTACATGTGGATTTTCATCGGGCCAACAGACCGGAGTCGGCGTGCTAACAGTAAGGGATAGGATGTTAGAAAAAACGGGGTCTAGCAAGTGGCCTGCAGCATGGGTAGGACCTGGAACTAGTTGGTTTAATTGACAGGCTGCAAGGTCTACGAGGAAGCTGCTGATATCTATCTCTGTATGATCATCAAAGTGCAAATTCAGGTCCCTAAAATGGTGAAGTTAGCTGATCTCATAGCCAGTGCACTGGTGACCTCAATAAGTGCAGATTTAAACTCCTTGGCAGGTCCATGAGGGCGGTAGACTAGCAGCCCCAATATAGTGTAATTAGCACTAAAGGAAATCGCAAAGTGTCCACATTCCCAGCCAGCCACGGGCTCTTTAACAAATGTGCAGCCGTAACAATATTTAAAAATGGGCGCGATGCCCCCGCCACTCGACATCCTGTTTAAGGTCGCAATACTGTAACCGTGCGGTAGCGCTAAGCCTGGCTCCACAACCATATCGTCGGAGAATCAGGTTCCTGTCAAGAAGAAAACATCAAGCGATTCATCCTGTATTAAGTCATATACAGAAATGCATGCTCCCATTGTAATGAATAGGATTGTGTTCGGTCGCATCCTAATTGCTGGTTTGGGATCGCCTACATGAGGTCGGTCAGTCCCACTTCCAGAACGATGTAGAACGGACTCAGGTCCATCTGACATCAAATTCAGGCCCATAGTATACAATTACAGATCCATTGTATTTTATTGAATATATATGTATGTAGGTAACCTAATCATATGAGATGCTAAAATATTTTCCAATAAGTTGCTTAATTTTCACTTTTTCTTAGCCATTGAAGTCTTGCATATGAGACGTGATTTAGCATACATATCAAAAGATGATTATTGTGCATTTCTTGATAACCATTGACTCCTTGATAGCTGCTTGCATATTAAAAAAGTTGGTTTTAAACTGCGACTCTGAAATCTTTGTATATACTTGTATAAAGTGTTGGCTGATTATTTTCATTGTACTTAATTGTATAACATGATTGTTTTAATGATTTCTTATTGTACGATTTTAATTAATCAACAATAAATGTACTTACTTACTTACATTCAGATAATATTACTTTACCTACCAGTGTTAAAATCATATCAAAAGAAACCATTATTATTATAATTAAACATTAGGAAAATTATCATCAGCAGGTCACATCCAACACAGCAATCACGTTCCACTGTTGTGCTCACAAATGTACCCCATTTGAAAGACGAGAAATGTTGTAAGGCTTCTGGCTAGGCGAAAGCAATAACATGCACTCACTACAAGTTTAAAAGACGTAAAGGCTCAAATTGGGGTCATAGCTCCACCATTTGCCCAGAGAGAGTTATATATGTTTGGGATGTTTGTGATGTGACATGGTCACATGTTAGATCTTGCCTGGTGTAGCATAGGAGCTGACCCTGAAATACATAATGGGGCCAGTTTCAGGGTAGACAGCATAGAGGTGCCACACAATTTAGGAGTATGATTGACTTTGGCTTTGGAAAAAGTGCATTAACAGAGACTGAAGTGCATGGTTGTTACTACATGTGGTAGTGTGTATGAAGAAGGAAGACTAGCAGTTGGTAGTTTAAGCATCCTAAGGTAGCAGCTGCTTGGAAGAGTGTAAGTACTACTAGGAGGAGTAGCACATCTTCTAGCATTGACAATATCTTGGACAATATGTTGAAGACACATCTAGTTCAGGTCCTATCAAAGAGGAAGATATTAACAGGTATACAAATGGTGTTTCTATGACCTGAACTTCTGCATGTGATTCCTGTGGCCCTTCCTCACATGCCTATGTGTCGTTCTCACATGGAAGTTTCTGTTGGACCTATCAAATGTTTTTAGTGAAATGAGAGTGTCCATCCTCCAAATCATATACCTTTCCCTGGAGTGATTGCATTAACAAGGCTACTGCCTGCCATATTACAGACACTCTTTCTTATGTGGGCTTGTCTGTGACTTGTTGATGTTGGTGTTAGGTGACCTGTAGTCTACACCTTTATTGTGAAAGTGTGGTATCTGGGGTCAACAGTCCAGTCTTTCCATCTTAATCATTTTCTTTTGGAATGTGATCTGTACAGTTAGATGGGCTTTGAGACGTGCTGGATGGAGTTTCTTCTAATAAACAGGAGTCTCACTTGGGCCTGTATGGAACCTCACTACCACAAAAAGGGCAATTTGAAAAAGGGTTAGGAGTAATGAAAAGGTTTTGAGTTTTCTTCTGACCTGGGTGCTGCAATTTTACTAGTTAATGAAGGTGTCAACAGCGTGCATTGTGAGAACTAATCTGATATAGAAGCACTAAATTGCATCCAGCTTTCCTTGATGATGCAAACCTTACACTTTCCTTACATCAAGATTTTGATTACAAATTTAGAGGGAAGTAGAATTACAGGAGCCTGACCAAAAGCCTTATATAAATGGAGGAAAAACAATTAGTGGTAATGCTGTGAAGGAAAAAGTGCTGTGGTTGGAAATACAGTTCTGAGCTGACCACATCAGAAACAAGTAGGACTTTTACTTGATCCTAATGCTTTTCCCCATGAGAGATCTAACAGTATTGGCAATATGAATGAGTGCCCGTATATATATTTTTGAGCAAGATTGGATGTGTTAAGGGCTATATTGACCATATTCCCCTAAAGAAAGGAACACAATACGTTACTTGCAAAGTGAGCGGGATACTGATTAGTGCTAGACATTCTGTTTAGGCTCAACCAGATTGCCTGTCTGATGAAAAAATAAGTCCATAGAAGCCACGTATGAGATTGCGCAAAAAGGAAATGGTGAAATCAGCCTCTGTATCGACTTTCGGGTGCTGAACAAAAGTTTAGTAGAAGATAGGTTTCTTCTGCCCTCTTCCTTGCATAAATAAGCTGGTGGGCATTAACCATGGGCGAATTTTGCGAATCTCACGTTCGCGAATTTTGCGGATTTGCGAACTCGCAATCCGCAAAATCCGCGAATTCTCGCGAATTTGCGGATTTTTTTTTGTGTTCGCAAGGGTTTCTGCCAGTTCGCGAGGGTTTTGTACAATTTCGCAAAACGCGAACTTACCTGTCGGGTCGCAAGTTTCGCGAACTTGTTGTTTCTACGTGTCCAGCCTGTTTGGGACACTCTTCTTCATCACTGCCACTCTCTGTCACCACTGCCACTCTCTGACTACTCATGCCACCCTCTGGCCCACCCATGCCACCCTCTGTTTCATCACAGCACCCTCTGGTTGTCCAGTCAGTGTACATTATTGTGGCAACGCAAGCACACCTTCCCTGCCTCAAGTGACCTGAATTAATTTGGGGCTGATTAATGTGTCACAGAATATTTTTTTAGCTGGCACCTGCTTCCTTAGTGCTTCCTGATTAGTGATCTTTTGCACTTGCTAAGTGCTTTCATTGTTGCAAAATTAGTTACAACACCTGCCCTGCCCCAACTGACAATAATGAATTAGGGGCTGATTAATGGATTTGAACTTCCAGCCTGGCTCCTGCTTGTCTCCCTTAGCTGTAATTCAGGACCTTTGTGGCATATGTGTAACTATTCTGAGGTTCAGAGCAGGGTCACATAATAGTTGCAACTGGCAACTGAACTCTGGAGGGGCCCCTCAGGAAGCACTACAGGAAATGGCTACTAATGATGAGCCTGAACTTTTGAACCTGGTAAGTAGTTTCAGTTTTGCTAAAATCGTATTTCTGCAATTTAGCGCTTATTCGCGGGGCGCGAAGTTGTACTGGGAAGCCGCGAACTCACGCGAACAGTGCGAGCAAAATCCGCTGCTCGCGGATTTGGCGGGAGATTCGCGAATCTCGCGGATTGCGAATTTACCGAAAATCCGCAAAATCCGCGAGCGAAACGGATTTTCCGCCCATGCTTAGTGGGCATGCTTGCTGGAGCCAGATTCTTCACAACATTGGATTTGACTTCAGAGTATCAAAAGATTTACCTTCCTACATTTCTCCATTTGGCATGTTTCATTTTAACTGAATGCCATTTGGCATCTGTGGCTTCAGTGTTTCATACACTCATAAGTGGAATTTTAAGTAGCCTACCTAGAGTTAGATGTTTCCAGGGGATCACTGATGGAATATCAAATATATTTAAACAACAACAAATAACATAAATATAATCAATAAATAAACATTACAAATATTTAACTCATTAAAAGGTAACTGCTAAAAATTTCAAATAGCATATCTCAACCAATCAGTTTAAACTAAAAACACACAAGCCAATAAAAAACGTTAACTAATTAACTGAACACTATAAAAACAAAGAATTAATTAACACATTTTTACCGTTTATCGGCCAAACGCGGAGAGAGAGCGTTACTTTGCAAAAGAGAGACCAGAAAAGAAAGAAAATCTATACAAACTACTATATCAAATTATACTACAACACAGGGAAGAACAAAACTTTTTTCTAAATATAAATGCCTTGACATCCTTACCTTAAATAACTAAAATAATGAAATGTTCCCCTTTTTTAAATACAAACTAAAGTACAATACAACCAAACCGATTAAAAACAACACAAATATATTATTAGGTACCTTATTCGACTCAACATAATAAATAGTATAAATAATAAATGTGAAACTTAACCTATGAAGAAAGTAATTAACTCTGATTTTGTACACAAATCAAAAGTACAAAACATAATTAATAAACACATTTTTCTTCACAGCTTTTACAAACTGCACGTACAAAAACATCCACAAAATCAAAATCATCAAATACAAGAATTAAGTATTATTTGTTTTAGTCCTAAATAAAAAACAATACAAATAAACTAAAAACATATCTCACTTGTAATTAACATAAACATTTTTCTTTCACACCAACAGAAAATAAAACAGTTAAAAAACAACACGCAGCAAATAATCCCATCAATAAAAGTTAAAGAACACTAATATAAGTATTTTTTCTATATTTATAATAATACTAGCACTATTATGATTCACAATAGCATATTAACTAAACACATATTTATATTTGCTTATATGTCTTCACAGGTATACCCCAAAAATGGCAGAATGTGTGAATTTTATCACATCTCAAAAGGGGAAACTAATGCTTTGCTACATGGGTTACACTTACATCCAAGAAAAATTATAGAAAATAAAACTTATTGGAAATGTAGCAAATATTATGCCAATGCCTGTTATGGAAGAGCTACTACAGTAGATTTAAATGTTGTGAATGTTAGAGAGCACAACCATCCCCCTATGTGGCTGAAGTGAAAGTAAGAGATGCCCTAGATACAATAAGGGAAGTAAGCAAAAGTTCCCAGCACACAAGTAATCAAATTCAATTTTTTTTGTTAACCTTCGTACCAGAACATGTCACATGACAACTTCCTTCCATACCTAACTTAAAAAGACTAATAGCAAAAACTTAAAGAATTTCAGATCCAACTCCACACAACCCCCGAACATTTGGAGAAATCCAAATACTCCCAGAATACACCATCACCCACAAAGAAGAAAAATGATTACTTTATGACAATAAAAGTCATGAGAAAAGAATTATTATCTTTGCAACTAACACTAATTTTCAAAAACCTAAAAATTGCGAAACGTGGATGATGGATGAATGACAGAACCTTTGAAGTTTGCCCCAAATCATTTAATCAACTGTATACAATTCATGGTGAATTTGAAGAGACAAATATCCCATTTATTTACGCATTGCTCCCTAGTAAAAATAACACCACCTATTTAGAAGTACTAGCTACAATAAAACAATTCACAGAAAATTACTATCCCCAAAGAATAATAATAGATTTTGAATAGGCAACGAGTTAGGCAATACTCAAACTTTACCCACACACTGCAATGCAAGGATGCTACTACCATTTTAAGCATAGCATATGGAGTCACATACAAAAATCTACTTTAAGCATATAATATTCATCTAACAGCAACTTTGCCTACCAAATAAAAAAATTATTGGCCCTGGCCTACGTACCTACTATTGAAGGTGTCAATCACTATAACTTACTGTCCTTTCTAACAAACCAATGAAACAAAATTAAGTCCCCTGCTTGACTACTTCAAAGACAACTGGGTGGGAAGGTTACCGTAGACAACCTAAATTTCAAATACCCTGGTGGAATGTGTATGGCAGTACTTTTGCTCAATAAGCCAAAACAAATAATGCAGTGGAAGGATGGCATAATGCCTTCCACGCCACATTTGGAAGAGGACAGCCAACATTACATAAACTTATTGAAGCTATTAAGAAGGAACAAAGCTACCAAGAGCACAGACTAGAGCAATCTCTAAGCAAAATAGGACCTAAACTAAGCAAACAAACCAAAACCATGGGGCTTATTACAACCTTATGACCGCAACGGAGCAAGGGACCAACCGCGGAAGTTGTGGTGGTCCCGCCAGGTAAATTAGGATGCACCTGCCACACTGGCAGGTGCATCCTCGACTTATGGCAGGCAGTACTTTAAGAAGCACCCGTTAAAGCCCATGTTGGGCATTGCCATGCCTGCCACCTTTTGCATGGTAATGATTGGGGGTACCATGGGTACCCCCAGTGCAGACACCCACACCCCCCGGGGCCCGCAATGGGGCCACGGTGATTTCCCACATGCATTTCCATGGCGGAGTCTCCGCCATGGAAAGGCATGCATCTTAATATGGATGGCGGTTCCTTTTCTGCCCGCCGGCAATCCGACCTGCAGAAAAGTGGGGGACGGTTTTCCATCAGCTGTGGTGCCCCTCGCCATACTAATATGGCGGGGGTGAAAATGGGTCATTTAGCGGTCATCCAAATATGGATGGCAGTGCCTTTTCTGCCCACCGGCAATCCGACCGGCAGAAAAGCAGCAGACTGTCTTTCCATTAAGCATGGGCGAATTTTGCGAATCTCGCGTTCGCGAATTTTGCTGATTTGCGAACTCGCAATCCGCAAAATCCGCGAATTCTCACGAATTTGCGGATTTTTTTTTTGTGTTCGCGCGGGTTTCTGCCAGTTCGCGAGGGTTTTGTACAATTTCGCAAACGCGAACTTACCTGTCGGGTCGCAAGTTTTGCGAACTTGTTGTTTCTATGTGTCCAGCCTGTTTGGGACACTCTTCTTCATCACTGCCACTCTCTGTCACCACTGCCACTCCCTGACTACTCATGCCACCCTCTGGCCCACCCATGCCACCCTCTGTTTCATCACAGCACCCTCTGGTTGTCCAGTGTACATTATTGTGGCAAAGCAAAGCACACCTTCCCTGCCTCAAGTGACCTGAATTAATTTGGGGCTGATTAATGTGTCACAGAATATTTTTTTAGCTGGCACCTGCTTCCTTAGTGCTTCCTGATTAGTGATCTTTTGCACTTGCTAAGTGCTTTCATTGTTGCAAAATTAGTTACAACACCTGCCCTGCCCCAACTGACAATAATGATTTAGGGGCTGATTAATGTGTCACTGGATTTGAACTTCCAGCCTGGCTCCTGCTTGTCTGCCTTAGCTGTAATTCAGGACCTTTGTGTAACTATTCTGAGGGTCAGAGCAGGGTCACATAATAGTTGCAAGTAGGCAACTGAACTCTGGAGGGGCCCCTCAGGAAGCACTACAGGAAATGGCTACTAATGATGAGCTTGAACTTTTGAACCTGGTAAGTAGTTTCAGTTTTGCTAAGATCGTATTTCTGCAATTTAGCGCTTATTCGCGGGGCGCGAAGTTGAACTGGGAAGCCGCGAACTCACGCGAACAGTGCGAGCAAGCCATAAAATCCGCTGCTCGCGGATTTGCGGATTTTGCGGGAAATTCGCGAATCTCGCGGATTGCGAATTTACCGAAAATCCGCAAAATCCGCGAGCGTAACGGATTTTCAGCCCATGCTTACTTTCCATCCGCCGCGGTGCCCCTCGCCATACTAATATGGCAGGGGGGAAAATGGGTCATTTGGAGGGCGGTTTGCCACCGCCGGGACGGTGGTGGCGATTCGCCCGTGATCATAATGGGCCCCTATGTATGAATACCTCCAACATAAAACTAGGATGTATCCAAATACCCAAGGTCTAAAATGTCTAGACATAATTACAAAATCAATTCTTTAAATAAAACCAAAAAGCAAACTTTTGAAGCATAGAAAACATAAAAACAAGGATTTTCTCTTTTTTAATTAATAAATATGTCATAAAATGTAAACTAGAACACAAAGTTATGAAATATTATAAATATTGAAAAAGAAGAGAAAGAAAACATTTAAATTTCCCACCCACAACAAATAAAAAAACAATTACTTACAGTTATGTAGCTGTAGAATGTCCTCAAATACTATAAAATCCACACCAATCCAAGGAAAAATGAATCCATTAAATAAGGAAACCCCCCCAAAAATTAAAAAATACAGTAGAAAGGGAAATCCAACACTGCAATCCTCTGAATAACCAAACCCTTAAAAAACTAAAAATAGTTTATGAAAAAACGCTCCAATCCAAAAAAAAAGAAAATGTATAGTAACTTGCAATAAAACAAGAAACAACATTGCCCTTTATTTAAAATCAATCAATCAATCAATCAAAGCATTTATATAGCGCACTACTCACCCAGAGGGTCTCAAGGCGCTGGGGGAGGGGGTCCGCTACTGCTCGAACAGCCAGGTCTTGAGTTGCTTCCTGAAGGCGAGGTGGTCCTGGGTCAGGCGGAGGTGGGTTGGGAGGGAGTTCCATGTCTTGGCGTCGAGGTAGGAGAAGGACCGTCCCCCTGTGGTGGCTCTTCGGATGCGGGGGACAAAAAACGTGTGAACAACTCCATCCATGCACCAAACCGAGGACCTGTAAATAAAAAAAATGTAAGAACCCACCCACAACAAAAATACAAACCCACAACAACAAATATCAACATAAAATACACAAAAACACATATAATAAACACATGACTAAAACTACATAACATTCTAATTATATCCTATACTAAGTCAAACACATAAAACACTGAACTACCAAAACAACACCTAACTCTCCCGAAAATAATCAAATAATGCCCTAACAAATACATTTAAACTACTACTCACTTACCCCAACCTTAAAACTAATTTAAAAATATATAAAACTAAACTTACCTGCACGGAACCAAAAGCAGCTCCCAACCGTGAGGTTCTGTCTTCCAAAATGACCTAAAAACTAAACAGATAGACACAAAAGTTAGAAAATGAAAACAAAATGGCTGCATACTTAAAATGAAAATATGACTAATTCCCCAATAGACAACAATGGAAAATATTGATTTTGTTTTTTTAATAAATATTTGTATAATTTTACATATAACAATATTTTTCCTAATGTTAAAAAATTATATTTAATGTATATAAAAATATATGTTTATTCCTTACACTGTTAACCTAAACATATAATACAAAATGTGTTAAAGACATATGTATTGCTCAAAAAGATTATGTATAAATATTGTAAATTAATGGACATATTAAATATTATTTTATAAAAAATATTTTCAATATACTAGATAATATAATCTTGTAAAATGTAAACTGTATATGTTTTGAAACTAATTGTGGTGCCGTTTAGGATGGCGGACGGAAACTTGTCCGAACGCCATGGTCGCGGCAAATATACTCCCGACCGCACCGTGGATAAACCGCGGGTGCGATTAGGATATTTATGTCATCAAACACCGACCGCGGTGGACGGATGACATCAAAGACCGCCACACGTGGATGGAACTACAGAAACACCGTCTGCCGCGGACGCGGAAACAGGCCTAACCGCCGCCAGACCTGTGGAGGGGCCGGGCGCACGATTAGGATAACCCCGCCATCCCAACGGAACTCACCACCGTCCTTGACCGCCGCGGAAAAAGAGCATCGGCAAACGGAGCTTGACTGCGGAAGGACCAAACGAACATCACCCCTGCCGTCAAACCGAATAAAAAATGGCAGATGGAAGCAAATAGAAAATACAAAAAACAGAACGCACACCCACCTGGAACACCCTCCCCCAACAACGACATGCCCCAATGACACCCCCCCAAGCACAAACAAGAGCACTCAAGTTACCACACCTGACTGCCAAAAACCATTGGTACACACACACCACACAGAGTATAAAAGGAATCCCTCCCATTACCACAATCCTTTGCATCACAGCACAGCTGGAAGAAAGAGGCAGAATATCACAAACAACAGACACACACATCACACATACAACCTGAACATCAACCCACCCACCACACAAACCCCCACAACACCATCCCTACATACCACACACCTGCACACCCCACCCCACCCCACCAACACCTGGCACATCACACACCATGGCACCCAAGAAAAACCCCAAGTTCACAGAGAGTGAGTTGAAGGTCATGGTGGAGGAAATCATTCGTGTTGAACCACATTTGTTTGGTACCCTAGTGCAGCAGACCACGTTGGCAACTAAAACCACAATGTGGGACAGGATAGTGACGAGAGTCAATGCTCAGGGACCGTGCCACGCGCCAAATACGACATCCAGAGGCGGTGGCACGACCTCAAGGCAAGGGCCAAAGGCATCAGGTCCAAGAACCACCTGCGGGCATATGACACTGGCAGTGGCGGTCCCGCGGAACAAATACCATACGCCGAATGGGAGGAGAAGGTGTTAGGCATACTGCACCCTGAGAGTCTGGAAGGAATAGAAGAGGGAGTTGAGACTGGTAAGTACAAAATAATTACCACTATCACACTGTCATGTTCTGCCTTGCACAACTGCTAAGACACATCTCCCAGGCTCCAATCCATGCATGTGGACCACACAGTCACCCAAATGTGAAGCCCAGGGCTCAAATGCACCCACCATGATCAGTCACAAATGTAGCCTCCTCCGTTCCCAGCCTTGCATGTGGTCAAGCAGCTAACACTACAACTCCCAACAGGCACCCATGTCTACAGGGAGGGTGAGGGTGGGGGTGGGTCCAGCACTACAACTCCCAACAGGCACCCATGTCTACAGGGAGGGTGAGGGTGGGGGTGGGTCCAGCACTACAACTCCCAACAGGCACCCATGTCTACAGGGAGGGTGAGGGTGGGGGTGGGTCCAGCACTACAACACCCAACAGGCACCCATGTCTACAGGGAGGGGGAGGGTGGGGGTGGGTACAGCTCTACAACTCCCAACAGGCACCCATGTCCCATCCCAGAGCGAGATTGAGTCCGCCTACCATGTGCTGACCACTGCATCTCCCTCTTCAAACTTACATGTAGGTAGCCATCTTCACAGGGGCACCATCCAATAGCAGGACAGGACCACACATATCCAAGTATTGTCTACCCACCTCCACACCACCATAATGCCCAGTACTGTGTAACACACCAATTTGATGACACCAACAACCATGTCCTGATTCCCTAGGAAATAGAAATGTAACAACAACAAACCTGTCATGTCCACAGCATTGATTCTGATATTCTTGTCCCTCAGGTGACCGAGACTTGACAGGAGAAACCAGCAACCGCCAGCACCAGTCGCCCCCCTCTCAGCCTGGACTCTCAGGTGATGATCCCGTGGACACGTTGGGTGCGGAGGACGATGCCGATCCAACGACACTCCCAGGGCCATCAGGCTCCCAGGACATCCCTGACTCCAGTACCTTAACCACTGGACCAACAGCAACTACTGCCACTGTGACCTGTGCAGCTACCACCACCACCACCACCACCACCACTCCTGCCAGTGCCATCCTGCCTGACCCATCGGACGATGATGGACCATCAACATCACAGGCTAGCAGGGAGAGTGGACGGGGGAGGACACAGATGAGGCCACAGCTCACGAACACGAGGACAGGTGCAAGGTGAGGTCGGGGACAAGACCTACACAATACTGGGACCGAGACCCTGGATGCCATTGCAAGAGTGCAAGCGACGTACGAGCGTTCGCAGGCACAGGCCGCAGGCACAGGCGGATCGGGCGCGCCAAGACTCCCTTGACACCTGCCAGCTGTTGCGGTCCATGGACAACCGAATGGGCCAAATCGTGGGCCTCATGGGGCAGCAAACAACTCTTTGGAGGGAGTGGTTATCCCACGGGACACCACCTCCACCTCCCCTAAGTGGCCCGCGGGACAGGACACCACCACCACCGCCAACATCACCTGAAGCCACTGACAGGGAGGTGTCCCCCGAACAACCTGCCCCCACAGCTGGGTCCACTCGGGCTCCAAGATGGAGGGGCTGTCCGAGGCTGGATCCAGGACCGAGCACTGGCAATGTACCAGCCACCCACACGAAGAGGGGCCGGCACTGATTACTCCCTTCCCTGAGCCTGGCATTGACTCTGTGAACTATCCTGCCCCACATTGCCAAGCATTGGCACACGTCTGTTGTACTAAGTGTACATCACACAATGTGGTGTCCCCACGGTGGTGTCATCTGACATGACCTTCAACTCACACTTCCCCTCCACCACCCATTTGTAAATATGTACTGACACAAATCCACACCCTGTAAATAAAAATCACTGAAACACTCAAGGCTGTGTGATCTCCATGTTTAAACACAGGTTTGTCTCAGTTGTTGTCTTCAGCAGGTGCAGGGATCAATGTTGTTTGGAATCATGGCTCTGTGTGAGTGACCTAGGGACAATCTGAGAACAACAAGCACAGGTCAGGAAACTGAATCAGACCCATCACACAACAACGTACTGCAACCTCCCACAAACCACAATCATCAGAAAGTAAGCGGATCACAGGACACACATCAGGGAGCATTTCTTGTACACCATGTCCTACACACATGTGCAAACAGAACAGAACAGAACAGGCAGCATTCACATACCACATCCACCCATCACCAGCAGACATACATCACGCATTGAACTGCAGCACAAGAGGTAGTTACTCACAATCAAGGAAAGTACCGATTAATGAGCTGATGCCTCTGGTCCACACCTTCTTCCTCCCCACTATCCTCATCACTGGACATGTGTGCGATGTGAGGCGGAGCAATCTGTTGGTCTGCAGGGTCCATGATCAGTTCAATATCCTTGCACAAGGCCAGGTTGTGGAGAATGCAGCAGGCAGCCACGATTTTGCATACTTTGCCGGGTGAGTATGGCAGGGCCCCTCCGGTTTTATCCAGGCAGCGAAACCTAGACTTCAGCAGTACAAAAGTACGTTCCACCACCCTACGTGTCTTCCCATGGGCCTCATAGCGCATTTCACCTGGGGTAGTAGGATTTTGTAGGGGGCTTAGTAGCCACGGGCTGTTTGGGTATGCAGAGTCACCTAGGTGGGTGGATGACAGACACACACTTCATTACCAGGAATGGTGTGAACAGCATGGCACACATACAACACAGTAGTCATTACAGCACACTCACCTACAAGCCACGCACGTTCTTGACGCAGATTGGCCATCAGTTGGGGGACACTCCGCAGGATGTGTGAGTCATGTGCGGACACGGGAAATCTGGCACACACATGGGAGATGATATCGTCAGCCAGGCACACCACTTGCACATTGATAGAATGGTAGTGCTTCCGATTGCGATAGATGGGTTCACGTGCCTGGGGTGGAACCAGACCAATATATGTGCCCTCGATGGAACCCACTTCGTGTGGAATCTGGCCCAGGGCATAGAAGCCCCCTTTCACTGCAGCCAGCTCTGCCGGACGTGGGAAATGGATGTTATCATCCTTGTAACGCATCATGGCTTCCAGCACATCCCGCAGTACCATGCTGAACATGGATTGGGACATCCCCCCGGCATGACCAACTGTGTACTGGAATGTGCCTGTCGCAAAGAAGTTTGCTGTGAGTGTAATTGCTCTAGGATATGGCCTGCGTGGCTGCAGATGAGGTGCCACTTGTGCCACAAGGTCCTGCAATGTCAGTCGGTCAAGCCTGAATTTGCGGATCACCTCCTCTTCAACCATGTTCTCCAGCACAGTGTATGGTCGATGCACATTTGGAGCTCTCCTGTGTGGGAGTATATGGTAGCAGATGTCAATTGTACGACACCGCACAGCTGTGCCACACTATCACATCTTGACCAACACAATAAAAATCATACATGTTGCAGACACTGATTGGATGTGTGACGTGACAGAAATATAAGGCACTACAGATAACTACACACACACTGTTCACCCACAAACAACATCCTGTGTGCAAACATGTACAATGCTACGTGCACACATGTTGAAAGAACAGCCAACATCACATGACTGAGGGCCCATGTGTGGACAAGCATCCCCACAGACACACATGGATGTGCACTCACAACACGAACATGGAACACACCCTCCTTGTCTTCATGCACCCATGACCCCACCAACAATGATGTGCATCCTCACATGACAGGCATGGACATACAACAGACGACACACAGACGCACACACACAAAAAGCATGTATACCCCCATCATTGCTACTTGCACACACAAAACACACACTCACGACTGCTTCAAAATGTCAGTACACAGCCTCAATGGACTGTGTAGTTGTGTACAATTACAAACGTGTGACCTCAAAACCAATATGTCACCACATTGCCATGCACATCTGACGCAACTTGGGCTCACATCACTGTGCTTTGTAAAGCACTGGCAAGGTCATTGTCATGATCACACATGCAACAAATGGACATTATAGTGACACGTGGACAGGGGCCATTTACATGACATAACGAGTATTGTCGTTTTCCTGACATGGCCTGACACACATGTACACCTGCAATCATTACATGTGTGCAGAGACATGCAGTGTGTATACACACGCCATCCGGGTACGCCTTCCACCATCAAAGAACATGATCCTTGACACTGCAATTCTGCGTACCATTGGCTGCATGGTCAAGGTCCATCACGGCCACACACCGCCAACCGCATGTGCTTGCTACCGCGATGGTGCATCATTTGGAATTCATCACTCACTGGCGTCGCAATGGCGGAGCACGAATTCCGTGGGGGCGGGGCAGGCTAACACATACATTTGAATGTGCAAGTGGAAATGGCAGTTGGTACCCCTCCTTTCAGTCACATTGCAGCACCCACCGCAGACCGCCTGGTGCGGGCGGTGGGTGACCGCCCTGTGTCTTGATGTTACCCTGGCATGGATGGCCATGGCTGGTCACCCACCGCCAGGTGCAGGTGGTCACCCACCGCCTGGTGTGGGCGGTCTCCCACCGCCGGGTGCGGGCGGTCACCCACCGCCTGGCGCAGGCAGTGGGTGACCGCCCTGTGTCTTGATGTTAACCTGGCATGGATGGCCATGGCCTGTCACCCACTGCCTGGTGTGGGCGGTCACCCACTGCCAGGTGCAGGTGGTCACCCGGCGGTGGGTGATCTCTCCCACCCAGGGGTGGGTGACCGCCCGCACCAGGCGGTCTGCGGTGGGTGCTGCAATGTGACTGAAAGGGGGGGTACCAACTGCCATTTCCACTTGCACATTCAAATGTATGTTAGCCTGCCCCGCCCCCGTGGAATGCGTGCTCTGCCATTGCGACGCCAGTGAGTGATGAATTTCAAATGATGCACCATCGCGGTAGCAACACATGCAGTTGGTGGTGTGTGACCGTGATGGGCCTTGACCATGTAGCCAATGGAAACAGGTGACGCGGGACGCATAAGCGATTTCAAAAATAGCAGAAGCCGTGCACCGCCACAGCAGGGCCAGTCATCGGTTCATTTTGAATGAGGCAGCCCGGGAAGACCAATTGCTGCAGACGTGTGCCACTGATATTTTTATTTTTTATTTTTTTATTTTTGAAGTTTTCTATAGCGCTGTCAAGACCCAGAGGTAACAGAGCGCTTTACAGTAAGAGAGTAGCATATAATCAACAAAAACCCCTATTATTGTGTGAATTTCAGCAGCACACATCCACTGCTTCCAGCCACTGCTGCCTGCACACATCACCTCTACCTGCTGCTGCTGAGCACTCCAACAACTGCTTCTGTTGTGCCACAGTCCTGGACCTTGCCATACCGAGAGTTCGAGATATCCGGTCTCGTCCCTTCACCGCAGCGGAGCTGGAGGTCCTTGTGGACGGTGTGCTCCGCCACAATGAACGGCTCTACGGTGCCCCCAGACAGGTGGTAAGTGCAGTGGGGGACATGTTGGTGTGCATGAGGTGGTCACTGACTCCTGGCTTCTGCAATCTTGGTGGTGTGCTGTGAGACCTTCGCACATGTTGTACTGTGCATGGCTGCTGAAAGATACGTGTTGCTCCTATCTGTGTGAATGGCCAACTGTCCACTGACATGCCCCCTCTTGTCTCCCATCATGGTAGGTCAAGCTGCACCTTCGCAAGGCTGTGTGGAGGACCATAGCACGTGATGTACGGGCAGTGGGGGTGTGCAATAGGCGACACACACACTGCCACAAGCGGTGGGACGACATCTCCAGGCTCAGCAGGAATGTGGCAGAGATGACACTGGGGATGATTCCAAGATCAGGCCGGCTTGCACGACGTACCATCACCCCTCTAATAATCCGTATCATAGCTGTGACACATCCTGACCTGTCCGCCCGGTTGAGAGGGGAGTAGCAGCAAACTAGCGGTAAGCACACCGAATGGGTTTGTGACTTGTGAGTGCATGCATGTATTGCTGCTCGGACACAGTAGTGACATCCGTGGTGTATCTGTAGTGCTGCAATTGCATGTTGGTGCCATCAGCGGAGTGTGCGTTGGCATCCATGTCAGCCAGGTGGATATACCAGTGCATTGTAGTGCAGGGTCCACGGACATGCCATTGAGGTCTGGAGTCCCATGGCATCACATGTGTGGTGGTCTGCATGCACTTGCCCTGTTTGTTTGATGTACATGTTTCACAGACACCACCGGGTATTTGACATGAGGATGTATGGTAGGGGTGCTTCGTGTGCAGGATGGGTGTTACATGTTGGTCAGCAGTGAAGGAAGTTTTGATTTTGTAATTTGCAGTGCGTGAGTGTGGCACATAAGTATACCTCTGTTCTCTCCTTTTCAGCTTTGGACGAGGGCACTGACCCACAAATGACGGAGCTTGGTGGTGGCATTGAATCCGGAACAGAGATCACAGTCACGCAGACTGAGATTGAAGAGAGCAGCCCCGGAGAGGGGGACAGAACTGTCCCTGAGGACTCACATGTGGAGAGCCCATCGTCCTCATCTTCAGACAGTGGTGGTGACTTGAGTCTGCACTGTTGTTGGAGACAGGGAGTGGGCAATCAACACCTTCAGTAGGTACAGAGCACACTGGGCCCACACTGCCACCAACTGCAACAAGTACTGCCCGTGCTCGCCAGAGTAGGGGGAGCAGAGTGGCCTTCGGTGCAGGCATCGCTGCTCCTGCCCTTGTGACACAAAATGCTCTTAGTGCTGAGGCGGTTGATCTGCCGCGACAGCTGTGTGTAGGGCAGACAAACATCATTAATGCATTCCTGGACCACGATAGGAAGTTGGGTCAGGTGATGGCATTCATGGAGGGGATGCATGGCGATGCTGCAGGTCTCCACAGAACAGTACAGTCTTTATCCAACACAGTGTCTGCAGCCATTCAACTGTCGCATAGACAATGTTCTACTTCATTTCCCCCATCCACACCACTTAATGTCTCAGGGGAGAGTGACATTTCAGAACAGGCCTCATTTTCTGGCTATTGCACTAGAAGCAGGCACAGGCAGCAAGGCAGGGCACGGAGGCCACAGACACCATCCCCTGGGACAGGGAAATCTTTTACAGAACACGACGCCAGCTACCCTGGAGTTGACACACAGTATACTCAAGGGGTGTTGGGGACATGGATTCACATGGCACACAGGCATCCCCCTCAAAAATTACTACCAAGGCAAGGGCACCTCCCAAGGAAAGGGCACCTCCCAAGGACAGGGCACCTCCCAAGGACAGGGACACTCCAAAGGACAGGGACATTCCAAGGGACAGGGCACCTTCCGAGGACAGGGACACTCCCAGGGACAGGGCACCTCCCAAGGAGAGGGACACTCGCAAAGACAGGGCACCTCCCAAGGACAGGGACACTCCCAAGGACAGGGACACTCCCTAGAACCGGGCAACTCCCAGGGAAAGGGCAACTCCCAAGGACAGGGACACTCCCAAGGACAGGGACACTCCCAGGCACAGGGCACCTCCCAAGGACAGGGCACCTCGAAAGGACAGGGCACCTCCCAAGGACAGGGACACTCCCAAGGACAGGAACACTCCCAAGGACAGGGATACTACAAAGGACAAGCCAACTCCCAGGGACAGAGCACCGCCCACGGATAATGCACATCCCAAAGACAGGACACCTCCTAAGGCAAAGTTGCCTCCCACGGCCAAGGGACCTCCCAGGGAGCAGGCACCTCCAAGGGCCAAAGGTTCTCCCATGGACACAACATCCACCAAGGACAGCCATACATCACCCCTGCGTCCACTGAAGCTGGTGTTGGTGAAGGAATGTAAACCACAAGTGTCAGCGGTGGAGTCCCCCCATACCTCAACTACCATCCAAACCACGGTGAAGCAGAGGAAGGAGTACACTGTTGTTGCATCCCCATTACGCATGATGCAGAAGGCAGGGCCACAGCAAACGTCAAGCAGGGTCCAGCACGTCCCCACAGAGCAGACCCCCATCAGCACATGATCCACCTTTGATGGGTGATTTTTCTAATGAGCCCGCACCACTTACCAGTTCAGTCATGTCCAGGGTGCCCTTACATATCCCAAAGAAACGGAAAAACACACCGGTGACACCTGACCACCCCTATGTCGCTCCAGTACAGCTGTCCCCAGCTCCCAGAGCCACCCTGCCTCCTGGACCATACAGCCCTGTGGCTCATCATTTCAGTGGTCCTAGTGGGTCAGCTGCAGTTCACTCTCATGGGTCAGATAGTGGGACTGTGTCGGTTGTGCCCTCTCCCATTTCAAGTACTGCCACTGTGATGTGTCCGCCACTCTCATGCCTCAGATGCTGGCATGGTATTTGTTGGTCACTGTACAGGGACATGTCCTGGCAGTGTCTCTGGGTCTATGGCTCATGTGTCAGTCACTAGATCTGTGGCTGTGTCTCACACTCCTGTATCTGGTGCTGCCAGTGTGTCTGGGTCTATGGCTCATGTGTCAGTCACTACAGCTGTGGCTGTGTCTCACACTCCTGTATCTGGTGCTGCCAGTGTGTCTGCGTCTAGGGCTCATGTGTCAGTCACTACAGCTGTGGCTGTGTCACACACTCCTGTATCTGGTGCTGCCAGTGTGTCTGGGTCTATGGCTCATGTGTCAGTCAGTAGATCTGTGGCTGTGTCTCGCACTCCTGTATCTGGTGCTGCCAGTGTGTCTGGATCTATGGCTCATGTGTCAGTCAGTAGATCTGTGACTGTGTCTCACACTCCTGTATTTGGTGCTGCCAGTGTGTCTGGGTCTATGGCCCATGTGTCAGTCACTAGTACTGGGCCTGTATCTCCCATTCCTGTATCAGATCCTGCGACTGTGTCCGAAGATACAAGCTCACACAGTCCACCTGATTCTGTGCTGTGAGGTGCAGTTCACATCACTGAAATGTGATTGTAATTGATGTCAGGAATGTCCATTGTAACCACCCTTGTATTATTATTGTCCATGGGACGGTGCGCATGACACACGTGCTTGTGCTGCCTCAGTTGTACCTGTTCTGTACCATGGCCTGTTGATGCTCATAGCCCCTCTCATGATCTGCCTCAGACGTACCTGTTCTGTACCATGGCCTATTGATGCTCGTTGCCCCTCTCATGTGCTGCCTCATATGTACCTGTTCTGTACCAGGGACTGTTAATGCACTTAGCCCTTCTCATGTGCTGCCTCAGATGTACCTGTTCTGTGCCATGGACTGTAGATTCACTTTGCCCCTCTCATGTGCTGCCTAAGATGTACCTGTTCTGTACCATGGACTGTTGATGCACTTAGCCCCTCTCATGTGCTGCCTCAGATGTACCTGTTCTGTACCATGGCCTGTTGATGCTTGTTGCCCCTCTCATGTGCTGCCTCAGATGTACTTGTTCTGTACCATGGAATGTAGATGCACTTTGCCCCTCTTATGTGCTGCCTCAGATGTACCTGTTCTGTACCATGGACTGTTGATGCACTTAGCCCCTCTCATGTACTGCCTCAGATGTACCTGTTCAATTCTATCCAGTGGCCATGCTCCTGGCTACTCTAGGACTCATACTCTATTATGTGCAATAAAGCTAGTTACTCCTGTGTAGTGGTTTCTCTGTGTCATTCCTGGTTGTCTCCTTGCATTGTTGATATATTGGTGCTATCGTGTATGCTGTGTCTGCTACTTTCACATTACCATTGCCCTGTACTGTTTCCTTTCGTTTGGCTGGGGTGATAGTCCTTACAATGTAGCTGTGGACTGTGTAAAGGTGGAGGAGGCACTCAGAGGCTTATTTTGGGACAACAGTGCCTTCCCATGCAATGCAGGTTATGTGGATGTTTTTATTTGGTGCATGTGTCACACTCATGATTTGTGGTTACACAGTAGGTTGTTCAGTGTCGACTTTGTCAATGTACATGTCAGGGCTCATTGTGTGTGTGTTGGTTGTTTATGTGTGAGCAGCAGTGTTGTTTTTTGTCGTGTGTGGTGTTTGGGCCCTGTCTGTTAATGGGGTAGGTGTGGGGTTGGCCTGAGGGTGGGCCAGCATGTCTTCTTATGTGTGGTATGCCTTGTGTGTTGGTGAGTGTATGTGGGCATGTGAGCTGTGTGGCCTAGCCATTCCTGCCTGCCTGCCTATTTGATGGTGGGCATGGTTTCCGTTGTGTGCTCTGCTCCGTTGCGTTGTCCGTGGTGTGGCTGTTTGTCGGCGGTGCGTGTGTGTTCTGTGTGGGTGGGGTCAGATTCGTTTGATTTATTTATATGGTGACTTACCTGCATACATCTATTTACCATACATTGTTGACACCCAACTTGCCCCACCCCCTCCCCGTAGCGTCCGCTACGGTCCATGACTTGCTGGTGGTGGAGCACAAAGAGTAGCAGAAATGCGTGTAGAGCTGGGTCCATGACGGCGGTCTGCCTGTGGTGGGTATCTCTGCTATGTTTTGGCTCTCCGCTGTGGTAAATCCGCCGTGTTCAGGCTGGTGGTTTCTCTGCAGCAATTTGCTGTGTCATTTCCGCCATCGTGATTTAGAGGACGGTCGGAGACGTCATTCCATACGGCGGTGTCTCTGGATTGGTTACGTCTGCTGCGGGGTCGGGTGTATTTAAGCGGCGGTGCATGTACTTCCGCGGCGTACAGAAAATTAACAGTGATTCCCATCCTAATTTGGTGGACGGACTAGCCGCGGCTGGCGGACTGAAAAAGGCAATTTCCGCATACTCCAGGCCGGCGGTCGTCCTTCCGTCCGCCATCCTAATCGACCCCTATATTTGTATGAATAATATTGTTAAAATGCTCCCCTTAACTCCTTTCTCTTTTCCCACTTCCCTCTGATCACTCAGGAGGTTTTTTTCTCCCTCCTCAGAAAAGTTGGCTCCAGCTCCCTGCGGGACAGCGGTCCCCCTCACATTGGCCGGAATATCTTTCTCAATATCCCAACCCCCCCCTCTCTCTCCTCAATAATTTCCTCACCTCGGGCGTGGTCCACAATTCTTTCAAAACTGCGGTAGTCTCACCTATTCTCAAAAAAGCAGTAGCTGACCCGAGGCGTTACGTAATTTCCGCCCTATCTCGTTACTTCCCTTCTTGGGCAAAATTCTGGAGGTCTTTGTAGCAAATTACCTAAGCAAATTTGTGGAAAACTCCCACTATTTAGACCCCCATCAAACTGGCTTTAGGCCCCAACACTCCACTGAGTCCATCGCCCTGGCCATCCATGATGAACTTAGAAAGGGGGCCGATCAGAACATCTCGCAAGCATTGGTGCTCCTGAGATCTGTCGGCGGCTTTCGACACCATCAACCACGCTTTTCTTCTCGATCAGGTCGAGAGCGCCGACATCCGGGGTCCACCGCTGAGATGGCTCACCTCATTTCTCAAAGACCGATATCAAGCGGTCCGCCTCTCCAACTTCTCTTCGGAGGAAAAAAGACTTACCTGCGGAGTCCCTCAGGGTTCCTCCCTTTCCCCCCTTTTGTTTAACCTGTACATCCTCCCCCTGCTCTCTGAACTCCACGAAAGAGCAGTAGTCATTTTTAACTATGCCGGTGACCTTCAGCTCATCTTCAACATTGATCCCTCTCCCTCCTCCATAGAGAATGTTCAATCCACTATGACCTTCATCAGCAGCTGGATGAACGCTAACCAGCTTAAGCTTAATCCTGACAAGACAGAGCTAGTTCTCACAGGGCCCCCAGGCAACCCTTGAAACTCCAACTTCTGACCCCTCTCCCTGGGCTGCCCGCCATCTCCAATCACCTCGGTCAAGAGCCTAGGCGTCACCATCAGTAGCGACCTCTCCATGAGGGCCCAAATCAACTCGGTAGTCTCTGTCTGCTTTTTCCACCTACGCAGAATCAGGAAAATCAGTGAATTTCTCTCACATGAAGCTCTCGTCCAAGTCACCCTGGCACTAGTCATGTCTTGCATCGACTATGCCAACTCTCTGAATGCCGGCATTCGTGCTCATCAATCCCACCGACTTCAACTAGTCCAGAATCAAGCAGCCAGGGTAATCCATGGCCAGCCAAAGTTCAGCCACACCAAGCCACTCCTCAGGAGCCTTCATTGGCTCCTAGTGACTCAGTGCAGTCTCTTCAAACTTGGCTGCCTGATCCATAGAGCCCTTTCATCCCATGGACCCTCTTTCATTGCTTCCCAAATCCATAGCTATGTCCCTCCCCGCGTCCTATGCTCCTTCTGTTCGAACCTCTTGTCCCCTTTCACTTTCAAATGTAAGAAACACGGTGGACTGAGATTTTCCACCCAAGCACCACTCCTCTGGAATTCTTTCCCTCCAGAACTCTGCTTAATACCCTCCTATTCTCAATTCAGGAAATCGCTTAAAACCTGGCTTTTCTCCCAAGCATACAACTAATTCCGTCATACTGCTGCTGTCTTCAGCCCCTCCACCCAAGCACCAAGAAGCCGCTGGTGAACGTGCGCTCTATAACTTTTATCATATCATCATATCATATCATATCATAAACACAAATGTGTGCAATTTTTTATTTTTATTTTTGTACAAAAAAATGAATACAAATGAAATTGTTTATTAATAAAATAATTGAAATGTTTTACTTCACCATTACATAACTATGCTACAAAAATATACAATTGCTGAACACTCTACCCCAAAAAAATATATGTAATAGTATATGATTTGTTTCACATTTTTGTATAATAAATAAATATTTCAATTATGTTACATACTTTAATATTATATGTGAATAACATGAATGTTTCTGGTTTATATTTTTAAATGTAAAAATACATTTTCTAACCAAACAAACATTAAAATTATAATTGTGAATGAAAATAAAAATATATTTACATAAAAAAAATATGAAAAATAAAACTAAGGGGGTCATTAGGATGTCGGGCGGACTTTGTCCGCCCACCGTCCCATCGCAAAAAGGGACCACCCGCCATAAGGGTGGGGGTCCCGTAGGGGACATTCTGATGCGCCCGCCGCAGTGGCAGGTGCATCCAGAATTCCTGTCAATGTGGCGGGCGGTGCAGTCAGCACGGCCCCCGACACAATGCCAGGAAGGCATGCTGTGCACTTCCATGCACAACATGGCAGGCACCGCACGGTGCCTGCCATGTTGTGCATGGAACTGCAGGGGGGTACCATAGGTACCCCCATGTGCACTCCCCAACCCCCTGAATCCCAGGGGGCCCGCTACGGGCCAACAATGGCGAAAACCACCTGCCTTTCCGTGGCGGCAACACCGCCACTGAAAGGCACAACCCAGCAGACATGCTAATATGGATGGCGGTGTCTCCCAAACACCGCCACCATGTTAGCACCTTTTCGCAGAGTCGACTGGGCGGAAAACCGGCAGACGGTCTTTCCGTCTGCCGGGGTCCCCCTGCCATGGTAAAAATCCAAATCCATGTAAAATCAGTGAAAGCGCTGGCTAGTAAACCATAATAATTTACTATTCTAACTCCAAATCCAACTAAACTCAAGGAAAAGTCTGGCTAGTAAACCATAATAATGTACTATTCTAACTCCAAATCCAACTAAACTCAGGGAAAGCACTGGCTAGTAAACCATAATAATGTACTATTTTAACTCCAAATCCAGCCAAACTCAGGGAAAGCACTGGCTAGTAAACCATAATAATTTACTATTCTAACTCCAAATCCAACTAAACTCATGGAAAACGCTGGATGGTAAACCATAATAATTTACTATTCTAACTCCATACCCAAATAAACTCAGGGACAGCGCTGGATAGTAAACCATAATAATTTACTATTCTAACTCCAAACCATAATTTTTTAGTATTCCAACTCCAAATTAAAATAAACTCTGAATAAAAAATAAAGAATACCCCCCACTTTTAATTTAAAAATGATTAAATAAAAATATTCTTATAAAATATACAGTATTAAATTTAATATTTCTTTCAAAAATTTGATTACTTTTTTATCAATTTTCCCCAAATACTATTAAATTATAATTAATAATCATGCATACAATTTCCCCAAACATATTAATACATTATTAGACAATTGAATATTGTAATCAATTTCATTATTACATTTTAAAAGTTTAATTTTTTAAAATTCTATAACATTTTAAAATTGGTTAATAATAATTTTCAAATTTACAATGATAATTTCACAGAAATTTTAATTTTGAATTTTTTACATTTTCAATTTTTCTTAAAAAAATAAACATATAAAACTACATTTTTTATTTTGATTTTAAACAACCATTCTTCAATTAAAAAATTACTAAATACCATAAAATCTCTATTTACCTCATCAAAAATGTATTTTGTGTTACTGAATATAAATCATACCCACACATTTTTTAAATTACTACCCACCCTTATTCCCAATAAATCCAACATCCCGCTCCTAAAAGATATACAAACTATTAAAATATTTTTAAATTTAAACCACATTTTTAAATTACTACCCATCCTTATCCCCTATAAGCCCAACATCCTGATCCTAAAATATATACAAATTATTAAATTATTTTTCAATTCAAACCACATTTTTAAATTACTACCCACCCTTATCCCTTATAAACCCAACATCCCGCTGCAAAAAAATATAAAAATCAATCAAAATCAGTTATTTAAACTAAATATTATTATTAAATCATTATAAATTTACAACAAAAAAACATTAAAAAAATTACACAGTAAAAAAATAACATTAAAAAATAATAACATCGATATTACTAACTTTGATATGTTTTACATCGATATTTTCTACATCGATATTTTAAAAATCAATATAAATACATTAAAAAATCCAATATTTTTAACATTGATATTACTTACCTCAATATTTAACACCAACAATATTCTTACCTCGATATTCAGGCTTCTCAATATTCGCACGTCAATATTCCGTCATTGCACCATTTCCAGGATAATGTACTAATCTATGGAAAAGCATTGCAACAATATACAGAACTAGTAAGGGTGTTCTTGGGCATTCAGAAGGAGCATGGTATAGTACTGAAGGCTCAGAAGTGTAAATTTGATTGGACTGAACTAAGCAATCGAGGTAATGTGATATCAGATGATGGGGTTCATCCAAAGTAAGACTTTGGGCCCCATTAGTATGGAACCGGGAACGCCCTCCGAGGGTGCGGGGGTCCCGCACTCCCGATTTGCATGCGCCCGCCACACTGGCGGGCGCATTGGGCTTCTGTAACATTGCGGCGGGCGGTGCAGAGAGCACTGCCCGCCGCAATGCCAGAGGCAGGCTGTGCATTTCAATGCACAACATGACAGGCACCGTGCGGTGCCTGCCACGTTGTACATTGTAAGGCAGGGGGGTACTATAGGTATTCCCCATGTGCACCCCCACCCCCCGAAGTCCCTGGGGCCCCGCAACGGGCCCCCCAAGCAGACTCCGCATGCATTGCCGCCACGGAAAGGCATGTTCAAGGCCACATTGTAATATGGCTGGCGGTGTCTGTCGGATACCGCCATCATATTGAACCCTTTTCCTCCTGGTCGACATGTCGTCCGGGCGGAAAAGCAGCAGATGGTCTTTCCATCCGCCGCGGACCCCCCAGCCATCTTGATATGGCGGGGGGTCTTTTCTGCGGAGATGGCGGTCAGCGGATTGCCCCCGCCGGGCCGGCGGTGACTACCGCCGACCCGGCGGGGGCACTTCACCCGCCATTCTAATGGGGTCCTTTGTTACAACTTTACAGAAGTTGCCTATTCGTCAAAAGAAATTGGATGTGCAGGTTGTCTTAGGAATGGCAGAATTTTTATCTCTGTTCATTCCCAACTTTGCCAGTAAAATGAGCAACTTTCATTCTTTACCCAGAAACTGAGTGAAGTTTAATTGGAAAAGTTTTGGCTTGTGTGAGTTTAAAGAGGTTAAGAAACCATCAATTTCTGCAATAATCTCCTACATTTTGTTCATGGATTTCCTTATTAGCTAGCTAACAATGAAGGTGATGTTGGAGATGTTGGTGTGCGAGTTACAGTTGGTGATGTTGGTGTGCAAGCTACAGTTAAGCAAATTCGGGAGGTTAAAGAAAGCACTATAGATAAGTTGATCAGAATTTATTTGTCTGTTGACGTTGGTACTACAAAGGAAATGTGAAGAAGAAAATAGAAAACAGGGAGTGGTGATCAGAGGACATTATTAAAGTTTGGTGACTGCAGGCACAAAATGTTTAAAGTGTTGGGTGATCTGACTCGTGAAAATGGATTCTGGAGATATCTAATGGATGATGTGAGTGAAATTAGTAAAGTGAAAGAGGGTTTCTTGTTAAGAGGGTGTATACTTATATGTCCCACAAGTCTGAGGGTGTACCTTGTTAAGTTAGAGCTCAAAGGACATCAAGGAATGAGTAAAACTAAAGAAAGGTTGATAAGTTATTATTTGTGGCCTGGATTTGACTTGATGGTGGAAAAAAAGTTGTAAGACTATGTGGTTTGCTGTAAAAGTGATACATTCAAGACAATCAGAACATCACCAATGGTCTGGAGGAAAATTAATGAGGAGCCCTGGTAGGAGATTGCCCTACATATTCTGAGTCCTCTTACATTTGGTTTCATACTAACTTATATACTTGTTCTCCTGGATATGTATTCTAGGTGTCAAGGGGGTTGCCTTTTCCAAGGAAATTTCCACACCTACAGTTATTAAGTTTCTAAGTCAGATATTTGCTCATGAAAACAATCCTAAATTACTCCTGACAGATCCAGGTGTTCATCTAATCTTTTGTAAAATCGAGGATTTTCTACAAAAGTAGGGGCTTTTACAAAAATGTTATCCTTTATATCATCCTCAAACCAAAAGACTGATTGAGAAGTGTAAATGGACTTTGAAGGACTGTGTGCAACTGTCAAGGAGAATGACTATGGACTGAAAGAGTGAGGTCTTTAAATGGATAGAGCAATACAGCTAAACCCCACACTCACCCACAGATGTGCTTTCTTTTAAATTGTTTTGGTAAAGGAAACCTCCTACTGCCACTTGTACACCTTGGGCCAAGTAAAGAACGGGGTAGAAATTAGATGTAGGGGTTGCTGGAAAAAGGTCAAAAAAAGAATTGGCCATGAAGGTGTCATTTTAATTGATGCAGTTGCAATCACCATTGAAGTAGAAGTTGGTGATGTGTTGATGAAAGTTTCCAAGAGTCATGCTGGAAGTTCCCAACACACTGTTCCTCTCAAACTGGTCAAACTTTTAAAAGGTGCAGTGAAGTTAGAGAATGGTTGTATTTATAATTTCAGTTGTATTCATGTGATCAAAGAAGAATCATCTTCTTTTGTTATAGTGTCATGTGTCATCTTTATGTTGTAAGAGACAATGGTCCCTATCAGGTAAATATAGGAAATGTTAAACAGAACAATATAATGATCTGTGAAGTTTTGCATTCAAATTGAAGAATTATTTATTTAAACAAGCAATCAGAGAACCAAAATATTTCAAAAAGTGCAGAGGGTAAAAGCAGGATTGTAAATCAACAGATTTCCAAGCTTCAGGCAAGTGTGTATAAATATAGTGACAAGAACAACAATTTTCCTTATATACAGTACTCACGATATAAAAACATCTTGTGCTCCACAGATAGCATGGCAAAAGCAATGGGAGTCAAGACGTGGTGTGTCGACGGTGTTTCAAGCGCCAGTAACGTGGGGGATCATCATCAGGGCGAAGTAATGTTGCCTGAGAAGAGGCCTCTGAGGGCCAGGAAAGCAAGGGAGGGAAGGGAAAAAGACAAATGAAGGAAAAACTTAGGGGGGGTTGGAATTTGCTCGGCAAACGTGGGATGCAATCCAGGACGGCAATTAAAACTGTAATTATACTATGGACGTGCGAGAGCAGTGCACAGTGGCTACTGAACCAAGTTTGTACCTGGTGCTGTTAGCAAAACCAGGTTGTGAAGCTAACCATATTGACATGCAAGAACCGTAAAGAATGAAGGTAGTCATACCCCATGAGACAACAGCTATACGATAGACCAGAGAGCATCTTGATTCTTCATGCGCTTGTGATGCTACCGTTATGGTAAAGTGAATAAAGAATTAAGCTCTAGGGTGTACAGGACTTACCGTGAGCCAAGGACACTTCCTACTAGCCGACGGCCCTGTGCATGTTGGGCAGCGAGCAATTGAGTTAAGCCAGGATGAGGCGAATAAGGTGCCTGAGGAAGCAAGTAAGTTACATAAGTTTAGTGTGACGCCGCGTTGTGTAGCAACATGTACTATAGTGAATCATCTTCCACTCGGTCTGAGTAAACCGGAGGAGTGAAGAATGTAAAATATAGAGCCATAGGATCTCCAATTGGGACATAGAATTGCGGTGTGCTGGAAGGATCCTAAAGGTAAAGCAAGATGGGCATAATGGGAAGAGGGTCCGAGTTGCCGGGGCGGCATGCCGTAGAATGGAGTTAGTGAGCCTGATGCCGACATGTGAGCGGGTGAATCATGTTTTAAGGCCGGTGTGGAAGTGAGCAGTGTGCATGCGTGCGTGCGGTTGTATGGGTAATATTTATCGGAATTCCATGTTTTTTCCCTTATCATCTTTCTCAAGGTTTCTATGCCTGTAGCTTACGTTTAGCTCTTGCCACTTCCCCTTATTTTTGTTCTGTTTTCCACGCCTCATTTATCGCTTACTCTTGATCCATATTCCATGTTTAACCTGCACCTTCTCTGTACATTGCTTACAGACACGTTGAGGTACCTCTCTTCTTTCTCCCTTTTTAATATTCTGTACCACATTCAGGGGCTGATTCCGATTTGGAAAAATGCTCTCCGAATAGCTGTACGTATGCCCTAGTACGATGTGTACCCAAAGCAGTTCTCCGCACGAATCGTACCGAAGACCGTACAACTCACTGATCCGTACGAATCACATTCGGAACGTGCAGTACGGGACGTCCGTACGGATCAAAGCTGTATTTTCTGACCCAGCAAGTACGAATCGTATCGAGAACACTCCGTACGACTCTTTTTATACGGGAGCTTAAAACATCTGTAAAAGCATATTTTGCCTCGAAATGCGTACAAAATGTTTGCATACGGCGTGTAGGGGTACGGTTCATACCGCCCAAGGCCGTAGGTGTACGGTGCATACACCCCTTGCGTTTAGGGGTACGGTGCGTATGTAAATGTGTGGCTCTCCGTACGAATTGCCTATACGCAACGTGTTCGGTACTAATCGCGTATTCATTACTAAGCATGGGCAAAATTTGCGAATTCGCATTCCGCGAGTTCGCGTATTTGCCTACGAAATCGCTAAAAAATCAGCGAATTCGCGAATTTTCCCGCGAAATCGCCAAATTTTTTGCGATTTGCCCTGGAGTACTTTCTGCTGGGTAATCCAGTAAGTGCTCCTTCATTGGGTAAATGTATAGTGCTTTTACTACACTGCAGCTGCGTAAAGGACCAGAAGATGTGTCTCCAGTGACCATGTGTGCCTGTAACACAGGTACAGGCACACATGGTCACTGGAGACACATCTTCTGGCCCTTAACGCAGCTACAGTGTAGTAAAAGCACTATGGGGCAAATTTACAAGCCGCTTGCGCCTCTTTTGCGCCGCAGTGGCGTCACTTTTGTGACGCAGCGGCAGCACAAAAGATGCGCCATGGTGCTGTGTATTAACAACGTGACGCATCTGAGAGATGCGTCACGGTTTAAAGCCCTGCGCCATCAGGAGGCGTTCCGGTGCAGGGGAAGGCGTTCCTCCGCAGGAACGTCTCCTACAAGATTTCACTCAGTCACTTTTAGGCCAATGCTGCGTCGAAACCCTGCGCCTGCTTGAAGCAGGCACAAGGCTTGATGCAGCATTGAGGAGATAGGGCCCCCCAGAGCATTGCCCAGAGCAGCTCCAGGAATGCTCTGATTTTACGGCACAGATGCGTGACGCATCTGTGCCGTTTTTGCCATATGGTGCGCCGCATTGTAAATGCGACGCACCCTGGGTGGCGGAGCTGCGGCGCACAATAACTGGCGCATCCCTGGGGATGTGCCAGTTATTGTAAATCTGCCCCTATACATTTAGCCAACAAGGGAGCACTTACTGATGAGACAGAAGAAAGTACTCCAGTTGAGTAGAGGTATTGCACAAAAAGGTGGCATCTTCGTGGACAAACACGCAGGGCGGGATTCATTCTGCCCCTTGTTAGACTCATTTTTTGTGCCCTTCTGCCCTCTGTTAGACTCATTTTTCCCTTGTTTTTCTGCCCTTCTGCACTCTGTTCGACTCGTTTTTCCCTTGTTTTTCTGCTCTTCTGCCCCCTGTTAGACTCGTTTTTTGTGCCCTTCTGCCCTCTGTAAGACTAATTTTTCCCTTGTTTTTCTGCCCTTCTGCCCTCTGTTAGAATCGTTTTTTGTGCCCTTCTGCCCTCTGTTAGACTCGTTTTTGTGCCTTTCTGCCCCCTGTTAGACTCGTTTTTTGTGCCCTTCTGCCCTCTGTTAGACTAATTTTTCCCTTTTTTTTCTACCCTTCTGCCCTCTGTTAGACTCGTTTTTCCCTTGTTTTTCTGCTCTTCTTCCCCCTGTTAGACTCGTTTTTTGTGCCCTTCTGCCCTCTGTTAACTAATTTTTCCGTTTTTTTTCTACCCTTCTGCCCTCTGTTAGACTCGTTTTTTGTGCCCTTCTGCCCTCTGTTAGACTGCTTTTTGTGCCTTCCTGTCCTCTGCATCACCACATCATCACTCAGCGCTACCCCAGCATCACTCAGCACCACCTCAGTACCACTCAGCACCACCACAGCACCACTCAGCACCACCACAGCATCACTCAGCACCACCACAGCATCACTCAGCACCACCACAGCATCACTCAGCACCACCAGAGCACCACTCGCACCACCACAGCATCACTCAGCACCACCACAGCATCACTCAGCACCACCACAGCACCACTCAGTGCCACCACAGCATCACTCAGCACCACCACAGCATCACTAAGTACCACCACATTATCACTCAGCACCACCACATTATCACTCAGCACCACCACAGCACCACTCAGCACCACCACAGCATCACTCAGCACCACCACAGCACCACTCAGCACCACCACAGCACCACTCAGCGCCACCACAGCATCACTCAGCACCAATACAGCATCACTCAGCGCCACCACATTATCACTCAGCACCACCACAGCACCACTCAGCACCACCACAGCATCACTCAGCACCACCACAGCATCACTCAGCACCACCACAGCACCAATCCGCACCACCAGAGCACCACTCAGCGCCACTACAGCATCACTCAGCACCACCACAGCATCACTGTTCTCAGGACACCCCCGCGTCCCCCAGCTGTTTCGCTTTAAATTTGTTTTAAACTTGTTGTATTTTGTGCTTCACTTTGTTTAAAATTGTGGTATTGTGTACTTTTTCCCGTTCTGCCGCCTGCCCCGCTCTCCACTTCCCGCCGCCGTTCTCGCGGCCACGCCCCCTTTTTCCGTGTCCTCCCCGCTCCCACCTCCCAGCTGCTCCTCCCTCCCACTTAGCCTTAAATGGCGACCGCACGGACGCGCAGCGGCGACGTGCAGCGGGTGCGCAGATTGTGCGCCGAAGGCGCATCAAAGGCAGGCCCGTCTGCGCCCGTCCACGCCTGGACCGCGCCCAGCGCCAGAACCCCTGGCCCCCGGAGACGGCTGCCCACATGACGGACCTACGACGTCGCCACCCTCAACGCACTCAACGCCGGCCGAACCCCCGCCTGCTGCCGAGCCACCCCGAAACGCACCCACGGACCCTTCACCTGCCAAGCCTGCAAATTCACCTGCATCCGGACCTGCAACGCACCCGCCAAGCTGAGCACCCGCGGCAACCACCTAAAGTGCATCCTGCTCAACACCCGCTCCGTCCACAGACACGCCATCGAACTCTGGAACCTGCTCAACACCACATCACCAGACGTCGCCTTCCTCACGGAAACCTGTATGAACGCCTCCTCAGTGCCCGACAACGCCATCGCCATCCCGGACGGATACAAGATCATCCGGAGGGACCGCGTGAACCAGACTGGAGGAGGCATCGCCATCATACACAAGAACACCATCCGCATCACCACCGACTCCAGCGACACCTTCCACGCCGCCGAGCACCTCCACTTCCAGATACACACCGACCCATCACAACCCTCAGAGGCACCCTCGTCTACAGACTCCCGGGACCACGCACACAATTCAGCGAAGACATCACGGACTTCATCAGCCTGCACGCCCTCCCCTCCGCGGACTACATCCTCCCAGGGGACCTCAACTTCCACCTGGAGAACAACAAGAACCGCAACACCGCCGCCCTGCTGGACAACCTCGCAAACCTCGCACTCACGTAACTGGTCAACACCCCCACTCACTACGCAGGCCACACGCTTGATCCCGTCTTCTCATCCAGCAAGCACATCACCTTCAGCCACTCTACCGGACTTCACTGGACTGACCACAGCTGCGTCCACTTCAGCTTCCGAAGAACAACGACCCACCACCACCCACAACAGGTTCCTCACAGGAGCTGGAGCAAGATCAGCGCCGAGCAGCTCACCACCTCCCTCAGCCAGAACCCGCCCGCAAGCACAACAGACCCCAACGAAGCAGTCCGCAACTTCACACAGTGGCTGACCGACTGCGCAGACGACCTTGCGCTACTGAAGAACCCTCCCAGCAGACCCAGAAGCAAGAAAGCCACCTGGTTCACCGACGAACTCAAGGACTCCAAAAAGAACTGCCGCACCCTCGAGAAAGCCTGGCTCCTCAATGAGACCACAGACAACATGACCACCCTCAAACAAGCCACCCGCAAGCACCACCAGCTCATCCGCACTACCAAAAAGAAAACACTGAAGGAACGACTAGACAACAACGCCCACGACAGCAAGGAACTCTTCAGCATCGTCAAGGAGTTCTCCAACCCCAGCACAGGCAACAACGACATCACTCCTTCTCAAGACCTCTGCGACTCTCTCGCCTCGTTCTTCCACCGCAAGATCGCCGACATCCACAACAGCTTCGGCGCACCATCCACGCACCCTACCGTCGAACCAACGCCCCCCACCACCACCCTCCGCACCTTGACCACGGTGACCACCGAAGACACAGCCCGCACGATGAACACCATCCACTCTGGATCTCCAACCGACCCCTGCCCCCACCACGTCTTCAACAAGGGCGACTCCATCATCGCACCCCAACTACGGGACATCATCAACATCTCCTTCGACACCACCACCTTCCCGGAGAGCTGGAAGCACGCCGAGCTCAGCGCCCTACTAAAGAAACCAACAGCGGACCCCACCGACCTCAAGAACTTTCGCCCCATCTCGCTCCTCCCTTTTCCTGCCAAAGTCATTGAGAAGACCGTCAACAGACAGCTTGCCGCCTTCCTTGAGACAAACGGATCTCTTGACCCCTCGCAGTCCTGTTTCCGAGCCAACCACAGCACCGAGACCGCCCTCATCGCAGCCACCGATGACATCAGAACCCTGCTCGACAACGGGGAAACAGCAGCCCTCATCCTCCTGGATCTCTCTGCAGCATTTGACACGGTCTGCCACCGCACCCTAGACCAAGGCCTGAGCAACACAGGTATCCAAGAGAAGGCTCTGGAATGGATCATCTCGTTCCTCGCCGGAAGAACACAGAGAGTCCGCCTCCCCCCGTTTTGATCCGAGGCCACCAAAGTCATCTGCGGCGTACCGCAAGGATCATCACTCAGCCCCACCCTCTTCAACATCTACATGAGACCCCTTGCAGCCATTGCACGCAACACAACTCAACATCATCTCCTACGCTGATGACACCCAACTGATCCTCTCCCTCACCAGTGACCCCGCCAACGCCAGAACTAGCCTACACGAAGGGATGAAAGACGTCGCCGAGTGGATGAAGAACAGCCGTCTGAAACTGAACTCAGACAAGAAGGAAGTCCTCATCCTGGGACCATCGCCCTCCGTCTGGGACGACACCTGGTGGCCCCCGGCCCTAGGCACCCAAGCCAACAGACCACGCTCGCAACCTGGGCTTCATCCTGGACTCCTCCCTTTTGATGACCAGACAAGTCAACGCCGTCTCCTCATCATGCTTCAACACCCTACGCACGCTCCGTAAGATCTTCCGATGGATCCCAACCATAACCAGGAAGACGGTCACCCAGGCACTCATCACAAGCCGACTGGACTAGGGAAACACCCTCTACGCCGGAACCACAGCCAAGCTTCAGAAAAGACTCCAACGCATCCAGAACGCCTCCGCCCAACTCATCCTGGACATCCCCCGACGCAGCCACATCTCCGGACACCTGAGGGACCTGCACTAGCTCCCCGTCAGCAAGAGAATCACGTTCAGACTCCTCACCCACGCACACAAGTCCCTCCACGACCTGGGCCCCAAGTACCTCAACGACCGCTTGACCTTCTACACGCTCACCCGCCAGCTACGTTCGACAAGCCTCGCCGCCGTACCACGCATCCAAAGAGCCACCGCCGGAGGAAGATCCTTCTCCTACCTGGCGGCCAAGACATGGAACTCCCTCCCCACCCACCTCCAACTGACCTAGGACCATCTCACCTTCAGGAGACAACTCAAGACCTGGCTGTTCGAGCAATAGCAGACCCCCTTCCCCCAAGCGCCTTGAGACCCTGCGGGTGAGTAGTGCGCTATACAAATGCTATGATTGATTGATTAACACAGCACCACCACATTATCACTCAGCAGCACCACTCAGCACCACCACAGCATCACTCAGCAGCACCACAGCATCACTCAGCACCACCACAGCACCACTCAGCACCACCCCAGCATCTCAGCACCATCCCAGTATCACTCAGCACCACCACAGCACCGCTCAGCATCACCACAGCACCACTCAGCACCACCACAGCACCACTCAGTGCCACCCCAGCATCAATCTGCACCACCATTCAACAACAACTGGTTCAAATATGTTCTCTCAGTGTTTCAAGCTTTATTACAAGTGTCACAAAAAGATGTTAATATTTCACTTCTGTTCTTGGATTTTCGTCACAATAAAATACACTGAACATAATCTTCACAAAAGTTATTTACAAAAGTTTAATCTATTGCCATTATAAATTAAAATCACTTTTATTTAAGTATTAATTATTTAAAAAAATTAAAAGCCATTGTAATTTGTAATATCAATACATCTAAATCACGTAAATACAAAACATGTTGCATTACAAATGCTATAGGTGTCACATTTGCAAAAGTTATAACTATTGGCATTGTAAATGACAAAGCTATTAATTTAGCTATTTTCAAAACCAACACATAAATAAAAAAAATTGTCATTTACAAGACCAATAGCTCAAACTTTCCTAATGCAAGACCTATTGCATTGCAAATGCTTGTTTTTATATCTGTCAGTGCTTCCTGTTGAGGTTTAATTTTCGTGACAGGCGCCTCATTGCCTGCTTGTAACTATTCTCTGACCCTGCTTCAAGGGTCACAGCAGGGTCAGAGAATAGGTGCAAGTAGGCAACAAGGCGCCAGGTAGCACTTACAGAATTACAGCAGCAGGTGCCCAAGTTGGAGTTAATTTCTTTGTAACCCTTTTGTTAAAGGTTACAAAAAATTAGCTTCAAGTTTTGCACCTGCTGCTGTAACCCTGTAAGTGCTTGGCTGAAAATTCGTCCCCGCTGATTTGCGGATTTTACCGCGATGTCCCGAGATTCCCGGATCGCGAAATCTCGGAAAATCCGCAAATTCCACAAACGGAACGAATTTTCATCTAATGCTTATTCATTACCCAGTCCGGATCGTACTTGGCGGGTTGTACGGCATGTTTACGAATCGTACGGTTCACTGTGAGAGTCTAATTCGTACGGATTTCGGCTTGTATTTAGTACTGTTCGCACGGATTCGAACGTATTTCTATCCTACGGTTTGTACTACGCGATTCGGATGGATTTGTACGAATCGTACGGAAACGGCTTTGAATACGAATCGTCATACGGATTTGTTTCCCGAATCGGAATCGACCCCTAAGTCTGGCCCTCTTGACTACCATTTCTACATCTTTTAACACCCACTTTAATACTGGCATACTTGCCTTGATTTAATTATGGTATTATCCGTCTCTACACTCATTTCCACTTTTTAGTACTATGTATTACTGCCACGTACCCTAATTGAATGTCCCTTAGGCAGACCACCTACAATTGATGCCTCTTTTTTTAAATACAGTATTCAATTGCTACATTCTCTGTTCTCCTCATCTAGCACTAATAAGATAAATTCAAAATATAGTTTGTGACTCTGAGCATGTTAACGATGTTTATTTTGGAAACTGGAATATTTTTCAACACGTACGATTGATACATCTTTTACAAATAATAGTCCATTGCTACATTCGCTGTTCTCCTCAACTAGCACTAACACGATAAATTCCAAATGTATTTTGTGACTCTGAGTACATCAACAATGTTTATCTTGGAAACTGGAGTATTTTTCAACATGTCAATCCCTTTTTTTAAGTTTGAAAAAGATAAAAATGTTTTGAAAATGAAAAGGGAAGAGGTAAAAAGGGAGAAAATACAATGTAAATACATATAGATGACAATTCTGAAATTTCTAAAAATACAAAGGTAAAAGGTCCTATATCAATATAACAAGGTAAATACAAGTATAATAAAAATGTGGTCAAACATTAAAAATGCACAAAATATAAGGAAGGTAGTAGTGAAAACAATAATGAGGATATGAACAGATGAGAATGTCAAGGGGGTTTCAACACTTTTTGGTTCGAAATTTGGGGTACAGAAAAAAGTGTAGCATGACGATCTATAAAGCTTGTACCTGGGGACCACAAACATGTCAACCTCTGACATGCTCTTTTTTGCTCGTTTTCCACTCTTCCCTATTCTTTTCCTCCACTGCAATATGGCCCCCCCCTTTCATCTATACCAATTAATATTACCCATACATCCGCGCGCACAAATACGCACTGCTCACTTCCGCACCGGCTTTAAAAACATGATTCACCAGCTCACATGTCGGCATCAGGCTCGCCAACTCCATTCTACTGCACGTCGCCCCGGCAACTCGGAAGTTAAGATGATTTCCACCACTCGCTCGTGCCCACACCGGCTACTAGCGTGACCCTCTTCCCATTATGTCCATCTTGGTTTACCTTTAGTATCTTTCCAGCACACCACAATTCTACGTCCCAATTGGAGACACTATGGCTCTATATTTTACATTCTTCACTCCTCCGGTTTACTCAGACCGAGTGAAAGATGATTCCCTATAGTACATGTTGCTTCACAACGCGGCGTTACACTAAACTCATGTAACTTACTTGCTTCCTCAGGCACCTTATTCGCCTCATCCTGGCTTAATTCAATTGCTCGCTGCCCAACATGCACAGGGCCGTCGGCTAGTAGGAAGTGTCCTTGGCTCACTGTAAGTCCTGCACACACTAGAGTGTAATTATTTATTCATTTTACCATAACTGTATCATCAGAAGCGCATGAGATTGCTCCCTGACCTGTTTTATGGATATTGTCTCACGGAGTATGACTACCCTCATTCTCTACGGTTCTAGCATAACAATATGGTTAACGTCGCAACCTGCTTTTTCTATCAACTCCAGGTACAGACCTGGTTTAGTAGCCACTGTGTACTGCTCTTGCATGTCCTTATTATAATTACAGTTTTAATTGCCCACTGGGATTGCATCCTTTATTCCTTTTTGCCTAACATATTCTCCCCCCCCATATTTTTTTCTTTTTCTTTTCCTTTTCCTTTTTATTTTTCCCCTCCCTCCCTTGCTTTCCTGGCCCTCAGAGGCCTCTTCCCAGGCAACATTTCCTCCCTGATGATGATCCACCCACATTAATGAGGATCAAAACATTGTTGATACACTACGTCTTGACTCGCATTGCTTTTGCCGTGATTTCTGTGGAGCACAAGATGTTTTTGTATTGTGACTACTGTAGATAAGGAAAATTGTTGTTCTTGTCACTATATTTATACACACTTGGCTGAACTTCGAAATCTGTTGATTTCCTATCCTGCTTTTACCCACTGCACTTTTTGAAATCTTTTGGTTCTCTGATTGTTTAAATGAATAATTCTCCAATTTGTATGCAAAACTTCACAGATCATTATGTTGTTCCGTTTAACATTTCCTATACTTACCTGATGGTGACAATTGTCTCTCAAAACACATTGTACTCCCTAGGTCCCTTCTGACTCATAGGGTTCCCTTGTTTCTTTATAAAAATGTGTCATCTTTAGTCCATCCTACTTGTTCCTCTCTCTTTTCTTTCCCTTCCCTTTGCTTTTCTGGCATTTATTAGCACAGAGATTTGTGATATCTGGGGTTGGCGGTCTAGTCTCTCTATCTTTATTATTCTCTTTTGAAATGTACAACCATGAACAAGATATGTGTTCTGTAATGTTAGATTGGGTGTAAGACTTTGGTGGTAGATGGAGTTTCTTGTATCTTATGATAAACTAGAGCTTCAATTGGACTTATGTGGGGCCTCATTACAGCAGATATCACAAAATGATAGCTTGTAATGCAAACCGCATGGCTCTGCCTCTCACTCACTTGAGGAACAAGGTCCTCCCTGAAGACTGGCCACGGGTCACAAGATAGGCTCTCTGGGCATGACAGGAAGCATGATGTATAGAGTACAGTGTGTCTCTGCCAGCTACTGCAGAGTAGGATGGCATAGGGTCAGGGTCCATTCTTGGGGCCATTGCTCAGCCCCCTTTCTGGAATGCTGGTGATGTGACCAGACACCATGAGGCTGGTCTGGAGGAGAGCATCCCCATTTTGGAGACAGAACCTACTCTTAGATATGTAACTCTTATTTTCCTAGGATTATACATCGCATGTTACAGTTCCTTTCTGTTGGTGGACTCATCGCCCTTTGTATCTCATTTTTGCCACAGTGATTTTTGTGTCTTTTGTCTGTTACACAGCTCCTCTACTCTGGATACTTGGACATGCTGGTTGTCATATAAGTTTCAATACTTCATGCAGTCCTAATATATGATCGGTTCTCTTCATCATGCCTTCTCCTGTGATCCAGCAGATTCGCCAAGTTTTTTAATCCACTGGGTTATACCTTCAATCATTTATTTTTGGGAACACTTTTCAGGTAGTGTTGAGTGACTCGTTACCTGGAAATGAAGCTACTGAAAGGGACAACCATTAGCTCAGGGTAAAGAGTTATTAGATAAAAAAAGTGACTGTTACATTCAGCATTCAAAGTTAGTGTTCCTTATGGCAAGAGGTAATCCTTGTTTTTGTGTTTCCCAGGAGATGAGCTGAGCTTTATCATGTTGGGAAACAATTTCCTATTCAAACGATGGGGAAACAGTCTGAGTGCCTTATTCACAACAAAGAAAGTAGAATCACAAATGCCCATATACAAAAATGTATGAACAGCAAAAAGGAAAATAGAGAAAGTGGTTGCCCAAAATAGCTACCTGCCAAATCACAATCTGGGCAAAAGGGTGTCCCCCTATTATTGCATTTCTTATATAGCGCCAGAATCGACCCCCGAAGGGGTATCTCCGCGCTTGCCTTGGGAACCCGTCCTGGTTTTTCCCTGTGAGATAGCCCCTATAGGGCATCCCCAAGGTGAAAGCCAGGCATCCCGCCGCCGGGGGGCCGTTGTGGAGATTAAGCAAGCTTAATGCCCAGAGTTGCATAGTGTGAACCCATGATTAGGTCAGGCACCGAAGCGAGAATTATCGAGTCCGTGGACATTTGAGCTCAACACCCTGCCGCGTCGGGTTTCGAACCCTGGTCCCGGGTCTGACCTCTGCTTCAGGGACTGCCTGCTCTAACCAGTGAGCCACACTTCTTCTTCTTCTGAGGGAACCTTTTTTTCTTAGTGTGTCATGTGGGTTCTCATAACAATTAAGAGAAACATTCACCCACCAAACTAGGTGACATCGTTCATCACCAAGTTGTCTCATCTGCCTACTTGTTCCTCTCTCTTTTCTTTTCTTGTTCAGCGGGGCGGATCGATTCCTTGAAAGATCAAGGAGTGCTTTGCTGTTAGTGGACAAATGCCATTACATCATGAGACAAGGGATCCTGAGATAATGGTTAAAAACGAATATATCTAAACCTGTAATATCTATTTATTGTACGTTTCCTGAGGAATATTAAATAACAAATGGCAAGTGGGGATAGTGGATGTAATTATTGCACCCGTAACCCACTTGTTTGCCTGTTTCAGCTGGAAATTATGGCTCTCTCAGGGGTCCACAGCTCTTTTCAGAACCAAGATTCTTGCTAATACCAATCTCTCACACCCACCATGCCCACCATGACTTTCACACACTCATGCATAGTGAACGTAATACTTAGTGTAGGTGTAGTGATTGTCTGGGGAGTGCCCTATTTTTCTAAATCAAGGGCCCAATGAAAGGAAGAACATTGAAAGTCCCCTGTAGTCACATAGTCATCAAAGGGAGCTGCCCTCAGTCCACAGATCAGCATCTCCAAATCAGGGGGTTCTACCAGGGCTCAGATAGGCTACATGGGGGAAGAAACTTCCCAGATAGAGCTGGGTAAAACGGGATAGGGTGCAGTAAGAAATTCATTAAATATTAATCAAGTTTTTTTCATACATTTCCTGGTCAGCCTCATAGTCTATATCAACTTTTAGCCCTTGATTTAGGCTTGCTTCTTAATGAAAAGATGTCATGGGCACGTGATAAAGAAAGAATAAAAGAAAAATGCACTTTCTTTGAAGATGATGGTACACATCGATTTTCTCAATGTCTTGATGGAACACCTGTGAACAATGCCCGGGCTTTCGTGCCTTATCCACCAGCCGGGTCATACCACACCGATGGACTGGCTATTCCAAAGTCTTCAGGCGTACAGTCAGATAGATTCAACAAAAAACCATACTTTGTCATCGACATTTTCATTTGTCGCATATAACTTTTGCACGGTTGGAGATGATGTACGTTACCGTATTTTTTCAATGCAGTACTTTTGAAGCAATTCCCTGATCCGCACACCTTAGCCACGACTAAAGGTTCCAAGTGAATTCTGCCTAACATGGCCTTTCCAGAGGACACTGCTATGGCCATGCCTGTATTAGCGTAAGAACACTACCCACCGGCTTTTCCACTAAGTAGTTGCCCATCTTCTCTTTCTCCTCAATGCTACTTCCCACCTGCCTTCTGTGCCCCAATTTCTCACCTATTCTCAAAGGCCACAGTGACCTTTATGTTCCTTTCTTCCTCTTTCTGAGTCCTTTATATCATGTGCATCATCCTGTGTGACATGTCAAGTCTTCCAATGTTTGTAGTTAACAGGCTCAGTTCTTTCTTTCACTTGCAGAAATGGAGGCGGCATAGCCATACTGCCACACTGCATATTTTACTATACTAATTCACCAGTAATCCTTTATGGGTCCCAGAGTAGCGGCCTACTTGCCAAAAAAGCGCTTCCACACCTCCTCATGGGTAGTAAGTACTATTTAAATGCAAGCTTTTCCCCTCTATTGCTCCACTATCCTTCTCAATCCAAATAACTGACTAACATATCCACTACTCAAAGTACTTTCATATTTTCACCATACTAATTCACCACTAACCATTTATGGATTCTAGAGTAGCGTGCTACTAGTTGAAAAAGCGCTTCAATACCTCAGCGGTAGCAAGCGCTATATAAATACAAACCTTTTTCCCTCTTCTATCCCTTCACTATCCTTCTCAATCCAAATAACTGACTACTATATCCACCACTCAAAGTACTTTCATATTTCACTATAATAATTCACAACTAATCTTTTATGGGTCCTGGAGTAGCGTGCTACCAGCTGAAAAAGCACTTTGGGCCAGGGATAGTAAGCGGTATATAAATGTAATTACAATACAATACAATCTCCAATGTCTGTCACTCCTCAAACCTAATTAGGGGCGGGGATTAGATTATTCAGTAAAGATGGGCTACTTGCAGCTTAGCATACCCTTGACTTGAGCGGGGTCTAGGAGGGTCCTGTGAGGGCTCATAGACACTGAGATAGACTATGCCTATTTTGGCCCTATGTCTTTCTCTCTCAGGCCTCTTTCCTGTGGATCTTGCAAAGCTGCTCTCTTTATAAGTAAACATTTGTTTTTGACTTCATAAAATCTGGGCAAGGAAAATGGAATTAAGTCCTATGTCATATTTTTTTAACACAACGTTATTCTGGCTTTTAGGGAGATTATTGCCTTAGGGAAGTCCAACATTTACTCATCACAAGGAATAGTGGGTCAGAAGCCATGGTTGCTAGGGCGCTCACAGATTTCACCCTGGGGAGCCAAGCGGTTATCATTCCGGCACTGATGGCGTCTTTTCTGGAATGGTTGCAATCCCTCTAACGAAGGTTGGAAAGTATCTTTTGTTAGAACTGGGGATCTCTAGTTGGCAGAGGTATGTACCACTGTCCAAATAGGGACCCTTGCTTCTAGTCAGGGTAAGGAGGATACACTCTTTAGATAACCCCTGCTCACCCCCTTGGTAGCTTGGCACGAGCAGTCACGCTTATCAAAGGCAATGTGCAAAGTATTTGTACCAACACTCACAGTAACACAGTGAAAACACCACAAACAGACTCTACAACAGTTTAGAAAAAAGGTATTTAATCTAAACTACACAAGACCAAAACGACAAAAATCCAACATACACAGTTCAAGAATATGGTTTCAAATGAGCTCTTAAGGTTAAGTTAAAATAATCGACAGTTGCGTCACATTTTAGCCAACAGTACCTTTAGATGCAACAAAAGTTCCAAGAAAAAGCTGTAGCGCTGAAAAGCAAGAGATGCGTCACTCCTAAGATCCTGTGGGGCGATGCGACAACCCCGCTGGATGTAGTCGGCGTGTTGTGGTGACTCTGGTCTGTATGAGGAGGGAATCGATACCTTGCGTAGATTCTGGTGCACAGGTTTCGGTGGAAGCGGCTCGCAAAAGGTACGATGCGACGATCTTCGGGACGGCGACAATCTCAGGTGCTGCAGTGATGCGCAGCCCAGCATCGATCTTCTCCTCTCGTGGCCCCTCAATGCGATGGCTCTGCGACCACTCTGGCAGCGACGTGATGAGGTCCGCAAGCAAGCGGTGTGACGATCTCACCCAGTGACGACAGACTCTGCAACGATACTCGCAGCGATGGTAATCTTCCTGCACCGGACTGGTGCATCCCGCAAACAAAGGATGCAACGACTCTGGCAGCGGCAACAGGTGCTGCGGCAATCTCGGCCTTCATAGCGTCGGGAATTTCCTTGCACTGATGGGGATGCGCTCTGCAAGCGAGCGATGCAATAAACTTTGCAGAAAGTTCTTTAAATCTTGGTTTCCAGCTTCCCAACACAGGTGCAACCTCCAGATGCACCACACCTGGCCCAAGCACTCTAGGAAGGACAAGACTCTCTCAGCAGAGTTCAGGGAAGCTGGGGGTGAAGTCCTTTAGTTCCTGGGACTTCTTAACAGGGAGCCAGCTCTTCTTCAGGCCCTTGGGGATTCCTACAAGCAAGGGGACACAGCACAAAGCAAAGTCCTTCCCCTCTCCTTGGCAGCAAAGCAACTGCAGGTCAGTCCAGCAAAGGACAGTATTCCTTCTTAAGTCTTCCAGGCACTGAGGTGGCAGGCTTGAAACACCATTTTAGGGCTACTCATGTGGGTGGCACAATCAGTGCTGCAGGCCCACTAGTAGCATTTGAATCACCAGCCCTGGCACACTCAGTGCATTTTACTAGGGACTTCCTGGTAAAACAAATATGCCAATCATGGATAACCAATCACAATGACAATTTACACAGAGAGCATATGCGCTTTAGCGCTGATCAGCAGTGGTAAAGTGCCCAGAGTCCTACTGCCAACAACCATGGGTCAGAAAAAATAAAGGAGGAAGAAGCAAAAAGTGTGGGAATAACCCTGCAAAAAGGGTCATTTATAACACCTTTTATTTATTATTCAAATGTCAAATCTTGGCATGTTCTGCTATCAAGTGCACATTGTTGTTCTCTAGATCAAATAAAACGTATTTGGTGTCCTGGTTTCCTTCGGCCTTTCCTTTACTGGCGCAAAGGAAGTGCAAAAACCCTCCCCTGAAAGTTGGCTTTAATGTGCCACTCAATGGCTTTAAGAAGTCTCTGAAAGTACAATGGCTCCAAACCAAAAAATGCTCTGGCATTGCTTCCAATAGAGTAATTCGCTGACTGGACTGTGCCCCCACCAGTTGTCGCCTAGTGGTGTTCAATTTACCCCATCACTAGGACCTTGCTTGATACCACCATCTACCGAATAACTCATGTGTAACCCTATATCGTGAGCTCAGGAGCCTTATCTTGTGTAGTGTGTACAATGTGTCTGATTAGGGTGCCTCTAGCAATGATATCAGAATACAAGAATGTAATGTAATGTAATGCTGTCTTGTAAAGCGCATGAATCACCCCACATGGGGTATCTCCGCACTGTAGACCGCTGGGGAACCCGTCCTGGCTTTCCCTGTGAGATGGTCCCTACTGGGCATCTCCAAGGTGAAACCAGGCAACCCCGGCATATGTGGTGGGCTGTTGTGGAGATGAGGCAATGCCCAGAGTTGCCAAGCTTGATCCCCGGTTAGAGTAGGCACCGAGATGAGAATTATCAAGTCCGCTGACCCTTGTACACGACCCTGCCGCGTGGGGAATTGAACCCTGGTCCCGGGCCGTGCTCTGCTTCCGGGTCTGCCGCCTCTAACCAGTGAGCCACACCACTCCACATGAAATGATCACACAACAATCATATATAATTCCCCCTTCTCTGCTGTTTTCCTTGCTCTTGACATCTAGTATGATAACATCTGATGGACCCTTTTAGGAATTATCCAGGATGCATGCCACTTTCTTTGAAGGGCTTCCTGTTTCGCCTTTCTGGGAACTGGGCAGGTACTATTTGCTCAATTCTGTGCTCTTATCTTCCCTAGCAAGGCAACCTCATTCTATATCTCAGAAACACTTTCGTGAATTTCAAGCCTTAAGTCTAAGATTCCAGCCTTCATTTCTACTTTCATTTTAGGCTTCAGTGATTCTAAGCACTTCATCTTGTTCTTATTAGTTTTGACAGGCTGGTGCTTTAGAGCCAAAAGGAAGAAAGTATATAATTGGCATTTCTAAAACGATCACTAGGGCAGGAAGCTTCCAATTTTGTTTTTCCATTAAAAGAGTATTTTTTCATAGCTGTACATCATGCCCCTGTGCACCTCTGTGTAAGGATGGTGATCTAATTATGTTTTATGCAAATACGTGTCATGTCTTGTTCATACAGGAGCTAGCTGATCTCCACAATTAGAGAATAGAAGCTGAAGCAATTCTCACAATCTAGTTCTTTTTCTTTCTCACTGACCCCAGTGAGATAAAAGATGGGCAGCAGAGGAGGACCGGGCAGAAGGGCAGGCCCCACTGTCAGACACCATAAAAGGGTGATCTTAATTCAGGGCAGCTCTAATTAAGAGGGACTGCAACAGAATGCCTCATCTGTACCACATAGTTCCGCATGAGCGAGAGATGAAAGTACAAGATGCACTCAGGGGTGTTTTCTGGAGGAGATTGACGCATGGGGGTCTTTAGGATGTAGGGAGGATCACCACCACCCGCATGGCTATGGCAATCCGCCCTACATCCATCCCCGCCAGCCACCCATTTACCCACGTCACATATGTATGGGGGCGTTCCATGGCGGACGGGAAGACCGTCTGCTGCTTTTCCACCCAGTCGACCAGGCGGAAAAGGGTTTAATTTGGTGGCGGTATCTGCTAGACACCGTCAGCCATATTAGAATGGGGGCGGAAACATGCCTTTCTGTGGCGGCATTGCTGCCACGGAAAGGCATGCAGAGTTATCTTACGTGGGCCCGTTGCGGGCCCCGAGGGTCTCTGGGGAGTAGGGGTGCACATGGGGGGTATCTATGGTACCCCCTGCATTGTCATGGACATGGTGACAGGCACCTCTTGGTCCCTGTCACCTTGTGCATGACAATGCATGTAGTGCATTCACAGCATTGTGGCGGGCGGTGCTGTGGCGGTGGCATCCTAATTGTAGGGGCCGGACCGCCGCACCACAGGTGGTCGGTCCCAACTCCGCTAGGGTGACGGGCGGACAGAAGTCCGCCCGCCATTCTAATGGCCCCCATGGTTGGGCTGTTGTCATTCATATAGTGCTTATTACCCCTGAAGAAGCGTCAAAGTTCTTTTTCGGCGAGTAGCGCGCTACTCAGTAACCCAAAGAGAATTAGTGGTGAAGTAGTATAGAGAGATATGAAACTAATTTGAGCGGTGACATGTGAGTTTGTTATTTGGAATGATAAAGGAGGTATAGGAGAGGGAAGGGAAGGGTATAAATCTTGACGGGGCAGCGCTGATGGTTATGCCCAACATGGTAAAAGAGCTGGGGTGGTGGAACATGACTATCCACTTTGATAAAAATAAAAAAAAATGTGTGCACTGGGTATACTCCTGGCGATGTATTGAGCCTGGCATGTGGTGCTGTGCATGTTCCATTTCATAGATCTCTGTGCAAAATTACTACAAATGGGTTGAATCAGAGGGGATGCTCCTCTCAGAAGCATGAAACTAATCTGTTCCCTCCCAATGGAGAGTCTCAAAATATCAGCAATGCAAACACTGCTATTACTTCTACATGAACAAGAAATAAGGAATCCACAAAAAGCATTGTTAAGTAATATTTTTGAAATATATATACAGTCTGATTTAGAGATTGGCGGGCGCGCTACTCCATCACAAACATGACCAATATCCCATCCACCTTATTGCAAGTGCCATGGGATATAGTACACTTATAATAAGGTCGACAGGACCTCTAAACTCTAAATGTGGCCTTTAGTTTGTTTGACAGAATTTAGTTTTAGTAACATCTTTTAAATAATATATGTAATCTTTCTTAGCAAAGATATTAATAAATGTGTGCATCCTCCAAAAATTCGATTAAATACAATCTCCATCCGTTGCCAATCTTAAATCATTTTTTTTAAATCCTCTCAAATTGATCAATCGATAATTGAGGTTATTATCCCACATGTTGTACATGACAAAGATGCTTTATAACAGACTATCATCAGAGGTCTTGCCTCTGACATAAACAGAGATAGCCATTATAGGAAGGTAGGATCCTTCTAGCATGTGTAATGAAGGCAGGGCCCTGCTTGCACACATTGCTATGTTAGCATAGGCTTATTAGACGTTTAAACACCATTTTAGCTTTTTGTGGCTTTTGCACATGACACTGCATGTAACTGTTGTTGTAAGTTAGACTGCTTGAATTTCTTCACATGAGAACAGCTTGTTTTCAACATTCCTTGACTTACATCACAACCTTAGTCTGTACAGTGAGTTCAGAAGCCTCCAAGGTTACCATAACAATGTTAGCTGTTATTCAGGCTGATCGTCCCATGGTCTAGACACAACATGCACACAGCTGCAGCTAACTGAAATTCTAGCGCCTTTAATATTGCACTGCATACATGATTAGGGGACTTGGAGAATATCCTTTTCCAGATAGAGAGAGTTTTTGCTGATCATGATATGATTCACTTCCGCTGATCTTGGAGGTATGGGGTTCCCCATTCAAGCCTAAGAGACTTTCTATTATTATAAAACCTGGGGCCTTATTTATGAAGGACTTGCGCCACTTTTACGTGACTTTTAAAATGGGAAAAAGACACGCACCGGTGGCGCAAGGCCTTCATAAATAAGGCCCCTAGTTCCTAGCAGAGGAGGGTGGTACACAAGGCGCTCTAGGACCTGTTTCCACTATCATTATAATATGATATCTCCCTTTGTGTTTTATGGAATTGTAACAATGCTAATCATAATATTTTAATCATATGCCTGCTTATGTTAGTAAAAATACTGCATCTTAGAGCACGTCGTTAAAATAAACATTTTAAACTTTTTCATGTCTCTATTTACTCATGTTGTCGACTGGTATGAGAATAAAAAATGAAAGAGTGTTCTTGATTCTCACCATTCCTGAGAGTAACCTAAGTCGCATGTTCTGGGTTGTCTAATCATTGGTAGCTTCGCTATAGGACAGAGAGCTAATGAGACACTTATGCTAGTCAGTTAGGGGTTCTAGGCACTGAGGTTAGTTTTTTGGTCCACCAGAATTCACTGAGGACCTGGGTCTCTGTGCACATTTCTGTGTATGAGCAGAATCCCCGCAACACATGGTTACACCCACTTTTTGCTGATGTTATTCTGTTTTCTGAATAGTCTAACTGGTATACTGCTAATCAGGACCCCAGTCACTGTGCTTTCTCCCTAAATTTGACTATGGTAAGTACTTTGATACCTCCCCCATTTGGCTACTGGTATACCCTTCCAAGTCTCTAGTATATGGTACGAAGGTACCCAGGGCATAGGTACACCAGAGGTCCCACATGGGCTGCAGCATATACTATGCCACCCATGGTCGACTACTTACATTGTGACTACAGGTCTGCCATTGCAGCATGTGTGAGCTGGTGCTAGCACCACTCACAACAGATATAAGTTTCATTATATATGAGGTCGCTGCACTTAAGACCTATAAGTCACCCCTAGGGTAGGCTTTTCAATCCTGAAGGCAGGGTGCTAGGTTATAAGTGTGAGGGTGCCCTGCATACACAGGACACCTCCTACAAACCCCAGAGTCAATTTTCCAGGCTTTGTCAGTGAAGTCAGCCATTTAATACATATAGTTTACATCAAGTCAATTACGAGAGGCTGCACTGAAACCAGTCATGTTTGGTATCAAACATGTTGTAATCCTACCCCAACACTAATTCCAGTTTTGGGTGTAGGATCCCAAGCACTGGGGAGCTCCACTAGGGAGCCCCACTGTACTGTTCCCAGTACCAGCCTTTTAGGGTTTAACAGCAAGCTAGTGCTGCTGCCAACCACATCCACGATTCTGCCCTCCTGCTGCTGAGCTCAGCTCTAGCAGGGAAAGGTACAACAATAGGTTTCCTGTCACAGGGAGGCATGACCACATCCCAGATAGGACTTAGTGTATTGGGATAGGATTGGGGCGCTTTCTAGTGCCACCAGACTGCTTTGAAATGGACTCTTTGCATACTCCAGTTCAAGGAGCCGTTGGCTCCTGATCTGATGCAAAAAGGACATGGGAAAGCCACCCATGTGTCCATCCCTTCTGCAGGGAAAGATTGCTGAATCGTCCCAGCCCTTTCCCTAGGGTACTTAAGGAATTACCTGTGGGTGGCTCTTCGGATTCACCATGGGACAAGATTCAGATCTGAAACCACTTCTACTACCGTCTGGGCACTTTGGGCTTCGTTGGACTCCGCTTTGAGAACCAAGACTGCATCAAAGAACATTTCTGCTTCTCCTGGTCTCATTGTCCTGCCAGTCTTTTGTGTCATCTGTGCCTGTACTTCATCAAGGTTCTTCTCCAGGACTCTGGCCATCAATCACACCCAAAGGAATCTCCCTTGGACTGAAAGAGTCACTCCCCTACATCTGCAGGCACCGCAATTAAGCTGACCAGTCTGCTGCTCCAGATGTCTCAAGAACTTCGAAAGACTCAGCAACACAGGTGGTGGTTCTGCAGCTCCCTCAAGGCCTACACTGTCCTCTCAGCAAGTTTGAGGCCAGCATACCTCATCGGAACCGCTGTAACAGAACCTCTTTGCACAGTATCAGCTTGCAGTTGCAAGGACACATTGACTCTGTCTTCCACAGATCTTCAGGCTACAAGAAGCTGCAGCCTCCAGCATCTCTCCTTACCAAAATATTTGTCCTCACTGCATCTTCTGCACTGTGGTCCGGCGTCCTTGGTGAGTTGCACAAGGTCCTCTTGCGATTCCTGTACCTTTGGCCTATGGGTCCTCTTGAGGGTCTTCTTTGCCTTCAGTGGGCTCCACTGCTTGCTCTGAACCTGCTCTGAGTCTCCTGCATTTGGCAGGTCCCTTGGACCTTGCTAGTCCCAACACTGCACCTTCTTTTTTTACCACATCTGCTGCTGCTGCCAAGGCTTGTTGGTATTGGACACTGACCCTCTGCTTCTTGACTTCCGATGTGGGACAACTCATAAATGGCTCTTTCACAGCATTGCCTGTTTCACACAACTCCCGCAACAAGGTAGTCGTTGATCGGCCTCATGGTCACTCCCGAGTGGCATAGACTCTGTCCTCTCTGTTTACATGTTTTTCTCTTCATTAATCCATCCTTGGATTCCACTGGACTCTTTCACCTTTTTCGCCAGTGGTAGCTTCACTGAAGTCCTCCATTGTGGTCAATGGCGGTTTCCGTCGTCACTTCACACATACGCACCCTGGTGTAGGCATCCTGGTACCTGGGGTATCCACAGAGTGGGTGACTCTCCATCCTTCCATGTTCCACTGAGTTTCTTCGGGATCCACTGGGAAGGGTCCTTCTTCAAACCTGCAACCCCAACTTCATCACTGACTTGCATTGAGTATGCAGCTGTGGTTTAACTCTGCACACAACTTCCGTGTAGTTCCTGGGTACTTACCTAGAGTGGTTCCTTGGGTCCCTATCACTTCTGTGTCTTCTGTGTCAAGTCTAAACTTCAGTCACAGTTCGCATTCCACTTCAGTATATGGGTTAAGGGAGTGGAAGACCCTGATGCATTAAAGAAGTCCATACTACTGTTTTCATGTTGTTTCATATTATTGCATTGGCTTTTATAATGAGATGCGTGTGCTTCAGAAATTGTTAATTGTTTGCTCAATCTATGATTGAATTCTGGGGAATTAGGATGGAGTTTCCCTTTTTGGATGCACCGCAAGATACATGTAACTGCTATCACTATATAAGTTGTTGTGTGAATACTATATGAGCGCCTGACTACCCTCTAAACCCAATTGAGTGATTCAGTACATGGGTTGGTCTCCCCCTGGAGACCACTGTGTATTCGTGCTTACTTACCTGTTTCCTTTTGAAATATTGAGTGCATTGTGTTCATATCTCCAGGTAGGAAACATACCAATGTGTTAGTGAGTGTGTATAATAAATATTCCTATTTTTAGGTTGAGGACCGTCGCACTGCGTAGCAATGGGCGGAGTCCGAAGATTTTATGTTGTTAGGTTAGGGGGGCTTGAACCCGCCCCTCTCCTCCATTGGCTAGCTTCCTAAATGGAGGCCAGCCATTGGAGGAGAGCTGCCAGGATCGCTGCTGCCTGTTGAACTGTGAGGATCGCCTTCGACCTTGGTTTAGCCAGGACCGCCGTTTTAAGTGAATTTCACCCAAAAGTGACCGAGGGCCTGCCATTTGCTTTAAATACAAAGCTTGGAAGCCTTCTCCAAACTACGGATTCAAAAGAATTGGAGTGTACGACAGCTAACTAGAGAGCTGAAGTACAGACTATTTGTGCGTGTTCACCAGTAGCGCCACTCTCAAAGTTATACAGACGATTGCACTCGGCGTTGCCTTCTAACTGAATTTGAGGCCCATTTAAACTCCACGATCTTCAGTAATCTTTAACAAAGGGTATTCATGATTTGATTTGTTTGTCCTGAGGATGGTCTCCATAACGCAAGTCTAGAGACCGAAACGTCGACTGCGCTTGTTCCACCGCTTTTAATGATATAATTTGTAAATAGGTGGATAAGCTACAACAATTGCTGCAAATAGGCTGTTTTATTAATATTTTTCCTATTGTAGCTTTTGCAACAAATGGTATACCGCTGTATATTTTATTCTTGTTTTGTGAATAATTAAAAACAAACATAACTTATCCATACACCCTGCTATTGCTCTCTCTTCTTTATTACCTTTTGGTATTAGTTCTATTTGTTTAAACAACTTTGTCTGACACAAATTGTGCATCAGTGGTGTCAAATACATAGGACCACAAAATAAGATAAAAGTTTGAAATTTTACAGTTTAACAAAAACCCTTGACTGTACAATTACCTTTCCATTGGAGGAGAGCGGCGTCACTCCGTTCAAGCCCCGTCTTTCGGATTCGGGGCGTGTTTTTTGCGTTCTTTCGCCCTGTGATGTCATCTATCACTCAGAACGGAAAAAACATGCCCCCAAATCGTGAAAATGTCGGCGCTTTGTGGCAGACATTTCAGGCCGACCGCCGCCGGAAGAAGTCATCCTCAGGCACAGATACTGCTTTGAGGGAGTGCGCTCCGAGTTGTGCTCTTGTAGTGCTCCGCAGATGTTATTAAAAAGGTCGAGCGGGAGTGTTTGCTGAGCATGCTGTTAGCGGGGGCTCTTCAGCTTTAAATGTCCGTGCCAGGCCGATCCCGCGCTTTGTCTCAGTGACTCCGGCAGATCTAGTTTCACGCCGAACAGAGCCGGCCTGCTCTGCCCAGCCCTGCAGTGTGCCCTAGTGTAAACAGGCTGCTGTGTCCGGTAGGGCTGCAGAGACCGGCGGAGACCTGCAGATGCAGTGTGCACGATCCACTTCCTGGAGCTGCACTCTTCCCGGAACTAGAGACTGCACTGCCCTCTAGATGCCTGTGCGCTGGAGCCTCTCTGCAGGAAACAGGCTGACGGAGTTGCAGAGCCGTTTTGAGGAGCAGATTCCTAGACTGGGGCGCTCGGCTCGGATTTCGGCCACCGCCAGCTGGAGCTGATCGAACAGTATGCGGGGGCTGTCTGGGGCCATCGGGTGGACTGCGTACTGTGGAGCGGACCTCGAGAGGGCTGTGGGTCAGGTTCTTCCGGAACTTCTTACGCACCCCTTGCCAAGTGCTGGAGTATCGCAGATTGTTGATGGGACGGGCGTTGAAAAGACGGGGCACTATTGCGATGGAATAGCAAACTTCAGCTCTCTATCAGGACACTGACCCCCATCTTCAGAGAGGGGCTTCACATCGATTGGCTGGAAGATACACAGTATCGGCAGACAGAGACCATGACAGCAGATTTCCAGGGCAGACGGTACCAGTCACGAGAACGTGGTGCACAGACTATTGGCCATCGGAGTCGGACCCTTGGCATGTGCCCGCTCCAGCACGTGGTGCACAGACTATTGGACATCGGAGTCGGACCCTTGGCATGTGCCCGCTCCAGCGCCGGGACCCCCGTGGTTAAATGCCCGGTGCCCGGCTCGGATGAGTGCGGTCTATGGCACAGGACAGGGACAGGAGACACTGCTGCTCCACGCCAGGATTACAGCAAATGTTAAACACCATTCACGAAGTCGATACCCTTTTCTCTACAGATGGCATTCGAGGGAGGGAAGCCCTGAGGTTGGCAGTGCTCGGAAGCCAGGCTGATGTGACCCTGACCACACCTGTGCGAGTGCCGCAGACCCTCCCCATGGACCTACGTATGGGCCAGCTGCTCCCGAAGCCATGTTCCGACACAGCAATCCTCGCTCTAAAGCAGACGCAGCAGCTGCAGGATTACATTTTCTTCCCTGACCCTCACCAGGAAGAGTTGGACCAGATCACTCTCCAACAGATGAGGTTGAACATAGAGACTTCTTGCCATGACATAGATCCAGGGAAGCAGGAGGAGCTTCGCCAGCTCTTGAACAAGGACAAGAGCAAGCAAAGTGCCAACGTGAGCCCAGCTGTGAAACAAAAGCTTGCCATTTTGATACGGAGCAAGCAGCGAAGCAATGAAGCCACGAAGCAGCAAATGGTCATGGAGTGGAACAGCATGAGCAACAGGAATGGCCCTCCTGTCCCTTACAGGACCCTGGAGCACTTAGAACCTGAAGAACCGCCTCCTAATATACTTACCAATTTTACAGCTCAGCTCGCAGCTAGCCCCAGTGACATGCCAGAGCACTTCCTTCTACAAAAGACTGTCTTTCCTTCTTCAGTATCAAATGCAAATAATTCACCCAGTAGTCCTGGCCCGCCGCAGCATGTACAATACCAAAAGTGAAACCACAAGTACCAGCATGCACAGACAAATCCACACAGGCTTGTATAACCTACGCTCACCTAACGTGAGACCAAGTGAGACCTCAAACCTACATGTTAATACAAGGATATTTGGTTTTCGGGTCAAAATGATAATATAAAGCGCCTAGAAGTAGAATCAGCAGCGGAAGAACCGCCTCGGTGCAGAGTCCTTCTGAGGGATGACTTTAGTGCTTCTAGCCGCCTCTCACTCACCTGCCGAGGTCATTGATATAGACTTTCTCTTCCTAAAAGCGTTTCTATCTGTCATTGGTTTTCACCCAGTTCTGCCCCGGGGACCTCCAGTACTGCCCTAAGAACGGCATCTTCAGGGATGATGAGGAGAGGGGAGTGAGGGGGATACTGCGCGCTCCTCGGCCCGGCCCGGCCCGGCCTGGCTTTAGCCCTCTCAGGGATATCTGTCCGCTCTGCTGAGAGCTGATTTTCTGCCCGACTGCTCCCCCAAGATGCATTTATATCAGCTGCCTTTGTTGCCGGAAATGTGAGCTGCTCCGCCCCGACTCAAGCACGTGGCTTTGTTGATGCACTAATCTCTGTTGTGTGTGTGGCTCTGTGTGTGTGTGTGGGGGGGGGGGCTCTCTATGTGGGTGTATGTGGGGGGGCTCTGTGTGTGTGGGCCTCTGTGTGTGTGGGGGGCTCTCTATGTGTGTGTGTGGGGGGGGGGGTGCTCTGTGTGTGTGGGGCTCTGTGTGTGTGGGGGGGGCTCTGTGTGTGTGGGGGGGCTCTGTGTGTGTGTTTGTGTGGTGCTCTGTGTGTGTGTGTGGGGGGGCTCTGTGTATGTATGGGAGCTCTGTGTGTGTGTAGGGGGCTCTGTGTGTGTGGGGGGGGGCTCTCTGTCTGTGTGTTGGGGGGCTCTGTGTGTGAGTGGGGGGGGCTCTGTGTGTGTGTGGGGGGGGCTCTGTGTGTGGGAGGGCTCTGTGTGTGTGGGGGGGCTCTGTATGTGTGTGGCTCTGTGTCCGAGAATACTCTCTACTACTCTTTAATGATCACCTATTGCCATTGTAAATGACAATACCATTTATTTATGTTTTTAAAAAAAATGAAAAAAAATGTCATGAGAAATGCCAATAGCTCTACCTTTAATAATGCCGAGACCATTGCATTGTAAATGCTTGTTATAACTACACTGTGTGGTTGTTTTTCGTTTAACCTACACTATATGATTAGCTCTGGTAAAAAAAAAAGCTGCTTAACACTACTTCTGGACTGAGCCTGAAGGCTACTCTCCACAGCAAATACTCAGAGCTTTCTATGGCTGTCTAATGCCACTAAAATCACCATGAGGGTTGTCTGGATTAGTGCAGGGTGCTTCACTTAAGTATGATCTGTATACTAAGCCAGCCTCCTACAGCCCTTAGAAACAACATCACCAAAGATACGCAAATTTCTCTTCCTAGACATGGCCAAAATTGGATACGTTTTCTCAGTAAAAAAGACTAGCTAGTAGGTTTCCTAGGTCATCAAAAATTGACCCAGAACATGAGGGAGAAAAGCCTCAAAGGGGAAAGGACGAGAAAACAGTGGCAAAAGGAGACAGTCCAGGGATGAAATGGAACCTATGAGAGTGCAACAGAGGGGTAGAAAGATTATATTGATGGTAAAAGAGGTAAGCGGCGGGTCCCTTTCAGGCTCTCTATTATTGCCCTCACCCTCCGAGTGAGAAAAAAATCTTATCTTTGCAGCAGTCCCACCATACACTGCCTTTGATGTATCATCATTTATTAGAAATGAAGCATTTCAACAATTTGAAACAAAAATGCCCTTGTTGTTGCTTACTTATCTTATGCAATGAACCACTATTGACAAAGCCAATAGTCCTGGCTTGCTGTAGGTGTAATGTTACTGTTGTATTATATATTTGGATACATTGACCGAACAGATTTTTAAACACGTGTCAGCGGCACTTCTGTCAAATGCATATGTGGGCATCACGTTTAACCCCCGAAACAGATGTGATGGTGCACCTGATACAGCCTGCTACCGTGCATACCAATCCCCTCCCAGTAGGCTGTCTCCTGAGCTTCATGTAGAAGACAGTGACACCGCAACATTTATTTTATGGGCAGAGATGATGAAGAGGTTGGGAGGGAGGAAATCACCCCATAATGTGGCTGACAGTAGAGTCTGTTTCCCAAATATCGATCCTGCACCATATTTATCTCGTAACACCACGCTCATTGTCCCCCCTCCTGACCACGGCGTAGCAAGAAATCGCCACAAACAGTCGTCTGTGTGTGTTCCCATCGTTCAAATCCTCTAGCGACTCTACAGCCATAGTATTGAGCAACCCTGAATCTCGGCTGCAGAGGCAGAAGGCTCCCAGAAAAAGACTGGCTCCTGAATTCTCCTACAAATGAGGCATTGGGTACCATCATTATCTTTACTTATGGTTGTTGTACTCAAAGGCCTTGATCTCGTCAGCAATTTACTGAAGTGCCACTTCCGGGAAGCACTAGCTGATTAACTTTGAAAGTGGGGCGTAAACATAGGTGAGTAAAGTAAACATTCCTGACTTCCTCTAGGAGAATTCAGGTGGGTTCCCCTCCTGAGTATATTTTGAAAATAGCAGGGCAAATATGTCTTTCGAAGAACAGTTTCACAAAAAATGGCTATACCCCCAGAGGGCATGAAGAGGCAGAAATGAACTATTAAAAACCCTCTGTTGTGACGTGGCAACAGTGTTGAATTCGCGCCAGCGGTTGACGGTGGGGCCACTGGCGCTCATTTTCGAGAACCGACCGTGTTTTTTGCTTCAGACATCTACCGAGAGTCAGAAAGAGAAAAAGAAACAAAGCGGGACGCCGGAGGAAGAGAAAGAAGGAAAACCCGCCATAAAGAGAGGAACCAGAAACCTGAAAGAGTTAAATAAAGGAGAAGAACAGGGCTTTAAATGTGCCGGGTTCTGCCGATGCTCAGCACCCCACTTCCAAAGCGCAGGTGCTGATACGGGTCCTTTTCAGTCTCTCTATTATTGCCCTCACCCTCCGAGTGAGAAAACAATCTTTACTTCGCAGCAATCCCACCCTACACTGCCTTTGATGTATCATCATTTTTTAGAAATGAAGTATTTTAACTATTTGAAACAAAAATGCCATTGTTGTTGCTTATTTATCTTATGCAACGAACAACCATTGACAAAGCCAATAGTCCTGGCTTGCTGTAGGTCTAATGTTACTGTTGTATTATATATTTGGATACATTGACCGAACAGGCTTTTAAACACGTGTCAGCAGCACTTCTGTCAAATGCATGTGTGGGCATCACGTTTCACCCCCGAAACAGATGTGATGGTGCACCTGATACAGCCTGCTACCGTGCATACCAATCCCCTCCCAGTAGGCTGTCTACTGAGCTTTATGTAGAAGACAACGCACATTTATTTTATGGGCAGAAGTGATGAAGAGGTTAGGATGAAGGAAATCATCACATAATTTGGCTGACAGTCTGTTTCCCAAATTTTGATCCGGCGCCATATTTAGCTCGTAACCCCATGCTCATTGTCCCCCCTCCCGACTACGGCGCAGCAAGAAATCGCCACAAACCATCGCCTGGGTGTGTTCCCAACGTTCATGACATCTGTGGCAATGCTCAACCGAGCCAGCTGCGCTCCAAGAGGTATTTTTTATGGATACAAGCTTTGAGAAAGGTCATTTTGAAAAAATACCCATTTTCACATCGGTCTTCTAATGCTCGCCATTAATCGTGCTGGCGGGGACCACTGGCTCCATCGGACAGCAGGCTGGAATGGCAGGAGGCATTAACTTCTACTTCAGGCCTGGAGCCTTTGGCACGTGCTTATCTCCGCGAACCAGTTGCAGTCCCCGAAGGCGGCGGCGAGGACCTCTTTAATTGGCAAGTAACGGGACAGCATTCGCGGATCTGTACAGTGAAACGGCTCATTTGGGTTCTCATTATTCCATAAACTCAACATGGGACCGTTATTCCAGTGCATAAAACAGCGGAGGCATTTGCTAAACTGGTGTCGTAAAAGGAGTTGAAATTCTCAGTCGAGTGCTTCATTTTATAGAGGAGGCCGAACTGCACTGCGGCGGGCGACATTTTGGATCTGGAAGTACATCCCTTTCCACAGCTCTCAGTGTCCTATGTAAATTCAGGCTTCTGATTCTTAAAATGAAGTGGTGTCCCAAGGTTAGCGCTTCACTTGTCCGTTGTGACCTCTGGCACTGCCTGTGCGACCCTAGCCTGAGAGGTGACAAAATCAGTGCTAGGTACACTGTGGCTATTTGTCAAGAAACAGTGGTTCAAGTGGCTAAAAAATTAAGTAACGTAAATGATAATAATACTCTGCACAATGGCATTCGAAAAATGGATCATGTGTATGTCAGACAGAGAGGAGACCGAATACTGTTTGATTGAATATTTGCAGTTTATAACAGTAGTTCAAATTGTTTTCACATATATGCAAAGAAAATAGTGCTTTGTGTCCCCAGTGTGTATTGGAACCCCCAAAAAAAGAAGTACATTTGTGACAACAGTGATTTATAAAATTTGATTTCCTTCATACGAGAAATGACCAATAAATGATTATTTGTCTAAACTCCTTGGGCCTCATTTATGAGTTTTTGCCTACGGCAAAAGAAAAGGGCAGAAATGCGCCGTATCTATAAGATACGGCGCATTCCTGTCCTTTTCCCCTGCGCCGGCGCACAATGGGCTGCCTGCGCCAGCGCAGGCAGCCTTGCACATAGGTGCAAGGGTGCCTGCGTTGCGGGGAAGATTATTTTTGTACAGGAAGGGAAACCTTTCTGTACAAAAATAATCACAAGAGGCTTTTCCTCTTTCTATGTGTGCTGTAGAATGCAGCACACATAGAAAAAGGAAATACGAGGAGAAATAAAGACATTTCTCCCTGTTGCGCCTCCCTTACGCCTCCCCTGGGGAGGCGTAAGCTTTTGGCACTGCTTCAGAGTTACGATTTCTGGGGCAGTGTCAAAAGGCCATGGATGTTGCTGGGAACGCCCCCAGCAACACCCATTGCACGCCCCTTTAACGCAGAACACTGCTTTAAAGGGACTGATATTTATCAGGCAGCAGTACGCCACAAAAACTGGCGTACTGCTGCCTGATAAATACCACGCAGGCTTCTGCGCCACGGAACTTCATGAAAAGTGAAGTTCCGATGGCGCAAGGGGCCTCATAAATGAGGCCCTGTATTAATAAACAATGTTGGTGTGGTGATTCATTTCTCTTTATAGTCAACAGCGTTTCAACCCTTCTGTGGATATGGGGTCTCTTCAGGACCTAATAATGTAGGGACATCTGAAAGTCAAGAGTGGGAAAGTGGCATAAGCTTCCAGTAAAGGAAAAACATGCATATCTTAATGTATCAGGGAATGAAGGGCCAAGAAGACCCAGCCGGTGCTACACATGTGAGAAGGAGAAAGTAAGGAATTAGTTCAAGGAGTTGTGAAAATATTTAAAACAGTGATAAAAAGAGGGGAGACAATATATCTGAAGGAGCTTACCTCAGTGTGAGGCAGGAAGGGATGTGTAGACTGGCAACTCGTTGTCTATTGCGGGCAATGCTGCTGTCTGTGCACAGGGCTTCTCCCGTTATGTAGATAGCAATAATGGTTTCACTGGAAATGCAAGGGGTGTAGCCTTGTTGATCACAATGGTAAGTCTGTATGGAAAACAAAAAACGCCATGAGCTATTACTGGAGCGTGGTGCGAGCCTTCCCATAAGTGTCTTAAACTATGTTCTGTGTTATGCGTTTATATCCTATGTAGGATGAAACAGTGCGCCGAACAACGAGCTTGCATACGTGGTGAATAGTGTCACTTATATCAATTACGTTGATCGATGTCATAGGCGCTCAACGAATGGTAGCCACAAAAGGCGATCGTTAATCAAGGGCCGATATTTATACAATGGGGCCCCTTGAAATGGGCCTGAATTGGCTGTGAATTAAGCCATGCGTGTTGCTTGGTAGAAACACGATGCTCCAAGTGATCGATACTTAAAGGCTGGCACTTTGTAGTATTACTTGCTTCTCTTCACAATCAAGAAGAGCGATGTGTGCGGGGCTTAGTAAATAATCTTTGCCCACGGCGGTCGTAAGTTAAATGGGGGCATTCATACAGTAGGCATGGCGGAGTCTCTTACCTGCTTGAATGAGCAGTTTATGTTCGCGTGCAGCCGCTACACGTTGTGTCCTTCAGGTGCCTGTTGGTTCAATGACAGCGAGTCAAAGAACCGGGCCTCCTTAAGTATTCACGCGGCTCGACTGAACCGGTTCCAGTGTTTATGTCAGAAGCCACATGTATCCTCCTGTATTCCCCCTGTGTAAAATTTTTCTGGACAATGAGACGAGGTAAGGACAGTTCGTAACCCGATGACAGTTCATTGTATCAGCATCAAACAAGTCATAGAACCCCGTATATAGGTAACCCTCACCTGATCTGAACAAGGAAATGTCAATTGGAGTACACATGATACAGATGTTTTTTCAGTCGCTGTAGAATCTGGGTCATGTCTCCACCTCTGGATGGCACTGTGGCCTTATCGATGACTTGGCATTTGATGTCCTCTGGTGTATGGTTATGCTCGGCATAGTGTGTTAGCAAGGGTGCATTTGGTACCGATCGTCAAATACGACTCCTGTGTTGGCTCACTTTGGCCTTAATGGGCTGTTGAGTCTGGCGATGTAGGGCAGTCTACAAGGGCACCAGTTGCAGTATACTACATTGCGCGTGTTGCAATTGGAGAAGAACTGGAAGGAATGTCTCGTGCCTGCATGTTCAAACACTTTGGTATTATTAGTCATGGGGCAGGCCATACAGTTCCCCCATTTGTAATGTCCTTTGACTTCTGGCAAGTTCCAGGTAGATAAGATAGTGCCTTCCCTTTGCTGGGTTCGTTCTGAGGAGCCGGGTTCCTTCTGAGGAGTCGTATTCGACGATCGGTACCAAAGGCACCCTTGGTAACACACTATGCCGAACATAACCATACACCAGAGGACATCAAATGGCAAGTCATCGATAAGGCCACAGTGCCATCAAGAGGTGGAGACATGGCCCAAATTCTACAGCGACTAGAGTGTCGCTGGATTGAAAAAAGTAACTCTATATCACAAGGCCTGAACACTACTGAGGAGTGAAGGGGTTTTGTCACCACACTTCTGTCCTGATAGATCATACACACCACTACATCAGGCTCCAAAACACTTTTACAGCATTTCAGAACCACCAAGACCTCTCTAATATGTTTCTGTTCCTTTTGCATCCAGATCCCTGTCTCTATAGCACCCGCCCACTGCGCCAAAATTACTACTTGATGTATGTTGATACTAGCTGCTGACACCTGTCTTTTACCACTTACTGACTTTATTCATGGTTTAATTACAGAGATCAGCTGTTGCTTCATTTGAATGAAAAAACGTCTGTATCATGTGTACTCCAATTGACATTTCCTTGTTCAGATCGGGTTAGGGTTACCTATATACGGGGTTCTATAACTTGTTTGATGCTGATACAATGAGCTGTCATCGGGTTGCGAACTGTCCTTACCTCGTCTCATTGTCCCAGAAAAATTTTACACAGGGGGAATACAGGACCATTCATGTGGCTTCTGACATAAACATGTAACATGTTGCTATTTCTCAATAGATGCTGTTAACTATTGGTTCTTATTGCGTGGAGGCACACATACAGCACCCTGAAGGTACACAGTCAAAATATCGAGTTGTAAATATCGACCTACCAAAATATCGTGTTAGAAATTTCGAAGGTATAGAATATCGATATCAAGAATATTGTTGGACAGAATATCGACCCTAAGGTAAGTAATATCGAAATTATTTATATCGATGTAAGTAATATCGAAGTTAGTAATATCGATAGCATATATATCGATGTCACTAATTTCGATGACACTAATATCGATATTTGTATGATTTTTTTGTTTTTATTATGTATGTGTTATATGTGTTACTTAAGTATTTAAAATAAATAATATTATATGTGTATTAATTTTATATATTAATTTATTTATAAGCAAATTATATATTTTAGTACCGGAGTGGGTAGTGGGTTTATAGGGGAATAGGGTGGGAAGTAATTAAATTATGTTTAAATAATTATTAATAAGTAGGAGTAATAAGTTAATTTTCATTAATTGCTAATTAATTTTAATTAATTAGAAATTAATTTTAAATAATTGATTAATTGATAAATATGTTTTGTAGCGGGTTGTGGGTTTATAGGGGAATAGGGTGGGAAGTAATTTAATTATGTTTATTTAATTATTAATTAGTAGGAGTTATAAATTAATTTTAATTAATTGCTAAATAATTTAAATTATTTGGAAATTATTTTTAATTAATTGATAAATATGTTCTGTAGCGGGTTGTGGGTTGATAGGGAAATAGGGTGGGAAGTAATTTAATTATGTTTAATTAATTATTAATTACTAGGAGTTATAAATTAATTTTCATTAATAGCTAAATAATTTTAATTAATTGGAAATAAAATATAATTAATTCATTAATTGATAAATATGTTTTGTAGCGGATTGTGGGTTTATAGGGGAATAGGGTGGGAAGTTATTTAATTATGTTTAATTATTTAATAAATAGTTGGAATTATAAATTAATTTGAAATAATTGCTAATTAATTATAATTAATTGGTTATTTATTTTAATTAATTGGTAAATAATTTTCATTAATTCATAAATAGATAAATGTGTTCTGTTGCGGGTAGTGGGTTAATAGGGGAATATGGTGGGAAGTAATTTAAATGTAATTAAGTAATAATGTATTTAAATTAATTGTTTTGTTAATAATATAATTGATAATTAATTATTAATTGGTGATTAAATAATATACATTGGTATTTTTTAATATTTAATTTGGGCTAAATATATTTTGATAATCATGTATTTAATAATTATGTATAGGCATTGTGTATGGTTTATATTTATTTAATAGTTTACATTTTTATTACTAAAACATTTATTTATTTATAAGTATGTTATTTTAACCCCTACGCTTCTCCAACGCTTTCCCTACTGTTGCACTCTCTGGAGTGGGAATAGTAATTTTTACCCCTACGCTATCCAACGCTTTCCCTACTATTGCACTCTCTGGAGTGGGAATAGTAATTTTTAACCGTACGCTATCCTACGCTTTCCCTACTGTTGCAATCTCTGGAGTTGGAATAGTAATGTTACCCCTACGCTATCCAACACTTTCCCTACTGTTGCACTCTCTGGAGTGGGAATAGTAATTTTTACTCCTACGCTATCCAACGCTTTCCCTACTGTTGCACTCTCTGGAGTGGGAATAGTAATTTTTACTCCTACGCTATCCAACGCTTTCCCTACTGTTGCACTCTCTGGAGTGGGAATAGTAATTTTTACCCCTATGCTATCCAACGCTTTCCCTACAGTTGCACTCTCTGGAGTGGGAATAGTCATTTTTACCCCTGCGCTATCCAACGCTTTCCCTACTGTTGCACTCTCTGGAGTGGGAATAGTAATTTTTACCCCTACGCTATCCAACACTTTCCCTACTGTTGCACTCTCTGGAGTGGGAATAGTAAATTGTACCCCTACGCTATCCAACGCTTTCCCTACTGTTGCACTCTCTGGAGATGGAATAGTAATTGTTAACCCCTACGCTATCCAACGCTTTCCCTTCTGTTGCACTCTCTGGAGTGGGAATAGTAAATTGTACCCCTACGCTATCCAACGCTTTCCCTACTGTTGCACTCTCTGGAGTGGGAATAGTAATTTATACTCCTACGCTATCCAACGCTTTCCCTACTGTTGCACTCTGTGGAGTGGGAATAGTAATTTATACTCCTACGCTATCCAACGTTTTCCCTACTGTTGCACTCTCTGGAGTAGGAATAGTAATTTTTACTCCTATGCTATCCAACGCTTTCCCTACTGTTGCATTCTCTGGAGTGGGAATAGTAATTTTTACCCCTAAGCTATCCAAAGCTTTCCCTACTGTTGCACTCTCTGGAGTGGGAATAGTAATTTTTACCCCTATGCTATCCAACACTTTCCCTACTGTTGCACTTTCTGGAGTGGGAATAGTAATTTTTACCCCTACGCTATCCAACGCTTTCCCTACTGTTGCACTCTCTGGAGTGGGAATAGTAAATTGTACCCCTACGCTATCCAACGCTTTCCCTACTGTTGCACTCTCTGGAGTTGGAATTGTAATTGTTACACCTACGCAATACAACGCTTTCCCTACTGTTGCACTCTCTGGAGTGGGAATAGTAAATTGTACCCCTACGCTATCCAACGCTTCCCCTACTGTTGCACTCTCTGGAGTGGGAATAGTAATTTATACTCCTACGCTATCCAACGCTTTCCCTACTGTTGCACTCTGTGGAGTGGGAATAGTAATTTATACTCCTACGCTATCCAATGCTTTCCCTACTGTTGCACTCTCTGGAGTGGGAATAGTAATTTTTACTCCTACGCTATCCAACGCTTTCCCTACTGTTGCATTCTCTGGAGTGGGAATAGTAATTTTTACCCCTACACTATCCAAGAGCTTTCCCTACTGTTGCACTCTCTGGAGTGGGAATAGTAATTTTTACCCCTATGCTATCCAACGCTTTCCCTGCTGTTGCACTGTCTGGAGTGGGAATAGTAATTTTTACTCATACGCTATCCAACGCTTTCCCTACTGTTGCACTCTCTGGAGTGGGAATAGTAATTTTAACCCCTACGCTATCCAAAGCTTTCCCTACTGTTGCACTCTCTGGAGTGGGAATAGTAATTTTTACCCCTACGCTATCCAACGCTTTCCCTACTGTTGCACTCTCTGGAGTGGGAATAGTAATTTTTACCCTTACGCAATCCAACGTTTTATATAATTAATTGTAAAAATATTAAAAGTATATTTAATTTTGCATGTTTTTTACATTTTATTTATGTTATTGTTTTATGTTTGTAAATGTATTTGTCATTTAGAAAATATTTTATTAATTTATAAATTACTAAAATAATTATTACAACTTATTGTTCAGTACATCTATATTATATATTTACTGTATATATTTAAATAATGTTTTATTATTATATATGTATTATTTATTAATTTTAAACATTATTAGATACTTTTAACTATGTAGAATTTATTTATTAGTGTTATTTACTTTATTTTACATTTATATGTAAAAAAACCCGATATTTTTAACATCGATATTTTTAATATCTATATTATTTTTTCGATATTTTTGTACTTACAATGTTGTAGAGAGGATGTCGATATTCTTGCCCTCGATATTTTTGACTCGATATTCCTGTAGGTCGATATTTTGTAGGTCGAAATTGTGTCAGTGATTCCACCCAGACGCTGTGTCAGCACATTATGCCAGTAAATACATTTCATTGATGTCCGGATGTTCCGAAATACTGCCTTGTTTGCATAATCTACACACTGTATATATAGTTGCACATGCTTTTAATAATTTTTTAACAATCGGTTTTCAAACCAATAATATTTTGCACTTTAAACATCATATACACCGAGCGCTCCACGAGACAGTGAGAACACCGGTCTTTTCTCTCTTTCCTTCCTTCGTGAAACACTGGAACCATTTCAATCGAGCCGCGTGAATACTTAAGGAGGCCCGGTTCTTTCACTCGTTGTCATTGAACCAAAAGGCGCCTGAAGGACACAACGCGTAGTGGCTGAACGCAAACATAAACTGCTCATCCAAGCAGGTAAGAGACTCCGCCCTGACGACTGTATGAATGCCCCCATTTAACTTACGACCGCCGTGGGCACAGATTATTTATGAAGCCCCGCACACATCTCTCTTCTTGATTGTGAAGAGCAGCAAGTAGTACCAAATAAGTGCCAGCCTTTAAGTATCGATCGCTTGGAGCATTGAGTTTCTACCAAGCAACACGCATGGCTTAATTCACGGCCAATTCAGGCCTGTTTCAAGCGGCTCCATTTTATAAATATCGGCCCTTGATTAACGATCGCCTTGGGCGGCTACCATTCATCGAGCACCCATGACATTGATCAACGTAATTGATATAAGTGACACTATTCTCCACGTATGCAGGCCTGTTGTTCAGCACACTGTTTCATCCTACATAGGATATACAGGCATAACACAGCGCATAGTTTAATACACTTATGGGAAGGCTCGCACCACACTTCAGTAATAGCTCTTGGCGTTTTTTGTTTTCCATACAGACTTACCATTGTGATCAACAAGGCTACACCCCTTGCATTTTCAGTGAAACCATTATTGCTATCTACATACCAGGAGAAGCCCTGTTCACAGACAGCGGCATTGCCCGCAATACACAACGAGTTGCCAGTCTACACATCCCATCCTGCCTCACACTGAGGTAAGCTCCATCAGATATATTGTCGCCCCTCTTTTTACCAGTGTTTTAATAATTTTCACAACTCCTCGAACTAATTTCTTACTTTCTCCTTCTCACACCTGTAGCACCCGGCTGGGTCCAGTGTGAGTATTCTTCTTTCTTTTTTCACACACCAGTATTCTTCACTTCACACACGGGTCTGTACAAATTGTTCCATTCGCTCAGGTAACTTCTTGGCCCTTCATTCCCTGATACATTAAGATATGCATGCTTTCCCTTACTGGAAGCTTATGCGACTTTCCCATTCTTGACATTCGGATGTCCCAACATTATTAGGTCCTGAAGAGACCCCATATCTGCAGAAGGGTCGAAACACCGCCGACTATAAAGAGAAATGAATCACCACACCAACATTGTTTATTAATACAGTGTTTAGATAAATAATCATTTTTGATCATTTCTCGTATGAAGGAAACCACATTTTATAAAGCACTGTTGTCACAAATGTACTTCCTTTTTGTTTTTTGGTTCCAATACACACTGGGGACACAAAGCACTATTTTCTTTGTATATACGTGAAAACAATTTGAACTACTGTTATAAACTGCAAATATTCAATCAAACAGTATTCGGTCTCCTCTCTGTCTGACATACACATGATCCATTTTTCGATTGTCATTGTGCAGAGTATTTATATAATTTACTTTACTTATTTTTTTGCCACTTTAGCCACTGTATCTTGACATACAGTTACTACCCTGGTTCCTTGTGAGTAGGGTTCCCTTGTACTTCTCAGCAGGTACACAGTGGCAGCTCGCCCTTAAGGATGTCAGTTGGGGCTCCACTCGCTTTGTTTTTTTCGCAAGTTGTTTTTTATTATACTGATAGTGAATTATTTCATTATTCAGTGTAAGTGTAATGAAAATGTAGTACAAATAGCTGGAATATTACCTTCCCTGGCAGGTGAGCTAATTAAAAAAATACTTTTAAATGCATGTTGCGTGCAAAGCTGCAGGTGGGTGTATGTTTACGTGAGAGAGGGTGTGTGTAAGTGTGAATGTGTGTGCATGTGTAAGCATGTGAGAGGGGAGGGGCCAAGATGGCACTGCATTGGACGTATCTCTGTGAGCTCTTGCTGTGGCACTGCCATCATCCTGAAAAATCTGTCTGTGCCCCTGGGCTTAGGTTTACCGTGGGAGGAGCAGCCCCCTCTTCCCCTTTGAACCCAACAGTGTGGGTTACAGTAATGGGCATATCTGCCTGTGCCACAGTTCCCATGCACGCTGAGACTGTTGTGTGTTGCAGTTGGCTGGACGCCCCACAGAGTGCTTGGGCACAGCTTCCCCTTCTCTGATGCTGCTACTAGACGGAGTGGAGGCGGCTGCTGGCTGAGACATGGGTGTTTAATCTTGTTTGACCAGGCCAGACCGCGTTTCAGAATGGGCTGAGTTTGGTGAACAACGGCCAGCTGCTAGGGGCTCCATAGTGGGGCTGGTCACCGTCGAGCGACACCAGCGGAACCTGGGTGCTGCATTGCCCTTGTCTTGGTGGTGAGCTGCTGTGGTGCCTGTCGCCAGCATAAGTGGTGAGTCAGTGGTGCATCAGCTGTGGCCGTGCAGACCTGTTTGGCTGGCCAGCATGGCCGGGGAGGCCCCAGGAGGGAGGACGGGAATACGGGGCAGCCAGGGGAAACTCAGGGCCTCCCACAAGATGTGTCCTGTGAGGCACAACCTAAACGCATGGAGCACTGGGCGTGGGAAGTCTGAAGTTGAGGCTGAAACCAGGCCACTGCCTCAGTGAGCATAGCTTGCCCTCTTCCCGTAAGCCAGAATAACTGCAGTTGAACTGCTGCTCCTGGATGACAAAGAACCCGGTGAAGAGACAGGCCTAACACAGGCAGAGGTGCAGGCAAGGGTGTGCTGGGCCCATTGGACTCTCTGGGTTGGCCCACGACAGACATCTTCATCTAGGGCGAGATGGTCAAGCCAAAGCCTGCCAAATTGCTTCCCCCAACAAAAGACTTTATGTAACAGCTCATAGCACCCCCACTTGGAAGGGGGCCCTTGAGCCACGTGAAAGCTACCCTTGGGAAACAATCTGGTCAGTTGGAAAAACTGCTGCAAGCGGTCCTAGACACTAAAAGAACTCTGGAGACAAAGATTGATGGTGTGTACTTGGAGGTTTACATACTCCAGGTGAAGCATAAGGAATTGACGGAGAATCGCCAGAGCAGAATCAACATTGAGAACAATGCTATCCGTGCTGCAGGAAGTCAACTCTTAGACGCAGGAAATGCTCCAACACATTGTATCCCTGCACAGGAGAGCCAAAGACGCTGAGGGCTGCTCATGGCGCAACAATATACTCTTTATGGGCTCTCAAGAGTGCTCAGAAGGCCCTTACATGGAACCTTTTCTCAGATAGTGGCTAATGTCATCAGTCCTAGCTGGGGAGATCCTGAATTTCTTTTCTGTTTAGTGGGAACATCGGATATTGGGCAGGGGCTCCACCCCCTGGGGCCAGGCCATATCCTATAATTGCAAGACTGCTTAACTACAGAGATATGGATCTCATTCTCAATTGTTCCAGACCAAGGGCCTTCGGCAGTTCGAAAGAAGCATCATAACTGCCTCCCCAGATTACATTGCGGAGGTGCAATAGCATCTCGGCACCTACACAGAGGTGAAGCGGCAGCTGCACTCTATGGGCCCGGAGTACACTCTCCTATTCCTCTCCAAAATGAGAGTGATGGAGAGCGAGACAGCACATTTTTTACAGACAACCATTTAGGTGTGGAATTAGTTGCATGCCATGGGGAGAGGAGTTGCCCTAACGGCTAGGGCGGTGTACTCAAATCTGGGGAACTGGGTTTGAGTCTCGGCAATGATGCTGAACATCCTGTGATTCTTGGCAAATCACCTAATCTCCCTGTGCCTAGCATGAAAAAAATGAATGTGTCCACATGTAATGCAACTGTGCTATGTAAAGTGCTCTGATACCCGATTCGGGTCAAGTTTGCACTATATAAAAGTCTGTAAAAAAAAAACGGTATCGACATGCCTGTGACTTTGGCCCAGCAAACTGCAAACTGGCTCACACTGTGCTTGAAAAAGAGGCAACAGAGGAGACTGCATAACCGCCCCTCAACAGAACAAGCGGCAAGGGAGAGAGCCCAGGTGGTGGCGGTGATCCTCCACCATAGTCAAAATTCATTTGCTGCCCTGTCATCCAATCATGCTGCAGACTCCGAGTCGGACTCCCTGGGGGCCAGGACCTCATTCTAAGGACTGAGCAGAGGCTGACATTGGCGCTCTTTCTGGCCGAATGACTTTTACTAAACTGGTGGCTTGCCAGCTATCTGGCTGATGATGGACACTGAGGGGGCATTTTGGGTGCTTTGCGGGGCCCTCCATCTACACATGGGGGGCACCAAAGGAGGGCTGTTATATGTTATACTTATAAATTGGGCCTGCAATGACTGGAGCCGTGGGAACGTCATCTCACGCACCCACTTACCATGGATACATCGCCTGCGAGAGCAGGTTGAAATTACACAGTCGGACTTGGATGGTAAGCCCTGTTCAAGGGGGGGAGGTGGGGAATCATGTTTTACTTGTTGAGGTATTTGAGACCCCTACATAATTGCTGTCACGCTGACCGACAATCCCTGGGTACATAGGCCGTAGGAGAGGAACTCGAGGGAGACTTGGGGGCATAATTACAAGGAAATGTTAGAGCGCAGACCTGTGCAAGATTTGGTACGCCACCCTCCGACATTTCCAGGGATGTGCCATATGTACAACAATACGGTGCACCCCTGTGTTTTCCCAAGAGCTGACTCTAAAATTAGCTACCTAGCGTCCACGCAGGCACCCTTGCATATAGTGCAAGGGTGCCTGCGCTGCAGGGAATGGTTGTTCATGTGTAGGAAGGTGTTCCATCCTGCACATAAACAATCAATAATGCCGATTTGCTACTTCTATGTGTGCTGCAAAATACAGCACACATCGAAAAAGCAAAAACGAAAAGAAATAAAAGTATTTCTACTCGTTCAGTCTTTCCAAAGCCTGCTATTGTATGGCGTTACTTTTTGGCGCTGCCTCAGATTTACACATCCTTGTAAATTGGGGGCAGCATAAAAATGCAATGAGTGTTGTGGTGGAACGCCCACAGCAATACCCGTCATGCAAAGTGATGAGTGTAAAGAGGATCGTCGGAAGCGCCGGAGGGACTCGGCAGTAGTGGCTCGCATCATTGAGGAGCCATCGGCGGATGCGTGATCTAGTGACACGGGGTCCTACAGTTGGTAACCGGTACATATTGATTGGTTCACCATAAGGTCCTACTATACATTTTATATGTGAAGATTGAGAATAGGAAAACCCTCATATGCCCTGATGAAATTTCTTAAATAAGAGCAATGAAACATGTCGACTTGAGGAAGAATAGGCATGGTATTTAATTAACCATTTTTAATTGGGAGGTTTTTGCAGCACCAGAATAAAGGATAAGTAGCCAGCAAAACTCTGCCCGGTTTTTATATCTGTTTGTGTGGGGGTCTATGTCTACACGTTTGTGTTCAGTAGTGTTTATTTGTATACACTGGTTTGTCTTTGTTGCTATTCTCACTTGTGCACTTTGTATTGTGTTTATGTGCACTTCTGCTTTCTTTACATAGAGTGAGTGACCAATGATGAGAAGTGGGTATACCGGTGATTGTTAGCCGGGAACCCCCTCGGGTGTTGCTACCGTGAGGCACTCACTCTATTCTTCACATATTTTTCACATTCTGTTCAGTCCTTGAATGTGTTGGCCTGTGTTGTTGTTTTTGTAGTGTCAAGTCATTTATACATCCTGACCATAGGAGTAGTGTTATTTCACACACCCTAGGTATATGTATTAAAATTAAGATACTATACCCTTTGGACTGGTCTTTTACTCGGATGACTTAGATTTGGTGGGGCACTTTTTGTTTAATCCTTGTCTGAGTGGGGGGCAGCCCTACTGAATACCTTTCCCCCTGTACCCCTGATGATTTAATATGAGTGTAAAGGGGCCGTATTTACAAGGTGACACTAAGCCACTCAAAGTGCCTTAGTGTCACTTTGTAAATATGAAGAAGGGCATGGTGCCACCAGAAGGTTGCCAAAAATTATGTTCTGGTGGTGCTATCACCTTGTAAATTTACCCCCTTAGATTATACAGTGACATCCCTCACCACTCAGGGATTGGGTATGAGGCCTCACACAGCTATTTATGGTGGGTTCAAATGCAGCTTCATTGATGATGCACTATAACTTGTTGATGTGGAATGTACAGGGGGCCACATCCACAAGAGACACTGTATGCTGATACGCCTCAGAAGATACAACACACATATCATTTTCTTGCAGGAAACATATCTGAACGGCAGCAAGCTAAAGAAAGTACAGGGGAAGTCGAGAGGGCAACTTTACGGCACTACAGCGTCTGCATTTGAGAGGGGGGTACTGATCTAGGTGGCTCCCAAGGTTCCATTCATACAAAGCAGATATCATGTAGACCCCAATGAGAGATATGTGGTGGTGGAAGGCCGATTGGATGGAACCCTCCCTGGCGTTGGTGGAAATATATGCCCCTACCGTCCACCCCACTACGTTCTTACATGGATTGACTCCCGCCCTGTTCAGGGATCCACAGGCCCCATGCCTTTGGGGTGAGGCGACTTCAGTTGCACATCAGATGTGCTCTATGATCAGTCCAGCCATCTAGCACTGGGAGACATTTGTCATCGAGTGGCATGGTGCTTCCAGCAATGGTCGGGTAGTGGCAGGTACACATCATCCAGGGATCAGATAATATTCTTATTATTCCCCAGTACACAACATGCATTCCAGGTTAGACTTGTTTCTATGCAGTGAAGCATTGGCCCAGTAGGTGGTGGTGTCAGGATACTTGGCAATCACCCTCAGACCACTGGCCACTGGGGGAAGTCTCATCCTGCCATCCTACTTGGTGCCTCAGTACGGAGGCTTTAACAGACACCATTCCAGGAAGCCATAGCAAAAAATCTTGTGCAGTATTTTTAGATGAATGCAGGTTCAGCTACAAACAGAGCTGTTGAGTAGAAGGCCCAGAAGACAGTGATATGGGGTCACTGCATAGCCATCACTTGGGGTGTAAGATGAACTTTAAATAAAGTGGTGCTTGCTTTGGAAGGCTGCTTATGGCAACTTGAGATCGAGATGCCATTGCAGGTGGATGGGGTAGATCGGCTGCTAGACTTACTGAGGGAATTGCAAACAAAACAGGTGATGGACCGAATGTGGATCAATGTCACACATTCAACCCAGTCCAAAGATCTGGGCCCAAATCCATTGTTTTTTTGCACTCCACACCACCCTGGGTTAGACAATGGTGATATGCAAATCAGCTCTGACCCTGTGCCCCATGGGAACAGTCCAGTCCGAACTACAAAAGCCATGTCCTTCCCAGAACGGAATCAAGCATCCGAGGACCGGACCTGTTTCGAGGTAACACCTCTCATCAGCCCGGCTAGCTTGACTCCAAGTGGTGTGGAGTGCCTGGGACCCACGTCTGAGCATCCCCAGCGCACTAATGGCGGCAATTGCAAACAAAACAGGTGATGGAATGAATGTGGATCAATGTCACACATTCAACCCAGTCCAAAGATCTAGGCCCAAATCCATCGGTTTTTTGCACTCCACACCACCCTGGGTTAGACAATGGCGATATGCAAATCAGCTCTGACCCTGTACCCCATGGGAACAGTCCAGTCCGAACTACAAAAGCCATGTCCTTCCCAGAACGGAATCAAGCATCCGAGGACCGGACCGGTTTCGAGGTAACACCTCTCATCAGCCCGGCTAGCTTGACTCCAAGTGGTGTGGAGTGCCTGGGACCAACGTCTGAGCATCCCCAGCGCACTTATGGCGGCAATTGCAAACAAAACAGGTGATGGACCGAATGTGGATCAATGTCACACATTCAACCCAGTCCAAAGATCTGGGCCCAAATCCATCGTTTTTTTGCACTCCACACCACCCTGGGTTAGACAATGGCGATATGCAAATCAGCTCTGACCCTGTGCCCCATGGTAACAGTCCAGTCCGAACTACAAAAGCCATGTCCTTCCCAGAACGGAATCAAGCATCCGAGGACCGGACCGGTTTCGAGGTAACACCTCTCATCAGCCCGGCTAGCTTGACTCCAAGTGGTGTGGAGTGCCTGGGACCCACGTCTGAGCATCCCCAGCGCACTTATGGCGGCAATTGCAAACAAAACAGGTGATGGACCGAATGTGGATCAATGTCACACATTCAACCCAGTCCAAAGATCTGGGCCCAAATCCATCGTTTTTTTGCACTCCACACCACCCTGGGTTAGATAATGGCGATATGCAAATCAGCTCTGACCCTGTGCCCCATGGGAACAGTCCAGTCCGAACTACAAAAGCCATGTCCTTCCCAGAATGGAATCAAGCATCCGAGGACCGGACCGGTTTCGAGGTAACACCTCTCATCAGCCCGGCTAGCTTGACTCCAAGGGGTATGGAGTGCCTGGGACCCACGTCTGAGCATCCCCAGCGCACTTATGGCGGCAATTGCAAACAAAACAGGTGATGGACCGAATGTGGATCAATGTCACACATTCAACCCAGTCCAAAGATCTGGGCCCAAATCCATCGTTTTTTTGCACTCCACACCACCCTGGGTTAGACAATGGCGATATGCAAATCAGCTCTGACCCTGTGCCCCATGGGAACAGTCCAGTCCGAACTACAAAAGCCATGTCCTTCCCAGAACGGAATCAAGCATCCGAGGACCGGACCGGTTTCGAGGTAACAACTCCCAACAGCCCGGCTAGCTTGACTCCAAGTGGAGTGGAGTGCCTGGGACCCACGTCTGAGCATCCCCAGCGCACTTATGGCGGCAATTGCAAACAAAACAGGTGATGGACCGAATGTGGATCAATGTCACACATTCAACCCAGTCCAAAGATCTGGGCCCAAATCCATCGTTTTTTTGCACTCCACACCTCCCTGGGTTAGACAATGGCGATATGCAAATCAGCTCTGACCCTGTGCCCCATGGGAACAGTCCAGTCCGAACTACAAAAGCCATGTCCTTGCCAGAACGGAATCAAGCATCCGAGGACCAGAACGGTTTCGAGGTAACACCTCTCATCAGCCCGGCTAGCTTGACTCCAAGTGGTGTGGAGTGCCTGGGACCCACGTCTGAGCATCCCCAGCGCACTTATGGCGGCAATTGCAAACAAAACAGGTGATGGACCGAATGTGGATCAATGTCACACATTCAACGCAGTCCAAAGATCTGGGCCCAAATCCATCGTTTTTTTGCACTCCACACCACCCTGGGTTAGACAATGGCGATATGCAAATCAGCTCTGACCCTGTGCCCCATGGGAACAGTCCAGTCCGAACTACAAAAGCCATGTCCTTCCCAGAACGGAATCAAGCATCCGAGGACCGGACCGGTTTCGAGGTAACACCTCTCATCAGCCCGGCTAGCTTGACTCCAAGTGGTGTGGAGTGCCTGGGACCCACATCTGAGCATCCCCAGCGCACTTATGGCGGCAATTGCAAACAAAACAGGTGATGGACCGAATGTGGATCAATGTCACACATTCAACCCAGTCCAAAGATCTGGGCCCAAATCCATCGTTTTTTTGCACTCCACACCACCCTGGGTTAGACAATGGCGATATGCAAATCAGCTCTGACCCTGTGCCCCATGGGAACAGTCCAGTCCGAACTACAAAAGCCATGTCCTTCCCAGAACGGAATCAAGCATCCGAGGACCGGACCGGTTTCGAGGTAACACCTCTCATCAGCCCGGCTAGCTTGACTCCAAGTGGTGTGGAGTGCCTGGGACTCACGTCTGAGCATCCCCAGCGCACTTATGGCGGCAATTGCAAACAAAACAGGTGATGGACCGAATGTGGATCAATGTCACACATTCAACCCAGTCCAAAGATCTGGGCCCAAATCCATCGTTTTTTTGCACTCCACACCACCCTGGGTTAGACAATGGCGATATGCAAATCAGCTCTGACCCTGTGCCCCATGGGAACAGTCCAGCCCGAACTACAAAAGCCATGTCCTTCCCAGAACGGAATCAAGCATCCGAGGACCGGACCGGTTTCGAGGTAACACCTCTCATCAGCCCGGCTAGCTTGACTCCAAGTGGTGTGGAGTGCCTGGGACCCACGTCTGAGCATCCCCAGCGCACTTATGGCGGCAATTGCAAAAAAAACAGGTGATGGACCGAATGTGGATCAATGTCACACATTCAACCCAGTCCAAAGATCTGGGCCCAAATCCATCGTTTTTTTGCACTCCACACCACCCTGGGTTAGACAATGGTGATATGCAAATCAGCTCTGACCCTGTGCCCCATGGGAACAGTCTAGTCCGAACTACAAAAGCCATGTCCTTCCCAGAACGGAATCAAGCATCCGAGGACCGGACCGGTTTCGAGGTAACACCTCTCATCAGCCCGGCTAGCTTGACTCCAAGTGGTGTGGAGTGCCTGGGACCCACGTCTGAGCATCCCCAGCGCACTTATGGCGGCAATTGAAAACAAAACAGGTGATGGACCCAATGTCGATCAATGTCACACATTCAACCCAGTCCAAAGATCTGGGCCCAAATCCATCGTTTTTTTGCACTCCACACCACCCTGGGTTAGACAATGGCGATATGCAAATCAGCTCTGACCCTGTGCCCCATGGGAACAGTCCAGTCCGAACTACAAAAGCCATGTCCTTCCCAGAACATAATCAAGCATCCGAGGACCGGACCGGTTTCGAGGTAACACCTCTCATCAGCCCAGCTAGCTTGACTCCAAGTGGTATGGAGTGCCTGGGACCCACGTCTGAGCATCCCCAGCGCACTTATGGCGGCAATTGCAAACAAAACAGGTGATGGACCGAATGTGGATCAATGTCACACATTCAACCCAGTCCAAAGATCTGGGCCCAAATCCATCGTTTTTTTGCACTCCACACCACCCTGGGTTAGACAATGGCGATATGCAAATCAGCTCTGACCCTGTGCCCCATGGGAACAGTCCAGTCCGAACTACAAAAGCCATGTCCTTCCCAGAATGGAATCAAGCATCCGAGGACCGGACTGGTTTCGAGGTAACACCTCTCATCAGCCCGGCTAGCTTGACTCCAAGTGGTGTGGAGTGCCTGGGACCCACGTCTGAGCATCCCCAGCGCACTTATGGCGGCAATTGCAAACAAAACAGGTGATGGACCGAATGTGGATCAATGTCACACATTCAACCCAGTCCAAAGATCTGGGCCCAAATCCATCGTTTTTTTGCACTCCACACCACCCTGGGTTAGACAATGGCGATATGCAAATCAGCTCTGACCCTGTGCCCCATGGGAACAGTCCAGTCCGAACTACAAAAGCCATGTCCTTCCCAGAACGAAATCAAGCATCCGAGGACTGGACCGGTTTCGAGGTAACACCTCTCATCAGCCCGGCTAGCTTGACTCCAAGTGGTGTGGAGTGCCTGGGACCCACGTCTGAGCATCCCCAGCGCACTTATGGCGGCAATTGCAAACAAAACAGGTGATGGACCGAATGTGGATCAATGTCACACATTCAACCCAGTCCAAAGATCTGGGCCCAAATCCATCGTTTTTTTGCACTCCACACCACCCTGGGTTAGACAATGGCGATATGCAAATAAGCTCTGACCCTGTGCCTCATGGGAACAGTCCAGTCCGAACTACAAAAGCCATGTCCTTCCCAGAACGGAATCAAGCATCCAAGGACTGGACCGGTTTCGAGGTAACACCTCTCATCAGCCCGGCTAGCTTGACTCCAAGTGGTGTGGAGTGCCTGTGACCCACATCTGAGCATCCCCAGCGCACTTATGGCGGCAATTGCAAACAAAACAGGTGATGGACCGAATGTGGATCAATGTCACACATTCAACCCAGTCCAAAGATCTGGGCACAAATCCATCGTTTTTTTGCACTCCACACCACCCTGGGTTAGACAATGGTGATATGCAAATCAGCTCTGACCCTGTGCCCCATTGGAACAGTCCAGTCCGAACTACAAAAGCCATGTCCTTCCCAGAACAGAATCAAGCATCCGAGGACTGGACCGGTTTCGAGGTAACACCTCTCATCAGCCCGGCTAGCTTGACTCCAAGTGGTGTGGAGTGCCTGGGACCCACGTCTGAGCATCCCCAGCGCACTTATGGCGGCAATTGCAAACAAAACAGGTGATGGACCCAATGTGGATCAATGTCACACATACAACCCAGTCCAAAGATCTGGGCCCAAATCCATCGTTTTTTTGCACTCCACACCACCCTGGGTTAGACAATGGCGATATGCAAATCAGCTCTGACCCTGTGCCCCATGGGAACAGTCCAGTCCGAACTACAAAAGCCATTTCCTTCCCAGAATGGAATCAAGCATCCGAGGACCGGACCGGTTTCGAGGTAACACCTCTCATCAGCCCGGCTAGCTTGACTCCAAGTGGTGTGGAGTGCCTGGGACCCACGTCTGAGCATCCCCAGCGCACTTATGGCGGCAATTGCAAACAAAACAGGTGATGGACCGAATGTGGATCAATGTCACACATTCAACCCAGTCCAAAGATCTGGGCCCAAATCCATCGTTTTTTTGCACTCCACACCACCCTGGGTTAGACAATGGCGATATGCAAATCAGCTCTGACCCTGTGCCCCATGGGAACAGTCCAGTCCGAACTACAAAAGCCATGTCCTTCCCAGAACGGAATCAAGCATCCGAGGACCGGACCGGTTTCGAGGTAACACCTCTCATCAGCCCGGCTAGCTTGACTCCAAGTGGTGTGGAGTGCCTGGGACCACGTCTGAGCATCCCCAGCGCACTTATGGCGGCAATTGCAAACAAAACAGGTGATGGACCGAATGTGGATCAATGTCACACATTCAACCCTGTCCAAAGATCTGGGCCCAAATCCATCTTTTTTTTGCACTCCACACCACCCTGGGTTAGACAATGGCGATATGCAAATCAGCTCTGACCCTGTGCCCCATGGGAACAGTCCAGTCCGAACTACAAAAGCCATGTCTTTCCCAGAACGGAATCAAGCATCCGAGGGCCGGACCGGTTTCGAGGTAACACCTCTCATCAGCCCGGCTAGCTTGACTCCAAGTGGTGTGGAGTGCCTGGGACCCACGTCTGAGCATCCCCAGCGCACTTATGGCGGCAATTGCAAACAAAACAGGTGATGGACCGAATGTGGATCAATGTCACACATTCAACCCAGTCCAAAGATCTGGGCCCAAATCCATCTTTTTTTGCACTCCACACCACCCTGGGTTAGACAATGGCGATATGCAAATCAGCACGGACCCTGTGCCCCATGGGAACAGTCCAGTCCGAACTACAAAAGCCATGTCCTTCCCAGAACGGAATCAAGCATCCGAGGACCGGACCGGTTTCGAGGTAACACCTCTCATCAGCCCGGCTAGCTTGACTCCAAGGGGTGTGGAGTGCCTGGGACCCACGTCTGAGCATCCCCAGCGCACTTATGGCGGCAATTGCAAACAAAACAGGTGATGGACCGAATGTGGATCAATGTCACACATTCAACCCAGTCCAAAGATCTGGGCCCAAATCCATCGTTTTTTTGCACTCCACACCACCCTGGGTTAGACAATGGCGATATGCAAATCAGCTCTGACCCTGTGCCCCATGGGAACAGTCCAGTCCGAACTACAAAAGCCATGTCCTACCCAGAACGGAATCAAGCATCCGAGGACCGGACCGGTTTCGAGGTAACACCCCTCATCAGCCCGGCTAGCTTGACTCCAAGTGGTGTGGAGTGCCTGGGACCCACGTCTGAGCATCCCCAGCACACTTATGGCGGCAATTGCAAACAAAACAGGTGATGGACCGAATGTGGATCAATGTCACACATTCAACCCAGTCCAAGGATCTGGGCCCAAATCCATCGTTTTTTTGCACTCCACACCACCCTGGATTAGACAATGGCGTTATGCAAATCAGCTCTGACCCTGTGCCCCATGGGAACAGTCCAGTCCGAACTACAAAAGCCATGTCCTTCCCAGAACGGAATCAAGCATCCGAGGACCGGACCGGTTTCGAGGTAACACCTCTCATCAGCCTGGCTAGCTTGACTCTAAGTGGTGTGGAGTGCCTGGGACCCACGTCTGAGCATCCCCAGCGCACTTATGGCGGCAATTGCAAACAAAACAGGTGATGGACTGAATGTGGATCAATGTAACACATTCAACCCAGTCCAAAGATCTGGGCCCAAATCCATCGTTTTTTTGCACTCCACACCACCCTGGGTTAGACAATGGCGATATGCAAATCAGCTCTGACCCTGTGCCCCATGGGAACAGTCCAGTCCGAACTACAAAAGCCATGTCCTTCCCAGAACGGAATCAAGCATCCGAGGACCGGACCGGTTTCGAGGTAACACCTCTCTTCCGCCCGGCTAGCTTGACTCCAGTGGTGTGGAGTGCCTGGGACCCACGTCTGGGCATCCCCATTGCACTTATGGCAGCAATTGCAAACAAAACAGGTGATGGACCGAATGTGGATCAATGTCACACATTCACCCCAGTCCAAAGATCGGGGCCCAAATCCATCGTTTTTTTGCACTCCAAACCACCCTGGGTTAGACAATGGCGATATGCAAATCAGCTCTGACCCTGTGCCCCATGGGAACAGTCCAGTCCGAACTACAAAAGCCATGTCCTTCCCAGAACGGAATCAAGCATCCGAGGACCGGACCGGTTTCGAGGTAACACCTCTCATCAGCCCGGCTAGCTTGACTCCAAGTGGTGTAGAGTGCCTGGGACCCACGTCTGAGCATCCCCAGCACACTTATGGCGGCAATTGCAAACAAAACAGGTGATGGACCGAATATGGATCATTGTCGCACATTCAACCCAGTCCAAGGATCTGGGCCCAAATCCATCGTTTTTTTGCACTCCACACCACCCTGGATTAGACAATGGCGATATGCAAATCAGCTCTGACCCTGTGCCCCATGGGAACAGTCCAGTCCGAACGACAAAAGCCATGTCCTTCCCAGAACGGAATCAAGCATCCGAGGACCGGACCGGTTTCGAGGTAACACCTCTCATCAGCCTGGCTAGCTTGACTCTAAGTGGTGTGGAGTGCCTGGGACCCACGTCTGAGCATCCCCAGCGCACTTATGGCGGCAATTGCAAACAAAACAGGTGATGGACTGAATGTGGATCAATGTAACACATTCAACCCAGTCCAAAGATCTGGGCCCAAATCCATCGTTTTTTTGCACTCCACACCACCCTGGGTTAGACAATGGCGATATGCAAATCAGCTCTGACCCTGTGCCCCATGGGAACAGTCCAGTCCGAACTACAAAAGCCATGTCCTTCCCAGAACGGAATCAAGCATCCGAGGACCGGACCGGTTTCGAGGTAACACCTCTCATCAGCCCGGCTAGCTTGACTCCAAGTGGTGTGGAGTGCCTGGGACCCACGTCTGAGCATCCCCAGCGCACTTATGGCGGCAATTGCAAACAAAACAGGTGATGGACCGAATGTGGATCAATGTCACTTATTCAACCCAGTCCAAAGATCTGGGCCCAAATCCATCGTTTTTTTGCACTCCACACCACCCTGGGTTAGACAATGGCGATATGCAAATCAGCTCTGACCCTGTGCCCCATGGGAACAGTCCAGTCCGAACTACAAAAGCCATGTCCTTCCCAGAACGGAATCAAGCATCCGAGGACCGGACCGGTTTCGAGGTAACACCTCTCATCAGCCCGGCTAGCTTGACTCCAAGTGGTGTGGAGTGCCTGGGACCCACGGCTGAGCATCCCCAGCACACTTATGGCGGCAATTGCAAACAAAACAGGTGATGGACCGAATGTGGATCATTGTCACACATTCAACCCAGTCCAAGGATCTGGGCCCAAATCCATCGTTTTTTTGCACTCCACACCACCCTGGATTAGACAATGGCGATATGCAAATCAGCTCTGACCCTGTGCCCCATGGGAACAGTCCAGTCCGAACTACAAAAGCCATGTCCTTCCCAGAACGGAATCAAGCATCCGAGGACCGGACCGGTTTCGAGGTAAAACCTCTCATCAGCCTGGCTAGCTTGACTCTAAGTGGTGTGGAGTGCCTGGGACCCACGTCTGAGCATCCCCAGCGCACTTATGGCGGCAATTGCAAACAAAACAGGTGATGGACTGAATGTGGATCAATGTAACACATTCAACCCAGTCCAAAGATCTGGGCCCAAATCCATCGTTTTTTTGCACTCCACACCACCAAGTGAAGTAGTGTGGCTCACTGGTTAGAGGCGGCAGACCCGAGAGCAGAGGACGGCCCGGGACCAGGGTTTGATTCCCGGCGCGGCAGGTTTCTGGACCAGGGTCAGCGGACTCGATAATTCTCTCGCCTCGGTGCCCACTCTGATCAGCGATCACACTCGGCAACTCTGGGCATTAGCTTGCCTCATCTTCACTAACGGCCCCACCAGACCGCCGGGGATGCCTGGTCTCACCCTGGAGATTCCCAGTAAGGGACCATCTCTCAGGGAAGCCAGGAAGGGTTTCGCAGCGGTCTAAGCGCCAGGACGCCCACGGGTAGCAGTGCGCTATATAAATGCCTACACACACACACACATACACACCCTGGGTTAGACAATGGCGATATGCAAATCAGCTCTGACCCTGTGCCCCATGGGAACAGTCCAGTCCGAACTACAAAAGCCATGTCCTTCCCAGAACGGATTCAAACATCCGAGGACCGGACCGGTTTCGAGGTAACACCTCTCTTCCGCCCGGCTAGCTTGACTCCAGTGGTGTGGAGTGCCTGGGACCCACGTCTGGGCATCCCCATTGCACTTATGGCAGCAATTGCAAACAAAACAGGTGATGGACCGAATGTGGATCAATGTCACACATTCACCCCAGTCCAAAGATCGGGGCCAAAATCCATCGTTTTTTTGCACTCCACACCACCCTGGGTTAGACAATGGCGATATGCAAATCAGCTCTGACCCTGTGCCCCATGGGAACAGTCCAGTCCGAACTACAAAAGCCATGTCCTTCCCAGAACGGAATCAAGCATCCGAGGACCGGACCGGTTTCGAGGTAACACCTCTCATCAGCCCGGCTAGCTTGACTCCAAGTGGTGTAGAGTGCCTGGGACCCACGTCTGAGCATCCCCAGCACACTTATGGCGGCAATTGCAAACAAAACAGGTGATGGACCGAATGTGGATCATTGTCACACATTCAACCCAGTCCAAGGATCTGGGCCCAAATCCATCGTTTTTTTGCACTCCACACCACCCTGGATTAGACAATGGCGATATGCAAATCAGCTCTGACCCTGTGCCCCATGGGAACAGTCCAGTCCGAACTACAAAAGCCATGTCCTTCCCAGAACGGAATCAAGCATCCGAGGACCGGACCGGTTTCGAGGTAACACCTCTCATCAGCCTGGCTAGCTTGACTCTAAGTGGTGTGGAGTGCCTGGGACCCACGTCTGAGCATCCCCAGCGCACTTATGGCGGCAATTGCAAACAAAACAGGTGATGGACTGAATGTGGATCAATGTATCACATTCAACCCAGTCCAAAGATCTGGGCCCAAATCCATTGTTTTTTTGCACTCCACACCACCCTGGGTTAGACAATGGCGATATGCAAATCAGCTCTGACCCTGTGCCCCATGGGAACAGTCCAGTCCGAACTACAAAAGCCATGTCCTTCCCAGAACGGAATCAAGCATCCGAGGACCGGACCGGTTTCGAGGTAACACCTCTCATCAGCCCGGCTAGCTTGACTCCAAGTGGTGTGGAGTGCCTGGGACCCACGTCTGAGCATCCCCAGCGCACTTATGGCGGCAATTGCAAACAAAACAGGTGATGGACCGAATGTGGATCAATGTCACTTATTCAACCGAGTCCAAAGATCTGGGCCCAAATCCATCGTTTTTTTGCACTCCACACCACCCTGGGTTAGACAATGGCGATATGCAAATCAGCTCTGACCCTGTGCCCCATGGGAACAGTCCAGTCCGAACTACAAAAGCAATGTCCTTCCCAGAACGGAATCAAGCATCCGAGGACCGGACCGGTTTCGAGGTAACACCTGTTGTGTTTGCAATTGCCGCCATAAGTGCGCTGGGGATGCCCAGACGTGGGTCCCAGGCACTCCACACAACTGGAGTCAAGCTAGCCGGGCTGATGAGAGGTGTTACCTCGAAACCGGTCCGGTCCTCGGATGCTTGATTCCGTTCTGGGAAGGACATGGCTTTTGTAGTTCGGACTGGACTGTTCCCATGGGGCACAGGGTCAGAGCTGATTTGCATATCGCCATTGTCTAACCCAGGGTGGTGTGGAGTGCAAAAAAATGATGGATTTGGGCCCAGATCTTTGGACTGGGGTGAATGTGTGACATTGATCCACATTCGGTCCATCACCTGTTTTGTTTGCAATTGCCGCTATAAGTGCGCTGGGGATGCCCAGACGTGGATCCCAGGCACTCCACACCACTGGAATCAAGCTAGCCGGGCTGATGAGAGGTGTTACCTCGAAACCGGTCCGGTCCTCGGATGCTTGATTCCGTTCTGGGAAGGACATGGCTTTTGTAGTTCGGACTGGACTGTTCCCATGGGGCACAGGGTCAGAGCTGATTTGCATATCGCCATTGTCTAACCCAGGGTGGTGTGGAGTGCAAAAAAACGATGGATTTGGGCCCAGATCTTTGGACTGGGGTGAATGTGTGACATGAATCCACATTCGGTCCATCACCTGTTTTGTTTGCAATTGCCGCCATAAGTGCGCTGGGGATGCCCAGACGTGGGTCCCAGGCACTCCACACCACTGGAGTCAAGCTAGCCGGGCTGATGAGAGGTGTTACCTCGAAACCGGTCCGGTCCTCGGATGCTTGATTCCGTTCTGGGAAGGACATGGCTTTTGTAGTTCGGACTGGACTGTTCCCATGGGGCACAGGGTCTGAGCTGATTTGCATATCGCCATTGTCTAACCCAGGGTGGTGTGGAGTGCAAAAAAACGTTGGATTTGGGCCCAGATCTTTGGACTGGGGTGAATGTGTGACATTGATCCACATTCGGTTCATCACCTGTTTTGTTTGCAATTGCCGCCATAAGTGCGCTGGGGATGCCCAGACGTGGGTCCCAGGCACTCCACACCACTGGAGTCAGGCTAGCCGGGCTGATGAGAGGTGTTACCTCGAAAACGGTCCGGTCCTCGGATGCTTGATTCCGTTCTGGGAAGGACACAGCTTTTGTAGTTCGGACTGGACTGTTCCCATGGGGCACAGGGTCTGAGCTGATTTGCATATCGCCATTGTCTAACCCAGGGTGGTGTGGAGTGCAAAAAAACGATGGATTTGGGCCCAGATCTTTGGACTGGGGTGAATGTGTGACATTGATCCACATTCGGTCCATCACCTGTTTTGTTTGCAATTGCCGCCATAAGTGCGCTGGGGATGCCCAGACGTGGGTCCCAGGCACTCCACACCACTGGAGTCAAGCTAGCCGGGCTGATGAGAGGTGTTACCTCGAAACCGGTCCGGTCCTCGGATGCTTGATTCCGTTCTGGGAAGGACATGGCTTTTGTAGTTCGGTCTGGACTGTTCCCATGGGGCACAGGGTCAGTGCTGATTTGCATATCGCCATTGTCTAACCCAGGGTGGTGTGGAGTGCAAAAACACGATGGATTTGGGCCCAGATCTTTGGACTGGGGTGAATGTGTGACATTGATCCACATTCGGTCCATCACCTGTTTTGTTTGCAATTGCCGCCATAAGTGCGCTGGGGATGCCCAGACGTGGGTCCCAGGCACTCCACACCACTGGAGTCAAGCTAGCCGGCCTGATGAGAGGTGTTACCTTGAAACCGGTCCGGTCCTCGGATGCTTGATTCCGTTCTGGGAAGGACATGGCTTTTGTAGTTCGGACTGGACTGTTCCCATGGGGCACAGGGTCAGAGCTGATTTGCATATCGCCATTGTCTAACCCAGGGTGGTGTGGAGTGCAAAAAAACGATGGATTTGGGCCCAGATCTTTGGACTGGGGTGAATGTGTGACATTGATCCACATTCGGTCCATCACCTGTTTTGTTTGCAATTGCCGCCATAAGTGCCCTGGGGATGCCCGGACGTGGGTCCCAGGCACTCCACACCACTGGAGTCAAGCTAGCCGGGCTGATGAGAGGTGTTACCTCGAAACCGGTCCGGTCCTCGGATGCTTGATTCTGTTCTGGGAAGGACATGGCTTTTGTAGTTCGGACTGGACTGTTCCCATGGGGCACAGGGTCAGAGCTGATTTGCATATCGCCATTGTCTAACCCAGGGTGGTGTGGAGTGCAAAAAAATGATGGATTTGGGCCCAGATCTTTGGACTGGGGTGAATGTGTGACATTGATCCACATTCGGTCCATCACCTGTTTTGTTTGCAATTGCCGCAATAAGTGCAATGGGGATGCCCAGACGTGGGTCCCAGGCACTCCACACCACTGGAGTCAAGCTAGACGGGCGGATGAGAGGTGTTACCTCGAAACCGGTCCGGTCCTCAGATGCTTGATTTCGTTCTGGGAAGGACATGGCTTTTGTAGTTCGGACTGGACTGTTCCCATGGGGCACAGGGTCAGAGCTGATTTGCATATCGCCATTGTCTAACCCAGGGTGGTGTGGAGTGCAAATAAACGATGGATTTGGGCCCTGATCTTCGGACTGGGGTGAATGTGTGACATTGATCCACATTCGGTCCATCACCTGTTTTGTTTGCAATTGCCGCCATAAGTGCGCTGGGGATGCCCAGACGTGGGTCCCAGGCACTCCACATCGCTGGCCACGCCCCTTTTTAGGCCACGCCCCCCGCCTTCATTTTTTAAGCCTCGCTGACTACAAGCGCGGCTGTGACATCTCTTTCTCCTGAGGCGAAAAGCCGGGAGTAGGCAAATCTCTGCACTTATTTTAAAGTACTGTTTTACCTTTCACTTGCTGCACCACCTGCTCCCCTTGGGGCCACACTATCCTGTCTTCAGCGGACCGAGCGCTGTCACGGGACTCTGGGGAAAGGAAAACACCCCGCCGCCATCACCGGCGAGATCGCTGGCCACGCCCCTTTGTAGGCCACGCCCCCCGCCTTCATTATTTAAGCCTCGCTGACTACAAGCGCGGCTGTGACATCTCTTTCTCCTGAGGCGAAAAGCCGGGAGTAGGCAAATCTCTGCACTTATTTTAAAGTACTGTTTTACCTTTCACTTGCTGCACCACCTGCTCCCCTTGGGGCCACACTATCCTGTCTTCAGCGGACCGAGCGCTGTCACGGGACTCTGGGGAAAGGAAAACACCCCGCCGCCATCACCGGCGAGATCGCTGGCCACGCCCCTTTTTAGGCCACACCCTCCCTTTGCCGTCTTCCAACACCCATAAAAATGTGCCATTTCAGGAAGCGCAGCGGACGAGCGCAGCGGGCGCGCCGTTTGCGCGCCAAAGGCGCGCCTAAGGCAAGCCTGTCTGCGCCCGTCCGCGCCAGACCGGGCCCTGGGGCCAGCCAGGCTGGCCATATCATCACATATTCAGCCACTTCCCTGCGGGACTTACAGTCTCCCAACCTCACACCCTCCCCTTCCACCATCAGACGCATCCTCACGGCTGACATTGCCCATCCAGATCGGCATTCCACCAATGTGGGCACACCTCCTAGTCAGTCTACTCAGAGCAACACCACCATCAGAGTCCTCTACCTAAATACCCGATCCTTAGTAAAACATCACGCCGACATCTTCATCCTCCTTTCTAATGAAAAACCCGACGTCCTCCTGCTGACTGAAACTTGGCTGACAGCGGACTCACTCCCTGACATTCTGGCAGCCCTCCCCCCGGACTACTACATCCTCCGCGCTGACCGACCGGGAAACCGCCCGGGGGGTGGGGTAGCGGCCATAATTTCCAAACATCTAAACTCCACTTCCACCTCATCCATATCCCTCCTGGGAGCCGACAATCTCATCTTCAGCTTAAACATGGATAGCGGGGCCTTAACTTTCCTTCTTCTCTACCGCCCCCCTCAACCGATGCCAACTTTCGCGGCCACTTTGTCTGATCAGTTGATCAATCTCCTCACTTCCCATCCCAGTTTCGCACTATTTGGCGATTTAAATTACTGGTTCAATGACATCAATGCCGGGCCCCATGCCTCGGAGGCCTTCGAGGCCCTCACTAGTCTCAATCTGTCCCAACAAATTACTCTGCCCACACACATCAAGGGCCATATTCTAGACCAAATATGGACCCAAAACCTCACTCTATCCCCCCCCTCCGTTTCACCTTGCACTTGGTCAGACCACCATTTAATAGACACCACTCTCACGATCAGTGGCAAAACCCCCATCCCGCTGATGGCCGGAGGTCTGTCTCGCAAATGGAACGCTTATGATGCAGAAGGATTTCTCGCGAACCTATCAGACACCTGCCCTGCCCCTATCCCATCCACTAACGTGGACATACTAGAAAATGACATCTCCCTCTGGCTGCAGTCAGCCAGTGACAAAGTCGCCCCCCTTACCAAATTTCCCCCGACTAGACATCAAAACTCCCACGGATGGTTTTCGGATGACCTCAAAAAACTGAAACTGAAGGTACGTCAATCAGAAAGGGCATGGAGACATAACTACTCCGAAACAGCTAGATTACAATATACCTCAGCTCGCAGAGACTATAAAATTGCCATAGTTTCTGCCAAATCTACTCACTTCTCGGACAGAATCTCTTCCTCGGACAACAAATCCAAAGAAATTTTTAAAATTATGAATGAACTGACTTCTGACGACAGAACCCTCCCAGGCCAGACTCCCACCCAAGAAACCTGCGACGCCCTCAACCTTTTTTTCGTCCAAAAAATCAACAAAATTAAGGCATCGATCTCCACCACCCCTCAGATCGCCCCCCTAGAATCTTTTTTCAACAACCCTTCTGTTTTCACTGAATTCCCCCCCATCAATCCGATCTCCCTAGTACAGCTCGCATCCCGGTTAAAATCAGGTTCCCCAAACGATGGCTGCCCACCCTCAGTCCTGCGCACAGTATGTCACTCCTTACCTGAATGCATACTACCTCTCTTGAACAGCTCACTCAACACAGGAACTGTCCCGAGATCCTTCAAAGAAGCCATCCTTGTCCCACTATTAAAAAAACCAGGCGCGGACCCAGCGGAACTCTCCAATTATCGCCCTATATCGCTTCTGCCTTACTTCTCTAAACTCCTCGAAGCACATGTCACCAGTTGCCTCTCCAATTTCATTGAGTCCTCTGGTTATTTGGAGCCTAATCAGGCCGGCTTCAGGCCGTCATTCTCTACTGAAGCCGTCATCCTAGCTGTCCTCGACACACTAAGGAGAAATGCCGACTCAGGAACCCCCCAGGCTCTCGTTCTCCTGGACCTCTCGGCCGCGTTCGACACGGTTGACCATAACATCTTGCTCAACCGTGTCGAACAGGCTGGCATCCAGGGCTCCGCCTTCAACTGGATCTGCTCTTTTCTATCTGACAGATCCCAAGCCGTCCGCCTGGGCCCCTACACAGCTCCCAAGACCCCCACAACCTGCGGAGTCCCCCAGGGATCCTCCCTGTCTCCCCTCCTGTTCAATCTGTACCTCCAGCCCCTACTCCTTTCACTCCGTAACTGGGACATTACAGTTTTTAACTACGCCGACGATTTGCAGATTATTTTTCCACTCAATTCTCCCAATGCAATAGATAATTTTCACTCTGCTATGCTTCATATCCAAGATTGGATGAACTCCAACCAGTTGAAGCTAAACCCCGGGAAAACCGAGCTCCTCCTCCCGGGCTCCAGCTTTTCTTCCTGGGGAACCCAGTTCTGGCCTTCCGAACTGGGCCCCTCGCCGATCCCTTCCACCTCTGTAAAAAGCCTTGGCGTAATTATTGATGCCGAACTCTCCCTCCGACCTCATATCGGCTCCGTGATCTCATCCTGCTCCTTCCAGCTCAGGAAAATCCGGAAGGTCAGCCATCTGCTTCCCACACCTGCCCTGACCCAGGTTATCATCTCTCTTGTGCTTTCCCGTTTGGACTTTTCCAACTCTATCTATCATGGACTTCCAAAAACTCTCCTCCACCGCCTTCAGGTGGTCCAAAATCAGGCGGCCCGAATCATCTTTAAATCTCCCAAATGGCAATCTGCCAAACCAATGATACACAAACTTCACTGGTTACCAATTGAACAAAGGGTGGCCTTTAAGTTGGGCTGTCTCACGTACAAAGCCCTCAACTGCCCCAGCCCTGTCTTTTTGAGTTCCCTTATCATTCCTTACTGTCCAAACCGCAACCTCCGTTCCACCTATCAAAAATCACTTATCACACCCAAAACCAGAACTAACAAATTCGGTGGACGAAGATTTGCCTTTTTAGCTCCAAAACTCTGGAACTCCCTTCCTCTGAACATCAAATCAAGCAGCTCCCTCCTTCATTTTAGGAAGTTGCTTAAAACTTTTCTTTTTCCCTCACCCTGCTAACTCTGCACTTTACCTCAGTCCCGGAATTCGATGTCCCATAGCGCCAGGAAACCCATGGTGTCAGCGCGCTCTACAAATTTCATTTAATAATAATAAAAAAAGCTAGCCGGGCTGATGAGAGGTGTTACCTCGAAACCGGTCCGGTCCTCGGATGCTTGATTCCGTTCTGGGAAGGACATGGCTTTTGTAGTTCGGACTGGACTGTTCCCATGGGGCACAGGGTCAGAGCTGATTTGCATATCGCCATTGTCTAACCCAGGGTGGTGTGGCGTGCAAAAAAACGATGGATTTGGGCCCAGATCTTTGGACTGGGGTGAATGTGTGACATTGATCCACATTCGGTCCATCACCTGTTTTGTTTGCAATTGCCACCATAAGTGTGCTGGGGATGCCCAGACGTGGGTCCCAGGCACTCCACACCACTGGAGTCAAGCTAGCCGGGCTGATGAGAGGTGTTACCTCGAAACCGGTCCGGCCCTCGGATGCTTGATTCCGTTCTGGGAAGGACATGGCTTTTGTAGTTCGGACTGGACTGTTTCCATGGGGCACAGGGTCAGAGCTGATTTGCATATCGCCATTGTCTAACCCAGGGTGGTGTGTAGTGCAAATAAACGATGGATTTGGGCCCAGATCTTTGGACTGGGGTGAATGTGTGACATTGATCCACATTCGGTCCATCACCTGTTTTGTTTGCAATTGCCGCCATAAGTGCGCTGGGGATGCCCAGACGTGGGTCCCAGGCACTCCACACCACTGGAGTCAAGCTAGCCGGGCTGATGAGAGGTGTTACCTCGAAACCGGTCCGGTCCTCGGATGCTTGATTCCGTTCTGGGAAGGACATGGCTTTTGTAGTTCGGTCTGGACTGTTCCCATGGGGCACAGGGTCAGAGCTGATTTGCATATCGCCATTGTCTAACCCAGGGTGGTGTGGAGTGCAAAAAAACGATGGATTTAGGCCCAGATCTTTGGACTGGGGTGAATGTGTGACATTGATCCACATTCGGTCCAACACTTGTTTTGTTTGCAATTGCCGCCATAAGTGCGCTGGGGATGCCCAGACGTGGGTCCCAGGCACTCCACACCACTGGAGTCAAGCTAGTCGGCCTGATGAGAGGTGTTACCTTGAAACCGGTCCGGTCCTCGGATGCTTGATTCCGTTCTGGGAAGGACATGGCTTTTGTAGTTCGGACTGGACTGTTCCCATGGGGCACAGGGTCAGAGCTGATTTGCATATCGCCATTGTCTAACCCAGGGTGGTGTGGAGTACAAAAAAACGATGGATTTGGGCCCAGATCTTTGGACTGGGGTGAATGTGTGACATTGATCCACATTCGGTCCATCACCTGTTTTGTTTGCAATTGCCGCCATAAGTGCGCTGGGGATGCCCGGACGTGGGTCCCAGGCACTCCACACCACTGGAGTCAAGCTAGCCGGGCTGATGAGAGGTGTTACCTCAAAACCGGTCCGGTCCTCGGATGCTTGATTCCGTTCTGGGAAGGACATGGCTTTTGTAGTTCGGACTGGACTGTTCCCATGGGGCACAGGGTCAGAGCTGATTTGCATATCGCCATTGTCTAACCCAGGGTGGTGAGGAGTGCAAAAAAACGATGGATTTGGGCCCCGATCTTTGGACTGGGGTGAATGTGTGACATTGATCCACATTCGGTCCATCACCTGTTTTGTTTGCAATTGCTGCCATAAGTGCAATGGGGATGCCCAGACGTGGGTCCCAGGCACTCCACACCACTGGAGTCAAGCTAGCCGGGCGGAAGAGAGGTGTTACCTCGAAACCGGTCCGGTCCTCAGATGCTTGATTCCGTTCTGGGAAGGACATGGCTTTTGTAGTTCGGACTGGACTGTTCCCATGGGGCACAGGGTCAGAGCTGATTTGCATATCGCCATTGTCTAACCCAGGGTGGTGTGGAGTGCAAAAAAACGATGGATTTGGGCCCAGATCTTTGGACTGGGGTGAATGTGTGACATTGATCCACATTCGGTCCATCACCTGTTTTGTTTGCAATTGCCTCCATAAGTGTGCTGGGGATGCCCAGACGTGGGTCCCAGGCACTCCACACCACTGGAGTCAAGCTAGCCGGGCTGATGAGAGGTGTTACCTCGAAACCGGTCCGGTCCTCGGATGCTTGATTCCGTTCTGGGAAGGACATGGCTTTTGTAGTTCGGACTGGACTGTTCCCATGGGGCACAGGGTCAGAGCTGATTTGCATATCGCCATTGTCTAACCCAGGGTGGTGTGGAGTGCAAAAAAACGATGGATTTGGGCCCAGATCTTTGGACTGGGGTGAATGTGTGACATTGATCCACATTCGGTCCATCACCTGTTTTGTTTGCAATTGCCACCATAAGTGTGCTGGGGATGCCCAGACGTGGGTCCCAGGCACTCCACACCACTGGAGTCAAGCTAGCCGGGCTGATGAGAGGTGTTACCTCGAAACCGGTCCGGCCCTCGGATGCTTGATTCCGTTCTGGGAAGGACATGGCTTTTGTAGTTCGGACTGGACTGTTCCCATGGGGCACAGGGTCAGAGCTGATTTGCATATCGCCATTGTCTAACCCAGGGTGGTGTGGAGTGCAAAAAAACAATGGATTTGGGCCCAGATCTTTGGACTGGGGTGAATGTGTGACATTGATCCACATTCGGTCCATCACCTGTTTTGTTTGCAATTGCCGCCATAAGTGCGCTGGGGATGCCCAGACGTGGGTCCCAGGCACTCCACACCTCTGGAGTCAAGCTAGCCGGGCTGATGAGAGGTGTTACCTCGAAACCGGTCCGGTCCTCGGATGCTTGATTCCGTTCTGGGAAGGACATGGCTTTTGTAGTTCGGACTGGACTATTCCCATGGGGCACAGGGTCAGAGCTGATTTGCATATCGCCATTGTCTAACCTAGGGTGGTGTGGAGTGCAAAAAAACGATGGATTTGGGCCCAGATCTTTGGACTGGGGTGAATGTGTGACATTGATCCACATTCGGTCCATCACCTGTTTTGTTTATAATTGCCGCCATAAGTGCGCTGGGGATGCCCAGACGTGGGTCCCAGGCACTCCACACCACTGGAGTCAAGCTAGCCGGGCTGATGAGAGGTGTTACCTCGAAACCGGTCCAGTCCTCGGATGCTTGATTCCGTTCTGGGAAGGACATGGCTTTTGTAGTTCGGACTGGACTGTTCCCATGGGGCACAGGGTCAGAGCTGATTTGCATATCGCCATTGTCTAACCCAGGGTGGTGTGGAGTGCAAAAAAATGATGGATTTGGGCCCAGATCTTTGGACTGGGGTGAATGTGTGACATTGATCCAAATTCGGTCCATCACCTGTTTTGTTTGCAATTGCCGCCATAAGTGCGCTGGGGATGCCCAGAGGTGGGTCCCAGGCACTCCACACCACTGGAGTCAAGCTAGCCGGCCTGATGAGAGGCGTTACCTTGAGACCGGTCCGGTCCTCGGATGCTTGATTCCGTTCTGGGAAGGACATGGCTTTTGTAGTTCGGACTGGACTGTTCCCATGGGGCACAGGGTCAGAGCTGATTTGCATATCGCCATTGTCTAACCCAGGGTGGTGTGGAGTGCAAAAAACGATGGATTTGGGCCCAGATCTTTGGACTGGGGTAAATGTGTGACATTGATCCACATTCGGTCCATCACCTGTTTTGTTTGCAATTGCCGCCATAAGTGCGCTGGGGATGCCCGGACGTGGGTCCCAGGCACTCCACACCACTGGAGTCAAGCTAGCCGGGCTGATGAGAGGTGTTACCTCGAACCGGTCCGGTCCTCGGATGCTTGATTCCGTTCTGGGAAGGACATGGCTTTTGGAGTTCGGACTGGACTGTTCCCATGGGGCACAGGGTCAGAGCTGATTTGCATATTGCCATTGTCTAACCCAGGGTGGTGTGGAGTGCAAAAAAACGATGGATTTGGGCCCAGATCTTTGGACTGGGGTGAATGTGTGACATTGATCCACATTCGGTCCATCACCTGTTTTGTTTGCAATTGCCGCCATAAGTGTGCTGGGGATGCCCAGACGTGGTTCCCAGGCACTCCACACCACTGGAGTCAAGCTAGCCGGGATGATGAGAGGTGTTACCTCGAAACCGGTCCGGTCCTCGGATGCTTGATTCCGTTCTGGGAAGGACATGGCTTTTGTAGTTCGGACTGGACTGTTCCCATGGGGCACAGGGTCAGAGCTGATTTGCATATCACCATTGTCTAACCCAGGGTGGTGTGGAGTGCAAAAAAACGATGGATTTGGGCCCAGATCTTTGTACTGGGGTGAATGTGTGACATTGATCCACATTCGGTCCATCACCTGTTTTGTTTGTTTTAGACTTACTGAGGGAACACACTGCGCTAGAGGCACAATTGGGTAAACTGGACTACAAACAGTATCTCAGACGCCAACACAGTAAGGCAGACTGGCCAGGGAAGCTATTGGCCTGTCTACTGCAGAATGACCAGGCCTGTCAGCCCATAGGGGCCATCACGACGGAGGACGGACACAAACACACACCACCAAGCAGACATTAATGAGGTCTTTGTCACTTATGTCCACCGACTCTAGGCATTGGGGTACACCACTACTGCACCACAGTTATTAGCCTCCCTTGAAGGTACTCCCTTTCCCCACTAGAACCCAGTCCGGAGTGCTGAACTAGATGAACCACACTACAAGTGGAGGAAATCAGCACAGCCAGCACAGAAATGCCCCCGACTAAAACACCAGGTACAGATGTTCTCCCCGTGGAATACTGCATGGCCTGTGATACACTGCTCTCCCTGAACCTGCTCAAAGTATACAATGAAGTGAGCGACATGGGTAGGCTCCCATCATCCATCTACAAGGCAGTGATAGTGATTCTTCCTAAGCCTGATTGTGCCCCTTCGGATGTGCGGTTTTACCGACCACTATAGCGCCTTAATCTGGATTATGACCTAATTGCACCTGCAGGACACTGACTGTGAGCTTTTCCACTGATGAAGGGTTGGTAGGGAGGAGAATCATGGAGATTTTATCTTTGTTTTGAAATCCATAAAGAAATGTGGAAAAAATACCCAATTTAGATGTCACACTGGACTGAGGGCTATATGTACGAAATACCATTTGCAAAAATCTGGTAGCATTTGTGGCCAGTATTGAATTTTGCAAACTGATCTATGTACTAATAGAACTGCCTCCTCCCAACAAACTTTTTTTTTTTACAATCACAAAAGGGGAGGTGTCCGAAAGGAGCACCTTCTTTTTTGCAAATGGATTACCACCCCAGTTCAGGAATCTTTAGCTTTACAATAATTTGTGACCAGATAAGGGTAGCAAAACATTAATTCACCATAGACAGATTTGGTATTTTGAAGGGCTGTCTAAAACACCCCCCTTCCAAATAGTGTATTGGTAACCAGTAGCAATCACATTGTAGGAGGTGGTAAAAGTTTACTGGATCCTAAAATGGAAGTAGGACATTGGCAAAAGCTTTTTTATGGTCACAAACACCAAAGTGTATGCAACCGTTAAAATGCTTAACATATTTCACCCAATATCTGCAAATCCAACTGGTGAACTACAACACTAAAAATACATCCTACCACTTATATGCCCTTTGTGGAATTCTGCATCTGTTTTCCTGCCTCAAAGGATAAACTGCAAAAATAAACACCCAGCTTGAAAAAGGTGCAAAATTATGCAGGATATTTCATCCTTGGCATGAATCACACAGGCCATCTCTTATCCCTAATGTAGTCTATTTTCTGGCCTAAGAGCCACTCAAATAAAAATTTCTATAAGAATCCTTTCCTGTAGAATGTCATTCCATCGTGCTTTTCACAGCAAGACTCTTCTCCAAAATCCTGAAAATGGACTTGTTTGGAAAGATTTGTGGTCTATCTGTTGAAAATTGGCAGTGGCCTCCGTAGCATGAGCTGAAGCCATTTTGTTTATGGCAGCCATTTTAGTTAGCCATGTGCTCGCCACGTGCTTTTCCGTCTTCACTGTTGTTTCCTATGTATTCTGCTAGAGTCAGCCCTTAGTTAGAGCTGTGTGCATGCTCGAAACAATGTGAAGTCGTTAGTATTCACCTGTTATCATTGTAACTGTCAGACTCTTTAGCTAAAGTTAGTAGTCCCGTAGCTCCTCCTACCCTGTTGACTAAGCAATTCTATTTTGACCATATATGTACATGTTACTATTCCTGTGAACACTTGTACCACCTCCCTTTGAGCTTCCATGCCTACACTGAAGATATTTTGGTATAAAGGTGCCATGGTTTTTGCATTCCGTGTGCTGCCTCTTACATTGCCTGAGGGTTGTGTATAGATGCGGTTCCAACTCACAAGGTTTAATAAATACTTTGTTTGATATTACAGCTTCCTTGCCAACTTCTTCCTTGATGGTCTGAAAGACTAAGTGCGATAAGAAGGGCGAACCCTTGCACAAGTGGGCTTACTAAGGCCCATCCCACAAATTGGCACCCATCACGTGGGACTCATCGGCGACTCGAAGTAGTGGTCTTGAAGAAACTTTGGAATTTCGCTGAGGATGTACACTGCATGAGGAGGCCCTTGTCTTTGCAGACCAACGCGTCTTTTCATTTTTCCCGGTCTGACCCTCCAGATTGTGCCGGTCCTTGACTGAGATCCCTTCTGGCGTTCGCCTTGAAGTGACTGTTTGTTCGATTTAAAACTTGGCAGTTGGAGGTTGGAGAACTCTTGCTTGGTAAAGTCGTTGGATGCAACACTTTTGACTTTTCTCTAACTTTGAAAAAATTTGAACGGTGCACATTGAGTTAGGCACTATTTTGGTATAATATTATATATGATATAATATTTTTGGCATGCCTGTTTCAAGCACGCTCTGAAGGATCTGTTGATTTTTTGGAGGTACCAATATGAATTTAGAGCAAAATCAGCCAGCTCCCCAAGAGGGGAAACCAAATAGAGATATGTACATTAAGCATGGTATTTCTTCTGTAATGTATAAGGCGCTATAGAATAAATATACTAGGCAGGATCTTGATTTACGATGGCCAGTACATGGGAAACATTCTTTACAACGAAACTTTTACGACGCAAAGCTATACAACGCAGGATTTACTACGCATACCTTTACAACGCATTACACAGGGGGGCGCTCTAGGATAGGGAATATGTTTAATTTACTATCCAACACCTTCCCTAGTGTCCATCGGGACTGGAGTTGGAATAGTAAATTAAACTATTCACTATCCAGCACCCCAAAGTGTAATGCGTTGTAAAGGTATGTGGAGTAAAATCTGCATTGTAACAGCATGCGTTGTAAAAGCATGCATTATAATGTCATACATCCCCAGTACATGGGTCATTTGATGTTAGAAAAATTCAGTATGTAGAGCAGTGTAAGTTTAAACGAAAAAGTAGGCAAGATATGTTTGATTGTGTATGGACGTGGCAGAAAGCTGCGCATTAAAGAGTGAAACAAGAACAAGCACTAGTGGAGAAAGAACAGCACAAAAATATGTATGCGAAGGCGCTTGAATTGAAAAATAAGGAAATGAAAGAACAACAAGAAAAAGAGGATAGGTAGCGTTGTTTACAGGTAAATGGCCAATACCCTGTCCGACGTCCCCTTTACCCTCTGCTAAATAAACCTCAAGATGATTTAATTTTACTAGATCGATCCCCGCCTCCATATCATTTTCGGTCTGTCCCTGAGGTTGATTCGGATGATGACGACTCTGGCTTAGGACAGAAAGAGAAAGATGATGGTTCTAAACGGAACCCTCGTTTGTTTTTGTCTGCTGACCTAGCAGCCTCTCTTCGATCTGCTGCTCGTAAAGCGGTTCTTGGTGACACTCCTGTTCAGGAAATTATAGCTGATGTTAAGCAATGGGTATACCCAGAGCAGTTATGCTTTGTACAGGAATCTACGGGAGACACAATTGCGAAATTTAGAAAACATACTGATGAATTGGAGCCTCCTGATATAAAGCGTGATCATAAGCAATTGAGTGACGATCTTTTCTCCCTTCCCAGGTGCCCGACTTAATTAGACGTGTGGTCAAATTATGAGATGAGGCATTCCGGTTGCGAACGGCAAAAAAGGCAGCTGCTACACCCGAACAAACAACTCAGATCCCCGTGTCGCAGGAGGCAGACCTAGGGGCAGATAAGAATAAAGTGTTTCATGGGAAACCAATACGTGAAGCTGCGCCTTTAAATGTCCCTCCAAGGGGTGCGGGAACAGATGTTAATAAATAATCAACTGATGCGAGGGATATTTTATTTATAATTGAGTTTATACTAGTTGGAGTAGAGCGGATGTTATGGCTCTTAAAGCTGCTGTGCCTGATCCGTGAAAAAATTTGGCTGCTTTTTATGAAGAAATTGAGGGGGCTATTAGTTATTGCACTATGAATTTGCCTGATATAGATATGTTTTTTTGGGCTTGTGTTACCCCCTGATATGTGGAGATAAGATAGATGATCATACTGCTTTTGGAGATGTATGGAAGTAATTAGAGAGAATAGATGCAGAAAGAGAGCCTGCGCAGAAACCAAAGCAAGAAATATTAGACCTCCCAAAGGCTATAATAACTAAATTAAAAACTCTCATACCTCCTAAAAATATAGGTTAGACTATGTTGGCCTCGTGTAAGCAAAAGGCGGATAAGTCTGTTTCAGATTTCTTCACTCATTTCAAGGAGATATTCCATGATTTTAGTGGGTAATCATTGACAGATGACGTGGGTGAGCATCTGTTCGTTGACAAATTTGTTGCGAACATGTTGCCAGGAATAGTTAGTTGGCTAAAGGCCAGCGAGAGTTCATGGACTACGTCTTCCCCAGTTTCCCTTTTGACTCTGGCTTAGTATTTTGAACATCAGGAATTGGAGGAAAAAGGTAGAGAGGATAAAAAGATGAAGGATTTGAAGATGAAGGTAATGTTGGCTCAAGTTTATGGCCCCTTTTATAGAGGGGGAGGAAGATGTGGACGTGCGATGTTCTGTCACGTACATCCTCTTTTCCTCGAATACTTTGTCTTCCAATCAATGTGCTTATTGCAAAGAGATTGGACATTGGTGTGTTGATTGTCCATCTATACGTGGGCATAATTTTCAGCGTGGTAGGGGACTGATGAGAGGTCGCCCAGGGTACTCAGGACCTAGGGGAGGTATGGATAATCATGCTAGATTTGAAACAATGGAACATGTTCAGAATTCTTTTGAAAGACAAAATCAATATCAGATGTCTGATTATTTGCCTGATGACTTAAAAGATTCTGCTTATGCATAGGAATGCCTAGGATGGGGTAAGGAATCAGTTGAAATCCCAGTAGATCAGAGGGGTCCCTATGTTAATGCAAATGTTTTGAGCTCTACTGATCGGTTTTTGGTTGATACAGGAGCTACTCATAGCACCCTATCTAAACAATTGGTTCCTAGGGCTCCCCTGTCTGTCTTAACAATAACATTGATTGGATTCGATGGGACACCTTCCTTTAGCCCATTTTCACAACCTCGTGCATTCCATGTTGATAAGTTCTCTGCTGCATGTCTATTTTTGCTTTCTCCTAATACACCTGATAACATTGTGGGTCTTGATATGCTTAAGCATTTTCGTGCTACGATATGCTGTTCTCCTGATGCTGTGTGTGTTATTTTAAATGACAACTATCCTGTGGTTGAGAGGTCCAGCCTTCTTAAAGAAGATATTGCTTTAGCATCATTGCCTAATTCTTTGTGGGCCACATCAGATACTGATGTGGGGCAAATGGTTATTCCTCCAGTCCATATGCAAGTGAAGGTGGGCGCTTCATTGCCTCGCTTGCCTCAATACAAAATATCGCAAGAAGGCGAAGAGGCATTGATATGCATTGTTCAAGAATTGATTGCAGTAGGAGTTGTGGAAGAAGTCTGTTACAATGTTTGCAATAGCCCTTTCTTTCCTATTTTGAAGAAAGATACTGATACTAGAATCTACAGATTCATCATTGATTTACGAGAGGTTAATAAGATCGTAGTACCCTAATATCCAGTAGTCTCTGACATTATGACGCTGTTGACCTTGGTCCCGCCCACTGCCGCCACATTTAGTGTAATTGACTTGAAAAATGCTTTCTTTTCAATACCTATTCATCCTGATAGCCATTATTTGTTCGGCTTCACTTCAAATAATCGATCATTCAGATTCTGTGGAGCTCCACATGGGTATACAGATACTCCTAGTATTTTCAGCCAAGCATTGAAAAGACAGCTTGATTCTTTCCCTGTGCCAAAAGGGGTGGCTCTCATACAATATGTTGATGACATCTTGTTGGCAGCGGATAACCCTCAACAATGTGAAGTAGGAACATTGTCTTTGCTTTCTTTTCTTGAATCTCACGATCATAAGGTCTCTCAGAAGAAATTGCAATATTGTAGACAGCAGGTTACCTATTTACGTCACCTACTGTCTAAGGAGGGATGTTTACTTACGCTAGATCACATACAAGCAATTTTAGACATGCCTGTGCCCTGCACTCAGAAGGAATCTCGAGCATTGATTGGTCTTACCTCTTTTTGTAGGCAGTGGACTCCTAGTTTTTCATATATTGTTAAACCTTTGCTGGCTCTTTTGACTAAAGATACTCCAATGCCACTTCCATGGACTACTGAATGTCAGAAGGCTTTCCAGCAGTTACCCCAAGTGTTATGCTGTGCGCCAGTGTTAGGGACTCCAGATTACACTAAGGCCTTCACACACTATTTACATGAAAGGGACGGTTGCGCGGTATGCAACTGTTACCACAGATTTTTTACAACGCATACCATTACAACGGATACTATTACAACGCAGGTCATTTTACAACGGATACCTTTACATCGCATTACACTACAACGCACATACTATTACAACGCATACCATTACATCGTAAGTATAATTATAGGTAAGTTTATCTTTTTTTATATACATTGGGTTTTGGGGTACATTGGGTTTTGGGGTACAGGGGTATTTTTAGGTTTTAGGGTTGGGTTTGGGTTTTGGGGTACAGGGGTATTTTTAGGTTTTAGGGTTGGGTTTGGGTTTTGGGGTACAGGGGTATTTTTAGGTTTTAGGGCTGGGTTTGGGTTTTGGGGTACAGGGGTATTTTTAGGTTTTAGGGCTGGGTTTGGGTTTTGGGGTACAGGGGTATTTTTAGGTTTTAGGGCTGGGTTTGGGTTTTGGGGTACAGGGGTATTTTTAGGTTTTAGGGCTGGGTTTGGATTTTGGGGTACAGGGGTATTTTTAGGTTTTAGGGCTGGGTTTGGGTTTTGGGGTAGAGGGGTATTTTTAACCTATTTTTACAAATAAAAAAATTAAAATTAATTTAATTATAAATTTATCAAAAATAATATATAACAAATAATTAAATTAAATAATACATTAATAAATATTTACAACATATTTTAAAATGATAAATTATTATTATATATTTACCTATACTTACGTTGTAATGGTATGTGTTGTAATAGTATGTGCGTTGTAGTGTTTTGCGTTGTAATGGTATGCGTTGTAAAATGACTTGCGTTGTAAAAAATCCATTGTAATGGTATGCGTGCTAAAAGTACTCGTTGTAACATCATATATCCCGGTTGCGCGCTCTCAGTTTTAGTACAGACACATGGTGATAAACAACGCCCTTGTGTGTATTTTTCAGCTGTCCTTGATCCAGTTGCTCCCGTGTAGCCTGGTAGTTTTCATTCTGGGGCAGCGGCCGCTGTGTCCATACTACAGACTGAGGGTATTGTCTTGTCACATAGATTGTTGGTGTTAGTACCCCATGCAGTAGATGCCCTTTTGAAACAAATGAAAACGCAGCATTTAACTAATGCACACTTGACAGGGTAAGGATTGACACTTTTGTCCTCTCATATCACCTTGAAGAGATGTTCGACTCTCAATCCAGCTACTTTATTGCCATTCCCAGCTACTAAGTCTCAGTTGCAGGAACCCCATGATTGTATATTCCTTACTGAGGAAAAGACAAAGGGTTGCATCGACCTACAAGATACACCTCTTTCGAATGTAGATGGTGAATTATGGGTTGATGGGTCCTGTTTGAAGTTACCAGATGGCACAACATCATCTGCATCTGCAACTACAACACTTCAGATGGTGGTTGAGACAGCTCGCATTCCACAGAAATCAGCTCAGGCAGCTGAGTTACTAGCATTAACCAGAGCGTGTGAACTTAGCACTGACTTGTCTGTTAATATCTACACCGATAGCTGATACGCCTTTGGAGTGGCACATGATTTTGGGCTACTCTGGTAGGAAAGAGGCTTCCTTACATCGCATAGAACGCAGATAATGCATGGAGAGTTAGAGCATAATCTCCTTACTGCCTTGACATATCCTAAGAAAATAGTGATTGTTAAATGTAGCGCACACAATAAAGTGAGAGACAAGATAGGGCAAGGTAATGCCTTTGCAGATTACACGGCTCATGAAACAGCAATGCAGCAAAGCACTACATCCATGTATGTGGTGAAATCACAAGCTGATCGTTGGTATGACACCAGACAAGAAGTGCTAGACATACAACGATCTGCTCCTGTCCAGGAGTTAGAACAATGGGCCAAGGAGGGAACATTGGATGATGAAGGCTGCTGGAGAAATAAGGACATGATTAGGTGGAAACTGCCTGCAGACTATTTACAATCTATGATTCACATGGCACATGGGCCGGTACATGTAGGAGCATCCTGAAATTACCGGAACAGCTAAAAAGATAGTTCAGTCCTGTCTGATTTGTCTTCAATACAATCCTGGAAAAGGAACATTAACTCCTATAGGAGGGTTTTCTGCACCAAATACTACACCTTTTGAGGTTCTGCAAATGGATTACATCCAGCTAGAGCACTGTAATAACTTAAAGTATGTCCTAGTATTGGTATGTGCATTCAGTAAATGGATAGAAGCATATCCTTCGAAAGATAATACAGCTCTTACTACAGCTATGGTGCTTCTGAAGGAATTCTTCCCTCAATATGGTGTTTACAGATTTTTTTGCAGTGACAACAGACCCCATTTTATTGGGCAAGTTGTAGAGTATGTTTTGAAAGGATTGGGAATCAAGCAGAAGTTCCATGCTGCTTTCCATCCACAATCAGCAGGATTAGTGGAGCGATACAATGCTACGCTTAAATTTAAAGTATCGAAGATCCAGGCATCCACGTCCTTGAAGTGGCCTGATGCACTTCCTTTAGCGTTGCTTTCTATTAGATCAGTACCACATACACGATCTGTCCTCACACCATATGAGATAGTGTTTGGAAGGCCAATTAATATTTGGGGCACTGCTTAGCCACGTCCCATACATGATGTACCTTGTGTTTAGATGAGTGACTATTTTTCCAAGTTGACTGATAGCTTGCTTTCTATTCATCAGCAGGTCAGAGAAGCTCTTTCTGATCGATTCCAGGGGGATGGCCAAGACTTGCGACCTGGTGATCAGGTCATGGTGAAAGTGTTTCCAGAGGTCGAAAAGTGTGGCGCCGAGGTGGCGTAGCCCGGAGATGGTCCTTCTTGCGAGGAGAACTGCAGTCCAAGTCACCAACAAGAAGGCCTGGGTGCATAGTTCACACTGTAAGAAGGTGCCGTTAACTCTAGTGGAGTCTGCTACCAACGTCGATCATCGAGCCCTCTTGGATGCTGAGAAAGGCCAAGCTATATCACCTGAAGGACCCGAGGAAGTCTTCCCAGACCACACGATCCCTGGTACATCCCGATACCGGCTGCGTCCCCCGAGAAAAGCTGCATTGTTGGAAAAGACTGGTTGAGCAACTGTCCTTGGTTAGTTAAAAAGTTGATGTGGCAAGGGGGGGGAATCGGATCTGCATAGTGACACCCATCTTGACCCTCAGTGAAGAAACCAACAGCTACCCAGGGCTTTAGAGCTCCATTTATTTCACTTTGCTTCAATACTGAATCCATCATGTCTACGGAGAAGATATTGATCTTTGCAAGAATCTGTGACAAGAAAACCATGTTCATTGCTGGGATTACCTTTTTCTTTATTATCGCAGCAGTAATAACCTGGGTTGTAGAGGAAGTGGCTCCTGCTCGACAAATGCTGAATGCCACTACTCCAGCCCCCATTGAGCAACATTACTTCTCCCTTCCCTATCATGAGCAGTAGCATAGAAAGTCCTATCTTAACAATACTTTCATCCAGATATTGCACCATACCCACAACGCTACAAATATGACCATTTGCTGGGTGTGTGGAATGATGCCAGCTCATCAAAAGAAGGGAGGAACACCTTTCGTTCCTCTTCCATTCTCTCATAAGGATTCTTGTCAAGCCTGGTTCATACTTTTATTGGCTTCTGAAGTAGCTAATATTACTGATTTTGGTGTAGGGAGACTTAACTACTATCTCAATTAAGCATGAGCGGAAAATCCGTTCCGCTCGCGGATTTTGTGGATTCGCGAATTTCCCGCAAAATCTGCGAATGAAAATCCGCGAACGGAACGGATTGGGTCAAAAGTTCAAGCTGAATTTTGTAACTCTTTTAGAATGGCGCCCGCAAGCTGCCAGAGCCATTCTAAAATAGTTACAAAAGTCAGCTTCAACAGGAAGCTCTAATAGAATAAGTAAAGCAGGTGCTGCTCGAATTCAGTTACACAATCATTAATCACCCCAAACTTGGGGTGATTAATGATTGTGTAACTTAATTTGACCTTCAACTGGAGCACCTGCTTTACTTTATCTATTAGTGCTTCCTGTTGAAGCTATTTCTAGCTATTTTAGTATGGCGCTGGCAGCTTGCCGGCGCCATTCTAAGTGGGGCTGAGGGCAGAAGGGCAAAAAAGTGGGACAGAGGGCAGAAGGGAACAAAAAATGAGTGGGGCAGAGGGCAGAGAAACAAGTGATACAGAGGGCAGATGGGCATAAAAAACGAGAGGGTGGCAGTGATTAAGCAGGCAAAAAAAAAAACAGCGAAATTGCAAAGCGCCTCGCGAACTCCCGCGAACTCCCGCGAACACTCAAAGCACCTCGCGAACACCCGCAAACACGCAAAAATAAAAAAATCCACAAATTCGCGCAAATTCCGCAAATTTTGTGGATTGCCAATTCGCAAATTCGCGAATTGCCAATTCGCAAATTTCGCCCATGCTTAATCTCAATAAAGAATGTTATCCTGATGAGGAAGGCGATCCGTAGGCTAAGGGGACTATATGGGAGATGGAGTAGTACCGATGAGTAAATGCTTCTACGCATTATGTTTACCCGAATGCTCGAACATCTACGGTTAATGGAACTCCTGTTATAGCTGTCACTAGAGCTCGAGCAGATTTATGTGTGAGTAGTGTTGGGAAAATTCCAGTGGGGAGAAGCGAGTGTGCTCTAGTTTTGAACATTGCTGGCATCAACAATAGTAGCTTTACGTCTTCACATAACACGTATTTTATCTGTGAGAATAAAGGATGTTACCATCTACCTACTGGATGGTATGGAATTTTCTATGTGTCCTTTTTTATTGCCACCTGTATTTTTGGCTCCTGCATCATATCATAAGGACTATCACCTGTTTAATGACATTTCCAAGAACAGATACAAAAGAACAATAAGTAATGATGAAGTGGATCAAACTGACACTGCACTGCAGCAATACGTTGATTTTAATTTGGGGTGTTTTTCTTTGTTGGCGCCGCTTTAAACAGCAGAAAAATCAGATGTTTAACTCGTGTCGTAGAAGCTGTAACCAATCAGACAGCTATGGCACTTGGGAACATTACAGAAGAACTACAAACAGCAAGAATTGTGGCACTACAAAATCGAATGGTTTTTGATGTTGTCTTGGCTGACCGAGGTGGTGCCTGTCGCATCATCGTGAGCAGTTGCTGTGTCTTCATCCCTGACCATTCTCCATCTGTTTATAGTGCAATCTCCATGTACATAAAATTGCCACTGAGATTCATCGGGACACTGGAAAGTGGACTTTATCCAGCTGGCTATGGTCATTGCTTGTAACTAGTGGCTGGACGTGCTTAACAGCTATATGTATAATCTGTGCAGTTCTAATATTTTGTTGCTTATGTGTACAATGCGGTCCGATGCTTTGCTTCTTTGTATTACTGCTTGTATTCCCACCAAATGTAAAATCAAGCCTGTACATACTCAATATGTAATGGATCAAGAAGTTAATAATCTAAGGCTCATTGACATACAAGATGTATACCCTACTCCTTACAATGTATAAATGTCTTCCGCTAATGCTAAAAGAGTCATCTGTGGAAAATTGGCAGTGGCCACCGTTAGCATGAGCTGAAGCCATTTTGTTTACGGCAGTCATTTTAGTTAGACATGTGCTCGCCACATGCTTTTCCGTCTTCACTGTTGTTTCCTATGTATTCTGCTAGAGTCAGCACTGAGTTAGAGCTGTGTGCATGCTCTAAACAATGTGTAGTTGTTAGTATTTACCTGTTATAATTGTAACTGTCAGACTCTTTAGCTAAATTTAGTAGTCGCATGGCTCCTCCTTCCCTATTGACTAAGCAATTCTATTTTGACCATATATGTACATGTTACTATTCCTGTGAACACTTGCACTGCCTCCCTTTGAGCTTCCATTCTTACACTGCAGATATGTTGGTATAAAGGTGCCATGGGTTTTGCATTCTATGTGATGCCTCTTACCTTGCCTGATGGTTGTGTATAGATGTGGTTCCATCTCATGAGGTTTAATAAATACTTTGTTTAATATTACAGATTCCGTGCCAGCTACTTCCTTGATGGTCTGAAAGACTAACTCCAATAAGAAGGGCGAACCCTTGCACCAGTGGGCTTACTAAGGCCCCTCCCACGTATCTATTAGATGAATGTTACCTAATCCATATGTTTTCCAAAACACCAAGTAGTCTCTGAATATTAAGCACACACTGTTCACTGATCTCACAAGCTCGAACTTCATGCAAACTTACCTTCCCCAACCCTCACAAAATACTTTAAAGAGGAGACCGGCAACCTTACTTCTTCAGAAAAACAAACTTAGATAAAATAAAAGATATAATTAAACAAGTTAAAACCGTTCTGAATCTTTGTTTGCTCAATTTCTTGGCTTTTACCTTTCTCTTCCTCTTTTAGCGCACTTTTTTTCTTGGTAGCCATGGAGGGAAGTTTAGTCCTTCATTATTTTCTCCTTGATTATTATGATGTAAGAGCTAGGTGAGTGGACCACCTCTATCTCACTCTTTGAGCATGTGCAGGCAGGCTAACAACTATAAAAATTTATCTCACTACCTAACCGGACAGAGGATGTGCCAAAAACGCCTGTCTGTGCCCGTCAGAGCTAAGTCAGCAGGGTTGATGTGGAATGCTGCCCGAGGTGCCATGCAAGATTACCTTGTTCCAGACAATCAGTTCGGTAAGTGGGGATACTCCAAAGATTCCTTACTCTATTTAAATGACAGAACTGGGATAGTGTCCCCAGAGGGTAAAAGGAAAATCCAAAAGTTGGGGATCCAGGTGTTATCCACCTCTCAGAGAACAGATGAATCATGTGTTGTGAATCAAGACATCACTTTACCCATAACTGTAAAAAATAATAAGTCCTCTAGAGAAACTACTAGGATTCCTTACTAATCTCAAAGATAATTGTGCTCACAAGTCTGTTTTACTAGCTGGCCTATTAAATACTTGGTCCTTGGGAGCTGATGCTTTCAAGATTTCCCGGGTGAGATGTGTAGAGGGCTTTGAACTAATTGTCTTAACTGAAACTTGGCTGAAAGATGACTTAACACCTATTTTAGACTCAGCTATCCCTAATAGATATAATATTATGTGCTCAAACTGCAATAGCAGCAATACCAGGATATATATGGAGTACTGTGAAGCAATGCATTCGACCTTTTGGACCAACCTTACTGTCATCTTTAAATGGAATCTCTAACTTTAAAATGTACATTTTCCGCTAATCATAACATCTATTTTATGTGAATTTATCAATCACTATCTAACTATTCACCACTAGACACAGAAGTTTTAAATATAATAGGACATACAAATCTGAAACATTCTAATTTGGTTGTGCTTGCAACTTTAATGTTCACATCGAAAACACAACTGATCAGGAAAATGAAATAATGATGTACTAATTTGGTCTTTGCAAGCTAGTCAATGACAGCACCCATATAAAGGGTCACATTTTAGACCATATTTGGATGGTACTGGCAAAAATTCAGGTTAAAAAGATTTGCTTGGTGCCTTGGACCGATAATAAGCTCATAATCTTACCCTGATCCTCAATTGTGAAGCTAAGGTCAGGGAAAAGAAAGAAGAGCTTTAAGTCAGAGCCGGCCGGATATTGACAACACAGTTTTTTTCTAAATGGCTTATTAAACACAGTAATTTCAGAATTCTCAGCATTGAAAGTGGAATTGTCTAAATCTAAAATCATACCTTAGATTAGTATGTATCCCTATAGAGAAACAATCCCTGTTTTTCAAAGAAGTTAAACATTTTGAGGCAAGATGTTTGCCAACAGGAACATACATGGCGTGCCACCTATCACGCAGATAGATTTTATACCTATAAACTGATCATGAAGACCTATAAGCAGAACATTTCTGATACCAAAGCTCAAAACCAATCAGAGAAGATGAAGGCCTGTAAGCTAGCATTGTTTACTCCACCTCATAGTCTGACTTCCTCACAAAACCCAAAAAGACTGTTTGCAAAAGTTTGTTTACCTTCTTTATCAGTAAAATTCAAATGTTTTATAAGCACGTTCAAGTTTCCAGCAGTCCCTCCATTTAGCCCTTCCTTAACATCATTGATATGGTTAATTCTCCCGGGTGGCCATTTTTCTCCCATCTACAATATGAAAGTGGAATATGGTCTTTTGAAGTTAAAATCCAGCTCTCCCAACGCCCTTTGCCCACCGAAGCTATTTCATAAATGGCAGAAAGAAATCACACCGATAATAAAAGAGATTATTCAAGCATCATTTGACTCAAGAGAGCAGTCTATCCTACCTAAGAAATTGATGTAGGCAAACCTCTATTAAAAAATAAGAACATTAACAGTAACTCCAAATTACAAACATTTATATGTTAGAACTTGGGATCTCAATTTGGAGGTGTTATCTACCCCGTCCAAGTAGAGACCCTTCCTTCTGGTCACCCCCTTGATAGCTGGAGCGAGCAGTCACACTTATCTCAGAAGCAATATGTAAAGTATTTGCACTTAACAAGCACATTAACACAGTGAAAACACTTCAAATGGGCAGAACATCAGTTAAGAAAAATAAAATAGCTTGATATAAACCAAACAAGACCTAAACAACAAAAATCCAACATACAGAACTCCGGATATGACTATTTTAAGGTTTCAAGCAACTCTATCCATAGAACTCTATGGACGCTGTGATTTTAATCAAAGTGCCTTAGATGCATCAAAATCCACAAAGGAAAACAACCCCAGAGGAGGGAGGCGTAGAAAAACACAGTGATATGTCAGTTCCTGAGTCCCTGGGGAGGCAATGTGTCAGTTCTGCTGCACGCAGGAGAAGTGTTGTGTCGAATCAGGACTGTAAGGGGGAGCGATGGGTCGAAATCCAATACAGTTCTGGTCTATGGGTGATGCAGTGGATGACTTGCCGAACAGGTGCGATGCTTGGAATTCCGTACCTGTTGAAGGACAATGCCATGGCGGCAAAGAGGCATTGCGTTGATTTCTGCAGCCATGGTACAACGATGCGTTAATTCTTTCAGCCACACAGCATGGCGTGTGTCTGAGTCAGTGAGGAGGTCTCGGGCTTCGGAGACACTGCACTGAACTCGGGCTGTGGTGGCTTATTCGGATGTGAGCAGGCACTGCATCGATTTCTTCAGTGCACGCCAGCGATGCTTGGAAATTTCTCTGACACAATGGGGCTGTGTCAGAAAAACAGGTGCTGGAAGGGTGATGCAACAATTTCTAAGTCTTTTGCAGCACTTTGCAGCAGGAACAATCTCTAAGGGGCCAGAAATGGAGTTGGCGCTACTCTGTAAGTCAGAACTCCCAGCAGTGGAGTTCAGGGATGCTCCATATGAAGTCTTTGATGGCTCTGAGACTTCCAACAGGAGGCAAGCACTCACATGCACATGGAGAAACATAGAAAAGTCCGGCCTTTTCCCTGCTCCTAGACAGAAGCAGCAAGTGCAGGCCAACCCAGCATAGCATCACACAGCAAAGGGGCAGTACTCCTCCTTACAGTGATGTGTTTTATCTAGGAACCCGATCAATATTGTGACCTTATGCCCCTATACGGCTATAATCAATACATATCCCTATAATGGCATAATAATCAGAGCCATATTTTCAGTAAATCGCCTCTGCAGTCCATGACACAGCAGAAGCTACTTCCTTAGATTCCTAGAGAGCACACCGAGTTCTTTCGACACACCAAACCCCTAGCAACCTGGGTAAGCCCTGCTTGCTTTGTTTTGATTTGTAATAGAACTCCTGCGAGCACTGTAAGAACGACCAGTTCCTAGTGACATCTTTATTGACGTCTTATGTCCAACCTTACGTCAAACCCGGCACCTTTCAGCTATAAATATGCCAACGCTGCCTTAAGCAAACACACGGTGGTGAATTCTGGAGCAGAACAGCTGTCCCCTTGCAGAGAGCCCAGCAGACGCAAGAAGCCCACGGACGCTGCCCCTCCTCTTTGATGCGCTGAGAAAGACGCTGTCTTTTCTCCGGCCGAGAAAATCCAGCTCCGGCGTTTCCAGCCTACCTTTGTGGGTGACTGGGATATCGGGTCCTGAGAGGGAGATACCAGACCTCCTACATTCTATTCCAAAGGTACGGTGCTGACTAAACCCTTGGAGAGAATTCTTGGATCAGACTCTTGGCAAAACAAACTTAACTTAAACTGCTACTAACTTACTCCCTCCCACGTATTAGGCTTAGGTCAGGTACACCGGGGTAGGCGTAGTTAGAAGCACCAGTTGAGCACGTTAGCCTATGTATATATGTATATATTTTATCCATTTTAAAGTGTTTTATGGCTAAGAAACCATATCAATTCTTTTACAGTATTATTTCATAATACTCCTTTTACTGTACGTACTTTACTTTACATTAAGCATTGCAATTGTGGCAATCCATTTCTCTTGCATGAGAAGGAAGACTGTTCAATAAATCATACCCTTTATTGTAAACGCCCGTCTCTCTCTTCTCTGAACTCTGGTGAAACTAAGAACGCACGTCTGACTGAGTGAAATAATTGTCCATTGTTTTCACACGACTCTAGAGATTTACTCCTATTCTGGGGAGCAAAGTTGTCATGTTTATGCGGTTGTCGGAAGCTGAATCCCTTCTTGTCTGTGCCAGGGAAGCTGATCACTTCCTATTCAGTCAAGAAAGTTTCCAGTGACCTCTGAGCTAGCTGGCGCAAACCTAAATTAGGTCTAACATAGTCAGTAGAGACCTAGAAGACCACAGTCCTACGTCTACACTGCTGTTTATGTTATTCCAATGCGCAGGGCCTACAGGGAAAATAGGAACTACACTACATGGCCCCCAACTTTTGGTAAGGCGATAAAATTAACGCAAGACGTTAGAGTAACTCAGTCGTGCTTTTTCACACAGATCCTTTTTCCCGTAAATACTCCAATAGACGTCTGGAGTGGGTGAAAGGTTAAAATCCGCCGGAACTTAGTAGGAAGAGATTCCTATGTAGAGTTTTTGGTTTAGTCAACGTTGAAGGATACATTGTTCCAAAATATTGTGCACCTAATCTTTGTTTCCTTGAAACCTGATCTGCAACAAAAAACCTTTCTGACAGTAAAATGCCAGACAGTGATGATGATAGGGATGCTGCTATATTAGCCGCTCGACTACTAGAGAATGACACGAGTCTCCTACAGAATGACCGGGATGCTATCCTCTTTCCGGTCAACATAAGAAAAACTATAACTTTAAAACTTATAGAAAATGGACTGACAGCACGAGGTGGTACAGTCATTTTCGTGATAGAGGCACACGAATATCGGCAGACAGAGGTATTCTATTCATGGATAAACTTTCCAGCGGCAAACGCTACAATACACAAATTCCACTATTACAAAATAGAGGAACCTCCGGAAGAATACGCTCCTTTCGAGGAGATTGAAATTCCATTAAAATACCAAGAGCACCTGCTCTGGTTTAAAGGCGCCCTAAAACATAATGATCACATCACCAGGCTCGGTCCACTAGGTAGACCAGGAGCAACGTGGCCGGTTCTAGCCAGCTATACACCACATCCTGACATCCAAAAAATGACAGACAAGGAACTTTTAGCACAGCTAAAATTACTAATTAAAATTCACAGTTAGTCCAATATGTAATGAGGACTGCAACAGTCCAACCAGCAGTTAACATTCAACAGCTGACCCCTCATCAGGGGAACACAAAACAAATTACACCACAGAACATACAATCATGTCTTGGTAAAACACCAGCAAAACGGGAACAAATTCCATTCTGGTTAGCACAAAAAATAACTCAGCTAGAGGCAGTATTCCCAAATACTACCCCTAGCGAGAAACACAGAATTCTGACCATCTGCCTTCCAATGGGGGTCGCACCACATATGGAGGACTGTAACACTTGGGGTACAGTCTTTGCTTCCATTTACACAAAAACACATGGTGTTCCGTCTCTGGCGGTAATACCAGATGTACTAAGACAGATTCAAAATAAATACGGTCCAGAGCCTGCGTTAACTCTTGGTATGAAATTGCTAAAAGACTTCAAGCAGGTCTCGGCTATATTATTAGCCAATATAAAGGGAGAAGCAGCATCTGTGGCGATCCGCCAGAAATTGCAAGAAACAGATATAACAGATCAACCAATTGAACTTGCCAGAATCATAGAAAAGTCCTATGAAGAACTAGGTAGGGATAGTTTGGGTGGTAAACCGGTAAAACCCCAACTACTTGAAAATCCTGAAAAAATATTTATTATAAATAATCAAAATACTCCAATAAAGAGCTGGGATGGAAATAAACAATCCAGTCCAAAAGAAAAAAGATTCCAGTCCAGAGGAAGGTCTCCTCGGCGGAGGGAAAGAACTCCGAACCGAGAACACCAGTCCCCCCAGAGGGAGCCCTCTGAGAAAAGATATAACCTTAGAAATAGGGATAACTTGAAAAAGCCTGATAGATATCAAAGTAATGATACATGTCCCTCTCGATCTTTTTCGCAGAAATCGGAAAGAAGAGGACGGTCAGAATCAAGGGAAGAGCACACCAAGTCCAAAGACAAGGAACTAAGCATGAGCGTGAAATCCGTTACGCTCGCGGATTTTGCGGATTTTCGGGAAATCCGCAATCCGCGAATTTTGCGGATTTCCCGCAAAATCCGCAAAAAAAATCCGCGAACGTAACGGGTTCAAAAGTTGAACCCACACTCATTTAACTATTTTACAATGGCGCCAGCAAGCTGCCAGCGCCGTTGTAAAATAGTTACAAAGTTAGCTTGCACAGGAACCACTAGATAAAACGAAGCAGGTGCTTCCTGTGCAAGCTAACTTTGTAACTATTTTACAACGGCGCTGGCAGCTTGCTGGCGCCATTGTAAAATAGTTACAGGGCAGCACAGCCTTACAGGTCACTCAAGGGACCCCTGCGCCCTTCAGGGCGATTGCATTAGTAACACACACATGGTCGCTCGAACTAGTTAATGCTCAAATTCAGTGACTCATTCATTAGCCCAAAAACAATCATGTGCCTCTTCCCAAATGTACCGCGGAAAATCAGCTGTGATGCTGGATAGAGGCCTTTGCATCCTTGACTTTCACGAGCGCAATACCCGTGCTGTTCCTGTGACCAGGAGCTTCTTTTTCTTCATCTGCTGAACCGATCTTTCTCTGACCTTTTATACATACAAGAGGCATGTGAACTCGCATGGAAGCACCCCCCCCCACCACAAAATCCGCAAATCATGGTCGCTCGAACTAGTTAATGCTCAAATTCAGTGACTCATTCATTAGCCCAAAAACAATCATGAGCGTCTTCGAGGCTGGACAGGTGTGCCTCTTCCCAAATCTACCGTGGAAAATCAGCTGTGATGCTGGGTAGAGGCCTTTGCATCCTTAACTTTCATGAGGGCAATCCCCGTGCTGTTCCTGTGACCAGGAGCCAGGAGCTTCTTTCTCTTCGTGTTCCCACGGGTTGCTGCAAGTTCGCACGCGTTTTGTACAATTTCGCAATTTGCGAAATTGTACAAAACCCTCGCAAACTTGCAGAAACCCGTGCGAACATAAAAAAAAAATACGCAAATTCGCGAGAATTCGCGGATTGCGAGTTCGCAAATCCGCAAAATCCGCGAACGCGAGATCCGCAAAATTCGCCCATGCTTACAAGGAACCTGCTCAAAGTAAAAAATTACAATTTCCAAGAAAGAAGGTAGCCAGTATTGGAGTAATCGAACATGCCGAGAATACTGAGGACACAGCTGAAAAACGGAGAGTTTGCACAGACAATGCTAGACAGCGCAGCAGAAATCAGCACAGCTCGCAAGATCCTGATGAATCATCTGGAGACAGTGGACACGAATGAATACATTCAAGTGGAAACCAGAATTAGCGAACCTCATAAGATATACGAAATAACACTGCGTATAGAGGGAGATAAGACTAGGAAAATAAGGGGTCTGTTTTGGGATAACCTCTCAAAAGGCTATGACATCTTATTAGCTGAAAAAGACTGGCCACCAGAGTTTGTCAGGGAGTGCCCTCATGGCGAAGAAATGATTATGCCTGCCTTCTCAAATCATATTCCAATTCACACTAAATATATATATGCAAGGAAATGGGCAGTAGCTCAAGCAGCTGCATTATATAAAAATCATGTAGGATGGGATGAGGACTCTCCTCCTCACAAAATCCAGTTAAAATGTCAACCAACTGCACAAAGGCAGTACCCAATTAAGCAAGAAGCCAAAAAACAGGTCAGGGAGATTTTAGATCAACTTGAATAACAAGGTGTGATTGAAACATGCACCTCTCAAATGAACAATCCTTTGTTTCCTGTCTCCAAACCAGACGATTCATATCGTCTAGTCTTGGACTACAGAAACCTTAACTAATGTTGCAAAACATTTGCTGTACAAAATTCGCACAGTGCGGCACTAATGAATAACATAGTTCGCAAAAAATACAAAACAACACTAGACATTTCTAATGGGTTCTTTTGTCAAAATATTGCACCAGAAAGCAGGTACTTGACCGCTTTCTCAATAATGGGGTCACAGAAAAATTTCTGTAGGCTCCCACAGGGATTCAAGAACAGCCCAGGACTATTCTCAGCCAGAGTAACAGAGTTACTACAAATGTATCATGATGAGGCATTATCTTATGTCGATGACATCTATCTCACAGACGACGACTTGGATACTCACTTGAAAAGAGTGAACACCATAATACTTGGGTTCGCAGCAGAGGGTTACAAATTCAACTTTAAAAAGTCACGAATTTCCCATCTAACTGTCTTATTTTTAGGATACGAATTATCAAGTGAAGGCAAAAGCCTCGCAGACAACTTCTTAGAGAAGTGCGCTGTACTCCAAGCACCGAAAACGCTGAAGAACTTACAATCGATTCTAGGCTTTCTGAATTTCGGAAGAACTTACATTCTAAACTATGCAGAGAGGATTAAACCTCTCTACAAATTAATAAAACCTGATTTTAAACCAATCAACTGGACTCAAAAACACACAAAAATTTTGAGATCACTGCAAACAGACATGTTAGCTAAAACAAAATTAGAAACATGTGACAATACACGCAACCTTGTAATCCGGGTCATCCCAGGAAGATGCAGATTCATGTACCTGACCTCTAATGAGGGAGAAACGGTACCAATAGCTTACAAATCGCATTTGTACACACAAACAGAAAAAACTTTCAGTCTCACAGAAAATACTGTAAAGGCAGTTCAAACTGATGTAGCAAGAGAACGAGCCCTAGCCCAAAGCAAAAGAATAACTGTTTTCACAGCAGAATCAGCCTTCGAGGCGCTATTCAGCCCAGTATATCTAAAAACAGTGGCACTAGATCCGAAATGGATACAGTGGGGAAATTCTCTTGCTGCAGAAGCCATGACATACTATTTTGTCCCGAACATGAAAAAACTGAATGATTTAAAATATGAAAAAGAATATCCTCTGCCAATTGAAATCCTGCCTCTAGAACAGTACTCTTGTATAATCTATACAGACAGATTTGCACAGCATTACAATGTAGATGATAAATCCTACAATGCAGCTTGAGCGATTGTTAAAGGTCGCTGGCTCTGCAGTCAATTCAGACAGAAAATAACAAAAACTGAATCACTGAGAAACTGTTCGGCTCAGCGAGCTGAAATCAGATCTTTAAAGATGGCGCTTGAAAAAGTGCAGCGTGAATTCCCGACACTAATAGTGTGCGATTCGCATTTATGCGTCAAATCTTACAATAATGATTTGAAGAACTGGGTTCAAAATGATTACAAAGATGACACAGGTGCCACAATCAAGCATAAAATGCTTTGGAAACAAGCAGTTCTTTTACAGACTCACGTGATACACACTCTGAGTCATCAACGTGATGGCGTTCACGTTGCAGGGAATTCATTGGCTAATACAGCCACAGCGGAAGCAACTAAACCGGCTTCCGTAGCCACAAAAAAGCGTTCAGAAAAATACATAGACGGGGAAACCATGCTGCCGATAAAAACGTCTTCAAAAGGCAACTGTGCAGCACTACCTGTGAACTATCCACTCAATTATACATACATAATTGATGCAAACTCCGTTCCTTTTGCTCGAATCCCTGGAGTGGGGGATAGGGTAATTCCAAACACGAATCAGAGAATCCGTTTAATAGCAGACGCACACATGGGATTGGGTCCGAGGCACAACCAGATTAAGGAATCTCTGACAGAATTACAGTCAGAATACTGGTGGCCGGGGATGAGCCTGCAACATTATAAATTTGCAAAGAGCTGTCCAGACTGCAGTAACGAGCCAACCGGAGTAATGCCATGGCCATTTCTGTAGGTAGCATAGGGCTATCTACACATGAAATCCAGCGTCCTATTAATTATTTTTTAAGACTATATTCACCTAAAAATGTGGCCCCAGCGCTCGGCTGAAGCCAGAACTGTTATAAAAGATTTGCGAGTCTTTATCGGCACATACGCAATTGCCATGCTTCATTCTGACCAGGGTCCTGCTTTTAGCTCTCGAGCTTATAAGGAGGCCATGACCAGCATGGGCATTGGGTTGCGGTTCTCTTGTCCCTTCCATCCTGAGGGAAACGGGGTTGTGGAAAGAAAAAAACGAGACATAAAGCAATCTATAATGGCAAAGGTATTAGGTTCGGGTGATGGGTGGGTCCAACATTTAACAAGTGTCCAACGTAGTCTTAACAACTTGCCAAGAAATTCTCTGAAAGGTTTCAGCCGGTACGAACTATTGTTCGGAACTAGAATGTATGTTCAGGACTTAGATAGTCATGCTTCAGTGGTAGAAAATAAGAAAAAATGTTTTGACATCAAAGATTGTTTGGCTGTTTTACAGGACTTAAATGAAACAAGAAAAGCCCTGAGCAACATAAAGTTAAAACAACAGCCAACAACCACTGAAGACCCACCACCTGTCCCAGCAAGACCTGTCTGGATTCCAAAGAATGGGGATCTGGTCAGAGAGAAAATAGCGGTTAAGAAGGAATTTGGGCCTTCTTACAGAAAAGCGGTACCTGTCTTAGCAATCAACGGAACAAGATCAGTGGTACTACCGCCCCTTGCTGGTAAAATGGAGAACCGAGTTGTATCAATCGACCTGGTAAAACCACAATCATGTGGCCAATAATAAGTAGTAGGCCCAGTGGACTCCCAAGAAATAACAGAATACCCAAATTTGCTAGTATCCAAGAGGTTCAAACTGAAAGACTAATCACATTTGATAAACCTACAGCGAACAAAAAAGGACTATGCAACAATGGAACTTGTGCCTCTTGAAACCCAAATTGAAACAGTTCATCATGAAACACCAGTCTACAATGATGTAGCATCAGAATGTGCTAATGAAACGCAAATTGAAAAAACAATTCCAACAATTGACAGAACTGCATCTGGCTACTTTATCAATTTCAATAACTTTTCTGAGGATCCAAGTGAACAAGAAGAAACACCAAAAACAAAATCATTTAAAGACAAAGCAACAAAACTCTTGCTCCAACTCAAAGAAACGTATCTTAGTTCTCCATGGATTGAATTTTGGACTGTGTTAGGTGTACTTTTCCTCCTGCTTTGGCTCATCATGGTACTTTGTTTGGGAAAATTCATTGAAGGAAAATGTATTACAGTACAATGGACACAGCAAGTCAGAACATCAACTTAGTTCTGAAGCCACACAAGCCATCTCACATCGAGAAAAGAGAACTATCATCAGTGAATGTCACAGGCATTCAAATACCCGGCGGGGTAGTTTGGGACAAAACAGATTACGAAATATATGGACCGGTCGTACTCTTGAAATATCCTCATCAGTTTAAGGTTTCATTAAGTGACTTCGTAAAACCAAGTACATTCTCTGATGATTGGGACTTTGAAAGCATAAATAATATGATTACGGATTTAGTTTTGTCAGCAACATTTACAGAACATGATTATTTGCAAGGTTCATCGAATTATGAACAGATGTATTGTTTTACCCATTATGCAGACCACTATTTGCATAAATCAGCTCAACCTAGAATTTTTTTTTAATATAACCAATGGGAACATTGTGCTACTCTACCTAAAAGCAGTTCAAAAACATTCTATGAGAAATTCCAATACTTCTCAGGGTTTAACACAAGTGATGCAGAAACATTTTATTATAAACTGTTAGATAAAACAGGGACAAAAACCATGCTGACAAATACTAAATTGATATATTCAGAAGCATTTTAAGAAAAAATGATTACATTTGGTTTTGATTTCTGGAAAAACAACATTGAAACAAAAACCATCTGGGGTACAAAAGATTGGCAGGTACAAGGCCTAGAAGCATTATTTCGAGCTTGCATGATCCCAGAACAAATAATGTTCTTGAATGACACAATTCAACAAATGACCTGTCTTGGCCTAGTCAAGATTAAAGACCTTAACAAACCGTCTATTCCAAAGCCAATACCTGATAATGCAACCACAGTTATTGAGACAGACGTATCCCACGTTTTACATGAAAACAGAACACATCCTGATTGGAAAAAGTGGTTAATCTGGCCTACAGACACAAATAACTGTCAAGACAGATTCCTGAACAAAATACAGCTGTTAAAAATGACCAGACCAGACCCTAGATACTCCCAGAGACAACATCCAGGGATAGTAACAACATACAGTGTAGGGAAACTATGCCTTGAATGGCTACAAACATCCACACTGGCAGAAATTAAGCAACACTTATCTTTAATTAAAGATGGTGCTGACTTGCGGGATTTCATAATGGGACCACGCAAACAGCGTCAAAAACGTTTCATAGCGGCCAGTATATACGTTGCTTACAGCGAGGCATGGAAAGTGACTCAAATTGAGACAGGGGAAAATACGAGAAATTGATCGTATTCATTTGGAAAAATCACTTTCTGTTGTGGACAATGGGTTAATGACTCTGTCCTCCAGAATATATTCACTGGACAGTATTGTATCATCTGCTATCGATATAATAGACCAGGACTTGCTAATGTTACAATATGGCCAGTCCCAATTATGTTCTATTGTACAGCTAGGCTGGACGTTGCAAAACCTGCGTTCAGGCTATGTTCCATGGCATTTAATCAACACAACGTCATTGTTTTCTATCTTTAACCTTACTGATAAACAAATCAGTTTGGCACAGAAAGGAGCAGACTATACAATCCTGAGCATTGAAAAACTTGATAGATTACCATTGACAATGTCAGAAAGACCTGTCATTGAATGGATAATACACGGAATAATCACAATTCCGATAATAACTTTCCAATTTAAAAATTGCCAAGAGTATATACCAACAGGCCAGTATGAAAGGTTGGGTAAAGGATACATTAAATCATCATGGAAATTACCTTATACACACATGTTATAGTGACAATAACAAAAATGTATTTCTTAGTGGTAATGAGTGTAAACAATCACTAAGCGGTATACTTTTGTGCCAAGGTATTAACTTGCATGGGGCCTGTGAAGGGACTTCAAATAAACTTTCATGCCACCAGCACGGCACACCTGCAACACAGATAGAGCCATTCTTTAAACAACTTTCTAACGGGAGTTACGTTCTAATAACGGACCACAGCTGTTGTGGCTTGGTGCCAGGGGAAGCATATCTCTTAATCAGTTCCATGGTCACTTGCTGTATGCAAGCATTGTATCCAAATGGCCCTGGAGACTCAGAGGCTCCGATTTGGCCTCCATTGAATATCTCTTCTATACGAATTGATACTTTAAGCAGAATGAAGTCTGTGCTTTTACAGACAACAGTGCCCATCACGTCATCAAAAGAGACGTATGATCTCCAAGTTGCAAGGACAACTGCAGAGATACATACACTTTAATCAACTAATTGCCCCGTGCATTTCGTAGAAATGTTAAGCCAAATCCTAAATATGTCGGATGTCAGTGGTATCTCTATGTATTTAAGACAATTTTTTCGGGACTGTTAACACCCTTCGAAGCAGTCCTGGGCATCTTTCCCAATTTTGTCCATTCGGTCTTTGGCGGCCTACCACTACTTTTGGAACTCGTAGCAGGGATTTTATTTTTGACCCTTCTGCTCCGATATGGCAAGCCAAAACGCAGACATGACTCCAGTGACAATGGAAGAAACGATCCTAGCTATACGCTATCAGGACCGCATAACTAAAGTCCTGTGATTAGCCCGGCATAGAGATCTGAACATGACCTGGTTTCTTTCATTCAGACCTATATGGCAGACCTGCATCTTACCTGTGCTTCGATGTATGCTATGCGGAGAGGAATGCGTATTAGACACCTGTCTTGCACTACAATCAGCAGTACCAATGGATATCAATACTTTGCTAAGTCCTGTAACGGCTCATGCATCGTGTTGTCCCAAGCAGTTACCAATCCTGATGACAGCATTCGTTGAGACTTCTGCGCTACGATTAGGTGGTGGCAGTGAAGCAAGAAATGAAAGCAACATCACCCAGGTACGACCCTCTGTGAGCATTGCTGATCCTGAAATCGATGATAGCAATCATTCTCACGACTGTTACAGCATTATCAAACTTGGTCGAACTATCACCTGAATATATAGACCAATTTTTTGCGAGTCTATCTGAAATGATGTTCTCCCCTGAACAGAAACAATAACTTTTTGGAAAACAATCCGGCACACAGCGTTCCCATGAACTCTGAATTCGGCCTTCGGCTTTGATAAACAAGAGCTACTGAAAAACGTTTGGAACTATTTTCCCCCCCCCCCGCTCATCATGAAATTATTTTTTCCAAAATTCCAAAATTCCAAAATATTTATCTTTTTTCTGGCACACGTGCTTAAAGTAGAACTATTCATAAAGAACAGAGCTTCTATTTTTAGTAGATCTAGAGACAAAATATTACCTCAGCCTCTAGCACATTTTACAGCAACTGTATTTATATGTGATGAAATAGTCTCGCCCTTCTTTTCTGTATTGAGAGACATTTCATGTGTAATGTTTTGCAAATCGTTCAGTTGATATACATAAGCAATTATTCTGAATGACCATACTGCTTAAAACGTACAGTACCTATTATCATTTTCATGTATTTCGTATACACCATTTCAAATGCAAAATGTGTTTTGGGGTGGGTTGGAATACACATGCATATTTATTGCTTACGTTTTTAGTAATTGATGGACATAAAACCGTGGAGTGGGTGATGTGTTTTATCTAGGAACCCGATCAATATTGTGACCTTATGCCCCTATACGGCTATAATCAATACATATCCCTATAATGGCATAATATCAGAGCCATATTTTCAGTAAATCGCCTCTGCAGTCCATGACACAGCAGAAGCTACTTCCTTAGATTCCTAGAGAGCACACCGAGTTCTTTCGACACACCAAACCCCCAGCAACCTGAGAAAGCCCCGCTTGCTTTGTTCTGATGTGTAATAGAACTCCTGCGAGCACTGTAAGAACGACTAGTTCCTAGTGACATCTTTATTGACGTCTTATGTCCAACCTTAAGTCAAACCCGGCACCTTTCAGGTATAAATATGCCAACGCTGCCTTAAGCAAACACACGGTGGTGAATTCTGGAGCAGAACAGCTGTCCCCTTGCAGAGAGCCCAGCAGACGCGAGAAGCCCACGGACGCTGCCCCTCCTCTTTGATGCGCTGAGAAAGACGCTGTCTTTTCTCCTGCCGAGAAAATCCAGCTCCGGCGTTTCCAGCCTACCCTTGCGGGTGACTGGGATATCGGGTCCTGAGAGGGAGATACCAGACCTCCTACATTCTATTCCAAAGGTACGGTGCTGACTAAACCCTTAGAGAGAATTCTTGGATCAGACTCTTGGCAAAACCAACTTAACTTAAACTGCTACTTACTTACTCCCTCCCACGTATTAGGCTTTGGTCAGGTTCACCGGGGTAGGCGTAGTTAGAAGCACCAGTTGAGCACGTTAGCCTATGTATATATGTATATATGTTTTATCCATTTTAAAGTGTTTTATGGCTAAGAAACCATATCAATGCATTTACAGTATTATTTCATAATACTCCTTTTACTGTACCTACTTTACTTTACATTAAGTATTGCAATTGTGGCAATCCATTTCTCTTGCATGAGAAGGAAGACTGTTCAATAAATCATACCCTTTATTGAAAACGCCGTCTCTCTCTTCTCTGCACTCTGGTGAAACTAAGAACGCACGTCTGACTGAGTGAAATAATTGTCTATTGTTTTCACACGACTCTAGAGATTTACTCTTATTCTGGGGAGCAAAGTTGTCATGTTTATGCGGTTGTCGGAAGCTAAATTCCTTCTTGTCTGAGCCAGGGAAGCTGATCACTTCCTATTCAGTCAAGAAAGTTTCCAGTGACCTCTGAGCTAGCTGGCGCAAACCTAAATTAAGTCTAACATAGTCAGAAGAGACCTAGAAGACCACAGTCCTACGTCTACACTGCTGTTTATGTTATTCCAATGCGCAGGGCCTATAGGGAAAATAGGAACTACACTACAACAGCTCTTCAGCTGTTCTACTTGGCAGAGTCCTTAGTTCCAAAAGTGTTCTAAAGGTCTGGGGTTTTATGTCCAATACTCATCCTCCTTTTGGCCTTTGAAGTAGGCCTTCTTTAAAGTATTGTCTTTGTAGTGCAGAAGTTCTTGTCCTACCCTGTCTTGACTCCAGACATACTCCAGGGAGGTGGAGACAGCATTGTGAGAGGCCAGGCACAGCCTTATTAAGGTATATGTGACGACTCTTCCCACCACTCTAGCTCAGGAAGGCCCGTTAGCCTAGTGATGGACCATCTGGATATGCAGGACACACCTCAACCCCCTTTGTGTGACTGTCTAGAGTGAATGCACAAACAAGCCCCTGTCAGTCTAAACCCGATGTTGATTCCACAGACAGGCAAAGGCACAGGATGGTTAAACAAGAAAATACCCACTTTCGAAAAGTCGCATTTTCAAACACACAATTTAAAAACCATCTTTACTAAAAGATGTGTTTTTAAATTTGGAGATCAGAACTCCAAATCTCTAGCTGTTCCGAATTGAAAGTTATAATTCTAAAATGTTACAAGGCAGCTCTAATCATCGCCTATGGGAGAGCTAGCCCAACAAAATTGGATTACCCAACAAATGAGCCTATGGAGTCTCCCACTTACAGAATTGTAGGCGGGAACTTTCAAGGTTTTTAAAAGAATTCTCACTCACAAATTTGTTGGTGACATGCTTCATTGTTGGGTTCCCACCTTGGAAGTCGAATGCCTCCAAGGTGTGCTTCAACGCATGATTACAGCAGAGATGGCTGTTTTTTTCAGTGAAGTGAAAAGGTGCAAGTGATTTAAAATTGACTCAAGGTCACCTAACCAGCAGGGTATTTAACCAACAGGGTATTTTAATCTTGACGATCTTGGGCAAGTTAAAAAAACGTGTTTAGGTACTGTTGAGATAACAATTATCTAATGTACCCCATAATATGGCCAAGATGTTTCAGCCAATTCTACCAAGTGACCCAAAAGTGTCAATATGGCTTTCGTCAAGAGCATACCATTCAACGCATGTACACTAAGACATGAGTAAGTGAGCTATTGTTCAAACTCACTGTTTCTTCAAGTTGCCTTTTGTATCAATTTCCTGTAAGACAATATTAGTGAGAGAGACATTGTGGTACAGTAAACATTTTATATGGAACACAGGCAGTATCCAAGTGGGGCACAAATTAGGTCATGCACTAAGTTCCATACATGCCGGAACCTCCAGCAACAATTAGCCTTTCCCCACCACATTCTAATCATGGTGTGGCATTTGCATTGTAGGTATTTCCCTCTAGAGTGCGTGATGGCGGTGTGACAAATTTATACATTGTAAAAAAAGGTGTGGAACCACAATAAAACCTACTTGTGTGCAACTTCTCTACAACATGGATTGCTTCAAGGGGGTGTACGCTGTAGTCAAACTCTAAAAATACATATGCATACTGTTGGAACTGGGGGTCTCTAGTTGGCAGAGGTAGGTACCTTTGAACAAAGAGGGACCCTGGCTTCTAGTCAGGGTAAGGGGATACACTCCTTAGATAACCCCTGCTCACCCCCTTGGTAGCTTGGCACGAGCAGTCAGGCTTATCCCAAAGGCAATGTGTAAAGTATTTATACCAACACTCACAGTAACACAGTGAAAACACCGCAAATGGACACCACACCAGTTTAGAACAATAAGATATCTTTATCTAAATAAAACAAGACCAAAACGACAAAAATCCTCAGATTCTCAGTAGAATGTCTTTAAATAGGGTTGTTGCAAAATAAACTTATAGGTGATAAATGCGACACTTTAGTCTCAAAGTACCAGGGATGCGTAACGCAAAACAAACAAAAGGGGTGCAGAGAAGGCGATGCATAGATTCTTCCTGCGCTCTGGTTCCGATGCAGAAAGATGGCGCCTCGATGCGTTGTGACGATCCCGTGCCATGCAACCAAATGGCGTCTCTTTTGTAATGTGACAATGTGGAGACGATGCGTGCACGCCTGACAGCCGTGTGACAAACTCAGCGGTTTTCTGAGCCACGACAGTGACACATTTCTCTGGTGTTGCGGCGGTGATCAGCGGCAGCAATATTCCTCAGTGTGTGACGGCCCTGCGACACGCTTTTCCGTTGATGCGACAGGACACAGCGGCACCCTCTCTGGCGGCGGCACGCTTCTCGGTGATGCGACAGGACACAGCGGCAGTGGCAACACGTTTCCTTGATGATACGACAGCAGCTGCTGCGGCGGCGTCACGCTTCTCTCTTGTTGTGTTGCGCTCCCAGTTCCCCACAGCAAAAAGGCCTCACACATAGTTACAGGCTCTCATGGCAGACTGGAACTCCCAGCAAGGAAGTTCAGGGAAGCTGGGGGTGAAGTCCTTTTGTGCCTGGGTCTTCAGAACAGGAGGCCAGCTCTTTTCAGGCCCTTGAAGACTTTTCTTCAGATGGACACAGCAAAGTCCATGTCAAGCAGGGGCACACAGCACGCAGCAAAGTCTTTTGTCCTTCCTTTGGCAGAAATAGCAACTGCAGGCCAACTCCAGACACACAGCAAGGGCAGTACTTCTCCCTCAGCTCTTCAGCTTTTCCCCTCAGCAAAGGTTACTCCTTGGTTCCAAAGTAGTTTAAAGTTCAGGGGTTTCAGCTCTCATATTTATACCCCAAAAGTATTTGTTCTCTATGTGTGATGGGTCCTGGACCCAGTCTAAACCAGTTCTGGGTGCACTCTGCCAGTGCACAACTTCTTCCTTTGTCAGAGTGGGCCAGGGTCATCAGACACACCACAGGAGGTGGAGCCAGCATTGTGGAAGGCCGGCACAGCCCTATTCAGGCCCGGGTACTACTCCTCCCACCACTCCAAATTCAGATAGGTCTATTCAGCCTAGTGCTGACTCACCCAGACTCCTGGAGCCACCTCAGCCCCTGTCACTCTCAAACCAGACAGTCAATCCACAAACAGGCAGAGGCACACAGAAAGGTTGAACAAGAAAATAGCCACTTTCTAAAAGTGCTATTTTCAAACACAGGATCTAAAAAACATCCTTCGTAAAAGATGTGTCATTAAATTCTGAATTCAGGGATACCAGACTCCAAGTTTCTATCTCGCTTCTATGGGAAGGCAGGCTTGGCAGTTTGGGCTGGACTGTTCCCATGAGGCACAGGGTCAGACTGATTTGCATATGGCCATGTCTGAACTGGGGTGGCAGAGTGGGTTAAAGAACAGTGATGGATTAAACCCAGATCTGTTGCCAAGACATGCCTTCCCTGGACCAGAAACAAGCTTCAGAGGACCGGTTTCTGGCATTTCAGCCGTCTTCAGCCCGGCTTGCTTGAATCCAATGGCAAAGTGAGCAAGGGACTCACGTCTGAGCATACCCTACCAACTTATGGCAAACAAAGCGGTACAAAAGGGGGTGGTGATGGACGGAGCATCTAGACCAATCAAACACTCACCCCCAGTCAAAGATATGGGTTTAATCCATTGTTATTTTGCTCAGCAAGCCACCCCAGTTCAGACATGGCCATATGCAAATCAGTCTTGACCCAGCCCCTCATGGGAACAGTCCAGCCCGAACTGCCAAGCCATGTCTTCCCTGGACCGGAATCAAGCATCCTAGGACCGGTTTCTGGCTATCAGCCGTCTTCAGCCAGGATAGCTTGACTCCAGTGGCTTAGTGAGCACGGGACCCACGTCTGGGCATACCCTTCCCACATAGGGTGAGGCACAGGGTCAAGACTGATTTGCATATGGCCATGTCTGAACTGGGGTGGCTTGGTGAGCAAAATAACGACGGAATAAACCCAGATCTGTGACTGGGGGTGAATGTTTTGCCATTGTGCAACATTCCGTCCATCATCTTGTGTGTTTTGCTGTTCACCCCTTGTGGGACTTACAATCAAATTGAATAAGCCCATTGGGAACAAACCAATGTTACCTTGTTTTAAGGAGGGATCATGCACACTTTATTACAGGGTAGCAGTAGTAAAGTGCACAGATTCAAAACAAAAACAAGATCAGAAAAATAGGGAGGAGTAAGGCAAAACATTTTGGGGAAGGCCATCCTAAAGTTGACAGGTCTATCAACTTCCTACAGCCCTCCACACCTCCAGATCCTTCAAACCCTCCAGTTATCACACAAAAATAATTTCAGTGTGGCACAACTTAAGAGTTAACACTGTGAAGGAGATATACTGGTGCACAGTATCAAGTGTGATGGGATTTGAAACAAGGGTTAAAATGAGTGTTTGTGATATAATACTCTCCTCTCCTATGCTGATGACACACAATTCATTCTGTCCCTCATGGATAAGATACCTAGTACCTGGATCAAGTTAAATGCCTGCATGACTGAAATCACCCACTGGATGAAGACCTGAGTCCATATTACAGAATGTGCCCCAGGGGCGCAACAGGCATATTCACCCGCTTTGCACCCCAGAGGGCACGTTGTTATTACAGAAGGGGCCATAGATGCTTGTGCAGCCCCTTTTGTAATACTGTAAGTGCTGGTGCATATGTAGCACCAGCACTTTCTTAAGAGGACATTCCCTCATTTGCATGCGGGCATGGCCCAATGCAAATGAGGGAATCCCTTTGACTCTGCACCCACACCGTATTATAGACACGGGCGCAGAAGCAAAGATGATTTCAGGAGGCGCTCGCCTCCTATTGGCAGCCCTCTGAATGGGTGAAATGGGGTCTTATGGACCCCCAGCCATCCCCTTGCAGGCGGGAGCAGACACTCACTGCACCCGCCTGCATGGGATCTCCCCCTTAAAAGTCCAGGGTGAGTTGCCGCCTGCACAGTGAAACACAGAGTGACAGCTTCAAACTTGCTCTGTATTTTATATGAATTCACTGCCCCCAAGGCAGCATGACTTCACAGATGCTCTGGGGTCAGCACATTTAATATAATACGGCACTCTCTCCTTGTTAGCGCCGAGCGCACCTTTTGAAATGTGCGCTTGGTGCTTACAAAGAGACTGCATCATATTATGTAATCTGGCCCCAGCTGTCTAAAGCTGAATACCCACAAGTCTGAAAACATGATTTTTGAGAAGAACACTTCACAATGGGACTCCATTTGGTGGGCAACAGAGGTAGGACCAACACCCACCCCACCTCCCACACCAAAAACACTGGGATTGTCCTAAACAGCAAATCTGAGGTAACCTTACATGTGAATACAGTTACAGCCTCATGTTTCCATACCCTGAAGATGCTGAGTAAAGTTTGAAATGACTCCCAATCAGAGCCCAGAAAACTGTCACACATGCCATGGTCACTAGCCAGCTGGACAACGGCAACACTCTCTATGCTGAAATCAACAAAAAACTCACAAGAAGGCTGAAGGACATTCAGAACTCGGCGGGGAAAATCATTTTCAACTTCTAACATGGCACTCACTTCACACTACGCTTTAAAGAGCTCCGCTGGCTCCCCGTACACAAATCAGCACAATTCAAACTTCTTGCCCACACATTCAAGGCACTACATAACAATGGCCCAGCATACCTCAACAATCGCATCTTCTGTGACAAACTTTCCAGATACCTCACCTCATCCGGACTTCTACTTGCACATATCCCACATATATGGAAAACTATATCTGGCAATCAAGCCTTCTCCTACATTACACCTTAGCAAGGGCCGACACGCCACTACACAGAAGAGCCTCTTCCTCTTTGCTTCCTGAATTCCACAAGAATCTGAAGACATAGCTATTTGAGTAGCCCCACCAACCCTGGGTTAGGCTAGACTCATACCTGCTTAGCACCAGGATACCCTCCTGAGTAATAATGTGCTCAACAAGTTTGTATAACATAACATGCCATTTTCTATGCTTTTTTATGCTTTTCCTAACAAGGAAAGGGCAACTGACTGTACACATGTTCACCCTGTGCCTCTGGGTAGATTTTCTGTAATGTTAACGTGCTGTACTCTATTAATGTTCACACAGTCACACAATGTTAACACATTGAAATGCACATTTTGCAATTACTAGTATAGCTCAGTTGGTCTACCAATAGCTCACTGAATTTCCTGTGTTTCGTACATCTAGGCATTGGTTAGTGCCGTTTCAGATTAACTTGTAAGCCTTTTGCATGCGACACGATTCCTCCCGTAGCTTTTTCTTGCAATTACCCTGAAATCACATGGCGCTGCTGGTGACTCACGCGCATTTTGCTTGTGATCTTATACCGTGCTCAGCGTGTCTTGCAATTACTCTGAAGCAATTTTGCACGACTAAATGGCGTTGAATCACTCAAGGCTACTAGCACGCTTGCGCTTGTTCAAAGTACTTGCGAAAGTCCCGAGTTTCTAAGCAACCCTCTCACTGAACAATGGGTACTCGGCCTGATTGTCATAATTTTACGAGGATGAAGCACACTTTGAAAGAAAAAATAATTCAACTTCTCATATGTGTAATATTCACATGCTTTGGAGGTTACTGTTAGCTATGAAGATCGAAAGAAAATGATTGCTACGTTTTTCACATTATTAGCAAACACTATGAAAAAGGTATATTTTCTGATATCTAATCAGTTGTTTTTTGTAACACGTAGGTCTGCTTTCCTTTAAGTGCGGTTTCTCACAATTACAATTGTCTTGAAAGAAGCCGTTGGACACAGTAAATATAAACTGGTACTTGAATACAAACAAATTGTTTTTCATTTCTTCATTTATGTCAAAAATGTTGAATTGTTCAAATGTTGAGTAAGCAACAGTAACTATGGACACATAACAAGAAGACAAAGGGCTTCTTGATATCAGCATTAGAGAGCTCTAGAGCTATTTTAAATGTTCTGTTTTGTGTGCTGAAACACTCCAACTATAAGCACTTATCATATTACGTTGCTTTTATTTTTATTAAAGAATTCTTTTAGCATACATATGTAGCATAACGATCTCTAGAGCAGCAGGGTCAGAAGTAAAACATCTATTTTCCATAGTGGACACAAATGCACTTGCTTTTATGGAATGGCTTCCATGCCTAAGTTAGAAACAACCTATTAGCAGGTAAGACTTCGGACACTATCCATTGAATTGTGGTTGATTCTGTTTAGGGGCATCTTGAGGATTTTGAGAGCTCTAGGCCAAACATTTATTTGGGGGCCCCGTTCAGAACTGCTTTGAATTTATGATCGAATTTCAGCTCTTTCATGCCCTTTTGGTCGGATCACTGACAGTGCATAGGCACACTTGTTCAAATTCTAAATGTGTGTACATCCAATATTGAGGAATAGTGATGTGTTTTCAATATTGGAACACATCAGCAGCTCACTAATATTACTGCAATTAATCTCTGTGACACCCTCCGATTTCTCATATGTGCAATCCAGTTTTAATCTAAAAGAAACTTTTTTAATGGATTTTGCAACACAACATATCTCGGCAACATGTCTCTAATAAGCTCTCACATGTCACCCACATTACATCCAACTAAAAGAAAACGGTATTCGAAACAATTTGTTTAAGAACTATTAAAGGTCATCAGGGTAAGACTCTGGAGAACAGAGCTGGCTCGATCAGTGGGCCGCCCTAAATGCTGGGACCTTGGGCCACTCTGCCCAGGCCTTAAACGTCTCTGATTAAGTTCCTGTTGTTAAGAGTGTAGTTAAAGGAGCAGATCTGGATGCAAGTGTGGTGATTTTCTTGTTATGTTATACATTTTTATAAAGCGCTTGTATGCCCTTGGGGCATCTTGGCGCTAACTCAAAGGGAAAAGAATGATAGATGGCTACAAATACCAAGACCTTCATTTTGGAGGCATTCCGTTTAAGGCAGTTTTCAGCCATCCAGTTACCTACTGATATCATGCGGCTACAGAATGTTTCCGCCACTGGCCTGCTACCAGAAGCAAGTGAGACGACGATTTGCATATCGTCTGCATATGACCTAATATCAAAGGCAAATGATCTGATAAGTTCAGCTAGCAGGATCATGTATTTGTTAAACAAGAGAGGGCTGCTCAATGATCCTTGGGAAGCCCGTATGGTAGAGAGAATGCCAAGGAGGGAAATCCCTCCTTTCTAACTGATTGAACTCGTCCGGATAAGAAGGAATTCAATAACTTCCAGGCAGAACCAGACACACCAATCTTCCTCAAGGGCTTCATCAACAGCCCGTGGTTTACTCTATTGAAAGCTGCTGATAGGTTGAGTAGGATCAGAGCGGACTGCCCACCTGGGTCCAAGTTTGTCTGATCTCAGTCTGTGGCCTTGATAAGGGTGGTTTCCGTGCTGTGACCAGCTCAGAAGCCAAATTGTGCATGATCCAGGAGATTGTTGATGTTAATTTTTTCAGTCAATTGTGTGTTCATAGTCTTTTTAAATATTTTAGCTGGTAGGCGGAGGCAAGATATATGCCTATACCTATTGAGATCTTCAGGATTGAGCGACGGTTTATTGATCAACGGCAGGACTGCAGCTTTTTTCCAAGCTGAGGGGAATATGCATGTGGCACACAGAATTTCAACGATCTCACCCAGCTTCAGACCGATGACCTCAGCTGAAGGATGGCCGTTTCCAGGGGACAAGGGTCTTGATGTGTGAGTGGATGTGGCTGATTGTTCGGAAGTGGATGCAGATGGTTGTGCATTGTTTCCAGTACCTGAGCTGTCTTCGGTGAAAATGTTCACAATTTTGCATGTGCTTGTGATGCCGCATGTGGTTTTAATTTTATTGGCTTTCTGTTAGTCCAATGACAGCCTTGGTGAATGATAGTAACTTGAAGGGCAATGTGGAGTTCTTTAAAAAATAATAAATTAGGCTTTTATCACTAAACCTATGTATTACTGAATCCCTCTTTGTAGCCCCATCTGACCAAGCTTTAATGTGTGAGCTAAAACTAAATGACCAAATTAGCAAAGCTTTTCCTCCACTCCGTTAGATAAATCAAGAAATGTCTTACCCAACCACGATGGAAACCCGCAGGCCGTGCCATGGTGATGTCACAATTGGACTATGGATATATGTTGCTTACCTGCTCATACCAAACAGCCCTTGCCTCATTGAATGCAATTATTCACTCCAAAGCCAAGTTAGTCTCTTCAAAGTTATACCAAATAATACCTGTCTTAAAAGACATATATCCCTGGGAACATGGGAAATGACATTAAACGTTGAAACATTCTGCTGGCATATATAGCCATTCATCTGAAGATCCCTTCCTAACTATTACGCTTTCTAACTATCTTAGAAGCCAACCAGGACTATTGGATGCAGTAAAATGGTTAATGATTTCTTCCTAAAGCTTTTCTTCTGTCTTTCCTCTGCCTTCCCTATTGTTTAATGTTTGCCATATATGCCATCATTTCTAATTTGCTCTCACTGTTACATGTAAAGCACACTATTACCCTGTAGAGGAGTCTGTACTTTAGAAAATCGTAAGATAAATACATTAAGCGGCCTCATCCTAAGACACAAATCGAACCTAGCAATCTTGACGGAATCTTGGCTCAAGGAATCCTCATCGCCATACCTAGACCTCCTTGTCACACCAAATTTTAATATCATAAGAATGGACAGGCACTCAATGAAAAAAGGAGGTGGCATTGCCTGCATCTACCACTCCAACCTCCTTGTTACGGAACTGCCGGTGGACCCTACAGACTCATGCGAATACCTCGCACTCTCTATCTCCAACAACACTTCACAGCTGTGCAAACTACACATCTTTTACCACCTCCCAGGCAAGAACGACACCTTTACGGACCTCCTCATGTTTACCCAAACTCTAATGACATCTTCTTTGGCGACTTCAACTTGCATTGGAACGACCCTAAGGATCCTTAGGTCATTGCCATTAGAGAATTCTTGGCCGATCAAGCCCTTATCCAAGCCTGCTCCCTCCCCACTTATTTGAAAGGTGCCACCATAGACTGGATCATTGCTAAAGAAGCAGTGATCAAACTTATCTCTATTGACCCTTGTGATTAGTCTGACCACCACGCCATCACCTTCCTCCTGCCCAGCACCCATAAAACATGGACACCCCAACCCGTGATTCCCAAACGATGGGTTAGAGACACCAAGAACCTTGATCACGAGATACTGGCAGCGCGTTGTGAGCCCGACCTCCCTCCCTCCCCCCCCCCCCCAGTGTACTTCGGTTGACAACCTAGCAGATCATTACTCTTCTACCATATCCGACATTCTCTATGACCTGGCACCACTAAAACTAAAAATAACCCAGATCAAAGACCGAAATCACTGGTTCAGCGGAACCCTCAACAAGGAGAGGAGATCCCTTTGACAGACTGAACGTAACTGGAAACAACACCCTTCAGCAGCACATCTAAAACTTTTCCGCCAGGTCAGAAATGCCTACAATAAGAAAATCCTCAACTCAAAAAAAGAATTCTTCAGAACGGAACTGGAGAATGCCAAAAATCGACCTCGCAAGCTGTTCGACTTGGTCAAACACCAATCCAACAAACTAGCAAAAATCTCCAAAGGTATACCTAAACCCCTAATAACAAGTGAGGAATTCTCTTCCTTCTTCTGCGACAAAATCTCTGCCCTAGGTAACAAACTCAAATGCACAACCCAACACCAAAATCCAAATCTGCCTGCTCTACCACTTCTCCCCACTTTGTCCTCCCAAACCTCACCCAAAAACCTAGCGCACTGGTCCAATTTTAAAATCTATGACGAACACTCTATCTCGAAAATTCTTGCCTCCTGAAACCCGAACAATCACTTCAACGATCCTCTCCCATTTAACTGCCTAGCTGCAGCCTCTCAAGCCATCATCCCTTCCTGGACCGCAATAATCAACACCTCCCTCCTCCAAGGATCAATTCCTGACTCATTCAAGGCTGGCCAAGTTGTACCCATCCTAAACAAAATCACGCTGGACCCTGCCTCCGCTGAAAACTATAAACCCATTTCTAACATCCCACTCCTAGCCAAAGTTCTGGAAAAATGTGTACAACAGCAACTGAGCCTACACATCAACAAATATCACTTGTTAGATGACTTCCAGTCCGGGTTCCGATCAGGCCTCAGCACTGAAACCACCCTCCTCCACATTGTAGATGATGCTCTCCAAGCCCTTGACCAAGGCAAAACCTGTCTCGTAATCCTCCTAGACCTTTCCTCTGCCTTCGACATGGTTAACCATTAATTTCTCCTGGAACGCCTCAAATTCAGGATGGGGTTGGAGGGCACCGTCCTTGAATGGTTTAGATCCTTCATCCAAAACGGCACACAGAAAGTCCTCATCAACGGTAATTTATCTGCCCAATCTCTGGTCACAATTGGAGTTTCCCAAGGTTCAACCCTCTCACCTACCCTCTTCAACCTTTACCTTGAACCTCACACTGAGGTTCGATGTGCCGCTAACATCTTCTACCATATGTACGCCTAAGATATTCAAATATACATAAAAATCTCTTCCCCTGAGGACATTTTCTCCCTGAATGAGGCCTTGAAGCTAACAGTCCACTGGCTCACCGCCAACCAGCTTAAACTCAACGTAAATAAAACTGAATTCCTTCTGATCTCTCCACCCAAAGCCAATCCAGACATCAAGGGATGGAACAAGACCATCTCAGCACTAAACTGCCCTCCTACCATTGTTAACTCAGGGAAATCCCTTTGAATAACCCTGTATGGCAGCCTGAACATGCGTGGCCATATAAACTCAATGGCCAAAATGGCTACATTCCACCTGAAACCCTTTCTAGATGTGTCCGACCTTAAAACGGCAGTACAGGCACCAGTCATCTCTAGATTAGAATATGGATGCTATACCCTTGCAGGGCTACCCAAAAAATATCTTGCCCCACTGAAAGCCTGCCTCAACAACGCTGCCAGAGTACTAACCGACTCAAAGAAATTCAACCACATCTCTCCCCACCTCAAAGCGCTGAACTGGCTTCCCTGAGAGGCCAGAATCCAATTTAAACTGGCCTGCATTACTCACAAAGCTCTTTATAACAACTCCCCTGCATTTCTGGCACAAAAACCTGTTGTATCAGGTGGACCCAGAAACTCCCGCTCTGCCAAAGACCTACTGCTGCAACCTGCATGCTTCTGGAAAAAGAAAACCTATCACCTTCATGTGTACACCACCCTTAATACTGTAAAGCGCTCTGATACCCTCAGTGGTCTGGTTCGCGCTCTATAAAACGTTAAAATAAATAAATAAATAAATATTTAAAAAAGCAAAAATGGATTCTTTTGTAGGCCATTGCTTGTTCTTTCTTTTCCCCCTCCTTTTTAAAATTCTTCCTAATTTTTATTAGCATTTCAAAATGTCTTTGAGGTTCCGTGACGATTTGAACCCGTGTTTTCAAGTTTGTCGGAAATACATAATATTAGTATCAGCGAACCGCAAATGATCCATTTAGCATATCCTGGTGTTTTCGCTACGATACGAACAAGAGCACTCCTGTTATGAACACATTTCTGATCTACCCACGGCATCCATCTTAGATCATGGCCGCCATTTTGTGTTTCCTTGCCCTCACATATGCAATAGCCTCTGATCACTTCATTCACTCCACTTTGATTAAGGACACGTAGCCTTAGCCGGAGATTCACCTCTTACATGACACGTACACCTTAAACCAGATCACGCTGAAGCTGCATGACTCAACAAAGGCTGTCTCCTCTGCCCGAGGCCAGCCCACCTGAACTGGTTTTCCTGTCCATTGTCCTGATCAGGATTAGGCGGCCGAAGCTGGTAGCCTTGCCCATTTACAACCCACAAACATCTCTTATCCCGTTTTTCTATCTTCTGCACCTGGCTCTGCTCCTTTCCTTCTGGGCCTTTATTAGGGGGAGGTAACGAACTTTACGATGAGGCGGTCCGGCTCTTGAATGCAATATTGACAAGGGATTGTGATGGACTAGTGGGAACCCCTATTCGTGATGTTTGGCATCAGATATTATCGACAGTTCCTGTGTAACGCCAAATATTTATTGTTTAAAACACAAAGGTTTGGGAATGTACTGACATGTGAAATATTTGCCTGAAGCACAATTTTTGGTATATAAGGAGCAACCCTCAATGTACAAATCGAACAGTCTCCTAGATTCTGCCCGTGTGTAGATTCTGTGATTTCTGTGTCCCTGCAGTAATAAACCTTTGGTCTTTGACGCCACCATCGAGAAGCCCGTGTTTCTGTTCATTTGCGCACCAAGGCAGGTGGAACTCCGGGGTCTTTGGGTGTTGTTCCCTGACACCTCTGGACGGAACCAAAAAGTCCAGAACTCCAATTGGCGCCCAACGTGGGGCGACGTCATTCGGTACCGGTCCAAAAGCCTGAAGAGTTCGAGAAGCTTCGTGTGAAGATTCCTGAGGGAGGCGCCCCACTTCATCGATCCCGGCATATCGCAAAAGTGGCCCTGAAGTTCTCTTCCACGAGGGTTCCCGTTCAGGACGGCTGCAGTGGGCCGTTGCCTTGACCGTCGCCCTGTCTTGGACCCGAGGTGCAGCCTTAGTACAGCGAAACGTGACGGGTTTCTCCTTGGTGACGTCTTCAGTGCCTCAGTTAAGTATTTAGTGATAGCTAGCTGGTTACTTTGTGAGGATTGTTAAAAATCCTTGATCGGTTCTTGGTTTGGTTTGGTTTCGTAAGATTATCACTAGTTGTTCTGGTTACGATAATCTATTTGGTTCAGTTTGGGTATCGATACATTAGTTTGGTTTTGGTAGGCCTAAGTTCTTTGTTCAAGTGCACATATCTGTTTCGTGTTTTGTTTGTTTCGTGTTCCAGACTGAAAATGGTAAGTCGGAAAATGTTGTCTTGTTTCGGTTGCAACCATGACTCACGATTGGAGGATTCCTGTCTGGTTCCTCCGATTGGGACTCCCCTTTATGACCTATATTGCAAATTTGGAGTGGGTGCTATATCCTATAACGAGGTGTGGGTCCGTTACTGTAAGAAGGATGGTGTCCTTAGTTGGCCACTACATGGTAGTTTTGAACCCGAGATCCTTGATAATTTAGAAGCGAAATTGTTTAGTAAGAAAGCCCGGCCGGCAATGTTTGATTCTTTCCGTTATTGGCGAAAAGAATCTAAACAGAGAGAAATGAAAAGGTTGAAGAAAGAACAAAAAGAGCAAGAGGAGTTAACTCTAGAGCAAGCAACTAAACAACTGCAAGATAATGAGTGCGAAAAGGCTATAGACGTAGCAATTAGAGAGCATAATTTAGCGATTGACAAGTGCTACCCTGCCTTGCCATCGAAAACAGTTAAGATACTGGAGGATCCCGAAAACGATCCTCTGTTGTCTTATCTGTTACGTTCACCTCCACCGTACGCACAAGGTGCTGCGGCTCAACTTGTACCGAATGTTCAATTGCCGGTTGCTGGACAACCTGGTGTTCTTGTTCCTCAGAATCTAGTTCCTGTACCTCCTGTGGTTAATGTGAATGTTCCTACGGCTCCTCCTCTTCCTGGGTTGCCGACTTCTATACCTGTATCTGTCTCGCTTACACCTACTACTTCACAAACTATTTTCATCGATACTCCTACTGCTTCGCAATCTGTTCCTACCTCTACTGTGTTCTCTACGTCTGCGAGTATGTTAACTCCACTTTCTGTACGTCGAAAAATAACTGATTCTGTTGCTAATATTCTGTCTCCTTTATATAAATCCTTAATTAAGACTCCTACTTCTGATTCAGTTCAGAGACGTAGTCAGCTACCAAGTACTGAAGAACGGGGAGTTTTAGATTCCACGGCTCTCAGATGGATTACGAAAGTTAGAAGATATAATACGAGAGATGTATTAGATACGTTTATGCAGTGGAAGGAACCAACGCAACGATACGTCTTTGATGAGATGTGCTCGTTGTTACGTGAGGAAATAGAGGAAGATGATGTTGAATCAGACTTGGAGGATTTAATTAAGGTGCAAAAAGAGTTTGCTGCAGGAATGATAGTGGGTGATAATATAAAAGAAGCGATGGAACTTATTTTGAGTTTTAGGAATGATCCATCTCTTCGTTCGCCGAGAGATTTAGAGAAAGGGAAAATGAAGCTAAGTCGCCAATATCCTATGAGGGAGGTTCCTCCGATTTGGCGCGAAGCTATTCAAGCTGATGCGGTTGCAGGTATTGCAGCTGCTCCAGCACAGTTCCAACGAGTGTGGATACACATTCCATGGAAGCGAGCAGAAGTACTAGCAGTGAAACAGGCCTTACCAGATCCGCGTAAGAATCCAGCTGGATATTACAAGGAATTGACACAGACAGTTGAAGCTTGTATAATGAATTTGGCAGACATTGACATGCTATTTGGCAATGTAGTTCCACAACCAGTGTGGGCTAAAATTCGTAGAGAGGATCATCAAGCAGCTTTAGGTGGTGATTGGGCAGCTATCACTGCAGCAGATGGTCAGCAAACGGGTGGTGCAAAACCCGAACCCCTAATTGCTAATCTTCCTGGTAGAATAATTGACTTAATGAAGACTCTGATGCCTGCGTTGCGTGTTAATTGGGATAAATTATCGGCATGCAAGCAAAAGAAAGATGAAAGTGTCTCCGACTTCTTCACGAGGTTCGAAGAGACTTTTGTAGACCATAGTGGTCAGGATATGAGCACTGAAGGAGGACAGAGGTTGTTTGTCGATAAATTTGTGCATAATTTGTTACCTGAATTATGCAATAAATTAAAGGATTCAGAGAGTGCGTGGGCTGTTTCCACGACTGCGCAAATACTTGCGACTGCGCAGTACTACGAAAATAGGGATAAAGAGGAAAAGGAGAAATCAGAGAAGAAAACGAAAGATTTAAAGACTAAAGTTCTTTTACAGCAGGCGTATCCGCCTCGCACGAACCAGACTAATATGCAACAGAATTCGTATCAAAGGACAGATTATAGTTCAACCAGGCCTCAATATCAGTGGAATCAGTGTGCGTACTGTAAGAAAGAGGGTCACTACAAGAATGAATGTCCGATTTTAGCACAAAATAATGCGGCAGCAGCTCAGAGAGGTCGTGGTGGTTTTGCGCAGAATTCTAGAGGTCGAGGGCGAGGTGCTATGCCTCCGCAAACGAATGATCGTCCCTCTAATCACTTTGATCAACGAAACGTACAGTCAGCTCAACAGAATAGATCTCAGCAATATCTTTTTGAGGATTATTGTGAAGTTGATGAGGGATTCCAGCAAAATGGGTACTAGGACAGCCATGGACAGAGAGAGGGAGTAGTATCAGTTCCAGTGGATCAGAGTGGGCCTTATGTCGCAGTAGCAACATCAGGTGTAGTCGAACCGTTTCTGTTGGATACTGGTGCCGCAAAAAGTTCTATAATTCATGCGAAACTCCCTGGCGCACCTTTGTCTGGCTCAACAAATGTTTCCGTAGGTTTTTCAGGCGCCCCTGTTTACAACCCGATATCTAATCCTTTGTCTATTTCTGTTGGACCATGCCAATTGAAAGCACCCTTGATTTTGACGACAGGTTGTAATGAAAACCTGCTTGGTTTAGATTTGTTAAAACGACTATATGCGACATTGTACTGTTCTCCGGATGGAGTACAGCTTACTTTGGGTAAAAGACTCACTTCTCCGATGTACTTGTCAATGGACGCACTCCCGCCAGAGCTGCGCTCACTCCCTAATTCTCTTTGGGCGACTGGTCCTAATGATGTAGGCCTTTTAGAAATACCACCGTATGTAGTAACTTTGAAAGCAAATGTAAAATTTCCCAGAATTCCCCAATATAAAATATCGAGTGAAGGAGAACGTGCACTTTTATTGATTGTGCAAGATTTGATTAAGAAAGGTGTGGTTGAAGAAACTAGAGGAAATGTTTGTAATAGTCCTGTATTGCCAATTCTGAAACGAACTGATCCTACGAAGCCTCCAGTATATAGGTTTGTCATAGATCTTAGAGAAGTTAATAAGATTGTGGTTCCGCAGTTTCCTGTGGTTCCAGACACTACTGCCTTGTTAACATTGATTCCTGCTACAGCCAATTGGTTCTCAGTCATCGACTTGAAGAATGCCTTTTTCAGCATTCCGATAGCCGAGGAAAGCAGGGATATTTTTGGCTTCTGTCTAGGAGGTCGAAGCTTCAGATTTAAACGCGCTCCACAAGGCTACTGTGAGAGTCCATCTATTTACAGTCAAGCATTAAAAAGTCAGCTAGATTCTTTTGTCCTTCCTCCAGGTTCTGCCCTAGTACAGTACGTAGATGATCTTTTAGTGGCTGCCGATGACAAGGAAACTTGCAAAGCAGCTACAGTATCGTTGTTATATCATTTGTCTGATTTGAATCACAAAGTATCACCTTCCAAGATGCAATACTGCTGCCAAGAAGTGACCTACCTAGGTCATCTCTTGTCAAAGGAGGGAAGGAAGTTGACCCCAGAAAGAATAAAAGCAATTACGCAAATGAGTGTTCCACGCACACAGAGAGAAGTACGTGCCTTTTTAGGTATTACCTCCTACTGTAGGCAGTGGATCCCAAATTTTTCTCTTTTAGCGAAACCATTGGTAGCTTTGACTAGGAAAAATGTTCCGAGTCCGGTGCCATGGTCTGATGAATGTCAAGAGAGCTTTACCGAATTACGTAAAGCCTTGTGTTCAGCTCCTGTATTGGGTACACCTGATTACAGTAAACCATTCACGCTCTACGTTCACGAGAGAGAAGGTTGCGCGTTGAGTGTTCTGACACAGAAGTTTGGTGATAAACAACGCCCTTGTGCGTATTTCTCATCAACATTAGATCCGGTAGCCAGAGCGTTGCCTAGTTGTTTGAGAGCTACAGCGGCAGCTGCGGCTTCCATTCGGCAATCTGCTGGTTTGGTGATGAACAACATGCTAGTGGTCATGGTTCCTCATGCAGTGGATACACTCATGAACCGAACGAAGACACAACACCTTACCAGTGCGAGATTATCTGGTTACGAACTGACACTACTAGCGAGTCATATTCAGATCAAAAGATGTAATGTATTGAATCCAGCAACACTGTTGCCGACTGATCAAGAGTCGAGTGATTCTGAGCCACATGACAGCTATTTTAAAACGGAGGAAGAGACAAAAGGACGCATTGACCTGAAAGATACTCCGTTACCCGATCCGGATGGTACGCTATATGTGGACGGGTCATGTTTTAAATTGGAGAATGGTGATGTGACTGCTGCTTACGCGGTGACGACTTTGAAGACGATTGTGGAGACTGCAAGAGTGAGTCAGAATTCTGCCCAAGCTGCAGAGTTAATAGCTCTAACGAGAGCATGTGTTTTAGCTGAGGGAAAGAGAGTGAATGTGTTCACAGATAGTCAGTACGCATTTGGCGTGGCCCATAGTTTTGGCCGGTTGTGGAGAGAAAGAGGTTTCATTACGTCCCATGGGACTAAGATTCAACATGGTCAGCTAGTTAACGACTTGTTGGAATCTTTAACCTTGCCGACTGAAGTTGCGATTGTGAAGTGCAGTGCTCATAAAGCAATCACGGATGATGTTGGGCGTGGGAATGCTTTTGCTGATGAAATTGCTAAACAGACAGCTAGAGATGTGATGAGTAGAATGTATGTTGCAACATCTGCAAGATGGATCGCTGAGTTTGGGATGTGTGAAGATACAATGGAAAGTGTGAAAGAGATTCAGAGAGAAGCGACTGAGGAAGAGAAACGTGTATGGAGAGAGGGTACGGGCAAGTTGGACTCGAATGGATGTTGGATTGATTTGACAGAGCAGCAACGTTGGATGTTGCCGGATGCGTATGTGCTTGCGGTAGTGACAATGGCGCACGGAGTAGCGCATATAAGTTCTAAAGGTATCTGTAAGATGTTGGCTCCGGTCTGGAAGAATGATGGGATCAGTAAATGTGCAGAGAGAGTGGTGAAAAATTGTATGGTGTGCTTGATGCATAACCCTGGCAAGGGAACTCCAACTCCAGCTGGTCATTTCGCTCCTTCTTCCTGTCCCTTTGAAGTGATTCAGTTAGATTTCATTCACATGGAACGCTGTAATAATTTGAAATACGTCTTGGTGGTGGTTTGTGCTTTTTCCAGGTGGATAGAAGCATACCCACTGAAGGACAATACCGCCTTATCAACTGCCAAAATTCTTCTCAAAGAATATTTCCCTAGATTTGGAATGCCACGGATTGTATGGTCAGATAACGGAAGTGAGTTTATAGGGAAAGTTATGCAGAGTGTATGTGCAGGCCTAGGTTTGAAACAAAAATTTCATAGTGCGAACCATCCCCAGTCAGCTGGTCTAGTGGAGGGTTATAATGGCACCCTCAAGCTGAAGATAGCCAAAATACAAGCATCCACAGGTTTGGCTTGGCCAGACGCACTTCCTTTGGCCTTGTTATCAACGAGAGCAACAGTGCATTCTAGAATAGGGCTTTCTCCATACGAGATTGTGTTTGGCCGCCCGGCAAATGTCTGGGGTGTGCCAAGGCCTAAACAATTTTGCTCCATTGAATATCCTATGTTGATAGACTACCTTTACGACTTGACTGCTAAATTGAGTCTTATTCATCAACAGGTTTTCGATGCACTACCAAAGCCTCCGGAGAGTCCAGGGCATCAACTGAAACCCGGCGACCACGTGGTGGTCAGAAACTTCGCGAGGACAAAGAATCTTCAGCCTCGCTACATCGGTCCCTTCCAGGTCCTGCTGGCAACGAGGACAGCCGTACGTGTTGCTGGCCGCAAGCACTGGATTCACGCTTCTCACGTAAAGCGTGTTCCGTTGCCACTGCCTTACGACGACTGGGTGAAGAAGGGAATTGGTGCCTCCGAATCTGAAATCACCCCGAAATTTATCCCTTTCAGTGATGCCGATTTTACTGACACTTTGAAACCTGACTCTCCTCCTGAGAAAACTCCTTCGAACATTGAACATTTGTCTCCAGCATCAGAAGAAACTTTGTTATCTGCGAACTTAAACTCTGCAACAGCTGCTAGTGATACACTATTTTCCGATCAGACAGTACCAGCGAAGAAGAGATACAACCTTAGAAGCCATAAAAAGGACTAATAAAGCAGGCAACTGCATATTGTGATTTTGATATATATATATATATATATTGAACTTTTGCTTTTCAGCCAGGAAGTTTGCTATTGTTTATTGTTTTTAAATTGCCTTGCCGTCTGGGTAGCCGTAGGGTCGTGGCTGTGTGCCTAGTTTGAATTTGCAGGGGTCTGACACAAGGTCGATCTTTCTGTTGGTTCTGGGAACTCCCAGGGCTGACAGAGGCATTTTCATCTACGTACACATCATCAGTGGTCGCTAGCGGATTGTAGAAGATGGAGCTTCCTGCGCTGCAACGAGAAAATGTGATTTATGTTCGCAGAAACAGACTGTACAAAATTCTTCGTAGCAAATGCTTTTTGATGCAATGTGCCGTTACATTTTTGATTATTTTAGCAACATTGGTGGGTGGAATAGTCTTTAGTATAAATCTGATTTTTGTGCCAGTTACTACAGTACCTCCCCTTGATCCTGTTACTTCTACTATTTCTTCTATACACTCTTTTCACTCGTTTCCTGAACATGAGCAAGCACGACGTACAGAGTTCATTAACAACACTTTTGTACAGCTCTTGCACCAACACCAACTGGTAGTTAACACTACAGACTGCTGGGTGTGTGGCTTGATACCCCACACTATGGATAAAGGTATTCCCTATCTGGTTTTGCCTTTCAGCTACAATGGATCATTTCAGGCCCTTCAAACCATCTTTGCTTATGCCCTTGAGACCTATCCTCCGCGTCCACCACGTTCCACTAAATATAACTCTGCCAACAAAGCTTTAGTCCAGGGAATTATTGACATGATCAAGGATGTCAATAATACTCCATCATACCCTAAAGACGAACTACGAGTGTATTTAAGTTGGAATACTTCAGAGTATCGCCTTAGTTTAGGAGAAAGCAAGCGTAAAAGCTCAACTCCAATCTGGGTCGTACCTCACCGAGGTCAGGTCTGTTTGCAAGGTAATGGGAGAAATCCGAGAGCTCAGCTAGGGAGGAGTGAGTGCGTTGAGACTTATGTGTTTCCGGCTAACTCTTCCCCTGCTTTCCTCACTGCTAGGGGTACCTATTTCATTTGTCGAGACCGAGCTTATACATGGTTGCCTGCAGACTTTTCAGGTTCATGCTATATTGCTCGATTGTTGCCTCCAACATACACTGCTTCATCTGATTACCACAGAACAAGAGTAGCGAGAGGTGTCTTCAGCAAAGAAGATACCGCTGGTCAGGAAGCTGGAGACTTTTTCAAAGGCTTCCTTCCGTTCTGGGGACCTATGGCCAATAGTAGAAACATACGTCAGCTAACACGGGTAGTTGAATCTACTATTACCGAAACTGCTGGTGCCCTTAGCAATCTAACAGCTGAGCTTCAGGCGGATAGACTCATGACGTTGCAAAACCGTATGGTTTTAGACGTTATCCTTGAAGACCGAGGTGGGGTATGCAGAATGATCCAATCGAGCTGCTGTGTCTTTATTCCTAATAATGCTCCAACAGTCTATGAGGCGATCTCTAAGCTACACAAGATTTCCGACTCTATACATGTAGACAAGAGAAACTGGTCCTTTATGGAGTGGGTTTGGACTCTGATCTCAGCGTGGGGATGGAAGGTTCTAATGGTCATTGGTGTCATCTTAGTATTCCTCTTCTCATGCTGCCTGATTATCCAGTGTGGTCCAGCCCTGTGTGGCCTTTGTGCTGCAACCTGTTTTAGGAAACCACCTGCGTTTGGAGAAAAGGCACGAGAAAGGATGATGATACAACAACATGTCACTGACCTGATGAGTATAGAACTAGACTCTGATATAGACTGAGTAATTGCCTATGTAAGGGCAAAAGGAGGGTCTGAGGTTCCGTGACGATTTGAACCCGTGTTTTCAAGTTTGTCGGAAATACATAATATTAGTATCAGCGAACCGCAAATGATCCATTTAGCATATCCTGGTGTTTTCGCTACGATACGAACAAGAGCACTCCTGTTATGAACACATTTCTGATCTACCCACGGCATCCATCTTAGATCATGGCCGCCATTTTGTGTTTCCTTGCCCTCACATATGCAATAGCCTCTGATCACTTCATTCACTCCACTTTGATTAAGGACACGTAGCCTTAGCCGGAGATTCACCTCTTACATGACACGTACACCTTAAACCAGATCACGCTGAAGCTGCATGACTCAACAAAGGCTGTCTCCTCTGCCCGAGGCCAGCCCACCTGAACTGGTTTTCCTGTCCATTGTCCTGATCAGGATTAGGCGGCCGAAGCTGGTAGCCTTGCCCATTTACAACCCACAAACATCTCTTATCCCGTTTTTCTATCTTCTGCACCTGGCTCTGCTCCTTTCCTTCTGGGCCTTTATTAGGGGGAGGTAACGAACTTTACGATGAGGCGGTCCGGCTCTTGAATGCAATATTGACAAGGGATTGTGATGGACTAGTGGGAACCCCTATTCGTGATGTTTGGCATCAGATATTATCGACAGTTCCTGTGTAACGCCAAATATTTATTGTTTAAAACACAAAGGTTTGGGAATGTACTGACATGTGAAATATTTGCCTGAAGCACAATTTTTGGTATATAAGGAGCAACCCTCAATGTACAAATCGAACAGTCTCCTAGATTCTGCCCGTGTGTAGATTCTGTGATTTCTGTGTCCCTGCAGTAATAAACCTTTGGTCTTTGACGCCACCATCGAGAAGCCCGTGTTTCTGTTCATTTGCGCACCAAGGCAGGTGGAACTCCGGGGTCTTTGGGTGTTGTTCCCTGACACCTCTGGACGGAACCAAAAAGTCCAGAACTCCATCTTCATATTGATAATAAGAAGCTTTTGATTATTTAGAGGTTTTTAGTATTTAATTTGGGAAGCTGCAATGAGTCTCCCATATTACTGTCTATCACCATCTGCTTATTTCCAGGTTATAACAACATCACTTATAGACCATACGTTCATTATATTTATTTTTCAAGGGTTTTTATAGTATCGGAGTGTCAGAGCACTTTAGAGAGTCAGATAAGTTTCCTTTTACAGTAGTAGGCAGTTAGTAACATATATGCGCATAGATCATTGTCATGCAAACAAAATAAAGAAACCAAAATGGCGCGCCCCCAGGGTTTATAACTTCCTGTTTGACAAGGAATATCTAAAAGGTCTCGAGCTGAAAGAAAAAAAGAGCTCTGTGATTCACACTGGGTATTGACAACCCAGTAGGAGGTATTTTATCTCTTTTTTAAATGAGTCCTGGTTCATTTTGATCTCTGGTGGGATGGAAATCTAGGGGCATATTACCAACAACTAGCGATAATTTTTGTCTCTAACTTGTTTAGAGACAAAAATTATCGCCGCATATCGGCGATGTTTATCGCAGATAAACCTTGCTATTAGCAAGGTTTATCGCAAATGCGATAAAAAACGGCCGCAATGCATGAATATCGCTGAAAAGTCAGCGATATTCATGCATTATCGAGCAAATGCTCTTAGCCATGTTATCCACCTCCCATTGGATAACATGGCTAAGAACTGCTCAGGGCAGGTGTTAGCTTTTGGAGATATTCGCGCTTAGCGCGAATATCTCCAAAAGTTGGTAATAGGAGATAGCGATGTTAGGGACTGTTTCCAGTCGCTAACATCTTGGCACGCCCACTTTGCATGTCATTAGTGATAAATATCACTGACATGCAAAGCGGGGCCCAAGATGGTCGCTATCTCCTATTAGCTGTCACTAACTGGTGTTAGCGACAGCTTGGTAATAGGGAGATAATTTTATCTCCGCTTTCTTGGCTTTTAAAGCCAAAAAATCGGAGATAAACCCCCTTGATAATATGCCCCCTAGATTTTTGCTGCACCCCTGTGAAGCATTGGGACACCAATCATTGTTTTTTAAAAGTAGGATTTTAAGGTATGAGGATTCTGTGCTTCTGAGTGATCAGCAGGCGCAAAATGGAGTAAGTTTTATGCTAGGTAGTTAAGTGTGCCTGCGTTAAGATCTTTCTGTACAAGTGAGCTCAGCTTGAACATGATTTTTGCTTTATTGGATAGCAATTAAGAGTTATTACTTAGCATGAGTGTGATGGGGTAAGGTGCTTGCTTGCTGCAATTAGCATGTGGATTTTTGCTCCTAAGTGGCACCCTTTCACGTGCATGCTAAGTGCAAGGTTGCAATATGTAAGAAATTGTGTTATTGGTTGAGGGTAGTGGATGCCCAACTCAGGCAAACATCCACCTCAAACGTAATGCCTTCACCCATGCTATTTTTCAGAATTGGGTTTTGTTAGCCTAAAGGATTCTGCCCACTTTACCACTGCTAATCAGTGCTAAAGTGCTTGTCTTTGCTCCCTTAAACCTGGTAATATAGACTTACGCACAACTGGCACATTTACATTATATGTGAGTCCCTAGTAAAATGGTAGTACAGGTACCCAGGGTGTGCAAATTAAATGCTATTAGTGGGCCTGCAGCACTTATTGTGTCAACCACTTAAAAAGCATTTTTAAACATTTCTCAGGTCTGCCATTGCAGCCTGTGTGTGCAGTTTTAAACTGCCATTCAGACCTAGCAAAATAAATCTTTTACCAGGCTTAAACCTTCCTTTTTAGTACATATAGGTCAACCCTAGGGCAGGCCCTAAGCAGCCCTTAGGGCAGGCTGCATTGTATTTAAAAATGTGGACATGTACTTCTAAGTTTTACATGGCCTGTAAGTTGAAAACTCCAACATTTGTTTTCACTACTGAAGGCCTACCTCTCCCATAGGATAACATTTGGTACCCTTATTGCATTTAATAAGTGGTAGCTTATGATTAGGAGCAGGTGGGAAAGTCCTGTTTGGTGTCGGAAGAATTGCAATTTAAAACCCTCTTTAAGGGTAAGGTCGGATTTTAACCCGTTGTGTGCTCATGACGAGCTCAGCTCGTCATGAGGCAGGGTCGCGCTGTGCTCATTACGAGCTGAGCTCGTCATGACCGTTGCGCCTCGCCCTCGCGGGGATAATTCCCCTACTGTGCTGGGCGTTCCATTAGAACAGGCATGGTCGTGACGAGCTCAGCTCGTCATGAGCACAGCGCCACCATGATGCATGACGAGCCGAGCTCGTCATGAGCACTGCGGCGCTGTGCGCCCCCCAGCAGAGCAGGGGAATGAGCCCCGCAGTGGAGGGGTTAAGTCACAATTCCGAAAATGCCACTTTTAGAATATTGGCATTTTCTTGTCCTTCCCATTTGGTGCCTGCAGCCTGTTATTGGGTCACATGACTAGGCGTAGTTGACATTTGGCCTTTATCTATTCCTCCCAGACAGTTTCACAATAAAAGTTCTGGGTGTTGACAGAATGGGTCATCTCTGGCAGGATGCAGGAGGGAAATGGAGCTGTCACCTGCCACACTTACATTTCAAAGGCTCATGCAAAGCACTTCACACTATCCTATTGAGCTCCCCAGACAGACTCACACCAGGGCAGGCGGGAAGGCAAGCAGGAAATTTCGGACACCTCTGTAGGGGAAACTCCTGGAGCTTTTTCCACTCCAACGTGGACACCAGGTATAAAAAATGGACCTTCAGAACCACTCTTCAGTATACTCCTGGACCGGCAGATATTACAGAAGAAGGACACTCTGCTGCCTTGCTGCTTGAGGCCTGCCTTGCTTGCTGAGAAGGACGACTGGACCTGCTCCCTTCATTCCAGGCTCAGGGACTCCAAAGGCCTGTGCCAAGTAAACCCCGTAGTCAGGCCCTGTAGAAACAAGTAGTAGGTTTATTCATAAGGTAACAGCTTCAGATAAAGGTAACTGGAAGATGGTAGAATCCATGTAATGCCCCACCAGGAGCAGCCTGCTTGCTGCTCAGCCCATCTGCTCGCACTGACATCCCCTCCAGCCACACACACATCAACATTCCAAATGACATCACCATAGACTGAGAAGCAAGGCAAAGAACAAGAATAGAGAAAATGCACCAACCAACAACACTTATGTTATAGCAGCCAGCTGACTGACCTCCGGTTCTGAGCTACAGATACAATCAAAACTCCATAGGCCAACCTGCATCTCTCCAGCTGCCCTGCTGCCTGGACTTGCAAATAGAACTACGTTAGCCCTGCTGACCTCTGCAAGAGTGAGTCCCTGATTCCCAAGAAGTGCCGCCCCAGGTCCTGGAACCTTGGCTGGCATCAGGGGGGCTCCTCTGACTCAAAAAGGAGAAGTCCTAAAGTTTTGAAATTTTGGCGACCGTGAACGGATTAGTTTGTGCCAAGATTTTGACACCTGTGCCGACTGCCAAAGCAAAGCTCCGGTGAAGTCAACTCTTCGCACTACAGCAACTGCCAGTGAGTATCGATACCAAGAGATCTGAATTTCATACTACAGCATTGACAGCCTGCAGTAACCATCAATACGAATCCCCAGCAACAACCGTCCATGATGCCCGACAGGATCTCCGCTCTACAGCGACAAACACTCCGCAATGCCCAGCCTGCTCTTCAGGCAACAGTGATGGCCATCTGTGACCCTCTGCCTGCTTTTTGCAGCCTCCTCTACTGTAAACAGAAGTCTTTACGCTGGACTTTAGAAGGTAACTTTTTGAGTTGGACTAACCTGGTTCCTGTATCATACCAGTGCTCCATTTTGGTAAGCCTGAACTTGTGCCTTTCACCTAGTCTCGAACGACCAGAAAACCCAGTGTGGAGTTTTGTGCTTTTAGACACAATACTAATCTGAAATATTTGAAATTCCATAGCTCCTGTTCTACTGATTGGATTGTATCCTTTTGGTGTCAAATAATTTATTAAATTGTACTCTAGTTTGCTAATAGATGTGGGATTTTTCTGTTGTGTGTTTTCACTTTATTGCTCTTTAAGTGTGGCATAAGTACTTAATATGTTGCCTCTAGTCTAAACCTGATTGCTTTTGTGGCAAGCTACCAGAGGGTTAATTAGGCACATGATAATTTAGTAACTTTTTGTGGTATAACCTATCAAGGGTTCTGGCTGTTGCCTGAGTAGGGTTTCACCCACTTCAACCAATAACCCAATTTCTCACCAGTGACTCTTCCCAGTAGCCACAGTTCACCATTCACTTAGTAGGCACATGAAATGTATAAAGTGTTTCCTTAACAGGGTCAAAGTTAAAAATAAAAATACGCAAAGGACAGAAAGAAACCTCCTTAGCAATATCAGTAGTTTTTAATTGAAGATGAGGGATTCTACAAATGTTGATAGGCAAGGCATGAAAACTTCCATGAGATGGTCAAGAAAGAGCCCAGTTATAGGTCTTCGAGAAGGGATATCCAACAGTGAATGCGGCTTCAGAAAAAGAAGCAAAAATCAGGGATATAAATAGTATCTAAGTTGGCAATGAGTGCAATGAAACAAATGGACATGAGAATGTTGAAAAACAAACTTTCCTCAACCAATCCTCTTTATATACAGTTGTGGTAATGTAGCTGACGTGGAATGTGACTATTCCACATTCCTCTGAAAAACTCCTAGCAGGCTGTGTTGCATTAAGAATGTGATATTTTGAAATGAGAACTGGAGCCTCGCTGGAGAGGTTGGCTGGGATGTCTCTCCTGGAACTACAACTTCAATAAAGAGCATTTCTTCTACCAAATTTGCTTGGAAGTCATATCTTGGAGAAAGGAGTGACCATTTTATTCTAGTCTAGGCAGGACAGGGCGTCAAAGAAAAAAAGGTTAACTTAATCTTGGATGGTGAAACTCTGAAAGTAAACATTGAGAATGTGACCATCTTGGATAAAAATACTGGCATACAGCCGGTGCATGTAGAATTTTTTTTTAACATCTTTCCTTCCATGCAGTCTGGTGCCTGAGACTACCCACAGCAACCATCACCAGCGGGGAAATCAAAACGTTGGTATGCCCATTGAAATGCAGATGCTGCAACGGAACAGAAAGAATGAAGGTCCTACTAGGTGTCGAGTGTGAGAACCAAAGGTGACCTTACTTGCTGCTTACATGAAAATTGTGTTGATCTCTCGGTCCCTGGATAGGATGTAGAAGGCAGCATGTTAGAGGGGTGATAAGTGTTTAGAATCACTAACCCAGTGATTTGGTCTCTATGGCTTACTGGTGGCTACAACTTTGAAGATAGCAATGGCAAAAGGTTTTAGTAGATTATCAGACCAGTCAACAATGATAGATGCTCTCATTTCAGTCAGGCCTTCTTTAACTATTAGGAGATCTTTTGTATGTTGGTATATTGCAGCACTGCCTCAGCTCATTATTGGTGAGGAACATGAAAAATTGGGAGACCACGGTGTCATTGGTGTTTCCCTGAGCATTTTAAGGAAATTAAGAATGGATTGTTGGAGCTATACAATGCGTGAGTTGTGATTAGTTCATTTGGGCTCTTCCAGTCAGGGCAGTTTCTGGTCTAGATGGTGGTTAATGAGGTGAATAGTTTTGAGAGTGGTGACCATCAATAACAATTCAGTTCTTAATCCTAAAACTTTCTCTTTGATTCTTTGAAGAGATCTTTCAAAATGTGATTACAATTATTAAAATGGGACAGAAAATGCCATAAGACTGGTGCAATATTCTAAGAAGTGTGTGAGGGTTGCACTTTTATGAGATGCAGATGCAGGAAGAACTTTTTCTGCAAACGTATGCTGCTCCTTTAAATATGAAACTCTACTAAGCCTAAGCAAGGGTCCATTTATGCCAAACCCCTTTGTTGTCATCTATTCTCTTAGGATCCAAATCAGGATATGCCATTGTTAGTGCCCGTAACTACCACAAGCAAACCAAAAAGAAAGTCACATTTCTCAAACTGAGGTTCTCAGAGATGCGCAGTCTGTCAAAAATCATATTTAAACATTGGAAAATAGTGTCAGTTGCCCTAAGTTTACATGTAGAAATATGTAAAAGTTCCCAATTTCCTCAAATTTCCAAAATGTAAGAATTCAAAAAAAATGAATAGCTAAACAGTCTGTAATATATGTTTTGTGTGAGAAAACATCTGAAAATGAATATTTTGTCATAAAAAAAGGAGAATTTTCCTGCCAAATTTGAAGAATTTCACAACAGAGAAAATTCTAATAAATTAATAGTTTTTTAAAACCAAAAAAGGCAAAAGGATTCATTTGTTCCTAGTATGCTGGCAGAATGATAAATTTGGCACTTCTTACCCCAGCAACACTAACGGCCTGATTCCCAATCTGGCATTCGACGGACCGCCATACTCATGGGGGTGTGGCATTGTTGGTCTCCTGACCACCCTATTACAATTAGGGTGGTCTGACTGCCATAGCCCAACTGCAGCCGCCAGAGAATAACCATTACATGGCAGTGTTGCGGTGGTTAGGAGGCTGCAACATGCAGTCGCGTCAAGCATATTACGAGTTTCCTCTCCGTTGGCGGTGTCTTGGAAGGTCCTCCTCCATGGACCCTGTGGTAGAAAGCAAACAAAGTGGGCCTTGCAGGGCCCACTGATCCTCCTCCACATGTGGATGTACTTAGGCGGGCATATGCATGCACACCAGTTCCTGCACATAATCGACTTTTCAGTCCATGCCATGTAGGAACTGTTTCTGGCGTTTCCATTTTCCTGGCGCCCCGGACACCAGACAGGAGGAAACTCCGAATTTGGAGGCGGCGGGGGGCAGTCTGACCACAGATTTGATGGTGTGGCGGTGTGTGGACCTGGTGTCAAAATCAGGCCCTAACTGTTCTTTCGCCACTGTCAGTAAAGTTGAAGAACACATCAGCAATGGTAGATCAATACACAGGGTAGATTCCACTGATAAAATATACACTCACACCCTGTCTTTAGGGAGGATATGAAAAGGAGACCATTTGGAAAAAAGAGTAGCTGTACTAACTGGGTCAGAGAGCATGCAGAGTTAAATTATAGAATCAATAAAGCATCTTTCTCATTTTCACAGTGAACAAGAAGATTTTGGGTGGTGCATGATCGCAGTTTTCTATGTATTCACACTAAGATGCACTAAATATATGTACCTAGTTCAACCTAGGCCTTTTCCTACATACTTGTTTACAAAAAGAGCGTATTCATGGTAAATGTCATGGGCCTATTATCTCAATTTCTAGTCCAGCTGTCTTCTCTTCTACTTGGTGGTTATGTCACAAGAACGATGATGGATTAAACCCAGATCTGTGAGTGGGGGGTGTCTGAAAAGTTTCAGCACTCTGTCCATCATCTCCTTGTGTTTACCCTAGTATGCCCAGATGTGGGTCCCTTGCTCACTTTGCCACTGGATTCAAGCTAGCCTGGCTGATGAGGGGTGTTACCCAGAAACCCGTCCCAGAATGCTTGTTTCCGGTCCAGAAAAGACCTGGCCTGGCAGTTCCGGCTGCACTGTTCCCATGAGGACCAGGGTCAAGACTGATTTGCACATTGCTGGGTCTGAACCTGGGTGGCGAACTGAACTAAAGAAAGATGATGGATTCAACCCAGATCTGTGACTGGGGGTGAGTGTCTGAAAAGTTTCAGCGCTGCGTCCATCATCTCCTTGTGTTTGCTTTGTTTGCTTTAAGTTGGCGGGGTATGGCCAGATGTGGGTTCCTTGCTCACATTGCCACTGGAATCATGCTAACCTGACTGATGAGAGGTGTTACCCGGAAATCGGTCCCATGACGCTTGTTTCCAGTCCAGAGAAGACCTGGCCTTGCAGTTCGGGCTAGACTGTTCCCACAACGAACAGGGTCAAGACTGATTTGCATATGGCTAAATACGAACTGGGGTGGTACACTGGATTACTGACAATCCCTAAACTGGTATCTGAGGCACAGTGGTACCAGAAACAAACCTATTTCTCTCTTTACAGAATCACACACAGATGGTACTGGACAAAAATAGAAACTTTTAACTAAAGTTTTTATTGCAATGGGTGAACCTGCCTCTCAGCACATCTAAAATATCCACAGAGATAAAAACTGTAAGAATGCATGTTGCAAACAACCATAATAAAAAGAAAATATTTAGCATAGTTAAATGCAATTAAGAACCTAACACCCTAAAACTACTTCTATGCGAGCATAGAAAGTAGAACTAGCAATCTCGATTTTCTTAGAGAGAAGTGACGCACTGCAAACTTTGTTGCCAGCAAAAGCTGTGGCTATCAAAGGCATGAAGCAATGTTCCCTGTGAAACTAAACCACACTCTATGGTAGCTTCCCTTCTCTTGGACTCAGCTTGTTATCTGTATCCAGTGTGGTGTTGCATCTTCTTGGTGCACTGACAGCAGTCAAGATTGTCTCCAGCAGTATCTTGAGCAATAATCTGGGTGAAGGACCTCTCCTGACAAGTGGTCAAGTAGCAGTCCTTTTATACTATCTCTTATTAGGGATTGGAATTTCTGACATAAATTCTGGAATTTTTGGCATAGATTATTTGCATTAAGGTGCATGTCCCAGACATATCTGGAAGATCATAGAAGGTAAAAGGACATCAATTCAGATTACACTGGTTTGGCTGTAAGTCTATGTTTGCTTTTATATGACCTTGACATTGTGATAACTAGACACTTGTCCCAGACTGATATTGCATCAGGTGTTATAACTATGTCATTGTCTGAATGACTAGACACTTTCACAGTTCTTGAAATGAAAAAGTTAGACAACATCTGTGTCAAAGGCAGACAAGACAATGATTCTACACAAATTGGAAAAATGGTGCCTCCTGTTACCTAAGATGGAGTGGGGGGCCAACTTGAATTGGAGTCGGACCTTTGGGGTTTTATGTCAAGAGCATATATATTTGATAATCGCAACTTTTTTAGTACCTGCTGCTAAATCTTTGAACTCTCTACCTCTGTCTATTTACTCAGAACCATCTCCAATGCAATTTAGAAGGTGACTAAAAAATGTTCTGCTCTCTAACTAAGCTGATGTCAGTCTATGTAAGGTTAAGGCTATCGTAGTTCCAAGAAACTTTGGTGCAGGCTCTACAAAGAAACATAACATAACAACATGTCACTAATTCCACACCATAGCAAATGCTGGGAGTTAAATTAGTTGTCAGTTCCATAATTGTGCAAACTTTTTTTTAGACCTGTGAAGTTCTACAAGGTTCCCAATTGTTGATCTTTTTCAATGTTGCAAAGTTCAAAAGTTGACCTTTGCCAAAGCGAATATTTGTTTGCAGCATTGCCAGTTAGGTTTTCACTATAATCGAACCAAGCAACACTGAATAGCTTCTCAGAAACTAACTTTTAATGAAGCTTTTTGATATACAATGGCAAACGCTTTTACAATTTTTTACAATGGCATCCTTCCCCGTACCCAAAAGGAACCTCCGCTCCGCCGACCTCGCCCTGGTAGAAACCCCCCGCATCGGCAGAACCAGAGCGGTTGGAAGAGCCTTCTCCTACACCACAGCCAAAGCCTGGAACGAGCTCCCAGTCAACATCAGACACTCCCCTACTCTGCACACCTTCAGGAAGAGCCTCAAGACCTGGCTCTGCGGCTGATCCAGAGCTGCACTTCCCCAGCGCCTTGAGACCCTCACAGGTGATTAGCTCGCTTTATACCCCATGATTGATTGATTGATTGATTGAAAATGAACTTAAGGGTCTCTGAATATTTACATATGTAAATGTAACTTGCATTCTCATATTGCAAAATATTTTTATACTTTTTTTTGTTGTTGCAGATTTAGTGCGAACTCGGGAAGGTATTGGATCGCTTTACATGAGCACCGGTTACGTTACACAAGAACACATTCATTACTTCACGGAAGTCAGGTTTGTTCTCGTAAAAATGATTCACTCAAACAGAAGTTTCTGGGTGAAGAGTTGTCCTCCTAAGGAGGAGAGAGTTGGGGGGGAGGGGCAAGGCAGGAAGGCCCTGGAAGTTTGTGAACATCCACACGCTTACACGCTTGAGAGCATTCAGAAACCCTTTTCTGATAACCTCTTATTCTAGAAACAGTTCGAGATTTACTCCTGTCAAGGCTGGAAGTCAATCTGTTTAAAGTTGGGAATGGGAAGAGAACAACCCCGAAAAATGGTATGGCTGTAAAGGATTCTATTTGTAAATGAAATTATAATTTTTCTTTTTTTCAAATTTGGAAATGTATATGTATGTATTTTTCGTAAACAAAAATAACTCACAAAACGTTTAAGGCTTATGCTTGGAAAAAGACTAACAGTTTGGAATATATTTTCAGGTGTAACCTGGAGAAGTCTTGTGAACTCTGAATGGGAAACAAGCAGAGTTTAAAACCCGAGGGTGCAGCGCGCACTTTCGCAGAGCCAGCATCTGCTTGTTAGGAAGTTTACGATTATTTTCCAGACTTCAAAGCTGAAAGGGTTATTTTAAACTCAATGCGGTAAATAACGTTTTCAACTTTGTGCTTGTTATTTGGGTCTTTTTTGTCCTGCTCTGGACTTAAAAAGATATAAATAGAGCTGTACCTAAAGCCTTGCTTCTAGAACGTTCAGAATAAAAGCCAGACTTCGCGCAGTGGGCATCATGAGAAGCAGCTGTTGGCTGGGGTGCCCCAGCTTCCACAACAAGGCCCGGTCCCTGCAGCCGCCGGCATTTGTTCAATGCCATCTGCAGCACAGCTTTGCTGCCCTCGCCGGTGCATTACAGCTGTGCTCTTCGCATTTGGCACTGCACGAAATGTCAGCAGAGGGGTTGGTGGAGAGGGACCTGGCAGGGCCAAGAGTGGCCTGGAACTCTGCACACATGGCAAAGCTGTAATCTGCAGCCAGGCAGGTTTGCGGGCCGAATAAAGCTTTGTATGAAAGGCCGGATTGATGGTTTAGTTATGTGCATTTTCTTTGTCGGAATTGTACTGCTAATGGCACCCTCCAGCCAGTTCTGTCCTTGCTAATCACCAAGAGTGCTAACACAACGTAGCTAACAGGTTTCCGCCAAATGTAAAGGCGATCTGCTATAGACAGCAAGGTGAGCGACAGCCTGCACCGCATTCAACATAATAGCAATGTAGTAGTTACTCTGCAGCGTTAGACAGTAGGAAAGGGTGAATGACTATTGAGAAGAAAAAAAGAAGGAAAGAAAGAAAGTAACAAAGAAAGAAAACGATTTAGCAAAAGTAAACAAGAAAAAGAAAAGTGAAGAAGATTGAGATAAAAAAGTGAAGAAATTTGAAAAAAGTGGAGAAGAAAGGAGGGAAAGAGAAAGAAACAAAAGAAATTAATAAGGAAAGGAAATTCGAAGAGAAAAACTCACAAAGGAAGGAAGAGAGGAAGAAAAGCAAACAAAGAGATAAGCAAAATAAAGTACAAAGAGGTCATTGTACACACTCAGATAAGTTTGACCTCCATTGTTATTATCTTTAGCAGATCATGGCTTTTTATATACTTAGCAGAACCTCTCTAAAACAAGCATTAAAATATAAAAACGTTTCCGACTGTGTGCTGTAGATCTTAGTTCAGAGATAAAATCGCATTTCTTTTAATAAACGTCCAAATCTAAATGCAAGGTTGAGTAGCTGAAGCAAAGTTCCCTGGCACAGCAGAGGCACACAATGAGGAATATACCAAGGGAGCAGACAGGCCAGGAGGGTAGCCCGGGGGCACCTGCCAGAGTCCAGCAAGTCCATATTAATGGTTAGCAGTATGAAGACTGTGCATTTAAAGTAACTATTCACCTCATGTTGAAGGCTTGTTGACAAGAGAATAAGCAAAATAGGCAAAAAGCTGTGAGGGGTGCACAAACAAATATTTATAAAACAGCAAACTTTGTGATTTGCATAAATCTCACTATCAAACAAGCATTGAAAATGCAATAGGTCTAGCCTTTGATTAAGTTAAAGCTATTTGCTTTGCTAATGGTATTGTATAGCAAAACAAATGTCTTCAACTTAATGAAATGCAAGACCTATTGCAATTTTAATGCTTGTTTATAATACTTACAGTTAAGTATTTCACTGCCGGCGGGGAAAGGAGGGTGTATACTTTTCCCAGTGAAAGGGTTGGCTGGGAGGCAGCGAGAGGGGCCAATGGGAAGCCGGGGAGGAGCCCCTCGAGTGGACACAAAGCATCTGACTTTTATTAAAAGTTTTGAGATCCTAGGCAGTTGGGAGCAGCGTCTGCCTATTAAAGACTCTTTGTCCCCAGATATCCCAGATGATTGTAGAGTCATACTGGGCGTGTTTGAGGGGGCGATTAATCCCCAATACCACAAGTGTAGGTTTTCAACCCCAATGAAGAAGAACACGCACATGTTTAACAAGAACAGGAAAGCACTAGCAATGCGATTCGATGGCAAAGCACATTTACCCCACTAAACACATCTTAATGCACAGAACTTGAGCTCTGTATTTTTATAAGACTTAGAGTTACGTATTTCATTTATGTACTTAATAGATATGAACAGGCATTCGTTTACACTGGGAGCGGCAGTGCTACACCCACTCCTGGCAATGATCTGCACCCATCTGACAGAGCATCCATTTATTACAACGGTTACAGCCCAGGCATAGAAAACGCAGTGCATCCAAGCTTTTGGCACAGAAGATGCAGTGCACCGAAGCCCCTGGCACAGAGAACAAAGCGCTTTGAAGTCCGGCAGCAGAAGGCACAGTACCTTGAAGTCCAGGGAACAGAAGGCACAGTGTTTTGAAGCCCCAGGCATAGAGAGCAGTACCTTGATGCCCAGGGTGCATAAGGCACAGTGCTTTGAAACCCCATGGACAAAGAAAATAGCGCTTTAAAGCACCGGTGCGCAGAGAGGACGCACAGACTCACGTAAAGGCTGTGGAACTCCGCTTCATTGAACGGCACAGACTTCCTCAGGTTGACCACCTTCGAGGTCTCGTTGTCACCCTCCGGGAGCAGTCGATCTTCCTTGTGCTTCCCGATAGTGAACAGTTCCTGCCGGGAGGTGGCAGCCGCCGGGCACAGTTGGCAGTGCAAGAGCAACACTAGGCGCAACACTTCCTGCACATTTTGGAACTGTGAGTCTGGACTCTCGGGAGAGAGGATGGTGCACAACGCGGGGCCTTTATACCCTCGCTGGCTGCAGGAATTCCAGCACAGGACTCTATGTCTGCAGCCTCCTACTGCCTGTGGGGAAAGGAGGGTCTACACTTTTCCCAGTGAAAGTGTTGGCTGGAAGACAGTGAGAGGGGCCAAAGGGAAGCCGTGGAGGAGCCCCTCCAGTGGACACAAAGCATCTGGCTTTTATTAAAAGTTTTGAGATCCCATGCAGCTGGGAGCAGCGTCTGCCGACCACAGACGCTGCGCCCCCAGCCATCCCAGATGCTCCTTGTGTCCTGCTGGGAGTTTTTGAGGGGGCAATTAATTACCCATTACACAAGTGTAGGGTTTCAAGCCCAAGGAAGAAGAACGCGCACCCCCACATAGAAGGCACGTGATTGGCCCAGCATTTACAATACCCGCATGCCGTTCTCTTTCACCACAGAATGTCGCGTCCTTCGGTGGAATCCCACGGCATTTCACCTTTAAACTCACCGTGACGTGAGTGTCCTCCCGCATCAAAAACACACATATAAACCAAGCGCTACCGCTAATGTTAGCGGACCGAGCTCCAAAATAATTAACTAAACAAATGCAAATGTGAAAGCTGCCCGCACAGCAAAACAATTTAATAAACAAGCACGGTCGCCGACATTGCGTTTATGTAGGAGCCTGAGTTGCGGGTGTTTGTTTAGGGGGGAGTTGAAACAAAGCCTGACAAGCAACGAGGGACAGCGAAAAGCTATACCAAAAAAAAGTGCTTAGCGGCTAATTAAGAGACACTGTCGCCTGCCACCAGTAAAAAATGCAATCCCGGTGGGTGTGGCCAAAAGCGGACAGGGTGGTAACCCGGAGGGACTCAAAGGCCTCCCCGACAATCAGAACACCTGGTTTTGCATAATTTGTGACGCAAAATGACGCGCACCAATGGGAAACACGCGCGGAGCTGAAAGCGAGCTTCTGGAATCGAATTGATTCCAAGAAGCCCTCGCATGGCAAGAGCAGAGCATTGCCACTGCTTACGCCAGGCGAGACCTAAAAAGGTGGTGGGATCCACAAACGTCAGACCACCCTGGACTCCTATGAGTATATAGTTTTTAGAAATATATCTCAGTTTTGTAGGTTACCCAGCCGAGCTAGGCATCACAATCGGGGTATTGTTATTGTAGGGAGAAGTGTGGGAAAGCTGAAAATTGTGGGAATCTCTTCAGATTTTGGAATTTTACATAACAGAAATGTGAGGAAAATGTGAGATTTTAGCAACGTTTCTAGTTTGCAGGGCATTAAAGGTAGAGAAATGTAGTTGGATCCATGCAAGTTACATCACTTTGGACTCCTCTGGATGTTAAGTATTCAGAAATGTCTGGATTTGTAAGGTTTCCTTGCTTTGTGCCCAATGATGGGTCCAAGTTTCACAACCACCCACATCCCCACAAAGGGTTATTTTTCATGCCACACGTTTGATATTGTCAAATTGCATTCTGGAGCCTTTCCTGTAGCACGCGATAGGCCCACCCACACAACGAGAGTGTGGTTTTTATCAAGAGTAGTGTGGGACCAAAAATAGTGCAACATTTGTTATTACCAATTTGATTTCTCTCCATTTTTGGCTTCCAAATGGAAGCCAGTGTGCAGAAAAAACATATTTTTGCAAAATGACACATAAATCACGGGACAGTATTTGTAAATACAAATTTTAAAGTGCACTGTTCCTAAACTTAGCATTTTGTGCATATTTAAAAAATACATGGGTTTCCTTCATATCCATTTTTCATTCATTAGATGTTGCCATATAAACTGCTGGGTATTCGGACATAATATTGGAAACGGGAATGTCATGGGACTGTTTAAATATAATCGACAGACGTGAACATCGCCGGCGCCATCTTGCCTAACAAGAGCCATCGTATGCACGTAAACGGCACCCATTTTAGATACCGCGGCCATTTTGTGCGTTGCCGATCACCAGCGCGTCACTCTGACCTCACAGTCATCCCCGCGCTCTGCAAACCCCCAAGCACATATGCTAGAGTCATAAAGCATCCTCAGCGCGACCCAGCCCCGGAGCCACTTCCCGTGCCTAACGCACATGTCCTTTCATCCCCCTCGCACAAACAGGCCCATCGATAACCTCCTCCCCTGCACCTGGCTGTTCGATCCGATCCCAGGCAATAACCAGACCCTGCGGATACAGTTTATTACCCCCGTACAGTAGAAACTCGCTCCCCATCAAAGGGGTCGGAATGAATCAATGACACAGCCCTCTTAGATCTGACCGATCCCGCATATTTCAGACCCTGCCGGAATGCCCAGCTGCGTGATAACAATCACCTGCTGAGACCAGGGTGGGGGACATTTGCTGTTCGGTATGTGTGGGAACAAGTTGGAAGCGGGGATTCTGGGGATGTAATAAACCACTGTCATGAATGTGTTACCCTGCAATAAACAGTCAAGATTGTATATAAAAGGCCATGACACAGAGGTACAGGCAGAGCACCTCGAGAAGACATTTAGTCTGTCCGAATTGACGTGTTCTCCTCCGGAGAAATAAACCTGTTCATCGCTTTCCAGAATCCAGCGCCTGCCTCTTTATTTGATTAGCTAATAATCGAGTAGATCAGAGGCGATTAATGCCAAAGCAGTGATTGATGATAACTAGAGAAAATCTGCTTTTCTACAATTGGCGACCCAACGCGGGGCCCATCAGCGACACGTTGGTCCGGTAGAGAGGTCCTAACGACAGAGTCAATGACTGCAACGATCGGAAAAGTGCACCTGCCTGAAGAAGACCCTCGTCTGGCAGCCGATCATCCGAACTTCACCGGTTCTGAACGGACCTCTCTTGAGTGATCTACGGTCCTGACTGGGATCCCACAGGAGTGCCGCAGCAAAAACAGAGAACAGAGGACGATCGGGCGCTGGAAGTGGAAGACGAAGAACTATCCAAACGGTCCGGGTAAGGTCGATTAGGACGTTTATACGTCTGATTGGTAAGACTTTATACGTCTGATTGGTAGGATCGTTTATCCATCTGATTGATTGTTTGATTGCATTGGAATTGTTTGATTTGAAAATACTAGTATTACGCTCTTTGGTTCTTTGGTTCTTAGGATATCTGGTTCTTTTTGAGATATTCCCTTCTTGCAAACAACGAAGAATAGGAACGTTCTCTCTCTTTGCAGACAGTGAAGCTTTGGTAGTGCGAATCTTTGTCCATCATTGTTTGAGATCTTCATTTGTCCGATTATACGTCATACCTATCTTCTCCCCACTGATTGGTAATTGTTTCTGCCCGGAACGCTTATTAGAGCTCAGTCATCTGGCTCTACCAGAAGGCACCCCTAATAAGGACATGTACGTAAAATATGGATTAGTCGCTGTAGCTTACAGTAAACTATGGCACAAAAGTACTAAAAAAGATCGAGAAAATCAGTGGCCACTGATGGGATCTTTTGACCTCGATAAAATAGAAACGCTAGAGAAAGCTCTACGTAAAAAGAAAACTACGCCAACTATGCTTGACAGTCTAGGCATGTGGTGAAAAAAAACGATTAAAAAAAAGAAGAAAGATGAAGCAAGATTAGATAAGGAACTATGGAAATCAGCTCACCTAGCTGGTAGAAAGTTAGAAGAGGAGATTAAGGAAAGAGAAAATGCTAGGAAGGAGCGAGAATCAGAGATCTCAGGACAACGCCCTGTCAGAGCGCCCTCGGCTCTTTCCCCTGAGTTACCATCAAAACAGAAGATAGATGACGATTTACTCCTAGGTCCACCAATTATCTACATGCCACCTCCTTATGCCCCTACACATCCTCTAATACAACACCAAGATTCTCAGAACATAATCGAAGGTATCACCAGGGCCTTGGTACCCAGGGCCTCTGCGCAGGCCGAGCCTCTCGTGCCTGATACCTCATCAAATGAGACACCAGTAAGAACCAAAACAACAGAAAAAGGGCTGGTAAGAATCCCGCGGTTGAGTAAGAGTGAGCGAGCAGGTATTGAGAAAATCGTCAAAACTCTGGTAGACAGGAAAGAAACAGAAGAATATATAACAGATAAATGTAACTCTTACGTGGACAATCACAAGCGACACTTTGTCGTGCATTTTTGCTATTACACCCTTACGGCTTATAAGGAAAAGTACAAGAAAATAGGGCCTGACCGACTCATGACTCTATACAGGAAGGTAGATACAGGAGACGAGAATGACTGTGATGTGGCAGAACTTTTCTCCTATACCCTAGAAGTCTTCCGCCACCTCATAGAACAAGGACGGGTAGTCAAAAACACGACATCGGAAAAGACAGATCCTCCGATGGAGAGACTAGACAATATGATGCCCATAAAGGAATCTGCCCCCTATTGTGTCCCCCCTAGAGGACAGGGAACTCACGATGACATAAATCACCACAACGCCAAAGTGAGTGGTTTATAATTGGGTATATCAGCCTTGACTTTCGGCAAATCCTTGCCGGACTTGCGAAAGAATCCCACCGCGTTTTACACTGAATTAGGTACCGCACTAGGATCGACAATTATGACGCTTGCCGACATCGACTTGCTCTTTGAGCTATGCCTTCCAGCTGATGTATGGAAACAGATCAGGAAAATAGAACACTCCGATCTGTTCGTTCAGACCTGGGAACAACTCGATGTTCTGGACAACAACGAAACCCCGGACAGAAACCTGTAAAAGCCCATTAGTCCTCCCTGACAAGATAGTACAAAAAGTCAAATCCCTGATTCCTTAGAAAAAGATAAATTGGTCCATAGTAACCGCTTCCCGTCAGAAACCCCAAGAAGATGTCTCAGAATACTTCTCCCAATTTGAAACAGCGTTCTCCATTTAGAGTGGACAAGACATGTCCACTGCGACCTGACATCACTACAGAACTATGTTAAGGGTCTGTTAACAGAGGTATCGTAGAAGCTACAGACCAGCGAAAGCAGTTGGGTGGCCTCTAAACCAGCGGCCATCCTCCAGATGGCCCAGTATTATGAACACCAGAAAACCGAAAAAGATAGGGCCACCGAAAATAAAAAGAAGGATTTAAAAGAACGAGTCATGATAGCGCAGTTACAAGGGGTGAACATAGGGAAAGAACAGTACAATGGAGGATGTCAGCAAAGTATCCCTCGAACACCACCACCCAGAAATAATGTTTCCACACCCTACGCTGGACGTCGGGACTTAGGAGAGGATCAGTGCACATTTTGTAGAGGGTACGGACACTGGAAATCCCAATGCCTGATCCTGTTAGGAATGAATACGGAAAAAGGGGCGAGAGAATTGACAAATGGACGAGAGGTAGAGGACGTGGGAGAGGGTACGCAAATGACGCTAGTGAAGAGAGACCCGGTAGAGTAAATGCATTTGACCATCCCCGACAGAATCAGTACCAACAATCTGACTACGACAACATGTACGACTTCGCATAGGACTGCCTAGGGCAAGGGAGGGATCCAGTCAAGCTCTATGTTGACCAGCAAGGCCCTTATGTTACCACAGAGGTCCTGGGCACGAAGTCACCATTTCTGGTAGACGCAGGAGCAACACATAGTGCATTATCTAAGCGACTGATTCCAAGGGTGCCCTTGACTGGCTCACACGTGACATCAATAGGATTTGATGGTACGCCCTCCACTAACCCCGTGTCCAAACCGATCTCCTTTGACCTTAGAGAAAATATCATCAACACAACATTTCTCCTCTCCTCCAATACCCCAGACGCCATTATGGGTCTCGATCTGCTGAAGCATTTTCGAGCGACCATCAGATGCTCGCCTGACGGAGTCCGAGTCATCTTATATGACAACCACCACCACCTAAGACCTCACCCATCCCAACACATGTACTCCATTACTGAAGCAGACGTGTCCCTACTGGACACTTTGCCATCGCAGTTATGGGCCAAGGCTGACTCAGACATAGGACGAATGATGATAGACCCTGTGGATGTGACAATACGAGAGGACGCAACCTTACCGAAAGTATCCCAGTACAAGATATCACCAGAGGGCGAGAAAGCACTGATCGAAATAATACAGTCACTGGTAGAAGCAGGAGTAGTAGAGGAGGTAGTGAGCAATGTCTGTAACAGTCCGATCTTACCGATCATTAAGAGACAAGGAGAGGGAGATGGGAAAGCATACCGCTTCATCATTGACCTACGAGAGATCAACAAAATAGTTGTGCCACAGTACTCTGTAGTCTCTGACATCACCACCCTTCTGACTCTTATCCCGTCCACTGCCACCACGTTCACCTTAATTGACCTTAAGAACGCCTTCTTCTCCATACCCATTCACCAAGACAGCAACTATCTCTTTGGATTTACCCTAAGATCCCGCTCGTATAGATTTTGTCGAGCACCCCAGGGGTACACCGAGAGCCCGAGCATCTACAGCCAGGCGCTCAAAAGACTGTTAGACGAAGTTCAGTTACCAGACGGGGTGGCGTTGATACAGTATGTAGAAGATATCTTTTTAACAGTAGACACCACTCCACTAGCAGTCACCGCCAATCAATCAATCAATCATAGACATTTATAGAGCGCTCTACTTACCCGGAGGGTCTCAAGACGCTGGGGGGGGAGGGGGTGCTGCTACTGCTCGAACAGCCAGGTCTTGAGCTTCTTCCTGAAGGCGAGGTGGTCTTGGGTCAGGCGCATGTCGGGAGGGAGGGAGTTCCAGGTCTTTGCGGCCAGGTAGGAGAAGGACCTTCCTCCTGTCGTCGCTTTCGGATGCGGGGGACGGCGGCGATGGCGTGACTGGCTGATCGGAGGTGACGTTTGGGAGCGTAGCAGTTGATGCGGTTGTTGAGGTAGCTCGGGCCTTGATCGTGCAGGGCTTTGTGTGCGTGGGTGAGGAGACGGAAGGTGATTCTCTTGTTGACCGGGAGCCAGTGCAGGTCTCTCAGGTGTCCGGAGATGTGGCTGTGTCGTGGGACGTCAAGGATGAGTCTGGCTGAGGCGTTCTGGATCCGTTGGAGTCTCTTCTGGAGCTTGGCGGTGGTTCCGGCGTAGAGGGCGTTGCCGTAGTCCAGTCGGCTGGTGACGAGGGCCTGGGTAACCGTCTTCCTGGTCTCGGTGGGGATCCACCGGAAGATCTTACGTAGCATGATGTGCAGGATGTTGAAGCATGACGAGGAGACGGCGTTGACTTGTTTGGTCATGGAGAGGGAGGAGTCCAGGATGAAGCCCAGGTTGCGTGTGTGTTCTGTCGGTTTGGGTGCGGTGCCCAGGGCGGGAGGCCACCAGGAGTCGTCCCAGGCGGAGGGCGAGGTTCCCAGGATGAGGACTTCCGTCTTGTCCGAGTTCAGCTTCAGGCGGCTGGTCGACATCCACTCGGTTACCTCTTTCATCCCTTCGTGCAGGTTGGCTCTGGCGGCGGCGGGGTCGTTGGTCAGGGAGAGGATCAGCTGGGTGTCGTCGGCGTAGGAGATGATGTTCAGGTTGTGTTGGCGTGCGATGGCCGCGAGGGGGCTCATGTAGACGTTGAAGAGGGTTGGGCTCAGCGAGGATCCTTGGGGTACGCCGCAGATGACTTCGGTGGCCTCTGACTTGTACGGTGGTAGGCGGACTCTCTGTGTCCTTCCGTCGAGGAAGGAGATGATCCATTCCAGTGCCTTCTCCTGGATTCCGACGATGTTGAGGCGCTGCGCTAGGGTGCGGTGGCAGACGGTGTCGAAGGCCACGGAGAGGTCTAGGAGGATGAGGGCCGCTGTTTCTCCTTTGTCCATCAGGGCTCGAATGTCATCGGTGGCAGCGATGAGGGCGGTCTCGGTGCTGTGGTTGGCCCGGAAGCCAGACTGTGAGGGGTCGAGGGATCCATTCGTCTCGAGGAAGGCGGCTAGCTGCTTGTTGACGGTCTTCTCGATGACTTTGGCCGGGAACGGGAGCAGCGAGATGGGGCGGTAGTTCTTGAGTTCGGTGGGGTCCGCTGTTGGTTTCTTGAGTAGAGCGCTGAGTTCGGCGTGCTTCCAGCTCTCAGGGAAGGTGGCGGTGGGGAAGGAGGTGTTGATGATATTCCGCAGGTGGGGTGCGATGACAGCGCCGGCCTTGTTGAAGATGTGGTGAGGGCAGGGGTCGGTCGGAGATCCGGAGTGGATGGAGTTCATCATGCGGACGGTGTCTTCGGTGCTGATCGGGGTCCAGGCGCGGAGGGTGGTGGTGGGGAGCGTTGGTTCGGTCGTGACGGTCGTGGCGTTCGTCGGTTGGGTGCTGAAGCTGTTGTGTATGTCCGCGATCTTGTTGTGGAAGTAGGAGGCGAGGGAGTTGCAGAGTTCTTGCGATGGGGTGATGTCGTTGTTTCCGGCGTTGGGGTTGGAGAGCTCTTTCACGATGTTGAAGAGTTCCTTGCTGTTGTGTGCGTTGTTGTCCAGCCGGTCATTGAATGCAGTTTTCTTGGTGGCGCGGATCAGTTGGTGGTGCTTCCGGGTGGCGAGCTTGAGGGTGGTCATGTTGTCTGGTGTTGGCTCCCTTCTCCAGGCTTTCTCGAGGGCTCGGTAGTTCTTCTTAGAGCTCTTCAGTTCGTCGGTGAACCATGGGGCCTTCTTGCTGCCGGGTCTGCTGGGCGGGGTCCTCAGTGGGGCGAGTTCATCCGCGCAGTTGCTGATCCACTTCGTGAGGTTGTCGGCGGCCTGGCTGTGGTTCGCTGAGCTGGCGGGAGGGTGCTGGCTCAAGGAAGCGGCGAGCTGGTCGGCTGTGATCTTGTTCCAGCTTCTACGGGCAACCTGTTGCTGGTGGTGGTGGATCGTCGTTCTTTTGAAGGTGAAGTGTACGCAGCTGTGGTCCGTCCAGTGGAGTCCGGTGGCGTGGGTGAAGGCGATGTCTTTGCTGGATGAGAAGACGGCGTTGAGTGTGTGTCCGGCGCGGTGGGTGGGGGTGGACACCATCTGCTTGAGTCCGAGGTTGGCGAGATTGTCGAGCAGGGTGGAGGTGTTGCGGTCGTTGTTGTTCTCCAGGTGGAAGTTGATGTCCCCCAGGAGGATGTAGTCAGCGGAGCAGAGGGCATGCGGGCTGACGAAGTCGGCGATGTCCTCGCTGAATTGGGTGCGTGGCCCCGGGGGTTGGTAGATCAGGGTGCCTCTGAGGGTGGTCTTCGGGTCGGTGTGGATCTGGAAGTGTAGGTGTTCGGCGGTGGTCAGGATGTCGTCGGTGTTGGTCGTGATGCGGATGGTGTCCCTGTGGATGATGGCGATGCCTCCTCCCATCTGGTTGGCGGTGCGGTCCCTCCGGGTGATCTTGTAGCCCTCTGGGATAGCGATGGCAATGTTGGGCGCTGAAGATGCGTTCATCCAGGTCTCCGTGAGGAAGGCAACGTCAGGGGCTGTGGTGTCAATGAGGTTCCAGAGTTCGATGGCGTGTCTGTGGACGGAGCGGGTGTTGAGCAGGATGCACTTGAGGTGGTCGCTACTGTTGGTCGGCTTGGCAGGTGCTAGTGCGGGGCAGGTCCGGATGCAGGTGAACTTGCAGACGGTGCAGCAGAAGGGTCCATGAGTGCGTCTCGGGGTGGCTCGGTAGCATCCCGGGATTCGGCCGTCGTTGAGTGCGTTGAGGGTGGCGGCGTCGTAGGTCCGGCGGGTCGGCTTGATTCGGCGGGGACCAGGGTTTCTGGCTCTGGGCGCGGTCCAGGCGCGGACGGGCGCAGACGGGCTTACCTTTGGCGCGCCTTCGGCGCACAATCGGCGCTCCCGCTGCGTGTGACCGCTGCGCGTTCGCACGGTCGCCATATATGGCGAAGTGCGAGGGAGGGCGGAGCAGCTGGGAGGCAGGAGCAGGGAGGGTACAGAAGGAAAAAAGGGGCGGGGTTAGCGGCGGTGGCGGGAAGCGGGGAGCGGGGAGGGATGAGACGGGGACGCAAAAACAGGCAAACAGGCTCTGAAGGGAAATACAAGTACAAATGCAATTCTAACAATAATGCAGGGGTACAAGGCACTCTGTCAATTTCCCTCTGAGGCGGAAAGCCGGAGGCACTAGCACGCTGCATTTTCCTCTTTTAAACCTGTCACATTTACTCCCGTGTTGCTTTTTTTAAAATACCAGGAACTTGCATTAATCCACGAAGCTCACCTGAGCTAAAGCGCCACTCTCACGCGCTCTGCCTGCCCTGCCAGACCCTCTACAGACAGCAAGTCCCCGCTGTTAGAGGGGGAATCCCACACCGCCCGCGCGGTCAAAGGCGAAGCCACGCCCCCTGCGAGGCCACGCCCACCAGTCTATTTAAACGCTCTGAAAGCGCAACGAAGCCATCTCTGTCAATTTCCCTCTGAGGCGGAAAGCCGGAGGCACTAGCACGCTGCATTTTCCTCTTTTAAACCTGTCACATTTACTCCCGTGTTGCTTTTTTTTTTTTTTTTAAAATACCAGGAACTTGCATTAATTCACGAAGCTCACCTGAGCTAAAGCGCCACTCTCACGCGCTCTGCCTGCCCTGCCAGACCCTCTACAGACAGCAAGTCCCCGCTGTTAGAGGGGGAATCCCACACCGCCCGCGCGGTCAAAGGCGAAGCCACGCCCCCTGCGAGGCCACGCCCACCAGTCTATTTAAACGCTCTGAAAGCGCAACGAAGCCATCTCTGTCAATTTCCCTCTGAGGCGGAAAGCCGGAGGCACTAGTACGCTGCATTTTCCTTTTTTAAACCTGTCACATTTACTCTCGTGTTGCTTTTTTTAAAATACCAGGAACTTGCATTAATTCACGAAGCTCACCTGAGCTAAAGCGCCACTCTCACGCGCTCTGCCTGCCCTGCCAGACCCTCTACAGACAGCAAGTCCCCGCGGTTAGAGGGGGAATCCCACACCGCCCGCGCGGTCAAAGGCGAAGCCACGCCCCCTGCGAGGCCACGCCCCTAATTACACACTACAAATGTGCCGGCCATTCCAGCGCAGCGGACGAGCGCAGCGGGAGCGCCGTTTGCGCGCCGAAGGCGCGCCTAAGGCAAGCCCGTCTGCGCCCGTCCGCGCACGACCGGGCCTAGGGCCAGCCCCCATGCCGGATCCTACCGCCATTAGGAGACGCTACTCTCGGCGTGATCTCCTTAGCCTCAGACCTTCGAAAAATAACAACTGTCATGACACACATGACCCAAATGTCCCCTTCGTCGGCTGTAACACCTGCAAACCTGGAAACCTACTCCTTCCCAGGTTGGCCGTCCCTCTCCCGGGCCTCAAATTAGCGACACTTAACTGTAGATCGCTCCCCAAACATGCCCTACTCATTAATCACTTAATTGTCGACCACGACCTGGATATACTATTCCTCACCGAAACCTGGATCACTAGCCACTCTAACGCTGACATAGTCGCGGCCCTCCCCCCGGGCTTTCTCATCATGTCCCAACCCCGGCCTGTAGGCCGAGGTGGTGGGATAGCCATCGTCTACCGAGACCACTTCACCTGCCGCTCTACAGAGATCCAGAGTAAAGAGTCGGAGAGCTGTTTGTTTACGCTGACGCTCTCACCGACCTACTCCCTATCAGGCCTTCTGATCTACAGACCCCCTGGTCACTCCGGCCCTTTTTCTTCCGCTTTCTTGGAATCTGTCTCCTCCCTGGCCCACCACACTTCCAACTTCCTGATTACAGGCGACCTGAACATTCATTTCGATGACCCAATCGACACCGGGTCGTCCGATTTAATCAGTGAACTTGGCGCCCTTGGCTTTTCCCTAACTAACGCAGGAGCCACGCATGCGAAAGGTCACCTACTCGACCCTGTACTCTCGAACATCCCTTCCCTCCAGTTCACCAAATCCATCCCGCTCCCGTGGACAGACCACTTCCTTGTTTTGACTCATCTCCCGGGGGCCTTTAAGAAACCCCACAACCCTCCAACCGTCACCAAAGACAGAGCGTGGGCCAGACTTTCAACTGACAACTGGGCCTTGGCGCTCGACGCTTCTACCCCCACTCTGGCAGTCGACTCCACCACGGCGGATACCCAGTTCAGAGACTGGATCTCCTCCGCCCTTGACAGCCTTATCCCCATCAAAAACCGAGAGGTGAAAATCAAAACGAAGGGCCATGCCCCCTGGTACAATGCTGATCTTAGAGCCCTGCGCAAAGTATGTAAAAAGGCTGAGAGAGCTTGGAGGAAAGATTGGCTCCACAGCAACAAGGATACCTATCGCAACGCGGTTAGACAATACAAGACTGCCTTGAAATCAGCTAAATCACTATTCTACGACAACAGAATAAAAACATCGACCAACTCAGCCAAAGAATCTTACCAGATTGTCAAAGAATTATTAAACATCCCAACAGCACCTCCCCCTCATTCCCCTGCCACAGACAGAAGCAAGGATCTAGCTAAATACTTCGACTCTAAAATTCTACGGATACTTGACTCCCTTCCCACCATCAGCCCTCCTATCCTGGCCACAGCGGACGAAAATAATGGCCCACAGTTGAAAACTTTCAGAGCAGTTTCCCTCCCCGAGGTGACGGCCACGCTTGTTAAAATGAAAAGTGGCTCCCCCCTGGACCCAGCACCTGTAAGATTCCTAAAAAAGGTGTCCTCCACCATAGCCCCCATCATCAGGGATCTGATCAACTCTTCCCTAGCCAGTGGAACGGTTCCCCCCAACTGGAAGAACGCAGTCGTAAAGGCTTTGCTCAAAAAGCCCCAACTAAACCCGGACGACATGTCCAATTACAGACCGATCTCACTGCTCCCCTGCGTCAGTAAGATGGCTGAAAAATTAGTCAATGCTCAGATATCCCAATTTCTCGAAACCCACAGCATCCTGCGCCAATCCCAAACTGGGTTTCGACCTGGCCATGGCACGGACACCGCACTCCTCGCTGTCATCGAGGAGGCAAGGTGTATCCTAGACTCAGGGGGTTCAGTGGCAGTGATCCTCCTGGATCTTAGCGCCGCTTTCGATACGGTGGACCACCGTGTCCTATTACACCGCCTGGCCAAGGCAGGAATTGCGGGTACGGCGCGAGCATGGATCGAATCCTTCCTATCCTATCGATCCTTCCAGGTGTGGGACGGCAATTCCCGGTCAGATCCTCTTCCACTGAAGAACGGAGTTCCCCAGGGGTCGTCGCTCAGCCCAACTCTTTTTAATGTTTATATGGCGCCCCTGGAAGACGTAGTGGCCCCCTACGGTATAAAAATAATCAGCTATGCTGACGACACCCAACTTGTCGTATCCCTGTCCCACCTGGATAACCATCCGGACAGTTTGCTCCACTGTCTCCAGGACATTCATACCTGGATGTGTGACTCGGCCTTGAAGCTAAATGGCGCAAAGACCGAGATTATGCTCCTAGGCAATAAACGGATAACCCTGCCGCCTACGTCCTGGCCCGACACCTTCGGTGAAATCCCATCCCCTAAAAATGAAATTAAGACTCTAGGAGTTTGGTTAGAACCGGACCTCACCATGAAAACGCAGGCAACCAAGACAGCAGGCACCTGCTTCGGTCTACTACGGTCCGTTCGTAAAATCCTGCCTCTTCTTCCCCTCCCATCCAGGAAATTACTTGTCCAGGGTCTTGTCTTGGCACGGCTCGATTATAGCAATGCCATCTATCTAGGGGCCCCTGAGTACTCCTTGGCCATACTCCAACGTACTCAGAATGCGGCGGCCAGGCTCATCATGAACCTTTCCCCCAGAGTGTCGGCTAAGCCCGCCCTCAAAGCCCTACACTGGCTCCCTGTTCGCCAGAGAGTAGAATTCAAGGCCCTTTGTACCACCCACAAGCTTATGAATGGAGCTGGCCCTGACGCACTTAAACATATGGTTACCCCATATAAAGCCTCAAGATCCCTTCGCTCCGACGCCGAACATCTTGCCACGGTGCCCAAATTCAGGAAGGCTCGTTCTGGCGGACGCCGCTTCTCGGTAAAAGCCTCCACAGCCTGGAACCTACTCCCCCTCAGCCTACGTTTGGAACCCTCCCACATAGTGTTCCGTAGGAAACTCAAAACATTCTTGTTTCCCAATTAAAACTTTACCTCCCCCCTCTTTGGATAGCGACAGGTGTTATAGCGCGGGGATGCCTACGGGTCACCAGGCGCTTTAGAAATCGCGAAATAAATAAATAAATAAATAAATAAAGGAACCACAAATGCTATGCTAACAAAAATACAGGGGTACAAGGTAGGATAGCCGGTGAGGCGAGCACAGACCACGCCGCTCGATGGTAGGGGGCGTGGTCACGCGGCGGCAGCCAGGGCAGGCGAGGCAGGCAGGCGGGGAGGCACAAGCAGCAGCTGGTGGCCGTGCGGCGCAGGGGTGTCCTAGACTAGGTCCGCCACCATCCAGCTCTTACACTTCCTTGCAGAGAATGGCCACAAAGTTTCCCGAAAAAAATTGCAGTTTTGCAAACCCCAAGTAACATATCTAGGACACCTCTTATCAAAGGAAGGGAGGAAGCTCACGCCTGACAGAATCCAGACTATTCTAGACACTCCCGTCCCCAAGACCCAGAAACAAGTCCGCTCTTTCGTAGGCCTCACCTCATTCTGTCGACAGTGGTTGCCGAACTTCAGTCTCATAGTCAAACCCCTACTTTCCCTATTAGCAAAAGACACTCCATTACCTCTCCCTTGGACCCCCAAATGTCAGACGGCGTTCAAAAATTATGAATGCCCTTTGTTCAGCACCCGTTTTAGGATTCACAAACTACTCCAAGCCATTTTCCCTCTATACACACGAAAGAGAGGGATGTGCCTTATCTGTCCTGACACAATCGATTGGTCCCAAGCAGTGCCCTGCGCTTATTTCTCAGCCACCCTCGACCCAGTAGTCAGAGCGCCACCGGCGTGCTTACGCGCCGTAGCAGCTGCAGCAGTTTTGATCCACCAGAGTGAGGGAATACTACTCTCCAACTCCCTTACAGTGTTAGTACCCCATGCAGTTGACACGCTCCTGAATCAACAATGCTTTATCATTCCTAGGCAATCATGAATGCAACACGGTGTACGAATCAAATGTAGAGTCAGACAACACAATTAAACATTTCCTATATATGGTGACCAATAAACATATAATTACTACTGTCAATGAATAAAAAAGATTAACCTCTTCGCCGCTAATGACAAGGGTAACTCGTCATGGACTTTCCATTGATTTCAATGGAAATTACATAAAAGAAAGAAAATAGCCTTAGCAGTAAAGGGGTTAAAAAAGTAAAAAATACTCGTTTTTATTTATGTGAAAAGTTAAAAAATCCTCACGAAAGGATTCACATACTATCATACATAAATTGTTTTCATAATCAATTGTATTCTTCATCAAATTAACAAAACATTACAATCAGGAATAACACAATACTGTAAAAATTTTTTTATATAAAATGTGGCAAAAATGAAATCTTTTGACGCGCATTTCGGCGTGGGGGTGACGCCTTCTTCAGGAAAGCCACGATTAAAATCTATTTCAGCAAAAGTACATAAAAAACTAATATTAGCATTTAAATGTTACTGTTTGATCTTCATGTCAAATTTTATATAAAACTTAAAATTACTCAATACAGTTAAAAAATAATCTATGTCACAATGCATTTTTTAATAAAACAGCATACAATTATTCTGACTCCCATTAATTAGACAACACTCAAGAAATAAATTGCTATCGACAACACCCGACTGTAACTTGTGCGATACTCCATAGTGTTTCATGTGATTTTATAAACGTTATATTAAAGGGGGGGGTTTAGGGGTGTTTGAATATATATATATAAAAGCTGACACACCTATTAGCGACTAGTATTATGATACAGATTGAACTTATTCGTATTAGTTTTAGAATACCTGTAGGTTTCAAGCAACTCGTATATTGATGATACCGAGTAGCTGTAGTCCGGACATATAAAAAATATAAAATTTCACATGAAGATCAAACAGTAACATTTAAATGCTAATATTAGTTTTTTATGTACTTTTGTTGAAATAGATTTTAATCTTGGCTTTCCTGAAGAAGGCGTCCCCCCCACGCTGAAACACGCGTTGAAAGATTTAATTTTTGCCACATTTTATATAAAAATGTTTTTTTACAGTATTGTGTTATTCCTGATTGTAATGTTCTGTTAATTTGATAAAGAATACAATTGATTATGAAAACAATTTATGTATTATGTTATTCCTGATTGTAATGTTCTGTTAATTTGATAAAGAATACAATTGATTATGAAAACAATTTATGTATGATAGTATGTGAATCCTTTCGTGAGGATTTTTTAACTTTTCACATAAATAAAAATGACTATTTTTGACTTTTTCAATCTTTTTTATTCATTGACAGTAGTAATTATATGTTTATTGGTCACCATATATAGGAAATGTTTAATTGTGTTGTCTGACTATACATTTGATTGGTACACCGTGTTGCATTCATGATTGCCTAGGAATGATAAAGCATTGATGATTTGTTCCCTGTCCTAGGAATCTCCCTATAATTGGTTCAGGGGGTCCTTGATATTTTCATAAAACGCTCCTGAATCAAACCAAAACCTAACATCTGACTAGTGCACAACTGACAGGATACGAGTTGACCCTGCTAGCGCCACACATTACTCTGAAGCGATGCACCACTCTAAATCCAGCTACGTTGTTACCTCTGCCCGAAAACGACCCTAGCGTGACTCCCCTACATGACTGTGTGACCCTCACCGACGAACAGACAAGGCGCAGGGTAGATCTCCGAGACACTGCTTTTCCAGAACCTGACGGGGAACTATGGGTAGATGGCTCATGCATCAAACTCCCAGATGGCACGACCTCAGCTGCATACGCCGTCACCACTGCCCAAACCATAATAGAAACAGCCCGCATTGGCCAACGACCCGCGCAGGCGGCAGAACTGATTGCGATCACCCGAGCATGCATGTTAGCAGCAGGAAAGACAGTAAACTTATACACGGACAGCCAGTACGCTTTCGGGGTGGTTCACCATTTCGGGCTCCTGTGGAGGGAAAGAGGATTCCTGACCTCGCACGGCACACCCATCCTACACGGAGATCTAGTTTCCGCCTTAACTGAAGCAGTTCTCCTCCCCAAGCAGCTAGCAGTAATTAAATGCCAAGCTCATCAGAAAGTGACGGACATTATTGGACAGGGAAATGCACTAGTTCACGTTACGGCCCGAGCCACAGCCGAAGACAGAACTGCAACACGAATGTATGTGACTAGGTCACAAGCTGAGAAATGGACAGATGCTAGGGCCACTATAAGAGACATCCAACTGACAAGTATACCACACGAACTGACTGAATGGGCTCGGGTGGGACTGAAAGACGACGAAGGCTGCTGGAGGACAAAAGACAGAGACAAATGGCTGCTACCTAACGCCTATCTGATCCGAACTGATTGCTAGGTATGGCATAACGGCAAGATAGCAGACTAAGCAAAACGCCTAGTGCAACAATGCATGGTATGCCTACAAAACAACCCAGGGAAAGGGACAGTAGTACCACGGGGAGTGTTTGAAGTCCCTGACCATCCCTTCGAAATCCTCCAAATGGATTACATTCATGGTCTGAAATACATTCTAGTTATTGTGTGCGCCTTAAGCAAATGGGTGGAAGCATACCCCACTCATGACAATACCGCAGCTGCCACTGCAAAGGTATTGCTGAAGGAATTCTTCCCCCTATTACGTCCTTTATAGAATTTTATGGAGCGACAATGGCCCCCATTTCATAGCTGAGGTCATCCAACACATACTGAAGGGACTGGGAGTAAAACAAAAGTTTCATGCCGTTTTCCCCCCCCAGTCAGCGGGCCTGGTAGAAAGGTACAACGCCACGCTGAAATTGAAACTAGCCAAAATAGTCGCCTCCACTGGGCTGAAATGGCCTGATGCCCTTCCACTGGCATTGCTATCCATGCGCTCCACCACAATTAGACATCAATTGACCCCGTATGAGGTTGTTTTCGGCAGGCTGATGAATATTTGGGCGGCCCCAAAACCAACAACCATTAACGATGTCCCGGACATACTCATGTCCGACTATTTGTGTAAACTGATGAGCGAACTAACTGTTATCCACCAACAGGTGCAGCAAGCCATACCAGATGTATCCAGGGGCCCAGGACACAATATCAAACCCGGGGACTTCGTCCTGATTCAGAACTTTATTTGATTAGCTAATAATCAAGTAGATCAGAGGCGATTAATGCCAAAGCAGTGATTGATGACAACTAGAGAAAATCTGCTTTTCTACAGGATAGAATAGCTTGCCACAAGTATTGAGGACAAGAATATTGTGTAGGTCATTTTCTAAGGGTAAGTTTTGCTATATATAATTATACATACATGTACCTTGACAATATATATATTCAAGGTACGTAGATATGGAGTTAAGAAGAGCAAATGTATACTTACCTACCTGCCCTTGCCTACTCAATATTCTTGTCTTCGATCTTTGTGACACAATGGAGCATATTAACAAGAAACAGGGAAAATTAACGCTAAGGGCGCTTAGCGTTAATTTTGTTAACGCCCGCTATCGCTGGATATTATCGCCTGGTTATCACGTTATTAACAACGCTAACCGCCTAGGCAATAAAAAATCCAGCGATAGCAGCATTTTGGGAGGTTATCACTGGTAATGCAGTGATAAAACTACAAGGATAGGGATATCCTTGTTGATAGCCTGTGGTGGATTTAGCCATGTAATCCACCTCCCATTGGATTACATGGCTAAGGGCCCGATGTAGGTAATTCTAAATTACCACTTCTAAAATACCGAATCATACCGATTCGGTATTTAAGAAGTGGTAAATTAGAAGGGGGGAAAGGTAGGTATTTCAGATTTGGTAAATACAGAATCGTTAAGATTCGGTATTTACCGATTCTGTAAATACCGAATCGGTAAAGCCCATTGATTCCTATGGGCATTGCAGCCCATTGGAATCAATGGTCATTACAGAATCGGTATTTCCCGATTCGGTAAATACCGATTTTTGCAAGGGTGCAGGGGGTGTCACTTTGACACCCTCTAGCACCCTGAATTCAGGCACGTGTGCCATGTGGCACACAGACATGCCCTAAGGCACATGTGCATGCACACCTGTATTCGGTATTTTACCACCCAATAGAATTGGGTGGTAAAATACCGATTCTTAAAGCCCTGTGGCACACTGACATGTGCCAGCTACATCTGCATTTACAGAATCGGTATTTTACCGAGTCTGTATTTACCAATTCGGTAATTTCACCGAATCGGTAAATACAGAATCGGTAAAATACTGATTCTGTAAATGCATGCCCTACATCTGGAAACCGTAATACCGGTCGGAAATGGTATTAGGGCACCTACATCGGGCCCCTAGTCTGAAAATTAGCAGACGTAAAAAAGCAGCGTTAACCGTAGTTAGAGCTGCTTTTTTTGTCTCTAACAGGGTTAGCGTGAAGCTTGATAATAGGAGAAATGTCGCTTAACGACATTTCTCCTATTATTTTGCTCTGGAACGCCCACTTTGCATCTTATTAGGGATGCAAAGGGAAGCGTAGTGAAAAAGGGTGCTAACATGCGATTTTGCATGTTAGCACCCTGTTGTTGATAGGGCGATATTTTTATCTCCGCTTCTTTGGAGATAAAGCCCTTGTTAACGTGCTCCAATATTCTGTCCACACGATATTTCTGTTTCAGTTATTCTGTTACTGATCTAATTGATGCATGGTTGGTACACAACGAAAAATGGTTATAAACTCTAGTGTAGTAGTTGGATCTGGGTACCATGTGTTTTTGGCCAAACACAATAAATAACTGTGACCTGAAGGATCTGGCAGAGGTAACGAATGGTATGTTACTGTTGTAAATTGGCCTTCGGGGTAAAAACTGACAGATAAAAACGTTGTCACCAATTTCTATTTTTTCCTACCTACTTTCAATATTTCTTCTATTTTAACGATCCATTTATTTTGCTAAACCAGCAGCAATTTACACAAGTGACAACTTACTAAAATTTAGAAAGTTGTCTAGGTTTCATAAATGTAAAGCATTCCATGGGTTTCACATCTCATTTCACCACAAATTGCAAGTATGTTGATACCACAAAAAACAGGAAAAACGGACGCTGATATGTTAAAATCACAAAAAATAGAAAAATGGACTACAGTTTGAAAAATGCAAAAACCGTGACAAAAATGTTTTTCTTTTACATATGTTTGTTCCTAAAAGCCGGGAAAATGGTAATCTTGACAGCACGAAGCTTTTGTTGGTGCAGTTTCTAGCAAAAACAAAAAACATACTTACGTGCACAGCACTTTTACCATTTGGAAGAGAGGGAATACTGGGAGCAAGAATGGAGTACTATTTTAGACAATTGTTTAAAATGAAATATTTTAGCATGGTAAAATTGAACCCAATGGCCAAAATGTGCAAAAATAATGTATTTTAAACTCATTACAATTTAATGGCAACTCTAAAGAGGTGCATGAAAATCTATTCAAACGAATATGTGAAAGTTGTGGTGAATGGTCTGTCACAAAGCCCATTGGGCCAGGTACATTAGTCAACAAAAGTAATGGAACTTTTTTTTCGAGTGTAGTAGAACTTTATTGTTTGATTATTAAAATCATTACAATAGTAAACATTTATCAAAGATTTTAAAAAAAAACGTGTATCGATATTACTAAAATATTTACACGTAGTGCAAGAGACACCATTTTGTCTTGAAGCTGCATCTTAGCTTTAAAACATTTATTTAGTTTTTTTCTGTTTTTCTCTGGGGATCCACCTAAGGGTGTCCATTTAGTCCATTCGTATCATCACATTGGGTTAAAAAGAAAGATTCATCCATAAATTATTAAAATGACCTGGCCCTCCGTCTTTGTTAGTGAAATGTTAACTTCATCTGATCAGTGCAACTTAATAACGGACAATTAGAAAACGGTGGGGACCATGGTTGGCCCTTCTGATTTAACATCTGCTAAGGACATGTGCCATGACCCTAGTCGTTAAGGATGAGTGGTTGGTACCGCTAATGGCGTGAGTCCATTAATATAGTGAAGGCCCTACATGTGATGATTTAAATGTTCTTCAAGCGCACGGGGGCAGGAGGTGATCCATGTGAAAAAAGGCCAATGTCGGCTGATATTTGGTGTAGCAAAGGGCTTAGACCGCCCTTACAATTGACTATTATTTACTTGCTTGCGCTCTCTGGTTATAAATGTTCTTACTGCTCGTGTCATGAACTTAGTGAACCAAATATTGAGCAGTGAATTGTCCGGATTCATTGAAGCAATGACAGCTTGTCGGCACGTGCGGATGCCAAGTTTATTCCATTCACTCTTTAACAAGATTTTTCGGTCGTCAAGTAGTGTGGGGCAGAGACATGCCACATGCTCAATCGTTTCCTTGCTACTCCCGCAACCCCTGCACATTATATTATTGTTTGCGCTTTGCCATCTCGGCAGGTGGTACAGGAACGGCCATTCGCCCATTCTGAGGGGCATGAATCTTTTTTTCCATTGCACAGAATAAGTACATGACAGATATGGGGCCATAATCCCTGGCTGGAACCGTGATACAATTGACCAGGCATGCTTACGGGCCAATTGGGCTCTGTCTGAATGGCAGGACCAAAGGTGGACGTTCCTTTTAATGTGGATTTTCAGTGCTTGCTGCGGTGGATTCGAGCTCCAGATTTCTTCTTAAATACCACTGCTTACAGTATTTGGACTTCGGTGTCGAGTTTTTGAGTATCAAGGACTTTTTGACAAAGTGATGTGAATGGTAAATGACAACTGATGAATACTGGAATAGATTATTTAAAACTAAGAGATCATTTTAGCAAATAGTGTTTCATGTGTGGGGAAAATGCATTGTTAATGGTGCCATTGAAAGCATTTTTGGCCTGAAGGATGATGGCAAAATAGGTTGGTTTAACCATCACTTCAGTAGATGCTTTGAGCTCTTCTCTTAGAGATCAAATACAAAGAGATGAGTATATTTCATGGGCACGTTTTAATTGTGGGCAATCAGCCATCACCACACCCCTTTAGGTGCCCTCTGTGTGCATGCATACAAGTTCCTGCACATTGCACAGCATGGACGTTTCAGTCCATGCCGTGCAGGAACCTTGTGAGGTGTTCCCATTGAGGCCCCTTTATCACCATGCCTTTGAAAGTGCACCGCAGCGGGAACCACCACGTCGCCTGCCAACAAGACTACAGAACACTTGTAATCGTACGGCAGTGATTGTTGGTGGTGCAGGGGCGCGGTGGTTGCAGATTGCCTGTCCCGGCACCATCAAAACTCATATTCTTGCCCTAAATGAGCCATTCAGTCTCAACATGACCAGACCTCGCGGAGGCCTGCCTGAGCAAACTCGGAGGAAAAGGCCCATCGGCAAGGGGGCTGAGCGGCAGATGCGTACCCGGGCCCCTGGGGGCCCCGGCGGGCGGGCCCGGGTCCTGCCTTCCCCTGATTCAGAATCGCCAGACCACATGGAGGTCTGACTGACCCTCTCCCTAGTAATCCAGAGGAAAATTACCCTCTTTTCTTGTAATCCGTGCACTCGAGGTGACAGAGGGGACGCAAGGCGCGAAAGTACCCCACCTCCTGGAGCCCTCGCTGGGATCCGGGAGGCAAATGGCACCTCATCGGGACTTCCAGGGAAGTTCGGCCATCTGGTCGCCCCATTGGAAAGCATTGCGGGCGACCAGATGGCCGAGGCGATCCGGGAGACCAGATGGCCGAGGGGATCCGGGAGACCAGATGGCCGAGGGGGTCCGGGAGACCAGATGGCCGAGGGGATCTGGGCGACCAGATGGCCGGGTACGAAAGGGATGCCATCTGGCCACCCTGTGCCCTAATGGAGGAGAGCGCGGGCACCCGGGGCATGGAGGACCGGAGGCCCAGGGCCCCAGCCGTGGAGGCTGCCAGGGGCCGGCGGGCCCTCGGACCCCGGGCCCGCTTACACCGTGACAAGCGGGGGAGGCCTGGGAAGGGAACAACGGACCCCGGTCCTGGGCCCTGGGTGGAGCGGCAGGCCGGGGGACAGGGCCCAGGGCCGGAGCGCCCGACCTGGGGTCCTGCCCGGGCCCCCTGGATCCAGCCGGGGCTCCCAAGCCCGGAGGTGCAGGGCGAGGGTGAGGCTCCCCGGGCACCACGGAACCCCGCCCCGGGCCCTTGGCAGTGCGGCAGGCCGGGGGACAGGGCCCAGGGCCGGAGCACCCCACCTGGGGCCCCGACCGGGCCCCTGGACCCAGCTGGGGCTCCCAGGTCCCAAGGCGCCTGCCGGACCCCGTCCTGGGCAACCTGCCCCGCGGCAGGACCCAGGTGGGCAGGCCGCCCACCTGGATGGGGCTCCGGAACCCAGCCAAGCAGGGGTAGGCTCCCCGGGCACCACGGAACCCCGTCCCGGGCCTTTGGCAGTTCCGGCTGCCAGCTGAGGACCGCTAGGCCGAGAGAGGGTCCCAGAGTACCTTGTCCCTAGTAATCCGGGGGGAGGCTACCCCGCTTTCTGGGAACAAGTGCGCACCGCGAGGCTCCGGGGACTCTAGGTGCAAACCTGCCCGACCTCCTGGAGCCCCGTCTGGGATCCGGGAGGCGAATGGCACCACATCGGGACTTCCAGGGAAGCCCGGCCATCTGGTCGCCCCCGATAGGAAAGCATTGCGTGCGACCAGATGGCCGAGGGGAGAGGGGCAACCAGATGGCCGGGACCGAAAGGAGACCCCGGCTGCTGGGCCTCAGGCACATGTGGGGATGCTGGAGCTCTTGGGCCCGGACACCTGGGGGAGGACTGCCCGGGACCCATGGAGCCCGTCTGGTCCCCGGCAGGGGACCGCCAGCCCTGGTAGGGTATCCGGGCATACCCGTGCCTCTAGTAATCCAGAGGAAAATTACCCCCCTTTCTTGTAACCCGTGCACATGAGGTGACAGAGGGGACCAAGGGCACAAACGTGCCCGACCTCCTGGAGCCCTGGATGGGACCAGCAACCTTCATGCAACCCTCCGTCTCTCTGAAGCCTGTCATGGGAAGGAGCCCACCCACCTGGGCGAGAGGGCTCACTGGAGGGGTGTGGAGAGGTGCGCCGGTCACGTGGGCACCGGCAGGCCCCGCCGTCTGCCACGGGAGGGAGAGGCTGGCCAAGCAGTCCATCCCTAAACGACCAAGAGTGTCCAATCGATCAGAGTACAGCCGGGGCATCCCCTGGCAGGCTGCCCTGCGCACGGGGAATAGCGGGTGCTGGCTAGGCATCCCCTGCCTGCCCGTTCACCCAGGGGAAGCAGGCTCGGAGAAAAAGGCCCATCGGGTAGGGGCCTGAGAGGCAGGGGTGTTCCCGGGCCCCTGGGGGCCCCGGAGGGCAGGCCCCGGGATGCCTTCCCCCTCTCAGCATGACCAGACCTCATGAAAGTCTGCCTGATCAAACTCTGAGAAAAACGACCATCGAACTCGGAGTAAAACGACCATCGGCAAGGGGCTGAGAGGCAGAAGCGTCCCGGGCCCTTGGGGGCCCCTGGCAGGCGGGCCCCGGGACACCTTCCCGCTCTCAGCATGGCCCGACCTCACGGAGGTATGCCTGATCACACTCGGAGGAAAAATGACCTTCAGCAAGGGGCTGAGAGGCAGGAGCATCCCCGGGCCCCTGGGGGCCCCCGGCAGGCGGGCCCCGGAATGCCTTCCTCCTCTCAGCATGGCCGGACCTCATGGAAGTCTGCCTGATCAAACTCGGAGAAAAACAACCTTCGAACTCGGAGAAAAACGACCATCGGCAAGGGGTTGAGAGGCAGAAGAGTCCCCGGGCCCCTGGGGGCCCCTGGCGGGCGGGCCCCCGGATGCCTTCCCCCTCTCAGCATGACCAGACCTCATGGAAGTCTGCCATATCAAACTCTGAGAAAAACGACCATCAAACTCGGAGAAAAACGACCATCGGCAAGGGGTCAAGAGGCAGAAGCGTACCCGGGCCCCTGGGGGCCCCTGGCGGTCAGGCACCGGGATGCCTTCCCCCTCTCAGCATGGCCTGACCTCACAGAGGTATGCCTGATCAAACTCGGAAAAATGACCATCGGCAAGGGGCTGAGAGGCAGGAGCGTCCCCGGGCCCCTGGGGGCCCCTGGCGGGCGGGACCCGGGACGCCTTTCCCCTCTCAGCATGGCCAGACCTCTCGGAGGTATGCCTGATCAAACTCTGAGAAAAACGACCATCGGCAAGGGGCTGAGAGGCAGGAGCGTCCCTGGGCCCCTGGGGGCCCCTGGCAGGCAGGCCCCGGGATGCCTTCCCCTCTCAGCATGGCCAGACCTCATGGAAGTCTGCCTAATCAAACTCGGAGAAAAACAACCATCGAACTGGGAGAAAAACGACCATCGGCAAGGGGCCGAGAGGCAGAAGCGCCCCCGGGCCCCTGGGGGCCCCTGGCGGGCGGGCCCCAGGACGCCTTCCCCCTCTCAGCATGGCCAGACCTCACGGAGGTTAGCCTGATCAAACTCGGAGAAAAAGGACCATCGGCAAGGGGCTGAGAGGCAGGAGCGTCCCCAGTCCCCTGGGGGCCCCTGGCGGTCGAGCCCCGGGATGTCTTCCTCCTCTCAGCATGGCCAGACCTCATGGAAGTCTGCCTGATCAAACTCGGAGAAAAACGACCATCGAACTCGGAGAAAAACGACCATCGGCAAGGGCCCAAGAGGTAGAAGCGCCCCCGGGCCCCTGGGGGCCCCTGGTGGGCGGGCCCCGGGACGCCTTCCCCCTCTCAGCATGGCCAGACCTCACAGAGGTTAGCCTGATCAAACTCGGAGAAAAAGGACCATCAGCAAGGGGCTGAGAGGCAGGAGCGTACCCGGGCCCCTGGGGGCCCCTGGGGGCCCCTGGCGGTCGGGCCCCGGGATGCCTTCCTCCTCTCAGCATGGCCAGACCTCATGGAAGTCTGCCTGATCAAACTCAGAGAAAAACGACCATCGAACTCGGAGAAAAACGACCATCGGAAAAGGGGCCGAGAGGCAGAAACGTCCCCGGGCCCCTGGGGGCCCCTGGCGAGCGGGCCCCGGGACGCCTTCCCCCTCTCAGCATGGCCGGACCTCACGGAGGTCTGTGCCTGATCAAACTCTGAGAAAAAGGACCATCGGCAAGGGGCTGAGAGGCAGGAGCGTCCCCGGGCCCCTGGGGGCCCCTGGCAGGCGGGCCCCGGGACACCATCCCCCTCAAACTCGGAGAAAAAGGACCATCGGCAAGGGGCTGAGAGGCAGGAGTGTCCCCAGGAGACTGGGGCCCCCGGCGGGCAGGCCCCAAGGCTGCCTTCCCCTGATTCAGAATCTCTGGAGGTCTGACTGACCCTCTCCCTAGTAATCCGGAGGAACATTACCCCCCTTTCTTTTAATCCGTGCACCCGAGGGGACATAGGAGACCCAAGGCACGAACGAGCCCAACCTCCTGGAGCTCTGGCAGGGATCCGGGAGGCGAATGGCACCTCATCGGGACTTCCAGGGAAGTTCGGTCATCTGGTCAACCGCAATGCTTTCCTATGGGCCGAGGAGATCCAACGACCAGATGGCCGGGCACGAAAGAGGAGCCGTCTGGACACCCTGTGCCCCAACGAAGGAGTCAGCGGGCTCCGCGGCATGGCCGACCGGAGGCCCAGAGCCCCAGCTGGGCCCCAGCCATGGAGGCTCCCAGGGGGCCCCGGGCACTTAGACAAGCAAGGGAGGCCTGCCCGGGCACAACGGAACCCCGACCCGGGCCCTTGGCAGTGCAGCAGGCCGGGGGACAGGGCCAAGGGCCCGAGCACCCGACTCGGGGCCCGCCGTGGCCCCTGGATCCAGCCGGGGCTCCCAGGCCTGGAGGCGCAGGGGAAGCCTTCCCCGGGCCTGCCGGACACCGTCCCGGGCACAGTGCCACGCGGTAGGACCCAGGACAGAGCCCCGGGTGGGGAGGCCACAGTCCCCGGGCCCTCAGGGGCCCCGGACGGAGCTCCTGAACCCGGTCAAGCACGGGGAGGCTCCCCGGGCACCACGGAACCCCGTCCCGGGCTTTTGGCAGTGCGTCAGGCCGGGGGACAGGGCCAAGGGCCCTAGCACCCGACCCGGGGCCCGGCGGGGCCACTGGACCCAGCCGTGGCTCCCAGGGAACGGAGGCGCAGGGGAAGCCTTCCCCAGGCCCTCTGCACCCCGTCCCAGGCACTCTGCCATGCGGCAGTCCCAGGGACGGACCCAGGTCTGGGGCGGCATCCTGGCCCGCCTAGCTGCCGGCTGATGACCGCTAGGCCGATAAGGGTCCCAAAGGACCTTGTCCCTAGTAATCCGGAGGAAGGCTACCCCTCTTTCTGGGAACAAGTGCGCACCGCAAGGCTCGGGGGACCCTAGGCGCGAACGTGCCCGACCTCCTGGAGCCCTGGTTGGGATCTGGGAGGCGAATGGCACCTCATCGGGACTTCCAGGGAAACCCGTCCATCTGGTCTCCCCATAGGAAAGCATTGGGCGCGACCAGATGGCCGAGGCGGGAGGGGCGACCAGATGGCCGGGACCGGAATGCCACCAGTCTGCCTGCCCCGAGCCTCCGCGGGAGGGTTCCCGTCTGCCCTTCCAGGGCTCTGGGGCTGCAGGGCTCCAGGGCTGCAGGGCTCCCGGGCTGCAGGGCTCCAGGGCTGCAGGGCTCCAGGGCTCCAGGGCTCCGGGGCTCCGGGGCTTGGAGCTGCAGGACTCCAGGGCTCGGGGGCTCCAGGGCTCGGGGCTCCAGGGTTCCAGGGCTCCAGGGCTCCAGGGTTCCAGGGCTCCAGGGCTCCAGGGCTCCAGGGCTCCAGGACTCCAGGGCTCCAGAACTCCAGGGCTCCAGGGCTCGGGGGCTCGGGGCTACAGGGCTCCAGGGCTCCAGGGTTCCAGGGCTCCAGGGCTCCAGGGCTCCAGGGCTCCAGGACTCCAGGGCTCCAGGACTCCAGGGCTCCAGGGCTCGGGGGCTGCAGGGCTGCGGGGCTAAGGGGTTGCAGGGCCCAGGACCCATGGAGCCCTTCCCGGGTACTTTCCCACGCCGCGGGTCGGAGGAGGGAGCCCCGGACGCCTGGGAGGTGTTGCCCCGGAACACAGCCCATCTGGTCCCCGGCAGGGAACCACCAGCCCGGGAGGGGTCACAGAGTACCTTGTCCCTAGTAATCCGGAGGAAGGCTACCCCTCTTTCTGGGAACAAGTGCGCACCGCACGGCTCATGGGACTCTAGGCGCCAACGTGCCCGACCTCCTGGAGCCCTGGCTGGGATCCGGGAGGTGAATGGCACCTCATCGGGACTTCCAGGGGAGCCCGGCCATCTGGTCGCCCCCTAGGAAAGCATGGCAGGAGACCAGATGGCCGAGGGGAGAGGGGCGACCAGATGGCCGGGACCAAAATGATGCCAATCTGCCTGCCCCGAGCCTCCGCGGGAGGGCTCCAGGGCTCCAGGGCTCCGGGGCTCTCGGGGGCTGCAGTACTCCAGGGCTCCAGGGCTCCAGGGAACCAGGGAACCAGGGCTCCAGGGCTCCAGGGCTCCAGGACTCCAGGGCCCGGGGGCTGCAGGGCTCCAGGACTCCAGGGCTCGGGGGCTGCAGGGCTGCGGGGCTCCGGGGTTGCAGGGCCCAGGACCCATGGAGCCCTTCCCGGGTACTTTCCCACGCCGCGGGCAGGAGGAGGGAGCCCCAGACGCCTAGGAGGTGTTGCCCGGGAACACAGCCCATCTGGTCCCCGGCAGGGAACCGCCCTCCTGGGAGTGTGTCCGGGCATACCCTTGCCCCTAGTAATCCAGAGGAAAATTACCCCCCTTTCTTGTAATCCGTGCACTCAAGTTGACAGCGGGGACCCAGGGTGCAAACCTGCCCTACCTCCTTGAGCCCTGCCTGGGATCCGGGAGGCGAATGGCACCTCATCGGAACTTCCAGGGAAGTCCGGCCATCTGGTCACCCTATAGGAAAGCATTGGTCGCGACCAGATGGCCGAGGCGAGAGGGGCGACCAGATGGCCGGGACCGAAATGACGCAAATCTGCCGGCCCGAGCCTCTGGGGGAGGGCTCCAGCCTGCCCTTGCAGGGCTCCGGGCATGCAGGGCTCGGGGGCTCGGGGGCTCGGGGGCTCCGGGACTGCAGGGCTCCGGGGCTGCAGGGCTGCAGGGCTCCGGGGCTCCGGGGCTCCGGGGCTCCAGGGCTCGGGGACTGCAGGGCTCGGGCTGCAGGGCTCCGGGGCTGCAGGGCTCCCGGGCTCCAACCAGGCCGGGGAGATCAAGGAGTCTGCCCAGGCACGAGGGACCCCTGTCCAGGGCACATGGACCCCCAGGACGCGCCCCCGTTTTCCAAATTATTTTTTCCAAAATTTTGCGTACTGTGCGTAGTGGCACTACGCCCAGCCCTAACCCTAAAAGCCCCTGTTTCTTCTGTTGCCTTGTCTGTTGCTGCCTGAAAAAACATATATTTAGGGGATTGGATTCTGATGGTGCACAAAAAGCATGACTGCTTCATATGCCTTTTTCTGGGTGAAAATTGTTTGGCAACCAATTAGAGGATGTGCTTCGCAAAGCTTTTAAGAATCAGCAGCATGCTCAGCTCTTTGGAATTCAACCAAAACTGGAACTTTGTTGTAAAACCATTAGAAAGAGACATCAGAGGGGTTGTCAGTTCCAGTTACTCAATCACTGCCAGTTCAAGCTGCTATGTACAACCACTCTTGCATTCTCTACATGAAACCCCTGTTGATTGCACAGAAATATACAGGAATATGACCCTAATTGGTAGATTTTATCAAATTTCTTACAAATCAGTATCATGATCATGTCCACATTTACAGTTTATTACTAAAGACCCCATTATGATGCCTGACGGATGAGGGTCCGACCGCATTGTGTCAGAAACGGGTCCACCCGACAAGTTGTCAGCAGTCCCACTTCCCAAATTAGGATGCAACCGCCTTCACGGTGGTCAAAAAGTGTATCTTTCCTATTGCGGCTTGTGCAGCGGGCTATAGCACAAGCCGCAATAGTAAATATACACTTTTTAAACATTCATACAGTGATCCGCCCTCCTCCCCGATGGGCTAATTGAGTCTGTCGGAGGCAAAGTGGATTCCCCCCGCAGGCATCGGTCGGACCGCCCATATCACGGCAATCAGTCCGATGCCTCAGATGTCGGGTGGAACGACACCGACGAGCTGTTGGATGGCCTTCCACCCAACATCGAAATGGAGCCCATAGTTACAATCTCATTGTTAGTCTGATTATGCTATTGTACCACACAAAAGAAAATAAAAAAGTGATGGGTGGACTGCTTGAAATAATCTCAAACATTGGCAATTACTCTGGCGCACAATCCATGCATTGTCTTTTGTCAGCCATGCTATCTTAGACAGGTAATCAGTTATATGCAAATGTGCTCCAATATAAACAATACTTTCCGAATTGTTAGGCCTGGACACCTCTGGATAGCACCAGTTTCAGTCTATCTGGGTCTCATCAGTAGGGTGCAGCTTGAGTCCTGTTAAGCAGTTAGCAGAGGTCTCATGTCTTTGCACACCCATCTCACTGAAAAAAACAAAGGTTACAGAGACGTTATAGTTAGGAAATGGAATGAAAAATCCTTTAAAATAACCCAAGGTTACAGTGATGTTATAGTTAGACTCAGGTTTCACTCATACAAAACCAGTGAAATTCTGCAGTTATAGTTACCTTAGCTAACTATAACTCGCACCCCCACCTTGCACTGCTTATGACCTCACATATTACATCACCTATGACATGGTCAGTGACATCACTGATGACATCTCAAATGACATCACTGATGACATCATCCAGTGACTGTGAGTGTTTTAAAAAAAAGTTTGAGTGTTAAATATATATACCAAGGTGTATTGGTGAATCCGCGGGTGTATGAGTGCCTTTTTGGATGATTCAGTGGGTGCGTGACTGAGTGTATAAGTTAGTGATTAGGTGTCTCGGTGAATATATGGGAGAGTCACTGGTTGTGTAAATGTTTGTATCAGTCTGTCAGTTGGTGTCTAAGTGGCTGTAGGGGTTTGTGAGTGGGTACGTGAGCGGCTGTATGGGTAATTGATTGGTCGTCTGAGTACCTGTATGGGTGTCTGAGTCAACAACATCTCCTGTTATTTATTTTATTTATTTATTTATTTGTTAGATTAATATTGCGCATGGCTGCCCCAGCGACGGGGCGTCCAAGCGCAGACCAGCAACTCCCAGACAAGAAACCATGGCAAACAGCATTAAGCCGGAAAGAGCCAGGTTTTAATGGCCTTCCGGAACGCAAGATGGTTTTGAATTACTGTGATGGACCCAGGGAGAGAGTTCCACAGTTGCGCAGCTAGGCAGTGGAAGGAACGGCCACCAGCTCTGGCTCTCCAAACTCGCGGGGTGCATGCCAGTGCTAAGGTGGCAGATCTTAAAGGACGGTGGGTGCGTAGGACTGCAGCAGTCCTCTCAAACCAGCGGGTGCCTGCGGTGATAGGTTCTTATGCGCCAAGCAAAGCATCTTAAATTGAATACTCTTTGCTATTGGCAGCCAGTGAAGCCTCTGCAGGACATGGGAGACCGAGCAGGTGTATGGGAGGGCCAACAGCATGCGGGCAGCAACGTTCTGTGCCCTCTGCAAACACTTATCGCTAGCCTTGTTTGCGCCTAGATATAGGCAGTTCCCGTAATCCAATCTTGACAAAATGGTCGTCTGGAGGATGAGTTGGCAGACTTTCGGGGGGAAAACTCCAACAGCGGTTTCAAGCCCCTCAGAGCACCAAAACACATTCCGGCCACAGCTTTAGATTGGGTGTCAAATGTTAGTTCACTGTCGAACCAGATGCCAAGATTTTTCACTGTCTCCTTAGGCAAAGGAGCAGGTTTCAACTGGTCGGGCCAGTAACTCTCAGACCACATCCCCCGATCTTTCCCAAACAGCAGGATCTCAGACTTGCCAGCGTTCAACTGCAAGCAGTTCGCTGCCATCCAGTCCGCAATCACAGCAAGATCCTCCTTAAACTTCAGCAGGTTTGTGACGTTTTTTTTGGAGAAGGCCATTACCAACTGGGTGTCATCAGCGTAAGATACCAGTGCCAAGCCCCTATCCCTCGCCAACGGAGCCAAAGGCTCGACGTAGATGTTGAACAATAAGGGACTTAACACTGACTCCTGCGGTACAACCTGGCGCAAAGCAAACTCCTGTGACTGGAAAGGTGAAACATGGACTTGTAAGGACCTTTCTTCCAAAAAGGACCGAAGCCACTCCAAGACCAGGTCTCTAATGCCAATTTCCTGTAGGCGTTGCAAGAGAGTTACATGGGAGACAGTGTCGAAAGCGGCACTTAGGTCCAACAGGACCAAGGCCGCTGAGTCTCCAACATCCAGGTTTGCCCGTATGGTCTCCGTGACCACCAATAACGCAGACTCAGTGCTGTGCCGGGCCCTGAAGCCATGTTGGGATGAGTCAAAGATGTCATTCTGCTCCACAAACCTGGAGAGTGTGGCATTCACATGAGATTCAGTCACCTTAGCCAGGAAAGGCAGTTAGGAAATTGGATGGTAATTGGCTGGCTCGGCCGGGTTCAACGAGGGTTTTTTAAGCAAAGGAATAACCTTGGCATGTTTCCAAGCCCTGGGGACAGACGCTGAGGTCAAGGAAAGGTTGACCAGATTGAAGTTTAGCGGAACAAGAAACGAATGGAATTGGCGGGTGTGGGCAGGCGTCAGTGGGTCGGCTGGCGAACCGGATTTGATCTTAGAGCAGAGAACCTCAAACTCAGACTCAGTCAGTGGCGGGAAAAAGGTCAAGGTATTAGTCTCCATTGATCCCAGAATCCCTGAGTCCTCCCCCGCCTGAGGCGGGTTGGGGGTGGGTAACCCCTGGTAGATCTTATCAACTTTGTTCATAAAGTGTTACCTCCAGTAAGTCCCACACAGTGCGATTGCTGAGAGGGCATCAGAGGCCACTCCTCCTATCTTCACCACTCTGCAAACGTGCCTCCTGGCACACTGAAGGTTGGGGATGAAGTCTTCTTGGCCCCAGAAAATTGTGGTCCTTTGAATCCTATAAAGATGAATAAAACATTTACTTGAACTAGCTGATTTCAATCGTATATGCTAAATATTACAAAATCTACATTTTTAATGCAAACATTCAGTAATGTAATAAGCATTTTGTAAAATTTCATTTCTATTTGTCTCAAGTTATTAATGGATATTTGTTCATAAATGAGCAAAAGCAAACACGTCAGTGAATAATATCTTTGCGCTTCTCTGCTGTGGGTGGCAGTAGGAATGTATCTCAGGAAAATTAATATTTCTTAGTCTATTTTGTTCGCTCTGTTTCTTATTGAAGGTACACTTGAAAATGCTTTTGAGCTGTGTTTTTCAATGTTATGTAGAAGGAAGCTAGCTTTCTTCTTTGTTCTTTAAAATATTGCATCTACTTATTTAATGAGTTTCTCATGATTCACAGCTTCTAACAGAGCCCTGTTGCTGGGAAAGTGGCCCTCATCATGGATTCGTCTGAAGTTATCAAGGAGTTGTTGATTTAGGAGAAGTATTCTGATTAACACATGTTTAAGAGGAAAACTAGTTAATCCTCAACTTGTACAAGCGTTGCTGAATTCTCTAAACCACATATTGAATTAATGTATTGCTATCAATGGAATACTAGATGCATATTGTATGAAAATGGGTTATTAGTTTGGGAGGATGTGAGTCGTACCCAGGTTTTGTGCCCCAGAATCTTGTGGCTATGGCACAGATAAGCCAGGGTTAATTCTACCATTTTTCCATCGATGTATCTGTCTTAGGAAAATAGCAACATGAAGCAGTCAAAAAATTAAAACACAACTCAATAAAAATACCATAATACATTATTTTTAAATGAAGAAAAGGTTATTAAGAAAAATGACATCAAAACCACTAAAATTCAATAATGGTGACCAGCGATTTTTTTTTTAAAGTTTTGGGTAAAAAAAAAAAGAAAAAGTAAATCACAAATCAAAAATGTTCATGTTTGACTGCCACCAAGGTGCAATTTCAGACCAATCACGATGGAGCGTAGAGGAATACACCAAGCAAGTCTTCCCGGTTAAAACTTTTAACTAACAAATCATTTTTTTATGAATGCTGAAATCCTATCGCAGGGCAAGGATGAAGGCTATACCTGGCAAAATCCCTTCAATGGTTAGCTGCTGGACGAGGTCCTGTCGTAGTCACTATTATTTTTCCAGGATGAGCTCTGGCAAGGAGAATTCAACTTCGATCTACCAAAGCCCTTCTGCTGCAAGCTCCAGCTGACGCTACTGTGGTCTTGAAAGTTCAAAGTTTTCTTAGTCCTAACTTTTCCGATTTTCTGGAGGTGGTTCCTCTTAGCCACTTCTAAAATTCCCAGACCCCATGAATAGCACCCAGGGCCCAGGACCTACTCCAGCAGAAGCCACCAGCAAGGTCCAGTCCTGTTCCTCTGGTCGCTACAGGAAAAACATCTTGCAGTTTATGTCCCTGTAGCCACATAAGAGGTCAACAAGCTGGCCCTTTGGAGACTTCTTAGAAGATACAGACAGCAGGTCCAGCCCTCTTCCGTTCGGCTGGAGATCTATAAAGTGTTCTGAGGAGCTAGGGATAAGGTGATACTTTTGTTAAATTCACTAGCCAATGGGTGGGAGTGAATCGTTGACACTCCATGACCAATAGGCAATATACAATATACAATAAAGCTTTATTCGATTCTTTAAAAGAAAACCATAAAAGCACATAAAATCATACAGCATAATTAACTGTTCAAAATTTTAAAAAGACATATAAAAATACAATCTAAAAATCAGTACATGAATATTCATCTATGTCTTTCACACATCATAGGTCTGGATAACTCATATTAAAATAGCTTTCTGCATTTTATAAAGTTTTTTTTTTTAAACACAGCTATTCAGGTGGTGAAATGTTCGTTCTCTAGTAGTTGCATAACCAATAACGCAGGCCGCCATTGTCTAAGGACAAGTGTTCTTAAAATCGGCAAAATCCACCTCCTCCTCTGAACAGAATAACATTTGCAAAATAAAAGAACGTGCAGTGTCGACTGTTGGGACACATCATCATCACATGGGCATTTACTCATAAATCAGGCCCAATCGTTCATGTAGGGGAAGCTGGTCAGTCTGTGAACGATGCCTAGTCTAAAACAGGTTGACACAAATCTGTCACAACCACCAAAAGTGTTTCTCAGATAGAGCTGAATACTGTATGTAGTCAGTGTTAGCTGATGGGCCTGTACTGTTGGTTTTACCATCTCTATAGAGGATCTACTTGTCTCCAAAAATGACAGGCATCTTCTTTTGAGGTCTTTCCTCATGACTGAACTCATGGTGTTAGGATCGTTATAACATTCAGGATGCCCAAGATTAGTCATGACATTTTTTATATAGTTTAACCACTGTATATTCAGGGCCCCTTGTAGTTTGCGACTGTCATTTAAAATTTTCCGATTAAGGGTGTTTTTTTCAGTAGTCCATATCCTATGCCACAGTAATACAGGTTGCATTTTTATTATGTCTGATATACGCGGCATTCCTAGGTCGACGTGACAAATGTGAGTGGATGTACTGATTGAGACTACCAGCAGGAATCTGAAAAAGGTGTTCTCAACTAGCTGTAGAGGCTGTGAATCTACATAGCTCCAAATACCAGCGCCGTATATAGCCGCTGGGACACACTTTGCCTGATAGATTTGCAGTAATTCTACGGGTCGAAGTCTATCCAGTTTTCTGAAAAGGTTGCTTAAAGCGATGGTCGCTTTCATGAACAATAGTTTCCTGGCATGGACTGCCTGGATGCAAGCCCCCTAATGGTCGAAAATAATCCCTAGGAGGGAAAAGGTTAAAGTAAATTCAACACATTTTCCATTAATGTATATGTCTCTACATTTATTACTACCTGCCCCACATTTCATTATAAAAGTTTTTGAGGTGTTTACTGTGAGGCCCAAATTGTGCATAAACGTGGTGAAACCTGACCCGACGGCGTTTGCGACATCAGTACAGCGTCATCCACATACATTAGGGCAGCTATGGGGCGTTTATCAATTTGTGGCAAATCCTGGCACTCGCTCGCCAATACCTGTCCCAGATTGTTTATATATAATGTAAATAGGAAGGGTGCCAAGACACAGCCTTGTCTCACCACTCTACGAACGTTGAATTGCACTGTACACTCTCAACCAACCCCGTAACAAACCCTTTCCTTTACGTCATGGTAGAGTTGCCTCAAAAAATTTATGAGCGGGGCTTCCACCCCCAAACCCTTCAGCATCTTCCATAATTTGCCATGAATGATGCAGTCAGAGGCTGCAGTTAAGTCTACAAATGCCAGTTATAGACTGCCTTATTTAGTCTTGGTGTATTTACCCAAGAGGATGTTTAAATTTAAATCTCGCTCCACAGTGCCCAGACCCTTTCGAAAGCCAAATTGTAGATCGGACACAATACAGTTATCTTCGGCCCAATCCTGTAATCTGGTTAGTATAACTCGATCCACACCCTTGACCAGAGAGTCTAGCAATGATATAGATTGGTAACATGCTGGGTTCTGGCGGTTGCCTTTCCTAAAGATGAGGACCAATATCGATTCTGACCAAGTAGATATAAAACTAGTGTAGCAACACACTGCAATCACTTGTGTTAAAAGCGGACCCCATAGTGGCAGATTAGATTTATAAAGGTCTACAGGTATTCCATCAGGTCCAGGCGTTTCCATCCTATACTTGTCGTTATGGCGCAGTTAACCATATCTAGGTCAAAGTAAATATCAATTTGTTGTCTAATGGGGGCAACTCGTCAAGTTCTAGCCGGCCTGTTTCCCTAGTTTCCTCCTATAATGTGTTATTGTACAGGCTAGAATAAGGATCCACCCATTGGTCTTTGGAGATGGCTATCTTAAGAGACGTGATGTCTCGGTTGATCAAAAAGGGTGCATTTACTGCCTTCCAAAAAGCCCTGTTATCTCTGTTTACAGAGGCTGCATGTTATGCAGACCAGGCATCTTCTCTTAGTCACATATTCAAAAAGGAGCTTTAGAGGGAAGAGAAACACAGGTAGCCCTCCACTCAACAATCAATCAAAACACAAAAATCTGGTTTCAAAGGCACCTCTTTTGAGGCTATATAATTTTAAAACGTAGGCGAGGATCTACAGACTGTAGATTTTTAAAATGATATAGCCTGAGAAGAGGTGCCTTTGAAACCAGGTCTTTGTGTTTTGATTTATTCTCTTAGTCAACATTTACGTTCTTTAAGGGCTCACCTATACTCCCTTCTGGCTTCTTTAATTTCTTCTCTATCTCTGTAGGATTTATGTAAAACAAGTTTTAGTTTGGTATAGGCCTTGGTACATTTTGTGTCAAACCACCCTTGCTTCCTAAAATGCTATTTTTTATTTCCCACAAATAGAGCCTTTTTTATGTGTCCAGATATCTGTGACAAGTTTTTTAAGATTTCATCTTTGGAAGTTGTCTCGTCAAGACAGGCGAGAAAGGCAGCTTCGCATTTAGCAGTTATTTTTCTTAAAATTCATTTGGGTCCACATTCTCCCAATGTAGCGTGTATCCATTCAACCTGTTCAAGGCTATGTTTTCAACAATATGGGGTGATATACCCCTAGTTTTTATCACTTTCCTGAACACTGTAAAGGTTACACTCAAAGGAAAATGATCGCTCAAGACATTCGTATGAGTGGAAAAATACCTAAGTCTGGATGAGTGTCTACTTGACATGAGGAAATATTCAATGGTTGAGTACATCCCTCTCCCATTAAATGTAGGACTAATGGGGATTGGTGGGGAACATAGGTCATTGATAAACCCTAAGTCAGACAAAAATATAATTTCATTTAAATTGTCCCCATGGGTTGTAAGTGGGAAATGTGAGAAACTGTTATTCTCGTCAAACATAATTCCACAAACATCCCTTTCAGTGTATTGACACAGTACAGAATTAAAATCCCCTACCCAGATAGCAAGTACATCTTTTACATTATTGTTCTGTATAAGGTTTAGATCGTGACCTATTTTTATTAGTACCCCCACAATGAGATCGGGTGGTGCAATATTATAGAAGTTTAGCAGTGCGATACAGTACAATTTACTTATACTTTGGTCTACCACGTACCAATGGTACGGCCTCAGTGTGAAAGGTTTTATAACAGTTAATGTGTATGGCATCCTCTACCCATGTTTCCTGTAGACATAGTATATCGAAGTTCCCAACAAATTCTAACCATAATAGGTTGCTTATCTGAGTTTGTATACCAGCAAAATTCCAGAATAATAAGTGACACAGATCTTTGTGTGTGTTACTAATGATGTTCGCTGTTCTAGCCTGGGCAGGTGAAGCTCTAATAACTGATGACTGTACCTGGGGGTAAACCTTTATCATGGATAACCCTTGAGCCACTTGGAGGGGGTAACAACATCTCAGCAGGTAGATAGTGAAGATCTAAGTGAGAAATCTGGGTTATCACCTCGGGTACAGGATATTTCTGAATCCTGAGTGTGCAAGTTAATATCTAATGAAATAAAATGACTATTTTCCTTTACCTGTGCTACACAAATATCTGACGTAGGTAGTCAGTCAACCTCCTCTAAGGTAGGGAGACTATCAAATCGGTTACTAATAGGTATGTTAAATAAATGGTGGAGGTTAGTTTTAGATTCCCGGCTAGTAGGTCTGTTATTATTGACCTTTATTGGCTGGTAAAAACATCTCAAGGGAGCTAGGTTGATGCCCTGAGTTGAAATAAAATGATTTCCTGCTCTCCTCAAAATGCTTTGAATTAACAGTGGGGTTCTAAAGGTTAATACCTTGCAATCCCCATATAGGTTTTTGCGGTCTCTGCCTATCCAACTCACTCTTCTAGCCATCTTAAACTCAGCGAAGAGTGCCTCAGTTAATCGCATTTTTGTGCCCAACCAGAACAAAGATTTGTTTCTTAGACTAGCCCAAGAGTCAGAAACCGGGGCCGGCAATCTGGGGACATTGGCCAAGAATTCTGTATAAAGGGGTGACAGCTGGTGGTAAATCCAGGTATATCAGTGTTTAGCAGTAGGGGGTGTATTTAGACGGTTGAAACTTGAATCAGCTGATGTATAGGCCAGCAAATGTTTGCCATTTCCCATGGGGGCTATATTATTATCACGTAAAGATAAGTCTTGTACTGACCTTATAGGTACTATTGAGGGTACAGTTTGCGGTTTTGGATCTAGAGGTGCGTGGTCCTCGTTACAATATATCCCTAGGGGTAGTGTGTCTTTAGAGATGTCTGCTTGTCTAGGTCGAGTGTGTGCCAACCCACAACTCTCTGTCTGTACTGTGGCAGCATTTTTGAGTAAATCGATATTATGTACGTGAGTCGGCGATTTATCCAAGCCTCTATTTAGGGTCTCGTCAATATCGCCTACTGTAATTGTTAGTTTGATTAGTGACTCTCTCAGGAAAATAGTTAAGTTGTCTATTTTAGCCGTTAGCTTACTAAGATCATTCTGTAGGCTAAGGGGGTGGTTTATTGCTAGAGGTCTTTCCCTCAGGCCTGCCGCCAGTGTTGTTGATGTTTTACCCCGTTTGACCTACTTTTTGCGCTTTTTAGAGGGTGCCAGCTTAAATTCTCCTTGTGTATCCTCAGTTATGTTAGTAAGTGTTTCTGGGTTTCTGGGGCGCTTCAGGGGCGGTTGGGAATCACTCTCCTGATTGCTGTCTAAAATGTGGTCAGACACATTTTGTATACAGCCTTTTGGGAGTGACTGGTCCTTAGGGGCCTCAAATAAGTGAGTATGTTCATCCTTGCCTACAGTTAGACCATTACTTGGAGCCACAGCTGCCCCTGTATTTTCCAGATCAGAGACTGTTCTAGAGAGATAATCTGATCGATTTCCCCCATTGCCCCCGTTAGGTAATTCATCAAAGTCAAACGTAAGCCCCGCAGGATTTGACTGTGTCTTTCTTTGGTTATTTGGCGCTTTTCTTTTACCCATGTTGCAGGTCAATCGCTATATAGAGTAAGAGGCTCCCTGCAAATTTGCTACAAATCCAATATGATAATTGACATCCAAACTTCTGATGTCTCGTATTCAGCCAGGTGAGGTATAGGGGCCCTCTGTGTCCGGCTTCCGTGGGGGGTCAGGTCTTCCCCTGTGGGTATGGGTACGTGTAATCTCCCACAACAGTTCTATCAGTACTTATTAACCAATGTCACGTGCAATATCCCTCCACAAGCCAACCACAGTAATTCAATAAGGTCCGTCCGAGTTGAGGTACGAATCGAGGTCACAATTAGAAGGAAAATAGGCAAGCTGCCAAAGAGGACTCACCCTGACTGACGTAACTGAGTACTCTGTTGCACTTTGATAGGCTAAAACGGGCCCGTCTTGGCCCGGACCCAGCCCGTGCGCATCCCGCACTGCTGGAGCCCGAGGCACCGCAGGGAACATGACACTGGCGCCTCCTGGCACGTTGGTAGGTGGGGAATGTAGTCGCCAGTAAGGCTGGTGGTATGGTGCGACAAAGGTGAGATTCAGTTGCGGGCCCTGCCTCCAAAAAAGGTGTGCACTCTCAAAAGAAGGAACTCCCTTTAAATCTAAGTAACTTGGAAATCCAGAGAAGTGTATGTATACGACGTAAAGTCAAAGACCCTTCACATAATTAACTACTTGATCATCCATTCAATGGTTGAATTGTGTTTGCATTGAAGTCATGCCTGAGTCATCACATATGTTCATGCAAATATCTTGGGTATCTCATAATTCAGATGCATTTCGGTCATGGTCCTTCATCGGGGGAAACATTATCCAAGTATGTTCAACAAAGACACGTAGAACCAATGTCTCTTAGATAGCGTGTATTGTGGACGCTAAGAACTCGTATTTTGAAGATGAAGGGTTAAATTAAATGGTGGACTAACACAGAAATGTCTGGAGTAAAGAAAGGCCACAAAGTGGAAATTTGCACAATGAATTCATGGTGAATTGAACATCACTGTGCCATCATTTTCTGCCCGCTGTCCACTCCTATGAATGCATGCAATAGGCAAGACGTACCCAACAGCAAATCTCTTGCAGCATATTTGGTTTGCCTCACTACAAACCATCCCACAGTCTACCATTTTCAGTAAAATCCAACTCTACAAGATATTTCTTCTTATAGAAAGAGGGATTGTGTGGTGTATCGAGGGAGGTGTCTAATGTAATGAGCAGCACTCTCCCCCTCAGTCACCCCAAACTAGTTTTTAGGGCGAGTTCCCTCCACCACTGTAACTAAAGCTAGGTGGCTAAAGTTTGTTCTGGAATCAAAGTCTCCAGACTTCCCTTAGCTCTAAACTATAAAAACACAGCCCCTTCTCCTGCCCATTGTAAGTTAGTGAAGTCCCTGGACACTCCTAAACTGCCATATTTGTATTAAGCTGGATCACCCTCCTCCTCAGAGCCATCTTGTAAGGCCCAAGCCATTGTCTCTACTCTGAGAGCAGTATTTTATGCTTCATCAAAGCAGCACTGATAGGACAGTTGCATGCAGGCCAATGCTAATTACCCTGCAGGGGCTGCAGACAGGGAAAGTATAATTTTCATAAAATTACTTTTCCTGATCCGTGGAGTTGAAATCCACCAAATTCTACTACCGGCAACGAAAAGGCAGTGACACATCAGTAAAGAGAAAGGAGACCATACCACCTTCAAGAAAGTACCACTCCCTCCTGAAAGACACAAAGAAGAACGTCCGAGCAGACTACTAAGAAGCCAGCACAAACTGCAGCAAGGAAATCTTCACCATCGTGAAGGAGTTCTCCAACCCCGCAGCCTTCAAGAATGACATGACCCCCTCCCAAGAACTTTGTGACACCCTGTAAAACTTCTTCCACAACAACATCTCAGTCATCTACGAAAACTTTAAACCCCAATCCCCTGTCGCTGACAGCATCAGCCTGCTCACACTCACAAACACAAACCCCGAACACTTGTTCACCCATTAGGACCCTCTCACAACCCAATCCATAAGCTCTACCATGAGCTTAATGCACTCAGGAGCACCCACAGACCCCTGTACCCCCCACATCTTCCACCTTGGGAGCAAGACAATGTGCGACAAACTCAAGAAAGTCCTGAACACCTGGCTTCCCTACCTGAGGACTGGAAACACAGTGAAGTGAGGCCTTGTCTGATGAAACCATCTGCCAACCAGCAGAACTGAAGAACTACTGGCTCATCTACCTGCTAGCTTTTCCAGTGCAATTTCTCAAGAAAGTAATCAACCAGCAACTCACAGAACACCTGGAAATCACCAACCTTCTGGAACCCTCCTAATCCATATTCCGGGCTAACCACAGCACTGAGACAGCCCTGGTCGCAGCCACCAAAGACATCAGGGCCATCCCGGACTACAGAAAAATGGCAGCATTCATCAGCCTGGACCTGTCAGTCACCGTCACCACCGTCTCGCATCACATGTTGATCAACAGACTCCACCACATCAGACTCCAATGAGACGTCCTCAAATGGATCACCTGATACCTCACCGGAAGAACTCAGAATATCTGTCTCCCACCGTTCACCTCAGAAACCAAGATGAACATCTGCGGTGTACCCCAAGGATCATCCCTCAGCTTCACCTTCTTCAACACGTACATCCAGTGGTCGAAGTGGGGAAAAAAGAGTAGGGGAACTGTGGGCGGAGGATCAGGGGGAGGGAATAACCAAAGGATTGGGTCAGTGGACGGAGTCAGAAATGTGGCTAAAAAGAGCAAAACATACCAATTTTTATTATTTATGGTATTGCACTGATCAGTTACAGCTTATAACATTATTTAATGCAACCAATAGATACACGTTTATTTGAGGTTTTCTATATGAGTTATTGACATTAAAATACATCTACAATGTGGGATATTTTTTCAATCACAGAATGTCCCAAATACGCTTAAAATTGGAAGCATAAGCCATTTGTCTTCGAGCCATGCAGTTTCTTTCATCAGCACTTCTCCTCCGTTTCTCAAACCATTTCAGGACATCAAATTTGGGTTTAAATTCTATGACAGGAGACCCCACATTTTAGGGAGCACTGTTGATTACATCATTCTGTGCCCCATGGTCAATGCAAAATTGTATTCCTAAATTTTTAAGTGCTTTACGCAACATCTCATGAAGCCAGCATTAGATGCCTCTTAGTTTCCCTTTATTGCATCTAGACATAGCACTCAAAAGTGAAAATATACACCTAAAACAACCCAGACATGTTGGTTTTACAGATGCTTTGAGCAGTATCACATGATTGAGATACAACTATTATGTTAGTAGTTTGTGAAATTGCTGCTCAAGGTAGTTAGCAATGAGAATTGCAAATGTATCAACTCTGGAATTATTAGTGCAGGAAGCTGGCTCTGTATATACTATACCAAAGTAAGGTATGGTGTACACAGAGTTCAATGGATTCCCAAAGGCTTACAAAGGTAAAAGTAGATAATACCTTACTCTCTATTTGTGGTAGTATGGGCGAGCAGTAATGCTTTATCAGAGGGTAGTGGTGGGCATTTATTTTACACACTCAAGCAAGAAATTATAGCACACACTCAAAGAATGAACTCAGACCAATTGTTTGTATAAAAACACTAATTTTATTATATTTTATTCTTAGAACCAAGCAGGACTTGGTAATGGTAAGTAAAATTGTACTTTCACAGACAGGTTGATAAGAATAATCAATTTGAATGAATTTGACTTTGTTACAGGTTGGTACACTGCTTAAAAACAGCTGTACTTTTGGATTACTGTGTGATTACTTTTTTGGTCACTTTTTCTACTCAGTGTGTTATGCCTAGATATCACACGGGGACATTTCCTGGACGAAGGTAAGTAAAACACTTTTACATTTAAAATACAGTTACTTAAGTTTCCATACAAACACAACTCAACACAGACCTTTTTCAGAGGAAAACAGTCCATGCAGTCTTATGGAGGAAAATGTGGTTATCGGTTTGCAGCTAATTAATCGGTCTTGAGGGTTGAGTTTTAGGGATTAGAACAAGGAATCCCCCAGGGTCAAGAATGAACTCAAAAAGCACCCTCAGCGGCACAAGGGCAGCCGGGTGCAGAGTGCTGACGCCCAATGTTAGCCTAGGGGCTAGGGGGGCCTTCGGTTGGTGGCTGCTAACAGGCCAAGCTCCAAGGGTTAAGGTCAGGGCAAAGGGCGTCCCAGGTCAGAACTAAGTCCACAACACGAGCTGCAGAGTGCTTAGGAGAGGTCAGGAGCCCATTGCAATCCTATGATGATTGCCTGGTTTGTTTTTGAGCTGGAGGCTCGGTCCAAGAAGTCTTTCGGGAGGAACCAACAGCTGGGCAGGTAATTTTGAGGGCTCTGAGACGTAGGTCCACCTCAGGTCCTCTTCACCAGGGTGCAGGGGCGGCCGGATGCAGGGGTGCCTTTTGAGGTCGGATTTAAGCTTACCGTTTGAGGGGTCCCTGTACAGAGGCTGCAGGCAATGTCAGGGAGTCCTAGAGGGGTCAACCCACAGTGGACTTGCATTCTGGAGCGCTGGGGGACCTCACTGGGATTGGTGGGCCACTTGGACTTGGGCCGTAGGCGACGGATTGAGTAGTGGTCCAGGAATCGGGTTTATTTGTCTTCAGCAGGTTCAGAGTCTTTATTTGGAGATTCTTTGAACAGAGTTGCTGTTCACAGGATATCCTTTGTTAAAGGCAGTCAGTCCTCCCAGGGGTTCTGGAGGTCGCTGGCTGCAGGACAAGATGACTTCTGGTACAGGACCTCTCGAAGCTGCAGACGGGCTGGTAGGGCTGGGGCCAAGTCAGTTCTTCTCTCCTGTCTCCTCTGCTGTGCCTCTTCTTTCGTCCTTCTTCTTTGTAGGTTGCAGGAATCTCCCTTCTGGGTCCAGGGTAGCCCCCAAATCACAGTATTTAGGGGGCATTTTAGGGGTCTCAGATTAATGACCAATGGGCTATTGACCTTAGGGTGACCGCACCCTTGGTGTTCTCACCCCACGTGGGGGAGTGGGCACACTCCCTAACCCTGATTGGAGATTCCCTGCCATCTGCAAGATGGCGGGCACTGAATAAGGAGCTTCACCTTGCCTACCCCACCTGAGGGGTGGGGTTGGCAGAGGTGGGCACACCTCTTAGGCTGTCCTAATTTTGCCCGCCTATCTTCCCGCCAAGAAGGAGGTGAGAAAGGAGGCCTGCTCCTGATAGCAGGAGAGGCTGGGGGTGGTGTTGCAAATCTGGCAAGGCCTTTGAAGCTCCCCTGCCACATATGGCTCTTCCTGACCTGGGGGAGGTGTGAACACCTCCACCCAGGAATGGCTTTGTTTCTGGCCTCAGAGAGCGAAGGCTCCCACCCAGGGGTCCAGAAACTTGTCTCGTGGTAGCAGGCTGGTGTCTACCAGTCAGGGAACCCACCAGAGGCTGGTTGTTTTTCAGGTGGCATCTCTAAGATGCCCTCTGGCTGCAATGTAGAATACATCCCACACTGGGATCAGTGTACCTTTCTGCACAAAATTAATCCTGAGAGGCTTTTTTCTCTTTCTACGTGCGCTGCACATACAGAAAGAGGAACACATTCGGAGAAAGTGTTGCTGGGCAGGCCCCTTCTCACAGATACACAGGGGAAGGGGGAGGAGGTCACACAACTGCAGAGGCCTTTCTTAATGAGCACCACACAGGGTGGTCGTAATATTTTTTCAAGTTTGGACCATTCCTGCCAACCTGGGCTTCAAACTTAAAATAAAGAAGTAGGTGAACAGACTTTGGTAAATTTAAAAAAGTAGGGGCACGCTGTGCCATTCTGATCACACCGACTTCGACCACTGCATACATCACCCCCCCCCCCGGCCAACACCATCAGATCGCATGGACTCAACATCATCTCCCACAACAACGACCCCTAGCTTATCCTCTCACTGTCAGAAGACCCTTCCACAACCAGAGCCAACTTCCACAGCCGTATGATGAACGTCGCTGACTGGCTCAACTCAGACAAGACAGAAGTTCTCATCTTTAGGAACAACACATTGCTAAGGAACGACACATAGTGGCCTGCTGAACTTCGCCCATACCCGCCCTGAAAGACCATGCAACCTAGGCATCATTGTGGACAGCTAGCTATCAATGAATATACAAGGAAACGCAGTCTCATCTGCCTGCTTCAACACCCTACGCATCCTCTGCAAGGTCTTCAGGTGGCTCCTAGTAAACACCAGAAGGACTGTCACACAGGCCCTCATCACCAGCATGCTAGACTGCGGGAACACACTTAACGTAGGAATTACAGCATGCCTCCTGAAGAAACTACAGACAATGTAAAACTCAGCTGCAAAACTCATCCTTGGCCTTCCCAGATGGATGCACATCACAGCGTACCTCAAGAAGCTACACTGACTCCCAATGCAGAAGAGATGCCAGTTCAAGATGCTGACCCACGCATACAAAGCTCTGCACAATGAAGGACCAGCATACTTCAACAGACAGATGAGCTTCCATCAACCGACCAGACACCTACAATCCGCCTCCCTCTTCATCGCAGACAACCCCCAGATCCACCTAAGCAACAGCGGAGGACTCTCCTCCTCACACTTGGCAGTCAACGCTTGATACGACCTTCCCATGCATTTCAGGACCGCCCCATCGCTCTGGGAATTCAGGAAAGGACTCAAGACCTGGCTGTTCAAATGAACAGATCACCACAAAGCAGCTAGCAACTCCAGTGCCTAGAGTCCGTCACAGGTGATTTGCCACACTTTAACTTCACAATTGAAGTGAATTTAATAAATAATGAATATAATTATTAAACTGTCTCTGTAGCTTACTTAAAACCAAATAAGCAGATTTAACAAAGTAACTATATTTGAGCTTTTTATTCACAGAACCAGCTACAGCTCTAACAACGAGAACAGCTTTTGAAGGCCAGCTACTGTAAGAGCATGCAAACAATAAATTCTTACATGTTCCACTTTTAAACACCAGGCACCCTACCTTGTCGGCCACAAGGTCTACTTCGGGGTGACTTACTTAATACTTATTTTTTTTTTCATGAAGGCAGGACGCACACCTCTTCTTCCAATGTTTATTAAACTTTAATTTTGATGCATTTTATCCTTTTTTAATCCTTGGGTGCGTGCAATTTGCTGTAGTGCTATGCCCTAAGCACAGGGGTACTAACTTCATCAGAGGTGGGACTGTTCTCCAGTCCCCAGAAATGCACAGCTAAACGCCACTTTTGGCTGTACCTGTATGCGAACATTATTTTTTACTTATTCCACATTTATCCATTGTATCCCAAATTATTTATCATCAATATTCCAATCGAAAGCGGCGAAAGCGGCGGAGAGGTCGAGTAGAATGAGGGCCGCTGTTTCTCCGTTATCCAGTAGTGTTCGGATGTCGTCTGTTGCTGCAATGAGGGCGGTTTTGGTGCTGTGTTTGGCTCGAAATCCGGATTGAGAAGGATCGAGGGAGTTGTTGGATTCAAGGAAGGCGGCGAGCTGGCTGTTGACAGCTTTCTCAATGACTTTGGCGGGGAAAGGGAGGAGGGATATGGGTAGGTCGTTTTTAAGTTCAGAGGGGTCTGCTGTGGGTTTCTTCAAGAGGGCGCTGAGTTGGGCGTGTTTCCAGCTTTCTGGGAAGGTGGCAGAGTTGAACAAGCAGTTGATGACATCACGGAGATGGGGTGCGATGATGGAGTCAGCTTTGTTGAAGATGTGGTGGGGGCAGGGGTCGGTTGGCGAGCCAGAGTGGATTGAGTTCATTAGGCGGATGGTGTCTTCAGTGGTGATTGGGTTCCAGGCGCTGAGGTTGTTAGTTGGCGGTGTAGGGTGGAGAGGGTTGATCGCTGGGAGTGTTCTCAAAGCTGTTGCGAATGTCGGCTATTTTGTTGTAGAAGAAGGAGGATAACGCATCGCAGAGGTCTTGGGAGGGAGTGATGTCGTTAGATGCTGCTGTGGGGTTGGTGAATTCTTTGACGATGTTGAAAAGTTCCTTGTTGTTGTGGGTGTTGTTGTCGAGACGATCCTTGAGTGCTGATTTCTTGGTGGATCGAATCAGTTGGTGGTGTTTGCGGGTGGCTGCCTTGAGGGTGGCCATGTTGTCGGTGCTTGGATTTTTTAAGCTCATCATTGAACCAGGGAGCATTTTTGCTGCCTGATTTGATCTGGTGCTTTTTCAGGGGTGCTAATTCGTCAGCACTGTGGGTGAGCCATTGCTTGAGATTGGTGGCCGCTTCTGACTGTCCCTGAACTTCTGTCTGTACTTTTCTGGGGTCAAACCAAACTTTCTGATTAGAACCTTCTTCTTGGGGAATACCTCATCCTGTCACTCCCTTTTAGGGCCAGTAGAGTGTCCCTCCTCTCACCAGGGGTATGCATCCACAGACTAGCTCCCCAAGCCTCCTCAGGGACCTTTTAAAACTATAGAGCAATTTCATAGGCCTCAAACCATCTGCCTGTGTCGTCTACCACCACAAAGTCAGACACCTGATCCTTGTGTATGTGGACCCTTCTGTCAGACGGCACTGAAGAAATACTTTCACCATCTTGGCTGGACTCAGCATCTGTTTTGGATGTTCAGTTCTTTTATGCTCAGCTCCTGAGCCAACATAATTTTCTTCTCCTCCATGAACAATCTCTTTTTCTTTTCCTCCTCCACTATGGCTAGCCTTCTCTTCTATAAGACTCTCTCTTTATCCAATTGGAGCTTAGCTAGCTCTAATGTTAACTCTCTCTCTTCACTGCTGTCCGCCAACTCATCTGGGGACCGGCCTCTAGATTAAACACTGCTCCTTGGCCTGGGAGGAACCACTGCTCCTTGCAAGGTATTGACCTCCTGGCCCACAGCAATCCTAGATTCTCCACTGAATCCTGGCCCAGATCCTCATCATCCTCTTGCTCCTCATCCTTCCCCTCTGTGGTCTCATGTGCTGCATCCCTAGCTTCTATCAAGGCCCTCAGCCCCTTTTGCAGCTCCACCTTTTTGGTGAAGCCTTTGGTAGAAACCTTAAACCCTTTGCAAAAATCCTTGATCTGGGTCACAGCATACTTCTCCAGCTTAGTCATCTCATAATCCATGTTTACAGGTGCAGCTGCAGCAATGGGACCTCCAATCAGTGAAATGATTTTAGGACAAGCAGAAAAATGCCAATGGGAGATCAGAGACAATTGAATTGAATTGGATGGCAGTGTTCACCAAATTACAGTGCAGCACTGCACAAACATTCGTCCTCTGCCTACCACTGATCACCAATGTTAGAAATGTGGTCTCTAGTTGGCAGAGGTTTGCACCCTGTCCAAATAGGGAACACAATCCTAGAACACAATCCTAGTGAGGTTAAGTCAGATACACAACCTAAATTAACCTGTGCTCACCCTGCGGCAGATTGGCACAAAGCAGTTATGCTTAACTTAAGAAGCAATGTGTAAAGTATTTCTGCAACACTTAACTTACAGTACCACAGTGAAAAAAACACAAAAATACTTCACGCTAGTTTAGAAAAATAAAGAATATTTTTAGAAGTAAAACAAGACCAAAATGACAATCATCTAATAATTAGAAATTGAGATACAATTTCTTTAAATATTAAACTGCAATACAGTGCTTAAAAGTAGAAAGCCTGGGCATCTGGCCACTTTTGACCGGGGAAATCCTAAAGTTCAGGCCAATCGCGATGGAGTGCGGGTTAGATACAGGAACTATGCAGGCCCCGCTGAAAACAGTACCTTTCCATTGGAAGTGACGACGACGAAAAGAAAGTTGCTTCAGTTCTGAGTTAAGTAGTCGGGAGATGCGTTGCTCGAAAACCCTTTGAGGTGAAGGCAATGTGTTGTCATCACGCAACAGAGTGTGGAGCTGTGGAGAGTGTGTCCCTGAAACTTAAGAACAGGAGGCAACCCACTCAAACCCTTGGAGTCACTTAAGTTCTTTAAAGATGTTGAGATGTAGGTACAGTTCTTCTCACTCCAAGGCAAGAGGCAGCAGTTCAGCAGAGTGGCAGACCCCAACCCCACACAACCACCCCCTTACCGGTAGCACAGAAGTCCTTCTTCCTGGCAGAATGTCCTCAGGTCCAGAAGTGTACTGAAGTCATGGTTTCAGAGGTCCAGTACTTATACCCAGTTATGCGTTTGAAATTGGGGGGACTTAAGGAGAGACCTTTGAAGTTCACAAGTTCCCTGCCCTGGCTCCAGACCCACTACAGAGAGGTATGCAGCTCTTTCTGTGATGCATGTCACCTGGTTTAAATTTAGAACACTTATTTCATTTGACCGCGTTTAATTGGAGCACTTATCTGGGACGGTAAAGTAGTGACGTTTCTTTAGTGCAGGTATTTTATAGTTTATACGTTGGCACATTTAAGCTCACTCATGTAGTGAGATTTAATAAAACACAAGGTGTGGGTGCATGCACAAGAGTTTTATGTATATTTATTGCATGTGTTTGGCTGTAAGTTTTTGGCACAGAGTACATTTGTTTTTCAATTGCTAGAAACTTGAAAGCACTATTTTGAATAAATTTGTTTTGAACAAATTAGTTTGGATGCTTTTTATTATGTTTGTTTATTATTAGCACAGGAATATGGTTGTACATTTATTTGACTTATTGATTGAATGTCATGCAAATTACATTACAAGACACATGTTTATTTTTAAGTTTGTGACTTTGTGACAATAACCTTTCCCAACATTGCTCTGGAGAAACTCACAACCAAGGAGCGACCTTGGATGCCATCGTTGCTCAACAAGACACAATTACAATCGACAACATCCTCCCAGTGCACTGGTCGGATCACCACATTATCCTATTCCATATTAACCAAAGAGTCCTATCCCTGCCTCCTGTGCAGGATCCCCCCAAGTGGTCGAAAAATGTCTCCCAGATTCCCCTGGAAATCATGGAAGAGAGGATAAAGTTGTTCCTTCCTAATGACAAAAATCTATCCACAACCGATCTTACCTCACTTTATAACATCAATATGCTTAGCCTCCTCGACCATCTAGCACCAGTGAAACAAAGAAAGAACCGAACCATTCCGTCCAGATCTTGGTTCGACTCAGACACTAATGAAGAAAGGAGACAATTAAGAGCTGCAGAAAGACAATGGAAAAGTGTGCCCACTATCTCCCACCGAGACGAACTGAGATCCATCCGGAAGAAGTACAACAACCATATTAAGGACAAGAAATCCATGTATTTCAGATCTGCTCTCGACAACGCAAAAAACAGACCCAAGGAGCTCTTCAGTATTATTAAACAGCAAAATTACAAACCGGATTCCTCGCTTGGAGAGGCCTCCAAAGAAAGTTGCGACAACTTCGCTAACTTCTTCAATGACAAGGTCTCCAAGATTGAGCGCTGTCTGGTCATCAACTGCTCTCCCCGACCCCATAGCAGCATGGGGGGGTGCTTGGTTGGGCTCCACCACCAAATACTGAAACATGGTCACTATTCCAGCCCATTCTATAAGAGGAAACAGTCAAACTTATCTCCACCGCGAAACCTTCATCTCATACCCTTGACCCCCTGCCTGCTCTTCTAACCAAAAAACTGAAACTCTCCCTAGCCCCACTTTGGTGCAGGATCATTAACAGCTCCTTAAAAACCGGAAGCGTCCCAGATTGCCTGAAAGTGGGACAAGTCACCCCATTGCTAAAGAAACTAGGCCTTGATACAAATGACTTAAATAACTTCAGACCCGTCTCCAATCTTCCTCTCCTTTCCTACAACTAACACAGCACTTGAACAATACCAACCTCCTTGACTCAAATCAGTCAGGTTTCAGGAAAGGGTGTAGCACGGAAACTGCAATCCTTCACATAATTGATGACATACACAAATCACTGGACCAAGACCTATGCTGCCTCCTCATCCTCCTCGACCTATCTGCAGCATTCGACACAGTTGACCACTCTCTTCTCCTCAAAGCCCTCGTAGAAAGGGCTGGACTAGATGATGTGGTCCTCAATTGGTTTTCTTCTTTCCTGCATAATCGCTCTCAAAGAATCAAAATAAGAAGCTTTGAATCCGACCTTCATCCAGTCAATAGAGGAGTTACACAAGGTTCAGTGCTCTCCCCTCAACTCTTCAACATCTACATGGAACCCCTCTCCACCCTACTCAGGAAAGCTAGCATCCCCTTCCACCTCTACGCAGACGATACTCAAATCTATCTTGAAATCTCCTCTGCTAAAGACATTCACAGACTCAACGAAACACTAAAGGAAGTCCAATGCTGGCTGTCAAGCAACCATCTTAAGCTAAACCCTGACAAAACGGCTTTACTCCTCATCTCACACAAAGAAGAAAACCCACAAATGATCGAATGGCTAAAAGATATAGACGCGCTCAATAAGAATCTCTCCCTAGCGGACTCACTAGGCATCACACTTGGCTCCAAATTTGATCTGACCAAACATATCAAGATCTCAGCTAAGAGCGCCTTCATTAATCTGAAGCTACTAAGAAAAATAAAACCTTTCATTCCACCCAATGATCTCAAACAAGCCACCCAAGCATTGGTGTTATCAAGACTTGACTATGGGAATGCAATCCTCTCCGGAATACCCAAAATTCGTCTTGCTCCACTGAAAACAACCTCAACGCGGCTGCCAGAATGGTCACTGGAATAAAGAAATTTGACCACATCTCTCCGGCACTAACAGAACTCAAATGGTTACCAATAGAACTTCAAAACAGCGTGCCTCAACCACAAAGCCCTTCACACTTGCAAACCTGAATATCTGGCGGCCAAACTTAAAAAAGCGGGTCAGAACAGGAACCTCAGAAGCTCCAACACCCTACTCCTGATCCCACTAAAAACTCGAAAACAAAAATCCAAGGATAGGTCCTTTGCTGGGAATGCATCCAAAATTCGGAACTCTATCCCCCCAACATCAGAACTATTCCTTCTTTCCCTAAATTCAAAAGTCAGCTCAAAATCCTGTTCCTTGATCGCTCCTTAACTATCAGATAGGATCACCCTGGAATATCCTAAGAGATTCTGCTCCCCGCCCGGACGGGGATGGCCAAAAATCCATGTAATGGATTTCTACCTCTTCCTCCTACTGTGACCCGCACCTTGAATGTCTCTTTGCACTGTATAGTACTTTGCTATGCTCTGTTTGCTTTCTTTTGGCACCACCTGTAACTATGTGAAGCGCTCCGATACCTTGCAGTCTGGCTAGCGCTATACAAAACTTCTTAAATAAAAAATATATATATATATTTCATTGGTCTTTTAATTTGTTGTTTTGTTTTGATTCAGTCTCTTCCCTTATGTTGCTCATATTGTACTACTTATCTCAATCCCAAAAGAATTTTGATTCATGATACAAATGCAACAATAATGTTTCAAAACGATCTTGATACTATCATGCAGTTGAACAAAGGAGTTTTTGGTTCAACTACTTCTCTTGCAGGTTCTGTTCCTGAGGTTACTTGTACTGCTAATGTTTAGTGTCATATTTTTCTTTTTATTGCCTATGTCTATATGCATACTCGTACCTGACATATTATCGTCTGTATGACTATATTTTCTTTTACTCTATTAGAATTGTAAAGACCCTTAGCTGATAGCAAGAATAAAGGTGTCCGTAGAATTGAAACATAATATTGTCATCTTACTCATGTTTTACCCAATATTATGTTAGCATTTATATGGCTAATACATTATATTTGCATATTGCGTGTAGACGCCACCAGTAGATGCAGATGTTGCATTAGTTAGGTTGACATCTGTGCTGCCATGTTAGTTCTCAAAGACGCCATTTTGTATTATAATCGAAACTGTTATTTGTTCATTTACGAGAAATGGTCCTTGGTAAGTTTCGTTTCTCTAATGCTGAAACTTGCTCATTAGCGCATGCCTTTCCTGTTACATAGAGGCCTTCTCCCACATGTCTAAAGGGGAGGATAGGTCAGACGACCTTGGATAGTAGATAGCTTGTACCAGTCTGCGGAATCCAAACTTATATTTTGTGCCCCCATTGTATTACGACAGCTACCAGTACTTTTCCATAATAGGGGGGTCTTTGTGGGCTACGCAACCTACATAATGTAACTTTATGCTTGTTAGAGTCAGTCCCACGTCAGCCATCATAGGAGGCTGGTCAGACTGGACTTCACTGCAGTGTATTTTGTGAATAAAATAGTTTGATTGTATTCTCTACTGCGTCATCGACTCTTCATTACTGGAAGGCAAGAGGAGGTCGAGAGTGGCCCGGGTGACCCTTATGGGTCGCTTCCTTCACTTATCGATGCACTATGAGCTAGCAGGACAATAGGCCAAGACATCCTAAGGGGGTGCATAGAATAAGTCTGGCACCATCCTAGTGTGTATGTTGTCCAACAAACGCCCAGTTCCTACTGATGAAGTAGAAGCCGTACGGCAGCTGCAAAACCCTCAGGCAGGTGATTTCCATGTTGGTGCTGGATGAGCAAGGTGCAGCAGCCAGGAACCCAGGTTCTCAAATAAAGGTAGTCTCAAGTGAGTGAACCTTAGGAAATGTCAGGACCATACAAGGTGCCATGGTTCTAGGGTACCCAGGTGGCAGTGATGTCGTAAACACAACACTCTGGCCCTGATGACACCAAGGCACCTGGCAGGTGCACAGCCCTCCCAAGTTTCAGTAGATAGGGAATTGCAGCCTACAGTTCTGTTTCTAGAGAGGCCTAAGAACCAGCACTCTTGAAGGCAAAGTGCAGGAAGTAGACCTGGGGCTGCTGGGCAGAGGAGAAGGCAAACAGACTAAGCTGAGCGCAGGAACCATGCTAGGCAGCAAATGGAGCCATGCGCACTGCCCCAGTCGATGAGAAGTGGAGGCAGGAACCTTGTGGGATGGGCTGAGCTCTTTACCAACCTGAGAATAATACATTTTCTTCCCCAGAGCCCTGTAACAACTGATGGCTATGGGAGGGACTGCTTGTCCTCACTTCTACCTAATCAACATGCACAATGTGCAGGTGAGTTTGGTGAGAAATTGAAAGTGGGAAAGTATTGCATGCAATGGGTATGTGCTACTCTGCAATGTGAGGTGAAAGGGGCACTTTAATTCTGCTATGAGATCGCACCTTCAATGCACCAGTAACCCCAGCCAAAAGCTGGAATGTATGTAGGGGCAGCTCGCCCCTGCACACCTAGCAACATCAACCGTATTGGATGCTGTTTACATGCGGGTGTAAATCTATCTCTCCACACAGAAAGCCATAATCTGCGAATAGTAACATGCATTAATGTTCTTCGCAAAAGAGCCAAACTCTGTCTGCAAGTGTTGATTTCTAACAGACTGCGAGCCGTGAGAGGGAACTGCAATCCTGCCTGTGAAAATGTCTTTGACAATTCCATTTCATTTGTGTGTGATTGAGCTTCACGCATTAGTGGAGGCATTACCGCTGCAATGAAGCCACTAGACGAGGCGAACCCTTTTATCCTTCCGCAGCAGATAAAAGAAGTGCCAATTGAAGAAGGTCGATGAAAATTCGATGAGGCAAAGTACCTATGAAATGCTTCGAACAAAGGCGGGATAGGACATGTGTCTACAGTGCCTCAAATGATAGCGAATCCTCACTTTGCACTGACAGTGTGGTTCAGAATGCTGACATGCGCCATTATCCTAATGCCTCTGAAAAAAGGTGAGTCCTTCAGGGCCTGTCACCAATCAGGAAGACCATTAGACGGCCTGGCAGCTTTCTCCCAAGGACAATAGCCATTGTCAAATGTTCTTCTCTGTGCGTGGTTGGCAACAACGAGGATCTTAAAGAGGACAGAAGCAATGTAAAATTATATTTTAAAGAGAAATGCATTGAATTGGTGGCCCAGAGGTAAGCATTTACAAAACCTTGGTGCAAGATTCAAAGTCATTGATTGTACAAGGCGGCTGGATCAAAGACTGCACAGCGGCAGTTTTTGCTGAAACGGTTTGACCGGTAGGCACATCATACTGCATAATTCTACATTCAACAGTCGAAAGATAGCTCAGTTTGCTAAGCACCTGTGGAATCTCTGGGCCACTGATCTCAATATCAGTGCTAGGGCACATTAATTGCACTCATGTGGTGAAGAGAGCGGATATGGCACACGCGGAAAGCTCATATGTCTTTAGGCAACAGAAACATTGGGCTTACTTAATAACCAACGAAAGGATGGACTGGTATATAAACCAGTGACCTTCTAGCTAGGTGTTCATTCCACTGGAGTATGTTACCAACTATGTAGGGTCTTCACATATGATCACCCTAGAGCCAAGGAGTGAATACAATAATTGGTTCAAGATGAATGAATAAATGAATGAAGTAGATTTACACAACACGACTGATAACAAACAAGGTCGTTCTAGTGCTAAGATGAAGGCTGGCATCCAGAAGCGCAATCCGAAGAGAAACCTCGGGCCCTAGCTAGAGCCCTTTCTGAGCACCAGGGTCTATGAATATGTTTTTCCCGAAATTGCCATATCATACATTAACTTTTAAAATCTCTGAATTAGTGCATGAGCTGCAGGCAACAAAGTTTGAAAACGCACAGACATAATTGAGTCTCTCTGGACCCAATTCTTAAAGATAAACTGAGACGAAAGTCTAACTTTATGACTTTCGGTATACACAAAGGGCATTTATGAGGAGTAAACTCAGATATTTGTCTCAGTTTAACTTAAGACTTAAACTGAGACAAAGGTCTAACTTGACTACTCATAAATGCGCTTTGTGAATACCAAAAGTCATAAAGTTGGACTTTTGTCCCAGTTGACCTTTGTGAATCAGCCTCACTGTCTTTTCGAGCTTTGTGGTCTGCAGCTCATGCATTTATCCGGAGATCTTCCGCTGTATACGGTACAAATCCAGGTTAAGCACTCAGAAAAACATCATCACATGGCCCCCGAGCGTTGAAAAGATGAGCCTGGTATCCAACAGAACCCACACTGAGGAACACCACTAACACCTTAAGCAAAATAGGCATGTAGAGTCACCTGCTCTTTCTTATGCTCCATCTTGCGGTGAAGATTGTATATATTTAGACATGCCCTCTTTGCACTGTTTATGGATGGAATGTTTATCAATATTATTATGCAGAAATAAAAAATGTATTATCAGCGGCCAACCAATATCCAATGAAATATGATAAACAATCTGCTCCTAACGACGTGTAAATTCAAAATTCCTTCAATACACATAATTAATCTGTCTAAAAATATGAAAATCACAGAAAATAAAACGTCATTATCAGACCTTGTATTACTTATTCAACCAAAAACTAACCATACTTCCTGGAGTTTTCGAGGAAGCATACGAAATCGAAACTGCTTATAGCTGAAAAATGGTGCTTGCCTTCTCAATAAAACTGGCATAAAGCCCAATGTGTCACTATGTGTAATCACGTTCACACTTCAAAGAAGTTAGACCATTATTCCAGAGCTTTTGTGCTAGGTGAAGAGGAACCAGCTGTAGATGAGCATACAGCAGTCTTAATAGGGACTGAAAAAGGTTAATCAAGGTACGTTATTAACATACATTTTGGGGCTTATTTGTAAGCACCTTGCGCCACAGGTGCGTCGCTTTTAAAATGGGAAAAAGTGACGTACCGGCGGTGCAAGGGGCTTGTAAATAAGCCCTGTTATCTTCAAATAATTTGTAACTACTGTACATGAATCCACTTAGTGGTGGATAGGCGACACCTATTTATATAAACAATTATACTTAACAAAGCTAATACTTTTATTGCCTAGGGGTTCCACTGTATGCATGACTGATCTCCCTAATTTATTTTTGATAGTTGTTTAAGTTCAGAATGTGCTACTTGGCTGGTCTTTCCTGTCCAGCTTCATCGTTACATTTACAAGAATCATTCAACACAGGTGTAGGAGGACAGGACCCATTGCAGATTTTCAGGCTAACCACTGACTATATAAAAGAGTTCCAATAAGATGGACTGTGTATATCTGGCAAGGGCTAGACCATCTGGCCTTAATATGAACTCATGTGTTTAACATGAAGTCTGTCAGACTTATTTATTGGTAGACTAGAAGGTATTGAGATTGGAAGACACCCCTTACAGCCAGTGTCTCTGACAAGCCGGGAGAGCTATGAGACTGGACTGCTGAGACATCTTCCAGATTCAGTTTAATCAAGACTGCCTTTGGTCACAGTATCACCAAACCATTTTTAGCCAAAGGAACTTTGCTTGCCCAGTGGATCTCAAAGGAAGAGTTGCTCTGGGTATCAGTGAAATCAGATTTCCTCACAGGTGATGGACTCTACCGCACTGACCTTTCAGTGGGACATTTACTGACCTTTAAAAAGGACAGTTCAGTCACACTACTTCAAGTTTTCATATTGGCCAATCAATCCAGGCTGGAAGCAAAATTATTCCAACTTAGGGCCTGATTACGATGTTGTTAGGAAAGGCTCTGGATGGGATTCGGTGTTGCAGAATCCAATTCGGAACCCTTCTTTCAGACCGAATCATACAGCTTTCCCAACAACCGATTACGATGCCCGGAAACCATTCAAGCCGTCTGAATTGGTTCCAAAAGGCATCTGGACAGCCCGAGTCTTTCAAAGCCGATTCGTACAGCTCCATGGACACAGTTTCAGGAAAAGGTATTACGATGACCGATTCGGATAGCCTCTCCGATTCGGTTTGACCGAGACGAAACAGCTGCTAGAATTAGTCTTTGGAGGCCTGTTGTGGGACCCCCTTCATCCGGAGACATACAAATGTAGCCCGCCGGGGTACCCAAGGTAACCCTCTTGGCAACCATGCACAATGTGGCCGGCACCATGGGGTGTACACCACAGGGGTCAAGGTTTTCCCCAACCATCTCTTTTTTCAATGGGAGCCTGCATTCTCATCGGAACACATGCTCTCATAGAAGTCAATACAAATCTGACAAAACCATGTTGGGAAGCAGGGGGGGCGCTAGAGGGCGCACTGCAGCATGGCCGCACTGCCGTGAGGCTCCTGCAGCCCGGAGCTTTCATCCGGCTAGTTATCCTTCGGATCCTCGCTGACCCCAGATCTGACCCGAGATTCTGCCTTGGAGGAGTGTATTCTACACTCGGCTCGATTTTCGTGCTGATCGGTGGTTCCGATCCGGAGTTCGTGGCCTCTGAAGATTCGCCGCCTGTTGCTCTGGAGACCTGGTGTTCCGCTGTCCGGCGTCCCGGATTACTCCAGCCCGCTGCTTGTCACGAGGGGAGGAGGCCTGTCCCCTCCCCCCCGTCGGGGACTTTCCTTTGCTGCCTGCATGGACGCGACCGGCGTTGGCGCCTGTGGCTGGCGATCGTGAGCAGGGGTGAAGCGATGACATCGCGGGGGTCACGCTGAGCTGTCCCTGTAGAGATCTGACAGGTGCGTGGACATCGCCCCTGAGTGGACCGCCGGCCATCTCACAGAGGGGAGTGGCGGGGCATGCCTGCCTGCTCGTGCCCCCTTCTGTGGTCTCCCCCTGGGCGCCAGCGGACGGCGTGCTGTACATGGAGGTGAGCTGCTGCTGGCGTGAGGACCTTGTCTGATTGCACTACGGGGGGGCCGTTTGCTCGCTCATTTGGCACCATTGTGTTTGGCATACTTGTGGAGCCTGCTATACTCGTCTGTTTGGCGGCGTGCCCCCGCGGACTGCATTGTCACTCCCTGCTGTGTTTCAACTCTTGCGTTGGCATAGGGGCTGTGGGCGATATTAACGCATGTACCACAGCGGACCTGGACTTTTGCTTCTTGGCGCCCTTTTCCACTGCAGCGGCCGTTGTATTGCGGAGCCGGCTGGGATAGGCTACGCGGCGAGTCCCTTCTGGGGGTTTGCACGGCGCTAGCGCCATTCACATACCACGGCCCATGGCTGTCCCCTGCTGTGCCTGATTTGCCCCGTGATCCTGGTTTGCACCACCCTGGCCCCTGCGGAACACAGCTGGGGCTGACCCCTACACGCAGTCGCTGGTTGCGGACTGTGAGTGGCACAGCCCTCTCTACATCAAGGTGTGGTGGACAGGGTCATCACTTGGCCCCCCTGGACTACATCCTGCTATTATTACAGCGGCAGCTCTTTTGGCACCTGGCGAGTCTGTACTGTGTCTACTGGTGGATTTGTACGGAGGTGTACACTCTGCGACCCACTTTTGACATTGTTTACGAGGCATCCCCTGCTGTGTGTGTCGCTGTGTTGACCGTGGCCTTACTTACGAGATTCAACCCTCAGGCCTCCCTGCTTACGACATTGGTGCGTGTGTTGTGTGCACCACCATGGGCAAACCTGATAATAAGCAACCTAAGCTCTCCTTTGACTCGGCGACTTCCAGAAGGGGCACCCGCCTGGTACAGGAGGCTGGTACCTCGCGATCTCCTCCTCCGACTGCCGCTGATGCTGTCTTGCAACCGTCCACCCCTGACTTCCAGCAGATGATGCAGGAGATGCGGCAAGGCTTCGCCACCATTGTGGATAAGGTGGACAAACTATCCTCCCGCATGGACGCGGTGGTACAGAAACTTGATGTCCATGAGGAGCGCCTGACCACGGCGGAACAGCGTATCTCCGATCACGACGACACTGCGGCCACTCATACCACTCAGTTGGCGCGGATGGACAATATCCTACGTGTAATAGCCGCTAAGAACGAGGAGTTGGAGGCGAGAAGTCGGCGCAACAACATTCGCGTAGTAGGTGTGCCGGAGTCTACAAATGTTGGAAAGATGGAAACGTATGTGGAGAGGCTCTTGGTTGGGGCAGTTGGGGCGGGATCCTTTTCGACCCAGTTTATTGTAGAACGGGCGCACCGCTCGCTTGGACCGCGACCGGCCCCCGGTGCGGCCCCACGCCCCATCATTGCTCGCCTCCTGAACTATCGGGATCGTGATGCGGCTCTTCATGCGGCCCGCACTTCCCGCTCGCTCTCCTTCGAGGGTGTCAATTTCACGATATACCCTGACTTCACTCCGATGGTGCAGGAACAACGGCGAAAATTCTTGGCGGTTAAGAAGAAGCTTCGGGACCTCCAGGTGGACTACGCTTTGCTCTACCCTGCGAAATTAAGGGTCACTCATCAGGCGAAGCAGACTTTCTTCACGAATCCGCAGCAGGCGGAAGACTTTGTGAAGCGGCTGCAGAGGGAACGTGCTGCTGCTGACCGCCAGGATGGGATGGGACAGAACGATCGTCAACCGGCGGGGGAGGAGGAAGACCCCTGATCAGGTTTTTGATGGCATGATGACTATGTTGAACGCTTCCTATTGACATTGTTTCACCTGCCGCTGCCTGCTGCCTCTCCGAAGCGTGTGATATTGTGGGCTGATGGGTGGTCCTCTGTGTTTTTTCTGTGAGGCTGCATGGTGTGACTGTTGGGTTGGCGTTGGCTGAGGTTGTGTTCCTATTCTTGCTCCGGGCACCCACCCTACCACTGTGCCTGCCTTGTATCTTTGCCTCATCGGCTGGGAGGGCGGCATAGTGTGAGGGGGTGGTGAAGTGCACCTCTGGTGGGCACCCCCAGCGGGAATTCCCCTACTATGTTCACACTTTACTTTGTTGTGCGGATGGTGTTTTGGATGTGTGGATGGATGCCTGGGGTGCGGGGAGGGGGGGTGGTAGGGGGTCCTGACAGGTTGGGGTTGGTCAGGTGGGCGGTGGGAGGTAGGGACTTTTTGGACCCTGTACACTCACTTGTTGGGTGCGATGCGCCCTGGATGTTCCCGTATGGAGCTGCGCGCCTGTTGCACGGTTGTGCGTTGACTGGTTTTGGGGGGGGGGGTTTGGTTCTGGGGATGGAAGACGACATGGTTGATTGTGCTTTTCTTGTTACTGGGTGGGGTAATGGTGTGGCGGCTACGGCCCCCTATAGTGGCTCGTATGGTGTGCCTGATGCGGGTGCGCGGGGCTCTTTGACACGTATACCCTATGAGTGATGGCGATCGCAGTGTTGGATAAGATTTCGATTCTTTCTTGGAATGTGCGTGGGCTCAATGATGCCAGGAAATGCCGAAATGTGTTGCAGTATCTAGACCGACATGCCGTACAGGTGGCACTTTTACAGGAAACACATCTGGGCCGGTCACCGACATGTGCGTTTGGTGGGAGGTGGGCCACTGTGAGGAAGTTCTCTTCGTACTCCTCTTATGCAAGGGGGGTTGCAATATTGATTAAAAAATCACTTGCCTTCCAGGAGTTGGGATCACACTTGGACTCTGATGGGAGATATGTACTGTTGTGGGGAAGGATTGGACAGCTCACTGTGCTTTTTGTGAATTGTTATGCACCAAATGTTGATAGCCCAGCTTTTTTTCTTACACTGTGGGGACATGTGCTTGCTGTTGATGCTTCTCATATTGTGTGGGGGGGGGATTTTAATTTGGCAATGGTGGCTCTTGAGGACAGATCGGAGGGGAGTCATCAGTACAATATACAAGCCAGAGATGTTTTGCGGGGCATTGTGGAAGAGGCAGGGCTGGTGGACAGCTGGCGATATGTACACCCCACTGTTAAGGAGGGCACTCATTTCACGACACAGGCCCGTACCTGGGCGAGGCTGGATTATATCTTCCTTTCCAGGGGGCTAGTGGCAGGATTGCATGGGGTGACGCACCTCCCCAGGACCTTCTCTGATCACTGTCCGGTTCGGGTTGTGGTGTCAGTACCTGGACTACACCGACCGCGTCCGCCTTGGAGGCTATTCCCTTCGGCCCTGCTGGACCCCATTTTTAAGGCGGAATTGGGTGAGGAGATAGAGGCTTTCTTTCCGAGGAATAAGGGGTCTGTGAACAGTGTGGAGATAATATGGGAGGCATTCAAGGTTACGATTCGGGGGCTCACTATCTCCAAGAGCTGTGGGGTACTCAGGACCATTGTCCGTACACTTGCTGATTTAGATGCCGACCTAAAACGACTAGAGAATGGTCTACTTGCTGGCCCGGACCCTGATCTCATGCACCAGTTTAGGGTTAAACTATCGGAATACGAGGAAGAAGCGGCCAGGGAAGCGAAGCATAGGGGAAAATACTGGGTAGCTAGACGGTATTGTGAGGGTGAGAGACCGGGGAAGGTCCTGGCGGCTCTTACGAGACACCAGAGACACAGCTCAGATGTCTTGGAACTGGTCTTGGCTGATGGCACTCGCTGCACGGACTCAGAGACTATACGGGACACATTTCTGCAACACTATACACACTTATACACTTCCCAGCACTCCGGAGATGTGAGATATGGGGGATTTTTGGATGAGCTGTCGCTTTGCTGGCTCTCTGATGATCACAGGGCTTTTCTGGGTAGGCCCCTGGAGGTCGATGAGGTCAGGAGTGCCATCATGTCGCTTAATAATGGCAAGGCTACAGGCCTAGATGGCCTCCCCGCTGAATTTTATAAGTGTTACGTAGATATTATGGCTCCGGTGTTGCGGGAGGTTTTCGAGGAATCCCTTGAAGTGGGGCGCCTGCCAGGGTCTATGAGGGAAGTTGCTATCATCTCTTTACTCAAACCCGGAAAGGATCCTCTTGATGTGGGCTCCTATAGGCCTCTTTCATTGCTTAACTGCGATGTTAAAATTCTGGCCAAGGTGTTGGCGGTGCGTCTCTCTGAACTCATGCCCATTATAGTACTACCTGACCAGTCAGGTTTTGTGCCTGGACGGGCGACCTCCCATAACCTTCGCACATTATTCTCCTTGATCCCGACCATCTCCCCGGAGCTCCCGGTGGCTGCTGTTTTTCTAGACGCGACAAAGGCGTTCGACTCGGTAGAATGGGGTTATTTAATTGACGTCCTGTGCAGAATGGGCTTCCCCAGGATATTTATCTCGTGGGTTAAACTACTCTACACTGACCCTATGGCCAGAGTGGTTGTAAATGGGGTGTTGTCCTCCCCTTTCCCGATCACGAGAGGTACCAGGCAGGGGTGTCCACTCTCCCCCCTCTTGTTCGCCATTGCTATAGAGCCTCTTGCATGTAGGATACGGCAACTGCATCAACAGAGTGCGTTTAATTGCCTTCAGCGGCAGATTGGCATATCCATGTACGCTGATGATGTTACCCTCTATGTGAAAGACCCACAGTCGAATCTTAATGCGTTATTACGGGAGTTTGTAGCCTTTGGTGGTGTATCTGGGGTTCATATCAATTGGCAGAAATCCCAATTCTTTCCACTCACTGCGGCGGTCCACCGTTTCCCACTTGACTACCCCTTGGAGTGGTGTGACTCCGACCTGCGATATTTGGGTATTGTTGTGTCACTGCTCAAGGAGGAGACACTACGGCTTAATTACGGTGTGGCTATAACTAACTTGGCAGACAGCATCACGAGGTGGAGTTCTTTGCCATTATCTATGGCGGGCAGGGCATCTCTCATCAAGATGGTGGTGTTACCTCGCTTTCTGTATTTGTTTCAAAACATTCCGTATTATCCTGGGGCTTATTTTTTCTCACGTCTCCGCTCAGAGTTGCTTCGGTTGTTTTGGGGGGGTAAACAGCCACGAGTGGCGTGGTCTACGCTGACGCTGCCTTACGTCGATGGGGGCTTTGACGTCCCTGAGTTTGAACTCTATTATGTTAGCGCTCAAGCGCACTTCGCCTACCACTGGATGCGCCCCACGCCGTTCATGCCTCAGGTGGCCGCCGAACAGTGGGTCGCTCATCCTCTCCCGTTGGAGGGCATGGTCCTGGGTCGTGTTGAGGACATTGACACACACCAAACGACGGTCACCTGCACTGTAGATGCCTGGAAGCGCATCGCAAAGGTGCTGGATGTTGCTTTTCTTTACTCGCCTGCGTTGCCTTTGATGTATCACCCTGCCCTGTCTCTTCTGCAGGAAGCTGGTTTCCGACGCCTGTGCAGTCGTCTTGCGATTCACACCTGGGGTGACCTGTTTCGTGAGGGCACCTTCCGTACCCTGGAGCAATTCTTCGGGGATGGGGCGTACTCCCCACTTGATATGTTTTACTATGTCCGGCTGCGCCAGGGCCTGAGATCACTGTTGCCTGAGTTCCCCGGTGAGCCGGGGGTGACCCTGCCACTCCATGAGTTGTTGCTTTCTGATGGACGTCACTTGGTGTCTCGATTGTATAGTGCCATCAGGAGACAACGTGCTGTCTCACCTGGGCGAGCGCGGACCCAGTGGGATGCTGAGCTAGGCATTTCCATTTCTGATGACCAATGGAAGTATTGTTGTGGTGTGACCGCTAACATCTCCTCTAGTTGCCGCCTAAAGATCATACACTACAAATTCATACAGCGCTTTTACTACACCCCAGCTAGGAAGCTCAGGTTCCGACTAGCGGAGGATGACAGGTGCACTCGTTGTCAAGCGACGGGTGCTGATTTTCTCCATTTGGCGTGGGAGTGTGGGGTGATTTTGGAGTATTGGGTGCGGGTCCATGATGCTCTTCAGGCTATGACCGACAATGGAGTGCCATTTGACCCTCTGGTCCTGTTGTTGGGTTATACCAGGGCGGTGCCAGCAATGTATCGTAGGTTTGTGGATGTCACTCTGCTGCTGGCAAAGAGGCGTGTGGCCTGCTGCTGGGGTAGGGGCAGGATACCGCGGTTCGATGACTGGCTGAGAGATGTCATTTATTGTCAGGACCAACATAATGTTTACGCAGAATTGATGCCTATGCGCTGCAGGCCCAGAGACTTTTGGAGTCCACTGCAGGTGTACCTTCTTACCAGGGCTGTGCAGGATTCTGATTCGGACAGTGCTGATCGGGTTGGGGTGGGTTAATGTGGATTAGTTTGTTGGGATTGTACGTTTTTCTGCCACTTGCCCAGTCCACGTGCTGTGAGGGTCCCTATGTGTGCACTGCGGCCTCTCTCGATGTGAGGAGTATGTTATTATCGTTGATGGGGGAACGGGGTTTTACTGCCCTCTCTCTTGGGATGCAGCTTACGATGCCTTACCTTGGGGGCCACTACGCTGTGCGTATGTGCTCGCGGCCCTGCCACTGCTCTCCCCTTTGGACCGTTATTTGCTTGCTGTCCGTATTATTGGTGTGTTTATATGCTCTGTAATGGTGTGTCGCGTCCCAGGCCCCTACTGTTGCCGTGACCTTATTTCTGCCAACTGGACTTCTCCCTCTGGATATGTCACCTGAACATTTTTTTTGTATGCCGCTGCACTTCATCACACCTGTATCGTTATATGCTTTGTATGTATGTCATTGCTGATCTCATGCTTGTCTTCCACCACTTGTTACGAATAAAGGTTTAAAAAAAAAAAAAAAAAAAAAAAAAAGCATCGTAATCGGTCGTCCCGACTCAGGGGGACCCGAGTTGTTTGGAAAGTAGTACAGAACCGATTTGTATGGGATAGTTTCCTAACCACATCGTAATCAGGCCCTTAGGGGCCGATTACGATGTCGGTCGGAAAGGCGCCGAACAGCATTCAGATTCTCCAAAAACGTTGCGGATCAAATGTTTCCGACCAACTCAGAATCCTCTCTGACCGACAGAATATTATAGAAGTTAACCGTTCGGGCTGTCCGCATCGGTTCTGATTGGCATTCGGAGCCCCCAAGTCATTTGGAGCCGATTGGTACAGCTCTATGGACACTGTTTCTGACTGAGCGACTACGATGTCAGAGGCTGACAGGTGCTCCGAGTAAGCCTGTCTAACACGAAATGGCTGTCAGAAATTGGGGCACGTTGCAGTCCCACCTTTATCCAGAGGCCCCCAGTTGGGGACCCCCTTTTAAAACCATGCAGAGTGTGGCAGGCATCATGGAATACCTGCTACAGGGTGCAAGATTTACTGCATCCACCCCTTTTTTTAAAAGGGAGGCTGTGTTTTCGTTCAAAACACAGGCTCCCATTGAACTCAATCATGGGAGTCCGACCGAACGGTGTTCGGAAACATCGTAATCGATCGGTTGGACTCACCTAACCCGAGTCAGTCGGAACCGATTCCAAAACCGAATTGGTCAGAAGACTTTCCGACTGACATCGTAATGGTCCCTTCAAATTATATTAACCCTCAGGTAATTTTTACATGCATTAGCAAAGCCAATAGGTTTCGCCTATGCAAGATCTATTGACTTAAAGTAAAGGAAATAAAAGCACTATTACACAGCCAGTATTAATCAAGTCGTAGCACTTTCTTTTTCTTTAAGCCATGTTGCACAGAAGCTGCTGTGCATATTGTCTAGAAATATTAAACAAAGCCAAATAAGGCTCGCATCCATAAGAGCTATTTGGCTTTATTTCATTTTTTTTTTGTGGTGAGTGGGAGGTTCGAAAGGGCCAGGAGGAATCATAGGGGGCATCAATACAAGGGACATCTAGATGAGAGGCAAGCAACACGAGGGAGGTGTTGGGGAGAAGAGAGAGAACAGCAACATATTGGAGGGCTTGGAAGTGTGGAGGGGTACAAAAGACATGTGAGGGAGCAACACTATAGAGAGAAGGAGGAACGCAGGGGGGCAAGAGCACTGACAGTGGGAGGGACTGGAGACACATACATTCTTATAGAGTGCATGTAAAAAAGTTTTTTAAAAAAAGATTCAAAAAGTACAGGAAGCTGTGCCTGGTCCTTGCTTTTCAGCAGGGACAAAAACTTGAAGCCCCAAAAGGAAGCAGTAGGCAAACAGGAGGTGGTGATGAATAAAATGTAAGGAAACAAGAATGACGTCAAAGCCAACAAAAGATAAGTAATGGGAGGGCTCTAATCCTATTTAAACCTTAACATATTTGTATTACAATTTAACCATAGGCGCATGTGCATTGTCACACATTGTCTCCGACGAAATCTAAAAATTAAACACCCATAAGCAGATTTTGCATTAAGAACCATGAGTAACATTAGAGATTTTATGCTTTTCTATATTTGAGCATCTATAATGACAGCCCAAATGTATTTTCACACTTGTTATACATGTATATTTCTTGAAGGCCGCCGCCAGACGATCTGGGTCTCCCAGAGCTCTGCCGAGATGCCGCCTTTGGGGGTTGGGGTTCCACAGGGCTCTGTGTTGAGCCCATCGTTGTTTAACATCTTTATGTCCCCCCTGGCGGCGGCGGTGGAGGCTTGCGGGGCCCAGATCGTGTCCTACGCCGACGACACGCAACTCCTCTTCACTTGTGGTAAAGATCAACCATTTGACGGAGAGAGTATTCGGGGTTGTTTGGGCAGGGTATTCGACTGGTTCCAGCACAACAATCTGAAGGCCAACTCCAGTAAGTCGGAGGTCCTATTCTTCGGCTGTGTCACCGACCCTGAGTGGCGGCAATGGTGGCCATCTGAAATGAGCCCTCCCGTACAGTCATCTGCGGTTGCCAAAAATCTCGGCGTCAAACTTGATAATAAGCTGTCACTGAGAGCGCACATCCTTGGTCTGGCCGGAACCTGCTTCGGCATTCTGAAGATGCTCCGCAAGTTTCTCCCACTGCTTTCTGCGGAGCACAGGCGGATTACCGTGCAGGCGCTTATCGGGTCCCGGCTCGACTATGCCAATGCCCTCTTTCTTGGCCTCCCGGATTACCTGGTCCAACGCCTACAGGTGGCACAAAACTCCGCTGCCCGCGCCATCTTTGGCTTGCACAGGCGGTCACGAGCCTCTGGGTTGTTGCAGAAGCTTCATTGGCTGCCTATCCGGAAGCGGATCATGTTTAAATCCCTTACGTTGATGCATAAAGCCCTATTTGGCTCAGGGGCCGGGTATCTACGGCGTAGATTGGCCTTCTATCGTCCAGCCCGCTCACTGCGGTCTGAATCTCTTTTTACTGCCGTGGTTCCACGTGTGCGGAAGGCTCGGACTGGGGGCCGTTCCTTCTGCTTTAAGGCGCCCCAGCTGTGGAATTCTCTGCCACTGGCGCTACACAGTACCCCTAATCTGCTTCAATTCAGGAAGAGCCTGAAGACTTGGCTTTTTAATGCTTAATTGTCTTCTTTGTTGGGCCTTTTCTTTCTTTTCTGTATTAGTTTTTTCTTGTTATGTTATTACACACGGAGCTGCCTGTGGAAAGCGCCGGGACACTCTTTTAGAGTAGCCGTGCGCTATATAAGTTTATTTTAACATAACATAACATAACAGTGCTGTTGCTTTTGAAAAAAAACACTAAGATATGTAAAAGGGTGTTTTCTCATTCTTTTTTAAGGTTTACTAGGCTTTAATTTAGGAATAAAGGCATCTTGTTCAAACTGGTAGTTAACTTTGTCACTCATGTCTTTCCATCTTATCAGCTCACTGTTGTATTTTTCTGAAGCCTCAAATCAAGCATTTTAATTTTTTTTTCCATTGTCATTGATCCTGATGACTTCAATGAACTTCCTTTGTTGATTCATAAAACTCCTACTATTTTTCAAGTCTTTCCACTACATCACTGTACTCTATTCATTCATATGCACGGTGTTGTACATACATCTAGTTTGTTCTAGCATCTATGGACGACATTAGCAAAGAGCGGTCAGAATACTTACTTCTGTCGTAGTATAGTGTTTAGATGTTAAGGCAATATGATATTTAAATATACTGTGCTCTGTTATGCTTATAAAATAAAATTTTTACTCACACCACAGTAATTCTGCAGTTCTGTTAATTTAATATGTGAAAACAATGTATAAGATCCCTCAATTTTAGTGATGATCCAGAAGACCTTCCTGTTCTACTAGGGTCAGTCAGTCAGTCAAAATACTTTATTTTCGATAAATTAATATCATAAAAAGACATAGGCAAAATACAATCTTATACAAACAACAACACATAATTATACATGATCGGATCTTAATTAATTTACATTCTCTAGTTTTATACAAAAGGAAAAAGATAAGAAACACATTATCATATAACAGACTCAATTTTTTTTTAAAAGTATTAAAAAGAGGTCAGTAAGGTAAAACCATATATACATATTGCATTTCAGGATATTAATTCATATTGTAAAACATTTTCCTATGACCAGTATTTGATTTCATCACTTATGGGGTCATATTTGTTATATTATCGGGCTACATCCTTTTCTTGATACTAACAGCCCCTACTAAAAAACTCGCAACATGGAACATAATCCTGGGGGTCTGTAATAACTGTAGGAACAGGAGCGCTGGCCTAACCTGCATAAAACCTGCCTCCTTTAAGATAGGGATCAAGTATTTCCTTCTTGGTGCCGTGTAGTGATCACAGAACATTAAGAAATGTAGAGTGTTCTGGATTGAGAAATTGTCACAGGTACACGGCATAGCATTTTCGGGAGTACTCCAGGTTGAGAAATGTCCGAGAGTTAAATGTATCAAATTGAACCGAAAACGCGTCAAAAGAAAGCGATGAAAAGGTTGATTTACAGTAATTAGGTATTATTCTGGTCCAGCATGAGTGCTCAGAATATTACTAGTCCGCACTGTTGGTTTTTCGAGCTCTACTTGTTCCCTTTCAAGCCTTAAAGATTCTCCCATCAGGCCCTTAATAAGCTCAATATCTTTAACAGTTATAGAGCCCGGGGAAGAAAAGAGATCTGGTCTCCCCATTTTGACAAGACAGTTCTTAATGTAGGCTAGCCACTGGATTTTATATACTCTGTCCAGTTGCAAGCAGTCTTTTAGAATAATATGATTAAGGGGAATTTCTTGGTTCAGCCATGTCTTTAACCAAGCCAGGACAGGAGCCACTTTAATCAGGTCTGAAATATAACCTAAACCAAGTTCAATGTGAACTATACATGTTGAGGAGGACTGTGGTACAGAGAGAACAGCTCTTAAAAATTTGTTCTCAGTAATCTGTAAATTTTCCATGGAACAATAGCCCCATATAGCGCTTCCATATGTAGCAACGGCAAGACATTTAGCTTTATACATTTTTAAAAGAGTTGCTACTGGCCTTGCTCCCAGTTTTTTTGAAAAGCCCTGCAATGCAGAAGAAGATCTGGCAAGGGAGATGTTCCTATTTGTTATCTGGGGGCCCCATGTGCCTCTGTCATCAAAAGTGATACCTAGATAAGGGAAAGTGGCAACCCTACAAAGTTCTTGTTTGCCACAAGTAAATGTTTTTGTGAACTTATTTTTTGTACCCTTACCCAGTATCATTATTTGAGATTTTTTTACATTAATTTTTAGGTCCAATGACCCCATGAAGTCCTCAAAGGCATCTAGGAGTCTTTGGAGACCGACACCAGTACGCGAGAGCAGGACGGCGTCATCCGCGTATAGGAGAACCAGGATTCCCAGTTCTCCTATACGTGGAATGTCAATGGATGCCTCTCTAAGTGCTGGTTCCAGGGCATTTATGTAGACTGTAAATAAAAGAGGGGCCAAAATACACCCCTGCCTAACCCCCCTTTCTGATTTAAAGTAGCTTGTGCAACGCCCCTCCTGGGTAACTCTGACCGAGGCTATTAGGTCAGTGTGTAAATCTGCTAAAAGGCAAACAAGTGCCCCATGTAATCCTATCTCAAGCAGAATTCTCCATAATTTAGCGCGGTTTACCAGATCAAAGGCTGACAAGAGATCCATGAAACCTAAGTACATGGACCCCTCTTTAGCCCTTGTATACTTTTCTACCAACAAGTGCAAATTAAGGCCTTGATCTATTGTGCTCCTTTTTGATCCAAAGCCATACTGAACGTTTGATAGGACCCTATGTTCTATCAACCAATCATTCAGTTTTGATAAAATAACCCGGCCCAGTATTTTCACAGATGAATCTATCAATGAAATGGGTCTGTAACAGGATGGGTCTTGCCTGTTACCTTTTTTAAAGACCGGTATAATGATGGATTTTTTCCAGGAATCCGGGATTTTATCGGATGAAAGAGCATTAAAAACATTACATAAGACCGTAGACCAAAATTTCGGGGCACTTTTAAAGACATCCCCTGGTACCCCATCGGGACCCGGTGCCTTATTTTTTAAGGTCAGATCTATCGCCTTTTCCACTTCTATGGCAACAAAAATAACGGCATCCACAGGGGTAAATGGTGTGATTTCCTCAGCTTCTATGATGGGAATAGAAGTGGTGGCACTGCTAGCTTCCGAGTATATTTGGCTAAAATGTTCAATCCAGCCCTCATCTGGAATATTTGCCTCTAGGGGGGTATTTTCTTCGTCCGAAAAGAGTGGCTGGTTTATAATTTTCCAAAAAGGCCACTATCTTTTAAAGTTTCTGGTTCAAGAAGTTAGGCCAAAGCGTTGTCTTTTAAGACCCTCTTCCTTTCCAGGATAGTTTTTTTATAAGCAATCCTAGCATTAGCGATATCTGCGCGGTTCTTAGGGATGGCTTTCAGAGTTTTTAATAGCACGCGATGCGCTTTTGAGCATTTCCTATCAAACCATCTTTTTCCCTGTAGCGTGGGCTGCCTCGATTTTTTCTGCAGACTTTGGTTAATTTCAATACAGATATTATTAAATGCTGCTATAACATCCTTACATTCTATTCTATTCGCTAAGCATATTGCAACTTCATCCTCCACTTTGGACAAGACCTCTTGAAGAAAAGTTTCAGGGACTATTTTTGTCCATTTCAGCCTACGGTTTTGATCTTTTACCATAACATTTTGTCCCCCTCTAACTTTTACTGATTTTAAAGAAATGAAATGAAAAAAATATTTCTAAAGCGCACTGCGGCCAAGCGGCTTCCTGGCGCTAGGGGCAAATCAGTATAAACAGAGGATCCCAGAGAATTTAACCGGGGAAGGCCTGAAGGAAAAGAAAAGTTTTGAGGGCTTTACGAAAGTGGGAAAAAATAGGGATAGAACGAATAGAAAGAGAGAGATTGTTCCAGATCTGAGGGGCCCGCACGGAGAATCGAGTGCCCCCGGTGCGGGATTTGCGAAAGCGTGGGACGTGAAGAAGGGAAAGGGAAGAAGAGCGAAGAGAGCGGCTGGGGGCATGGGAAGAGATTAAAGAATTAATGAAAAGCGGGGCAGAGCGAGAGTGCGCCCGAAAGGCCAAACAGGCAAGTTTGAACTGGGACCTAAGGTGAACCGGAAGCCAATGGAGGGTCTTAAGGGCCGGGGAGATGTGGGCAGATTTAGGAAGACGAAGGATGAGGCGGGCCGCCTGGTTTTGGATGGCTTGGAGACGGCGAGTCTCGTAGGCAGGAATGCCTACGTACAAGCCGTTTCCATAATCCAGGCGGGATGTAATCAAGGCTGTGATGATGGTTTTGAGGGCGTCAACAGAAAAGAACCGGGAGATCTTACGGATAAGGCGAAGGGAAGAAAAACAAGAGGACACAACGGAGCTAATTTGGGCATGCATGGATAGGTCATTGCTGATCTTGATGCCCAAAGTCCGGACAGAGGGAACAGGGGAGGGAGGGGGGCCAAAAGAAAGGGGCCAGTGAACGGAGGACCAAGGATTAGACGAGCCACCAGTAAGGACGAGCTCTGTCTTATCGGGATTGAGCTTCAAATGATTGAAGCTCATCCACTGAGAAATGAAGACAAGAGTGGAGCAGAATTTAGGGAGAGAGTCAGCAGGGGATGAGAGATCGAAGACGAGCTGGAGGTCGTCTGCGTAATTGTACACCGAGACCCCCAGCTCAAGAAGGGAGGAAACAAGAGGGCGGATGTAGAGGTTGAAAAGAAGGGGGGAAAGAGAAGAACCCTGTGGGACCCCAGAAGTGACCGGAAGGGGAGGAGCAGAGAAATCAGAGAGGTGAACTGCCTGTGATCTGCCCTGAAGAAAGGACGCGATCCAGGAGAGGGCCGTGCCCTGGATGCCCGCTGCGCTGACACGGTCGAGAAGGATGGCATGATCGACCGTGTCAAACGCACATCCGAATGCATCATTTCAATTAAAACAGGGTTATGATCGCTAAAAACTGACACCTCTGTATAGTATTTTGTCACATTATTTAACAAATAAGAAGACATAGAAATATAATCTATAATAGTGCCCACGTCTTTACCCTTGAAAGTAGGGGACCTATCTTTCCCATCCCCACATCCTGATTCATGTAGGTTCCATCTTGCAAGAAATGTTTCGAGGAGCTCTCCTCGCCTAGTATGTTCCAGATGGACAGGTGTGGAGAGGGGGGGACCATCAGCATCATGAATAATGCAGGGTAGTGTACATGGGTGAATGTTAAAGTCCCCTAGTAATATCAATTCAAAGGCATTTACATTAGTACTGTACGTTGACAAAAATGTATCCAATAGTTCCAAGTTTTGACTGGTATGCTCATTTGCCTGTGAATTATAAAAATGAACAAACATAATCTTGGTTTTATCCTGAATAGATAGTTCAACAATCAGACAGTTTTCCGAGCCCGAAGAACATTGACTTAAAGTTCCTTTTATGTCCAATTTGAAAAGGGTTAACAGGCCCCCCTTAGATCTTCCTGCCACACTACTACTGGCTGGGTTGAAAAAATGGCAAAATCCATCCAAAGAGAAACTATTTGTTTGGTCCCAAGTCTCTTGTAGGGCAATGATATCATAGGATTTTAATGACTGTAACCAATCGTCATTCCCAATTTTGTTCTTCAAGCCAGCAATGTTCCAAGTAGCAATTTTAAAAGACGGAGCTAATATCTGACTAGAATTCTCCGGAACAACAGGCAGTCAATCGTTTTCCTCTAATGATGACAGGGCAGAAAAACGATTATAGAGAGGTAAACTGTGATCAAACTGCCTGTTGCCACCTGATAACAGTAAGAGTCCGCTCTAATGTGTTGCAGGGGTACATTTAAAGGAGCATTCGACCCACAACCAGTCATTCCCCTCCCATGCCCCTGTGCAAAATACCTTTGGTTATGAGGCACTCGATGTTGGGAGTTGTCCAGATGATTATAGAAAAAACCAAGAGGTCTAGCACATACTGAGTTATCAAGGTTTGGTAGGGAGGCAGCTCTAAGGAGGACAGTAGCAACGTGTTGCGGATGTTTAAAATTTATAATAATACAGTCCCCACTTGTATTTTTCCTACCATTGCCAATCCAACTGACTCTGCGTGTAGATATTATATCGTTATAAAAGGCATACGGAAAGCCACAGTTCCTATTCAACCAAGCAAGGGTTTTATTTTTTAAGGCTGCATGTGTTTCTAGCCTAGGGTCTGTTAGGCAGGAGTCAACCTCAGGTACGTTTTTTAGAACCACCGTGTATGGAACACACTCCGGTGGGAGGTTGACAGAGTTCTTCCTCCTGATCCTACTTTGCCCGGCCGTATCTCCCCCTGCTAGGTTATTTTGGGTACCATTTAGTGCTACTTGGGGTTGTGCTGGTGTTTGTACTATAGGTGTTGCTACTATTAGTGGGTTTGCAGTTGAGATGTTCGGTGCATGTACAACTGTGGGCGCCTGAGCAGTAACCCCTGGGCCATTATCCCTAGAGCTAACTGGTGCTAGGCCAACAGGTCCCTCTGCAGTATTACCCAAATGACCTTGTAGGTAAGCATGGGCGGAAAATCCGTTACGCTCGCGGATTTTGCGGATTTTCGGGAAATCCGCAATCCGCGAGATTTGCGGATTTCCCGCAAAATCCGCAAATTCGCACGCAGCGGATTTTTTGGGCGGCGCGCGGCGTTGGTGATACAATTTTTGCGGCGCGCGGCGTTTATCATCGTTTGCCGAGTTGTTTTTTTCGATAGTTTGCGAGTGCTGCGCCATTTTGGATCTTGCTGTGTGATCCCGCGGGAATTGGCGAGCGCGATTACGTCATCGCGGCTTGCCAGCGATAGTTTGTCAACGCGAGTACGGCGAGATCACGTCTCGCGGTACTTCGCAATTGCGAGATTTGAGATGCGGCGAGCGAAAATATAAATTTGCAATTCTGCACAAGAAATCCACCAGCAAGCAGCATAAACCTTCTAGAAATGATGATTTTTATGTGAATAACTCCTTAGTTTGACATTTGCCTGCACTTTTTTAGCGAGGAGTCCATTTTGGGGAGGGGGGCAGGGGGGTGGGAGGAAGGAAGTGCCCCATAGTCTTCAACTTCCTGTTCCTGTTCAGCAGGCTCCTCCCAGTGCTTTGTCCATCTCCTGGTCACTTTTCATCTGGATGTGGAGCTGGAAGGATTACTTTTTGTGGATGCTGCTGGATCTTTGGATTTGAGGCCTTTTTGACTTTCTTTGGATCACTGTTGGATTAGAAATTTTACAAGTAAGTTTGTTTGGGGCATTACAGTTGCTGCAACTAAAATTTTGGAATTTTCGATTTTTGGGCTGTTTTGGGGCCTTTTGCCCAGGGGTGCTCAGTGGTGGGTGGACTGATTCTTTCTGTGGGTTGTCTTGAACTTAAACATCATGGAGGCCATAGATGAATTGGGATTGTGCTGATTTTTCTGTGTTTTTCGATTTTTGACCTGTTGTTGGGGCCTTGACCAGGGGTAGTGAGTGGTGCATGGGCCTAGTCTTTCTGTGGGCTGTCTTGAATTTAAACATCATGGAGGGCATGGATGGAATGGGATTGTGCAGATTTTTCAGTGATTTTCGTTTTTTGGGCCTGTACTTGTGGCCTTTTCACCAGGGGTATTTGAGTCTAGCATGGGCCTAGTCTTTCTGTGGGCTGTCTTGAATTTAAACATCATGGAGGGCATGGATGGAATGGGATTGTGCTGATTTTGCAGTGTTTTTCGATTTTTGGGGGTGTTCATGGGGAGGGACATGCCATGTGGCTGGTGGCCATTTTGAGTGCAGCTACAGGCACTGGTCATGTGCTGGCAGGCAAGTGGCCATTTTGAATGCAGGCTTTGTTGTTAGGCCTCCAACCATTTTGCCTACTTTTCAACCTTTATTTATGCCCAGGGGCAGTGAGTCTTGCATGGGCCTAGTCTTTCTGTGGGTTGTCTTGAATTTAAACATCATGGAGGCCATGGATGGAATGGGATTGTGCAGATTTTTCAGTGATTTTCGTTTTTTGGGCCTGTACTTGTGGCCTTTTCACCAGGGGTATTTGAGTCTAGCATGGGCCTAGTCTTTCTGTGGGCTGTCTTGAATTTAAACATCATGGAGGCCATGGATGGAATGGGATTGTGCTGATTTTGCAGTGTTTTTCGATTTTTGGGGGTGTTCATGGGGAGGGACATGCCATGTGGCTGGTGGCCATTTTGAGTGCAGCTACAGGCACTGGCCATGTGCTGGCAGGCAAGTGGCCTTTTTGAATGCAGGCTTTGTTGTTAGGCCTCCAACCATTTTGCCTACTTTTCAACCTTTATTTATGCCCAGGGGTAGTGAGTCTTGCATGGGCCTAGTATTTCTGTGGGTTGTCTTGAATTTAAACATCATGGAGGCCATGGATTGAATGGGATTGTGCTGATTTTGCAGTGTTTTCCGATTTTTGGGGGTGTTCATGGGGAGGGACATGCCATGTGGCTGGTGGCCATTTTGAGTGCAGCTACAGGCACTGGCCATGTGCTGGCAGGCAAGTGGCCATTTTGAATGCAGGCTTTGTTGTTAGGCCTCCAACCATTTTGCCTACTTTTCAACCTTTATTTATGCCCAGGGGTAGTGAGTCTTGCATGGGCCTAGTATTTCTGTGGGTTGTCTTGAATTTAAACATCATGGAGGCCATGGATTGAATGGGATTGTGCTGATTTTGCAGTGTTTTTCGATTTTTGGGGGTGTTCATGGGGAGGGACATGCCATGTGGCTGGTGGCCATTTTGAGTGCAGCTACAGGCACTGGCCATGTGCTGGCAGGCAAGTGGCCTTTTTGAATGCAGGCTTTGTTGTTAGGCCTCCAACCATTTTGCCTACTTTTCAACCTTTATTTATGCCCAGGGGTAGTGAGTCTTGCATGGGCCTAGTATTTCTGTGGGTTGTCTTGAATTTAAACATCATGGAGGCCATGGATTGAATGGGATTGTGCTGATTTTGCAGTGTTTTTCGATTTTTGGGGGTGTTCATGGGGAGGGACATGCCATGTGGCTGGTGGCCATTTTGAGTGCAGCTACAGGCACTGGCCATGTGCTGGCAGGCAAGTGGCCATTTTGAATGCAGGCTTTGTTGTTAGGCCTCCAACCATTTTGCCTACTTTTCAACCTTTATTTATGCCCAGGGGTAGTGAGTCTTGCATGGGCCTAGTATTTCTGTGGGTTGTCTTGAATTTAAACATCATGGAGGCCATGGATTGAATGGGATTGTGCTGATTTTGCAGTGTTTTTCGATGTTTGGGGGTGTTCATGGGGAGGGACATGCCATGTGGCTGGTGGCCATTTTGAGTGCAGCTACAGGCACTGGCCATGTGCTGGCAGGCAAGTGGCCATTTTAAATGCAGGCTTTGTTGTTAGGCCTCCAACCATTTTGCCTACTTTTCAACCTTTATTTATGCCCAGGGGTAGTGAGTCTTGCATGGGCCTAGTCTTTCTGTGGGTTGTCTTGAATTTAAACATCATGGAGGCCATGGATGGAATGGGATTGTGCAGATTTTTCAGTGATTTTCGTTTTTTGGGCCTGTACTTGTGGCCTTTTCACCAGGGGTATTTGAGTCTAGCATGGGCCTAGTCTTTCTGTGGGCTGTCTTGAATTTAAACATCATGGAGGCCATGGATGGAATGGGATTGTGCTGATTTTGCAGTGTTTTTCGATTTTTGGGGGTGTTCATGGGGAGGGACAGGCCATGTGGCTGGTGGCCATTTTGAGTGCAGCTACAGGCACTGGCCATGTGCTGGCAGGCAAGTGGCCATTTTGAATGCAGGCTTTGTTGTTAGGCCTCCAACCATTTTGCCTACTTTTCAACCTTTATTTATGCCCAGGGGTAGTGAGTCTTGCATGGGCCTAGTATTTCTGTGGGTTGTCTTGAATTTAAACATCATGGAGGCCATGGATTGAATGGGATTGTGCTGATTTTGCAGTGTTTTTCGATTTTTGGGGGTGTTCATGGGGAGGTACATGCCATGTGGCTGGTGGCCATTTTGAGTGCAGCTACAGGCACTGGCCATGTGCTGGCAGTCAAGTGGCCATTTTAAATGCAGGCTTTGTTGTTAGGCCTCCAACCATTTTGCCTACTTTTCAACCTTTATTTATGCCCAGGGGTAGTGAGTCTTGCATGGGCCTAGTCTTTCTGTGGGTTGTCTTGAATTTAAACATTATGGAGGGCATGGATGGATTGGGATTGTGCTGATTTTGCAGTGTTTTTCGATTTTTTTGTGCTCTATAACTGAACTGATGTTCCTCTGTCTTCCATTTTTTTTAGGTGCACAAGACTCAAGAGAACCACCAGTGCCTGGAAGAAGTCCTGCAGCGGTGTGTGTGTGCAGCATAACGTCACGCGACGTCACGTCTGGCCTCAGACAACTCTACAATTCGTGCAACTGCGGCCTGCTGTCTGACCTGCTCTGAAGAAGATGGCCCCGCCCCCAAAGAAAGTTCTCCGTAGCTCCTCTAGCAAGAAAGTTGCTAGTAAGGAGCAGAAGAAGCAAGTTACCAAGGAGGCTGGTGTGCCACCCGCCACTTTTTTTGGGAGCAAAAAAAAAAGTACGCCTGCAGCAGCAGGATCTGCTGGGGACCAAGCTGGGAGCAGCACCCCTGCTCCATTGGGTTCAGTGCCTCCACCACCACGCCAACTTAAGTCAAAGCCCTTGAATGCTTCAGAGGCAGTCAGTGTACTTCTCCAATCACCATCGACCAGTGATGTTGGCTCATCGCAAGAAAGTAGCAGCAATGTCCCTGAATCAACACAGGTTGTTGTAACTCATCTGACAAGTGTTGAACAACCACAGCCGCAACAACAACACCATGTGCAAGTACACGCCCAAGTACATGTGGAAGGAGAGGCAGCAAAAGGAGATGCGCAAGCAAAGGTGCATGGAGGTTCACAAGTGCCCACAATACTTGTTCCTCCCGAAGTAGGGGCACATCAGGAAATCGACAATGAAGCCGAGGTATCATTGGAAGCCACTCCTCCTGATGATCATTCATTGTCTTCCACATCCCTAGCAAGGAAAAGATCAAGGGGGGTGTCTACATCTTCTTCAAGCCCACCTCGTTCTGATGCAAGTGATCTGTCTTGGGAACCACAACTGCGGTCTGACAGTGAGGCACACCATGATCTGACACCGGTACCTAAGCGTAAAAGGAAGGTCGTCCAAAAACTCAAACCTATGGAGTGTGATGAGGCTCAACAAGAAGTGACAGATACTGCTGGTGATGAAGCCTCTCACGATGACGACGAGCCAGTCATCACAAAGGTCACTGCAGCCCCACCGGGCATGCTGCAGAGAGACATTTTGACCCTATCCCGAGAAGCTGCTGAGCGTGATGATGATGTCGGCGAGGAGGCAATGGAAATGGAATCATTAGATTTGGAGTTAAGTAGTACACCAAAACCTACCGCTTCCATATTTCTTCGCAAGAAGGTGCCCACCTCGTCCTCGACCTCAATTCGTGGTGGTGAAAGTGCAAAACGTACTGAAGTTCGGCAATCCACATCCTCCACTTCATCTGGCATTAGCAGCAGGACCACCACCACCAGTATCGCCGCCTCCTCCGGCCCCCAAAGACATTTCAAGTCTCCAGTTTGGGACTTCTTTAGTGTTTGCCCAAAAAAGGAAAACGTAGCCATTTGTAGCCTTTGTAAGCTTCGAGTTAGTCGTGGTAAGCTTGGTTCTAACTATGGTACCGGAGGCCAGAGAGGTCATCTTGAGAGAAGGCACCCTGTCCAATGGTTTCCGCACCTAGAGGCGGTCAAGAAAGCCGGAATTGCACGTAATGAAAACGTTGATTTTTCATCTGCTGATGACGATGAGGTAGAAGAAGACGATTCAAACACTTCACTTACACCCAGTTCCCATGTCAGCAGCACACCCCATGGGAGCCACACTAAGAGTGTGGGAGAGAGTGAGACATCAATGCGGAAAAGTTCATCAGCGAGCGTAACTGGGTCGAAGAGATCATCATCATCCCGTAAATCATTGGTCCAGGGCAACATTAAAAAGATGTTGTTTACAGAAGCACAATATGAACGCAACCACCCAATGACCCGTCTGTATAACACTAAGCTGGCTAAAATGCTAGCTCTGGACCTTCTCCCTTTTTCTTTTGTAGAAGGGGTTGGTTTTCTAGAATTAGTGACAGCGCTCTGCCCTAAATAAAAGGTTCCTAGCCGGTTCTATTTTGCACGAGTTGCGGTTCCAGCACTACATGAAGATGTTCTGAAGGTGATTGGGGCAGCTTTGCAGAAGAGTGCTGTTCACACTATACATCTGACAACAGACATGTGGACCAGTGGCGCAGGCGCTGATTACATGTGCATCACTGCACACTGGGTCTCTTTTTCAGGGGCTAAAGCAAAGCTAAACTCAGGTGTTGACACTAACATTGTTTTTAAAGGTGCTCGGAAACATGCAACACTAGCCATGTTTGGTTTGGAGAAACGTCACACAGCAGAAAACATTTTGGATGTCTTTAACACAAAGGTCCTTAACTGTCTGTCCCCACTAAAACGCAAGGTTGGTTATGTTTCCAAGGACAATGGCTCCAATATAGTTAAGGCCATGAGGGACGGTTACTATTTCAGAGTGCCGTGTTTGGCGCACTGTATAAACCTGGTTGTCCAAAAATTCTTGGGTAATAAAGGCAGTGCAGCGTATGGTGTATTGGACACCTGCCGAAAAATGTGCAAGCATTTCAGCCATTCTTTTAAGGCCCGGAAGCAGCTGAGGAGCCTGCTATATCAACATCAAATGCCAGTGAAAGCACTCATCCAGGAGGTGGTAACACGTTGGAACTCAACCTTCTACATGCTTGAGCGTCTGTATGAGCAGTATACGGAACTCGATCAATATTTCCTTAAAGAGGGTGCAGAGGAGCTGAGGATGGGTGGGCCGCAATGGAACATAGTTGAAAGCCTGACACGCATGCTTCGTCCTTTTGAGTTCTTCACGCGTGCAGTCAGCAAGGAGGACTCTAATTTGGGAAAAGCTATCCCATTGTTTCCTTTTGATGATGAACATGTTCTAAAGTACAAACGTTGGCTAGCCTTGTCAGCCAAGAAGTTTGAAACAGAACGGCTGGAAATTGAAGGAAATGGCAGTACATCAGCAGGCCATCCCCAGTCAAAACAATCCACTTCTGCACCTGTGGCTGTGGCACAAGTGACCTCTCAGCCGTTAAAGACACCGGCAACCGGATCATCTGCACGAAAGACAACAGAAACATTGGAGGCTGAAGAGGATTGGCTAGCTCTGCGTGGGTTTGGTTCTCAAAAGGTCAGAGGCACAGCAAGAGCTAAGCAAAGTGGAGGAACCTTGGATGAGGACCTTGAGTCGATGGTGAAGGACTATCTGAATGACTCAACAGAGGTCTATGTTAATTCTGACCCATTGGCGTATTGGCATGGGAAAAAAGAATTGTGGCCACAGCTCACCAACCTGGCTTTAAACTACTTGTCTTGCCCACTCGCAAGCGTGTCTTCTGAACGGGTTTTCAGTGCGGCTGGTGGGATTGTAACTCCCAAACGGAGCCGCCTCTCGCCCAAAAATGTGGAGAGGTTAACAATGATCAAGATGAATCAGCACCTCATACCACCAGATTTCAGAGTACCAGAGAGCGTGCCGGATGAAGAGGAGGTGGCCAGCAACATAGATGAGGGAATTTCTACTCTGTCAGGTGACACTGAGCTCTCCCTGTCTGAATTCGCAGAGTATGATGACGAAGCCTTATTCTTATTCCTGGACCGTGATACCGACTTCGAGCCCTGAAAATGAGACAACGAATCAATAACTTTCTTTTTCATCCTTATTCACTTTTATTCCTGTGTGTCTGTTTTTTTTTTGTTGTGCACAGTTAATATAATTCAAACTTTAATCAGATAATCACAAAAACAAGCCCATCAGCAGAACTGTCTTCACTTGTTTGCTAATTTATTTGAAGGTGCCGCAGTCTGCATTCCTCAGGTTCACAAGTTCAGAAGAACATGCTCCTCTATCCTCCTCCTCCAGACTCCTATTTCCATCAAAGCAGAGGGCTGGTTTACGCCAATGAAGAAAGACTCAGCACTTGTGGGGGTGTTGTTCTACCTCTTTGCAGGTGAGTTGACGGGTCTGGGGCCATTGCTGGGAAGCACTAAAAGTGGTTTGGACCAAATCCGAGGCGGAAAATTTTTTGTGTTTTTGATGACTTGCTTGCCTTTGAGGTGCTCTTAGGGGGGGTTCCGTCTGTTTGTGGGTGAGTTTCGTGGTCTGGGAGCATTGCTGGGACACTCTAATCTTGATTGCATTTGCTTTTCAGGAAATCCGTCGTGCCAACCCCGACTTATGGCCTAGCTACGCAGCGCGTTTGGACCGAAGGCCCAGAAATATTGCAAGTATGAGATTTTGCTTTTGGCCTGTTTGGGGGTGTTATGCTTCTTGGCGGGTGGGTTGCCGGGTCTTGGGGCATTCCTGGGAAGGTCTAATACCGGGTAGAAGTGGTTGGGACAAAATCCAGGCCGATTTTTTTTTGTGGCTATTTCTGACATTTTGCTCTATGTAGCGTTTTCGGGGGCCTGTTTGGGGGGCTTCCTGGTGTTTGTGGGTGGGTTTCGGGGTCTAGGCGCACTGATGGCTATATATACTTTACTTTGCAAGAGGTTTGAAGCAAATCCATGGTGGCAGAGGGGACTTAGGGCCTAGCTGCAGAGCGCGCGCGGAGTGATTTGGGAAATTTGTGAAAAATTGACTAAGTCCCCATTTTAGTACTTTTGCTCTTTGGCTGTTTGGGGGTCTTCTACTCGTTTTCTCCTGGGTTGACGGCTCTGGGGCCATTGCTGGGAAGCTCTAATACCGGATAAAAGTGTTTTGGACCAAATCCCAGGCGGAATTTTTTTTGTGTTTTTGATGACTTGCTTGCCTTTGAGTTGCTCTTAGGGGGGGTTCCGTCTGTTTGTGGGTGAGTTTTGTGGTCTGGGAGCACTGCTGGGACACTCTAATCTTGATTGCATTTGCTTTTCAGGAAATCCGTCGTGCCAACCCCGACTTATGGCCTAGCTACGCAGTGCGTTTGGACCGAAGGCCCTGAAATATTGCAAGTATGAGATTTTGCTTTTGGCCTGTTTGGGGGTGTTATGCTTCTTGGCGGGTGGGTTGACAGGTCTTGGGGCATTCCTGGGAAGGTCTAATACCGGGTAGAAGTGGTTGGGACAAAATCCAGGCCGATTTTTTTTTGGCTATTTCTGACATTTTGCTCTATGTAGCGTTTTCGGGGGCCTGTTTGGGGGGCTTCCTGGTGTTTGTGGGTGAGTTTCGTGGTCTGGGAGCACTGCTGGGACACTCTAACCTTGATTGCATTTGCTTTTCAGGAAATCCGTCGTGCCAACCCCGACTTATGGCCTAGCTACGCAGCGCGTTTGGACCGAAGGCCCAGAAATATTGCAAGTATGAGATTTTGCTTTTGGCCTGTTTGGGGGTGTTATGCTTCTTGGCGGGTGGGTTGACGGGTCTTGGGGCATTCCTGGGAAGGTCTAATACCGGGTAGAAGTGGTTGGGACAAAATCCAGGCCGATTTTTTTTTGGCTATTTCTGACATTTTGCTCTATGTAGCGTTTTCGGGGGCCTGTTTGGGGGTCTTCCTGGTGTTTGTGGGTGAGTTTCGTGGTCTGGGAGCACTGCTGGATATATATACTTTACTTTGCAAGAGGTTTGAAGCAAATCCATGGTGGCAGAGGGGACTTAGGGCCTAGCTGCAGAGCGCGCGCGGAGTGATTTGGGAAATTTGTGAAAAATTGACTAAGTCCCCATTTTTGTACTTTTGCTCTTTGGCTGTTTGGGGGTCTTCTACTCGTTTTCTCCTGGGTTGACGGCTCTGGGGCCATTGCTGGGAAGCTCTAATACCGGATAAAAGTGTTTTGGACCAAATCCCAGGCGGAATTTTTTGTGTGTTTTTGATGACTTGCTTGCCTTTGAGGTGCTCTTAGGGGGGGTTCCGTCTGTTTGTGGGTGAGTTTCGTGGTCTGGGAGCATTGCTGGGACACTCTAATCTTGATTGCATTTGCTTTTCAGGAAATCCGTCGTGCCAACCCCGACTTATGGCCTAGCTACGCAGCGCGTTTGGACCGAAGGCCCAGAAATATTGCAAGTATGAGATTTTGCTTTTGGCCTGTTTGGGGGTGTTATGCTTCTTGGCGGGTGGGTTGACGGGTCTTGGGGCATTCCTGGGAAGGTCTAATACCGGGTAGAAGTGGTTGGGACAAAATCCAGGCCGATTTTTTTTTGGCTATTTCTGACATTTTGCTCTATGTAGCGTTTTCGGGGGCCTGTTTGGGGGGCTTCCTGGTGTTTGTGGGTGAGTTTCGTGGTCTGGGAGCACTGCTGGGACACTCTAATCTTGATTGCATTTGCTTTTCAGGAAATCCGTCGTGCCAACCCCGACTTATGGCCTAGCTACGCAGCGCGTTTGGACCGAAGGCCCAGAAATATTGCAAGTATGAGATTTTGCTTTTGGCCTGTTTGGGGGTGTTACGCTTCTTGGCGGGTGGGTTGCCGGGTCTTGGGGCATTCCTGGGAAGGTCTAATACCGGGTAGAAGTGGTTGGGACAAAATCCGCGCGGAAAAGCCTTTAGTTTTGGCACTTTTTGTAACTTAGGGTTCGTTAGGGTTAGCCCTAGCAGCAGGATTGCATGTGTTTCGGGGTGTTCTAGATTTTTCCAACTGAGTTCTGGGGTCTTAGAGCACTCGTGAGAATGTGTAATTTTGGTTGCAAGTCATTTGAAGAAAATCCATGGTGGGAAAGGGGGGATTTGGCATAGTTAAAGAAAGCCTTTGCCACTATTCTTAACTTAGGGTTCGTTAGGGTTAGCAGTATTTCTATTGCATGTGTTTGAGTGGGGGGGATTTCGAGTCTTGGAGCGATGCTGGCTATGGCTACTTTTGCTTGGTTGCTTGCAAGTGGTTTGAATGCAATCCACGGTGGGTAATGGGTAATTAGGAAGGGGGTACTTCGGCCTACTTTTACTTTCAAAGTAAGTTTTGTCACCAGTTTTCTGCTAGGCCTCGTTTTTTGAGATTTGATTGGGGGTCTTCTACATTTTTGCGACTGGCTTTAGTAAGGGTCTGGGTGGGAGCACTGCTAGGAAGATCTAATTTTGTTCTAAAACACAGTTTACAGTACACCTAGCTTGAGGGGCAAGATCCGCTACATTAATTTGCCCATACTTATTTATCCTTCAAAAGGTGACTCAGAGTACGCACTTTCAAAAATATTGTACTGTCTACTAGGAAAAACAAATTGTGACTTTTTGCACTCCACAGCCTACATACCTTATATTTATTTATCAGTGGTGTTGTAATATTATATCACTTCCTGTTTTTCGTTGAATAATTACAGGCCGGGTTTCAGTCTCTGCAATGGGGAAAAAAGGATGGAGTCAGGCTTCACAGTAGCGAGCCACAATTCAGCATCAGGCAGGCAGTGGACAGGGTGTCTTCTGGTGACCAACATCGATGGACGAAGCGTCGGCTGCAATGGAGGAGTGCCGCTAATAGGAGGATTTCTCCTTTTCTATCTACTATACCTTCCAGACCAACCCCACTGAGTGTTGTTGTGAATGGATTTATAGTGACCAGCAAGGCTCTCGGGTATCTGGCTACAGAGACCTTATGTTGAATATAGTTATCAATAATTCCACACACGCCCTGTACTGTCGCATTCTTTCTTCCACAGTTGTCGAAAGTACTACTTACTTTTCACTGACATGCATGCAGTAGTGCATGCACTTTCAAAGATTGATGGATAGGTTTGTACCCAAAGATTTGTTTATGCATTGTTCACAATTGTTTGTCCATGCTGTGCTATTTTTTCTTGTCTCCCAAAACCTTTCCTAAAAACCCCCGTACCCATCCATTTTTCAAACCTTATCAATAATTTACACATAGGCCCTTTACTGTTGCATTCTTTCTTCCACAGTTGACGAATGTACTACTTACTTTTCACTGACATGCATGCAGTAATGCATGCACTTTCAAAGATTGATGGATAGGTTTGTACCCAAAGAATTGTTTATGTTCAATTGTTTGTCTATGCTGTGCTTTTTTTTACAGGGTGTCTTCTGGTGACCAACATCGATGGACGAAGCGTCGGCTGCAATGGAGGAGTGCCGCTAATAGGAGGATTTTTTTTCTGCAGGCAACTTACTTACCACTTCCAACAGGACCACTACAACCACATAGATACAGTATCCCTTGCCTTTTTCTCTGACTGTGACTGCATTTCTTGACTCTCTCTAGGCTTCTAAATTGATCCCTTAACACATCACTTAGTCCACTCCACTATCACATCTGCACCACACATAGTCATTTGTAAGTGCTCCTACGTAATTCGCAAGTCGCAGCACGCCCCAGGCCGTAGAGGACTGGGATGGCCCCAATGATGAAGCATGTCACCAAGGGGCAACCCTGGTGAGTGAGGGGACACCTAGAAAAAAAGCAATTTCTCCTTTTCTATCTACTATACCTTCTGTCAGGTTACGCAGCCCCTAAGCGCCTACCGTACTATGAAACTACATTTCCCATGAGTAGGCGGGAGACTTGCAGGAAGTTTATCTGGGGAACAGACGCGCTTCCTGTTGCGCGTTATTCTGGTTTCTGTTCTGCACCGGCATGAGAGCGGACGCTCTGCATGCTTTTCTATCGTGTCTCCTGTGGACTATCACCTTCCCCCCCCCCCCCCCCTGAGGCTCAGTGGGGAGCGCTTCCGTGTTCTGTCCTTGGCGGTAGACGGACTTCACGCGTCTTCAGGTAAAGCCGCTCTAAACTCTTCGGCCGCCCGTGCGGTCAGCTGATTACTGCCTGAACGGATTGTTAAGGGAGGTTCTGTGACTGTTTTCTAACAGAATTCTACCTTTGATGAATTCCTGTTTGGTTGAATTGTGTGTGGCGGAGCACAGTGGCGGTCTATACCACGTGTTAGCGTTCACATCGGGGATCGTTTTTGTACTATTAAAATGGAGCGCGGTAGTAAGGACAACTACGCGTCTCCGTTGTATAACTGTGTATTTCAAAGGACCTCCATAACTGGGCATGTAGTGAGGTAACTACAGGCTACCCCAGTTCTCTTTGTGTAGTGCACCGTGGGGTGTGTTGTTGGCAGAATTCAGTGGTGGTCGCAACTACGTTTTTCTGTTTGACCTTCACCAAAGATTCTCTACTGGGTCATTACTTAGAGAGCGCAGTGTTGTAGTTCTTGCTTCCTACACACTACCATTTCCCTCTTCCTTTTTGTTGGACCATACATCTTTGCTTTGACTATTTGGAACCCCCTTTGTACATTGAGTCCTCTACCAAGTTTGTGGTATGTTGTGAGTAGTGGGTTTGATGTCTTAGTATAACGCGAGTGTGTTTGGTGCGACAGGAGTGTGTTCGTTAACTATATGTTTATGTGTTTCTTAGGCCTTCCTCACAGATTGTGGCAGAAGGGCTATAGTATTTCCTATCCAAGGTCATGTTTTCTTGGTGCTCAGGTACTTGTCTACTTCCTTGGTTATTTAGTGAGACTATATGAGAGTACCCTTGTATGTTAGGACAGCACTTCACTGATGCCTGTCTTGTCTTCTGTTACAGGTATCCTTTCCCTGCTGACCCTACCTTTACCCATCCCACATTTTTTATTTTAGTTTGTTATTTTTCTCCCCCGCCTAATGGCTCGAACACCCTGTGTTTACACTTCTGGGTGTTGGTGACATTTGGAGGTGGAACCATATTTGCATCGACTGGATCACGGGGAGTAAACCTGACACCTTCCAGACCAACCCCATTGAGTGTTGTTGTGAATGGATTTATAGTGACCAGCAAGGCTCTCGGGTATCTGGCTACAGAGACCTTATGTTGAATATCGTTATCAATAATTCCACACAGGCCCTGTACTGTCGCATTCTTTCTTTCCACAGTTGTCGAATGTACTACTTACTTTTCACTGACATGCATGCAGTAGTGCATGCACTTTCAAAGATTGATGGATAGGTTTGTACCCAAAGATTTGTTTATGTTCACAATAGTTTGTCTATGCTGTGCTATTTTTTCTTGTCTCCCAAAACCTTTCCCAAAAACCCCCGTACCCATCCATTTTTCAAACCCTAACCCTCTTCCCCCGGGCTGTGTGGTTTTGATTGATGTGTGACTAAATTATTATTACAGCAATAAATCCACACACTTGCTGGGTGGGGAGGATAAGGTGATAGCAACAGGCTGGTGAAGAAATCAGAGGATATATTCTTACTCTGCTTGACAAAGAACCATTGCTAATGTGAAAGAACTTCAACCGAATTAGTAGTTATACTTTACCATTTGTTAGGCTACAATGTGGCACTGCTCTACTGTACTTCTGTCACCTGCTATATTCTCAGTTGTACCGTTGAATTGCTCAGGAGGACAAACCAGATTTCATTTTCTTTTTTTTCATAGGCATGCAACTGCCACTGTGTCACACCACTAGTACCACCGCTATGAGGAAATTTTATCCGACCAAGATTGCCAACGTTATTCGGTGTTTCCCGTGGAGCCAGCCCTGGGTCTAGCCCTACTTTCAAACACAAATTACAGGTAAGATAAGCGTTTGGTGGTTTGGGGGTATAATGGAGTATTAGTACGAGAGACGAGAGACTGAAGGTAGTACTACTAAAGTCCTAGGACTCTTGGATTCACTTCACTTAGTCTGTGAGAGGCACTTAGTGTTGAAAACATTTGGGCATTTACACTTAAAGGAAGAAAATGGAACTAAACTTTCAGGAAAACAGTCAACGTTAAACCCCCACCCACCAGGCAAGCAGTGAAAAACAGGTATGCTCAGATAAAGTTTGAAAAAGTATATTTATATCCCTAACAAAATAATCTCCCGCAAGACCCTCCCTAACCCCAACGATTGTCCTTCAAAAGTCCACAAAAACCCAACTCCCAATTCCCACCCCCCAAAAGTCTCTAAAAAAGGGGCAAGGGACACTATGGGTGGATGCTGTTAACTTTTTGGGCCAGGGCATCATGCTCCTCGCGGAGCAAGGCGAGCTCCTGCTGAAGGCGGGACACCATCAGGGTAGTGCGGCGCAGGCGTGCCTTCACTGCCTTGCAGGTGCAATGCCTGTGAGAGGCAGCTGTTGGCCTTGCTGCTCGGCGGTGGCGTTTGCCTTTGGCAGCCCGGCTCAGTTTGGGTGGACCACTGTGCTGGGTGGCAGCCCGTGGGGCCACGGAGGCCGATGCAGACGACGTTGTTGTAGTTGTCGACTGCACACTTTCCACGTCCTCCAGGGCCACCAGCCGCCGATATTCCGCAACAGTGGCCTCGATCCTCCGTTGCCGGGCCGCTCTAGCCAGCTCCTTCCTCCTTGTTCGTTTGGAAGGAGAACCTATATGAAGAAAGAAAGACATAGTCTGTAACCAATGCTCTTTAAGATTAACTCAATCATTCAGCAGAAATTTGTGTTGCAGTACAACTAGCAACTTGCAAGCGCATTACATAACTATTGAGGCCAGTATCTATCTAACCTCACACTTCTTCATCCTTGCTCTAACATTAGTGGGAGTTTAAGGAACAAATTCTACGAGCACTGTGGACTTCCATTGGAGTCGACTATGAAAGTACACCAGTCTTATTCTTCTTCTTATCTCTTGTTTTGGAAAATTGGTACGTTATTTTCTGCAAGCCGGCATAATGCCAGCGCAGTAAACTTGCACCCGAGAAAAAGAGACGCACGCCATGAGGAGTGACCTAGACTTGCGTTGCCGTTGCGTTACTGTACCCGTCCAGTACATGCAGGTGGTGAAGCTCTTACTTTTCTATTACGGGTGGCACTGAGAATACTCTGTTACAACTCAAGGGCTACTGCTTAATTAATTTAACTTTCACCCTACAGTGGAAATGAGTACTAGAAATGGAAAATTTAAGAAGATAAATAATCTGATTATCTATCACTTCACATGGGATGTTTTTGCTTATATATGGGATGACTTTAGGTGCTTTGCTTTTTATTGAGTGACCACTGATACATCCACACATGAATGACTAAGTACTACTAAACTTATTAAGAGAGGTAGGGAGTGGCCACCATAATAACCGGATCTATGCAGTGCTTGCAATACAAACTACTGCTACTATTTATGGTAGTATTTGGACAAAATTAAAAGTTCTTTTCCTTGCCTTTCCTACACTGGAACGGACGTGCGGGTGCAGTGTTACATGCTCTTCAAAGTTACACTTAGTTCATCCACTGACCGTCTACTCTCTCTAGATCATGGGTACTCACAAACTTTCTCTCAGGGGCTACATTTACAGTGTAGTTTGGGGCCGAGGGCCGCACTGGTGGGGGCGGAGTCAGAGGGGGCGGGGCTAAAGCAAAACGATAACTTGTGACCATGAGGTTGCACACAGGTCCCTGCAGCAGATGCCCTCATCCACTGAGCCACCAGACCCAGCATTTACATACATCTCTCTCCCTCCTGCTCTCCCTCCTGCCCTCCCTCCATCTCTCTCTCCCTCCTGCCCTCCCTCTCCCTCCCCCTCTGTCATCTCACTGTGTGTGTGTCTATCTGTGTCAGCCTTCAGCCCGGGTTGAGACCGCTTCCTCAACGCGCACACACAGACAACAACACCAAAGTACTTAACAGGTCTTTAAAAGACCATTAACATATTATTGAGGCTTTGTTTGTTTTAGCGCCCCTGCTTCTCCACCCTGACAATCACTGCTTGCCCGGCCCCACAGAGCAGAGGCTTTGTTCTATTTCACCTCTTTGTGGCCTTGCATCTCCACTCTGCTCTGTGGGGGCCGGGGGAGCAGTGATTGTCAGAGTGGAGATGCAGGGGCGCTAACAGGTGAAATACAAAAAAGCCTCTGCTCTGTGGGGGCCGGGGGAGCAGTGATTGTCTGCAAGGTCTGCGCACCGCCAAGGAAGGCTTGCCGGGCCACCACCGGCCCGCGGGCCGTACTAGGAGTACCCCTGCTCTAGATACACATATGCTATCTAAGAGTCAGATAGTAGCATGATCCAGGTATATGGACACATACAGTTTCTGTGTCACCCACCCAGGCTGTTGTCCTTCCACCCATCATTGCTTCATCATTCACCCAGCCATGCATCTCATATTCTTGCCTTCCCAGCTAGTCTTCAATCTCAATAAGTAAGGAATATATAAGAGCTTACCTCTGGCCGCCACCACCACCGTCTCAACTCTCACAGCCGCCGCCGCCGCCTCCTCCCCTGAAGAATCGCCCTCCGCCTCCGTGTCGAGCACCACCACCTCCACACTGGCCCCGCCACCAGATGTTCCACCTACAAAGTACATTTAAGAATGTTAGAATAAAGCACTCACTAGTCACTAGTATTTGGTCTAGGAATGAAGACATGTGAAAACAATGTAATTTGTGACTGTCTACGTTAAAGTTAAAAAAAGTGTCCCTTTTTCCAGGGAAGGTTGTCTTGCTGCACTTTTTGGCACAACTGATGAAGGCTGTTTTTTTAACACGCACCATTTTTCTCCACACAGACAGAAGATGGACTTCTAACAACAAGATCAAGTTGAAACTAGGTGAGAGCTCGGCTCGACCACAAGAAATGTCTTCAATTAATCGTCAGCACTAACCACTTTTCCATTATCAGTTAAACGTTTAGTTTTATTATGACTTCATTTTAATAAATGTGTTTACTTTTAATAAAGCTTTTAAACTTAAATACAATCTGTGTTTTTTGGTCCAGACTAGAGTGACTGAGCGAAAGGTTTTGCAATTTTTGCAAGCATGAGTCCAGATAGAACACTTCAAAGACATTATGGACAATCCCAGAGGACTGCACTAAGTTGATAGAGCTATTGCTGACTAGAATCATGGGAGTTTCGCCAACCGTGCAATCTTAGTTAGCTACACAGACAGACTAATAAGAATAATCTAGTAATACCACAGGGAGTCATAGTAGAGGCAGGATAAGAATTTAGATACAGTCTACAAGAAGAGCAAAGACAATTTTGAAAAAAGTCAAATGAGGAACGCTAGGAAAAATAGGTACTAGTCTAAAATGAAAACTTACTGGGGCCAGCAGAGGAGCCCTCGCCTGCCCGATCCTGGCCCTGTTGAACAGCATCCGCCGCCTGCTGCTCCTGTGTCCTCCTCTCGCCCCTGGGGGGAGCTGACGTACAACATGAAAGAAAGAACAGAAAACATGGATGATTGTTGCTTGTCAATGTCAACCAAATCAAACATTTCAAAAGAACAATAACAAAATATTTCCGCGAAATTATATTGATTATGGTTACTTTTCATTTATTTGCGGACCTGTGACTTCGAAAGTCACGTAACTCACTAAACAAAGTACTGAAACGTTCACCTAGGACTGGCAGGCAGCAGTCCGCAGGCAAGACGCAAAGTGACAGACAAACTCCATTGTGATTTCAGTCAGATCAGTGACAACACTAACAGTTGCCTGCTACATTACCAGTCATTTAAATAGTCAAACTATCAATCCACCGCCACTATTTTTCTTATTGTCAGGGTTACAAAGGAAGGGGCAGATTTAAGCCCTTGCGGCTCTTTTGCGCCGTTCTTGCGTGACTTTTGTGACGCAGCAGCTAAACAAAAAAGGGCGCCATGGTGCGGCGTATAATATTATAACAACGTGACGCATTTGGGAGATGCATCCCGTTATAAAGCCCTGCGCCATCAGGGGGCGTTCCGGCGCAAGGGAGGGCATTCCTGCGCTGGAACACATCCTAATAGTGGCTGAGGGAAATCTACAAAATATCAATCAGTCACCTTTAGGACAATGATGCGTCACACAAACCCTGCACCTGCTTGAAGCAGACGTACGGCTTGACCCAGCATTGGGGAGATAGGGTACCCCAGAGCATTGATGGAGCTGCGCCATCGTTGCGACGCAACTCCAGCAGTAAAGCTTCGGTGACGTTTTGGGCCCATGGTGCGCCGCATTGCAAATACGGCGCACCATGTTTGGTGGTGGTAGCGGGCCGCACAATTAATGGCGCATCCCTGCTACTTTGCAGGGATGCGACGGTAATTGCAATTCTGCCCCTTAGGGGCATACTTACTTACGCGTTCTGGCGCATCTCCAGAGATGCGCCAGATCAAATGCGTCACGCAAAACTACCCTTGCGACACGGCAGATGTGCCTCATTTACAATGCGGCGCGCCCTGGCGCAAGGGTAGGCACTTGCGTGACGCATCTCGTCACGTAAGAGCGGCGCATCGCTGGAGTCACGTCGCCAACGCAATGCAACTCCAGTAATGCTCAGGGCCACCCAATACTTAACATGCTGTGTCAGTCCTTTCGCCTGCTTCGAGCAGACATAAGGAATTGAATTGACGTAGCAGCGTCGCAGAAGTGCCTGCGTTAAATCTTGTACATTTCACGCAGGCAATTTTGCGAGGCGCACAGCCGCTGGACCGCCCACCCTGCGTACTAGGAACGCACCCATTGTGGTGCAGGCCCATGGCTTTATAACGTGACGCATCTCCCTAGATGCGTCATGCTGTAAATGACTCGCAGGGATGCGGCACGTTTACGCCGCTGTTGCGTCACGCAAGGCAACGTAAACGTGGCGCAAGGGGCTTGTAAATGTAATCTGCCCCCTAGTGTCTAGCATTACGCAGTTCTGTAAAGTACACTCATACATAATAGTTACTCAGGCCAATGAGACCACGAAATAGAAAACAAATAAGCATAGTAGCAACGCCACTGAGAAGGAGAGCAGTGCACCTGAAATGCACAGAAGATTTTGAAATATAATTTAACTACAATGTAATCGTCATCAGCGGCATTATTGGCTTGCTCCATGTAAAAAACAAATATTTGCAATACAACAACACAGAGCAGGAGAAAACATCATAGTAGTGAGTGATTAAATGGCTACTACTACTCACCAAGCCCGGGGATCTCCAAGCCGAGCTGGTCCAGCAGGTCGCGCTCGCGGTCCAGGAGGTCCGTCCAGCGATGGGTGACCTGGCTGTAGGTGCGCTGGACCCCGTAGAGGTGGGATATGGCCCAGCACACCTTCTCCCACCGCTTCCGGCGCTCCCGCATGTTGTAGCCGCCGGCCGCGATCCTGCCGCCTCCCGCGATGGTCCTGGGCAGGCGGCGCTGGACGAAGTAGACCAGCGCGCCCACTTCCTCCGGGCTGAATATCTCCCGTCGCGTCACCTGCTCCCCCCTCAATCTCCCGCATGCTGTCCTGCCACTGGGTCCAGCACTACTCCCCGCCGCCGCTGCGGCCCTCAAGTGCCTGGGCAGCTTCACGGCGCCTGGCTTGACCATGGTCTGGGCAGGTAAGGTAGGAAGAAGTAGAAAATTAAGAAAGAATAGGATAGGGAAGAAGAAAAGAAAAGAGTTTAAAAAAGTAGTTTAAAAGTAAAGAAAAATAGCAGAAAAGACAAAAATATACAGCTAGGAAAAGAGAGGGATAGATAAGAAGCAAAATCGTAAAAAAAAAACTGAAAACAAGCAAAGGATGGCAAAGATACCAAGAGGATTAAACACCATGCCCAGACACAGGAAATGAATGAAAAACAAGATGGCCGGCGCCCGTTCACGAGCGCGAAAGAAAGTTCGCGCAAGATTTTCCTCGCGATCTCGTGCGAACCTGTAGATTTCCCGCGCGATCTCGTGCGAACTTCTACTCGCAATGCGCTTACTGCGCGAGATTATACATAGCGGGCGGAAACGGAAATACATCACGGAAACAAAATGGCCGCGCCCGTACTCGACCTTGGGGTAAATTTGCGTGTTGCGCTGCAAGCGGCTCGCGAATACTGCAAAAAAACTCGCGAAACAACAAGCCGCAAAAAAAATAAAATGCTCATTCGCACGAATTGGCGGCTTCCGCGGTCGGTTTCGCACGACGCCGCGCCCCGCGAATAGCGCGAAAAAAAACGAAAAACGATTTCAGCAAAAGCAAAAGCAATGAGCAGGTGCAAAAGGTCAACCTCATGATTTGTAACGATTCTTTGTAGTGCTTCCTGAGGGGGCCCTCCAGAATTCGGTTGCCTGCTTGCAACTATTTTGTGTGACCCTGCTCTGACCTTAACTGTATGCCACAAAGGTCCTGATTTACAGCTAAAGGAGCAGACAAGCAGGTGCCAGGCTGGAACTTTAAATTCTTTCAGTGACACATTAATTAGCCCCTAATTCATTATTGTCAGTTGGGGCAGGGCAGGTGTTGTTAATAAACTAACCCCAAATTAATTCATGTCAGTTCAAGCAGGGCAGGTGGGCTTGCTTTTCCCCCCCATCTTCTACAGTGATGATGAACCAGAGGGTGGCATTGATGTAACAGAGGGTGGCATGGGTCAAAGAGAGGGTGCCAGTGGTAAAACAGAGGGTGCTGGGAGGCTGTGATGATGAACCAGACGTAGAAACAACATAGTCGCGACCGTTGCGAGCCGACAAGTAAGTTCGCAATTGCGAACTAGTACCAAATCCTCGCGAACTGGCAGAAACAATTGCGAACACACAAAAAAAAAAAAATCCGCAAATTCGCGGGAATTCGCGGATTTTGCGGATTGCGAATCCGCAAATCCGCAAAATTCGCGAACGCGAGATCCGCAAAATTCGCTCATGCTTACTTGTAGGCCAGTTTGAGGACTCATCTGAGTAGGGAGCCGGGTCATGTGGGAATCTATAAGACTACCAAGTCTAGAGACATCACTGGCAACTAAATCTATCTTTTCCTCCAGGGGTCTAATCAATGCCTTTAGTTTAGTCTCCATAATGGAAACCAAGAGTTCAATGTGGGCTGGATGTAAACTGCTCCCACCCACTGTATTTGCAGGCTCTGGGCTATCTTCCCTATTCTGTGGTGTTGGGCCTGACTTTTTAGTCTTCCTACCCACCACCCTTTTGACAGGTGCCTTCCTGCAGGCACGCACTATCCTCTGTACAGGTGTTTGAGGTGGAGAGGGCCTTGGGGAGGGTGATGATCTCTGACTAGGGGTAGTTTCAGTTACAATTTCCCGCTCCTCTGTTGGCATTATAATGGAATCGTCAATAATTATGTCATCATTATTTGCAGCGGGCAAACCACTGTCTATATGAGGCAACAGTGTGGAAGGTGCACTCAGCTTTATAGGTGAACTATCTGGACTACCCCTCCCTAGTGATAATCTCCTGTCTTTATTAATTTTGCTTACAACCTTAACAAGATAATTATCCATTGTCCGGACCTCATTTGCTGCCACTGGTTTAGCCGACCTGAGCTTAGACATAATGAGGCCCTACAGATGCAAATTTTAGGGTATATGAGGTAGCAAGAGTCAAGCCTGATTGTGGTACAAAGAACTATCAGGACAATAAAATCGAGTTATTAAAACAAGACATAAACCAATGATTAAAAAAGTAGGGCTTACTCTATGTCCATGGACCAAATACAAGAAGCCAAAGTCCGTGGCCCAGCCCAGCCTCCTCCAGCCTCTGATGGCCGCAGATGGCCCCGCCCTTGTCCCGGGCTTCTCCCGGGCGCGCCCGCGCGACGAGGGAGCCGGTGTTCCTTTATGCTCCCAGGCACTTCCTGGTTTCGAGGGCGTCGGCGGCTTCCTTGCCGCAAGGGGCTGCTGGGAGTTGTGGTTTCTTTGTGACCCGGCGGAGCCAAGCCCGGCCAGGCCACCAGCGGAGCAAAGCCCGGCCCTCCTCTGACCACAACGATGATGCCGCCCAGCACAAGCGCACAGCGGAGCAAAGCCCGGCCGTGAGCAGCTCTCCGGTTGCAGAAGGCTCCTACTAGGGATGCTGTCCATTACTTTCTCAATTTTACTGCCCTCTTGGGACTACGAATAATTTCTGATTTGCATTCATTTCTAGCGCCTTTTCATTAAGAGTCTTCATGGAATTGACTCTATGAGGAATTGGATTTTTGGTGTGAGCCCTTCTCAAGCAATAGCCACATTCCTTGTTGGGGCAAACCACAAAAGTCATCAAATTAACTTGTGCTTAACCCTCTGATAACTTGGCACAAAAGCAGTCAGGCTTAATTTAGAGGCAATGTAAAAAGTGTGTATGCAGCACTCAGACACTAATAAAGTGAAAACACAGCACAAGAAAAGTCCCACACCAATTTAGAAAAATAGAGTAAGATTAAGTAAAGTATTTGACACCAAAATGAGAAAATGAGTAGAACTATTTTTTTTAAGTTTGGGAGTGGGTGTTAGACCTGGTATCCTTAGGGTGGTTATCCCCGAGTATTTTGCCTTTTACCTCCTGCTTTTCTTTGTTCTTTTTTTGGACTTCTTTTACCTCCTGTTTTTGCGGGTTCTTTTTTTGGCCATACGACTCTGAGCACTTTACTACTGCTAATCAGTGGTAAAGTGTATGTGCTTCTCCGCTAAACATGATGACATAGGTGTATACTTGACTGTCATACTTTTTGTACAGGTAAATCTCTTGTAAAGTGGTATACCATATACCCAGGGAGGGACTATACTTCAAATGCTACTAGTTGGCCTGCAACACTGAATGTGCCACCCACATATGTAGCCTTTCTAACCTGTCTCAGGCCGGCCACTGAAGTACCCAAGTGTGCAGATTACTGCCACTGTGGCCACTGCGACTGTGGCATTTGAAACTACTTGCCAAAGCCTCAAACTCCCCTTTTATTACGTTAGTATGTCACATCTAAAGTAGGACCTAAGTAACCCTAAGGGCAAGATGCTATGCAAGTAAAAGGTTTGACATGTACCTTTTTGTTTTATATGTCCTGACAATTCTTTACTGCTGCAAAGCCTACTCCTCTCATAGACTAACATTAGGAATTCCATATTTAAAACTGTAATTCCTGATTAGATGGGAGTAGCTTTTCATGTTTCATGTTTGGAATGTGAATGATTAATTCTCCTTACTAGTGAAGTTGGATTTAACATTACTGATTTAGAAATGCCACTTTTAGAAAGTGGACATTTCTCTGCACTTAGAGCTCTGTGTGCCTGACAACCTGTCGCCAATAAAGGTGTGAGGTGAGTGACAGTGACACTTTGTGCAGTCCTTCTAGACAGACACAGCACAGGAAGTATAGGTGTGTTTGAGTACCCATACTTAATACATCTGCATTCTGATGGCAACTTCACTTGAATAGACAGTGTCCTGTCCCCACACAAAGGACTAATTACCCCCCACAGATAGCCTGGTAGACCGGATTGGCTTGAAGGAGATACTTTTACACTTCAGAGCTGCCTTGAAGTCACCCCATACTGTCTCACTAAAAGAATGAAACCCTCAACCCCTTGGTTAACGGAAGAGCCCATGTACCTTGGGCGGGAATGTGAAAGACAAGAACAAAAATGGCATGCTGACCCCTGACTCAGTGGGAAAAAAAAGCAAAAATCTCTTCTGCGGAAATATAAACAAGCTATTTTCCAGGCCAAAACCCATTTACTCACTGAAAAGTTCAAGTCGGCTACCAATTCCTCTAGCATGCTGTTTGATGTCATAAAGGGGATTTCTGAGGCACCGAGTACACAGTTGCTGAATCCCTCTCAAGAATTCTGTGACAAGGTTGCAGTTTATTTTCAGGACCAGGTCCTTAAGATTTTTCATGATCTCATTTCCTCTTGAGATGATGAACCAGCTGTTTTGGAATTCTCTTAGGACACCGGAAAGAATCTCTTCACCGCCTTTCCACAGATTATGATTCAGCAAACGAGGGAACTTTTTCTGTGCCTAAAACCAGGCACTCCATCAGACCCTTGTATGCCGTCCATTCTCAAATTGGCTCCTGACATGGTGGCCAATTTCCTGTGTGAGGTATTCAACTGCACACGTCATTTTGATAGCTATCCAGTTATCTAGAAGGAAGTCAATGTCTCACAACTTTTCAAAAAACCTGATGCTGACCACCTGCATCTGGAATTTTTTAGCCCAATTTCTCTTCTACCCGCCCCTGCTGAGATCCTGGAGAAATTCATCAATAAAGAGCTGATGAAATACGTTGAATCCCAGGTGATCTTTGATCTCTCTCAGAATGGGTTCTGAGCCAGTCACAGTACTGAGTCTGCCCTTATTGCGGCAACTGAATGTATCGGCTTTCAGGTTGATCAAGGCTGGGCGGCTGTTTTGATAATGCTCGACCTATTGGCAGCATTCAACACCGTCTCCCTGGTGCATATGGTTCAGCGCTTACGGCAAGTGGATATCGCTGGAAATGCCTTGCAGCTTCTCCACTCTTTCATGCCTAACAGGGCCCACATCGTCAACTGCGGAGGCTTTAGAGCAGAGGCCTTTAGTCTTGCATGTGATGTGCCCCAGGGCTCATCTTTGAGCCCCACTCTTTTTAACCTCTATGTGACCCACTGGCAGATCTGGTGCTGTCTTTCTGATTTCAGGTGCTTTCTCTATGCAAACGATACACAAATTATTGCCTCCATCTCGAATGACCTGCAATTGGTCTTGGAGAAGCTCAATCAGTGTATGTCCAGCATTATCTGCTGTATGAAGGGCAATTCACTGAAGATCAATAAAGACAAAACTGAAGTGCTGGTAATCCCAACTGGTGAAACTCTTGGTGGCTGGCAGTTTGTGGTCCCCGCCCTGCCCAGGTTAGGACAGCAAAAAATATGAGGGTCATTTTAGACGATGGTCTGAGCTTTGATGCACAGGTTAGCCGCACGGTTAGGACTTGCTTTTATATTCTGAGGACTCTTAGAAAGGCTTTGTATTTTATTCTGTCCAAACTACACCAGTCAATCATCATCACACTAGTCACCTCTCTCCTAGACTATTGCAACGCTCTGTACCTGAATATCAATGTGGTCTCCCTTAATAATCTCCAGGTGGTACAGAGCACAGCGGCGCAGCTGATTCTTAAAATTTCCAAGCGTCAGTCAGCCAGGAATGGGATTAATTCCCTGCATTGGCTTCCCATCAGGAAGCGTATCTCCTTCAAGGTTCTGAGCAAGGTATTTTAGGCCATGCATAGAAAGGGTATGCCACATCTGAAAATTATTTTTTAATGGTAAACTCCTGGGAGGCTCTTAAAAGACTCCTCACAGAAAAACATGTGGCTCCCAGATCTCCCAGGTCCAGATAGGGCAGCTGCTCCTTTTTGGTAGCAGCCGTCAAGCTATGGAATACCCTGCCCACATTTATTTCCAACCGGATTCTTTACAGGTTTCTTAAAAACATCTGAAAACCTGGCTTTTTTCATCTAAGATGGCTGCAAGTGCGTTTCTTTTTTTGGACAACAGCACTGGGAGGTGAAGCAGTGTGATCCCACATTGGTTTCCTGTTTAAAAGGCTCCCTGAAGCCGGTTGAGCTGACCAGCTCGTAGAGAGGCACCTGCGCGCCTTGAGAGGTACTGTAACCTGAGAATACTTTGTCAACCTGCTCAGCAACCCCAAATATTTGATGCCTAATCTCTACTGACGACGGATAATGATCCAGAAACAAGTGTATAGAGATGGCCAGTACAACTTTGTAATTACTCGAGACAATCCTGCAAGCACACACGCTTGGTGAACTGCATTGACCACAATGCTCAGGGGCGACCCGCTGGGAGGTGAAGCAGTGTGATCCTACGTTGGTTTCCTTTTTAAAAGGCTCCCTCGAGCCGGTTGAGCTGACGAGCTCATGGAGAGGCACCTGTGCGCCTTGAGAGGTACTGTGACCTGAGAATACTTTGGCAGCCTGCTCAGCAACCCCAAATTTTTGATGCCTAATCTCTACTGACGACGGATAATGATCGAGAAACACGTGTATAGAGATGGCCAGTACAACTTTATAATTACTTTAGACAATCCTGCAAACACACACGCTTGGTGAACTGCATTGACCACAATGCTCAGGGGTGACCCGCTGGAAGGTGAAGCAGTGTGATCCCACATTGGTTTCCTGTTTAAAAGGCTTCCTAGAGCCGATTGAGCAGACGAGCTTGTGGAGAGACACCTGTGCACCTTGAGAGGTACTGTGACCTGAGAATTCTTTGGCAGCCTGCTCAGCAACCCCAAATATTTAATTCCTAATCTCTACTGACGACGGATAATGTTCCAGAAACATGTGCATAAAGATGGCCAGTACAACTTTGTAATTACTCGAGACGATCCTACAAGCACACACGCTTGGTGAACTGCATTGACCACAATGCTCAGGGGCGACCTACTGGGAGGTGAAGTAGTGTGATCTCACATTGGTTTCCTGTTTAAAAGGCTCCCTCAACCCGGTTGAGCTGACGAGGTCATGGAGAGGCACCTGCGCGCCTTGAGAGGCACTGTGACCTGAGAATACTTTGGCAGCCTGGTCAGCAACCCCAAATATTTGATGCCTAATCTCTACTGACAATGGATAATGATCCAGAAACGCGTATAGAGATGGCCCGTACAACTTTGTAATTACTCAAGACAATCCTGCAAGCACACACGCTTGGTGAACTGCATTGACCACAATGCTCAGGGGTGACCCACTGGGAGGTGAAGCAGTGTGATCCCACATTGGTTTCCAATTTAAAAGGCTCCCTCAAGTCAGTTGAGCTGACGAGCTCGTGGAGATGCACCTGCGTGCCTTGAGAGGTACTGTGACCTGAGAATACTTTGGCAGCCTGCTCAGCAACCCCAAACATTTGATGCCAAATCTCTACTGACAACAGATAATGATCCAGAAACACGTGTATAGAGATGGCCAGTACAACTTTGTAATTACTCGGGACAATCCTGCAAGCATGCACGCTTGGTGAACTGCATTGACCACAATGCTCAGGGGCGACCCACTGGGAGGTGAAGCAGTGTGATCCCACATTGGTTTCCTATTTAAAAGGCTCCATCAAGCCGGTTGAGCTGACAAGCTTGTGGAGAGGCACCTGCGCGCCTTGAGAAGTACTGTAATCTGAGAATACTTTGGCAGCCTGCTCAGCAACCTCGAATATTTGATGCCTAATCTCTACCCCCTTTTGTACCGCTGTTGGCCGCCATAAGTGTGGCAGGGTATGTGTAGTGATTCAGTCGTGCTCAGATAAATGGTTGAGAGTAGCTTTAATCACGAACGGGTGCTGAGCAGCAGCTCAGCTCACAACGCAAGCAAAAGCCAGTTACATCTGTTTAAACAGCATTCTAAATAGAACATATAATAGAACACAAAGAAAGGATTCCAAAAAGACTAGAACAAAACATTACATTATCCTCTCTTCTTCAATAACAAAAAGGAAAATAATAAAAGAAAAATATAAAAGAAAAAACTAAAGCAAACATTGCAGGGAAAACATTACAGTATGCTCAGACGTGAGACCCTTGCTCATTTTGCCACTGGATTCAAGCAAGCCGGGCTGAAGACGGCTGGAATGCCAGAAACCGGTCCTCGGAAGCTTGTTTCTGGTCCAGGGAAGACATGGCTTGGCAGTTCGGGCTGGACTGTTCCCATGAGGCACAGGGTCAGACTGATTTGCATATAGCCATGTCTGAACTGGGGTGGCAGAGTGGGCTAAAGAACGGTGATGGATTAAACCCAGATCTTTTTACTGGGTGTGAGTGTTTGATTGATTCAGATGCTCCGTCCATCACCACCCCCTTTTGTACCGCTTTTGGCCGCCATAAGTGTGGCAGGGTATGCTCAGACGTGAGTCCCTTGCTCACTTTGCAACTGGATTCAAGCAAGCAGGGCTGAAGACGGCTGGAATGCCAGATACCGGTCCTCGGAAGCTTGTTTCCGGCCCAGGGAAGAGATGGCTTGGCAGTTCGGGCTGGACTGTTCCCATGAGGCACAGGGTCAGACTGATTTGCATATAGCCATGTCTGAACTGGGGTGGCAGAGTGGGCTAAAGAACGGTGATGGATCAAACCCAGATCGTTTGACTGGGTGTGAGTGTTTGATTGATTCAGATGCTCCCTCCATCACCACCCCCTTTTGTAACGCTTTTGGCCGCCATAAGTGTGGCAGGGTATGCTCAGACGTGAGTCCCTTGCTCACTTTGCCACTGGATTCAAGCAAGCCGGGCTGAAGACGGCTGGCATGCCAGAAACCGGTCCTCGGAAGCTTGTTTCCGGTCCAGGGAAGACATGGCTTGGCAGTTCGGGCTGGACTGTTCCCATGAGGCACAGGGTCAGACTGATTTGCATGTAGCTATGTCTGAACTGGGGTGGCAGAGTGGGCTAAAGAACGATAATGGATTAAACCCAGATCTTTTGACTGGGTGTGAGTGTTTGATTGATTCAGATGCTCCGTCCATCACCACCCTCTTTTGTACCGCTAATCTCTACTGATGACAGATAATGATCCGGAAACACGTGTGTAGAGATATCCAGTACAACTTTGTAATTACTCATAACAATCCTGCAAGCACACACACTTGGTGAACTGCATTGACCACAATGCTCAGGGTTGACCCGCTGCAAGGTGAAGCAGTGTAATCCCACATTGGTTTTCTGTTTAAAAGGCTCCCTCGAGCCGGTTGAGATGACGAGCTCGTGGTGAGGCACCTGCGTGCCTTGAGAGGTACTGTGACCTGAGAATACTTTGGCAGCCTGCTCAGCATACCCAAATATTTGATGCCTAATCTCTACTGACAACGGATAATGATCCAGAAACACATGTATAGAGATGGCCAGTACAACTTTGTAATTACTCAAGACAATCCTGCAAGCACACACGCTTGGTGAACTGCATTGACCACAATGCTCAGGGGTGACCTGCTGGGAGGCGAGCAGTGTGATACCACATTGGTTTCATGTTTCTTTTTTTCTTTGCGTCTGTCTGCTCAGCGATTTGACACTCTTGGGAATAAGTGTGCTCTATAAATAATATCCTATCTTATCCTACATCAAATGCACTTTTGGGTATAAGTGCTGGGTCTCCGACCCTTTAAAATCTGAAATTTTGATCTAGAACTGAAACTAAGCCTGAAAGACAACTGTGCTGCTTAATTGACTCATCTTTGGACAGCAGACTTTGAAGGCCTCCTTTCCTCTTGTGTTGTCCTGCTGACTTCTGCTCCCTGACTCTTTCGAAGGAGAGCTAGACTCTTACTTCTCCTCCAAGGGCTTGTTGGCTTGCCTCCTGTTGCTTGAGACTCAGGGCTATCAAAATCTCCACCCCTGCTCCAGTGTCTGGCTCACTGGAAGTGACCCAGATACTGGCAACATGGATTTTGATGCATATTCTGTCTGTGTGTAACAGAGCCGGCGCTAGAGTAAAAGCAGCAGTGTAACCAGCGCTTTGCCTCCAGAAATTGATGTATCAGACAGTGTATATCTGCCACTGCAGCTTGGTGAAATTGATGCATCCCCTCGACTGCGTGGCAGAATCTGGTGCATCGCTTTACACCTCAAGCCTCCGGCACACATCTTCAAAACTGACACATTATCTTTATTGTTACTTGGTTCTAATCACTTTACTGATTTTATTCTTTAAAGTTCAATATCTCAACTTCTATACATTGGATCTAGTTCTGTTTATAAAGTGATACTCTATTTTATAAGCCTGTTTTGAGTCTTTTTGTGGAGTAGTCATTGCGTTACAGTGTGTGTGTGTGTTTGTGTATGTGTGTGTGTGTGTGTGGGTGTGTGGGTGTGTGTGTGTGTGTGTGTTCACTGACAAAATATCGATTACCAAAATTTCAAAATAAAAAAATATCGAGTCAGAAATATCTTTGTAAAAAAATATAGACTTCCTATACTTAGAATTGAAATTACAAAAATATTTAAAAAAACAATATCACTGTCACTAAAATAGTTGTCTAAATTATATATAAATTTAAATAGTAAACATTAATTAACTTAAATAATAATAATATTAATATAATAAAAAACAAACAGTTTTTAATACTTTTTGAAAAATATAACAATTATTATTTTCAAAATATTTAATTTATATCATAATTTAAAGCTTTTTAAAATGTAATTATAGAAAAAATAAATGTACATACATATATCCAATAAGATATATTTTGAAAAACAAATCTTTTTAAATACAATTAAATAATGAAACAACATATTTTTTGTACAAAAAATAAATCAAATATTAAAAACATTCACGAATATAAATATTATAATTCTAAATAACTAAAAGCATATGTACCTACATTTAAACAACTACAAAATGTTAAAATAATACATATACTATTTCCATTACAATTTATTCAAGAGTAGACAGAGTGTCATACTGCGGGGGCCTTTGTTACTCCACTGCAGGAGTTGTAAAATGTACAAGTCCCACAACACTCAAAACAACTATAGGGATGTTAGATTGTGGAGGGGTAAAATATATTATTCCCACTCCAGTCAGTGCAACAATCAGGAAAGTGTTGGATTGCGGAGGGGTAAAATGTACTAGTCTCACTCCAGTCAGTTCAACATTAGGAAAAATGTTGGATTGCGGATGTGTATAATTTACTATTCCCACTCCAGTCAGTGCAACAGTAGGGAAAGTAGGGGTAAAATTGACTATTTCCACTCAAGTCAGAGCAACATTAAAAACAAATAAAACGTCTGGAGCAACATTAAATTAAATATGTTGAACACAAATTATAAATATATTTAATGTTACAAAAGTAAAAAAAACTAATTATAATGTTAAATACATATAAAAAAAACCTACAAATATTATTATAAATAAAATACAGAATAACTTTCATACAAAAACATATTTTTATTTAGAAAGTGTTTATTAACAAAAAGATATTTATACATGAATTTAATTTAGTTACTTCCCACCCTATAACCACACAAAACTCACAACCTGCCCCTAAAACTTAACTAAAACAAAAAATGATTAATTAATTTGTATTAATGTATTTTCTGCTGTATACCCCCACAAAAAACATACAACACAATTTTAAAATTTAACAGAAAATTATTAACACAATTAACATAATCAATTATCAAATTATTTACTAATATTACTTAAAAATTATTCTTTATTTAAAATTATTTTACGTCCCATCCCATACCCCTACAAAAACCACAACCCACGTCTAACATAAAAATACACTGACTGATTGACTGACAATTAACATAATTAAGCATCAACAAAATAAATATTTATTAAAAACTAAATATAAATTCGTTAAAATTAATTAACTTCCCACCCTTTGCCCAAATAAACCCCACAACCCCCACCTAAAATGAAACTAAAACGAAACTGATACAACAGTTAAAATTATCAATTTACTAATAAATAATTAATAGCATTTAACAAGTGATGATTAATTAATTAACATTTATTTACTCATCACCCTATCCTCTATAAACCCCACACCTAAAAAGAATGTAATTAAACAAAATACTAAATTATCAATTAAATAATTAATATTAACTAGCAACTCATTATTAATTCATTAAAATAAATGACTCCCCACTCTTTACCGCAATAAACCCCACAACATGTACAAAACATTTACATTAAAAAATTAATAGCACAATTAACATAATTAAAAATCAATTAACTTAATAGAGATAGAAAATATTCAATAATTGATTATAATTAAATTAGGTCTCACCCTCTATAAACCCGCAACACACTATGGAAAAATTAAATTTCATAACTACTAAAACTGTAACTAATATTGCAAGAAACATAAACAATATTCAATCAAAAAAATTACACCATAAACATTATAATATATAGCAACATACATAACAATAATTTTAAAACGTTATTTTAAACACCTATGGACCTGATTACGACTTTGGCGCAAAGACAGTTGCATTACGAGTTGAAAATGTGCAACTCGAAATACAGTTGGCGGTCCTTTAGCCATTCCCATGGCGGTGCCTTGAAAACTGCCACCACAATGGGAATGGTCAAAAAGTTCCAGCACAATATGGATGGTGACATCCATGCCATGCTGGAACTGGGGGGAAGACAGTCAGGGGGGCACTGATTGTGCCCCCCTGAATGTTTCCCCATGGCGTGGGGCACATGGTGGGCCCTGTAGGGCCCCCTTTGTTTTTGCAGTGCCAGTTTTTTCATTGTGTGGCTCTGCCATGAAAAGGCTGGCAGTACAAGAATTCAAATGAATTCTGCAAATGATATTAATGACTTCTATATTTTAAAAATTGATATTACCTATCTAAAATCAATATTCTTGACACAGATATTCTTGATGTCGATATTTCCCTGTCATGATGATTACGACTTTGGCGCAAGGACAGTTGACTGCATTACGAGTTGAAAATGTGCAACTCGAAATACAGTTGGCGGTCCTTTAGCCATTCCCATGGCGGTGCCTTGAAAACTGGCACAATGGGAATGGCCAAAAAAGTTCAGCACCATATGGATGGTGACTTCCATGCCATGCTGGAACTGGGGGGAAGACAGACAGGGGGGCACTGATTGTGCCCCCCTGAATGTATCCCCATGGCGTGGGGCACATGGTGGGCCCTGTAGGGCCCCCTTTGTTCTTGCAGCAGCAGCTTTTTCATTGTGTGGCTCCGCCATGAAAAGGCTGGCAGTACAAGAATTCAAAATGAAATCTGCAAACGATATATATTAATGGCTTCTATATTTTAAAAATTGATATTACCTACCTAAAAATCAATATGCTTGACATCGATATTCTTGATGTCGCTATTTCCCTGTCATGATATTTATGACTCAATATTCTTGTCTGTCGATATTTCCAACTCAATTTTCTGTCAGAGGGGGAGCACAGGTAATCTTTAAATGTGTACCTTGCTTACCCTGACTATAGTGGCAGTTTCTGTCTGGTTTGGGTGCATACCTCAGCCAGCCAAGAATCACATTTCTAATAGTTAGTATAACATTTGAAAGCAGAAACCACCAACTATGGTTTTCTGGACACGCCAGACTGGGACAAAGTCATAAGTTCAGGCTGATTGCAATGGAGTGCAGTCCAGACAAAGGGACAAGGTTAGTCCCACTGAGGCTTGTACCTTATGGTGTTGCATCACACTGCATCAGGACCGATGAGGCAGCTGATCAGGGGCTGCAAGGTGCTGCAATTCGAGGTCCTGTATTGTGCTGCATTGAGTTGCGGTTCTCTGTATTTGTTCTGACGGAACCCACAGTTGGTCAAGGAGGAATACACTGTGATTCCAGTCAAGGGTCCAGGACCTGGGAGGGCACCTCTTGGAGATCAGGACCCAGCACTTGGCACATCCTTTTGAGTCTGGGCAGCAGGGCAGATTCAGGACAGGTCTCAGGAGCTTGTAATGATCCTTCAGCTCAGAACAGGAGGCCAGTCAGCTAGCCCTTGGAGTCACTCTGGTTTTTCGGGTTGAAGGAGCAAAGCCAGTCTTCCTTCCTCATGCAGCAGGGCCGTATTTCAATCAGCAGGGCGGCAGGGTAGTCCTTCCAGCAGCAGGGCAGCAGAGCAGTCCTTCTTCTGAGTCTTCCAAAGGTCCAAAAGTGATCTGAAGAGTGGGTCTGAGGGTCCAATGTATACACCTGGTGCTTGATTTACAAGTGGGAGAGGTGTCTGTAGTTTTCAACCCCCAGATGTGTCTGGAATGTCCTACTCCCAGCCCCAGATTGTCTGGGGTCACTGTAGACAAGTGTGAAACCCCTTTTGTGAGTGTGCTGAAACAGTGTCTTTGAAGTGCAAGTATGACAGGTAACAGCTCAGCCCCCCTCATCAACTCAGGATGACATATCCTGCCAACACCAAGACCCTACATTGTGTGGCTGTCTGGGAAGAATACACAAAGGCCAACTTTCAACTACACCTAGTCATGTGACCCAGGACAGGATGCAGGCACCAAATGGTTAGGGAAAAAATGGCAACTTCCTAAAAGTTGCATTTTCAGAATTGTGACTTAAAATCTGGAGGGTTTTAAATTACAAATCCTCAGACACCAAACACAACATTCCGACATGCTTTTAAACAAAAGTTATCACTTATCAAATGTAATAAGGTACCTTGATGTTAATCTATGGAAGATATAGGCCTCACAGTAGTACAGAGAAATGAGTTTGTGAGTTATGAGGACATATAAAACTTAAAAACACATATCAATCTTTTTTTTAAATACAATACTTTGTACTCTAGAGACTGTTTAGGGCCTACTCTAGGTGTGACATATATGTAGGCTTGGCAAAAGGTTTATTTTGCCAAGTCGAATTGGCAGTATAACACTGCACACACCCGCTGCAATGGCAGGCCAGAGATATGTTTTAAAGGCTACGTAATTGTCTTTGCTGCTGGCCCACGAGTAGCATTTAATTGACAAGACCTGGGTACCACTTTGTTTGGGAATTACAAGTAAACTAAATGTGCCAAATCGGTGTAAGCAAATTTTACCTTGTTAAAAGAAAAGAGCACCAGTCCTTTTAGCAGTGGTTAGCCACATGGTGCAGGGATATTTAGGTGGGAACCATAGGTGCCCATCAGGACCCATAGTGGACGACAAGGGAGAAAGGGGGGCCCACTTGGGGCCACCAAAGTCACTTTCAGCCTGCCTTTTTATGGCGGGTTAACCACCATGAAACGGCCGGTGGAAAGGGACATTGCAATCCCTACGGAAGTGTCTGAACAGGCACCGCCACCATTAAAGGGATTGCAGTCCCTCGGATGGTACGACAGGCTCCTTGAGTCCATTGGATGTGTGGCGGACGGTCTCCCCATCAGCCCACCATCCACCATCATAATGTGATCAGGGGAAGATAGCAGTGGGACCGCCACCAATGCAATGGCCTGACGGTGGTCGTCCCACCGCCATCGTAATCAGGCCCTCAGTTACTAAGTGGACCCATTTGCTTAATTAATTTTTTTCCTCATATTTTGATGCATTGGGAGCTGCATTAATTGCTTCTTGAAATTGAGGTTCCAGTTAAAGTGGACATTTTGAATGAAATTCATTTAGGGGTGTCTGGAATTTTGAGTTACCCCACGCCCATAGTAATGTATTATCATTAACCACTCAGATGATTAGACCCCCAGGATTTTGTGGGTTCTTTTACAATTTTTGCAGACAAAAATAACATAATTTGCTACCTGAAACCTCAAATTTTGCAGCATTACTGTAGTAGCAAAAACAACAGATGATGGACAGAATGCAGAATAATGTCATGCATTCACCCCAGTACAGAGATCTGGGCCTAAATCCATTGTTTTTTTGCTCACCATGCCTTTCCAGTTTGAACCCAGCCATATGCAAATCAGTCTTGACCCTGTGCCCCATGGGAACAGTCCAGCCCGAACTGCCAAGCCAGGTCCTCCCTGGACTGGAAACAGGCTTCCAAGGACCGGTTTCAGGCTATCAGCCCTCATCACCGTGGATAGCTTGATTCCAGTGGCATGGAGAGCACGGGACTCACGCCTGAGCATATCCATCGCACTCGGGGTGACAATTGCAAAAACAGCAGGTGATGGACAGAATGCAGAACAATGTCATGCATTCACCCCAATACAGAGTTCTGGGACTAAATCCATTGTTTTTTTTCTCACCATGCCATTCCAGTTTGAACCCAGCCATATGCGAATCAGTCTTGACCCTGTGCCCCATGGGAACAGTCCAGCCCAACTGCCAAGCCAGGTCCTCCCTGGACTGGAAACAAGCATCCAAGGACCGGTTTCGGGCTATCAGCTATCCTGGCTGAAGACGGCTGATAGCCAGAAACTGGTCATAGGATGCTCGATTCCGGTCCAGGGAAGACATGGCTTAGCAGTTCGGGCTGGACTGTTCCCATGAGGCACAGGTCAAGACTGATTTGTATATGGCCATGTCTGAACTGGGGTGGCTTGGTGAGCAAAATAACGATGGATTAAACCCAGATCTGTGACTGGGGGTGAATGGTTTGCCATTGTGTAACATTCCGTCCATCATCTTGTGTGTTTTGTATTACTGCAGTAGACATCACAAATATACTACATGGCCTTTGCTCTTTCAAAGCTGGACACTTTACTAAGTCATATCCTGTAACCAAACAGAAGCTCCAGCACCACAGTACCTGGAATTAGAGGATGTTTGGTGTCACATAGGGCAGACTGCAATGATACTAGACAACTAATGTTACCTGCAGTGCACATGATAGCAGGTGTTGTGTGGAGAGTCACAGAAGTGGGTTTCTGATGGTGGGAGGGCCAAATGAATGATGGGAGGAGGTGGTACAGTAGACCAGAGAGGGCAAGAGAGAGTCATGAGCTGTAGAGGGATGGCTCGACAAAGAAGACTAGGGAGCTGAGGGTTGACAGAAGACAGCAGGCAGCATAGGGAGATGGGTCAGGGGAGCCAGAGGATTGAAAATATGCAGTGGAGGGTAGGGACAGGAGTGAGGTCTAAGGGTCTGTAGAGTCTTCAGGTGACACACTAACATGTGTGAAGTGGGCCACAGGCTTATTGTGCAGGAGGGGTCGACAGAGAAAGTTAACACCTCTGCTGCCTGCTGGCTTGTTGCTCACCCTCCTTTTATTGGCTCAGTGACAGCAGAGATCCAATAAACAGGGGGTCCACCTCTGTTTTTAACTCCAAGTTTTGCTGACAAATTGTAGAATCTCACTATCTCACTATTGTGGGTGCTCTGGATAATAATAGACAATCAATTTTCACTGCAGATGCTCCATTTCTGCCTCTGAAATGTAAACATGTTAATCGACCAAACAGCATCCAGTGCATCTTCTCAGCATCCTGTAATCTCAGCATCAGGACCACTCCAATGAAGTCAATGGCAGTCCTTGAATAAAGTGTCGAACTGGACTTGAGACACATTTAGTGAGCAGGTAGCTGTCTAAATTTTCCTTACCTGCCCCCTGATCTGCCCCCTGTTGGTAATGGTCACCCAGTCTGGGCCACAGTAGTCAAACACAACTCTTGTTGTTTAGCAAAGCTTGTTTGTGCTTTGGATTTAAAAGCTGAAATGTATGTTTTACTTAGAAATCTATATCTCCAGAACCCTATAGTGGATTTGTTTTTTGTTAATGTCTTAAAATTCATAAAAATATAATCTATTTTTATCAATCGGTGTTAGACTTCTTTCGTGTTGGGTGACTTTCTTGATTTGTTGTTTTGTTCATGCAAATGCTTTTAACTTGTTCCATTGTTGAAGCCTTTTCTGCTCGAAGCCACAGCTACTCGTGGTTGAGCAGGATGCTTACAAACGAGCCTGACTGGACCCAAGACAGCTTAGGTGAGTGTATTACACTGTAAAGTCACACAACCCCGCCATATAATACAGCACAATCCTCAAAATCATCAACATGGTTATGAACTCTTGAAATATTGTTTCCAAACAAAAAACATTTGTGTCGAAATGAACACATTGTATTATTTATTGGATTGACTAAACTCTATGCATAATTTATTAAATCCGAGTGATAGCAATAAATGTTTTTCACATATCTAAATTGTATTCTTTATTTGAAGAGGAGCCTCTTAAATGTGTTCTTTATTTATGGTACATTAATAGTGAATGATAGGGTAAACGTGACCTTAGAGTACACTTTTCACGCTGTACAGAAACTTATTACACTGTGATTTTTATTTTATTTTAAACTTACAGGTGGAGTTTATCGCTTTAGTAGCCCTTTCTTTGTTTCTAGTCTTGTTTTAGATAGTCTACCATCTAGTGGTGTGTCACGCAGTTCAACTTTTCCCGACTTCACTGTATCCAGTTGTTTAGCTCTATAGCCCATATCAGTGCATTATGGTCAATGTAGAACAACACATGTATTGAGCGGAATTCCTTTCACGTATTTTGCTTTCATGGAGCCTCTTACAGGAATGTAACAGAGCTAGCCTGAAAGCAGTTCAAATTTAAAATGTTCACAAAATAGTATGATCATCTGTTCAAGCGTATCTGCAAGGGATTATCTTCTCCCGGTGCACAACCACAGTTTCACCCTTGAAGGCACAGTGAAAAAACTAAAACTTCACAAAGGTGCAGACACCCTCAAGTTAGAATATTAATTACCAGTGCATTTCATGACTTGTGGGGTAGGTACTTGGGGAGAATTTATTGCAGGGGGCACAGAGAGGTCTACTAGCTGGGGCAGACCAATTTCCTCCTTCTCCTTAGTCACAGTACCTGACAGTCTTTTTTCTGATGAAAATGCAAAGAGCCTTTCCTTTCTTACTATTTTGGAGTAATGAACGACTTCTGCATAATAAATGTTTGCTGTACGAACAAATAAAAGTATTGGTTTAGTTTTTACCTATTCCTCGTTGAGTGCATGAACATGAATCACTGTCCACAGCAAACCCAGCTTCTATGTCACCCTGTGATCCTCTTAGAATTACAAAGAAGAGTATTTACAATGGTCCAAATACTTACTAGTAATTTTTATTACACCGTATCCTACTGGTCCTAGATCCAGACTAAAGGCACCTGAGCACACCCTTTAGATTAAAAACAAAATACATATTTGGCTCATCTCATTGCCATGAGGATATATATTATGTTATCTTAAAATACTTGTGTAGCGCATGGCAGCCCCAGCATCAAGGAGTCCCAGTGCTGAATCGAGGCTTCCCACCTCTGACCTGACCTTTCTCCCAGAAGTTCTGTTTGGGGTACCCAAGCAAAGCTATATACGTCAAAGACTTGGGGGTCTTTTAGGATGGCCGGCGGAGGCACAACCTGTAAAGTAATTTTTCCACCCGCGATTAGCAGACCTCAAGCCCCCCATTTTAGAATGGCCAAAGATAGCCCATTTCCCATCCGCCACTGTGAACCGCAATCAAAGTGCGGCCGCAACCGCGGCGGTGTGAGCCAATGGAGACTCTTTGCCGTGCGGAATGATGTCAGGTCCGCTACACAAATTAGGATGCCCCTGTGAGACATTGGCCTGGCATATGCTGTCCACTATTCTAGTGGCCACCTCGCACGAGGCCACACAACCCTTATTGATGGTAGGTTAAAGACAACCTTTATAGAAAGCTATCCTAGTGGTAGCTGTGGAGAGCAGCCTTCAGGCTAAGTCTTGTAGGAATTTAAAGCAGTTTGTTTTACCAGTCTATAATCTCGTGAATGACCAAATGAAAGGAGAACCACACTAGGTGTATATATAAAATAAATGTATTTATTCTAAACGCATCCCTCTAGTCTCTTTATGAGGCTAGAGGAAAAAGTACATTCAGTAAACTTAATATCGAACAGTAAATTAGCATAATATACGTTGAGCCCTAGGGGTGTACCAACCCATGTATTAAGAAAGTGGTATAAGAACCATGACTTGTGTAGATAAAAGGCCTAGAGCCTGTAGAACTGCTGGGGCCACCAGAAACAACCCAAAGTAGTGACACAGGGGACCCACAGGGGACGATGCACAGTGTGAACACAGCCGCGAATCACCATTAATGTCTATGGGGAAAGTCGCAGTTGGAAATTTAAAGATAAAGGACACTTAGGAGAGTACTTTGAGCAAACCCCTTTAGTCTTTAGGGGTTCCAGAACCAACACCCACGGGAGCACTGGAGTACTCAAGTTATCTCACCCAGGGAATAGTTGTCTTTTGGTGTCGGGTTTCGTCGTTGGAGAAGTGGAGAGTCAGGGCACATCTGGAGCGACCAGAGAAAGCCAAGGGAAATCAGATTTGCCTTCGTGGAGACCCACCAGTCGATGGACCAGGGATCGTGAAGGAGCCTCAAGCTGAAATGCAAGAAGTGGGCTTACAGAACACTCGTGGAGTGTAGGCCCAGAATCTTCGGTGCAGATGGTGCTCGGGGCTTGGGCTACGAGTAATCCAAAGCACAACTTCAGGAAACCTCAGGAAATTAATGCACTAGCAAATGTACACTGTGTCCAGGGGTTCCTGTTCCACATCACTCGTGAGTGCTGAAGGTCTCAGCTTTGCTGGGGACTCGGGTCGGCCTCTGAGAAGTCTGGAAATCCTCTTTCTGGGCTGAAAGTACTTGGGAGTCCACACGCTTCTGGGGCCACCAGGAACCACCCAAGGTAGCGACACAGGGGACCCACAGGGGACGTGTGCACTGTGTGAACACAGCCGTGAATCACCATTAACGTCTATGGGGAAAGTCGCAGTTGGAAATTTTAAGATAAAGGACACTTAGGAGAGGACTTGGAGCAAACCCCTTTAGGCTTTAGGGGTTCCAGAGCCAACATCCACGGGAGCACCGGAGTACTCAAGTTACCTCACCCAGGGAAGCCGCATGAATAGTTGTCGTTTGGTGTCGGGTTTTGTCGTTGTTTTCAATGGCGAGCTGCTGAAAAGTGCTGCTGCCGTCCAAGTGGAAAGTGACCAGTGCGATCCAAGCCTGGATCGAGGATGAGAAGAACCTGAGAGCAGAGGAGACAGAGTCTGGGTCACTAGCCAGTGACCAGGAGCTCGATAGGCGGATGCCCATCGATGTCGGGTGATTTCAGGTGAAAAAGGTGAAGCTTGACTCTTCAGCCATGAAGACCAGGAGGTGTCAACGAAAACCAGGACATGGAATTGAGCTGTCCCTCAAAGGATGTTGAGTGCTGCTGTGTCGGGTCGGCCTCTGAGAAGTCTGTAAATCCTCTGTCTGGGCTGCAAGTACTTGGGAGTCCGGCAGGAGCTTTGGAGATGCTGATTGGCAAATGCTTTGTTGGTACCTGCTTGAGCAGGGGAGTCCCTCCTTGACCCCAAGGGAGATTGTTCCATCTTCTAGTCTTTAGTAGAGCATCGAAGTTCCAGGATTCAGTTTCAGAGTTTTGTCCAGGTGTAATCTAAAGTCCTGTTGCCAGGGGTACCTTACTTATACTGAAGAAAGGGTTTGGACATACTCTGGGGACCCACCTATGGGAGAGTCTGGAAAGAGGGGTGGTTACACCCATTTCCTTTGTCCAGTTTTGCGCCAGAGCAGGGGCTGGTAGCCCCTGCACCCAGTTTGAACCGGGCTATGCACAGAGACACCAAATGTGCCCCCAGTGAAGACTTTCAAAGCACTCATGGAGTGCACTCTCCCGGCCCCAATACACTAAATCCTGTCTGGGAGGTGGCTACACCTCCCTGTGACAGGAAACCTATTGTCCAGGCCTCCCCTGCCAGAGTTTCAGTCAGCAGCAGTAGGCCAGACTAAATTGTGTGTGGCTGCAGCATCCATTTTGTGATGCCAGGGCTCTTTTAAACTATCACCCGTTAGACCAGTGTGTACATGTCTCTCCCTCTAGAAGGGTGGAAGTCTACCCCCACCGCCAGGACTGGCCGGGGGGGGGGGGGGGGATAGGATTCTAAAGTGTTTGACACCAAACACAACATGTTTCCATGCGTCCATTCCAAAGTTAGCATTTACCACAAGGTTATAATGCACTTAACAGTATATGGTCTGGCTGCATCACAGAACAGCCTCAGAAAATAGGCTCCGAAAGCTGCAGAGGGGCCCAGCTCATGCTTGGGCACCCTCTCACACAAAACTAAGCACTCTGCCTTCAGGATTGATAAGGCCTGCCATAGGAGTAACCTATATCTTAGTAAGGAGTGCATGCACCACCTTACCCAGGCTGCACTAGCAGTGCTGTGGTGTCATTTTCGAAGGCTTCCCAGGGGTGGCATAATACATGCTTCAGCCCCTGGTAGGCCTCTGGGGTACCTATGCCCTTAGTACCTGGTGTCCCATATACTAGGGACTCACAAGGGTACCCCAGTAACCAAACTGGAGTGTACCTAAAGTACATGCAATCAATTTAGAGAGGAAGCAGCTAGGCTGGGGTCCTGGATAGCAGGGCCCCTGCCAGACTAAAGTTGAAAAACAGTGAAACACCAGCAAAATGTGGGGGTAACCATAGTAAGCAGATCCTACTCTCCTACAGCCCCAAACAACCAGTTGCACCGCAGCATAGAAACCTCCCAATCAAAGACGGCGGATGCTCGACAGCAGAGCACGTAACCAGAGTCCCAGTCCACACCACCCGGTCAAGACCGCAATGGACCGAGCCCTACACGTCTTTCCGGTGCTGTACCTGATACATCGCCAGCAACTCATGGACCGTTGTGGACGCCACCACAGTTACGCAATAACCCGCACACAACCACAACACACAACTCATGGGCTGATACAGGGTCCCTATCCACATCAGACACCCTGGTGGGGACAGAAACACATCCACAAGTGTACCCACAAATGACATACCTGCCCCCAAGTCACCCCTCCGCATCCAGGACACACATTTTCCGAGATCTTTAAGCGATGTCCCGGTCACGTCACCACTGCCGTGAAGACAAGGGAATACATGCGCACAATGCAGAAGGCAGGGCCAACGCCAGGCATGGGCAGGGCACAAAGACCACAGGGCCACACCTCACCCTCCACACACTAGCCCCCTGAAGGGACATGCCATGTGCCCCTCCTGTGCACTCCCATGCACAACAAAAGCCAGGTGAATCCACTCCCTGCACCCCACACCAAACAACTAGGGAGACAGCCACAGCAGGAGTGGCTGCAGAGGAACACACAGCACAGAAGCACAGTGTCAGGGCAACACACACACCACAACAACACCACACTCATGGCAGGAAAACAGAGTCCAAGCACTAAATGAACACACACACATACAAGGAACAAACATTCTACTGGACACACAGCCTGCCAAGTCACACAGACATACCCCACACTGACACACAGACACATACAGAGACCACATGCCACCAGCAATGGAGCACAACAAATAGGAAAGCCAAAGTGAGGTACACCCAAATGGAGGGCCAAGGAGACAACCACCAAACATGTGTACATCACATGCAAGACAAGGAACATTGAACATCACCCTCCGCCCATCAAAGCACACATGGCTGGCACAGTGAGTGAAGTCAAACCACAGACAGCTCAGTGCAACAACCCAGGGAGACAGCAAGGCAACCCATGTATAGGCACAAAGATGAAAGGAAGGCCCTGAAGTGAAACTGTGAACAGCCACACATATGTATACAACTTCTTCACAGGAGTACGCCAGCAGCACAACACACAGGGCCCATTGACACACTTCATGACTGTCAAACACTTATAGGAATCTACGCACAGACCCTACGCTCACACCTGCAGCACACAAAACCACTGTCAAACATACAGAAGGGTGTCAATAATTTCCAGTCAATACACAATCACACACCCTGGGGTAGCCACAAACATCACACACACACAGGGATGCCAGAACAAATGTCTACACAAAAACAACAGACAAACACATAACCCAGCAGAAATACATACTGAACCACAACAAGAACAGACATGCCAGGTGCAGCAAAATTGTGGAAAGGCAATTGGAGCACAGACACAATAGGAGTGCACAACCTCATCAATCAGGAACAATGCACAGACAACATACTACAAGACAGACAAGAAGTGCACCATCACAGATAAACACAGCCACATCAAACAAAGAACAGATGCACAGGCAAAGAAATCACTAAGCAAATACAATAGGACATCAGTGGGTGCACACCAGGCAATGACAAGGCAATATACACCCACAGCACTGCATGCACAGCAAGCATTGTGTACACACCAAGCATACCAGCAACACACAGATATGAGTGACATCAGCACAGCACAAAGACAAAATCACACCCAGGAAGTGAAGCAGTACAACAGCAAACACACTCAACACAACACCAACAGATGCACAAGTCTGGGACAGAAAGGTGGAAACAACTTGACCAGAGGACTGGGCAGCAAACACAGTTGAAGTGCATATGAGCAACCATGACTGCCAAACAGCACAGGAACATCACATGTAACCAATTGGGGAAATGTCCTGAGTGGCACATTGCTCCTTGCCAAAGAACTACACCACAAAGCACAGTGTCACAAGTAAAGTGATGGGGAGGCACACACACATGTAAACCAAGGGGACAGCTGACCTCTAAGTGAAGTGTGTTGCACATCAGTAGTGGACATGACAGGAGTATACTATACACAAATAGAGGGAGTGCAGACTCACAATGGGTAGGCCTCTGAAGCACAGATAGGGGATGGTATGACACCACACACAACATGCCATACTGGAGGCAAAAATGAGCCATGTGTCAACAATGCATGAGAAAACACAACCACAATGGCAGGGTGGATCAGCAGGTCTGCACAGTCTCCACAAACGGTATTAAGACAGATGGAGGATCAACAACACACAACACTGACTTGCCAGTCACACACTCTGCACACTCACAAGTGACAAAAACAACAAGTAAGAGTCATCCAGAAATGCATGGACACACCGACAGACTACACAGTGCCCAACATACAATTCACACATATGCATACAACCACATCCACAGTGCTGAACAATCCAAACAACAGGCACTCAACTCCTGGGGGAAACATGTGTGTAGTTGACAATGCAGGGGCACACACACATCAACACTCCCGACAAAGTCACCCCCTTCACACTGCACACTTCTTGACCATCCAAGAGCACACATTGAAAGTAAGCTATGGGACTTGGATGACTGGCCATCACAAGATGACCACACACATACACTACTGGGCGCACATAAAGTAAGGACACACATACATGATGACCCTGGCCAGCCTGCCTGCAATCCTGTGGATAGAATCCCACTCTGTGCTGGATGTGCCCCCAACCCGACATGTGTACAATATAGCCAACATGAACAAATTCTGAAAATGACAACTTCATTCCAATTAAAATTGACATAATTGCCCCCACAAGTATCAGGGTCAGGAAGAACTGAAGTCCCTGTCACCCCTGTAAAAAATAGAGTAAGTAAGCCAAGACGTTGGCAATGTTGAAGTGGCACACAGAGCATGTGGCACAGTAAACCATATACACATAGCAAAAGAACTTTATTCAGTAATGACACTGACAAAATAGACAACAGGAGCAACTGTCTTTATTCACATATTGCACAGATAGGCACAAAGAGTAGAAAAGAGAAAGGCACAAAATGCAGAGCATGTCAATGAGAAGCTGTACAGGCAAGGACAAAACAGCAAGGCCAGTGGCCAGCCCATGGTCTAGAGTATGTCCATGAGAAGCTGCACAGGCAAGGGCTAAACAGCAAGACCAGTGGGCAGGAAATGTGCAGAGCGAGTACATGAGAAGCTGCACAGGCAAGGGCAAAACAGCAAGGCCAGTGGCCAGTCCAGGTGCAGAGTATGTACTTGAGAATCTGCACAGGGAATAGGTAAACAAAGCAAAAAGAAATAAGCTAGTGGCCAAAATGTAGCATAGAGCATGTTCATGAGAAGCTGCACAGTCAAGGGCAAAACAGCAAGGCCAGTGGCCAGTCCAAGGTGTAGAGTATGTCCATGAGAAGCTGCACAGGCAAGGGCAAAATAGCAAGGGCAGTGGCCAGTCCAAGGTGCAGAGTATGTACATGAGAAGCGGCATAGGGAATAGGTAAACACAGCAAAGAGCAACAAGGTCAGTGGCCAAAACGAAGTGCAGAGCATGTCCATGAGAAGCTGCACAGCCAAGGGAAAAACAGAAAGGCCAGCGGCCAGTCCAAGGTGTAGAGTATGTCCATGAGAAGCTGCACAGGCAAGGGCAAAACATCAACGCCAGGGGCCAGTCCAAGTTGCATAGTATAGAAAAACAGTGTTTCCACAGCGGACCAACCCAAAAAGCACCTCAAACTTCAAGAAATCCCAAACTAAATTAAGTCTCTTGTGCTGTAAACCTCCGAGACCTGCTGTGGTTAGGTCCCACTGGATACCCAGAGGAAAATATTTAAAACAACTGGAGGCAGCATCAAAGTCAAAGTATTTTGCAGAAACGAAGAGTATTGTATAAACATATTGTTCTTTTTATTAGTTTTTTCTATTTCCAAGGTGCACAAAACAGCCAACGCGTTTCACTCCCCAGCCTTGGGCGCTTCGTCAGGGCAGGATCAAGTGAACTGAAGCTTGTATAGATCTTAGGAACGGATAAAGGTAGCGCCGTCCATTGGAATATATGTTGAGAGGCATTGTACGTGGATATATAATTCAAACAAAATCCAGTAAGATAGAGATAGTGCTCAGAAGAAATTGGAAACGTGACTGAATAGTCCACGTGTGTGTACAAATGCGTCAAGGGGTTCGTAGGTCACTACACTACAAACGGATCGTCCCCTGTGCAAGACGCCAACCGGTTGGCGTCTTGCATGGGGGACGGTCCGTTTGTTATCCTTATGTGAGACTCAATACATATTGCAGCATATCAAGGACTGCACATCGTTATGACGTCACCCATTTTGGCCAATATGAATATTTAATACATGTAACCTCTACAGGTTTCTACATATTATCATCTTCTGATTGTAGTGACCTACAACCCCCTTGACGCATTTGTACACACACGTGGACTAATCAGTCACGTTTACAATTTCTTCTGAGCACTATCTCTATCTTACTGGATTTCGTTTGAACTATATATTCACGTACAACGCCTGTCAACATATATTCCAAGGGACGGCGCTACCTTTATCCGTTCCTAAGATCTATACAAGCTTCAGTTCACTTGATCCTGCCCTGACGAAGCTCCCAAGGCTGGGGAGAGAAACGCGTTGGCTGTTTTGTGCACCGTGAAAAAAGAAAAAACTAATAAAAAGAACAATATTTTTATACACTACTCTTCGTTTCTGCAAAATACTTTGACTTTGGTGCTGCCTCCAGGTGTCTCAAAAAAAACCAACAAGTTGCATAGTATGTCCATGAGAACTGCACAGGCAAGGGCAAAACAGCAAGGCCAGTGGCCAGTCCAAGGTGTAGAGTATGTCCATGAGAAGCTGCACAGGCAAGGGCAAAACAGCAAAACAGCAAGGCCAGCGTCCAGTCCAAGCTGTAGAGTATGTCCATGAGAAGCTGCACAGGCAAGGGCAAAACATCAACGCCAGGGGCCAGTCCAAGTTGCATAGTATAGAAAAACAGTGTTTCCACAGCGGACCAACCCAAAAACCACCTCAAACTTCAAGAAATCCCAAACTAAAGTAAGTCTCTTGTGCTGTAAACCTCCGAGACCTGCTGTGGTTAGGTCCCACTGGATACCCAGAGGAAAATTTTTGAGACACGTGGAGGCAGCACCAAAGTCAAAGTATTTTGCAGAAACGAAGAGTAGTGTATAAAAATATTGTTCTTTTCATTCGTTTTTTCTTTTTTTAAGGTGCACAAAACAGCCAACGCGTTTCGCTCCCCACCCTTGGTAGCTTCGTCAGGGCAGGATCAAGTGAACTGAAGCTTGTATAGATCTTAGGAACGGATAAAGGTAGCGCCGTCCATTGGAATATATGTTGACAGGCGTTGTACGTGGATATATAGTTTAAACGAAATCCAGTAAGATAGAGATAGTGCTCAGAAGAAATTGTAAACGTGACTGAATAGTCCACGTGTGTGTACAAATGCGTCAAGAAGGTCGTAGGTCAGTACACTACAAACGGACCATCCCCCATGGAAGACGCCAACCGGTTGGCGTCTTGCAAGGGGGGCGGTCCGTTTGTTATCCTTATGTGAGACTCAATACATATTGCAGCTTATCAAGGACTGCACATCGTTATGACGTCACCTATTTTGGCCAATATGAATATTTAATACATGTGACCTCTACAGGTTTCTACATATTATCATCTTTTGATTGTAGTGACCTACGACCCCCTTGACGCATTTGTACACACACGTGGACTATTCAGTCACGTTTACAATTTCTTCTGAGCACTATCTCTATCTTACTGGATTTCATTTGAACTATATATCCACGTACAACGCCTCTCAACATACATTCCAATGGACGGCGCTACCTTTATCCGTTCCTAAGATCTATACAAGCTTCAGTTCACTTGATCCTGCCCTGACGAAGCTCCCAAGGCGGGATAGCGAAGCGCGTTGGCTGTTTTGTGCACCTTGAAAAAAGAAAAAACTAATAAAAAGAACAATATTTTTATACACTACTCTTCGTTTCTGCAAAATACTTTGACTTTGGTGCTTCCTCCCCCAAACGGACACAGCAGTGAATGACAAGGCCGGTGGGCAGGACAAAGTGTAGAGTATCTCCATGAGAAGCTGCACAAGCAAGGGACACACAGCAGTGAATGACAAGGACCAGTGGGCAGGACAAAGTGCAGAGTGAGTACATGAGAAGCTGCACAGGGAATGTATGCGACTGTACCCTTCCATGGTCAGCAACACAGTCAGGGGGGTAAGAATGGGCAGTACAGGCCCCCTGTGTGAGAGGCAGGTGTGTAAGGGTGACTACCACTCAGGCTTGTCTGTCAGGCGGACCGGGAGCTTGCTGTGTGTCAGGGACAGTTGAAGCACTTGACCGGGGAGAGAACGGTCCAGCTGAGGTAGAGCTATCAGTGGCTTGGCAAGCTGGAAGGCTGCTTGGACCAGGTGGTGTAGTTGCACATGGAAGTGGAGTCATGCTGACGTGAGACACAGTGTGGCTGGGAGATTGTGGAGGGGTGCCTTACCACTTCTTGGGTATTCTAAATGGCTTCCGTGACTTGGGATCAGTTAGAGGTGGTGTGGACACAACAGGCACACTCACCACCAAAGCTGCATCAGGTGCAGAGGCTGGCACTCCCTCTCGGAAAAAAGTGTCATGTTCTATGAGAGTTTTACTACTGACAGGCTTTAGATTTATTATTCTTCAACTATGATATTGTTATAATCATGTACTGGAAGTCACTTCCGGCCAGAGAAACTACAATGCCCGGCCAGCTATAGTATAAGACGTTCATAGAATCACGTGGACTAACGTCTTGCCGGCTGACGTCGACTTTGCAAAAATGCGGAATTAGAGACCGCACCCGACTCTGCGGTAGAGCACTGAGACTGAACTAAGGTAATTTTGGAAATACATTCACGGGCGTACGAGTGACATTCATCTTTAAAACGGAGTTATGATTCTAATACACACCGATCTTGGTTTCAGACACTTTCGGCTATTCTTGTAAACAGAACTTCAAACTCATTTTGAATGGAATACTGAGCACAAAGAAGGCTCCAGGCGCAAAGTAAGTGCCATACCCCTCAAGTTATTGTTTTGACCATATGATATATACAGGAAATTGAAGTCTAGACTGAATTCTTTTTAATAATAGGTCTGCATTGACATTTAACATTTGACATCAGACGGGCCCCTCGAGTGAACATTCCCGTAAGTCTAGTATGAATGTCAGCCACATTTATTGTTGGTTTGGGCTAACAGAGGTAGTACATTGAGAGTTTATATTGAGAGTTGCCATTTTTATTTTCCAAAACAGCTTTTGATTTGAGAGTCCGAAGACTAGAGCAGCTTTGAGGTAAGCGGTTTTCAAAATGTGCCAATTAGCAGAGAAAGAGGTGATGAGGGCATCCATAGTTCATACGAGACTATCACCATTTTGTCTTACAGCTACGTGGTCCTGATGAGAACTCCATAACTTTTTGAGAGTTCGAAATGCGTAGACCAGTTCTTCGTCCAGCTATAGGAATTTTCAATGAAGTATAATTTTGAAAGAATTGTTTGATGTATTGTTATATCTTTTCCCATAGCTGTTTTGTAAATGACAAATGTAAAGTTTTTTTGAAACCAAGCCTTGGAGTGTATTGGTAAGTTCAGTGTTGAATGTAAGAAAAGAGAGTATGGAGAGAATATGAGAGAGTGAGAGAATAATATTTTAGTAGATATGATTTTGTTATGCGGTACAAATGTTAATTATGTGTTAAAAATTGTACAGAAAATGTGTAGATTTTGATATGCAAAAAATGTAATAAAAAGAAAAAGATTTATTCTAGACAGAAAGAGGATTCTTAGATACTTATTGTTGGATTCTCAATATGTTTTTTCTAAATTATAGTTGGAAGTAAATTAGCAGTATTGGCAGTTGTTTAGGTGTGTAGTTTATTGAGGCTTGGCCTTACTGTTGTTAGCCCCAACCCAGTGGTGGTATTAACCCCTGTGTGATAGGCAGGTGTAGGAGGGTGACTACCACTGAGGCTTGGCTGTCAGGCGGACTGGGAGCTGGCTGAGTGTCGGGGACAGTTGAAGCACTTGACCGGGGATAGAACGGCCCAGCTGAGGTAGAGCTATCAGTGGCTTGGCAAGCCGGAGGGCTGTCTGGACCAGGTGGTGTAGTGGCACATGGAGGTGGAGTCATGCTGACGTGAGACACAGTGTGGCTGGGAGATTGTGGAGGGGTGCCTTACCACTTCTTGGGGATTCTAAATGGCTTCCCTGACGTGGGATCAATTAGAAGTGGTGTGGACACAACAGGCACACTCACCACCTAAGCTGCATCAGGTGCAGATGCTGGCACTCCCTCTGGGGACGTGCTGGATCCAGCGGAACGCTTTGCCTGGCCTCGCCTTTGCCCTTCCATGCCCTGTTTACCAGGTGTTACCCCTACAGTGCCCTCCTTCCCCTGCTTCACTCGGCTTGGAATGGGAGTCGAGGTGGTGGATGAAAATGCCTTGGAGCCCTTCTTAGGTGTTCCGTTGGCATGTACCACCTTCTCAGTGGGCACAGAAACTGTATGGTTCTCTTTGAGAGATGCTTTAGGAACAGGAGAGTCCTTGGCTGGGGATGCCTCTGAGGCATGTGAGCTTTGCTTTTTGACACATGGTGCTGCCTGACAAGCTTTTGTCTTTGCGCTCTGGGGTGGCTTTAGTCTTCTGTGGGGATGGTGTCTGCACCCTGGACAGCTTGGGCTGCTGCTGCTGCTGTGTGCTTCGTGTGCTGTATCATGACTTTGAGGTCTGTGGAGGGTGGTCCCTATTGTCAGACCAGGCCACTGCCAGGGGGTGGACAAAGGGACCGGAGCAGGACTCTGAGTTTGTGCCAGTCAAAGGGCTGCTGTCACTGTGGAGGACAAAGACTGGACAGTCCGATGCAGCCCACCCACGTCTGAATGTATGCCCTCCATAAAAGCAACCACCTGTGGCAATTTTTTGTTTGTGGTCTATGAAGGCATTGAGGAGAGCTGTCTGGTCTACACACAGCTGGTGCAAAAGGTCCACAGACTCAGCACTGATGGCAGCAGTGAGGACAGGGACAGAGGCAGTGGTGCCCAGAGGGAAGGACAGAGGAAGTGGCTGGAAGGGTGGGCATTGGTTGCTGTGTGGTGGAAGATGATGCAGAGTCCCCGTTCCCTCTGCCTGCCAACATGGATGCATCACCGCTGGCATCTGATGACTTTGAACTTTGCGTCTCAGGCTGCCATTCCTCCATCAGACTCCTGTCCCCCTCTGAGGCGCTGGTCACATCTGTGTCACTGCGCTCCTGTTGTTATTGTTATTGTTAACTACAGCTTATATAGCGCCAAATCACCGTCAGGTCTCTAGGCGCTTATGACAGAAGAAGACGATATTTAGCAGAGTGGGTAAAAAGGAGAAAGATGCGTAGGGCCGTGGCACTAAGCGGTGCTTAAGGCTTCCCGAAACAGGAGTGTTTTTAGAGACTTCCTGAAATACAACAGATCTGCTTCCTTACGAAGAGACTCTGGAAGTTTATTCCAGATCTGTGGAACCATCACTGAAAAGGATCTGCCACCCTGTGCAGCTGTTGTGCTTGTTCTTCAGCTGATACTGGTAGCTGGTTCCTATTTAAGGCAGTAATCGTGTAAAACAAATACCTCCAGCTGATACTGGTGGCAGATTTCTGCTTACAGATCACTGCTTAATGCAGTCATCCTGTAAAAGACATACCTTCAGCTGAAACTGGTGGTGGGTCATTGCCTAATTCAGACATCCTCTAAAGTTTTAAGATAGTCATGGGAGAGCTCATACAGAACACTCCTAACTTTTAAGTATATTAATTATGTAATGGCACATTAATTTATTTTGGAAACCCAGAAGATTCTGTTTTGGAGTAATATAATACAGGAGCCACACAATCCTACAACTGAAAGAACAAAGATGTATGTAGGTATGGTATCTATAAGATATAAACAAAACTATAATATAACAGTGCTCTTTAAAAAAAGAGGTCACAGCAGTAGTTAGGACAGATAAAGAAACTTTGTGCAAGAAGAAATAGTGAGAGGAGAGTTTGTTGAGTTGGAGCAGCAAAGCGATAACACAGCTTGTATTTGTAAAGCGTGGGTACACTCCAAAGGGGATCTTGCCACTGAATAAAAGAAAACTATAGTTACCTAACCCATGGTACTCGTTCTAACCACATCACAAGGATTGAAAAGCTGTGTGGATTAGCTGGAATTCAAATCTCTAACCATGAGGTCAACCCATAGATGTGTTAGTCCACTGATCCACCAGAACCAAGAGTTGTTATTGGTTGGTGACATACATAACCACAGGGTAGGAATGGAAGAGAGAGCACACAGAAGCAGGTGCCACCAGTATAAATATAGAGCCCTATCTCCACCAAGTAAAGTTATAAGGCTTGATGCACAAAGGTTGATTACTCTTTTGTGTAAGTTTACAATTATTTTCTATTCACAAAGGTGTTTTACTGGTAGTATCTTTATTCACAAAGGAGTTGTACTAGTAGTATTTTTATGACTGGAGAGCAGGGGAGTAAACTAGCCCCCCCCAGCTGTGTTGCACGGGCCCCCAAGCTCCAGGGTGCCCCCTCAGCACAGTACTTCGGCCAGAGAGTCCCTGATTGAGCTCTAAGAGGGCCCCTCCACGTACCTTGCAGGGGGGGCCCCTCAAGTTTCGTTACGCCACTGCTGTAGAGTCACAGCACATACAAATATAGGATAGTCCTATCATGTTATTTGCGGATACTCTGCAGTCGTAAGGATACTACTAATAAAATACCTTTGTGAATAGCAAACAATCGTAAACTTACACAAAAGTGTAAGCTTTCCTCTGTGAATCAGGCTCTCTGTTCTGCAATTCCTGCCCTTAATCCATGTTTCTGCACTTTGTCTGTAGTCCCGAAAATGTATCACTCTTCTAGCAAAAGGCACATAACACAGCAACATACGAACAACATGAAGGGAGAAGAAAATTAAGAATAAGCACAGCGACAACACCTGAGTGTTGTAGCCATGCAGATTGCTCTGGCAGGTGGAAGCATCAGTAGTCTTGGCTACTTAGCCGTGCAAGATAAAGTCCACCACTGACCTTCATGGAGAGAAGCAGCCCCATCACCATCTCAGTCATTACACAAGACATCATGTCCAGAGATATCCCGAAAAGAAAGAAAAAGAACGGACAGCAAAAGAAATATAGTTACTTTTCACTCAGAAGGAGCCATTGAGTCTGCCCCTTAAGTCCAGAGCCAAGGCCATCAAGAGAAAGCCATCCCCCACGTCATTTCAAGCTGAAACAAGGTCTAGAAATTCTGTTGCAGGAATGGTTCAATATATCATTTCAAATAAAACACTAATGAAGCAACAGATCAAAGCGTAGGCCTCAAAATGCAGCGCTATTCTTTATTGGGATTTGAAAAGAATAAAGCCACTTAAATCAGAATAAGAGCCACATAAATATTCATGATACATTGACGTGCCACAGAGCCTGACCAGAAAAGCACAGCCTTTGAAATGTTGAGAAATTCTTCCCACATCCACGGGTTGTAAAACCATGGCTCTTACATCCTGAGGCTTTGCCGTATTGTGTGTTCAATCACACAATGGGATATCATCTCAATGAAATTCTATAAAAGAACACAATTCCCAACATACAGTACTAATAAAAGTATGCATTTCAATACAAAAAAACTCATTGTGCAGTTTAGTTCAATAATAATAGCATGACTGTGCCATTATTACTTCGCTTTCATAATGAGGCAGAATATTCCAAGTATCATCCTATGATGTCAATCATAATGCCATTGACTAACAATTAATTTTTTTGTTATACATAGCTCCACAGGAGCACCGTTTTACTCTCTCCTAGACTTTCAATAGTAAAATAGCGCAACACACATAAAATGTTGCACTCAGCAGGTCGTTTATTTTCCTACATCGCTCCCAAGACATGGAACAACTTCTCTCAAGGCGAGAGACTCCTCCTCACTTCTTGAATTCCGCAGGAAGCTGAAGACCTGGCTCTTGGCATAAGCACCTAGGGAATCACACACCTACACCCCTACCCAAGCACCTTGATACCCTCTCATGTGATTTGTGCGCTATACAAATCAACATAACATAACATAAGCAATGTAGCAGTACACCTCTTATAATAAAAGATGTGACTCTTTTATTCTGTGCATTCCCAGCCACGTTTTTACAACTGTCTTTTGGAATTTGGGGTTGGGTTTTTGGGAGCACCAGACCTGCCTCAGGCTTTACAGGCTTGACCAGTGAAGACAAATTCTTCCTCAGCTGGAGTTTCCTTCCCATTTTTTCTTTGCAGGCTGGATTCCTCTGAGGTGTAATGAGATCCCTTTGGAGTGTGCTTCAGGCAGCCGTGTTTGATGCTGAAAAGGGATCCACTGCACTGAACCGCAGTTGTTCCTCACCAAGATGCTTCCGGCCACTGCCACCAGAGCTGTAGTGCAAAGTGTTTATCTCCAAAAGGGGGACACCGATGAGGTACTCATCCACTGTTATTGGGGCGGGGGTAGTAGCGGCTGATATGGATGGATCCGGAGCCAACCCTGGAGCCAGTGAAGGGATGTTCTCCTCATGCAATTTTAAGGCCCCAGTGAAATTTTAAATTATACTGAGGCAATTTGTTTAATTCTCGGAATTTCACATTAAGCTTGTTAGGCAAAATTGCAGAAATTACACCGTTGGGACGTTGTTGTTTGTGGCAAAATTATAGCCCTGAAGTGCAGGAACAATGTAATAACACAAGCAGCTATTGTTCACAGCAGCTGTGTTTTTTTATGCTATTTATTTTTTGTGTGAAATGACACATTTGCGCATCACATAATCTGGTGTCATTTTATTTATCTTTCCAAAGATTTTGCGTACTTAAATGAAAACAAAATATACAAATCTTGCACACCCCCTAGTAATGTTGTCTAACAATGTTCAACAAGACATATACCATACCTTTTCCTCACTAGGCCATGATGGCGACAGCCATGTCCCAAATGGTCTATGGCCCTTGACCTAAGGGCATGTCAGACAGCTGGGGAGCTGCAGTCAAGGATGTATGACGTTACAACGCATAATTTTACAACGCATACCTTTGCGGGGAATGAGATTTTGGTATCAATTTATGATCGAATTAATAGTTTATCTCATTCGATTTTGGACCGATAATATCTGTCATTGAGTAAAAGACGACTACCACACAAGTTTAGTTAAATCCCATTAAATGACGCCACTCTGAAAAACCACTTACAACTGGTAAAGTTTTGGGGTTTTTATATAAAAGTCAAATTTAAATGCAAATTACAATCTTCTCAAGATAAATCTCAAGTATACAAAATACAAAATCAGTTCCTTAATCAGCAATTTAAAGTTTCGATGTAGAGTGGTTCCTTTGCGTCATCTATAGAAAGAGAAAATAATCAAGTTAAATCTGTCCCTACTCTATACTAGGTGACATCCCTATTTCGCAAGTTCCTTGGTATCCTAAAAAGGTGTCAGCAGTTTGACTTCCAAAGAAGTTCAAACTCTCTTAGCCTCTAAAGGTAACTTGAGTTTAAGAAGCAGTACCCTCTCTGCCTACCCATCCGCTCTTCTAAGGGTCCTCGGCCTACTGCTCCCTTGCGCTCTGATCTCTCTCAGCGCATCTGCTCAAGGCATCTACCCTTGCCTTTGCATTGAGCAATTCCCCTCGCTGTTCCTAATCTCCAATTGCCAATTGCTACCTCCTCCCCGGGGTGCTGTCCCTAAAATACACAATCACAGTGTGGGTGGAACGCCCCTTGACGCCCACCTCGGACTTTCCCCGATGATGTCAGTTTCTGGCTCTTTCCATTACTTCATTTCTTCTCGTCGTCCGTTAGGTTGACCCTTCTCTTTTAGATGTCATCTTCATCTTCTCGTTGGCGACTTTTAGTTGACACTTTCATCCAAAGTCAAATAACCTTAAACAAGACCTTAACATTATAACTCTTTCTTTGACCTTACGAGATCCTGTGAATGGTCATTCGAAAACAAAGCTCAAATTCCAATCGCCTCCTCTCATGTTTAGGCAATAAACTTCGTTCGACATTTGCCATCTTAAATCTAACAAATGCTAGACTCTTCGGCTCGCACCTTCATGTGAAGACTATTCACGACTCCTGTGAGTCCACTAAATTACATACATGGACTACACTCTTGCGAACCCTTGGTCATTCAGGTTATAATCACAAATGACCTAAACTCTTCTAGTATTCCTACAAACTTCTTCTACACAATATAACCTTTAGCATACATTTTAAATGTGAACGCTTTTAGCAAATACTTCGTTCATGTGTGAATACATCTTAGCTAAAATACAATTTCGTAGAGTATAACTTAATACATAGAATATAAAGTACATAAGATATAACCCTATACATGGAACATAACTTTATACTCTCATTGATTACATCGTTATGTGTATGCTCCTTGCACGTTTCTCCATGTTACATTTCTCTTGCCGTTTCTGCATTTAAAGTTACCCACGTACATGAATTCTACTCTGCACGTTCTACTGTTCATAAGCATTTCTACATTAGCCCACTACGTATACGGCCTTCTAAATCTAATACATTCTAAAGTGAATATAGTTATACATTTCCTATACCACGTTATCCCTTCTGTTGAACTTCATGCTATAGATGTCAACTTTATATCCGATATACATTTCATTCCTACGTTTACACGATATGCCTCTAAATATGGCCTATACATAATTCCTATTCAAATTTGCGCTCTCTCAGTCCCCCCTTTGATGACTTTTAGGAGTCCTCACTAAAAGCAATTTGAATAACACCTTTTAAACCGAACTAGTTACATCATTCCCTCTTTTCATCATTTCCAAGGCTCTCAAGCTTTTATACTGTTGATCTTGTATAACAGCTAATTTCCTTTCTTGTTCTCTCATCGTTCTTTGTAACCGGTTCGCCTTATACCATTTATATAATTTCACAAATCCTAACAATGAGATTATACAAATTAATACTATTAATACAGGTTTTAATATGTACCATATAATATTTTTGCCAAAGTTGGCAAACCAACTCCCAACTTTTCCTACTCCATTACCCACTTTTTCCCAAACATTTATTTTTGTCAAATCTTCTATTTCTTGATGAATCTGTGTAATGTTTCTTATAACCTTCTCAAGTGGTTTTGAATTATCAGGAATATAAGTACAACATTCCTGAACCTTCAAAACCTTACAAACTCCGCCTTCTTTTGCTAATATTACATCAAGAGCAAGTCGATTCTGAAGAACCATTGCTCTGATCGATTGCATCTCACCTTCTATTAACATTAATGACCTTGCAGTACTCGCAGATAATCTATCCACGACTGTAGCTAGTCTCCTGATCTTAACATCGTTAAGTATTAAACCCAACATAGGAAACATCGCTCCAAATACGTCTCCTACTATTTCTGCATCTCCTACTTCCCTTTTCGTTCTTGTCGAAGCCTTTCTTTCTATTACCGCTAAATCCTTTGCATGATATATTTTGGGGAAGACAATTGCCAAGTAACACGAACCATACCAATTGTCAGGCAGTTTTACATAGGCATTTCTCCCACATACAAAATATACATTAGGAATAGCCTGCATCCCTTTCATAAAATCCTTCGTGTAGTACTCTAATTTAAAAGAGTGCTCACAACTAACTTCACCTACGAATTCACTCTCATAATATGTCTTGCTTCGAGTTAAACATAATTTTCCTTTCTGCGTTCTATCCAAAGCTATTGGACCATTGCTTCCTTTCTTTTTATGTGCCTTCTCTTCTTCTGTCCAATCAGTTTTCCACTGTCCTGACATTTTTAATATCTTTTGCCTTCTGTATCGGTCATCTACTTGTCCTATAAACCTTTTCTCAATCTCTGACACTTTGCAAGTCAGATTATTTCTACGTGCGTATGATGTATCTAATGTATCCCAAGGAAGAAAGAACTTGGCTAGTCTATCCTCCTTTTTGTAATAGTCCCACTTATTCATTTGCTTATAATTCGGAACTTCAGGCAGTACCGAATCATAATTCGAAAAGTAGTACTCGAATCCTTCTCTACCATAAAATATACTAAGCAGTAAACTACATGTTATCCCATAAGTTAATGGGAGATGATGATATCTAATGCCCTCGTCTACAGAAGTCGGTAATTGCATACATACATAGCAATCTTTGGCCTCCATGGCATCGATATATTCGTATAATAGTTTAGCATATGCGTTTGACCTAAAGTTTCCCTGTGACTCATCTACATGTAATCTACGAACTTCATCTGCTAGTAACGCCTTTCCACGTATAACATTGCTCTCCTCCTTTTTTCCCACAAGAGCAGGTTTCAAAGTCGTTACAATTTTAACATCTGCTATTTCCTTATCTGTTTCATGTCCTATTATGTATGATATTGTCACTACTGTAATTATGAGAAATATTACTACAGCTATAAGTGTACCTATTATACATCTAGCTTTTCTGTTTGGGTTGCCGTTCTCCATGTTGTCAAAAACAGCGCAACTCTTTCCTTTGCGAAAAAGTTTTTCAGTTCAGTCCTTAGTTTGCCTTGTTTTCTTCTCAGTTTGTAAAGTGCTCTTTATCAACAAAAAGTCTCTTTCTCGCAACAATGTCTCTTTATTTTAACAACAGACAACCCTAACCCTTCTCCGTCCTCTAAATGTAATCCCTATTTTTATTCTTCTTTCCACTCGGCGCTAGGTTATCTTCTTCTTTATAACATAGGTACAAAAGTCTCTTATGCATCAACAATTATTTTCGGACCTGCAGCTTTCACAACAATAATTAATAGTTCGAAACGAATAACTTTTTCTTCTTCTTCTGTCATCTGCTGACCAGCTGTTGGAAACTGTAATCTCTTTAGCACTAGATCTTGAATTTTACTCAAACGTGGGGGTATGGGAAGTGTGAAAGTCAGTAACCCCTCAGTCTCGAGTCCAGGTGCCAACATCCATATCTCCACCGTCACAACTGGATCGTGAGTGGTTACTTTCACACTCTTCACTCTCCCAGATTTCTGTCCCCAATACATCTGCTAGATAAGTCCATTCTGGGGTGGCGTACCTTCTGCAGGGCACACGTACCCTCTCTGACCTTCGTGGACTCTCAGTTCCTGAGTCTGTCGTTTCTTCCTCCTGATCCGATTCTTCAGCGATCGGGACAAGAGTCCTTTCTTGCTTTTCTTCCGAGCTTGGCCTTCTCTTTCTCTCCGGCCAACTGGCTTCGTTACTCCTTGTCTTTCTGCTCCTTGTTCTTGGACCAGTCTCTTGGTCACTCTCAGCTTGTTCAGTTTCTGATTCAGTTTCCCAGTTACTGTCTTCTCCTGAGACGACTTCGGTCTCGCTCGTCTCTTGCCCTTCGTCGACTTGTTCTGTCACAATTTCAGCCTCTTCGATCACCTCTACAGCTTGGCCTTCCCCCTCTATGGTTTCTCCACTTTCCGCTGGATTCTCATCCGAGAGAGTAGCTGTTTCTTCTAGAGGTGTTGGCACTCTTCGGGTGTGTGAAGCATGTATCCAGTTCGGCAGGCCTCCACACTTCACCGCAGTATTTGTGACAAGTATGACTTGAAACGGTCCTCTCCAGCGCACGTCTAAGCAGTTCTTCCTTACATGCTTCTTCACCAAGACCCAGTCTCCAGGACTCAGGTCATGGCACAAGTCTTGTACTGATGGAACCTCTGCAGCCTGGACCTGGAGGGACACAGAATTAATGGCATCAGATAGTCCCTTGCAGTAGTCCAAGATCAAGTCGTCTGTGATGTTCACTAGCGCTGCAGTCGGAACCGATGGCAATCTCATAGCTCTCCCCATTAGCACTTCATGTGGAGAGAGGCCTGTTTTCCTATCAGGTGTGCTACGTATGCTCATAAGAACCGCTGGAAGTGCGTCTGGCCAACTCAGGGACGTCGATGAACAAACTTTAGCCAATCTGGACTTGATTGTACTGTTGATCTGCTCTACAATCCCTGAAGCTTCTGGTCGATAGCTGCAGTGTAACTTTTGATCAATTTTCAAAGCTGAGCACAACATTTTCACTATTTCGCTATTGAAATGAGTTCCTCTGTCCGATTCCAAAGAGGATGGCACCCCAAATCTCGGTATCAACTCTCTAAGTAACAGCTTCGCTACTGTAAGTGTATCGCATCTACGTGTAGGGTAAGCCTCAACCCATCTAGAAAATATGCAAACAATCACTAAAACGTATCTGAGTCTGTTGCATGGAGGCATTTCTATAAAATCAAGCTGCATTCGATTGAAAGGCCCCCCAGACCTTCCTATGTGACTCAATGTAACTGGTGTTCTCTTTCCCACGTTGAGTTGCTGACAGATCGCACATCGCTGACATACTGCTTCGGCCGCTACTCTAAACTTAGGATTGAACCACGTTTGTCTGAATACTCTCACCATGGCATCTCTACCTATGTGTGCTGATCCATGCAATTTCCTTGCCATTGGACTAACAAGTTCATTTGGTAAAACTGCTCTCCCATCGGCAGATACCCAAAAATTCATCTCGCTTTTCTCACAACCCGCTGTTTCCCAGCCCTTTTTCTCATTATCTGGTGCATTCTCTTGGACACTCCTTAACTCATCCCATGTATCTACCGTGTCTAATAACATCGTCAATTCAGTTCTTTCTTGAATTCCCCCCACTTTCACATCAGTGTGAGAATATCCCTGTTCAGCACAATAACGTGCTACTTCATCTGCATAGCGGTTGCCTTGCGACACAAAGTCTACATTTTTAGTGTGCGCGGCACACTTGACAACGGCTATGGCTGACGGACCTTGCAATGCATCTAACAGTAGTCTCACGAATTCTCCATTCCTAATGGGAGAACCCGAGGAGGTCATGTAACCTCTTTGAGACCATAACTGCCCATAATCGTGAACTACCCCGAAACCATACTGGCTATCGGTGTATATGGTGACTCGAAGTTTGTCGCCTGCTAAGCAAGCACGAGTCAAAGCAACAATTTCAGCTACCTGTGCGGAGTGTACTCCTTCCAGGCAAGCGGCTTCTACAACTCTGGTAATCGTGCAAACTGCATAAGCTGCTCTCAGCTGACCGATATCGTCTCTTACGCATGAACCATCAACAAAGAAAATTTCATCAGGGTCAGTCAATGGCTCATCTACGATATCGGGTCTCGGTTTGGTGCATAGTTCAGTCACATCGAGGCAGTCATGATCTGTACAAATTTCGTCTTCCACTTCATTTGGAAGTGGCATCAAAGTAGCAGGATTCAAGACGGAGCATCTTTTTAGGGTCACATTCTCGGCAGCCAGTATGACTTGCTCGTAGCGTGTGAGCCTGCTATTCGTCAGATGCTGAGTCTTAGTCCTGGTCATTAATAATTCCACAGAATGCGGTACATACACCACTAACTGATGTCCCATCACTACGCTTTCTGATCTCTCAATGCTGACACCCGTTGCAGCTACGGATTTGAGACATCCGGGCAACGCTGCGGCTACTGGATCTAATGTAGCCGAAAAATACGCCACTGGCCTACGCGCATCTCCGCGGATCTGAGCTAGTACTGCTAAAGCGCATCCCTCTCTTTCGCAGCAGTAAAGCAAAAATGGTTTGGTGTAATCAGGCATTCCCAAAGCCGGGGCGCGACATAAGTCCTCCCTCAGCTGCAAAAATGCCATCAAACAATCTTTGTCCCATGGTACCGGATCACTCACTCCTTTGTGCGTCAGTTGTAATAAAGGTTTTGCCTTCAGTGAGAAGTTGGCTATCCACTGTCGACAATAACCAACCATGCCTAGAAACATTCTGACCTCTCTTTGTGTTGTAGGCGCGTTCATTTTCATAATCGCCTCTATTCTGTCTGGAGACACCTTCCGTTTTCCCTTTTCGATCCTGTGGCCCAAGTATTGCACTTCAGTCTGACAATATTGCAATTTACTTGGAGACACCTTATGCCCATTCTCGGCCAAGTGATTTAACAAGGTTATGGTGTCTACTCTGCAAGCTTCTTCTGTTTCTGACGCAACTAGGAGGTCGTCTATGTACTGGACTAGAACTGAGTTCTTGGGCAGTACTAGACTTTCAAGATTTCTCTTTAAAAGCTGGTTAAAGATCGATGGGCTTTCTGTATACCCCTGAGGGATACGACACCATGTTAAGACGCGATCTTCCAGTTTAAAAGCGAAAAGATACTGGCTCTCTTCATCTAAAGGAATCGAAAAGAAAGCCTGGCACAAATCTATCACGGTGAACCATTCAGCTTGGAACGGTATCTGAAATAATATCACTGATGGATTCGGTACCACTGGACAACATGAGACAACAATATTATTAATCTTTCGAAGATCCTGCACTATTCTGTACTTTCCACTAGGTTTCTGCAAACCCATGATCGGTGAGTTACATGGACTACCCACGATCTCCTTCAGTATTCCCTGTTTAATCATGGATTCGATCACAGGCTTTATTCCTGCAATCGTCTCCGGTGTCAACTTATATTGTGGTGTTCTTGGGTACTCAGCATTGAGTCTTACCAGGATCTTTACTGGTTCTACTCCTTTGATCAAGCCTATTCCTTCTCCAGTAAAATCCCACACCTCAGCTGACACTTTCTCCCTCAAGTCCTGTGGAAGCTCCTCCACTGTTAGGGTAGGATATAGTTCCACGCATTCCTGCGAGTTGACAACTTTGAAATCGGCATCTTCATCATTTGTCTGTACTTCTACTCCTTCTGGTGTGCAATGTATTGTGCAATTCAGTTTACACAATAGATCTCTTCCTAGCAAACACACAGGGCTAGAATCACAGATCACAAACTGATGTTCGTCACTGTAATTCCCTATCTTCACTGACACTGGTTCTGTCAAAGGATTCGTCATTCTCTTATTTGCGACTCCTACCACCTGAATCATCTCTCCTGATATCGGCAGACCTGGGACTACCGCTGATCTCAACCTGGATCTAGTGGCTCCCGTATCCACCAAAAAGGTCGTAGGACATCCGGCTACTTCAGCTTCTACGTATGGTCCTCTCTGATCTACTTCCAGGGCTGCTCCCAAAGTACAATCTTCGTTCCCATTCATTCGTTGCCCTGTAAGAGGATCAACGTAGTAGCATTCTTCTCCTCCTACGAACAATGGCATTTGTCTATAGGTTTTCCCTCCATTTGTAATGCGAGGTGGTTGAGGAAACGGGGCTCGAGGAGTCTGAGTCCCCCCTTTGATAAACCTTCCCTTCGGGACTGTTGCCCCCTTAACCACGTTGTTCTGTACCTCTTCCTCCTCCTGTTCTAATTCCCCTGTCTCAATATTGTACGGACACTCGCGTCTCCAATGTCCCACTTCGTTACACTGATGACACCTGGTTGTCCTTTTCAGTGTCGCGATATCCATTCTCGGTCTCGGTTTTTCTTCCTCATCTCTGCTCTGGTTGTTTTGTTTCTTCGCCTGCGCTCCTGTTCCCTGCTGTCGCTGTCCACCCTTTCCAGCTGCTTGCATCTGCACTAACATTAACTTTTCCTTGAGCTTCTTCGCCTTCGAGTCTATCTCATCGCTACAATACCTTGCATACCTCAGAATTTCGTCTAAAGGTTTGTTCTGCCAACAGATCAAGTGCTGTTGAATCATTAGGCTTATGTCCGGTCTCAATCCGAGAACAAACTTCGACACAAACTGTCCGATGTCCTTAAGATCCATTACGTCTAACCCGCTGTACTGTTTGAATGCTTTCAGTAACCTCTCATAAAACTCGTGAACTGTCTCTTTAGGCTCCTGAGTTGTTCGATCTATCTTAACCCAGTCTATGTCTTGCACCGGCACCTTCTCTTTCAGCCATGTTATTACTCTCTCGTATTTTTCCATGACTCTGTCTGATGGACCACCTGTCTGTGCATCTCTCTGAGGTTCACAAGTGGGCCATTCAATACTAAGTTTGCATGCCGTCCACAAATCTCCGGGTACTACGATATCGAACAATGTGTTCAAATCGATCCAGAGAACCTTAGAGATCTTCACGAATCTCTCTACCTGCTTGTACCACTCAACAGGATTTTCTCTAAGCTTCGGGAAGGAATTAGTGAATGCCGCTAAATCCCCCCTACTCCATGGTACATGCACGTAGTTTCCGTTCGCGATCTCTCGCAAAGGGAAAGCTTCCATTCGCATTAGGTCTGTATCCTGAGACTTCACAAGTGTACTCCGTCTGACAGATCCCTTCTTGGACCATCTTTCCTCCCATCTATCCAGATCTCTCCATATTCTAATACACATGACCAATTCCCTTATGTGTACTCTCAGTTCAATCGTTCTGCGCTCATCTAAGTCTAGATCCGTGCAATTCAGCCTATGGTTGGCCTGCAAGGCTTTAGTTCGTGATATGTCTATCATGTACTTACCAGCCAATTCAGATAACTTTTCATGAGCTGCTCTTGCCTTTCGAGTAACATCCTTGGATAAAAACAGTATCTCATCTGGAGCGTACAGATCTAACCTCTCGATTGCCACTGTGCCATCAATTATTTCATCTAAGTCTGATTTTAAACTCATTACATCTATGCGTCTTGCTTTTATTTCAGCTCTCAGTACGTCAGTCCTAGGTTGTTCTCTTATATCCCTCTCTCCTCCACTATGCGCCCTACGCCTGAGCACAGGTGAGTTATGAGGAATCTTTCTTCCATCTCTTTGTTCCCACCTCTCTAGATCCCAAGCCTTTCCATCTTCCCTTGGGGTGTGGTGGAACAATGCTCCTTCCTTCAACCCTACATTCTGTCTTTTGGACTCGGTTTCTCCAGATACAAGATAAGATCCTCCGTGAGGTTCTAAACCACTGTAACTCGCTTGCTGTCTGGTATCACTTAACAAACGATAAGGTCCTTCATGGCTCTCCATGCTCCCGCGATCTCTTTCGTGATCACCGGATGTATGGCGAGACGTTTCGCGACTCCCTAAATTCTCCTGACTTCGTCCACTATCACCGGATGCATGTCGAGACGCTTCGCGACTCTCCATGTTTCCGTGATTCCAATGTTGTACATTTTCCTCTGGGGCATGGTGTGTGCACCTAAAGGTATTCCGGTATTCCTGCGTCCTTCGTTCCCCTTCACTGAAGGTGACACGAGGTACTTCGCCACACCCTGCACTCCTGTCATCGCACATTTGCCTATTGCCGCTATTGGTAGGGCAATTATCTCTTCTGCTTCCTTGACTCCCTCTCTCCCACTCTGGGCTGCTTTCGCCAGCTCCACAATGAGAGAGGACCTTGTTATCCTGGTCTCTCCACTCAGCTCCTGTTTCTAAGCTTTTATTCCTAGCTTCCTCAGCAGTATCCCATTCTTTCAGATATTCCCTTAATTCCTTATAGGATTTCGGTTTTGGTCCCCTCAAATCCATCGATCCTCTTTGATCTCCTTGTCCTATCCAGGGACCCGTTGCGGAATCTAATGGGGTACTCCGATTCACTGGTGCTAATCTCTGTCTTTGAGGATTCATCGTGTTATTCCTATTCTCCATCTCCGCCCTTTCCCTGTCCCATCGTGCCTGTTCCTCCTGCTGGACCCCCTCTGGGTTGTAGATTGACACTATAGGGCCTATGGTGACAGGTACTTGTAAAGCGTCTGGCATTTGGTACGACCTTGCACATTGCGTCTCTGGTGCTTTCTGGACCACAAATCTTCCCACTACTCTCTGTTCAGAACTAGTTTGGGGTATTTCCTCACTCTTGTTGGAGTCCCACTCTGTTACTGGGATCGATTTATATTCTCCCCATCTAGCTCCGTCCCCTTGCTGTAATATGGGACTTGCGGACTCACCGCTATATGGAGGTGGTCTCTCTGTTAACAACCTCTCTAACAGATCTTCTTCCGTTTCGCTATCCTCATCTTCCTCTTCTAGGGGTTTCTTTTCTCCCGTAGCTTCTATCATGGTGAACAGTTTGTCTGCTTCTATCTTTTGCACTCTCCACTTCTTAGCTTCCTCATCCCATTTAGCATCTTGTAATGCCTTTACTGATCGTCTCACTCTTTCCTGACGCCTCTTTACGCCTTTTGCGTGTGCTGCTTTAAACCATGCACTAAGAGCTTCGAATTGTGTTGGCCTCGGTAGAGGTCTTGTTGCAAGCATTACCGCTTTCAGTTGGTTCAACACATCTAGTTTAAATGTTCCGAATCTCGGAAACGTCAATTCTTTTTCCCCTTCTGTTAGCCTATTCCACTCGGAAATCCATAATATCGAGTGTAAGCCTACATTTACTGCCATATGATAAGCTGGTGTGCCTTCTGGTGGAGCTTCTTCTCCAGCATATAAGTTCCTTCTATTCTTCCTAAAGATCTTTCTTAAACCCTTAAAGCATTTCATTTTTGATAATCTACGATTTTCCCTTATTAATTCTCTTCCTATTTACGTCCCGATGACAACCACTAATCCCGGTGCGACTCTCGCTAGTCAGCCTATCCCAACGATGTTCCGTGCTAACCGACCAATCTCAGCGCGGCTCTACGCTGACGTCACTCGTTCCTTCTGCAGCAATTTCCTTCGTTTCTCAACTTCTCTCACGTTATCACATGCGTTTTCATTCATACGCCGAAAAATGACTACTTCCGTCCAAGCGATCACTTTTCTCTGACTGTACGGCCACAGTCTAACTGTAATTGTCACCTCAACTGGCGAGACGTCTTTCCTCGTACGGTCAGACGTTCACCTCAACTGATAGGTTACTTACGCACAGTAAACGTACGACCAGCATGCGTTTACTCATACACTCACTCAAACGCTCCCCCTATCATCGGTCTGCGGGCGATCAATGGTACCTCATGACCCCCATTAAATGGTAGACAAATTACTCTGGGTGTTCGATACACCCGAACCACTTAAGTCCTCTGGACATAAGATTTTATCCGGTTGCGCGCGCTCACAACCTTCCCTCAATCATACTACAGGCATTCAACTCCGCTTGACATTACAACACAGGAACAACATAAAACACCGCAATCTTACAACGCATGACCCTTATACTCACTCTCGACCGACTCTGCTGCTTTTCTCTCGACGCACCGTCAGCACCGTCTTCGGCTGCAATTCTTCTTCTGGTCGACGATGACTAGGGACCTTGGGGTAAACTAACCTGGCCTAGGTCGTCTTCCTCAAGAAGATAACCATCCTCTGCTACCAACTGCGGGGAATGAGATTTTGGTATCAATTTATGATCGAATTAATAGTTTATCTCATTCGATTTTGGACCGATAATATCTGTCATTGAGTAAAAGACGACTACCACACAAGTTTAGTTAAATCCCATTAAATGACGCCACTCTGAAAAACCACTTACAACTGGTAAAGTTTTGGGGTTTTTATATAAAAGTCAAATTTAAATGCAAATTACAATCTTCTCAAGATAAATCTCAAGTATACAAAATACAAAATCAGTTCCTTAATCAGCAATTTAAAGTTTCGATGTAGAGTGGTTCCTTTGCGTCATCTATAGAAAGAGAAAATAATCAAGTTAAATCTGTCCCTACTCTATACTAGGTGACATCCCTATTTCGCAAGTTCCTTGGTATCCTAAAAAGGTGTCAGCAGTTTGACTTCCAAAGAAGTTCAAACTCTCTTAGCCTCTAAAGGTAACTTGAGTTTAAGAAGCAGTACCCTCTCTGCCTACCCATCCGCTCTTCTAAGGGTCCTCGGCCTACTGCTCCCTTGCGCTCTGATCTCTCTCAGCGCATCTGCTCAAGGCATCTACCCTTGCCTTTGCATTGAGCAATTCCCCTCGCTGTTCCTAATCTCCAATTGCCAATTGCTACCTCCTCCCCGGGGTGCTGTCCCTAAAATACACAATCACAGTGTGGGTGGAACGCCCCTTGACGCCCACCTCGGACTTTCCCCGATGATGTCAGTTTCTGGCTCTTTCCATTACTTCATTTCTTCTCGTCGTCCGTTAGGTTGACCCTTCTCTTTTAGATGTCATCTTCATCTTCTCGTTGGCGACTTTTAGTTGACACTTTCATCCAAAGTCAAATAACCTTAAACAAGACCTTAACATTATAACTCTTTCTTTGACCTTACGAGATCCTGTGAATGGTCATTCGAAAACAAAGCTCAAATTCCAATCGCCTCCTCTCATGTTTAGGCAATAAACTTCGTTCGACATTTGCCATCTTAAATCTAACAAATGCTAGACTCTTCGGCTCGCACCTTCATGTGAAGACTATTCACGACTCCTGTGAGTCCACTAAATTACATACATGGACTACACTCTTGCGAACCCTTGGTCATTCAGGTTATAATCACAAATGACCTAAACTCTTCTAGTATTCCTACAAACTTCTTCTACACAATATAACCTTTAGCATACATTTTAAATGTGAACGCTTTTAGCAAATACTTCGTTCATGTGTGAATACATCTTAGCTAAAATACAATTTCGTAGAGTATAACTTAATACATAGAATATAAAGTACATAAGATATAACCCTATACATGGAACATAACTTTATACTCTCATTGATTACATCGTTATGTGTATGCTCCTTGCACGTTTCTCCATGTTACATTTCTCTTGCCGTTTCTGCATTTAAAGTTACCCACGTACATGAATTCTACTCTGCACGTTCTACTGTTCATAAGCATTTCTACATTAGCCCACTACGTATACGGCCTTCTAAATCTAATACATTCTAAAGTGAATATAGTTATACATTTCCTATACCACGTTATCCCTTCTGTTGAACTTCATGCTATAGATGTCAACTTTATATCCGATATACATTTCATTCCTACGTTTACACGATATGCCTCTAAATATGGCCTATACATAATTCCTATTCAAATTTGCGCTCTCTCACCTTTACAACGCATTTTTTATAATGCCACATCCATTACAACGCATTCCATTACAACACATACTACCTTTACAACGCATACCATTACAACGCATACCATTACATTGCATGTATTGTAAGTATTGAATAGTGTAGGGGTAAAAATTACTATTCTAACTCTAGGGGGTGCAACAGTAGGGTAAGTGTTGGATAGTGTAGGGGTGAAAATTACTATTCTAACTCCAGGGGGTGCAACAGTAGGGTAAGTATTGGATAGTGTAAGGGTACTATGCGTTGTGATGGTATGTGTTGTAATTGTATTCGTTGCAATGACTGCGTTGTAATGACATGCGTTGTAGTGGTATGCGTTGTAGTGTCATGCGTTGTAATGGTTGCGTTGTAATGGCATGTGATGTAATGGATCTTGCGTTGTAAAAGTTTTGTTGTAATGGTAGTGAGTTGTAAAAGTTGCATTGTAAAGGTTGTTTCCCGTCAAGCAGAGGTCACAAGTAAGGGTTAACTACTCCCAGGATATTTCTGCCTGGCAGCTTGGATGCAGTCAGTGTAACTTGGACCCGACCACCCAGATGTTAGTAGGAAAGAAACTTAACTGTGTGGGAAACTGTTCAGCAGCTTATAGGTCAGAAATGAGGAGTTAAGAAAAAAACTGAAAATGTGTATATAATATTGTTCATCTACCTCAGCAGAATGTCTGCCTACAAACGTAGGAAAAGTTCTCCCAAACCTCACATTCATCAGCAAGAATATAAAGAATCTAGTGAACTCTAGAATGGGCATTTAGGGGTCACCATGCTTAAAAAGCAAAGAGCAGAACCAATATGGCCGCCAAAATACGCCAAATTTCTGTCATAAACTTTCAGAAAATGGGAGCGCTGGCCTGCTGATTTTATTATTTTCCTGTGTGGCGATTTTCCTGCAGTTCCCTTCGTTGGAAGCCTGTTTTTCTGCCTCCTGGTTCCTGCTCCCAGCCTCTCTTCAAGGTAGAGCCTGCTTGGTATGCTCCGGGGGAGGAGTGCTTCTTAGGAAAGGGCCTAGCTTGGGCTTAGCCACGCCCACAGTCTCATTTAGCTGCAGCACTAGTGACTTCTTGGAGTTTTTCACTACTTTCTTCATTTTATACTCCTGTAACTCACTTTTGGGTTTATTTTCGAATTTCTGTGTATTTTTTCCTCTCACAATGGAAAATAAAAATCCAGTCAGCACTAAACAAAAGCAGCAAGTCTCCCCTCCTCCAGTTAAATCTAAAGTGGTGGAGTCATCTGAGCCTTCTCTTTCCTTAATTTTGGAAGAAATTCAAGCACTCAGAATTAATACTGAAGCTATTGCCTCTGATATTAAAAAGGTGCGCAAAGATATGGCTTCTATGTCAATGAAAATTTCTGATAATCCATCAAAATACAGGATAACAAGAATAAAGTAGATGCTCTTGCTCCTCTGGCAGCTAAAATTCTTCCTATGCATGCTCAACTTTTGGAGTTAGAAAATCGAAATAGGCAATATAACCTTCGCATTTTTAATTTGCCTGTAGAAGTTGAAGGTTCTAGTTGTCGATTATATTTGGAATCTTTGCTTCCTGGTCTTTTGAACATCAAGTTTCCGGAAAATTTGAAGTGGACAAAGCCCATAGAATACCTTCTCATTGTAGCCCTCGCCTTACTAAACCCAGGCAAATGATATTCAAGGTGCTGCGCCATCATCATCTTGCACTGATAAGGAAAGCTGCAAAAGACATTCCTTCACTTATGGTGAATGGTAACACCATTTTTATTCACCAAGACTTTGCTAAGGAGGCGGTTGCTATCCGCAAGGAGTTCTCTGCTTGTCGCCACAGCTTAGGAGCCTTGGTTTCAAGTATGGACTAATGGACTATTTGATCCTTCTACAATGCGCATACGGAAAGATAACTTTTCCAAATCCTGAAGAGCTGAGGCAATTTCTTGAGCAACAATCTCCACCTTCAATGGATACTCATGACCCCAACACATGACTCCTTCTAGTCAGAAATTAAATGACACATTTATGGCTCTCCTTTCTTTTGGGCTTCAACGGTTTTGGCCATGCTTGTGGAACGTGTGTACGTTTCTCTGATTCTATTTCTGTATTTTGTTTGTTCTTTTCTCCCTTTTTACTTTTCCTCCTTTTCTGTTCCTACTTATGTTCTTACTATTTTAAGCGGTCTCTCACTTCTGCTTTTCTCCATCTCTTCTTGTTCCAATGCCTTTTTTCGTTGTTTTTCTTTTTATAAATGGCTACTGTTCATAATATTAAAGTTGTTTCTCTTAATGTGAAAGGTTTGCGACATCCAGTTAAACGTACTAAAATTTTAGACTATTTAGGTAGTTGTAAAGCTGATATTTGTTTTGTTCAAGAGACTCATGTTGAAGATAAGGTTTTACATTTTATGAATAAAATCTGGGTAGACTCTGTTGTTTCCTCTCCGGCTACTGTAAAGAAAAATGGAGTTGCTATTTTCTTTGCAAACCGGCTACATTGTCAGGTTTTGAATAAAATTTTGGATTCTGAGGGTAGATATATATTAGTTAAAAATTAAAATTCATGATTCTACCTTATTTTTACTCAATATTTTTGGTCCCACAGCGGATGACCCCGTTTTTTGGTCTACTATCACTACTGAAGTTCTGAAGTTGGGTAATGTTCCATTGGTTGTTGGGGGTGATTTTATTGTTATTGCTGATCTATTGCTAGACAGGTTATCTGCAACTACATTTCGTCCCCCTAAAGTGTTTCATGCCTTTAAATTGTTCACCCAAACTACTAAATTGGTTGACATATGGCGATTACACTTCCCTACTGATAAATGTTTTACCTTTTTCTCCAACCCCCATAATTCTCATTCACGAATTGATTATTTTTTGCTTTCTCCTTCTCTTATTCAAACTGCAACTTCCCTGGTTATTGGTAATATTGATATATTGGATCATGCTTTAATTTCTTTTGTTTTAAATATCTCCTCCAATTTTACTAAACAAACCAGATGGCGTATGAATACTGGTATTGCCCTCCTTGACCTTAAGAAACCTAAACTATTACAGGCTATTCCAGACTATTTGTTGTTTAATCCAGACAACTCTACTTCTGTAATCAATAGATGGGACGGATTTAAGGCTTATATTAGAGGTGCTACAATTTCTATTATGGCTCATGAGAATAAATTGTTTAATGCTAATATTAAACAGTTGGAGAAACAAATAGCGAAGTTTGAGAGGTTATTTATTACTTCTATAATCTCCACTACAAAACTGAATTACAGAAACTTCGTTATGAATTTAATTCTATTCTTAGTAAACGAGCTGGGATTTAGCTTGCTAATTCAAATGCTAGATTTCGCTTCAATTCTAATAAATCTGGAAAACTCCTTGCAAATTATCTGCGCATTAAAAGAGATAAGACCCAAATGACTTCAATTCGTGGTCCCCAGGGTAAGATTGCATTATCACATAATGATATTGTTAAAGAGTTTCTAGATTTTTATTCAAACTTGTATAACAAACCTGATATCTGTGACAATTCATTAATTGATACCGTATGCGGAATTTTATAAAGAATTTCAACCTCATCTTTTACCCTATTTATTCCAGCTTTTCTCCCACTTTAGCTCTTCTGGGACCATTTCCGGCACTTTTACTGATGCTTTGATTGTTGTGCTTCCCAAACCTGATAAAGATCCTACCCTAGTTTCCAATTACCGTCCTATATCCTTAATAAATCAAGATTGTAAATTATATGCTAAAATACTTGCCTCTAGGTTAGCTCCAATACTCCATTCTATTAATCACCCTGAGTATCTGGATTTATGAAAAATAGATAATAACACTAGAACCCTGTTACATGTTATAGAACAAAGTTCTACCCTACTGGAACCTGCTGGGGTCATGGCTTTAGACGCAGAAAAAGCCTTTGATAAAATTCATTGGCAATTCTTATTTCAAACCCTATTGTCATTTAATTTTGGTCCATCTTTTATTCGTATGATTTCTGCGTTATATTATGCTCCCACTGCTCGTTTATTTATCAATGGCCAAATTTCTACTCAATTTTCCCTTTTCAGAGGAACTCGGCAGGGCTGTCCCCTTTCACCACTTTTATTTCTGTTAGTGTCAGGTCCAACGGTCCTCAGGATCTCACGATGCTCTATTGGGTCCACCTCTCGACAGCCCCTGGGTCTGAATGGGAACAGACGCACAGGAATGATCGAGCGAGGGATTAACAGGAAGGTAAGGGTGGGAACTGCGGGGAAGGGAAGCTGAAACGAGAACAAGGCACCATGAGACAAGCACAGACTAAAGATGCAATGTAATGCGCAAAACAACTTGTTGCCCCTCCTTTGTGTGAATTGACTGAGTTATACCTGGTAGGAATAAGTGGTTGGCTTTGCCTGGCAATCATAAAAGGTTGAATAGGATGTTATGCCTAGAACACAAGAACCTATGGTCAGTATCTAACTCAGCAAGATCAATAATACATTACAGATTGCACATTACTACATACCAACAAAGATGTAGAATGGGGCTTCAACAGGGGTCAGTATGGAAGTTAGCCTGCCAGGCGAAGCTCATAAGCCCCTGTTGTCAGAGAGGAGAAAAGCGGAAACAACAGTTATTGTCTTCACTCCCTAATGTGATTGCCCGGTTAAATCACCTGACAACACACTCTGCTGAACACAAGAAGTAATATCAAAGTCCTGATTCCTGAAGTAATAAAGGTACACCAATGACGCTAAACCAACAATGTCATCCGTTTGGCTGGTGAACCACAGAATATGCACCTTTGGAATACAATGTCTCAATGCAGGTAAGTTCGTTTGCACCCCTCAAGCACAAAGCAAATGCATAGGACGTAAGAAAGATCAATAGCCCTGGAAATCTGAATCCAGATTGAACCCAGAACACGGAATGGCAGTTCACAGAAAACAGTGTTCCCAATAATATCCTTGGACCTTCTCACACTGTAAACACTGCCTGGATACCGGCATCTCACTAGCCAGTGAGACGCTAGAGCCTCAGCCGAGAACTCCACTGAACAGGGAAGCGCCAGCCGACGCCACCCCTAGTCAGAAGCGGAAGGCTTCTATTGTACTCACCAGCCGGTAGAGTACACACGTAAAGGATACGCTGGAAACTCACGATCTCACCCAGATCAGGATCGGAACCAGAATCAACGGCGGCGTCTTCGGTTTCTTCTCTGGTAATGTTCTCTGCGCGTGTGACGTCATAACACGGGCGTCGCGCGCGTAGGACCTGGAATCATGGGAAATGTAGTTTATAGGTGTTAGATCGCGTCTCAAGGCAGGGTTCGCGCCTAACCTCCGCTATGAGATCTGACAGTACATTCCTCTCCCGAAGAACACTGACAGAGACATGGTTTGGTTGGAAAGCGTTGATGAAACATCCTCACAAATCGGGGTGCATGGACATTGGAGGCAGGCTCCCAGGAGTTTTCTTCATTACCATAACCCTTCCATGCAACTAGATACCACAATCTGGTGCGGTATATCTTAGAGTCCACGATACCTCTCACCTCATAGTTTTCGTCGTTATCCACAGCGATCTCAGCCTGCACCATTTTTCTGTGCATTCTCGCGGGTTTCACCAAAGACACATGAAAGGCAGGATGAATGCGTAAGGAGGATGGCAGAGCCAGTTTAACCACCACAGGATTGATGAGCTTAATGATTTTGTACGGGCCTATATATTTGGGATTGAACACACTATAACGCTTAAAGCGTATGTTTTTGGTGGACAACCAAACGTAATCACCCACTGTGTACACGGGCCCCGCTCGTCTGTGCTTATCCTCATAGGCCTTGTACCTCGCTTTGGACTGCCTTAACTGGCTCTTGACATGCTGCCATGTCGTATGAATGCTCTGTAACCTATCTTGTACCTCTGGGACATGGGTGTTTGGTGCAGGATGGTGAAATGGCAAGAAATTAGGATGGAAACCATAGTTGCAGTAAAACGGCGCGGTCTTGGTGGAGCCATGTACCGCGCTGTTATACGCTATTTCAGCTAGCCATAATCTATCAACCCAGTCTTCCTTGGTGACCTCAACATAGCATCTCAAATACTGCTTCAGAGTTTGATTAACCCTTTCGGTCTGCCCATCAGTCTGGGGATGGAAACTGGTGGAGGTACTAGATGCAATTCCTAAGGCTGTACACCAGGTCTTCCAAAATCGTGCTGTGAACTGGCTGCCTCTATCTGATATTATCACTCGGGGCAACCCATGTAGCCGTACTATGTTGATAAGAATAAGTCTGGCTAACCCACTAGCTGAAGGAACTTGTTTACAAGCGATGAAATGAGCCATCTTAGTTAAATAGTCAACTACCACCAAAATTGCAGTACACCCCTGATCTATAGGCATGCCCACTACAAAATCCATGGAAATGTTTTCCCAAGGTAACTCGGGAGTGGGAAGGGGTTGTAGCAAACCAGCCTGTCTAGAGTGTTGCGCCTTCATTTGACTGCAGATAGGACATTCAGCCACCCACTCAGCCACGTCCTTCCTAATATTAGGCCACCAGAACTGTCTTAAAATCCTCTCCAAGGTTTTACCGAAACCATTATGGCCAGCGCACGGCGTACTATGGCACCACTGGAACACCTGTTTTCTTAAGGATTGGATGGGCAACAGCAGCTGTCTCTGTCTCATTGGAAGACCCTGAACCATCTTCCACTCGTTGTGTTCACTCAACCATTTCTTCCATGCTTCATTCTGAATGTTTCTGTTTACGCTTCTGAGGAACATTTGGGTACAGGTGACTCCGATCACCTTTTTTGGGTCTATTATGGATTCCTCCTTGGCGTTGCTCTGCTCTGTTTTGGTGAACTGTCTTGATAAAGCGTCCGCCTTTCTGTTATCCTTTCCTGGTCGGAATGTGACGATGAAGTCGAAGTCTGCAAAATGCATCATCCAGCGCATCTGTCTAGGGGTTAAATGACGGGCAGCAGTCATGTATTGCAAGTTACGATGGTCTGTAAACACAGTTACTACATGTCTTGCTCCCATTAAATGATGTCTCCATTCCAGGAAGGCAGTTCTTATAGCCAACAGTTCCTTTTCAGCAATCACATAATTCTGCTCCGCTGAATTTAGGGTACGAGAGAGGTAAGCAACAGGATGTAACTGGCCCGTTTCAGAGTGACGTTGGGACAATACTGCTCCTACCGCTGTGTCAGAAGCATCTGCTTCAACGATAAAAGGTTTGCCAGGATCCGCGTGCACCAGCACTGGGGCAGAAACAAAAGCTTTCTTGAGGTCATCGAACCCTTTCTGGGCCTCCTCCGTCCATTCGAATGGCACCTTCTTTCTTAATAACCTTGTCATTGGGGAGGCCAGTGCTGAGAAATTTTCAATGAACCTGCGATAGAAATTCGCGAATCCGATAAAACATTGAATGTCCCTTACGGACTTAGGTATGGGCCAGTTCTTTACCGCTAGGATCTTTCTTTCAGACATTTCCTGCCCATGTGGAGTGAGCACCACCCCTAGAAACTCCACTGACGTAGAATGAAATTCGCACTTGCTGAGTTTGCAGTAGAGTTGGTGTTCCAATAGAGTTTTCAATACTGTCTTTACATGTTCCACATGTTGTTCGGTGTTGTCGGAGTAAATCAGGATGTCGTCTATGTAAACCACAACGAAATGGTCTAAATATCTTTTGAGTACATCGTCTAGGAAAAATTGGAAGGCGGCCGGCGCATTGCAGAGCCCGAAGGGCATCACCAGATATTCGTAAAGGCCAAAGCGGGTCTTGATGGCCGTCTTCCACTCATCGCCTGAACGCATCCGAACCAGGTGATAAGCCCCCTTGAGATCCAATCTCGTGAAAATCACCGCATTTTTAACTTGTTCTAATAGTACATTGATGAGTGGCAGAGGATATTTATTTTTGACTGTAATGGCATTCAGAGCCCTATAGTCCGCACAAGCGCGAAGTTCTCCATTAGCCTTCGGAATAAAAAACAACGGGGAGGCTGCTGGGGATTTAGATTCTCGAATAAAACCGATCTTCAGGAGCTTGTCTAAGTACTCACGGAGATGTAGGGTTTCCGGCTCAGTAAGTGCATACACACGCCCTGCTGGGATCTTCGCGCCTGGAATCAGTTCTATTTGGCAGTCATACGACCGATGTGGTGGTAATGATTCCGCCTTCCTTTCGCTGAATACCTCCGCCAATTCGCGATACTCGAATGGTAATTCTACATTTTGTTCCGCCGCGGTAGCGATGTGATGTATTCCAGCTAAACCATAAGCTGGTCCTGATTTCACAGAGAAACAGTTTTGATGACAATACTCTGATGCGAAATGTATGGTTTGGTTTTCCCAATCTATGGTGGGGTTGTGTTTACGCAACCATGGAAGACCCAGAATCATTCCATACTGAGGTGCATGAATGATGTTAAAGCATACTTCTTCCTGATGCTCAGCATCCATTGTCATGCTAAGCTCTCGGGTTTGCAGTCGAATAGGACCTGAATCCAACTTTCTGCCATCCACTGCATATACTGCCTCAGGTATCTCTTTATCTACCAGAGCTAAGCCTAACCCTATGGCCTTGGCATGATCCATGAAGCACCCGGTGGCTCCCGAATCCAACATGGCCTTTATGTTTAGTGTCTTCCTTTGTACTTCCAGCCTCACATCCACAAAAAATTGCATACCGTCCTGTCTCTCCGTTCCGTCCAATGAAGGGATGATGAATGTACTTGAAGGTCTCCCTTCCTCCACCTTCAAGCATTCTCGTTTCCCGACTCCTTTTCAGCTGCCACCACCGACACCTTTTTGTAATTGGTTCTGGTTTTGTTTCTGTTAGGGCATTCCCTAATGAAGTGTCCCTTTCTACCGCAATACAGGCATAAGCCTTTCTTTCTTCGGTATTCTCTTTCTTCCGTGGTTAATGGTGACCTCACTGCTCCTATTTCCATGGGTTCTGGTGTAGACTGGCTTGCCCCTTCTGACCCCCTGGGACTTTCATATCTTGGGGTTAACCGATCCTTTCTACGATTGTCACCCTTACGGTCACTCAGACGATGATCTAATCTCAGGACTAGGCTGATCATGTCTTCACATGTGGTAGGCTGAGGATCGATTTGGGCAAGTACATCCTTCATTTCGTCAGTGAGGCCATTATAAAATATTGCATGTCTTTTTTCTTCCGGCCAATCCGTTTCCGCGATAAGCCTTCGGAAATCGTTGAGATAGGTTATCAGGTCTCTAGTACCTTGTTTTAGTCCTAACAACTCCCTATCTGCTGTTAGTGTGGCTGACCTGCGATTGAATGTTTTTTCAAACTCCGCCTTAAAAGCCTCCCAGTCCCTTAACAAAGGATCATCCTTTTTTACCAGTGGCACAGCCCATTGTGCAGCATCCCCTGCTAAATATGAGAGTAGATAAGCTACTCTAGCGTGATTGGTGTTGAATACTTTGGGTTTGCAGGAAAAGTGCAATAACACCTGTGTAAGAAACACCTGCACTTTGCTGCTGTCCCCATGGAAACGTTCTGGAGGGGCTAGGGGGATCGGAGTGGGAACTTCCACTACTACAGAGGAGGCCTGCTGAGTACCCGCACTAAATGGGTTACGACTCAACCTATCCACTTGAGCCTGCAAAGCAGCAGTCTCAGCCCTTGATGCCTGCAACTCTGTTTGGACCAGCGCTAGGGCTGCTAAAATATCCTCGTTTGTGGACATGGTATCGTGAAATCGGGAGGACAATATGTCTTGGGCCGTTGATTCTGTCAGGTCCAACGGTCCTCAGGATCTCACGATGCTCTATTGGGTCCACCTCTCGACAGCCCCTGGGTCTGAATGGGAACAGACGCACAGGAATGATCGAGCGAGGGATTAACAGGAAGGTAAGGGTGGGAACTGCGGGGAAGGGAAGCTGAAACGAGAACAAGGCACCATGAGACAAGCACAGACTAAAGATGCAATGTAATGCGCAAAACAACTTGTTGCCCCTCCTTTGTGTGAATTGACTGAGTTATACCTGGTAGGAATAAGTGGTTGGCTTTGCCTGGCAATCATAAAAGGTTGAATAGGATGTTATGCCTAGAACACAAGAACCTATGGTCAGTATCTAACTCAGCAAGATCAATAATACATTACAGATTGCACATTACTACATACCAACAAAGATGTAGAATGGGGCTTCAACAGGGGTCAGTATGGAAGTTAGCCTGCCAGGCGAAGCTCATAAGCCCCTGTTGTCAGAGAGGAGAAAAGCGGAAACAACAGTTATTGTCTTCACTCCCTAATGTGATTGCCCGGTTAAATCACCTGACAACACACTCTGCTGAACACAAGAAGTAATATCAAAGTCCTGATTCCTGAAGTAATAAAGGTACACCAATGACGCTAAACCAACAATGTCATCCGTTTGGCTGGTGAACCACAGAATATGCACCTTTGGAATACAATGTCTCAATGCAGGTAAGTTCGTTTGCACCCCTCAAGCACAAAGCAAATGCATAGGACGTAAGAAAGATCAATAGCCCTGGAAATCTGAATCCAGATTGAACCCAGAACACGGAATGGCAGTTCACAGAAAACAGTGTTCCCAATAATATCCTTGGACCTTCTCACACTGTAAACACTGCCTGGATACCGGCATCTCACTAGCCAGTGAGACGCTAGAGCCTCAGCCGAGAACTCCACTGAACAGGGAAGCGCCAGCCGACGCCACCCCTAGTCAGAAGCGGAAGGCTTCTATTGTACTCACCAGCCGGTAGAGTACACACGTAAAGGATACGCTGGAAACTCACGATCTCACCCAGATCAGGATCGGAACCAGAATCAACGGCGGCGTCTTCGGTTTCTTCTCTGGTAATGTTCTCTGCGCGTGTGACGTCATAACACGGGCGTCGCGCGCGTAGGACCTGGAATCATGGGAAATGTAGTTTATAGGTGTTAGATCGCGTCTCAAGGCAGGGTTCGCGCCTAACCTCCGCTATGAGATCTGACAGTTAGGAATAGAACCTTTTCTGAATTATATACGTAATTGCAATGCTATTCAAGGTATTACAATTAATGTCACTATTAAAACTTTAGTGTATGCAGATGACGTATTGTTATTTATTAGTAATCCGATTTCATCATTATTAGATATTATAACTAAATATTCTGCTATTTAAGGTTACAAACTTAATGTTAATAAGACAGAATTTTTCCCTTTAAATGTTCTCTGTACGTCTGATATGTTACCTTTATCTGATATTGTTTGGTAAAAAGACAAGCTGAAATATTTGGGTATTTTATTTTCGTCCTCCTTACCTTCAATGTTAAAGTTGAACAGTACTTTTATACTTGATTACGTTAAAAGTAAAACTTCTAAATGGTCTTCTCTCCATCTTACATTGTGGGGAAGAATGGAATCTATAAAAAATGAACATTGCTCCTAAAATATTTTATTCCCTTGCTATGATTCCCACCCAATTTCCATTAAAATTTTATAAAGATGTTGATAAATTGTTGTCTACATTTTTATGGCTTCACAAGCCTCCTCGAATTGCTTATAGAAAATTAAAAATCCCTAAATGTAATGCAGAATTTGTCCTTCCTGACTTCTTTTACTATCATAAAGCATTCATATTAAAACAAAGTTCCTTGTGGTTAACTGTTTCTCCTCTAGTTAAACCTCCTATCTGGTTTGACATAGAAAAATCAATTGTTGCTCCTTTTCCATTGCCTTCCTTACTTACAATGTCTCATAAATCTACTAAATCTACTGTTGTACATCGTTCATCTATACTCAATTCACACAAGGTTAATTTTTAATGATTTGGATGAGAACTTTGCTTCTCCTTTAATCTCTACTATGGATGTATCGTTATGGCATAGTCCTGTTATTAAGCTGAATAGAAATATCAATTTTTGGAATTCATGGATTAAGGCAGGCATATTTTACCTTAAAGATATATTCTGTGATGATGCCTTTATTCCTTTTGATAATTTACAATCACAATTTAAGTTACCTCAGACGGATTTATTTAAATATCAATCTCTATGCAATTCCATTTTAGACTCTTATCCAAATGGTGTTCCTTCTACTGTTACGACTGATTTGATCATTTATTTACATGCTGTTTCGTCTTCATCAAACGCTGTATCTATTTTATATAAACGATTTGTTGCTTCATTAGGTACCAACATTAATATAATTTCCTCATTTTGGAACGCTGAACTTTCCATTTATCTGTCTGATGAATCTTGGAAATCTGTTTGGCTGAATAGTATTTCTGGGTGGTTACCGGTATCGCTTTATCAGACCAATGCACATATTTTGTTTAATTCCTTATGGACCCCAATACGCCTCCACCGGGCTAAATTACTTCCATCTGATGTTTGTTGGCACTGTAATTTACATCCTGGATCCTTGCGTCACATGTTATTTGATCGCCATATCATTTCAAAATTTTGGCCTGAAGTCTGGGATGTTTTACTGAAGATTTTACCTATTCACGATGCTCTTTCGTATAAATTGGTGGTTTGTAAATCAATTGTGCTCCTTCATCCCCTTCCAGATTCTGAAGCAAAATTGTTCAATTTCCTAATTTCAGTAGCGAGTGTTGAAATCCATTACTTTTTGCTGGAAAGACGCTTCTTCTCTTTCTGTTCATGCCTGGTGGTCTTGGTTCATTTTCACAAGAAGAGGTGCTCAATTGTCATTACATGGAACCAATCATAACCAACCTTCTTATCAATCCTTTTGGCCACCTATTGATTCATATGTGTTATTAATGTAATAGTTTTTATTGTTTTTCTTTATCTGTATATATTCATAATTTGCTGTTTATTCAATATTTTGAAGCTAATAGTAACTCTGATGGTCCTTATGAGATGATTTAATATGTTCCCTTTTTCCTTTCCCCTTTATTTGACTATTTTACTTATTATGACTTCATGACCTATTTTGTTATTAATTATCCATTGTATTCATCAATTGATTGGTTTTTATTAATATGTAATATTTTTATGTATTGTCTTTCTTGTTTCTATTTTGAAAAATTTCAATAAAATTATTTTGAAAAAAAAAAAAACCAAAGAGCAAAACAGGTTTTAAATCATTATCTACTAAAGGTATCAATCCGAAACATTTCTTTAGACCAGTGAGTTGGAAAATTCATATCAGGTTTTCCTCTTAGATTCCCCAATATTAGAGGCATTAGAAGGCAATCGAAATTTAGAAAATAAAGAGTCAACATCAACATAGGAAAAGGCCGCAATGGACAAAGAACAAAGACGCTCACTGCGCCCTGCCAGAAATGCATATGGGGGTTGTTCGTCATAAACAACAGAGTTGGTGTGTAATGGACCATAACCCCAACCAATCTGTTTAAGCCAAATACGAACTCAATTAAGCACTCACGCCAATCTCCCTGACCTTTTACCAACTCCACCTTATCCAGAGATACTGTGGCTAGTAAAGTATTTAAGTCTAGCATGGAACATGGTTTAATGAACGTTAAAAAGCAACAAGAAGATAAGAGAGGATTTTATCGCCCACAGTGGCCGGTGAACAGATGGACAGGATAGCAGAGAAAGGTTCCACTTTAAGTCCTGCAGACTCATATCCATTGCTTGTAAGCTCATCCAAGAAGAAAACCAAGTCTAAAAGTGAGGTAGGTATATAGTTATATTCTGATATTAGAAGCTAGGCAGAAACAGCTCACTATTTCCAATAACATTGAGGAGAGAAATTTGATGTGGACCTTGAGAGAAAGTTATTAAAGATCTATCCTGTTTTTCATGCCAATAAAAGAGCCCTACTGCAAGCTAGAGACAAAAGCTCATCATTAAGGCTGGAATACAGCGTCAATAGAAGAGCAGCAGAAGCAGATGGGTAAACCAAACAGGGAAAAAGAAGGATTATTGGAAGGAAGTATGAAATGAGTGTGAGGATGAATAAGTGGGTGAAAGGATGAGTTAATGATAGGTGGATGGGCAGGTTAAAGGATGGCAAAGTACAGGTAAAGGTGGATGGACGAGTGAGTGAATGGTTAGGTGAAAGCGCAGGTGAAAGGATGGCAGAGCAAATTGATGGATGAGTGAATGGATTGGTGGATAAACAGATGAAAGGATGGTTGAGTAAAGGGATGGATGGATAGTGGATGGACAGGTAAAAGGATAGTATTATTAATGGCAATTTGTATACAGAAAGCGCAACTAAACCCATAGGCATCAAGGCGCTGAAGATGGTAACCAGAGAGCTCAGATATCAACAAGGGGGGGGGGACTTAGAGATAAGCTGCTAGGAATAGCCAAGTCTTAAGTGCCTTGCGGAACTGAAGGTGAGAGGAGATCAACTTAAGATCACTAGGGAGCGTATTCCAAAGTCTAGGCGCAAGGAAGCGAAAAGACCTTCCTCCCCACCGGACCTTGGATATACGAGGAACCACAAGCAGGTTTTTGTTGGAAGAGCGGAGTGCTCTCCCAGGGACATAGTGGGCCACCAGGGCACGAATAGCCTCCGGTCCAGATTCATTAAGGGCACGATGAGTAAGGCATAGAGCCTTAAAGTTGATCCTTGCCTGCATGGGGAGCCAATGCAGGTCTTTTCTGATGGTGGTGCCCGAGGAACGTTTAGGAGCACCTACAACAAACCGGGCAGCCGCATTCTGTACGGTCTGGAGGCGCTGAATGAGACCACTGCTAATGCCAAGGTATAGGGCATTGCAATATTCCAGTCTCGAGGCAATGACCGCTATTGCTACCTGTTTGCGTGCCTCAGGGGAAAGGTAGTGAGAGATCTTCCTTAAAACCCTCAGGGCATTACAGCAAGTGGACACTGTCCTACTGACCTGTTTGTCCAAGGAAAGAGAGGTGTCCAATATGATCCCAAGGTTACGGGCAGAGAAAGTGGGCATAGGACAGGCCCCGAGGACAGACGGCCACTAATCCATTGACCAGATCTCACTTTTGCCTCCGAAAACAAGAACCTCCGTTTTCTCGCCATTTAACTTAAGGAAGTTCTTAAGCATCCATCCGGCGACCGCCTCCATACAGTTTTTAAAATTGTACGCGGTTTGGCTCACAGATTGGGAGATGGAAGCCATAATCTGCGTGTCATCGGCATAGGAGAGAACTTCCAGGCCAAAGGATCTTATAAGCCTGGCGAGAGGGGCGACGTAAATGTTAAAAACCGTCGGGCTCAGTGAAGAGCCCTGGGGGACCCTACACTTCACGGCCTTGACAGGTGACATATACTCGCCAAGCTTGACCCTTTGCTTCCGTTGGTCAAGAAAGGAGGCAAGAAGATTGAGTGCAGAATCCTTGACTCCCAGCTCACTGAGTCGGTTAACAAGAATATTTGGAGACAGGGTGTCGAAAGCCGCCGTAAGGTCAAGTAACACCAGTAAGGTGGTGTGACCGGTGTCGACCCTAGAGCGAATGCTATCGACTACAACTGTAAGTGCCGACTCAGTGCTATGGGTCCTCCGGAAACCATGCTGAGAGGGATCAAGAGAGTTGGTACTGTCAAGGAAGGAGCTCAAGTGGAGGTTGAGATGAGTCTCCAAAAGTTTAGCAGGGGCAGGAAGAAGGGAGATGGGACGAAAGTTCTTTAATGTCCCAGGGTCCAGGGTAGGTTTCTTAAGTAGGGGCTTGACAGTGGCCAATTTCCAAGAGAGGGGATAAATCCCCTCTGAGATGGCCAAGTTCATCACTTCCATCAAAGGGGGAAGGATAGTCTGTCTGCAGTCTTTGAGGACCTTAAGGGGGCATGGATCCAGAGGTGATCCAGACTTAAGTTTATCAAGCAGAGAGTTAAGATGAGCGGAAGTGATGGCGGGGAACTGGGAGAGAGCGTGGACGGGGGTAGGGACAGGGATATCAGGGGGGATTAAGGAAGAGGCAAGGAGGGGACTGGAATTCTGAGTTTCCAAGTCTGTGTAGATATCCATGATCTTCTCATGGAAGAAAGTGGAGATCTGATCACACAGGTCCTGTGAAGCTGTTATGGGATCAGGCATCTGAATGAGGGAGAGATTATCCACTATCTTAAATAGATCACTGGATGATTTGAGAGAGGATGTGAGTTTGGAGAAGTGAGCCTATTTGTCTCTGAGTACGGCCGATTTGTACTCTTTGAGAAGGGTTCTGTGTTTTTCCCTCTCTATAGGATCAAGATGTGTCCTCCAAAGCCTTTCCTGCCTTCTGCATCCTTGTCTAAGAATCCTGAGAGATTCAGAGTACCAGGGGGCTGAGGGCCGTTTCCTAGCCGAGTAGTGGGGCCTGGCAGGGGCGAGTGAATTCACAGCCTCCGTCAAGGAATTGGAGAAGTCAAGAGCCGCTGTGTGAACATCACCAGTGGAAGAGGGCTTAAGTGAAGCTAGATAAGGGGCAAGGGAGTCGTTAGTAATCTCCCCAAAATTCCTTCTTAAGACCCACTTGGTATGAACAGACTGGGAGCAGCTGGAGGGAGGAGGGGAAAAACAAAAAGGGACAACAAAGTGGTCTGACCATGACAAAGGGAGAGGGATACCAATAGAGAGACGAGAGTCATTGCTGAAAATTCCATCCAAGGTGTGGCCGGCTAAATGAGTAGGTCCAGTAAAGGGATGGGAGAGTGAATGTTTAGGTTGTTGGACAGGCATAAACATGCCAAAGAAAAGGAATGGATGGAGAAGTGGATGAACAGGTGGAAGGATGACAGAGTAAAGGGGTGGATGGAAAAGTGGGTGAACAGGTGGAAGGATGACAGAGTAAAGTGGTGCATGAGTGGGTGAAGAGGTGAGTGAATAGATGGCAGAATGGCTAGACAGATGGCAGAGTGGATGGATGAAGAGCAGGATGGATGGCAGAGTGGATTGATGAATGAACGACAGAGTTGACAAATGGATGCATTGATTGATGCATGACAGAGTGGAAGGACTGATGAATGAATGGTAGAGTAGATGGGTGATAAAGTGGATGATGGCAGTGCGAATGTTTGGCAGAGTGGATGGATGGATGATTGGCAGAGTGGCTGGATAGATGGAACCATGGATGGATACAGTGAGTGGGTAGGTGGCAGAGTGGATGGATAAATAACAGAGTTGATGTATAGCTGGTTGGAAAGATGAATGGATGGCAAAGTGGATGGGTGGATGGAGGGATGAGAGAGTGAATTTATGGATGAGAGTTGATGGATGAGTGACAGAGCGGATGTGTGGCAGAGTGTATAGGTGGATGGATGATTGAGTGGATGGATGGATGGACATAATGCATTATGGCTAGGTGGATGGATGTAAGGATAGCCGAGTGTAGGAATGGATGGATGGATAGATGAATGTAGGGATGGTAATACGTCTAAATGTATGATTTGCAGAGTGGATGGATGGGTGGATAGCTGAGTGAATGGATGAATGGCAAATTGGATGAATGGCAGAGTGGATAGATCGATGGATTGCAGAGTGGATGGATAGATGACAGCATGTATGGATAGCAGAGTGTGTGGATGGATGGATGGATGTGTGGATGGATTGCAAAGTGGATGGATGGATGTACAGGCAGATGGCAGGATGGGTGAATGGATGGAATGAGAAAGGATTGAAAGATGGATGAAAGAATGAATAGATGACAGATTATGAAGGTAAAATAGTGGATGTCAGCAGGTGGATTGAATGGTGAAAAAATGAATGGATAGATGTATTGATGGAAGAGAAAAGGAAGCTGCTCTTGTGTGGGTTTGGCTCACTTGTTTCTGTTGCTTGGTGGCATCAGCGCTTTAGTTCAAAGTGGGGGTGGTTTTAGTTTTCTGGCTACTCCTTTGTTGAGTCAACTAGAGATAATCATAGATACTCACTTAGGCATAATCATAGAGACCCAATAAACTCAAATAATGTGCTCCAAGCAAACACCCAAGGACAAATAAGCAAGAAATCTCACACAGCAATAGAAAAAAGTCTGGGAATTCAACAGAGGTGGCAAGCCCAGGACCAAATCGTATAGGGAGACATCACAGCTTAAATCTTCCACCAATGGAATATGTGGATTATCAACATTTGTCCAGGGTTAATTGATATGTATCAACTGTTAACACCTTATTTAAAGTGAGGTAAGAGACACATTCTGAGACTGCTGTACTGTTAAGCACCATCACTGAGGAGATCAGTAAGCCTGTTCAAGTGGAGAGCAGGTTAAATGAACTCATGAAAGGCTTTTTAATTGAGAGTATCTGCAGGAACATATGTAAACTGGGGTCTCAGTGAAGGATCTAAATTTCTAAAAGCCGGACTTTACTTACCAATAGTCCAAGGATATATATTAATATATCTATAATCAGAGAATAACAAGGCAGTCGGCAATGGAGAAGGCCGAATCGTTTATTGAATCAAAATACAATCCCTGATAGGGGAGCCTCGGTCTACACGACCCATGGAGGTGCGCAGAGGAGACTAACGAAATACACATAACACAAAGTTTATATACGTTTTACATATTCTGGTTAACACCCAACAAGGAAATACACAAGTCGTCCTTTAGTCTACAGGAGTACCCATTTAAGGTTCTTACACATTTGTCAATAGCTAACCTAAAAGCTATTCCGAGGGTAGGTCAGTGACGTGCCCTTCTTGTCTATCTTGGACCCGTGGAGTACAGAAACAGACCCTGCTAGAATGTATGCGTCCTACGAGAAGAGCAAGTATGACCTTGGGTTTCCCTGAGCCATGGGAAGAGAAGCAGACTAAGCAACTTAACCTGTTTTCATATCCTACGTTATACCATGTAACGTCTAAGATTTTACAGATAAATGAAGGGAGATGAAACAAAGTAGTCCTAACCACATTAATAGGTCAAAAGGAACCTTTATAACCTATCATTAGACTATCATACAATATTGCTTTTATTCACGATCATGAATATGTATATGCGGTTATATGGTACATAGTGGGACAATCATGATTATATAATTTTATATTCCAACAGACGGCCCTTTTGGCCCACTATGGCCAATATAACTACGCTATTCTACTCTACGAATACCCCTTCATCTATCTGCAAAAGATATGATACTTCCTTCTGGATCAACTGTTTTTCTACCTTCTTTTTTGTGTCATAATTTTTTTATTGGAGTCGGGCCTGAGTCAAAGAAGACGTTATTTTGGTAGCACAAAAGGTACAACATGCTGGGCCACAATGAAGGCATAAGCAGCAAGTGAAAATTACTCCAAATATTCCTACTAAAATCATAAATACCTTCCATCCCCATGTAGCTAAAAGACTCCAGAACCACCCACTGAGGGACCAGGTACCATTCTCTTCATGTAGCTCATTATCTTAGAGATACAATTTTTTAATAGCGAGATATGTAGTAGGGGCCGAATCAGGTATGTAAACACAACAAGAGCTGCCGATCACACGACAAGCTCCAACCCTAACTGCCAGGATGACGTCTAACACCATCCGATTTTGAAGTGAAACAAGTCTCGTAGCCTGAAGCTCTACAGTGATATTAGCTAATATTTCAGTCGTTGTTTGGACCACATTTTCCACAGTTCTAGACAGTCGCCTTATGTTCCGACTGTTGAAAATCGGACCCCAAAATGGAACCAAGCCCTTTGAAATATCTTCAAACTGTTGTAGTGAAGTATCTGTCTGGTCAGTCTTATCCGTATTATAGCTTCTTATAGTCCTATTTGTTTCTAAATCTTTTTTCATCAGCTGATGAGTCTTATGGTAATTGGAAGGGGCAGCATAAACAGGAGGATAAAGAAAAGACAACACCGTCCTGCCCATCCCCGGGGAAGCCAAGTATAAGCATTTTCCCCACAAACGAAATACACATAGGGGGGGTGATCATCGGAGGAGTACTATCAGTTTGCAACATGTAGGTGTAATTACGGGTACTACTCCCTACCTTAATGTGACCTCGCCCCCTAATACAAAACAAAGAAGTGGAATTTATAATGGGGACTGGCAGAGCTCTATCATTTGTAACATTGCGTTCCTTAAAATGTTGGAAATACAAAGTGGAATTGAAAAGCTCAAAGTCTTGCATCTCTTCTTGTAACAAGGTATCATTTTTGGAATCTGTATATACATTCATGCAGGCATTTGGATCTAAAGACCCCCAACCTTTATCTCCTTCTGCATCAAATCCTTGGTGTCTCTCTATATATTTTAAAATAGCTTCATAGTCTATTTCAGAATATATTTTGGGATTCACAACCTAATGGGAATACATCAATGATAACAGTTGCCACCATGCCTCACAACTAGCTAAATACGATATAGGGAGAGGTATAAATAATTCATGTTGATGCATAACTTATGGCAATAACCCACAAACCCAGCAGTTTGTTTTGTTTGTGGTACTGTGAGTCTGGTGTAACATCTCTATGAATACATTTTTCGAATAAGTCTCCCTATGCCTAGCCTTATGCGGGGGTAGAGAATAAAATTGATGTTCCTCGGGAGCAGGAGTAGTCTTTAATAATTTACAAACTGGATATTGAAATTCTAAATATACAAACACATACATCATAATTACGTTAATCAAGGCAATTAAAACAACGAATGCCGCCTTCACTCTGGTGGGACATCCAGAAAATAATTGCATATCACGAATCTGGCGCCGAGGGGCCAGTGGTCTTTCATCCTCCATCATAATTCGACCAAAGGGAAACATACTCTCTAAAAGTCCAAATCTATCTCGGTCCCTTGCTAAAAGTCCAAAACTAATCTTTGTATCCACAAAGCACGCCAACCACCGAGGGTTTCTTCTTCCCTGCGAGGGATCTTCTCCCTGTGTCCATCTTATTTCTTTCAGAGCCTCACAGGCAGACTCTTATCCGTTCATCCAAAGGAAAAGCAAACTTTCAAATTCCAAAAGCACGATTGCGGCCCTTTTCTCAGTCCTTCTTTCTGAACGGAGCTTTTTACACAATGTTCCCAGCTCTCTACGAGTTCAGTCCAGTGTCTCGCTCAGCACCCCAATCACTCTGCTTGATCACAATGTCTCGTTCTACTTTCTTTCATTAGCGAGTGGGGTACTGTGTTGTTTTCTGGGCCGCAGATCGTATCGACAAGGGCCAGGTTGCTCCTGGTCAGAAAGCAATTCAATGGCATGGGTAACAGGCCTGGTCACCTCTTGTGCTGCCTCGGGAGTAGCAGTGGTTTTGACTCAAATATTTCACCTTCCCCTTCAGGCAACACATCACTCGATCGCTCTTTCTCTTGAGCATCCGAAAAGGGCACAAAGCTCCGAATCAGTTCTCCTTCCTGACTCGGCACTCCGTCTTTGTTCTGTCGATCAGAGGACAGTGGTAACGGGAGGCTCTTGACGTGACTGGCGTGAATCCAGTGCTTGCGGCCATGCACTTTCACCGCCGTCCTCGTCACTAGCAATATCTGGTAAGGGCCACACCACTTCGGCTCTAAACTCGATGTTCGCTGATAGTTCTTCACCAGTATCCACTGGCCAGGCTCCAATCGATGTCAAGGACCATCCGGTAGTGGCTGCAATGAGTCCGATACCTGTGATGAATAGAACGCAGATCTTTAGTCAACTCATAAAGATAATCTGTCATCAATGGATAATCAATGTCTCTAAAGGATCTAGGTCTAGGGACTCCCCACACGTTTGCAGGATGGCCAAATGTGATCTCAAGGGGACAGGCCTGTCCTTGAATGAGGAGTTGTTCTAAGAGATAGCAGAGCTATTGGGAGGGCATCAGGCCACTTTAGTCTAGTGTCTGCACAGACTTTGGCCATCTTGAGTTTCAGTATGCCGTTATATTTTTCAACCAGTTCCGCAGATTGCAGGTGCCTAGCGGCATGAAACTTTTGTTTTATCTGCAGGCCATCACAAACACATTGTACAAGGGTAGCATTAAAGTGGGGTCCGTTGTCTGACCAGATAATTCGAGGCAAACAATACAGAGGAAAGAATTCTTTAATCAGTACTTTGCAGTGGTAATGGCAGTTGCATCCTTGGTGGGGTAGGCGTCAACCCACTTAGTGAAAGTACACACCACCACCAAGACATATTTTAAAGTATTTACACATTCTATTTGTATGAAACCTATCTGTAAAATTTCAAAGGGTAAGGATGGCGGAGCAAAGTTGCCACTCAAAACAGATTCTCTACTTCCTGGATTATGTCGTAAACACACCGGACAATATTTCACAATGTGGGCTGCTGTTTTAGCAATATTAGCGTTATACCACACCGGATCTAGTACTGTGCTAATTCCTTTCGCACTAATATGGGCTGGGCCATGTGCCATCATAACTACTGCATATACCATTGCATTTGCAAGCAACCATCGCTGTTTCTCAGATCGATCTATCCAGCACTCATTCTCATCTAATTTCCCAATGTCCTGTTCCCACTTCTGTATTTCTTCTGGAGTTGCTTCTTTCTGTAATTGTTTCACACTTTCAAGGGTATTATCAAATAGGGATGTTTCAATGGGCCATCGGGTAGATGCACTAGAAAACATAGGACTTCCTTTAGTCTGAGCAGTCTCTTTTGCTACCGCATCGGCAAAAGCATTCCCTTTTCCAATAGAGTCTACAACCTTCTTATGTGCACTACCCTTAATGATGGCTAACTTTTTTGGTAATGTTAAGGCAAATAACAATCGATCAATCAAGGGACCATGCTGTATTTTCTGGCCATGAGTGGTAAAGAAACCCCGCTCCCTCCACAGCCTCCCGAAACTATGGGCGACGCCAAAGGCGTACTGGCTGTCTGTTAAAATATTTCCTTCTAGACCTTCACACATTTCACAGGCCCTTAACAAGGCTATTAGCTCAGCTGCCTGAGCTGAATGATGTGGAATCCGTGCAGTTTCCACTATGGTCTTTAGAGTAGTGATGGCATATGCTGCTGTCGTAGGTCCATCTGGCAACTTGAAACAAGAGCCATCAACATATAATTCTCCATCTGGTTCAAGTAAAGGGGTGTCAATTAAATCTACACGTCCTTTTGTTTCTTCTTCTGTTCTAAACACGCAATCATGGACATCAACTCTTTCATCTTTGTCGGGGAGAGGTAATAACATAGCAGGATTCAAAGTAGTGCATTTCTTAATCGTAATATGAGGGCAAACAATGTTAATTTATATCCTGTCAATCTGTCGTGAGGTGTTGAGTTTTGGTTCTGTTTAAAAGAATATCCACAGCATGCGGTACCATTACTGTGAGTTCAGTGTTAAGGACTATTCCCTCCGACTGTCGGATGGCCAGTGCTACTGCAGCAGTGGCCCTCAGACTGCTTGGGAGGGCTTGTGCTACAATATCCATAATCGAAGAGAAATATGCACAAGGTCTCTGTTTCTCCCCAAAAGTCTGTGTTAACACTGATAATGAACAACCGTCCACCTTATGCACATAAAGTGTAAAAGGTTTCCGGTAATCTGGAGTTCCCAACACAGGTGCTGAACAAAGAGCAGACTTTAAAGATATAAAGGCTTCTTGACATTCATCCGTCCAGGGCAAGGGTTCATGCACATCTTTGGTTGTCAATTGCAACAAGGGTTTAGAGAGAAGGGAATAGTTAGGAATCCACTGGCGACAGTAAGAGGTTACGCCAAGAAAAGCATGAACATCACGTTGTGTACGAGGGACAGACATGTTAGTTATTACAGATATTCTCTCTGGAGTCAATCGTCTCCCCGCTTTCGACAGAAAATGACCTAAGTAGGTCACTTCCTGTCGACAATATTGAAATTTGGAAAGGGACACTTTATTTCCTTTCTTGGCCAAATGGTGTAACAATTTTACTGTGGCCTCCTTGCATCCCTCCTTAGTATCGGAAGCCACTAGTATATCATCCACATACTGAATAATGGAATTTCCGGCAGGCAAAATTAATTCATCCAGGACTGCTTTTAAAGCCGGACTATAAATACTGGGACTTTTAGTATAGCCTTGAGGAGCGCGTGTAAATCTGAAACTTCGGCCAGCCAATGAGAATCCGAAGATATGCCTACTATCTGGATGAATTGGGATGCTGAAGAAGGCATTCTTCAGATCAATTACCGAAAAATATTTGGCTGTGGTAGGAATCATTGTTAAAATTGCTGTTATATCAGGTACCACTGGATACTGTGGAACCACTATTTTACTAACTGCACGAAGATCAATCACAAAGCGGTAAGTATTCTTATAATCTGGAGCACCATCAACTGGTGTCTTCTTCAGAATCGGCAAAATCAGGCTATTACAAATATTAGCTGATGTTTCTTCTACCACCCCCTTTTGAATAAGGTCCCAAATAATTTCTAACATAGCCCTTTCACCCTAAGGTGAAATCTTATATTGTGGAATGCGAGGCAGCTGCGCATTAGGTTTCAGAGTAATGGACACGGGGGGCTATCTTTAACAGACCTACATCAGTGTACCCTGTTGCCCACAAAGTCTGAGGAATGGTAGAAAATTCAGGGGGTAAATGCTCGTTCCTTGCAAAATATTGTGAATCCTTCAAAGAAGGTTTCTGCATTGTCAAATATACACCATCCGGTAAACAGTAAATCCGAGCATGCAATTTTTTAAAGATATCAAAACCCAAAAGGTTCTCACCACAGTTAGATGTTAACAATAAGGGCGACTGTATAGAAATAGGTCCTATAGTGAAGGGCAGAGGCTTAGAAATGGGGATCACCACTGGTATTCCAGAGAACCCTACTGATACATTTTTGTGGCCAGACAAAGCCGCCTCTGGGACCATGGTTAGAGCAACTGAGCTATTCATTGCTCCAGTATCCACTAGGAATTTTCCTGATGCACCCAACAGTTCCCCCTGTACATAAGGTCCCTCTTGGTCAATTGGTACTGTAATTGGTCCCCCTCTCTGTCCTTGGCTGTCTCATTCATAATCTTGTTCATCGTAGTCGTCATCTACAAAATTCTCATTATAATACTGCCTGTTCTGTGGATTATCGAAATAATTTTTCCGAGAAACACCATCTTCTCTTCTCATGCTATTTTGATCAATGTTTCCCCGGCCTCGGCCTCATCCCCTACTGGGAACATTTCTGGCCATTAACAACGGGCAGTCCGCTCTCCAATGCCCCTCTTGTTTACAATACGAGCATTGATTCAAGCCAACATTCGGGGGACCTCCTCGTCATCTGCCGGCCCTTCTTTGGAAGGAACCGCGCCCACTTCGTCCTGAATTCTGTCCTCTACTGACTTGTTGCATCAAGACTCTAGTCTTCAAATCTTTCATTTTCTTCTCCGTCTTTTCCTTACTTTCATTCTCTCGGTGCTCCTAATACTGAGCCATACTAAGGATCACAGATGGGGTGGCCGTAGTCCATGTACTTTCGGCCGCCTGAAGGTGTGTCATAATCTCCTGTAACAAATTCGTCACAAATCTATTTACAAACAATCGTATTCCCCCATCCGTGGATAAATCCTGCCCACTAAAATCTATAAATGTTTTCTCAAATCTGGTGAAGAAATCCGAGACACTCTCGTCCTTTTTCTGTTTACAAGCAGCTAACTTATCCCAATCTATCTTTTTAGGAGGCAGGAGTGTTTGCATGTACGTAATTATTTTATCTGGTACTGCTAATATTTCATCTCGGGGCTTTTCCCCGGGCTTCCGTTCTTTATCCCAATCTTTTAATTGAACCCACGTTGCTCCTAACTCGGGAACATGATCCGTATCATGTATCTGTCTCCAGATATCGACCGGGATCAAAAGGCCAAAGAACAACTCAATGTCGGCTATAGTCATGATCGCAGAGTTAGCAGCTTCGCCCAATTATTTGTAATAAGCATTGGGATTCTTACGAGGGTCGGGGAGCTGAGCTTTTAATGTAAGGACCTCGCTTCCTTTCCAAGGGATATAAACCCATTGTTCCTGAAGCCTTGCGTCTTCCCTAGCTCTAGTTACATTGCCCCCGGCATCCTTAAGTTCAGGTAATTCTGGAACGAAAAGAGGATGTACTTCTCTCATAGGATTCTGTGTTCCCCAATCAGTACATCTCTGATGCATTCGCTCACGATACTGCAAGAGAGTTGCCACGTTCTGATATACTTCATCGGCCTGTAGGTGGAATTTGTGGGCTCTATTTCTTATATCTTTTATAATTTGTGGGGTATACCCTTCCTCAAAACACTGTTCCCACAGCGAAATCAAACGAATCGCCATATTTTCTAAAGCCAATTGTTGGGCAACAGGCTGGTAATCCTTCATAGTACTCCAAATATCCTCTATTGTATAAATTAACATTCCGCATCCATTGGGACGCCTGATTTACTATAGTTTGTCGTTCTTCCATTCCCAGTGCAGATCTGGTATAAACCCGTGGGTCACTCAGATCCGATCTCAAACGTTTAGGGGTTGTGTCTAGGGTAGCCAAAGCTCGAGGATCTATAATGCTTCGAGCTGGAGGGGAGATAAATATTGGACTTGATATAGACGGTACAACCGAATCCGGTTGTAATGTAACCAGGGGTGAAGTAGAGGGTCGGAGCGAAGGAGGGGGAAACAGCGCATCCCGTACAGACCCGTCTAATGGGGCCATAGCCATTGCTCCTACGAGATTTTGTATGGGAGGTGCTGGTGGTAGCGGGGGCGCCATAGGAGGCACAGGCACAGACGCAGGCGCTGGCGCTTGGTGAACCAATGGCATGGCTGGGTATAGACCCTGTGGGGCATAAGGAGGAGGCGGACGAGTTTCTAGCAATTCTTCTACTTCATCTCCCGTATCGGGTCGAGTTACATAACTTTTGTCTGTTTCTAAGCTGAACTGTCTATCCATTTGAGCAATATTCTCCTCCAATTTTCCCCTATCATAAGCTACAGCTTTTTGAGTTATGGTCTGTCCAGCTTTAATCCTTCCCAATTTCTCTTCCCTTATTCGCCGTCATTTAGCCTCCTTCAACCATAGGTTCAAAGAGTCAAACAAAAACTGGCGACTTTTCTTCATAAACATTTTATTTTGCAAATACGTTATTTTGTTTTCATCAAACGACCCTGTAAGGGGCCATTGCAATTAGGCATTATCTCTTGTATACTTATTCCATAAGGTATTAAATAAAATTGGAGTAAGACCATGTTTAACATACATATCAAAACTGGGGCTCCCTTCGGGAGGAGCAGGCTGTCTTTCTTCCAGCCGAGTACCTCTCCGACAGCAGCACCCAAAACATAGTTTACTAAAAGAAGGCATATTAACGATAATATTACAAATGTTACAAATGTGTCAATCGCCTCTTTCATACGGGCGCGCCCTCTTCACCATTCACTCTCTTTTACTCTTCCTTTTTTTGTTCTCATACAAGATGCCGCAAAGACTGCTTCAGGGTTTTCAGAAATGAGCTCTTATACAAAATCAAACACAAATGACACGTCTTTTAATACGAACGGAGCCCATCGACTCCTGTTTGGAGAATCAAATTCCAAAGATTTACAACAACCACAATTAAACCTCTTGGTAGGAAGATCACAAACTCACTTCTTAGATATCCCCTGGCCGCCTTCTGGTTGGGCTGGCGTTTCGGGGCACAAGGCTCCAGAACCCCAGCTTACCCAGCTGTTCCCAGGGCTTCTCCCGAGTGAGTTTGGCCGAGCGAACACCCCGTGCTTCGCAAGGTACCAAGTGCAATTTCACAAAGTCAATACAAATCCCAGAAGGTGTCTGCGTGTGCAGCCCCTGCACCGCAATGCCAGACCCTTTTCCTGATTCCCTTGTGGTCCAGCGTCCCCGGCCACCGACAAACAAACAGTTTACAATTTTCAAATGGACACTTCCTTCAAGTGTCCATTTCCAATCAAAAGATTCACTCACCTGGTGCACTCAGGTCGATCCCGACTTCTCCACTGCCAATTTCTAGACAGACCGACACAGTCTGTGCTTCTCTCGGGTTAAGCCCGTAGGACTCCGGCGTAGGGTCTCCGGCAGCCGGGAGGGATACTGGGTTAGAGGGCGGACTCTCCACTAACAGGGTCTTTAAATAAATACTTCTTGTCCACCCACTCGGCCAGAACTCCTCCCTGTCCCTTCTGCTCCTGATTACAGGAGGGGACGACCCTAACGCGGAGTCCCGGCGGAGTCGCCAACTGAAAAATTCTAAATTTCTTAAAGCCGGACTTTACTTACCAATAGTCCAAGGATATATATTAATATATCTATAATCAAAGAATAACAAGGCAGTCAGCAATGGAGAAGGTCGAATCATTTATTGAATCAAAATACAAGCCCTTACAGGGGAGCCTTGGTCTACACGACCCATGGAGGTGCGCAGAGGAGACTAACGAAATACACATAACACAATGTATATATACGTTTTACATATTCTGGTTAACACCCAACAAGGAAATACACAAGTCGTCCTTTAGTCTACAGGAGTACCCATTTAAGGTTTTTACACATTTGTCAATAGCTAAGGTAAAAGCTATTCCGTTGGTAGGTGTTTGAGGTCCCCTTCTTGTCTATCTTGGACCCGTGGAGCACAGAAACGGACCCTGCTAGAATGTATGCGTCCTATGAGAAGAGCAAGTATGACCTTGGGTTTCCCTGAGCCAAGTTCGAATGGGAAGAGAAGCAGACTAAGCAACTTAACCTGTTTTCGTATCCTACGTTATACCATGTAACATCTAAGATTTTACAGATAAATGAAGGGAGATGAAACATAGTAGTCCTAACTACATTAATAGGTCAAAACGAACCTTTATAACCTATCATTAGGCTATCATACAATATTGCTTTTATTCACGATCATGAATATGTATATGCGGTTATATGGTACATAGTGGGACAATCATGATTATATAATTTTATATTCCAACATCCACACTCACAAATTAAATAAAAACACTAAGGGGCATATTACCAACAACTAGCGATAATTATTGCTATGGTGGCTTAGCGGGAATATTTCTATTGCCGCCCTCAACCTGTTTTTATCGCTGAGATACCTTGCTATTACCAAGGCGAAATGCGTGAATATCGCTGTCAATACAGCAATATTCAGGTATTACCGTGACAATGCTCTTAGCCATGTTATCCACCTCTCATAGGATATCATGGCTAGGAACTGGTCAGGGCAGGCGTTAGCTTTTGGAGATATTCGCGCTTAGCGCGAATATTTCCAAAACTACTCCTGTGTTGATCATAGGGGATAGCGATTGCAGCGACTGTTTTCAGTCGCTGACATTTTTGCACGCCCACTTTGCATGTCATTAGCGATAATTATCACTGACATGCAAAGCGAGCCCCAAAATGCCCGCTATCACCTACAAGCTGTCGCTAACTGGTGTTAGCGACAGCTTGGTAATAGGGCGATAAAATTATCGCCGCTTTAGCGGGAAAAAGTCCCGCTAAAGCGGCAATAATGGCCCTTGGTAATATGCCCCTAAAGGTTAAATATGAGGACCATATAATAGATTTGTAGGCATGCATGAACACAGTCAAACTGGCACCAACACACTAGGGCCCAGATGCATCGAGGTAAAATCCGCTCGAAAAGGGGCAGATTCTCAGAATCTGCCCCTTTGCGACCAGTATTTTTGCATTTGGGATGCATCATCCCAAATGCAACAATCGCAAATTAAGAATTCCCTATATTGCGATTACTTGCATTTAAGGAATCTCAAATTGAGAATCCTTAAATGCAATGCTTCAAAGTTAAAAAATTAGCGATTTCGCTAATAGGAGTGGCAAATTACCATGAAGTTCAACTTCATGGTAATTTGCAAAAACTTTGAAAAATGCACTTTTGTGCATTTTTCAAAGATTCATGTTGTGCACAGACATGCCCTAAGGGCATGTGTTTGCGCAACACATTTTCACAGATCAATTTCAGGGGTGCAACAGGGTGTCCTTTGGACACCCCTGCACCCTTGAAATCGCATTCTCAATTTGCGATTCGCTAATTGCGATTCGCAAATTAAGAATGTCTTCCCATTCATGAATAGGGAGGTATTCCTTAACCCTTTGAGTGCTCATGACGAGGTCAGCTCGTCATGAGCTACAGCGCTCCGGTGCTCATGATGAGCTGAGCTCGTCATGACCACGCCCGTTCCGTGGAATGCTCGCACGCTGGGCTGATTCCCCTGCTGTGCTGAACGTTCTATTGGAACGGGTGTGGCCATGACGAGCTCAGCTCGTCATGAGCACCGGAGCGCCGTAGCTCATGACAAGCTGACCTCGTCATGAGCATGGGGGCGCTGTACGCGCCATCCCCCCTGCCCCCAGCACAGCTGGGGAAACAGCCCCGCACGGAAAGGGTTAATTGGGACTCGCAATTTGCGAGTCACAATTAAGGAATTTTAAGAATTCGCTATTTTTTGTGCAAGTTCTTCTTGCATAGCATTTTGCTATTCCTTATTAGCGATTCCTTATTTTTCGCTAATAAGGAATCGCAAAATGGCAGGTCTGGTAACAAGCCTAATTAAAAATCACACACTGCAGGATCCTCAGGGGGACTTGACAATGACCAGAGTGAACCAGAACCCACCTATTACACCCAAATGCCTTACCTGCCCATTGACCAAATGGAACATCTAACTAAATTACAGAATAAATGGGGGAGAAATTATTATTTGTGGTTTGCAGGAAAACACTGTGGGAAAAAGCTGAGGAGTCTAAAAGCAAACAGATGGGTAACAATAACTGTCAATCAGCTGGAGCAAGTCATGGCAGTATCCCCACCGGTAGCTCCTCAAAAAATAAACCAGAAAGAGTATAGGAAATTAATACAATTAGAATCATTTAATTATTTCATTCAATTACTATGGCCTTAACACCTTCACCACAGGAGAAAAGTTAATATCTGTAGAATAATGTATATTGAGCCAAAATCCATCAATTGTCTTGTTACAGGAAACCCACTGCATTATTCAATGAAGTGTGAATGTTTAACAGTTTGACACACCACAGATTCTATTCATCCTCTTTTGCCACCCACAGAGGATTTTTTAACATCAAGTCAGGCACGGTAAAATCGGAAATAATCTGGGGCGCCGTTAAGGCCACATTAAGAGCAAAAATAATATCTAAGGCCAGGATTTTAGAATCCAGGGTTTCTGTGCACCGAGTTAATATATCATTAAAGAGACTAGGTAGTGGTCAAGAACCAGTTAAAGTAGAAATATTATAGTTCAGCACAGTTGAAGTCCACAGCAGTGTTATGAGAAACAGGGGTATATTTGGAAATTATTAGAATTGTCAGCCAGAGCCAAAAGTAATAGTAATACAATTAAGGTAATAAATAAGCAGATTATGGGATATAACAACTCAGAAACAGAATAAATATATCAAGTATTTTGATGGCATAGTACTCGAATACACATACACGACAGTGTTATTTTTTTTTGATAACTTGTTTTTATAGCTTTCCAAAAAAACACTAAAAAAAGCAATACAAATGTACGCTGTGTACAGATACAAAGGCATATTCAGAACCACAATGCTGATGAGATGTCTCATGCAGGCCTCACCAGGTGCGGTCCATCACTCCCAGATTAACAACAAGTATCACACTGTACAAATCTTAGTAGGTCCAGCAGGGACATCTAGGCACACTTCACACCAAGACCACCAGTCCTCTCCCCACAAGAGCAAGCCCCTCACTCATTGTGCACATTAACCCTCATTTTAGGAGGTGAGGGAAAGGGGAGACTGTAGGGAACCCATATTCATGTCAGCCACATCACCCAAGTGCTTCACTATCTCTCCCCAAAGTTCCAGGTCCCGCTCCGCATTCTCATCCATTCGCACTCGCCTCAACCGACATTCCTCTGCGAAAGACCACTCACTAAGATCCGACAACCAACTGTGCCACGGAGACGGTGAGGGGGCTATCCAATCTATTGCTATGCGTCTTTGCGCCAATACCAGCCCCAGCAGCACAAATTGATATCCCATTTTCTTCTCCGTTTTTGAGAGCAACAAAAGCCCGAGTAGGCAATGATGCACTGTCCTGTCTAGCTTGTTGCCCATGATCTTCCTTAATGTCCACATCACTCTGACCCAGTAAGCCTCCAACTGTGGACAACTCCACGTCATATGGAGAAAATGGGACGGGGATTTATTACATCTTGGACATGCATCTGCACAACCAGGAAAAATTCTATTCAACCGCTGCGGTGTGAGGTACGTCCAGTGCAGGTAATCAAACTGGGTGAGTTTAAAACATGGATTACTAGCGGTGTCCTTCACCTGGGCACCGGCTCGCTTCCTCTACGATGGCGCCCGTATGAGAATACGAAGCTTAGTCCCTTGTTTATGTTAATTCCCGACAGCTCTTGCACTTTGAAAAATGGTGCTGCGAACTTGCATTTCCTATGACACTGACGAAGGGAGCCTTTCCCGAAACGTGTCTGTTGAAATAAAGTTTGGCGTTCGATGCCTTTGTGACCCCGCGAGTGCTGCCTCTCTTTTTGGGCAGGATTCAGAGAGACACCCTTTGGAGCTTGAATATTGGCGTGGTACACCGCCGCGCTGCAGCACCCGCCTTTGGAGTGACTCGTTATCGGTGTAACCTTGGAGCAGAATATATATATATATATATATATATATATATATATATATATATATATATATATATATATATATATATGAAATCCAAAGAACACCTCTGTGGGGTATCCTTCGTCTAGTGGGGGTGGCGCGCTGCCGGTGAGGTAACCGGTTTTACCATATAACTCCAAAACGGCGTGCCAAGCGCGCACTCAGGTACTCAAAAATCCACACCAGTCAGCAGGTCTGTCAAATAGGTAGGGTTTATTCACGCCATAAGCCCTACGTGACGCGTTTCGCACCCCATGAGTGCTTGTTCTAAGCATGGGCGGAAAATCCGTTTCGCTCGCGGATTTTGCGGATTTTCGGTAAATTCGCAATCCGCGAGATTCGCGAATCTCCCGCAAAATCCGCAAATCCGCGAGCAGCGGATTTTGCTCGCACTGTTCGCACTGTTCGCGTGAGTTCGCCTCTTCCCAGTACAACTTCGCGCCCCGCGAATAAGTGCAAAATTGCAGAAATACGATCTTAGCAAAACTGAAACTACTTACCAGGTTCAAAAGTTCAGGCTCATCATTAGTAGCCATTTCCTGTAGTGCTTCCTGAGGGGCCCCTCCAGAGTTCAGTTGCCAGTTGCAACTATTATGTGACCCTGCTCTGAACCTCAGAATAGTTACACATATGCCACAAAGGTCCTGAATTACAGCTAAGGGAGACAAGCAGGAGCCAGGCTGGAAGTTCAAATCCATTAATCAGCCCCTAATTCATTATTGTCAGTTGGGGCAGGGCAGGTGTTGTAACTAATTTTGCAACAATGAAAGCACTTAGCAAGTGCAAAAGATCACTAATCAGGAAGCACTAAGGAAGCAGGTGCCAGCTAAAAAAATATTCTGTGACACATTAATCAGCCCCAAATTAATTCAGGTCACTTGAGGCAGGGAAGGTGTGCTTGCGTTGCCACAATAATGTACACTGACTGGACAACCAGAGGGTGCTGTGATGAAACAGAGGGTGGCATGGGTGGGCCAGAGGGTGGCATGAGTAGTCAGAGAGTGGCAGTGGTGACAGAGAGTGGCAGTGATGAAGAAGAGTGTCCCAAACAGGCTGGACACGTAGAAACAACAAGTTCGCGAAACTTGCGACCCGACAGGTAAGTTCGCAATTTGCGACATTGTACAAAACCCTCGCGAACTGGCAGAAACCCGCGCAAACACAAAAAAAAAATCCACAAATTCGCGAGAATTCGCGGATTTTGCTGATTGCGAGTTCGCAAATCCGCAAAATTCGCGAACGCGAGATTCGCAAAATTCGCCCATGCTTAGCTTGTTCACACAAAATGCTCAAAAAGTTTGTCGTATTTACCGTGTGCATACAATAAACATTGACATAGGACTCACATACCAAAGTCATGTAATACGGGCGCCATCTTGTAATGGGTATAATCTGTAACCATACCAAGTGTGGTACTATATCAAACTGTGAACATACTATCACAAATCAGTCCCAAATAGCAAGGCAGCCCATTGCAGAATGCTGGACAGATGCAACAAAATATGTTGAAAAAAAATATAAAAGTATAAAAAATTATATTACAAGTTATTTTGATGCCACAACTTAATTTCCAACTTTAGAAAAAATTGTACAGGTAACAGTTGTGCTTATACGTATAGAATCGATACGAGATCGCATTTGAATGTCATGTATTCACCCACTAACTAGGGGGGATCGATTCTATACGTATAAGCACAACTGTTACCTGTACAATACGTAGGTACGGCAAGGCTTGCAACGTTGCCATAGTAACCATCAGAGGTACGCGATGCCGATCACGTGCTGTGTGCTCCCGAATTTGATTGGAGGACGGCACTCGTTGTAACGTAACACTGTGGCACAAAGTTGCAAGCTTTAGCATAAGTTGTAACACCTATTTTTCTTGAGCTTACATTTTCTAAAGTTGGAAATTAAGTTGTGGCATCAAAATAACTTGTAATATAATTTTTTATACTTTTATATTTTTTTTCAACATATTTTGTTGCATCTGTCCAGTATTCTGCAATGGGCTGCCTTGCTATTTGGGACTGATTTGTGATAGTATGTTCACAGTTTGATACAGTACCACACTTGGTATGGTTACAGATTATACCCATTACAAGATGGCGCCCGTATTACATGACTTTGGTATGTGAGTCCTATGTCAATGTTTATTGTATGCACACGGTAAATACGACAAACTTTTTGAGCATTTTGTGTGAACAAGCACTCATGGGGTGCGAAACGCGTCACGTAGGGCTTATGGCGTGAATAAACCCTACCTATTTGACAGACCTGCTGACTGGTGTGGATTTTTGAGTACCTGAGTGCGCGCTTGGCACGCCGTTTTGGAGTTATATATATATACATATATATATATATATATATATTTACTTTTATAAATTAACAAACATATTTTTTTTTTACAAACACCTAACATTTTCGACATTATTAACATTCTATATTTAAAACATCGCTATTCTGACACTCTGTATTATTACTTTCGATATTCTAACACTCTATATTTTAGGTTTCCATATTTTTATCTAACAAATAATAACGATATTTTAAACAATCGATATTAACTACTCGATATTTCTAACTCCGATATTATTTTTTTTTTTAATTAGTTAAAAAATACATCGATATTACTTACCTTGATATTACTTTCATCTCGATATTTCTCATTCGATATCCTGTCCAATCAATAAAAATAACTTGATATTTAGATTGCACGCCGGTTGATAGACCATTGATCGCCCTCCCCATATTCAGGTCATATTGGGGATCCGAGTCATGGGCAATCTGCATGCCCAAATATTGAATTTCTCAGTTTCCCAAGGCAGACCTACCTTGGGAAGCTCCTCCCTCAAATGCCCCATGAGGCACGCCATTGGAAACAGCACTGTTTTAAGTCTATTGACACAAAAGCTGGATGACCTACCAAAGTCCTCCAACACCGCCAGCAATGCTGGAATTGAATCCCCCAGCCTGCACAAGTAGAGGAGAGTGTCGTCAGTATACATCGGCACGGTATGCACCACATTCACAATGCGTATACCCCATTCCACCAGGTCCTGCCAAAGGCACACAGCCAGGGACTCCATTGTGACGGCAAAGAGGAATAGAGACGGGGGCCTTGTACCCCTCCCTGCATAAAATGTAGGGATGTGCAGTAAACTCTGCTTCTGAAGGCGAAGTTTGCAGAGTTTTGCCACTTCGTGCTCGCTTGGAATATAGAGTTGATCCTGGGTCAGCCGTAGGTGGATAGGGAGGGAGTTCCATGTCTTGGCCGCTAGGTAGGAGAAGGATCTTCCTCCAGCGGTGGCTCTGCGGATCCGTGGTACGGCGGAGAGGGCGAGGCTGGCCGATCGTAGCTGGCGGGAGGGCATGTAGAAAGTGAGGCGGTTGTTGAGGTACTTTGGGCCCATGTCGTGGAGAGCCTTGTGTGCGTGAATGAGGAGTCTGAATGTGATCCTCTTGTTGACGGGGAGCCAGTGCAGGTCTCTCAGGTGGGTCAAGATGTGGCTGTGGCGAGGGATGTCCAGGATGAGTCGTGCGGAGGCGTTCTGTATGCGCTGGAGTCTTTTCTGTAGTTTGGCAGTGGTTCCAGCGTAGAGGGTGTTACCGTAGTCCAGTCGGCAGGTGATGAGAGTTTAGGTGACTGTCTTCCTGGTTTCGGTGGGATTCATCGGAAGATCTTACGGAGCATGCGCAGGGTGTTGAAGCACGATGATGACACGGCGTTGACTTGTCTGGTCATCGTGAGGGAGGAGTCCAGGATGAAACCCAGGTTTCGTGCCTGGTCTATTGGCTTGAGGGTGGTGCCCAGGGCAGGGGGCCACCAGGAGTCGTCCCAGGCAGAGGGCGATGATTCCAGGATGAGGACTTCCGTCTTGTCTGAGTTCAGTTTCAGGCGGCTGTTCTTCATCCACTCGTCGACGTCTTTCATCCCTTCGTGTAGGCTGGCTCTGGCGGTGGCGGGGTCGTTGGTGAGGGAGAGGATCAGCTGGGTGTCGTCGGCGTAGGAGATGATGTTGAGGTTGTGTTGGTGTGCTCATGTGTACGTTGAAGAGGGTGGGGCTGAGTGAGGATCCTTGTGGTACGCCGCAGATGTGTTCGGTGGCCTCAGATCTGAACGAGGGGAGGCGGACTCTCTGGGTTCTTCAAGCGTGGAATGAGATGATACACTCCAGGGCCTTCCCTTGGATACCGATGTTGCTGAGGCGTTGTGCTAGAGTGCGGTGGCAGACAGTGTTGAATGCCGCAGAAAGGTCCGGGAGGATGAGGGCCGCTGTTTCACCGTTGTCGAGCAGGGATCTGATGTCGTTGGTGGCTGCGATGAGGGCGGTCTCGGTGCTGTGGTTGGCTCGGAAGCCGGACTGCGAAGGGTCGAGGGATCCGTTTGTTTCGAGGAAGGCGGCGAGCTGTCTGTTGACGGTCTTCTCAATGACTTTGGCAGGAAAAGGGAGGAGCGAGATCGGGCGAAAGTTCTTGAGGTCGGTGGGGTCCGCTGTTGGTTTCTTCAGGAGGGCGCTGAGCTCGGTGTGCTTCCAGCTCTCCGGGAAGGTGGCGGTCTTGAAGGAGATGTTGATGATGTCCCGGAGTTGGGGTGCGATGATGGAGTCAGCCTTGTTGAAGACGTGGTGGGTGCAGGGGTCGGTTGGTGATCCAGAGTGGATGGTGTTCATCGTGCGGGTGGTGTCTTCGGTGCTGACCGGGGTCCAGTTGCAGAGGGTGGTGGTGGGGGGCGTTGGTTCGGTGGTTGGGTGCGTGGTCTGTGCTCCGAAGCTGTTGTGTATGTCCGCGATCTTGCGGTGGAAGAAGGTGGCGAGTGAGTTGCAGAGGTCTTGCGAGGGTGTGATGTCGTTGTTTCCAGCGTTGGGGTTGCAGAACTCTTTGACGATGCTGAAGAGTTCCTTGCTGTTGTGGGTGTTGTTGCCCAGTCGTTCTTTGAATGTTGTCCTTTTGGTGGTGCGGATCAGCTGGTGGTGCTTGCGGGTGGCGCTCTTGAGGGCAGTCATGTTTTCTGTGGTCTGGTCGTGGCGCCACCCCCAGTCTCAGCAATCTTGCTGTAGGCAGTGGTGGCTGGTGAAATTTGAAAGTGGTGTGACGTAATACAATTGCCATACTGCACTGCGGCGAGCGTAGCGAGCAAGCCTGAACCACCTACAGGGGATTTGGGGGGGTTCTCCCCCGAGAAAATTTTGAAAACGAGTGGGCAAATGGTGCATTTTCAAGCAAATTTGAGAAAGCAGGAAGGTTAATAAAGCATTTCTAGGTCCATTTCGTGCATTTATCAAACTTTCAGGGTGTAATGTTAACTACTCAAAAATAAAACCAATTGTGCCCCAAAAAAACTGGTGCTTAAATGTACATGTCGACGAACAGCATTGGACCTTTAAATCAGGGATATGTGGGCCATCTCAGCGAGTGAAATATCGGGTAAAGCCAGTTTTATTAAAAAAACATGAACTGCGTAATTCGTAAATATGGACCGTATCTAAAATGATTTTAGATTTATAAAAAATAATGTCCAGAGCAAAGCTTGTCATGCTTTTTGTTTTGGTGACTTTACTTGAGGAAGCATATTCGTTTTCACTACTTGCACTGAGGCTCAAGACACCCTTGCTACGCCACTGATTTTCTTCTCTTGTTCTCTGTCTCGCTGCACCTACCAACACACTGGGAGGAGCTTACACGATTAAACCAAGGACACAAGCCAGAACATCAAACTTGCTTCCAGTGGCGGATGGTGATATTTAAAAGTGGTGCGTAAAACTTCAGGATGAGTGGTCTGTGGCAAGTGAGCATTACGAGCGATCCCGACCTTCGGGGGCCGAGCAGGTTTCTCCCCCTGGAAAAATTTAAAAAAAAAAGAGTGGGCAAATGGTGAATTTTCAAGCAAATTTGAGAATGCAAGAAGGCTAATAAATCCATTACGAAATTGTAGTTATAACATCAATAAACATATTTCAGATGATATTGATGTAACAAACTGCTTATTCAGTATAATCAGAGAACTTCATAACAAATTTTAAGATAACAATGCAATATGTCTGAATTAAACATTACTAAGGCCTGGGTAAGGGGTAGCGGTTTTCATAGTGTCCCACTCATGCCTGTTATGCGTATTCTACATTAGACCTGTGCACCCTTTTCTCTCCAAACTCGTCCACCTGCATTTATTATCTTCAGAAGTCTCCTTTCACTAACCCCTGATTTCACTTCCCATCTCCTTCACTTCACAACCCCCAAACACACAAAGCACTGACTTACTTGTAAGCACTGTATTTTCATTTACTTTTGTCTTCCCACATTTGCCTTCCCACTGTTTTGGCAACTATGTACCTCCTTCATACACCGTTGTACAGGATCATAATTGCAGAGAGGCCAAGGTCTGGATGACAAAGTATTCTGAACACCTTTATGACCCACTAACTGGAATGCACTGTAAGAAATTTGCACTATCTTCATCCTTTGCTCCAGAGTTCTCAATGGTGGCCCGTAAAAAACACCTGGAGGTGGCTCAGTTCAAAGTATGCACTGTACCAGTGAAGTACTTTGATGATATATAAGCAAATGTGTGAATGCTTTGGGCAGAAGGGATGTTTGTAGTTTTTCATATGTGAGTAGTGTTTTGATGTTATTGGTGATGACCAACACTGTCAAGTATTATTCTATTTTTTAACTGCTCCTTGAGTTGTATTAAGCAAAAGGATAAGACACTACATTGAGAAATTCCAACCTACATTGCCCTCAAACTGAAATATGCACAAGTGGCTATATGTGTTTTTGTTTATAGTATGGAAACATTCATCAATTCATGCTGGTCGCCTTTGTCTCAAAACCCAGGAGTTCCCACCTGAACTGAGTCTGTTGGCATGTATGTGGTCTTAAATAATATACATGTGCTGCTCATAATACATGCTAAATGTACAGAGTCACTCTTTTTAATCTGCCTAACCTCTCCCTAGCCCTATTTTTTCATTATCTCTTAGGCTTTGATAACATGGGAATTTGGTTGAATATAAAAACATAAACCATAACCATAGCTCTGTTGTCACGTCACATAACGTAACCTGCCTCTATTGACTCATCTCAATGAGACACCATGAGGTCCGAGAAATATATCAAACCCTAAACTCACCATTTTGCCTCTTAGCATTCGGCTTTTGATCCAGGTCTGGACTCCATATAATGTTTTTTTGAAATCTTGTCTTGAGTACAGTACAAAGTGTAAGTCTTTAAAAGTAGCGACAGCTAAACTGGGGGACGATAAATGCCCTGCTACGCACATGGTGACAAAAGAATACTAGAAATAGGTTTATGTCAAGTATTTTTTATTTATGTTAAGACTCACTCGTCAATGGCTGGAAGCAAGCATATGGAATTGTGCTGAGTAATTCAATTTCACCTTAAGTTTCAGTTCACAACATTTTAGTATTCTCAGATTTCTTTCACTTTAAATCTAATGCAGAGGAAAAACATGAAAGCATGTCTTAGCTACTATCGTTTCTCATCCTCTCTAATCTGACATCTAAGGCCACCTAACTGTCTGCATTCCCCAAACAAAGACACGTGGCAGCCTTGTCTCTTAAAATAGGCTGCACACAAATTATTTGTGCGCCATTTATTGTGGCTATTTTTCACTCAATGTGTGTTTCCATGTGCTTTATGTGCCCACCTCGCTGTAGGCTCTAAGTACAAAAACGTTTTATAAAGACAAGGGGAACCCAACGGATAGCTAAGAACCATGGGTATAACTTTGTTATGGAAAACAATGGAACCTAGCTTATTCAACATATACAAGATGTAGTATAGAAACTCAATGGGAGCTATACAAATCAGGTTGTCCTGACCCAGCCGGGGCAGGAGTTTATTACCAACAAACAATGTCAAATATACAATACAATTTTTTTTTTTGTAAAATTTTTATTTTGCATACAGAGAAAAAATTAACAAGCAACAAAAGGAATCACAGTGGGCGCATGAAAGTTCCCACACGGTGGGAAGGCTGAAAAAGAAGATGAGGCAGGGTAGTAAAGCAAAACGTCTTCAGTGCTGGTAAGGTCGGCAGTCCTGCAGCAATCCCCCGACAAGGGGTAGCTCAAATAGTGCAGCCAGCAACTAGTCCAGAGTTTCTCCAGCGATCAAGTATGCCTCATCTCAGCGAAGTAACTGTCCCAAAGCCACTCCCAACCCTCCCCCCAAGAACAAACCCCCCCCGCCCCCCGTGACGGCGCCGCTCGCAAATCTCATTCATACACCAAGCACACTCTAGAGTTGAAACAAGTGCAAATTCCTAAGTGACGCTGGGCAAACAGCCGAGGGCAAGCCAGCAGAAAGAAAGGACACCAAGGGGCCACATATGTGCTTGAAGTTTTTATATTTGCCAATAAAGATATCCGCCATTCTCTCGAGACTTAGAAGTCTCCACAGTCTGGAGTGCCAAAGGGAAACCGCCGGGGCCTCCTTACGTTTCCAGGCCGAGGCCAGCGTGAGCTTGGCCGCACCGAGACACAGCCATAAGATCTTTTTGTCAGCTCGCGATTGGTGTTCCAGGCCGGGATCCCTCAACCCCAGCAAAACGAATTCGGGGGAGTCGTCGATAGGGTACTGCAAAATGTCTTTAATATGCGATAAGATCTCGGCCCAGAAGGGCTTAATGATTGGGCAATCCCACCAAATGTGGCGGAAATCCCCCAGAAGGCCACAACCCCTCCAACACCTGTCCGTGGCCGCCGGGAAAATGCGATGAAGTCGAGCCGGAACCATGTACCATTGCGTTAGGGTTTTGTAATGGGCTTCCCTCAAGAGTACGGAGTGGTTAAACTGCGTCATGTCCTTCCAGATCGCCGACCATTCTCCGTCAGTGATATCCCTCCCCACCATCTCCTCCCACTGCTCCATGTAACGCGGTCTAGGGGAAAGGGCCGAGCGGAGCAGCAGCTGATATAAAAAGGAGATAGCCCCCTTCATGGCCGAGGTCTTCAGGAGAAAGGCCTCGAAGTCGGATAAAGGTCTCGTCGCTGCATCCCGCACCGTGGGTGCAGTGGCCCAGTGTAGCAGTTGTAAATGCCGATACCTTTCCCCCGGCGGCACCTGATAGTCCCGCATGCAGTTCTCGAACGTCAAGGGGTCGGGGCCATGAAACAAGTGAAGTAATGCCCGGCATCCCCCCTCCCTCCAGACGTCAAAGGGGCCCTCGGTGAGTGCCGGGGAAAATTCTGGATTAAAATGCAGGGGAGTGAATGGGGATGGGAAGGTCGTCCACCTCTCGTCACTGGCTAGTGTGTCCCACACTTTCAGTGTGGTCCCCGTGGGGGTACTAATGTATGCGTTTACCGGACGGTCGCGCTTCGGCTTCCACGCTAGGTCCCAGGTGGACCGGCCTGCCACACTCCGGTCCATGTGCAGCCAGTGTTTGTCAGAGAACTGCTGCGACCACTCCACCAGAACTCTAAGTTGGGCCGCCTTGTAGTAGAGGTGGAAGTCCGGAAGGCCTACCCCTCCGTCATTCCGCAGGCGCCGCAGAAGTGTAAATGAGAGCCGCGCCCGACCACCCTGCCAGATAAATTTCAACATCATCGATTTGAGTTGGCTAAAGAAGGTAGAGGGCAGTGGAATAGGCAAGGCCTGGAACAAATATAGATATTTGGGGAGAAGGACCATTTTGACAGCATGTACCCGTCCCAGCCAGGACAGGAATTTAGGCTTCCATTTCTCCAGCTCCACGCGTGATCTGGCCATGAGGGGCGGGAAGTTGGCCGCAAAGAGACCGCCCACCGTCGGGGTGAGGTGTACCCCGAGATATAGCAGGGAGCCCGAGGCCCAGGCCAACGGCGTCGTCGCCTTCACCCGTGCCACCTCGGCCTGAGACAGGGTCAGGTTCAGGACATGCGATTTGCCATAATTGACCTTGAAGCCGGCCACCGCCTCAAATTCCAGCAATATATCACGAACACACGGAAAGGAGTCAGCGGGGTCGGCCAACGACAAGAGGACATCATCCGCAAACAGGGTGATCTTGTGCTGTTCCCCAGTGAACGGGATGCCCTTCACCCCCTCATGCTCCCGGACTGCCAGTGCCAGAGGTTCAATGCTGAGTGCAAACAGCAAGGGCGAGAGGGGACATCCCTGCCTAGTGCCCCGCGAGTGTCGGAAGAAGGCCGACAAGTGGCCGTTCACCGCCACCCGTGAACGCGGGCTGCAGAAGTTAGCTCTTACCATCGCGATGAAACGATCGGAAAACCCGAATGCCCGCAACGTGTGGAAGAGAAAGCCCCAGTCCACGCGGTCGAAAGCCTTCTCCGCGTCCAGCCCCACCAAGACCGCCGGGATGCGGAACCTATCCGCCTTCTCTATCAGGTGGATGACCCTCCGGGTATTATCATGCGTTTGGCGGCCTTTGATGAAGCCCGATTGGTCCGCATGGATAATCGACGGCAGCAGGTCTTGCAGGCGGCTCGCTAATATAGCCGAGTAGAGCTTGGCGTCGATGTTGAGTAAGGCTATAGGGCGGTATGAGGCACACCGCTCCGGGTCCTTCCCCGGCTTCGGCAGGACCGTGATCACTGCTTCCGCCAGGGTCCCAGAGTTCACCCCAGGTCCAGCCATGTCGTTGAAGAGGGCGACCAGGAAGTCGCACACCTCCGCTGCATAGGTCTGGTAAAAGACAGCGGTGTACCCGTCGGGGCCGGGGGCTTTGTGTAGTTTCAGATTTTTAATAGCCGCGAGGACCTCCTCCCTTGTGATCGGAGCCTCAAGTAAATCATTCCAGGCCCCTGGCACCTGCGGAAGCGATAAGCGCTGCAAAAAAGCACGTTGGTCAGCCGCGTCCAACTCTTCCCCCGCGTACAACGCCGCGTAGAAGCGGCCAAAGACATCAGCCTTCGCCCCGTCATCGTGCTGGAGCACTCCAGCCACGTCTCTAATCCCACCTACGTACTCCCGCTCCCTCTTGTCCTTCAATTGCCGGGCAAGGTGTCTACCAATCTTGTTGCCCCCAGAGTAGGAGAGCCGGCCCAGCCGCAACAGTGTGAGTTCAGCCCTATTCGTGTAGTGAGACTTCAACTTGCCCCGTACTGCCGTCAGGGGACGTAGGGTCACCCTCGATGGATTAGCTTTGTGTTCCCTCTCAAGCGCGAGTACCTCTGCCTCCAGCGCTTCCCTCTCCTTCCTACGTAAGGCATTCAATTGGGAGTTGAGGCCCAGGCACGTCCCCCTGATCGTCGCCTTAAAGGCGTCCCAGGTGGTCATGAGGGACGTGTCCGAGGGAGGATTGCCATCAAAAAAGTCCCGGATGGCCTGACGTAAGGCCTGATGGGATACATCGTCGCGGACCACCGAGGCCGGGAAGTACCATTTCCGGTTCGCGGTGTCCGGCGGTGACCATCTAAGCGTGAGCACTAGAAGACTGTGATCCGAAACAGAAATCGGGAGAATGGCGGCATCTAAGATGTTCCCTCTAAGGGACTGGCTGAGGAAGACGTAGTCCAGGCGGGAGTAGGAGTGGTGCACATGGGAAAAGAACGTGTAGTCCCTCCCAGCAGGGTGAAAAAACCTCCAGCCATCCACCAGGCCCATCTCTTCCACCCCCCTCTGTGTACTCCCCGAGAAAACCCCGGTATCCGCCCTCCGACCCCCAGAGCTGTCCATCTCCCCATCCCAAACCAAGTTGTAATCACCCAGCATGAATACAAGTCCTTCCGCAAAGTCCCCCACCTTCTCCAGTAGATCCTGCAAGTACTTATTTTGGCCAGAATTAGGCAAGTAGAGCACCACAAACGTACACAACCTGCCCTGAATGTGCCCCTTGACCATCAACCACCGTCCTTCTCTATCAGTGCGGACTCCCACAGGTTGAAAATGCAACGCTGCCTTAAACATTAACGCCACCCCCCGATGCTTCGTGACAGCTGAGGACCTGTACACAATGGGGTACGCCCTGTGTCGGAGCCGCATTTCATCCTTTCGAGCTAAATGGGTTTCCTGAAGCCCCACCACATCGAGGTGATGGTCTACAAGGTATTTCAGGACCTTCTGTCTCTTCTGAGGGGAATTCAAGCCCTTGACATTCCAAGTGCCTATACTAATCGGCATAATAAACACCTCCCAAAGAACTTGCTATCAGAAATACAAAATGGCGCCCAACCCACCTTCCACCCCTCCCCCCCACCACGTGCTCCCAAACGTTCCAAGAGCAGTCGCAGTCTCAGCCCCTCTACAGCCTGGCGCGCATTCCACCACTCATCCTCTACATTCATCCCAAAAGGCCTGCCGTCACGGCCCCCCCTCCCCAACAGTCCCCCAACCTGAGACCCCCCGAACCAACACAGAACATTATACAAAAGTGGGAAAAAAAGTGCATAAACCATACTCAACAGGATCAGTAGGCCGGAGTCCGTAGGAAGCCCCCAATCGAGCGACAGGCCCGGGGAATGCAGCCACTATTCCCCTTGGCCGTAATCAAGGGCGTCTCCACCAGAGTACTTGCACTCCCTTGATCAGAAGGCCCGAGCCTTCCCGGCGCCAATCCGCCGTGTTGGGGCTCACGCCGCCCCAGAGCTGAGCTGTGAAGCAGCCAACGTGGCCGAGGCCACCGAAGCGACCGCTGCTCCTCGTTCCTGCAGGCTGGTAGAGAGATCCGGGCGCTGTCTCGCAGGGGATCCGGCGGGAGAGCGTCCCACCCTGTGCCAAGAGTTCGATCGGCGGCGCCGCCGAGACGGGGAGGCCGCAGTGGCCTGCGATGCTGGAACATCCGCCAGTCCCAGGAGCTCTTTAGCCGCCTGAAGTGTGCGTACTTGGGCCAGGCGGTTCTGCCATCTGAAAATTATTCTGAAAGGGTGCCCCCAAGAGTAGGCAATCCCCCTCTCTTTCAGGAATGCTGTGATAGGACGGAAGTCCCTTCGTTTCTGTAAAGTAGAGGCCGCTAAGTCCTGGAACAGCTGGGGACTATGGCCACGGAATTGCAATGAGTCGATGGTCCTGGCCTTCCGTAGTATTCTCTCCTTGAGTTGGAAATCGTGGACGCACACCAGTATGTCGGGGGGAGGACCCCCCCCTCGCCGCGGCAGGCCCACCCGGTGCACTCTGTCCATCCGTATCTCCGTCGTGTCCTCCTCATCTAGGACCTGGAGGAACAGCTCCTGCACGTAACCCCGGAGGTCTCCCGCCTCACCGTCCCAGGGCACCGCCCGTATACGGATGTTGTTCCTACGGGAGCGGTTTTCAAGGTCTTCCGTATGCAGTTGGAGGTCCAAATTCTGCTCGGTGAGGCGGATAATGTCTTGCTGGAGCATGTGAACATCCGTGGCGACGCTCAAGTCCCTGTCCTCCAGGGTCGCCACCCTCTCGCCTATGCCGTCCACATCCCTCCGCACCTCCCGCAGGTCGGAGGCGAGCTGCGACCTGAGTTCCGATATGTCCTCCTTGATGGAGGCAAACAGCTCCGACATGAAGGCCTTCGTCACCGGAGCGTCTTCATCAGATTGCCTTGATGACCCACTTGCTCCAGGGGAGGCCGGTTGTTGGGAGGCCTTGTCCTTTCCCTGGTTTCGTTTGCGCTGCACTGCGGACATGACACCCCGCGTCGACTCCACGTGGCCGAGGAGGCAGCGGGGGCTGCAGGCGGGCCAAGCACTAGTCGGTTCCTTCCTTCACCAGTCGTTTCCGGGCACCTCGCCCCAGGCACTCGATTGTGAGCGTCTCTTTTATCCCAGGCGGGAGCTCCAGGGGTCCAGCGACCTGGCGCCTCGATCCTCCAATCCTCCGCCACCAATGAGCGGTAGATTCACTCCCGTGCCCCGTTGTCGTCCGGCTCCATGCGGCAAGCAGGCCCTAGGTTCGGATAGTTCAAGCAGGCCACAGGCGCCACCCACGTGGGGGACCAGTCGGCGGCGTTAGCAGTGGGCCCCTGGTTGTGCAAGTGGCGCTACTTGGCCAGGGATCCTCTCACAGGTGCGGCGGGGTATGAGCCGGGTCTCGCCGACAGAGCCTCCCTCGACCAACTCCGGTCCGCCCAGCCGTCCGTTTGCTCCAGCGCCTGCAGGCGGATCCAAGACCCCGCCCCTCGACCACGCCGGGCCGCGATGGTTGGAAAGCCCGGGGACTCACAGGCCGCAGGCTGCGAACGTCCTCGCAGGCGCTCCGGGGGTCACACCGCTCCGGGGACCCCGCCAACGTCCGCCGCTCTGCTAGGCGAACGTCTCCGCCGCTGTAGGGGCTCGTGGGTACCCCCAAAGTCGTGCTATTAGTTGCTATGTTGGATCAGCGCCGGAGCGGCACGAAAAGGCGTCCTACTCCGCCGCCATCTTGGCCACGCCCCCTACAATACAATTTTTAAGACACAAGCCTGTGCCGTACTGACAAAGAAGGGAGAAATAGATATAGGGTGAGAAAGAGGGTGATTATCAGGCAAGGAAAGAGAGCAAAGACAGGGCACTGCAAAAAATGCAAAGATTACTGGCAGTGTCGCCTGGAGTGGAATGTACACAAATTTCTTTAGAAAATATTATGAGTGTCAACCCACTCTTGGGTGTCGACGTTTCGATCCCTAAAAGCTCTATTGGATGCATGGGATCATCATCAGGACTTATCTAAGTAGCAAAACATGCCTGAATGAGCAAAGCCTGTTAGAGAGAAAGAACAAAAGAAAACAGAGTTTCTTTAAAGATCCGTTAGCCAACAAGGAATACATAGAAAGCTAGCTGCCCACGTTGTAAATATATTCCCGTGTAACCGTGTCTCACCCCCACACGGGACATGCATGCCGGCTTTTCCAACCTCCCGTTTTTAACCCCTGACTCATTCCTTGGTTACAGTGTGGCCACCTACAGACGGACGTTGAAGCTTTTCAACATAATCATTGAACTCCACTGAATCTTACGTGGATGCTCAAACCACATGGTACGTTAAAAAACGCGGTATATGCCCCATAGGGTTTGAATAATCTACATCCACAACAGGCTAATATTATTTTCCGCCCAAAAGCCTAAGAGACTTTTTTTATAAAGTAGCCATAGACTCACTACCCTTTTGAACTCATCTCCTTCCCGGGTTTTGGTAGACTAGAGACTAAAGCAATTTAACTTGGCAGTATCAATAGACTTGGACTAGGCTCACACTCACCACAGAGCCCCAGAGTTGAGTGAACCTCACGCATGCCACTGCGATTCCGGATGCTATGTTAATATGCATTGTGACTAGGCTCACACTCACCACAGAGCCCCAGAGTTGAGTGAACCTCACGCATGCCACTGCGATTTCGGATGCTATGTTAATATGCATTGTGATGTTTTAATCTAGTTACTTGGCACAAAACACCATGCACTGGGTCACGCACCGCGATTTCGAATATATTTACAACGTGGGCAGCTAGCTTTCTATGTACCCCCCATGTACACTCCCCACCTGTACTTCACTCTGGGGGGCCCCAGGGGGCCCCACGGAAAGGCACTGAAAACCAGACATCATAATATGGCTGGCGGTGTCTATTAGACACCACCACCATATTATTCCTTTTCTGCCCCGGCCGCAAGGAGACGGGGTGGAAAAGCGGCGGACGGTCTTTCCGCCCGCCGTGGTCCCCCCCGCCATCCTAATATGGCGAGGGGGCAATCTGGTTATGATATCAGGCGGATTGCCTCCGCCAGGCTGGCGGTGGCTACCGCCAGCCTGGCGGAGGCAATCCTCCCAATATCATAATGGACCCCTTAGTGTCTCATTAAAGGGAGTATTGGGACAAACGTTTCAACTATATCAACAGCTGCGCATAAACGTTAATCAAGACCCTTCAACCCCTTTATTGTGGCAAGATCAAAAAGTGAAACTCCTCAAGGCCTCCAGCTTTCGTTGACTGGTTAAAACATTATTAGAATCAAGCAAAAACAGAGCAAATGTGCCGAACGGACTGGAGCATGAGAAATCACAGATGCAGATTGTATTCTTTTTTGGTACAATTATAAGAGTATATCCATTATAGTTCTCTAGAGGACACCGTGCCCTGTACTGTGCATTGTTTTAGATCCTTAGACAAACAATATTCTTTCCACTATTGCGAATAACTTATTGAAAACATTCATGAATCAACATCATACAAATAAAATTAATAAAAGATAGTCTGCCCTCAATTTCATAGGCATATATTTTAGTTCAAAGAAAAATTTATTAAAATAATGGAATAATGGCAACATAATATACAAAGAGAAAACAATAAGAATAGCATGAATATTAACTGAGAGCAGTATAAGAAATGTGATGAAATAAAATGAGGGGAGGGACAAAAAAGAAAGGGAGGAGAAGGAGAATAAAAATACAGGGAGATAACAATGAGGCTGAAACTTTAAAAAGTACAATCATTGAATCTACATAACATAAATATATAGGCATATATTTTAAATGTAGTCACACTGTAATAGGAATATTTCTGAATTAATTCAATGAGTACAATAGCAAATAATTCCACTAGATTGCCATTGAAGTTGCTACTGTTTTTTGCTTTGCATTCATATATTGTTCTTTTCACTATAAGAACTGTATGTGAATGAGAAATGCAATAAATAAGAAAACTGGAAAAAACACATTTCTATTAGAAAATAGCTTAGGGGGAGAAGAGATTAACTACTGTACACAACACAATGTTCCCCAAGGTTCTATGTGTTAATCCTGGCAGAAGGACCAAATGAGGGACTTTTTGCCCTCTCTGCCTCTTTCCCAGTCTAGAGACTTTACGCTGGAGTAATCTCATGCAATTTCCAGAATTTCACTTTACTATTATTAAAGTAAACGCCTTGCATTGTACCATTAGGCCAGATCTCGTTATTTAGACTTAATTTAGAGTCATAAAAAAATAACAAGAGGTGCCTTCCTTAGCTGCATATGTATTTTTGTTTTGTTTTAGGATGCACTTCTTGCAGTTAATGCAAAGATTTCTATCTGCAGGTCTGAGGTTGCATGGACCCCATGTCCAGTCTTGCTGTTCTAGGCTTCTGCTTCACTGGCAGCCATGACAACAGCGGGATGAAGAGCAAAATACACAGTTGCATTGAACTGTGGCATTATGGTGAGAAAGTGTTTCCTTTTAGCTGCTGCCTTCGGAGTCTCCTCATGTAGGCGACTCTTAGCTTCCTCCTTTTGTTATTGTAACTCATCAGTGTTTGACTTTAAATCTCAGGATTTTCTTTTGTATTTGATGTTCATCCGCACAGAGAATTTTTTTATTTTGCCTTCTTGACTCCCAGAACGCTCTGCCTGGAATTCAGCCAGCCTGTTTACCTTCTTCTCTGAAGGGAGCAGGGCTTTGCTTACTATTTTCCTCCTCTACCCTGTCAGTGCCTGGCTTGCATTTCTAGTCACTCATTTTCATATGGAAATGTCCCGGACTCACCCTTAACTGTGCTTCTGGCTGAAAAGTGGACCCTCTTTGATGCAGTAATTTCAACTTTCTTTTTTTTATTTTTTATTTCTCTTCCTGGCCCTGCCCCCAACACCCTACCCCCGCCCCCACTCACCCCATCCACACACACACTTTTCATGATGTAAACAATGCAGACGATAAGGCTAATAATTACCTAAGATTAGCAGAGACAAGTGATTCATTTAGAGCCTATAAGCACATACAGATGGGTGCGGTCATTTGCATTTGCACTTGCATCCAAGCATTGGCATAGCCAATAGGTCTCGCCTTGGGACCTTATAAGTGTTAAATTATTGGTGCAACAACATCAAGTGTTTCATGGCTAAACACTTATAAGGTCCCAAAGGCGAGACCTATTGGCTATGTCAATGCCTGTTTACTACTTCTTGGGGCAGTAAACTGAGCATTATCAGGGTACAATTACCACAGGTGCCACTGCATCTTCTTCCCCAATTGTAGTTACAGCCCGGCTGCCAGGTGTTTACGGGCAGTGTACCCCGCTGCGGTGTGCGGAGACTGCATAAGAGCATATCCTGTCTGTCGCTCTCACCTTTTGCAGTCTGTGGTAACACAAGAGCCCACAGCAGGCAGCATGGCTGCTTAATATTTAATGAGCCTGGCACCGGCTGCAGCAAAACATTCAGAGCTGCGACAAGCCCAAGGGACAGATTTGTCTTGTTTATACTGAGAAGCATTTGTCCCCTAAACTCCCCCACCCACATTCAGTGGCAATGCAACATTGCCAACACGTGTCATCGGAAGTCCCTTAGATTCAATAACACATAAGTGGACCTGCAGTTATGAAACTTTCCCAGTTGTTTTGGGATATTCTCAGCTTAAAAAAACAACTGGTGCATGCCCAATCCTTCACTTCCTATTGGCAAACATAAGACATAAGCCATACAGCACTCCCTGGCTCGAACATGCATGACATCAGACCTGCGTAAACGGAAAGCATGTAATGCCTATGTTGAAGCCATGACGTAAAGGGAGGGCCCCTCCTTCGATCCCCCAGTGACCCGCTTAAAGCACCGTTACACGGGAATCTGACTGTGTGCAGGCTCAGCAGCTGCAGGCGCTTCATGGGAAGTTATAAATACCAGATCACCCTTTTCTTTTAACAACCACAAAAAGCGAACAGCATAATAGTTCTATAAGAGGAAAGGGTATGTGTTAAGTAGCATCGGGGAACTGTCAAAAGGCCCGAATTGGCGCCCATGTAGATAAGTTATGCAAAAAAAATGTAGTGCTTACCGACTAGTTTAAGGAGACAGTGTAACGCCACAAGTAAAAGATCCAGTCCGGGTGGACGGGACAAATTAAGACAGGGCGGTAACAAGGAGAGACTAAAAAGCCTCAGTTACAATCGAAAGCCAGCGTTTAGCATGAACAATGACACAAGCCAATAGAAAGAAGGGGCGGAGCCTACACTCCACTTCTGAAATCTGCTTGATTACAAGAAGCCTCACTGAAGGAGCGCATCGGATGTGTGGCAGTCGAGCTTTCCGACCGCCATCTGTCTGCCCCCCATTATTATATGGCAGGCAGAAAACATGCCAACGATGGTGGTGAAACCGCCACCGACTAATTGTCAGTGTCAGTCTCACCATCACCCGAATCGGGCCCATAGTTATGTTGCAGGATAGTAAGGAATTAAGCCAGGTAGAGGGTGGTGATGTTAGGTTGGATTTGGAGCATTGACTTATTTAATTTAATTTAATTTAATAACGATTTCTAGAGCGCCTGGTGACCCAAGGGCATCCCCGCGCTATATGAATTGTAATCCTGTTGAGGAGGAAGAGAAGGAGGGGAGAGCGACAGGGGGGTTTTATTTAGGGAAGAGATGAGTCTTTAGTTTCTTGCGGAATATCAGGTAGTTGGGTTCAAGTCGGAGGGAGCGGGGAAGAGCGTTCCAGCCCTTGGCTGCTTGAACGGAAAATTGTCGTCCTCCTGTACGGGTTCTTTTGAATCTAGGGGTGCTAGCTAGGTTCTCATTCTGGGATCGTAGGGATCTGGCTGCTGTGTAGGGGGTAATCATTTTGCTGAGGATCGCCGGGCCAGATCCGTTGAACACCTTGTGTGTCGTGCACATCGCTTTGAATTGCACCCTTTGGCGCACAGGGAGCCAGTGCAGAGCTTTGAGGGCCGGCTTGTCGGACGTTCTGGAAGGGGTGTTAGTAAGCATGCGTGCCGCCGCATTCTGTGTCCGCTGGAGTTTCGTTAGGGTGGCTTCAGGGGCTCCCAGGTAAACCAGGTTGCTGTAGTCCAGGCGGGACAATACTAGTCCCTGGATGAGTAGCTTCCTGGAGGTGGGTGGCAGTAAGGGCAGGATTTTACGGGTCGTGCGCATGAGCCCGAAACATGTGCCCGAGGTTTTGGTTGCTTGTGTTTTCATAGTGAGCTGTGGTTCGAGCCACACCCCGAGTGTCTTGATTTCACGTTTCGGGGGGGGGGAATTTCCCCGAACACATCGGGCCAGAGTGCTGGAGGGATGGTCGTCCATTGTTTTCCTAGTAGCATCACCTCCGTCTTTGTCCCATTCAGTTTTAATGATGAGTTATTCATCCAGTTATGAATACCTGTGAGGCAGTTGGTCAAGTTTTCTGGATGTTCGATCAGCTGGGACAGGGAGACGACTAATTGAGTATCGTCAGCATAGCTCACCATTTTTATGTTGAATGGTGTTACCACGTCCTCAAGGGGGGCCATATAGATGTTAAAAAGCGTCGGACTCAGGGAGGAGCCCTGAGGGACGCCGCTTGTGAGTGGGAGGGTGGATGAGTGATGGTTTTCGTCCCACACTTGGAAAGTGCGCCCTGAAAGGAAGGATTCAATCCATTTGATTGCTGTCCCGGTGAGTCCTGCATCCGCCAGTCTATGCAGAAGGACACGATGGTTGACTGTGTCGAAGGCTGCGCTTAGATCCAGGAGGATCACTGCCACTGACCCTCCTGAATCCAGTATGCCCCTTGCTTCCTCAATGACTGCGAGGAGTGCGGTGTCTGTTCCATGGCCCGGGCGAAATCCAGTCTGGGATTGTCTAAGCAAGTTGTTGGTTTCAAGGAACTGTGATAATTGTGTGTTTACCAGTTTCTCAGTGACTTTGCTGATACCAGGAAGCAGAGATATTGGTCTGTAGTTAGACAGATCTGTTGGGTCTAGATGAGGTTTTTTTAAGAGTGCTTTTACCACAGCACTCTTCCAGCTGTCGGGGACCGTTCCGTGGGCGAACGAGCTGTTTATGAGATCCGTGACAGTAGGTACGATTATTGAGGCAACGGTCTTGAGGAACCTGATTGGTGCTGGGTCCAAGGGTGACCCACTTTTCATTTTCGTAAGAGTTCGCTCAACCTCTAGGAAGGTTACTGTCCGGAATGTCGGTAGAATGGGGCGTAAGTTACTTTCAGCCTGGTCAGGGACTGAACGGCTTTCCGTGTGACTGGTGAGACCGGGGGGTGGAAGGGAGACCAGGATGCGGGTGATTTTATCATTGAAGTAGTTCGCTAGCTCATTGCTTCTGTCAGCTTTGGGGGTGTTGGAGGGGGAAGTGAAGGGGACCTTAAGCAGCTCCTTTACGATTAAGAAGGATTCTCGGGCTGAGTTGGATGCCTCTTGTATTCGCGTATCATAGTATGAGGCTTTAGCTTGTTTGATGGCCTCTTTATAGAGTTTGACCGTGGACTGGTAGGCTTCTTTGTTGGCATGTTGCCAATTTTTTCTCCAGAGCCGTTCGGCTTTTTTACAATTTTTGCGGTGAATTCGGAGATCCGCGGTGTACCATGGAGCTGAGCCAGGTTTACCGGTTTTGTCTTCCCTGGTTCTGAGTGGGAGTACTGAGTCTAGGGAGGAGGTGATCCAGTCCCTGAATCTTCTGTCTGCCATAGCCGGGTCTTCTGCGTGTGCAGGGGTGGTTCTTTCAAGGGTCTCAGCCCATTCTTCCGTGGGGAGTCTGGACCAGGTCCTGTCTTTGCTGAAGGTAGGGGGTTTTCGGTGTTTCCTGAAAGTTCCAGGTAATTGGAAGGGGACTAGGAAGTGGTCTGTCCAGGGGAGGGGAAGGGCCTCCTTCGCTTGCATCGAGGGAGAGCTAGTGAACACCGGGTCCAATAGATGCCCCTTGATGTGGGTGGCTCCAGAGTTTAGTAGGCGGATGTCAAGTGCCGCTAGGTCTTGGATCAGATCATTGGCTACCGAGTCTGCCGGGTCTTCCAGATGGATGTTCAGGTCCCCGACTATCATAAAATTTGATAGGGAGTGGGCCTGTGTTGTAACTAAGTCTAGAAGAGAGCACGCGAAGGGACCTGGAAGGCCGGGGGGGCGGTACACAAGTAGTCCTGTTAGTGCATTGGTTGGGTTAAGTTTGAAAGTAAAATGCAGACTTTCTGAGTCGGTAATCTGTGCATCGTAGGTTTTACAGTGGAGATGTTCTCGATGAATAATGGCGACACCACCACCTCTGCCTATAGGGCGGGGTAGGGACTGAATACAGTAGCCCCGTGGTGTTGCTAGTACCATGTCTGATTGAGAATGTGGACCGAGCCACGTTTCCGTGAGAAAGAGTATATCTATCTCCTGATCTTCTAGGAGATGGGTAATCTGTGTCGCATGTTTCGGAAGTGAGCGACAGTTCAGTGAGGCAAGTTTGAGGGTGGCGGGTTTGATAGGTTTTGTAGGGAGCGAGAGCTGGGCTGGCTTGCATAAAGAGCAGCGAGTGAAAAGTCCATTTAGATCATGGATGTAATCACAGGAGGGGGCAGGGGGTCTAAGGCTTAGTAGTTCTCTACGTGAGTAGCTTACCTTTGGGTAGGATGTTTCAGGCAGGGGTTCTGGCCCTAGGCCCGGTCGTGCGCGGACGGGCGCAGACGGGCTTGCCTTAGGTGCGCCTTCGGCGCGCAAACGGCGCTCCCGCTGCGCTGGTATGGCCTGCACATTTGTACTCGTTGGAGGGGGCGTGGCCTCGCAGTGGGCGTGGCTACCGCCTTTGGGCGTTTCCCTGTTCAGCGCTGGGGTCGCTGTTTCAGGGTGGTCACGAAGGGCTGTCAGAGCGCGTTTAGATCGGCGCTTTTTCAACAGGTGAGATCGGCGATGTTAAAAGCAGTAAACGTGACAAAATAGTGCAATTTTTTTTAAAAATACAGGTTGTGAATACAGTCCTCCGGCTTCCGCCTCAGAGGATCACAATACAAGAGTGTCAAATCCGCTTTCAGTCAGCGTTTTTGTACTCGTTGGAGGGGGCGTGGCCTCGCAGTGGGCGTGGCTACCGCCTTTGGGCGTTTCCCTGTTCAGCGCTGGGGTCGCTGTATCAGGGTGGTCACGAAGGGCTGTCAGAGCGCGTTTAGATCGGCGCTTTTTCAACAGGTGAGATCGGCGATGTTAAAAGCAGTAAACGTGACAAAATAGTGCAATTTTTTTAAAAATACAGGTTGTGAATACAGTCCTCCGGCTTCCGCCTCAGAGGATCACAATACAAGAGTGTCAAATCCGCTTTCAGTCAGCGTTTTTGTACTCGTTGGAGGGGGCGTGGCCTCGCAGTGGGCGTGGCTACCGCCTTTGGGCGTTTCCCTGTTCAGCGCTGGGGTCGCTGTATCAGGGTGGTCACGAAGGGCTGTCAGAGCGCGTTTAGATCGGCGCTTTTTCAACAGGTGAGATCGGCGATGTTAAAAGCAGTAAACGTGACAAAATAGTGCAATTTTTTTAAAAATACAGGTTGTGAATACAGTCCTCCGGCTTCCGCCTCAGAGGATCACAATACAAGAGTGTCAAATCCGCTTTCAGTCAGCGTTTTTGTACTCGTTGGAGGGGGCGTGGCCTCGCAGTGGGCGTGGCTACCGCCTTTGGGCGTTTCCCTGTTCAGCGCTGGGGTCGCTGTATCAGGGTGGTCACGAAGGGCTGTCAGAGTGCGTTTAGATCGGCGCTTTTTCAACAGGTGAGATCGGCGATGTTAAAAGCAGGAAACGTGACAAAATAGTGCAATTTTTTTAAAAATACAGGTTGTGAATACAGTCCCCCGGCTTCCGCCTCAGAGGATCACAATACAAGAGTGTCAAATCCGCTTTCAGTCAGCGTTTTTGTACTCGTTGGAGGGGGCGTGGCCTCGCAGTGGGCGTGGCTACCGCCTTTGGGCGTTTCCCTGTTCAGCGCTGGGGTCGCTGTATCAGGGTGGTCACGAAGGGCTGTCAGAGCGCGTTTAGATCGGCGCTTTTTCAACAGGTGAGATCGGCGATGTTAAAAGCAGTAAACGTGACAAAATAGTGCAATTTTTTTTAAAAATACAGGTTGTGAATACAGTCCTCCGGCTTCCGCCTCAGAGGATCACAATACAAGAGTGTCAAATCCGCTTTCAGTCAGCGTTTTTGTACTCGTTGGAGGGGGCGTGGCCTCGCAGTGGGCATGGCTACCGCCTTTGGGCGTTTCCCTGTTCAGCGCTGGGGTCGCTGTATCAGGGTGGTCACGAAGGGCTGTCAGAGCGCGTTTAGATCAGCGCTTTTTCAACAGGTGAGATCAGCGATGTTAAAAGCAGTAAACGTGACAAAATAGTGCAATTTTTTTAAAAATACAGGTTGTGAATACAGTCCTCCGGCTTCCGCCTCAGAGGATCACAATACAAGAGATTGTGTGACATTCCTCTTCCGCAATAATTGATGAGGTGAGGGAAGGTTGATGATGTCTTTTGTTGTTGAACTGAGGAGGTTCTGTAATATGATTCCCACTTCTTTTGAAGAAGGGGCCTTGGTCTTTAATTAATCCTAAATCTCAGGAATTTCAGCTAGCTCCAATCCCAATAATAGTGGGCCGTGTTAATGACCTGATGGGCCCTGCCACCCATTGGAATGCAGGAAGAAGGTTGCTTGTGTTCCAGTTCAGACAGGACCTGGCCAAGCAGTTTCCACTTGAATGTTCTCATTTGAGCTAGATCAAGTCTGATTTGCATATGGCTGGGTCCAAACTGAGTTGACATGGTGTGCAAACTAATGATGGACTGGGTGGCGGCCTGAGTAATTTCCTGTGACTGAGATTAATTTAGGCATTGCATTCATCCCTTTTTTGAATACTTTAGTGTTTCCTCCTAAGTGGAATAGGTATGCCCTGACGTGGGTCTCATGCACACTGTGTAACTGGAACCAAGGTATACCTAGCTGATGAGCCCTAACTAGGGTGAAACCAATCCTGGGTTGCTTATGTGGCACCTGAAGAAGGACCTAGCCGAACAGTTCAGACTGGAATGTTCCCATTGGAACAGAGTCAAGACAGACTTGCATATGGCAGAATCCAAACCGAGGTGGCATGGTGTGCAAAATGACGATGAACTGAGAAGTGACCCCTGTAATTACCAGTGGCTTAGAATAGCCCAAGCATTCATCCATCACTTTTTTGTATACTCTAGTATGCAGACCCATCAGGTCTTTACATGCTTAGTCAGATCTTTAGTCATACAACCCTCTACTAGCTAAAATGGGGGGCTCGAACTTAACTCTTGAACTGACCTTTTTCTTTGCTGTGGTTCTCGTGGTCAATGGCAGTTCCTGGCTCCCTGTTGAAAGTGCCACGCACCTTGCCCCTAACGTTGGTCTCCCACTGCCGCCGCATCCTCTTGAAATCTTGCCGCCGCCACAGGGAGGGGGGGACTACATCACCCAGTGTCCCTAGCGGCATAATCGACGACCATTGACTGTCAAGAGTTCTTCAAAGGTACTGTTTATCATCATTGTCAGTAAAGTAGGGATTCTCCCAGTGTTGATTACGGCGAAATGTAAGCTCACACAGACTAGGTTGGGGGGAGGAGTGAAGGGTACCCTGGATGCTTTTATTTCAAGAGCAGAGTCCCTCCTAACACACGAAATACAGCTGACGGAAAAGAGACTGTCATTGGACACACTAATTGCACGGAAATGATCCTCTATGGGCAAAATAGCGATGTGCCCGTCTCCCAGAGTCAACACTCCCTTAGACTAGGCTAACCCTGCGCCCACTACACCCATTCACTGCAATAAGGCACAAGTTTATACCAGCCCACTAGTACAAGGGGTTGGCGAGTTAGCCAAACCTAATGAGGGGATCGAAAGTGATTTAAACCTAGCACAAACTCCAATAGGTGAAAGAAAAGGGCACGCGGCTACCCCCCCCCCCCCCAGGGTTAGTGGAGATGAGCGGATTTGGGGAAGGGACAGCTCTAATAACATTGGATGTAGGTGAATCAGACTCCATACAAGTTAGAGAAGTGGTCACGCGCTCCAAAAAGTCTCTACTCACCACAAACTCTGCCCCTTTAGTCGCCCCATCAGTCGTCACTAAGGCTACTGGTAACCCAGCTAAAGGCGGGTCACATACAACAAGACCCAAAACCACATCCAAACGGAAAGAGGGTGACAAGATTAATAAAGATGTGGAGGGGGGAACCGTGAGTACAGTGTGTCAAAGCTGTCCAAATTTTGGAGGAGTGGATTGGTTCCAGGGAATTGTTATGGCGCTAGAGTCAAAGCTGGAATTGCTCTTAATCGCACACCTAGGGCCGAAGAAATAAACAGATTAGAAGGGAAAATATGCAGGACATTAGAGCAAGATAGGGTACAACCAACTATGATTAGTGCACGGGCGGCGGATGAGCGGACAGGGTCCCTGCATTGCCCGGAGCCAGCTAGCACCAATAAGGGAATAGCGGAGGGAAACTCTCACGTTGATAAGCCTAGAGGCGGGAAAGAGGTAGCTAAGGAGGTACTAAGGGCAAACATCAGGAGCCCAACAAGCTTGGGGCTAAGTAACAACCCCAACCCCTCTACAGCCACCACACATAACGAGGGAAGAAAGAAGACTACCACTGTCCCAAACATAAACTCAACTGACCATGTATGCAGCACCCAGGGTCTCCAGACCCTAGACTTACCGCCGGCATCCTGTCCCTGCACTATAGTATTGACAGGGGTTCCAGCATGTAACCAGGATAGAGAAGAAACAACAAGAACCCTGATTAATAAGGCAGCACATTGGATGGCTAAAAACACAAATTCGAGCACATTCCATCACAGGCACATTCTCATGGCAAGGAGGGTGGCATGGATAGGAGCTAGTAAGAAAAAGTTCGCAGGAGATTGTGTAATTGTAAACCTTAGACATCCAGAGTTAGTTAGGGACCTGCTCGAGTTTTTTTTACAGGGATACAATCAGAGAGGTAGGCAATGTAGGCTACAGGCGGATTATGAATGTCCCAGGATAGGAGGATTGGCCCAAACTAGTAACCAATAGATACGTCCCACTTGCTAGTGCATTCACACTGGATGATTTAGATTGACTGGGAGCAGGGGAGGGATCTGAAGAAGCTACAATACAGGAGAGACCCCTTAGGACTGAAGTAAAAGGAATGGCACTCACAACAGAACCAAGCAACCCAACCTCCTTGGAAGTGCACAGGGAACAGTCGAGGGAGGGCAATGAACTGCTTGTAAGACGGCTGGAGTCGCCTTTAATACTAGGGAAGGGCACCACGGGGAACAGCACGGATAATCTTACAACCAGCGAGATTAGAGCGGTCTCATGGAACATTGCAGGATTATCTGCCAAAATACAAAACAAAGGATGGTTAGACTTTATTAGAACATTTCACATCATCTGCCTTCAGGAAACCTGGGAAATTAATATCAGTGCCCCTCACCTAGATGGATATAAATTGTTCTTTGTCCCGGCACGCAAATCAACTATGGGTCATGCTACGGGCGGCCTAATCATGTATGTGCACCTGACAATTCAAGGGACCTGGGAAGACTTGGGTTGGGACTCGGAATTCATGCAGGGAATTAGGTACAGCAAGAAGGGTCTAAAACTAATTTTTATTAATTTTTATAACGCAATAGTGGCGGGACAAACCACGCTAACATTGTGTGAGCTAGACGACTGGCTGGCTTACATGAGGCAGCTGATAATAGTGGGCGATTTCAACTGTCATCAGTGACCCTTCTGGAAATGGAGCAGGGGAGAATGGGCCTCCTGCCCAATTAATAAGGGCTGGCATTTAGAACACTCAAAAGAGGGCAGGGAATTAAACAAGATCCTGGGCACACATGCCCTCGTACAAACGATGGACCTGATCAAAAGTGGGGAAAACAACACAGTCATCCCAACCTTTAAAGGTAGAAGTAGGGATACTATCATTGACTTCATCTTCGTAACTAACACACTTAAACGAAGGGTCACGAATGTCAGCATAGAGGTCAGCGTCTTCAGCGACCATAACCCACTGGTATTGTCCATCAGGGATATTAACACCTCGACCAAGTGCGGTCAAAGGAAATCCAGTGGCTCAGTTCAAGCCACTGATCAAGGCAGCAGACTGAGATGGAAGAACATAGATGGGGAAGCGTTTTATAGAACCCTTCTGGCAAAGTCTGATAGCCAGATTTGGAAATGCTTAGACCCAGCAGTGGAGGGGAATGCACTGATTAGCGCATTTGAGAGCACAGGGCAGCACATCGATGGGATATTGAGGGGCAAAAAGAGGAAAGATGACACAATTCACCCAAGATGGTTTGACCATGAATGCACCTTAGCACAGAGAGAACTGAAGTTAGCACTTAAAATCATCCCAAAAGATAAGAATAAGGTGGTTGACTGTAGGGCACACTATAAAAAGGCCATTAAACAACGTAAAACCAGGCTACAGAACCAGGCAGGGGAGACACTAAAAGATGCCGCAGAGTGTAGGGACATGAATGAATTCTGGAGAGTAATTAACGATCCTTGTTTCCAGGAATCGAATAAATCGAAGGTGGCCTGTCATATTCTCCCCGATTCTAGGGAAGAACACTGTAAAAGCCTGTATAATTATGGTGGCTCGGAAGATCCAATAGTACCAGATACAGGAAATGTTAACACCTCGCAGATAAGCTTTTCCCTGGGAGAGATCAAGGCAGGAATAAACGGGCTGACACGAAATAAGACCCCAGGCCCCGACGGGATCCCGCCAGACATTTTTTAAGAGCCAGGTAGACCTTTGGGCTCCGATACTCACAAGAGTTCTTAATACAGCAGTGGAATCAGGGATGCCCAAACAATGGTCCATGGCCACTATAGTCCAGTTTTTTAAAAAGGGAAACAGGAGCGATCAACAATGTTACCGCCCGATCTCGTTAATAGATGTTACAGTCCTGGAAGGGCCATCCTTAATCGGTTGACGGATTGGGCGGAGGAACATGATATTATCTTGGATACCCAGTATGGGTTTAGAAACGGTCGATCCACAACGGACCAATGCCTTAATCTATACCATCTAGTGGCCAAGTACACCGTATCAAGCAAGGGGACGTTGTACATGGCCTATATGGACCTGACAGCAGCCTTCGACCGGGTCAACTGGAGGAAACTGTGGGAATCCATAGGGTTGCTTGGTGTTGACCCAGGCCTGATAAATATCTTGAGGGTGCTTCACCAGAATACAGCGGCACAAGTTTAATGAAGAGGTGAACACAACTAATCATTTCCCTTGTTCAAAAGAGGTGAAGCCAGGATGTATCCTGGCGCTTTTCCTATTCACATTATACATAAATGGACTGGAGAAGGCGCTAGGAGATCTAGGGGCGGACTGTCCGCGTAAAGATAGGAGAGGTATACCGGTCGTACTGTACGCGGATGACGCGGTACTCCTGGCCCGCACTGCTCGAGGATTACAGTCACTTATTGATGGCTTTGTCAGCATCATTGAGGATCTAGATCTAACACCCAATCTCACTAAATCATATGTAATATTAACAGGGAAAAGACCATCTAAGAATTTTATCTTCACAATTGGGTCTCACAAATTAGAAAAAGTGCAGGCATTTAATTATCTAGGGATTTTATTTGACAAGCACCTTAGTTTTAAAACATTGATTAACAATAAATGTAGCTCACAAATCAGCTCGATGGGCTCAATTATGAATTTTGCAATGAGACTAGGCCACTGGTCACCGAATGAAATAATGCATCTGTATAGCTCTGTATGCTGTGCTAGGACCTTGTATGGAAGTGAGGTATGGGGCTTTAGAGATACCATGCTGATTAAAAATGAGGAAAATAAATTCCTGAGAAGGGTTCTGCAGGTTCCACAAAGTACGCCTTCCCATATTGTCCACGAGGAGTTAGGCCTCACTTATATTAGCGATAGGCTAAGACTCAAACCTATAACCTGTTGGATTAAAATATGGACGAACCCTAAAGCCACATTAAGCAGGCAAATACTAATGGACTGCATTGCCCTGGAAAGGGTACGAATGATACCTTGGCTCAAATATGTAAGGGAAACCTTGGAAGGGTTGGGCTATGCCAAGTATTTTGATGAACCCACTAAACTCACGACCAAAGACAAAGGCATCATAAAGATGGAATTCTTAAGGCAAACAGCAAATGAAAGGGAGGACAGAGAGCTGATGAAACCCTCGGTGAGGGCCCACTTGCTAACTAAATCAACTCCAGGAATGGAATTTTACCTGTCCCATATATACAACAAACATGACAGATGCTTAATGACCAGATTTAGGTTGAATCTCATGCATCACATTTTATCAGTTCCAGCAGGGTACACACCAGATATCGAGATAAAAGGACCGTGCGGCTGCATCCAGCGGTCTACGCAGGACACTCTTCATTTTGTTTTAATATGCCCCTTCTACGCGTACCCTAGGACAATGTTTCTAAAAGCTATTTTAAGGCAAAGCAGATTCAACCAGGCAAAGGTGGCACTACTGTTTCTGAAACTGTCAGCGGAACCACTAACGCTGTTTAGCATGGTAAATTTTTTAAGATCTGCCGTGAGACTAAGGAACACTGGAGGCGAGGAATAACTGTCTATGAACCTCCTTGGTGACAGAAGTGTTGGCTGCACCAACATTGCCTAGGATTCTCGTTTCCACTGTATAAATCGTTTTTAATATGACTTTCAAGATATGAAATCATTTTATTGTGAATGTTCTTATATCCCCTTATTTTATCACGTTACTTTCAGCGGTTGTAATGCCTTTCTTTTTTAATAATTATGCACTTTGTATGGTATTGTTTCCATACCGAATGAAGTAATTTTGAATTGAATTGAATTACTAGCTAAAATGAAAACAGCAGAGGAAACGGGTATTGATTAATAGTAGGAATTTTAGCTCCTGGCGTTCCGGCCCCATTCACAAACTGCATTTTGTAGAACTACAATAGTACTGGCTAAATTCTGCAAAATGCAAGTCACAATCTCACAGCACAGATTAACGCCTCTACTGCTCCTACCTCTTCTTTGTTGAGATCTCTGTAATAGTGGTGCAGATCCCCACACACACATGTGCACATTGTATTAATAAATGTGGGCGGTACCTAGGGGAGAGGTGGAAAATGCAAAATAAATACTATTAAATGGAAGTGTTTTATGAAAATGTAAGGAGGAACATGTCAATGCAAAACACCCACCCAGAAAAAACTCTAATGGTGTCAAAACAGGCTCAGATGAAGATGTACAACTAATGTTAAATAAATTAAATTAGTTGAACAATCACAATTCAAAATATTTCTCCAACTAACTGGGCTTTACAAGTTTCACCAAGTGCGAGCCTTGCAAATATGGTTTTAGATGCAAGTCCTTTGAAAATATTTTTACTGGTGACGGGGTACATATCAAAAAGAAGTTAACATGAAGAAGTAGTTGTGTCATGCATGCTTTTAAATGTACATGTGAAAAAATGTTTATCCATAGTACAACGTTGACAGTACATGAGAAGAACCTTCAACACTTAAGAGCCATAAATAAACGAGGATCTATCTTACTCTGTACCACAACACTTTGTAGAAGTTGATGCTAGTTCATGCTAATTCATGTAGAATGCTGTTTGAGATGTCTGAAATCTAGATATATAACTGAACTAAACACAGTATATCTTTGTAGTTTAAACAAAGATGAATAATTGTGTAAATTTCTAGGGCATTACATTAGAGTAACATTTACCTTTTAGGTTGTGATTTATTAAATGTTGTCTTCGTTTCCCTTCTGGAATTTTATATTTCTTTCCATTCTCTTTGTGAATCCCCCTCACAAAATCGCAATCTGTCAGTTTGTGGAGAATATGTTTTAGTGAAGACTGCAGTATATTAGACTATGGCGACATGAATCACTTGCAGCTCTGTTGTGAAATATATATTTTGACATTGTCTCTCATGTGAAGATAAATCTCTTCGTAACATTAGCCTATTTGGGTTAAATGTATTTATATTTAGTGAACATGAGATGTTCCTATTTTACTAACTTAATTATTGTTTTTGTATTTGACTTCATTATCGATAATAGAAGAAGCATAATTATTATGATAATACTTTTTAATACAGTTGTATTGACTCTTTAATAGAAAACAATGTTTAAGTAAAACAATGTAGTTTCTTCATAAAAAATACAGCAATCTAATATGAGATTTGATCAACCATATGATTTATGCAAATATTAATTTTTATTTACTATTATTATTATTATTATTATCAGAGGTAGCGATGATTTGCTGCAGAATCTGTAATGATTTGTTTGAGCTCATGATTCAAAGAAAGTCTACAACACATTTTTCATCAGTAATCAAGTAGTTTTGCTGGACACAGAATGAATTGCTGTATGAATATATAGATATTCCAATTCTTTTAGGATGGCTGCTATAGGGTAGACCGTTTTAAAACATATATGTTTTTGATCATTAGTCTTTCTTCATTTATTTGGTGACTGTATTGATATGATAGAGCAGTTTATTTGATTGTGTTCCTTTTGTATTTCGATAAGGAAAAATTGAGCTTACAAATATTATGGTCAAAATGGACATATCGTACATATATTAGACAAGACGTTATAGTTAGAAATGAGCATTTATAAAGGCATAGAAATTCACTGAAAAAAACATATGTTTCAGGGACATTATATTTGGAAATTAGCCTTTAAAAAACCATAGAAATTTACTGAAAAAAACACAGGTTTCAGGGACGTTATAGTTAGTTGGACATTTCACCCGCACAAAACCAGAGAAATTCTGCCTTTATAGTTAGTTGAGCTAACTATAACTCGCCGCCCGCAATGCACTGCTGATGACATCACATCTTACATCACTCATGACATGGTCAGTGACATCACTGATGACATCACTGATGACATCATCCAGTGACTTAGGCCCCCATTAGGTTGACGGGTGGACTTTGTCTGCCCGCCATCCCATTGGAAAAAGGGACCGCCCGCCATAAGGACGGGGGTCCCGTGGGGGGTATTAGGATGTGCCCGCCACAGTGGCGGGTACATCCTGCATTTTTATCATTGTGGTGGGCGGTGCTCTCAGCACCGCCCGACACAATGCTAAAAATGCATTTATGCATTTGCATAAATAAAACGGCAGGCACCGTGCGGTGCCTGCCGCTTTGTCCATGCAAATGCAGGGGGTACCACATGTACCCCTGTGTGCACCCCTCACCTCTCCTTCACTCTGGGGGCCCGCAGGGGGCCCCCAGAGTGAAGACCGCATGCCTTTCCATGGCAGCATCACCGCCGCGGAAAGGCATCTAAGCAAGCACATCCTAATATGACTGGGGGTGTCTATTAGACACCGCCACCATATTAAACCTTTTCCAGAAAAGCGGAGGACAGTCTTTCCATCCGCTGCGGTCCCCCCGTCATCCTAATATGGTGAGGCGAATTTAGGTGCAGATGGCAGGGGCAATCCGCCCACTATCCTAATGGGCACCTTAGTACTTCTAAAAAGTTTAATATGTTATAATAAACCCTGGATCACAGAATCTCATCGTCACAGCCCGGTTTGGAACTGCTCCAGGGGTTGAGGCGTTGGGGACCCGAGGTGACCTTTTGCATCTCTATTTCTGGGACTCTCGTGGCTCAAATTAGCCTTCTCCCTCTTTGGACAAGGTTCAGCAGTCGCATTGAAGCGCTACTCCGCATTTTGGACTACAGTTGAATTGCATGCTGGGAGGCCGAGTCCGTTCAGCATGAACCACAGCTGCAGTCAATAAAGTTGGGGCCTGGAATACTCCAACCACTTGGAGCACCACATGACAACTCAAACAAGGAGCGAGCACAACCCAGAGCAGGAAAGGCATCTGAGGAAGGCACAACCAAACGCCGAAATGCATTATGCCCAAAATCTGCGATAAATAAATGGTTACCTGGAACCCCCGGTGTGTCCTTTGGTCTTTTCGGCAGGAAGGTCTTTTCTTTCATATAAATAAATAAATATATGCATGCCAAGGCGTATTGTAGAATGAGTGGATGTATGAGTGTCTGAATGGACAATTTAGTAGGTGCATGACTGACTGTATAAATAAGTGATTGAACGTGTATTACTAATACATGGGTGACTGACTTATCTGTATGAATGTCTGTATCAGTCTGTCAGTTGGTGTATAAGTGGCTGCTTGGGTTGGTGAGTATCTACATGAGTGACTATATGGTTTTTTCATTGGTTTTATGAGTACCTGAATGGGTGCCTGAGTGTCTGTGTGGGTGGTTGGGGTGTGAGTGACTCTGCATGGATGTGTGAGTGGGTGAATCATCTGGTGTATGGGTTCAAGAGTGCATCTGTGAGGGGCTGTGTATGGGTGGGTGAATGTGTGTATGGCTTTGTTGGTGAGTGAATGGATGTCCCAGTGGTACATGTGTGAGTAACTACCAATGTGAAAGGCAGTGTATGCGAGTGTTGGAGTATATAAATGGTTATATGTGAGAGTGAGTGATTGTGAGAGTGGCTGTATGGATGAGTGTGTGCTTGTGTCAGTGAATGTATAAGAGAGTAAGTATGTGTTAGTATCTGTATAAATAAGTGAGGTGGTGTGTGTATAACTGTGTAGGTGAGTAAATGGGAGTGTGATTGATTCTCTGCATGACTGACTAGTGAGTAACTCTATGGGTGAGTGGTGGTGTGTGAGTGTCTTTATGGGTGTATGAGTATATATGATAGTGGCTGTAGCGATGAGTGAATGCATGTATAAGTGACTGTATGGATGAGGGAGTGGATGTGTGTGTAGACCTAGGAATCAGTGAGTGGGTATGTAGTAACTGGTATTGGTGTGTCTATAGTTTCAAGAATGACAGTCTGTATTTTAGAGTGGGTGTATCAAAGGTTATATTAGGCTGTGAGAAGGTCATCAGATTATCATGTAGAAGATGTCACCAGTGATGTCATCAAAGATGTTCTTTGAGATGTCATCAGTGATGTCATGAGTGATGTCACTGACCATGTCATGAATGATGTAATATGTGATGTCATCAGCAGTGCCTTTTGGGGACATAGAGAAGCAAGATGTACCATAGCCAACGCAGCCTGAACAAAATAGCAAGAGCAGAAGCAGCAGAAATAGAAAGAACAGCTTTATCTAGGAATCAGTGAGTGGGTATGTAGTAACTGGTATTGGTGTGTCTATGGTTTCGAGAATGACAGTCAGTATTTTAGAGTGGGTGTATCAAAGGTTTTATTAGGCTGTGAGGAGGTGCATCAGATTATCATGTGGATGATGTCATCAGTGATGTCATTTGAGATGTTATCAGTGATGTCATGATTGATGTCACTGACCATGTCATGAGTGATGTAATATGTGATGTCATCAGCAGTGCATTGTGAGGGCGTGAATTATAGTTAGCTCAACCAACTATAACGGCAACATTTTCTCTGGTTTTGTACGTGTAAAATTTCCAACTAACTATAACATCCCTGAAACCTGTGTTTTTTTCAGTAAATTTAACAGTTAGTTACTTGCTCATCGTTTCAGTCACAGGGAAAAGATGTAGGGACAGTACAGTTAAATAGTTATTGCATTTAGCTTTGAATGGCCATGAAGAATGCTTTTTAAAAGGTAAGTATTGTCGACAGGAGGTCACCTACTTAGGTCACCTACTGTCTCTAGGGAGTAGGAGATTAGCTCCTTGGCAAACTAACACATTAAAGAAGTGCATGAGGTGCATGAACCTTTATCCTGAATGCCTGAAGTAGTCGTTTGGGCAACTAACACTTGGGCAACTAACAAACTGCGCTTTCTTTCTTCGGCTCCTGTGCATGGTACACAAATTGTTGAGTGTTGTTTTGTGTTGTAAGTACACAAGATGGCTTGTTGTGTGCTTTCTGTAGTTGAAGCTGTCGCAAGAGCCCTTCCGAGTTATCTAGGGGCGGTCATGACGGTGGCCGTCTCCATAAGACAATCGATTGGACTCGTTTAAGCCACTGATTAAACAGATATGGTTCCCCATGCTATGAACCCGCCCTTGAATAAAAAGAGACACAGTACCTTACCAGTGCACGTGTAACTTGTTACACATTAGCATTGTTCACAAAAAACATTGTGATTAATAGATGTGCCCCGTTGAACTCAGCCATGTTACTGCCCCTCCCTTCTGCCAAATGATGGAATTGAAAAGCAAAAAGGAGATGAAGGACGGGTAGACTAGACTGATGTTCCCTTATCTGACCCTCAAGAGGAACTATATGTCGATGGCTCTTGTTTAAATTCCCAGGTGACAACACCACTATTGCTTATTTTACAGAAATACTATATGCAATTGCAGAGACATCACAAGTAAATGTATATGTAGTACACTTGTAAAGCGCACAGCTGCCCCCGCAATGGGGCGTCCCGGCGCTGTATAACGCTGTGGAACCCTTCCTGGCTCTCCCTGTGAGATGCCCCTCCTGGGCACACCCAAGGTGAAGCCAGGCATCCCAGTGTTGTTGGGGCCGTTGTGGAGATTAAGCAAGCTATTGCCCAGAGTTGCAGCGTGGGACCCATGATTAGAGTAGGCGCTGAGGCAAGAATTATCGAGTCCGCGGACATTGAGCCCAAGACCCTGCCGCGTTGGGAATTGATCTGAGGAAATATAAATTTTATGGTCAAGATGTGTTCCCTAGCGCGCACCCCACCGTCTCCATGCACGAATTAAGGTGCATGTAACTTCCCTCCTGTGTCAGCTATGAAGACGCAAATACATTTGCGTCCAACGTTAACATGTCCTCTTTCAGACCCACCTTGAATGGGTTGAATGGTCCGTTCTTAAGTATGCTATGCCAACGTCTTTTTGTAGTGTACTTCTACGTTTTTCAGCTCTAGCTGAGTAGGCCCTGAATTTCTGCCACCGAGCCTCTTCCTTGGCTTCTGACTCCAAGAGCCTCTGCCCAGGCTGCCTCTGTACCCGTGAACTCTGACTTACTTTCAGCGCGGCCCCTCGCGCTCAGCTCAGCCTGCTGCCTGCCAAGATTGACTATAACCTTCGAGTTATCTGTTCCGCTCCTCGAAAATACATTCCTGCCTACTAGCTTCAGTAAACATCCTCCCAGCTGCAGAGCCAGAGGGCCGACCTGTCTCCGTGCAAGTAATTCATAGCTCCTGTTACCATGCTTCCATGGAAGGCCCCGTGCCCCACGCTTTCTCATGCAGACACTTAGGCGCTTATACACGCATCCACAGTTAGCATAAGAATAGCTTCTGCCCTAGAGACCTTTCCGCTCAGATAATATGGTTCCTAAACATCAGATATCAGATATGATAGACGTACAAGTTGATCTGACATGCCAGACTTCTGTCTCTTTCCGTCAGTGTAAATGTCAAGTCCCCTGCACCCCTCCAATCACACGTCATGCAGCTGCGCCCGCATCCAAGCTTCCGATTTCTGCTGACATTGCCACATTTCTGCTTAGTGCCACCCACCCGTGACACCTATCAGTGACGTTTCTAGCACACACCTCTAGTTCACGCCTCTTGATTACGTACTAGTACCACGTGTATACTGTTATCTTGTCTTCTCTCAGCTGTTACGCCTCCTGCACTGTTGCTTATGGCATGAATTAAGTATATAAGCTATGTACTGTTAATAAAATGTAGCGCTCTATCCCTTCTGACACCCCTGTGGTGGTCAGAATCCGATATCCTGGTCATGACCATTCCTTTTTAAGGAATAAAACCCCTAAGAAACTCTAACACCACGGACTCTGTCTTTTTTCTTCCGATCTGAGTTATTATTGATTAAGTACTTACCTGCATGGAAATTAAGAGAGTAAATTAATTATTTACGTCATTTTGGCGCCCGAACAGGGACCCCTCCCCCACCTCACGCGCCGGTTGGCGCATTGCAAGCTCTGTCCCCTGCCATCAGTTAGATGGAACCTACGCGTACCGGCAGGATTTCCTGCATCTCCCTCTGACCCACGGAGGTGACGAAGACTGCGATCAGTGCCCAGACGAGGCGGTGAGGAGTGCGGAGGATCCCGACCAGAGCCTAGCCGAAAGAAACAAGGTCCGAGGTGTCAAGAGGCCCACCAGGTTTCCGAAGTTTTCCGAAGTTTTCCAAAGTCTCGAGTCGAGTCCAGTCGAGTTTTTCCGAGGCCTTCTGTTTTCCGTGCTTCCCGGTGAGTACCATTGCTGGGACGTATCTAGACGGGTTTGGGTACACAAGTCCGGTCTGCACTGTTTTTAGGCAGTGTATCTGTACTGTTTAGCAGTATATCTAGTATTCTGAATTTCTGAATTTCTGCACTGTTACATCAGTGTATCTGTACTGTTTAGCAGTACATCCGGTATAGGGGGTAGTCATCTATGTCTAAAATATCCTTTTTATGTGATTAATGTCGTGGTATGAATGTGAATGTGACCGTTTTTATGTGAATTATTGTGTTTCCTTGTACAATACCCAGTATTAAAGCAAACTAAGGACTGAGCATTCCGTATTAAGTAAGCAAAATGCCGTTTTTCAATAAATTAAAGCAGATAGGAACTAGGAAAGGGATACTAGAGGAAGAAATTCCTATCCCCCCTAGGGACACTCCAGGTAACTTTATGTACCATAAACATGGCATAGACGCCATATTGTATCTAGACTTATGGACTGACTATACTAAACACCTAGACGAAAGACACCGATGGCCCGTTAACGGAACATGGGATGCCGAGTGCATCATGAAGGTCGAGGAAGCACTATGGAAAAAGAAAGCCAGACAATCTCAGAAAGACGCCATAGAATTTTGGCGTAAGGAATCACATAAACGTGCTGAAAGAGCACTCCGTAGAGAAGATAGACTTAAAGAATCAGAGAAAGCACAGGAAAATGAACTAGTTACCGAGGGGATCCGAGTAAAAAGTGAACAGATAGACCGCGCACGACATAATCTGGTGAATAGTATGTATCTTGTGGCCGAGGGTACACCTGAGGCCCTATCCGAAATACCGAAAAACTTACCGCCACCATTAGTGCCAACCAAAGTAATGCATAAGACTACTAAAGACATATTCCTAAATTCATATTTAGAGGATGTAGCGCCAGCTTACACCAATCTGCCTGTTCGTGCCCTGCCTACTGACAGGGACGGGGGTGGCACTCCGCCCCCAGGTCATGTTCCGCCGGTACCGCGACAGACCTCCCCCGCTCCGCCAGCTCCACCACTTCCCACACCCAAAATCGACTTACCGAAACAAGGTCTACCTGATCTTACTAAACGACAAATTCAAGTTCAGATACAGACTCCACAGGAAGATAATGCCCAAGCCTCCGCTTCAGGGGGTGCGACCGCGGGTCCTCGGACCCCGCCACTGACACGCAGACTCAATATCAGGGATACGCAGAGTCCTCTCACGTTCAAGTCTCCTCGTCTTGACGCATTCAGAGAAAACATTTCCGTTTGTAGATATGATCCAGTACCCGGTAAAGACGATCTAATGATATTGGCATCACTACGGTTAAGATCTGCTACTGATATCTTGCTATGTTATGTAGGAATGAAGGACCGTCTAGATAGAATATATGAGTTTGTTCAGACAGGGAAAGACCCTGACAGTATCAAGAATGCCATGGAAAACCAGAAAGTTGACATTCAAGCACAGATACTACGATTTTTTATAAATTGTCTAATAAGAGAACGAGATAGGCCTGGAACAGATCAGAGTGAATTAGATGCACTGAACAAGTGGGGTCAAAATATAGCCGATGGAAAACATGACAAGGGGACTTGCATAGCCAGTATGTATAGGAAAATTAGAAAAGCAGTGATAGCAGTACACCAAAAGGGCAAAGAACAAGCTTCCTCCGAGGAGGAAGAAGAACTTGTAGAACCAGAAAGGACTACGGATACTATAGCGTATGTAGGTAAGGGAACTTACCTTAGGAAGGGCATCCGTCCGGAAAACAAGAGAGTTTTTCTCTCTGCTTTAACAAATCCGAATTCTTCTGAACATCAGTTCCAGGAAACTGATAAAAGGCTTCGAGACCGAATGGGGTACCATGTACTCAATTCTATGGATGAACAGGAACTAGCCCGGTCAGCCGTATTATGGGCCGAAAATCCAGACATGTATAATGATGATACATTAGCGCAGACATTCCTGAACCTCTCCCCAGACGAACAGAAATTAGCAGGTGTATACATGATTCAGCACCTCCTCATCAAGTACAGAAACCACCATTCCGACCCAGGTCCCTTACACGAAACACTAGAAGCACTACTTATGGACAGATGGAGAGGTTTCAGTACCAAGTTAATACAAATAATTCTAGAACAACGACATAAATATAACACCTTCATAAGCTCTGAATATGTTCCCGCCCCGCCTCCAGAAAGGAAAACGTACCACATGCAATGCGGGGGTGGCATTGAAAGTCAGAACCCCTTACGAGAAGTACACCCAGTTATGGGTACAGATAATATCTTGAAACGTGTATATGTACACACGCCATTGACCAAGCTAGAACTGTTAGAAATGAAGAAACTAGTCCCGTGTCATGATAAAGACCCTGCAGGTTTTCACAGAGAGCTTAAAGACATGTTACTAATGGGGGATTACACGTATGATGATATCATGAAAATGTTGAAAGTATTATTGCCCACGGGTATCTTCGAGAAATTGAAGGAAAAGGAATGGGAGGTGGGGGACACAAAGATTGCATGGGCAGAAATAGAAGACGAAGAAAGAAAACGAGTCCCAGGGGTAGGCCTTGGGGATAAGACTAAAGCATTACCCGGTTTGATAGTACAGGTCCTGCCAAGATTATTGACAACTAGAAAGGAAGATTGGGACGCCATCTCGTCCTGTAAACAGAAACATGATGAAGATACTAGTGACTTCTATTCAAGATTTGAGAAATGTTTTATTATTAATAGTGGCCTCAAACCAAGTAGCGAGTCATATCCGCATCTTTTTGTATCTAAATTAGTAGAGAACTCTCTACCATTAGTTAAAAACCGAGTGTACAAAGTTGAAAGTACTTGGCAGGCAAATACGCCATCCCAGATGTTACAAATGTTACAATATCACCAGAACAGAATTAGAGAAGAACAAGATCAGGAACAGAAACGTATGAAAGACACGAAGATGAAAATGTTAGTAGCACAGACGGTCCCAGCCGACGGTCAGAGAAAAGGTGGGGCCCAGACAAGTCACCCTACAGCTCCCGTTAAAGGGACATGTAATTACTGCAAGCAGCCAGGTCACTACGTACATGAATGTCCAGTCCTGAAACATAACATAGCAACAGGTAAAACAAAAGAAAGACCGCATCCGCCTAGACAAGACCATAACCAGCATCAGTCTTCACAGAATACACAAAATACACAGCCTATGCATGCTTCTTCGCCTCCAGCACAGACAGTAGCGGTACCACAGCCACAGCCCATTGCCGCATCCCAGCAAGTTTCACAACAGATGTACCAGTATGCCCAGTCCGCGTATCCAGATTATCCCCGATATACATGAAACAGCCTAGAGAGGGAAGGTGGCCTGCCTCTTATTGAAATTCCTGTAGATCAAGAAGGCCCTTATGTACACAGTCAGGTATTGGGAAAAGATAGAAAGTTTTTAATTGACACAGGGGCAAGTCGCACCACAATCAGCCATGATGAAGTCCCAGGGGCACCCCTCTCAGGCTCAAAGAATGTTTCCCTTGGTTTTTCAGGACAGCCTATTGTAAATGAGGTATCGGAACCAGTACCCTTGGCTGTGGGTCCATTATCACGTATTACAGACCTGTTACTCACGAAATCATGTCCAGAAAATCTGTTAGGAATCAAAACTCTGAAAGCTCTAGGAGCTATAATATGCTGTTCCCCGGAGGGAGTTAGACTCTTTCTACGGGATTTCAAGGGTCACTATGTTTTAAGAGAGTTTGATGTCAGATTGAAAAATGTGCCAGATTACTTGTGGGCAAAGGGCCCAACTGATGTAGGTTGCATGCATATCACTCCATACCGTGTTACACTCAAGACAGGTGTTGTTTTACCCAGAATCAGACAATACAAGTTACCACCCGATGCTGTAGTGGCTTTACTGAAAATCATTGAAGAGCTCATTGCCCAAGGAGTGGTCGTAGAGACCGACTCCAATGTCTGTAATTCACCCATCATTCCGATTCTTAAACGTACCGACCCCAATGCACCGCCAGTATATCGGCTGGTGATTGATTTAAGAGAATTGAATAAATGTATTGTACCACAATACCCTGTGGTCCCCGACATCTCTTCCTTATTGACTGCTATTGATTCTGAAGCAACGTTCTTTACTGTAATTGATCTCAAGAACGCCTTCTTTAGTGTACCTATTGACCCCGACAGCCAATATCTATTCGGATTCAGTTTAAATGGACGAAGTTTCAAATTTTCCCGCGCACCTCAAGGATTCACAGAAAGCCCCAGCATCTATAGTCAAGCACTGAAAAGACAACTAGATTGTATTCAAATGCCAGTTAACACCGCTTTACTGCAATACGTCGATGATCTGCTGATCACCGCACGAAGTGAGCCCGAATGCGAACAAGCATCACTGACAGTTTTACATTTCCTGGCAGACAAGGGACACAAGGTGTCCCCTTCAAAGCTACAATTCTGTGTTCAGCAAGTTGTGTACTTGGGTCACTTGCTGTCCAAAGTGGGGAGACAGCTCACTCCCGATCGCATCCAGTTAATTGTAAATATGCCGCAACCCCAGACACAAAAGGAAGTGCGGGCCTTCATAGGCCTCACCTCGTACTGCAGACAATGGATTCCTCAATATGCATTTCTAGCTAAACCACTCATCCAGTTAACAACACAGGAGGCCGCGACCTCGACTGCCCTCCCTTGGACTCAGGAACACACACAAGCTTTTGAAGAATTAAAGAAAGCCTTATGCCAAGCACCAGTTTTAGCGACACCATGTTACAGCAAACCTTTTACACTTTTTGTTACAGAACGTGATGGTACAGCATTGTCTGTCCTCACTCAAGATCAAGCAGGTTCACATAAGCCTTGCGCTTATTTTTCAAGTACATTGGATTCAGTAGCTCAGGCACTCCCTGCATGCTTAAAGTCAGTAGCAGCAACAGCGTTAGCAATAAGACAAAGTGATTCAATTGTTTTAGGTCATCAGTTAACAGTTCAAGTACCACACTCCGTAGAGGTTTTGTTAAACAGAACCCAGACTCAGCACTTGACTATAGCACGACTGACAGGTTACGAATTAACGTTATTCCAGCCACACATAGAAATCAGACGCTGCAGCATCCTGAACCCAGCAACACTGTTACCTACCATTATGACAGATCCAGCCCCGCATGATTGCATAGAGATCATTAATGCAGTAACAAAGCCTCGACGAGACTTAACAGATGTACCATTGACAAATCCAGACCTGACACTTTACGTGGATGGTTCATGCCTGAGAACAAATACAGGAGAATTAGTGGCCGCATATGCAGTGACCACTGAAACCGAAGTTAAAGAAACACATCGTATTGACACACTGTCTGCTCAAGCAGCAGAGCTTATTGCTCTGACCCGAGCTTGTATTCTAGCCAAGAACAGAAATGTCAACATATACACTGACTCCCGCTATGCTTTCGGAGTCGTACACGACTTCGGCATGTTATGGCAAGAAAGAGGTTTCCTGACCTCTCATGGTGCCAAGATCCAACACGGTCCCCTCATTCAAGCCCTGCTAGAAGCAATACATTTGCCTTCGGGCATATCAGTCATGAAGTGTAAAGCACATACTAAAGCCACAGATTCTGTTTCCCAGGGTAACGACCTGGCAGACCAGACAGCAAAACATACAGCACTGACTCACACTCAGACAACTGATATGACAAAGACAATAGTACCGACTAGGTGTATGGCAGTCAGGGATCCCACACTAGATGTTATCGATATTCAGGCACATGCTACCCCAGATGAAATAAAGAAATGGATTGAACTAGGAGGGATCCAGACAGATCAAGGTTGGATGACAAAGGGAAAATCTACATGGTTTCTCCCTGACTCTATGGTTCAAGTCATGATAAATACAGCACATAGTCCAGCACATCTAGGAGAGAAAGCGATGTTAGACAGTTTACAAAACCTTTGGAACAATAAACACTTACGAGCAGCCGCAAAACAGAAAGTGCGTACTTGCATGATCTGTTGTCAGTTCAATCCAGGAAAAAGCGTCCCTGTAGAGCAAGGTGGATTTCACCCTCCCAATCACCCTTTTGAAGTCCTCCAGATGGATTATATCCAGATGGACCGTTGTCGAGGATTTAAATATGTTCTCGTAGTTGTCTGTGCTCTGTCCCGCTGGACCGAAGCATACCCAGTCCCAGATTACACTGCTCCGACCACTGCTAAGCAACTGGTTCGTGAATTCTTCCCACGATACGGCTTGCCTCGTGTCGTGTACTCAGATAACGGTCAGCCATTCTCATCTGCATTAATGAAGGAAGTTTCTTTACTGCTAGGATACCAGTGGAAATTCCATTGTGTCCGACATCCCGAAGCCGCAGGCCTGGTAGAAAGGCATAATCAGACACTAAAAATACGCCTTGCAAAGATATGTCAGGAGAAAGGGGTCGACTGGATAGTCGCCCTGCCAGTGGCACTATTCTACATGAGGATGGTCGCCCACTCGAGATCAGGGCTATCCCCGTACGAAGTGGTTTTTGGCAGACCACCGAATATGTGGGGGACGCCCATTCCGAAAAAAATCACTGATGTTGATTGTAACATGTTGACAGATTACCTTGCCTCCTTGATGTCTGCACTCCAATCATGTCGTTCACAGGTTGCCGCAGCCTTCCCTGACAACACTGATGTAAAGCCACACGAGGTCCGTCCTGGGGACCTGGTACTGGTCCGAAATTTCGACAGGAAGAGTCCGCTGGAGCCCCGCTGGAAATCTCCGAAGACCGTCCTTCTCACCACAAGGACCGCCGTAAAGATTGAGGGGAGAAAGGGGTGGGTCCACACGAGTCATGTGAAAATTTTTTTCGAACTGAAACCTGATCGAGACTCGTCCACCCCCACCAAAGACTGTGTTGAGCCAAAGGACTTTACAGTAACTGAACGAGAAAAAACTCCCCAAGAAGAATACAGGTCGAAACTCCGATCTAGCAAGTCAGACAGTTTAATTGTTTAAGTCCTCCCCTAGGTGAATCGGTTAAATAGTTTCTGACATGTATCCCCTAGATCGAGATAGAGAGAGACAAGTTAAAAAAGGTGCATATTGTAAATCACTCCGTAGTCACTGTATAGTGACACTAGTAATAATGTTTATTCTAAGTATTTTAGTTATTGTTGCTAGCCTTCTGCTACCTATCTACTGGCCTATTTTCAAGCGTGAACAATCTGTTTACAATGTCTCTGCTGAACACACTTTTAGTGAATTACCTGCACACGAACTCTCTTACAGACTTGCGCTGCGCAACAATACATTCATTAGTATGTTACACCACTCCCATCAGACGAACAATGCTACAGACTGCTGGATATGTGGCCGACTCCCTCCCTACCAGAACTACAAAGGAGCTCTGCCCCTCTTTCCGTACCCGTTCACTCACAATGGCTCCTGTGGAGCATGGTTTAAAATAATTAATTCCTTAGATCCTGATATTGCTGTTTTCGATGGGGGCTGGGTTTGGGGAAACTTGAACTTAGTCCTGCTCGACGTCTGTTACCCTGATAAGGAGGGACTCCCCACTCGAAGAGGAACTGATCTAGAAAATGAAGTATATGGATTAGGTAACTACACAATTAGTCTTATGATCCTTATTGTTGAATCCGAAGCTGCACCAGTTCTGCCCCATATGCTAGTATTACCAGTCACTGGTGAGTTATGTGTCCGAAAGAAAGGGTCAGTACACTTAGGTCATAGTAAATGCACTACGGTGGTCGAATTCAGTGATCATGGTAAATCATCCTTTAAAGCTATCAATCACTCCTATTTTGTTTGTGGTCATACCGCATACATACGTTTGCCTCCAGATTGGGATGGTACCTGTTATATTGCATTCCTTCTACCACCTGTTTTCCTAGCTCCCCCTGATTACCATAGAAATACCAATCTAGTAAAGAATAGACCCAGAAGAGATATCCCACTTGTCGACTACACAGAAACGGCATGGGAACAGTACACTGACTTTAATAAGGGATTCTTTTTCTTTTTAGGACCTGTCCAAAACAGTAAATTAATACGTAGATTAACTAGAACACTTGAAGTTGTAGTACATGAAACTGCCTCCGCTTTAGGTAACTTAACAGAGGAGCAATCTGCTATGCGGGTTGTTGTTCTTCAAAATCGTCTTGTTATTGACGTCATCTTGGCAGATAGAGGTGGAGCCTGTAAGGTCATCGGGTCAAGTTGCTGCGTTTTCATCCCACAAAATGCGCCATCTGTTTATCAAGCTATTACCCGTCTGCACAAAATTGCAAATCAGAAACATCAGAATCCAGGCACCTGGACTTGGTCCGGTTGGTTCTGGACAACGTTAACTGCTTGGGGATGGAAGATTCTATCCTTCCTAGGGTTTGGCCTTGTCATAGTATTCAGCTGCTGCCTGTGCCTACAGTGTGGGCCGGCGATATGTGGACTGTGTGCCACATCGTGCATTGAACACTCCAGTTTCCTCTCAAACCGTCAAAGAAAGAAAGATGAGCAAATGATGTTGCAAGAACAAACTGATCAAATTATGATGATTAATATATCATGAAGGGTCCGTAGGGAACAAGGAGGGAATGAGGAAATATAAATTTTATGGTCAAGATGTGTTCCCTAGCGCGCACCCCACCGTCTCCATGTACGAATTAAGGTGCATGTAACTTCCCTCCTGTGTCAGCTATGAAGACGCAAATACATTTGCGTCCAACGTTAACATGTCCTCTTTCAGACCCACCTTGAATGGGTTGAATGGTCCGTTCTTAAGTATGCTATGCCAACGTCTTTTTGTAGTGTACTTCTACGTTTTTCAGCTCTAGCTGAGTAGGCCCTGAATTTCTGCCACCGAGCCTCTTCCTTGGCTTCTGACTCCAAGGGCCTCTGCCCAGGCTGCCTCTGTACCCGTGAACTCTGACTTACTTTCAGCGCGGCCCCTCGCGCTCAGCTCAGCCTGCTGCCTGCCAAGATTGACTATAACCTTCGAGTTATCTGTTCCGCTCCTCGAAAATACATTCCTGCCTACTAGCTTCAGTAAACATCCTCCCAGCTGCAGAGCCAGAGGGCCGACCTGTCTCCGTGCAAGTAATTCATAGCTCCTGTTACCATGCTTCCATGGAAGGCCCCGTGCCCCACGCTTTCTCATGCAGACACTTAGGCGCTTATACACGCATCCACAGTTAGCATAAGAATAGCTTCTGCCCTAGAGACCTTTCCGCTCAGATAATATGGTTCCTAAACATCAGATATCAGATATGATAGACGTACAAGTTGATCTGACATGCCAGACTTCTGTCTCTTTCCGTCAGTGTAAATGTCAAGTCCCCTGCACCCCTCCAATCACACGTCATGCAGCTGCGCGCGCATCCAAGCTTCCGATTTCTGCTGACATTGCCACATTTCTGCTTAGTGCCACCCACCCGTGACACCTATCAGTGACGTTTCTAGCACACACCTCTAGTTCACGCCTCTTGATTACGTACTAGTACCACGTGTATACTGTTATCTTGTCTTCTCTCAGCTGTTACGCCTCCTGCACTGTTGCTTATGGCATGAATTAAGTATATAAGCTATGTACTGTTAATAAAATGTAGCGCTCTATCCCTTCTGACACCCCTGTGGTGGTCAGAATCCGATATCCTGGTCATGACCATTCCTTTTTAAGGAATAAAACCCCTAAGAAACTCTAACACCACGGACTCTGTCTTTTTTCTTCCGATCTGAGTTATTATTGATTAAGTACTTACCTGCATGGAAATTAAGAGAGTAAATTAATTATTTACGTCAGATCCCTGGTCCCGGGCCTGATCTCTGCTTCAGAGTCTGCCGCTTCTAACCAGTGAGCCACACTTCTCCACAAGTCCCTTATTAGTTAGCCTGAGTAACTGAGTTAGCCACTTTTATTAGAGCTTGTGAATTGTAAGTAATTGCAGTGCTCACTGGAAAGTAACTGATAATGTGGGAAGGGATAATGTCTTTGCAGATCAGACAGCTAAGGAAAATGATCAAACTTAAATGAAAAGAATGTTTGTAGCAGGCCCTGCTGGGTGGGTACTGGAAGTCACGATGCTTGAGTTGAAAGTATGGCACAATTGAAGGGACGAGGGATGGTGAATTGATAGGCCAGGGAAGAAAAAAGAAAGTTACCAGATGTATATGCATTTCCTGTGGTTATTATTACACATTGCCCAGCCCATGTACTGTATGGTGCGCATGATACACAGTCCTGGAAAAGGGTACTCGTAACCCCCCTGGTAATTTCGCACATCTCCTTTTGAGGTTATTCAGATAAATAATATTGGATTATACAGATGCAATAAATCGAAGGATGGATTGAGGCTTATTCCACTACTCAGGGGCCGATTCCGATCCGGGTCGGGAGGGCACTGAACGTGATCCGGCCAGAAAAACTCCGAGCCGTACGCGTGTTTTTCAGCTGTACGAGCGAGCAAGTACGATGCAAGCTATGTGAAAATCACCGACCCAGTCATTTCCGGGTCCGAACCGCTCTGTACGTCTTGGCTGTAAGCTAACCGTGGCGGCCAATGGATGCGATTCGCGACCGAGCCAGATTGATGCACACATCGAACAGCCGGTGCAAGCCGTAGTGTCTGGCTTGCTAAATGTCCGGGAAGTTGCTTTTGGGGGTCTGCGTCAGACCCAGTGTCACCCGCAGCCCTACGACTCGGACACCGGGGAAGACCCAAGGGTCACCCCAACACAGGCATTTACGGTTCAGATGGCACTGACGCGTACCCACTGAAGGGGGCGCCCTTGCGCAAGACGTACCCATTCAGTCAATGGGAGCCCATGTTCGCGTAATACGACCGGCTACCATTGACTTCTATGGTAGTCCGACCGAACCGAGCCTGGCAGCAAACGGTCACATCACACTCGCTCGGTCGGACTGCAGGACTCCGGCTCAGTCGGAAATGGGCCTCTCATTGTTTAAAGAAAAAATATATATAAAATGTTATCTTTGCCAGTTAACTGAAAGTTTACATTCTATCCACTAATAGGTCCAGGATCCCCAGCAGTAACATCAGAGGGGCCTGGACATGATGCCCAGCCTGGCTGCTTATGATGGGCAATTCGAAGTGAATAAGAAGGAGCTGATACATAATGAAGTGCTGAATGAGGCAGTAGCACCAAAAAACAAAAGAAATAGGAGCTATCCAGAAGCCCCAGTCTGTTGGTCCACCTGAGCTTTATTCCCAGCCCATTGAACCCCAGCCTGTGGGCTTGTCTGTGTTTGAGCCTCTGCGCCTTTGTCCCCTTTTTCCCCTTGAGCCTGACCCCTTCTTCCATGACCCCTCTGTACCTGGAGTGATAAGGTACAATTTATGCCTCCAACGGAGGAACAGCGCACCAAAGGGAAAGTCAGGTTAGTAGGGATTGACTACATTGATGAAGAATAGGGCGAACAAACGTACCCTGTCCATGGTACCAATGATAGCTTAGGGAAAGGGACATTGGTGCATTGTTCGTACAGTGAACGATCAGGACAAACTGACTGTGATTCTAAAGAAATAAATACCTTGCCCTGCAACGTGGAATTTGGATCTGAGCTAGATGAACAGCTCCAGCGCTGGTGCTCAACAGTGCCTACGCCTGATGAACAATTGGAGTCCACCAGCGGGACTCAGATGGATGCTGGGAACACTGTCCCATTTCCTTGCTTTATCCCCATTTGGTACCATTACAAGTCTTTACCTGTGATTAAAGGAAAAAAAGATGCATCCCTTTGGTTACCCCATTCGGGAGGAAGAACAGCCTTTTGCAGCACCTCGGACGGGGTTGGTTGGCCCAGTTGGTCAAAAAGGGGTAAAATGATTTTTTAAAATATATTGGCTGGATGAGAAATATCATTTTCATTCTTTGGTTGGTATGACACCACTCACTGCCTGAACATGTTTTTGTGACTTTGGCGATGCATTCGTCATGCATAGATTGTCCTATACTGAAAATGTTTTCTATCAGCTGACATACACGAAAAGTCAGGTACATGGACATTGTCAGGGTGGTTTTGGATTTTGTTAGTGACATGAGGTTCGAAGGTACGTATTGGTTTAGTCATAATTGCTGGTATTATCTTTCCATGTTGCACTGTCTTCCATCCTATTGTGCCTGCTGCATAAGTACATGGACTCCTAAGCAAAGGATACCCATGCAATACACATGATAAGATCATGCTTCAGAAAGAGATCGAATGGTTGATGAGTGTTGATGTAGATACTCTTTGGGTCAACATGCCTCTTATAGTTTCCCTGCTTAATAACAAGCATTTGAACAGTTCTGTGTATTAATATATTGTTCATGTTTCCCTCCCTAGTATAAAATGGTTTGGCTTGGCTAAAAGGTGGGTCTGTTGTAATTAATTGAAAAGTCTGATCAGTGCTACCGTACATAATGATGCTTAAGTCTTGGCGGTGCCATTTTAGATTTAGCCACCAATTCTAGGACATGATCTCAAGTAATTGCTCCCTGGCTCTGCAAGTAGTAGCCGTGCTGAACTTTCTGTGTCTCTCAAGGTTGGGCCTCGCTGTACTAATGAATATATTGTTTTGTACTTCTGTATACCTTTCCCATAAGATGGAAGCCTGCTCCCACTGGTTCAGCTGCGAAGGCAGGCATAGTGACCTTGGTGCACAGATAGTGCGTGCTCAGACTCAGATTCAAAACTTATCCCTCTGTCTTTTGTTGTGTAACTAGTCCCAGCTGAAAATTTCCAGCCTGGGCATGTCTTGTGGGCATTGGAAATATATGTTATGTTTTACCAAGTGTTCGGAAGTCATTCCCTCGACAGCCATCTCAGGAAGCTGGTCAGACTGGGCTCCGCTGCAGCGCAATACTAAGAAATAACTAGGTTTGTATTCTCTACTGTCTGATCGGCTCTATATTGTTTGGAAGGCCAAGAGGAGGTCGTGAGTGACCCGGGTGGCCCTAAACTGGCCACTTCTTTCAACTGCTGAGCCTGAGGTCAGTTTAAAAGTAGCCCTGTGTGTGCAGAAAGAGGCAAGAGAGGTGCAGAAAGAGGGAAGAAGGGTACAGAAAGAGGGGAGAATGTGCAGAAAGAGACAAGAGAGGCGGAGAAAGAAGCAAGAGAGACGCAGAAAGAAACAAGAGAGGTACAGAAAAAAGCAAAAGAAGTACAGAAAGAAACAACAGCATTGCAGAAAGAGGGAAGAGGGTACAGAAAGAGGCAAGAGAAGTATAGAAAGAAGTAACAGAGGTGAAGAAAGAGGCAGGGGATATTCAGAAAGAGGCAGCAGAGGTGCAGAAACAGGCAGAAGAGGTGCAGAAAGAGGGGACAGGGGTGCAGAAAGAGAGAAGAGGGGTGCCAAAAGAGGCTAGAGGGGTGCAGAAATTTACAAGGGAAGTGCAGAAAGAAGCAAGAGCAGTGCAGAAGGAAACAACAGAGGTGCAGAAGGAGGCAAGATTGGTACAGAAAGAGGGAAAAGAAGAGCAGAAACAAGCAAAAGGGATGCAGAGAGAGGCATGAGAATTACAGAAAGAGAGAAGAGGGCTGCAGAAAGAGGCAAGCGAGGTGCAGAAAGAAGTAAGGTAAGATAGGAAGAAGCATAAGAGGTACAGTAAGTGGCCAGGGGGGTGTCGAAAGAGGCAAGAACAGTGCAGAAAGAGTCAAGAGTTGTGCATTAAGAGGCAAGAGAGGTACAGAAATAGGCAAAAGATGTGCATAAAATGGGAAGAAGGATACAGAAAGAAGCAAGAGAAGTAAAGAAAGAGGCAGGTGTGGTACAGAAGGAGACAAGAGAACACGCAAGAGAGTTGTAAAAACAGGCAAAAGGGATACAGAAAGAGGGAAGAGGTGTGCAGACAGAGGCAGGAGGGGTTCAGAAAGAAGCAAGAGAAGTGCAGAAAGAAGCAACAGAGGTGCTGAAAGAGGCAAAAGAGGTGCAGGAAGAGGCAATAAAGATAAAGAAAGAGGGAACAATGATGCAGAAAGAGGTAAGAGAAATACAGAAATTTGCAAGAGAGGTACAGAAAGAAGCAAGAGCAGTGCAGAAAGAAGCAAGAGAAGTGCAGAAAGAAGCAAGAGTGGTGAAGAAAAAGGGAAGATGAGTGCAGGAAGAGGCAAGGGGGATTGAGAAATTTGCAACAGAGGCAAAGAAAGAAGCAAGTGCAATACAGAAAGAACCAACAGAGGTGCACAAAGAGGCAAGAGAGTTGCAGAAACAAACAAAAGAGGTGCAGAAAGAGGGATCTGGGGTGCAGACAGAGGCAGCAGATTTGCAGATAGAGGCTTGAGGGGTACAGAAAGAGGCAAAAGAGGTGCAGAATGAAGCAAGAACAGTGCGGAAAGAGGCAAGAGCAGTGCAGAAAGAACCAAGAGATGTGCAGAAAGAAGCAAGAGAGGTGCAGAAAGAGGCAAAAGATGTGCAGAAAAGGGGAAGAATGGTGTAGAAAGACATAAGAGAAGTGCAGAAAGAGGCAAGTGAGGTGCAGAAGGAGGCAAGAGAACTGCAGAAAGAGGCAAGAGAGTTGCAGAAACAGGAAAAGGGGTAAAAAAAGAAGTAACAGGTGTGCTGACAGAGGGAAAAGAGGTTCAGAAAGAGGGAAGAGGGGTACAGAAAGAGGGATGCATAAATGTGCAACAGAGGTGTAGAAAGAAGCAAGAGCAGTGCAGAAAGAATCAACAGAGGTGCAGAAAGAGGCAAGGAGGTACAGAAAGTGGCAAGAAAAGTAGAGAAAGAAGCAAAAGGGGTGCAGAAAGAGGCAAAAGGAGAAGAGAAAGAGGCAAGAGTGGTGCAGAAAGAAGCAAGAGAAGTGCAGAAAGAATCAACAGAGGTGCAGAAAGAGGCAAGGAGGTACAGAAAGTGGCAAGAAAAGTAGAGAAAGAAGCAAAAGAGGTGCAGAAAGAGGCAAAAGGAGTAGAGAAAGAGGCAAGAGTGGTACAGAAAGAAGCAAGAAAAGTGCAAAAAGAAGCAACAGAGATGCTTAAAGAGGCAAGAGGGGTGCGAAAAGAGGCAAGAGAAGTGCAATAAGAAGCAACAGAGGTGCAGAAAGAGGCAATAGAGGTGCAGTAACAGGCAAGAAAGGTGCAGAAAGAGGGAACAGGAGTGCAGAAAGAGGTAATAGGGACACATAAATCTGTTAGAGAGGTGCAGAAAGTAGTAAGAGTAGAGCAGAAAGAAGCAATTGAAGTGCAGCAAGTAGCAAGCAAGGTAAAGAAATAGGGGAGACGGGTGCAGAAAGAGGCAAGAGGGATGCAGACATTTGCAAAAGAGGTGCAGATAGAAGCAAGAACAGTGCACAAAGAAGCAAGAGAGGTGAAAAAAGAAGCAAGAGAGGTGCACAAAGAGGTAGGAGGGGCACAGAAAGAGGGAGGAGGGGTGCAGAAAGAAGGAAGAGAAGTACAGAAAGAAGCAACAGAGGTGCAGAAAGAGGCAAGAGAAGTGCAGAAAGAAGCAACAGTGGTATAGAAAGAGGCAATAGAGGTGCAGAAACAGACAGGAAAGGTGCAGAAAGAGGGAACAGGGGTGCAGAAAGAGGAAAGAGAGGTGTAACTTGAGGATAGATGGGTGCAGTAAGAAGCAAGAGAAGTGCAGAAAGAGGCAAGTGAGGGGTAGAAAGAGGCAAAAGAGGTGCAGAAAATGGGGGTCCCAAAACCCGTTTTCCCCATGTTAATTTCCATGGGAACTTTAGACCCAGCTACAGCCCGAACTACTGAACGGAATTACACCAAATTTGGCAAAAATGTAGCTCCTGGTCCAGAAAGAGACTTTTTTTTAAAATGGTGTAAAAAAAATCAGCCGCACTTGCGCTGGGTGTGCAAATCCGGCCACAAAAAGAAAAAAGAAATGAAGCGCAGGCTCCCACGCTTCATTTCTTTAAGCCCCCAGTTGGGCCAGGACCCGGGGGCAATGAGAACATTATATGCAGGGCACCTGCAGCCCTGGGGACCGCCATCTCCCCGGGGCTTTATTTATTATGCATGAGGGGACTGCGGGGGGAGCCCCAAGGCCCCCACAGTCCAAGCCAGCTCTGTGACTCCTGCGGGAGCCAGCATTGCTTTTGGACAAAGGGAGCTGCTAACATGCAGCTCCCTTTGTCCAAAGGCAAAACTGCTGAACAGAATTGACATAAAAGTAGCTGTTGGTCTAGAAAGCCACTTTTATGTAAAAATTGACAAACATCTTGTCAGTAGTTCTGGAAATATTAAGGAAAATCCAAATGTGTATATATAGGGATGCGGATCCCCAGAGGATCTGACAGTCCCTGTGCTCAAATCTGATTGATTGTCAATACCTCAAACCAGGAAGTGTTGGAAACCATCTTGGGACTCGACTTGAGCCGAGTCTCAGAAAAAACATTAAATCCATCCTCAGGGGCACAGCCTCTATTCTGGGTGACCTGGTTCCTCCCATGGCACCCAATTACATTTGTTGGGGTCTGTGGGGGGAGGCTCAATGCCCATGTTGTCCTTGCCGGTTCCCCACTTCATGCAGGAGCCAGCAGTGCATTCACAGAGAGGGAGCTGCTGAACATCCAGCTCCCTCTCTTTGAAAGCAATTCTGCTCCACTTTCAGCAAGCATTTACCATAAGTTAAATGTTAGTGAGGATATCTTTTTTACATTCACTTTATTTTGGTCTGCAGTCATATCTAATCAAAAGACTGCAACTGGTACAAAATCAGGCTGCCAGAATGATTTTCCGTCAGCCCAGATGGCCACACGCTACCCCCTTATGAGGAAGTTACATTGGCTGCCCATAACACAACGCTGTGATTTCAAAATCGGGTGTCTTGTTTTTAAATCTCTGCATGGAGCCTGTCCAAAATTTGTTTCCAACCTTATCCAGAGATATAGACCTGCCCATAATTAGCACTCAGCCCAAAAGAACCTCCTGGTTACACCGCCCTACAAACGGAAGAGATTAGGGGTGGTAGATTCAGGGAGTTGGCCACTCACGTCTGGAATGCCCTTCCCCTTGACATCAGATCCTGTACAGACTTTTTGACCTTCAGGACACTTCTTAAGACCTGACTGTTTATCAGGCATATGAATAGCTGACCAAGACCCAGGCTATTCCTATATTTAGCGTTAAGAAACCGACCGGTCTACGTGCACTCTACAAATAATTTTAAACTAACAAATTATTTTTTAATAAGTTAATATTTTAAAATTAAACTACTATATTAAATATATTTTATTATGTAATGCACATTTATTTTGATGAGCTAATGTGCTATACTATTGTATTTTATGGTTTCAATAACATCAATAAATAGCATTAATTTACATTTATATTTCACATCAAATATTAATATAATAATTTTCCCTACTCTTTCCTTCTAGTGAGATTTCCACCTTAGTGGTGTACATCTCCACCAAGACGTGAAAGGTTATTAGTAGTTTATTTACGCTTGTTAATCCTGTTGTAAGATGCTCCACCCCCTTTTTGAAGAAGTGGAGACATTTAAATCGACATCTAGGTGTAAATATCACTAGGAAATTATGAACAGCATAAAAGTGGACAATTACATCTAGGTGTAAGTGTAAATTAGGCCTGGGAAAAATTTGAATTATGGTGGAGTAATTGGAGTAATTACACATTATTCTTGTGATGCGAATTTACAGAACATATGCAATACCACAAATTGGAGTAATTAAGAGTAATTTGGGGAAAAACCCTATGGCAGGAGCACAGAAACAAAGTAGTAAGACAGAGCAAGTGGCAGCTGGCTACTGCTGTTCACGTCTTGTAGCATTTATTGCTATTCTCTTGGTGCTATAAGAAAATAGAGTTAAATGCTGGAATGCACTTCTCCCACAATTACACATAATTACCTATACTTTGGGGGTAATTACGAGTAATTATGATGGAGAGAATTACGTCAGTTATGTCCACCCCTTCGTTTTCAGTACTGATTAACCCACAATATCACATTGCTTGTTCTAAGCCAATCCTGATTTGGAAAATTGTTAACTAAAATAATTTTGGTCTAATCTGTTCCTACCTGCAAGATCATATTTATCAAAGGAACCCACGATTACATGCTGTGCCTGGAGTAAGAAGAATAACATAGGATTGAAAGTGAATAGGGTGACACAAAACAGATTGGTGATAGTCTTTCTTACATTCTTCAGAGTATTATGAAAGAACTTGTGAGAAGAAAACATTAATGAAATCACACACAGTAAAAGATCAATGGCATTATTGGGCTCAAGCCTGCCCTAATTCACATAACACAACACTAAATGGCGTGACACCCTAGCACATAGCTCCATGCCTAGTTGGCTGGTGGCAAATACGTAGAGCTTCACTCACGTAATTTGGCATGCTTCATCATTTGTCACCTCATCCCACCCAGTTAAGATGATACTACCCGGGCTGAATCGACCTCAGGAGGAGGCTGGCCAGAGGGAGTCTTAGGTATTACTTGTCTTTTCTGGATAATGCCAAGATCCAGTTTTTCTCACTAAAAAAGAGGGTATCCTAGGCTTATTAAAAGTTGCCAAAAGGTAAACCCAGGAGGCATATAACTGTTTGATGACCTAAATGCGTAACTGAATAGAATTTATCATGCCTACATGTTTTGGCCTATAACTATCCTAATGGTTTAAGGCATTCATCAGGGCAACGTCAAAGTGTCCCTACACCAAAAGGAGTTAGTGCATGATCACCATAGATGTAAAAAGTAGAGAGGACCTACCTCTCAAATAGGGTTATTATTGATTCACCTGGAAATTGGTACAAAAGGGGTAGTGGTAAGAAAACATTAAAATGTATATATAGCAGGGAGAAAGATCCTAAGCATATTATTAGCTTCTAGGACGCTTATTTTTCTTACATTCACAGCCTCAAGATTTATATTTATTAAAACATCCTAGCACAGTTAACACACTAATCAAATGTGAAGAGGTGCTGAAGAAGCATTACAAACAACATGCATATGTGACACACTAAACACATGTGAGAACAGTCATATAGGGCTAATTGCCTCATGGTCTGTTCGAGGTGGGCCTCTATTGTTGTCACACTCTGGCTTATAGGGCCAAATACAACAATAGGGTTTTCAAAGAAGAAAAATTAAAGAAGAAAAATTACAGAGAGCAAACATTAGTCTTAACGTTAATTGTATGGAGACCGCAATTCCTTTGTCACCTCTGGGATTTCTTAGGTTATCCTGTATGCCAACACATACTCACTTCATCAAGGTAGAGAACCCACTTTGATCCTACCGTGCCTCTTCGAAACAGCCAACTGGTACGATAACCCAACAGCCTTTTAAAGGGCCGTGTTTCCCTCCTTCTATCTCTCACCTGATCCGGATATTGTTCACAAATTAGAAAACCCTGAGTTATGGTGGTGGAAACAGTGCTTTTTTCAGCAGAGTTAATCCGACTACTCCTCCGATTCCGACTCTTCTCCACTCTGTTCACATTAGTAGGGGAGAGGCCAGGCTCTAGGCATGCTTTCCCATGCCATTAGTAGTGGATCCAAGGACTGGGGCTGGGTATTTTTGCAGTTGACCATCAAGTGATTTTACAGGCCAGACAGAAGTCACAAAAGTAAAAACGCGCCTGGTGTTCCTATACCCCTGAAATCCTGGGCAGGAAGATCTGGCCATGTGTAATCTTGCAGAGCAGTATCCTAACAGGGAGCAGCACTCCGCCCAACTCCTAATCAAGCCCAAAGAGACTAGTTGGAAAGGGCTGTCACAATGAGGGACTCCACTTCTACATTGCAGCTCCCCTGACATGCTAGGAGGTTATTTGGTTGCTGGAAGGGGATGAATTGATTGGTTGAATTGGAAGGGGCTGGCCTTGGCTGCTTTTACTTCAGGCTTGATAGTGGATTATTATTTTCGTGCTGTACCTAAGTTACGAAAGCAGTCCATGTTTTATTTTAAGGAAAAAAGTTTCCCCTGACCCGTAAGGCTCATAATGCATGCTTTGTTGAATCAGCTGATTTTAATTTAAGTGTGATGTTTACATTCGCGTGAATTGGAACACACATGTAATCATTTATGGACCTTTAATGGAACTGTGGCCCCGATATTCCAGTTTCATTTCTAATAATTTCCCATCCGAGGAGATGTCCTTGATTATACTTGTGTTTCTCTTCTCATATTAAACTTTGTAGAATCCTACTTTATTGAGCCGAGAGGAAAAAGTGACCACACTCCTCAGACAATTGTAGTGAAGGGCGCTTTGAGTCATTTGTAAAGAGTTCATAAGGGAACATAAGCTTGTAGGAACAGGACAATCGAAATGGCTCACACCGGATAGGGTTGTTGGAGGTACATATTTTGTTTGGGAAACTATCCATTCTTTCACTGCTCCTGGAACATCAACGGTCTTGCCAGCAAAAGAAATGATCCCAAATGTTTACAATACCTGACTACATTTGACCTTATCCTGCTCCAAAAAACTTGGGAAGAAAAAGCATTTGAGCTCCAAGGGTTCACGTCTTGCTGTATCCCGGCAAATAAAAACTCAGCCTTTGGACGAAGATCAGGAGGTCTGATGCCCTTTCACATCGATATAGATAATAGGCGAAATTGAGGAAATGGATCTCCGCATTCCTCCCCCAAGTGTCATTCAGGTGGCAAAGATCTCACTCCGGTTAAAGAAGCGGCTCCAGGAAGTAATTATAATTAACATATACATTCACCCCAACCGTAAACAAAAAGGTACGGAAGACCTGGCCAAACTGATGAAAAAAATAATGGAAGAGAGGGTGTCTGATTCATTCATCTTGGCTGGCGACTTTAATATGCTTCTCATCAATAAAGAGGAACTCAGCAACCTCACCCAAGATTTGAATGCAGCATGGGGCATGCCGACACAAGGCCAAATAAAAAATAAGAATCCAACGAAGCATTCAAAAAACTTACTTCGACATCTGGAACAACTTAACTTAAGGGCCCTGAATGGTCGCTATGTTGACGATGATCCGCCAGTTGCCACCTTCCACTCCAACAAACAATCTTCCTATCTTGACTACATGTTCACATCTTTAAACATGTTTTGCAGGGTAAATTCCTTCAGAATAGGGATGAGCGACCTCAGTGACCACCTGCATCAAGAGGCCGAAATAAGATTTACTTCTCACCTGGAAACTGAACCCTTTATAGGCTTCGATACAGATATCAGATCAAATTTAAAGCGGCTTCGTTGTAATGCCGGAAACATTGACTCCATTAGCTCTGTGGCGAAAATTCTTTTCTCCCAAGTTGCCAGCTACGTAACCACGGTGCCGGATGTCTGGGATATCTTCATCAAAGCCATCAGGGAGAAAATGGTAAAAAATGCACCCAGCAATTCACGTCAACGGCAGACTCCCTTTCATGGGAAACACTCATGCCCAGAAATGAAAACACAAAAACGATTAATAAATCAAACATTGAGATGGTTGCGAAAGGACCCAACAAATTATAGCTTGCAAGCTGCCCTACGAGAAGCTAAAAAACAGCTAAAATGGACAAAATGGGGAAATCAGAAGCGAAGTAAAGAAGATCTATGGGTGAAGCTAGTTTACGAAGGGAAGCAGAAAAACAGCTCCAGATTCTGGCAAATGGTAAAAAGAATACATAATACTGACCTCCCAAGTCAAAATTCTCACATAACAGAGGAGGTATGGTCAAAATACCTATTGATGCATTTCAACAACGATGGGACTATAGACGAGGCTGTTACAAATAAACTCCGCTTAAAAGACACAAAGTACAAAATAGAAGGAAACTCCAACCACTACACCGGCACAAATCCCCTCGAAACGGGGGAGCACGAGGCCACGTACATATCAAAACCTAACAAATCAAAAACGGAAAAAAGCCCCGCGAAGGTTCTTGAGTCAGGGCCAAAGATAATTTTCCCATCTGACATCCAATGGCAAATAACAAGGGGGAGACCTACCGGAGCTACGGGGCCGAACGGCATACCACCTATGCTCTACAAATCAGACGTTGAATTTTGGAGCGCATCTCTAGCAACAGTGTTTAATAGCATAAAGCTTACCCAGACCCTTCCAGAGTCCTGGCACGGGTCGGTCATCAGCCCGATTTATAAACAAGGTGGCAAGAGGCATCCAAACAGTTATCGGCTTATTGCCCTACTAGACGTGGAGGCAAAATACTTTGCTGGCCTTATCTTGGAGGAGTTAACATCATGGGCAACTGAAAACTCCATCATCCCAATCAACCAAACGGGTTTCTGTGAAGACCAAGGGACCACAACTAATCTCATGGCATTGTCATTGCTGATGGAAGCAGCAAAAGAAACTAAGTCATCTTTATTCTTCTCGTTCATCGAATATACTGCTGCATTTGATCTCGTGGACCGTAACAAACTTTGGCTGAAACTGGACAATTGGGGAATACCTAAATGCCTATTAGACGTCCTAATACTGCTCCACTCAAACACCTGGATTAAAATCAAATTTGGGGCTGGAACACACCTCTCAAAGCCCATCAGGACAACAAAAGGATTGAAACAAGGGTGCCTACTCACGCCCATTTTATTCAACCTCTTCCTAGCCGATCTATCTGGGCAACTCGATAAATGTGCCAAAATCATGCACCAAAATTAGGGAAAATTACCCTTTCTGACCTGTTATATGCGGACGACCTGTTGTTGATAAGTCGGACCCCAACGGGCCTCCAACACCTCCTGAACACATCTCATGCTTTTTTCGCAAAGAGTGCACTACAAATAAACTTCAATAAATCAAAGGTTATGGCTGTGAATTATAGGAAAAAAAAGAATCCCCGCTGGCACTTGAATGGCGAAAAGCTCAACCGGGTTACCACATATAAGTACATGGGAATAATCCTGGACTCAAATAATACCTCTAGGGCGCAGCTCAACTCCTTGTGAGGGAAAGCCACAATGACCTATTTGGCACTAAAATCACTAAAGGCCAATCCACCTGAACTTACACTCAAACCTCTCCTTGAAATTTTGCGTGCCAAACTACAACCGACTCTTACCTATGGGAGCAAAACACACCATGGTAAGGATGCGGCATAGCTGGACACACTCATAGCTAACTCATACAGGGCCATTTTTAATCTTCCCAACTATGTCTCCCCTGCTCAGATTCGATTAGAATTCGGCATCCTGAAACAAACCTTAGAAAGGCAGAGTGTGTATGCAACAAGCTGGCATGAGATTCGCAATGCAGAGGCTGGATCTTTATGTGCAAATGTATGGGTAGAGTTACTTCGGCACCGCAACTCCCTGCCGAGAGCCTACTTATATGAATCACTCAAGTTCTAGGCTTGACCGATATCTGGGAAACATCAATAGATCTCTTGTCTTTTAAAAAAGTAGCCCGCACGCCTGCACGTATCATTTCAGCGATTGTAGACAAGAAGGACCTAGCAAATAGAGCTCATGGATGGCTAACGCTGGGTGATTATGGAAAAATGCAGTCACAAGCATACCTCAACATCGGTATGAAAATAAAAGTTAAAGAAAAATTCTTAAAACTACGCCTCAGCGTATTTCCCATACTCCCACATCTTCCCCCTTGGGAGAGAAACAACCCTTCACAACAGTGTCGCCTGTGCAAAACTGGCAAGGAGGACATTGTTCATGTGATTTGCATCTGTCCTAGCCTGAAGGACTTGAGGTACAACCTCCTACGTCCATCCATCAATTTATATGCCGTTCAGACCAGTAGGTAGGCAGTCAAACTGTGCTTTTCCACCAGCGACACCAAATTGAACTGCCAAGTTGTGAATTTCTTCGACTTAACAAGAAAGAGACTCAACAACGCCGGATTAACTTTTAAATCCCTTGAGGATAATCATGAACTGTTTCCAACAAATCTGTAATTTTATGTATTACAATTTGTTAAGTTCAAGTACAAATGGTTTTTTTTAACAATGATTTTATCTGAGGTTTTACAATTTTGTAAAGATTTTAATTAATCCTGTACAAATAAAAACATTACTTACTTATTCTTTCACTGCTATCAGAAAATGTACAGTCCTCAGTGGACCCCAAAATGTTTCAGGGATATCATTGGTTCCCTTCATTTCCAGATCTGTGCCTGTTTTCTACTTTGAGAACTTGCTGTCTCAGAAATTAATTGAAAATGCTTTGTTTTACCCCAAGCTGAGACAAGAAAGGAAGGCATTTATCACGAAGATGAGTTTCCTAAGGAGGGATTGTTCAGCGAGGGAAGTGAAATTGGTGATTAAACACCACCAAAAAAGGTATAAAAAATTCACATTAGGAACTTAAACAGGCCTTCGTGGAAACTCATTGGATAAAAATGTTTGAGGTTTGTAAAACCAACAAATCAAGGTGAAAATTGGCAGTATTTTAACAATAGAAGGAGGGAGATGTAGCAGTTGTGCATACTCGTCTGCTTTATGTGGACGCTCTCTGCAAGAAAACAGCACTCTTGGTTGGTAAAGGTTTGGAAAGTCAGTTTACATTGGGGACTTTGGGGATTTGGTTGACTTGATAAACAGTGTGCAGGCTGGTGGTGTGCCTGGAGCCAGTAGCATTCCTAACAGAATGATTACAGAAAATTCCTAATTCTGATCACGACATTTATATTGATATAATAGTGAACACTTGCTTTGAGTTGCCATTGATTCCTGAGTCACGGGCTCAGACCCATATCTCTGATTCGAGGCCTTTAACAACCACCATAGCCCTCCGCAGCAGTTACAAGGCTATTGTAATAGGAACAGCATATCACAGTTAGCCAGGCAGTAATAGTATGAGTTCATCGAAAACAGTAACAATTATTCTACTAGAAATTTAAGATAGAATGACTTTTGTCAGGAATGCAGTAGTGTGGCCCTTTTTCAGCAAATTCCAATGCAGACCACTTTACCAGACCATGTTTTTTCAAAATCTTAGAAGTCTCCTCCATACAGTCAAAATACTCAAGGCTTTCTGTTCAACAGTTCAACAGATTTTTAAAAAATTGCGAAATAAGGTGGGATCTACAAGCTTGCTCAGCTAAACTTCCACTTCACAAACACATGAAAGTAGCATTAACGTGCAGCGCTGCATAGTAAGAATTAGAGGAACAATGGAAAGTCCTACAAACATTGTTACTTTGAATCTGGAGATGAGGGTGGGAGAAGGGATATGTTTTCCTCAGTATCTTGATCCCAAACGTAATCTGTCCCACCACCCCAACACCCAAGGTGTAGTGAATCCCAGAGTCTGAGACAGAGGAATGGTAGAAGGCATCCATCTTGACAGACTCCCTTGTCTATCCTTACACAGGTCAAGAACCTGTAACTGAACATCTCCAGCCCTCAGTGCTTAGCAGCAGATTCTGAGCATTTCAGCAACAATCCTCAAATGTTGCCTGGTCTTCAGGATATCAGCCTGGCTTGTAAACTGTGTACCCTACTTAGGGCCTCATTACGATGTCATTCAGAAAGTCTCTGAACGGCATTCGGATTTTCCTAACCTGAGTCGGAAGCTATGTTTCGGACTGACTCGGAAATATTTCCGACCGACCGTTTATGATAGAAGGTAACCGTTTGGTTTGTCCGACTCAGTTCCGACCGACACTCAGAGACTCTGAGTCAAACAGAGCCGAATCATACAGCTCTATGTATATTGTTTCCGACCAATGTATTACGATGTCGGATTTGGACAGCATTTCCGAATCGGTTTGTCCAACACAAAAAGGCTGCAGGAAACTGACTTTGGGGGCTGATAGCAGGCCCCCCTTTTCCCAGAGCCTGCCAGTTGTGGCCCAAAGGGGTACCCATGGGACCCCTCTTTGCAACCATGCACAGCCTAGTGTTACTTTGCATTGGGTAGGCATTCCGCCCATTCCATGGGTGGAGCCTAGGTGTTCACATGCATCCACCCACATGCATCCACCCATGGATTTTGGCACATTCCCAGGGGAGGCACTGAGATGGAGCATGCGTCAACTTCGAAGCTTCGATGCGACAGTTCGACCCACATAGAGCGATTAAGGCTTCATCGACGAATCCCTTTTACAATGCAAGCACTAAGTCGGCATCAAGTAGCACTGTCCATTGTAATCTAACTATGCCGTCTGTTGAAGTGATGTCGTCGATCAGCTCCAATATCGGCATCGTAGAGCAATGCGTCAGTTCTGATTTATGCAAAGTCATCACTACATCAATTTTTATGGTTCTGTCCAACAGACGTCGACTTTCAAGGGCTCAGAACAGGATTGGCATCACTTGGCAGAACATGACTCACAGATGGCAAAGTCCAGGTGCGCTTGCAGGGTTAAAGAGAGAGCTACCCAGGTTAACCAGAAAGGACCGGGAATGGAAAAGTAGTATTACAAGTATTCCTTTATGTGTTCTTCAATGTTAGTGTGACAAATTACAATCAACATACAGTGAACCAAAGGAAATCTGCTTACAAAATATAGCAACACGTAAATCAATACTCTTCATTTATTATTCTATTATTGGCATAAATCGTATACAAATTAGTACAATCCTTAGTGCAATTAAAACCATATTTAATAGCAAATCATTACAATCAATAAAATCCAGCAAAAATATTTTTCAGTATTATTTTTTACAATAATTCTTTCAGTGATGGAAAACATTAAGGGCTAGATGTAGGTAAATCATTTTTACCGATTCTAAAATACCTAGTTTTACCGATTCGGTATTTTAGAATCAGTAAATCTGATGTAGGTAAATATTCTCTATTTTTTACCGAATTGGTAAGATTCAGTAATTACCAAATCGGTATTTACCGATTCGGTAATTGCCATTCATTCCTATGGGCCTGGAGGCCCATAGGAATGAATGTAAATTACCGAATCGGTAATTACCGATTCGGTAAATACTGAATATTCAAGGGTGGCAGGCTGTCACTTTGACACCCTGTTGCACCCCTGAATAGGGCTTGTGTGCCACATGGCACAGGTGTACATGCATAGATTTGCATATACACAGATATTCGTTATTTACCACCAACTAATAGTTGATGGTAAATAACAAATCCTTAAATCCCTGTGGCACTGTTGACAGTGCCACCTACATCTCAAAATACAGATTCTGTGATTTTACCAAATCGGTAAAATTACCGATTCGGTAAAATTACCGAATCTGTATTTTAAGATGCCCTACATCTCAGTATGCAAATACCGGTCGGTAACGGCCGAAAATCGGTATTTTCGGCCGTTACCGATCGGTATTTGGATACCTACATCTGGACCCAGATCTGATACATTTCATACAAATCTCATTATATTGCTTTATAAATAAAACAGTACATTAAAAACAGATTAACTGTGTCCTTGTGTCGACCCGTTTCGGTGTATCTGGTTCAGTGTAGCACAGAAAATCATAAAAGCAGGACTTCAGAGTAGCAGTCAAGCATAGTGGCAATCCTTGTAGCACAGCAGTCTTTAGTCCTGGCAAAGTACTTCATAGGTCCAGTACTTCAGAGCCCCAGTACTTATACCCAGTTGTGTCTTTGAATTCGGTGTGACTTTAAAGCACGGTCGTTGATGCTCATGCTGGCCCTTTCTTCCCAGCACTGACTCCAGACTATCAGTAGGGGGTAATCAGCCCTTTGTATGGGAAACAGTACACGGCCTATTCAGGTGTAATTGACAGCTCCCCCACTTTACCTGCCCAGGAAGAGATATCAGAATGCAGATGAGTTCTCTGTCACACCTACAGTTCCTGTCTTTGTGGCTATCTAGAGGAAATGCACAATGTGTAGCTGTCATTCACCCCTGAAGTGTATTGGAGACAGGCTGCAGACACACAGAGCAGTAGGTACAGAGAAATGCCCACTCATTTGTAAAATAGTAATGTTTAATACAACTTTACCAGTAAAGAGGAATCCAAAGATATAAAACAGGATGTAGTATTCCTTTTTACTCCGGAATTACAGCTTAAAGGTGTCTTCAGGAATTCCCAATGTTAACCTATGAGAGGGGTAGGGCTCACTGTAGTGAAAAACGAATTTGGAAGTTCTTCACTAGCAGGACATGTAAAACTAAAAAGTATTTGTTCTCCCTTTTATTTATACAACACCCTGCCCTATGGGCTACCTAGGGCTTATCATAGGAGTGACTTATCCTTAGGCGGTTCTCCTTTAAGGGCTCCAGGGCTATGCCCTCCTTGTTTTCTAGACCATTTTCATTTTTATTATACCAAGAATGAATAACAATCTATTATTCACTCTTGGTACAATAAAATAAATGCCGTCCAGCAGCTGCCTGAGGTAGCTTATGCAACACTATCTGATGGTTGGCGCAGGCACACAACAGCGCCTGCACCAGTCATCATAGAGATAATCCAGGGCTGGTGTAACTTCCAACCCTGGCCTCAGGCTCCTGACACACCTCAGTGCCTCCCCTATCTGTGATGTTTAAAGCATCACAGGTCAAAGTAGCCATGGGCGGTGTAAGCTTAAGGCCTGCAATGCCCATGGCTACATGCCAATCAGCCAGTTACCCGACGCTGTCCCGCTTGCCACACAGTGCGGAAAAGGTGGAGTGAAATAGCAGCTACTGAAACTTTGGGTCTGTGACTGTGCAGATTTGAAGTTTCAGTTTCACCATTGTCCCATTAGAAGGAAATGGAGCTGGTGGCAAGCAGATCTTTGTGAAGACTCTGCCAAGCAAAATTATCCCCGGGTGTCACTGGTCAAAAGTGGTTATACATGCGCTCTTGGGTCCGAATGTGGCATATGGCTGGAAACCTAGTGCACTGCACTAGGGACTTATAAGTAAATTAAATATTCCAATTGTGGATAAACCAATGTAACCATGTTTTAAGCGGAGAGCACATGCACTTTAGCACTGGTTAGCAGTGGTTAAGTGCCCAGAGTAGTAAAGCCAACAAAACAAATTCAACAAAAGGGAAGGAGAGAGGCAAAACATCTGGGGGTGACCCTTCAGAAAGGGCCATTCTCCAACACCGTTCAATCAATCCCTACCCCCTCCTCTGACACAGATAATCTGTCGCTATTTTGTAACCACTTGAGAGTCAATCAATCAAGGATTTATAAAGAGTGGCAAATTACCCGGAGGGTCTCAAGACGCTGGGCTTGCTCACTACTTTGTGGTGCTCCGCTCATTCAAACAGCCAGGTTTTGTGTCCTTGCTTGAATTGCCAGAGCGAAGAAGTGGTCCCGAGGTGCAGGGTAAGGTCAATCTAAGCTTTGGCCATCAGGTTTGAGAAGGAGCATCCTCTGCTGTTGCCTCAGTTTATCCGGCGGGTGTCTGTGAGGAAATGGGAGGCGGATCGTAGGTGTCTGATCTGTTGGTGGAAGGTTATGCATTTGTTGATGATCGCTGGATCTGTGTTGTGCAGTGCTTTGTATGTGTGGGTCAACATCATGAACTGGCATGTCTTCTGGATCGGGAGCTAATGTTGCTTCCTGAGGTGGGGTGTGATGTGTGTCCATTTGGGAAGGTTGAGGATGAGTTTTGCTTCAGAGTTTTGTATTGTCTGTAGTCTCTTCAGGAGGCGTGTGGTGATTCCTACATGTAGTTTGTTTCCATAGTCCAGCCTACTGGTGATGAGGGCTTGCGTGACGGACCCTCTGGTGTTGACCGTAAGCCACGTGAAGACCATGCAAAACATGCGTAGGGTGTGGAAGCAAGCAGATGAGACTGCTTTTACCTGTCACTTCATGAAAAACTTGCTGTCTAAGATGATGCTGATGTTGGGGGCAATGTCTGTCGGGGCGGGGAATGGGCTGTGTTCAGCAAGCAACTAGGCAACGTTCCATGGCGAGGTGTTGTTCCCAAAGATGAGTACTTCCGTCTTATCTGCATGAGCTTGAGACAGTTGTCTTTAATCCAGTTGGAAAAGTTTATCATTCATCTGTGGAGTTTGGTTGTGGTGGTGGAGGGGTCTTCCGACAGTGATAGGATGAGCTGTGTGTCGTCAGGATAGGAGATGATGTTGAGTCTGTGCGATGTGATAGTGTTGGCCAGGGGGGCATTTATGTGTTGAAGAGGGTGGGGCTGAGAGAAAATCCCTGGGTGACGCCGCTGATGATTTTCTGGGGTTTCATTGTGAACAGTGAGAGACAGATTCTCTGGGTTCTGCCGGTGAGGTATGAGGAGACCCATTTGAAGGCATCTCCCTGGATCCCAAATGTGGTGGAGTCTGTTGATCAAGATGCAATGTGAGATGGTGTTGAAGGTGGCTGACAGGTCCAGGAAGATGAAGGCTGGTATTTCGCTGTGGTCCAGGAGGGTCCTGATGTTATTGGTAGCTGCCATCAGGGCTGTTTTGGTGCTGTTTTTGGCTCAAAATCCAGAATGAGAGGTGTCCAGGAGGTTTAAGGTGTTCGGTGAGTTGTTGGATTATTGCCTTCTCTATAACTTTCACTGGAAAGGGGAGCAGGGAGATGGGTCAGTAGTTCTTTGTTTCTGCTGGGTTGGTGGGTAATTCTTTAGGAGGGGCCTCACTTCCGAGTTCTTAGAGGTGTTCAGGAGTGTCTTGAGCTCATTGCTAATCGTCTTGCCCCGAGGTTGTAGATGTGTTGGGGAAGGGGTCTAAGTGTGCTCAAGAGTGTACAGAGTTCAAGATGGAGATTGTGGCTTGAGTTGTGAGAGGGTCCCAGTGGGAGCGGCAGGTGTTCATGGTTTGTATTTTTGGGTGTGAGCAGAATGATGCTGTCGGTGGTTGGAGTTTGGGTTTGAAGTTTTCGTAGATTACTGGGATCTTGTTGTGGAAGAAGTCCACCAGAGTGTAACACAGTTCTTGAGAGGGGGTGATGTCATTTTCAGCAGCTGCAGGGTTAGAGAACTCCTTCACAATGGCAACAAGCTCTTTCTGCAGTCGATGCTAGCTTCTATGCAGTCTGCTAGGGTGTTCTTTGTTTTTATCATAAGGCGGTGGTACTGTTTGGGTGCTATTCGAAGGTGGTATGTCTTTTCTAGTTGCCAGCAGTTGTTTTTGGTAGACGTCAGCTCCACTGTGAACCAGTTGGCTATTTTGGCAGGTCCTTTGGAGTTAGCTGGCTTGGCGGGTTGAATGCTTCAGCACAATCTGTGATCCACTGGGAGATGTTCTTCGCAGCCTGTTCTGGGTTGGATGTTGTGTCCGGGAGGTGGAAGTTGAGACGATTGTTCCACTAGTCGTTCCTGGTGTGTTATCTTGTATCCTTCAGAGGTGGCAATGACGATGTCGAACACAGAGGTGGGGTTCACCCAGATCTCTGTGAGGATGATGGCATCTGGAGTGATGGATGAGATTGTGCCCCAGATCTCTGTGGTGTATTTGCAGAGCAATCTCATGCACTGAGCAAAATGTAGGTGCTGGTGATGGGAGAAAGCAGCTGGTGAGGTGGGCCAGCCTTCTGTACAAAGACAATCACAGAATACCTAAATAACTAGGCTCAAAGGAAGACAGTCACAATATACTCAAAATTACAAACTGTAATTAAAATGACACAGGATACAATAGTGAAAGGAGGCTGTAAAGAAAGCTGCATGATCAGTAGCTCTGTGGCATCTGTTGCTCTTCAGGTATGTCTCTATGCTGGGCTCCCTTTCATGGTCAAATGCAAATGCTTGATAGAAGGGTTTTAATGGTTTTGCATTTGACTCGTAAGGGACATCTAGTAACGACTAGTGGAACTGCAGCTTGATGTAAGAATAATTTCAATGCTTTGCATTTGACTTTTGAGGGACATCTAGTAACCACCAGTTGAACTGCAGCTCTTTGTAGAATTATTTTGATATTGGATACTATATAATATTCACTGCCTACTGCTAATCTCATCCCATAATGCTTTGCAGGGCCTTTGGTTGGGATTGTATTTTTTTGCCAATAACTGTGCTTGGGGTGGTCCTAAGAGGATGTGACCACCACCGAATCGTTCAATAAGATGTGCTTTTTGTTTTCAAGGCATCTGCTTGGTACTCTCCCTAGGTTAGGGGGATCCCAAACTCATCACCTCTCTCATTGCCTAATGTTTTAATTGAAAAAGTTCATTTTTGTGGATTGATTATATCCTTTTTAGCATGTAAAATTGCTTTATTAAAGCATCTGAGGATGCTGTTGATTTAACTGCTACGCTATGTGATTAAGCACAGTTTTTATACTGTACTATGTACCTCAGGCACTCTGGCTCTTCTTAATGATTGCCCTGTTTCATGGTTGCTGCTGCTGTTTTCATTGTTACCGTGGCGCGGGGACACACTGGCCTCAGTGTAACCAGGCGCTTTACAAATGTAACTATTATTATTATGTGCAATTTGCTGAGTGTGAATTAGTACAAACTACGTAAGCTCCATTAGCGTAGCATAGTACTATGTCCAGGGTTAATGATAATGAATGAGTGTTAGTGCGATCATGAGTGTGAGCGAGTGAATATGAGAGTGAGCAAGAATGTGATTTGATGCTTTGTAATGGGACCTGGCATACTGAAGGTAAGTATTGTTTTATGAAGAAATCCAAGACAAAATACATACTGGTTCTGGCATGCTTTTCTTTATTTGAGTTTTCCAGATGTAACATTAATACAGTACATTGCAATATCATCATATACAGTACATCAAAACGCACAAGAGACATCTTCGCAAGTTGACATGACAGTTCTAGTTACAGCTTTTCGGATAGACTCCCCCTCTGCCGTTAAAGTTCTAATGCATACATTAAAGGTCATCAGCATATTCCTGAGTGTTAGTTTTGGACAATAAATGGACACCATATACCCTTAGGGAGTAAAGTCACTGATATTTCTTCCGCATACACTTCTAACTGTGTTTTACAATATTCAGTGTTGCAGTTTAGGGGCATGTTTACTCCCCCATTTAATAGACATTCTCAGTTTAGCAAGAAGTAAGGTTATAGCTATGAACCTTCGATTGGTTGGTTTCAGGGGCTTCACAAGACCTAGCAGACATGATTGGGGAGTATTGGGAATGGTCTCCAGAACATTTGTGACCTCAGGCCAGAACAGACGAATCATTGGGCAAGCCCAGGCCATATGTTAAATGTCTGCTTGGTCATATCCACAGCACATGTGGACACCTGGCGTCATCCCTCAGCCCGAATGTATGTAGTCTACCTGGGGTGTAATACATTTGTTGTAAGAACTTAAAGTGGATAGTGTGAAGGTTGCATTTTGGGGTGAGCATACCCTTGAGCGTGCAGCAGATGCTCCTTTCCTCCATGGTCAGGGATGTATTCAGTACCACATGCCATCTGTCCAGGGATTTATTCGAGTCTCTGCTTTAGCTGCAGAATATAGCTTGGTTATGAGACGTCCACGTGTAGGGGTAGTAAGGAGTGTTTATAGAGTCTGCAGGGTGGGGTGTTCTTGAGGGAAAGTTGGGTAGATGGCTTTAACAGCCATTCGCAAATGCAGGTAATTGAACTTAAGCAGTGGGGTGTGCGGTGTAGCGGATGGTAGGTCCATCAGAGTTATGAATGTACCCACTCGAAACATGTTCCTCATCGTGCGCAGGCCTCTGTTTGCCAGTATGGTATGTACTTTTGGTTCCTGCATTGCGCTTATGTCTGGTTGTTGCGTAAAAGGTAAAGGAGGGGCAGAGATAGGGGTCTTATGGGCGTATTGTTCCAGGGACTGCCATACGGTAGCGGTGCATTGAATAGTGTTAAACTCAGAGTTAGACACAGCAGGCTGTCTCTGTTATATAATAATATGCAAAGTGTGCATGAGGCATAAAGACTATAGTTGTATATCAGGGACCCCAAATCCACCCAAGGCACAGGGCAATCTAAGCATTTCTCAACTGATCTAAAGTTGCTCACCTGCCAATGTGAATGTAATCATGTAATTGCTTGGGGTTATGAAGAATGATGAAGGTAGCATAATCAGGATGTTGATGGATAAGTATATAAATAGTGGCATGATTATCATCTTTTGGAGTGCTATACAGTCCGCCAGAGACAGTGGCAGGTGGATCCATCTAACTACTTGGTCTACCAGCTTAGATAATACACTCCCATAATTCTCTCGCATTACCACCTCTGGATCTCTGTGGACCCAGATACCCAAGTACTTAACTGGCTCGGTGTCCCAGATCAAAGGGAAGTTCACTGTGGGCAGTTGCATACATTGTGTTAAAGGTATGACAACTGATTTGGACCAGTTTATACTTAGGCCTGCATAGCGTTCGAAGTCAATAGATTGACACATGGGCCCCTTTAGCTGTCGGAACTGTAGATGGAATTGTAACCACACGGAGTCTCCTACATCTGAAGACACTCCTACTCAGGATTACTCATGTATTTATATCAATGCAAGGTCCCTCCCCAAACACTCTATTGAAATATGGGATATGCTACAGGATATCAAACCTGACTTTGTTTTTATCACTGAGACTTGGCTCGGTGAGCACAATACCCCGGATATTACTGCAGCTCTACCAAATGGGTACAAAATTATTAATCTAAATCGATTAATTAAGAGGGATGGTGGGGTGGCCATGATATTTAAAGACAGCTTTTCATGTCGTCAAGAAACAGTCACACAACTAGGTAAACATGAAGTTCTAATTATCTCCATCTCTATCAATACTCAGGTGATCCTCGGAGGTGCGATCATTTATAATCCCCCCAATAGTACAATTGACTTTAGCACCCAACTCCTGGAACAAATTCTTCCACTTTGTCTCAATCATAAAAACATTATAGTCCTTGGTGACTTTAATGTTCATTTCGATCTACCTGATAACCCCCTAACTAAACGCCTCGCTACAGACATGGAAATTATGCAACTGACGCAGAAAATAGCTCGCCCCACACACAGAGCGGGGCACATGTTAGATCTTATATTTACTAACATAACGAATACTAACATTACAAATATAACACCTTTGACATGGACGGATCATTATAGGATAGATTTTACATTAAATCTACCTATAAAAACTAAAAGACTATTAGTTCAGCCGACTAACTCTACTAAATGTTGGAGTAAATTCTCTATGGAAAAATTTAAAGAAGAGTTTTCTTATAATCTCAACTCTGAAATTGCATGTGAAGAAGAAATCTTTCAATTGCTTGGCAACATAGAGAAAGCACTGGACCATTGCTCACGGACCCGCGCAATTGATCGATCTAGATGGAAAATCTCTGAGAAATGGTATGGTCCAGACTTAAAAATTGAAAAAAGAAAATGTACTACACTAGAACACAAATGGAGAGTAAGTAGAAACCCTGAAGACAGAGCCACTTACAAACATCAACTGAAAATATACCATACTGCCATACGTAAAGCAAAGAAAGACTATTTTTCTCAAAAAATACTAGAAAATAAAAACTCGTCCAAGGAGCTTTTCAAAATAGTAAAAGAACTTTGTAATCCCCCTAGTCTCACATCTAACTTGACGCCTTCAGAAGAAAATTGCTCAAAAATTAGTGACTTTTTCAGTGAAAAAATTGATAAAATATATGCTTCTTTTACAAATAACAGCCAGGCCTCTGTGGAGTATCAGACTGACTCTACTCTGCAAGCCAGCTGCTCTACTTTTGGCCCTTTTTCCGAAGACGAGGTTACCAAAGCCATGTCAGAAATCAAATCAGGCTCGCCATGGGATGTTTGACCACACTATATTTTTTCTCAATTAACTCCTATAATTGGCCCAGCAGTCACAAACGTTCTTAATCGGTCCCTGGAGCAAGCTGTATTCCCAGAAGTTTGGAAAAATTCAGCTGTAATCCCATTACTAAAAAAAGCTGGTGCGGATATAAACGACCCAGACAATTATCGTCCCATTTCACAGCTTCCATTTCTATCTAAGGTTTTAGAAAGATTGGTAACAAAACAACTGTCAAGTTTCCTGGAAACCAATAACCTACTAGACGTCTCCCAAACTGGTTTTAGATCAAATAACAGCACTGAGACAACGCTCTTGGCTGTGATGGACGATATTCGAATGCAGGTTGATAAAGGCAAAACGGTCGCCCTGATACTACTTGATTTATCAGCGGCGTTTGATACCGTGTCCCACAAACTGCTAATACACATGCTAGCCGCAAAAGGAATACAAGGTAAAGCCCTGAATTGGCTGGAGTCTTTTCTATCAAATAGATCCCAGTCCATCTGTTTAGGCAACTTTACCTCTACTCCTCGAAAGATCAAATATGGGGTGCCTCAAGGAGCAACATTGAGCCCAACACTGTTCAATGTATATGTTTCCTCATTGGCGTCGATTGGCAAGAAATGGGGCATAAATATCTGCTCTTACGCTGACGATACTCAGCTGATGGTAACCCTAAATGGTGCAAATGACGCCAAAAGTAGACTGCAAAACTGCTTGTCAGAGCTATCCAATTGGATGCATGGCCACTATTTGAAACTAAATGCTGACAAGTCAGAAATCCTCCTTTTCGGTGGAGCAAAACAGCTTTGGGATAACTCTTGGTGGCCAAATACCTTAGGCACTCCACCTAACCCAACATCGTCTGCTAGAAACTTGGGAATCCAGATGGACACTACTCTATCGATGAAACGCCATGTCACCACAATATGTGGCAAAGGATTTGCCATACTAAAAATGTTGAAACGGGTCTTCCCCTGGATTCCACTGGAATGCAGACAGATCCTAGTCCAGTCGCTACTAGTTAACAGGCTGGACTATGGTAATTCGCTATTTGTTGGTATGTCGGACTATTTATTTTCAAAACTACAATTGGTCCAGAATGCTGCAGCTAAGGCTGTTTGCAACAAAAGAAAGTATGATTCAGCCACCAACTGCTTGAGAGCCTTACACTGGCTGTCTATGAGACAAAGAGCCTCGTTCAAAATGTTATGCATTGCCCATAAAACTTTACACAATACTGGCCCTTACATTCTGCGGAATAGAATTAAGTTCTATGCTCCAGCGCGGAACTTACGTTCACAAGCCTCAGCCAAAGCAGCCACCACACGGATCAAGTTATCCAGGATGGGCGGACGCGCTTTTTCGCACATTGCGGCCAAATGTTGGAATGATCTGCCCATCAACCTCCGACTTACGGACTGCTACCCCATCTTTAAGAAAAAATTAAAAACTGCATTGGTCCCTATATCAGAATAATCAGTGGTCTCTGGTGAATTGCCCATGGTTTACTGCTCAATATTGCAGCGCCGTGATATCCTGGTTGGATGAATGTTGCGCTTTATAAGTACACATAACAATAACAATTGACTAATCAGAAGTGATAAATGGGTTGTAGGGTCACGCATGTACAGAACCATATCATCAGCATATAGAGATATGCTAATGGTTCTCAGCCTGAATCGACAGGCTAAGGGCTCCAGAGCCAGTGTGAATAAAAGCAGTGATAGAGGACAGCCCTGTTGCATTCCTCTTTGAATACACAATGGACTTGTTGTGTTGCCACTAACACAAATCTGTGCAGCTGGCTCTTCGTAAAGGAGTTAAATTCAAATTATGAAAGTGCAGGGGAGGCCAAGACGTCTCAATACAGTGAACATGAACCTCCACTCTATAGAGTCAAAGGCCCGAGGGGCATTCAACAGTGCAGCAGCTGCAGGGAGATTGGGATCAAGCTGGTGGAATAGGGAGAAGATAGTATGCAGATTAGGTGTCGTGGAACAGGCAGGGATAAAAACCAGATTGATCTGGCAGTAAAGTGATGTTACCAGTGGCTGTATTCTGGTGGCAAGTATTGTTGCCAGGACTTTAGCATCAGTGTTGGTTAGTGATAATGGTCTGTATGGCTCACAGTGTTCAGGTTGTTTCCCTGGTTTCAATAGCGTTACCAATAATGCTTCTGGAAGGGAAGTGTGAAGGGCATCGCTCTCATAGGCTGCCGTATACATCTCGAAGAGGCGCGGGCTACCACATCACTGAAATCTTTGTAGAATTAACCTGTAAAGTTGTCTGTCCCAGGTGACTTGCCACTGGATGGGGATCGAATCGCAGCACAGATTTCTTCTACAGTTATGGGCTGTGCGAGGTCTTCCCATTGACATGGGAAGAGTCAAGCCAAGGTTATTAGATTTAGATATTCTTCTATTTCCTCCTCTGAGGTCACTGTGCAGGTGGTGTATAGCTGTGATTTATAGTCCTTGAATGCATGTGATATTGATGGTGTGTCATAGCAGTCCCTCCCCTGTGTATTAACTCCTTTTACTATGTGTGGAGGCTCGCACATGGTCCTTAGTTCGCTAGCTAATTTTCAGCCTGGCCAGCCACCTTCACCTTACACACGTGAGGTGTAACGCTGGGAGAAGTATTTAACCTCACAATCAGCCATTTCTTGGTATTTAGACATTTTTCCCCTGCTAGTTACTAGGATCTCGGGATCTATGGCCTGTGCATGCATGCTTTCCAGCTTGCTTATGTGCTGTTCCAGCATATACAATTGTTGGCCTATATCTCACAGTATTCCTGTCTGTTTTCTGATACACGCTCAGCACAGGGTAGCTTTGAAAGCCTCACACAATGTAACAGCACTCGCCACAGAACATGTATTATTGTCTGTTCTAAATATTCTACAATAACCCGTCGTAATTGATTTTTGAATACTAGATCTACTATAGCAGTGGCCAGAAAGCATCACATGAACTGCTGTGGTGTGTAGGAGGGCATAGACAGCATCAGTTTAGCAGGAGCATGGTTGGAAAAGGTGTTTGGTAGGTGGTCAATGAATTCTGTCCAGCTGCAAACCTCACGTGCAACTCGCCAGTAATCTAGGCGAGACCATGAATTAGTCGATGCAGATGTGAACGGGCCTCCCTGGAATGTGGGTTTGCGGACCATCCATAGATCTACCAGACCGTATGACTCTATCCCAATTTCAGAGCACCCCCAACAGCTTGCCGGTTGTATCGATCTGTGGAAGTCGATCTGTCCACTGTAGGGTCAAGGCATGTGTTAAAGTCTTCCACCAAATCACTGCCAATGGTGGCATAGCATGTAGGCCTGTCCTCAATTATCTATAAAAATCTGGGTTGTCCATATTCGGTTCGTAGCCATTGATCAGTGTCAGTATGGTGCCACTAAAGTCGCTATGTACAACAAGATAACAGCCCTGTTCATCTGCATCGGTGTGCAAGACTGTAAAAGGAGTGACCCACTTGATCAGTAAGAGTACTCCTCTGGCATAAGACAAATAAGAGGAGGTAATTCGGGTGGATGCTCGGCGGGTGCCTATAGTGCATTCTGTTTCTTGAGTAAGGTGTGTCTCCTGAAGCAGTGCTACTTGGATATTGTGTCTATCAAGAGATATGCAATAACCTGTCCCGTTATCTGGAAATTATTTAATCCCCTAACGTTCCATGGAATTAGTGAGAGGGGTCTGCTCATTTACTTCATGTCTTGTCGGTATGTAAGAGCCAAGAAGTGCGGGGTGTACGCTGATAGGTTGTGTGTGACGCGATATACTCTGAGTTACATCGGTAATTAACAGTGAAAAACATTGTAATTCCCCCTAAAATTCCACCCTCCATCCACTTCAGTTTATCAACCATGCCAAAGACAATCGGGCAAAATATCCCCTCTTTTAAACCCCAAAACTCTCAGACCCCAAAACAAAAGACCCATAAGATAATTGGTTCACACATAGTGGCAGAGGCTGCCCGCCGAGTTCCTCTGTAATCTAACAGTTGTGAAAGGGCCACAGTCCCAATGCTCAATGCACCAAACATCCACCCAAAATTATAACCATATAGAATTCTGTGTCAGCATGTGCACTGCGTCTCAGGCAGAGTCACCCGTCTTACCTCCACAAGAAGACCCCAACATGGGTAGCTCTGTCATTGAAAGTTAAATATAAAACAACAGCGATAAACAGGACTGCTAACATTCCAACCTGCGAAGAACCAGAATTAGAAGGATACATGATCAGCCAGGCTCATCCAGAGTAGAGGTGGCCCCTGTCCTCGACCCCGTGGGGACCTCCGCTAACCACCAATTTGCTCTTGTTGCTTGAGGAATTGTTGTATGCTTTTCAAGTCACTGAAAATTGAAATTTTTCCATAGACTGTCACTTTTAACCTGGCTGAATATAGCAAGTCAATACCTAATTTTCAGCCCTTGGAGTTTCTTTTTGGCAGGGAGAAATTGCTTTTGCGCCTCTTGAACTTGTGTTGTAAAGTCCGGAAGATCAGAATTTGTGCGCCGTCATGATGTAGTGTATGCAGTTCTGTGGAGCGGCTCAGCACCGAGTCTCGATCTTTGTAGTTAAGCAGCCATGCTATTATAGGGTGGGGACAAACCCCCTGCACCGGTCTTGGGGCAAACGAGCAATGGGCCCTTTCCATCGCAAATAGAGCAGAAAAAGTGTCCCAACCCATGAGATCTATTAGAAGTTTTTCCAAAAATGTTTCCATAATAATCATATTCGTAGATTCCAATTAGTATTCTACGGTCGTTAAACCTGGAGCGCTTTGTCTTGACCTGCACCATTGAGACTGTTTCCTCCCGTCGTTTCTGGGTATCCATTGCTGGAGTTTGATTTGACAAGCTGTGCTCTACCGCATCCAGGCACTCCACAGGTTTGCCAATCCTGTCAAACATTCTATCCATGCGATAAGTAAGAGTGTCGATCTCTCCATCGATTCTGGTGAGGCTCACTTGCATAGCAGATAGTATTTGGAGCAGGTCCCCATCCAGTTAAGATACCGTGGCATCTGAGCTGTTTCCCCCAGCTGTTACCTCTCCATCAAGGGGTCTGTGGGTCTTACGTGTAGTGATGCGCACTAGTTTATGCACGTCACGTAGGACGTGACGTGCGGCGGCCATCTTGTGCGCGATGCGCGCGCATCGCATTGGGAGGCGCGCCTGCAGCGAGATAGTAGCGCCGGCTCGGCGCTCTTCAGGAAGCCTCATAAATAAATAAAGAAACGTGTTACACACACCCTGGATCAGCGAATTCATTTGCATTGCGCAATTCTACAGTGGCGACGAGGTTGGGAGGCAACCAACAAGCAATTAGGTAAATAAAAATAAATAAAAAAACGGAAATCAAAACGGACCCACCACGTGGACAGTGAGGGAGTCAGCAGCACACCAGCAAACCCAGACCCAGTTAGTGGTCAGTCCTGCACAGCCAAGTGACCTGGAGCAGCGCAAATGGGACACAGCAGGACCACACGACCCATATAAGGTACTATCAACCTGAAGAGCGTGGCAGAGCCATAATTGCACACACTACACAGTGAAGGCGTCAAGAAGGTGGCACAGAGACCCCAGAGCAGCCAGATCAAGCGCGCCAATTCCGGACCACCCACATAAGCGCGAGGAACCGAGCTGGCTGCCACAGAGAAGGGGGAGGGGGCTGACACTGAGAGTCCCCAGGTACAATCCAGCAAGGAAGAAACACATAGCACCCCAGGTAGCCCCACCAGCAAAGGAGACAGAGCACCCGCAGTCAAGGAAGAGAAGATGAGCACACCAGCGGGATACGCTATAGCACCAGTCCAGTTCCTACCGAAACCAGGGGAACCGCTAATGAAGTGGGAGGACTGGAGAGAATACATCGACAACTTCATAGGGGTCCTGGAGGACGAGAATGAAGAAAACTTCACCCCCCAAAGGAAAAGACGCATACTACTACTCAATCTGGGGCCAGAAGGACTCAGGATCTACAAGAGCCTGGTGCCCAAACAGAGAGGAAGTACGGATGATGACGTATACGCCCACGCCATCCACGACCTGAACGAACATTACCGACCCACAGTCTGTGTGTCAGTCGACAGATTAAATTTCCAGCAGAGGAAACAACGGGCTGGAGAGTCCATTGAGGAATACGTAGCAGCCCTGAAGAAACTGGCGACCACGTGCAGGTATGGAACTTGGGAGGAGGAGTTTATCAAAGATCAAATCGTGATGCATACCACCAGCACGAACGTTCAGGACAAGCTATGGGCAAGCGGAGACACCACACTTAAAGACGTGATGGTCATCGTCAAAAGGGCAGAACTCGCACGGAGGTGCGCCGACGCAACCAAGAAAGACACGGCAGCCCCGGTCATGGTGAACAGGAACAGGGTATATGAAGAGGAACATCGCAGAGACCAGAAATACAAGGGCCCAGCACCTAAAGGATCCAACAAATGGCAGGGAAACGCCGGACCGCAAGGGAAACAAGCAGGCAACGACAACAAGAAGATGTGCTACAGGTGCGGAAGTTGGTCCCATGAGGCACACGACAGACGATGTCCTGCGTTCCGGGCCAAGTGTTTGCACTGTGGCATCATCAGCCATTACGAGAAGGTGTGCCGGAAGAAATCGTCCAAAAGCGCGGTGAAATACATCGACCAAGGCGAGGAAGACCAGGACGGGACCACAGAGGAAGAAGTAGTCACCGTCTTATGCATATTTGACCAGGTACTATGCGTAGATGGAAAAAGGACAACCAAACCTGTGTTGGAAATGACAATCGGCGGAATAACCATCAGCGTAGTGGTGGACACAGGCTCCCCTTACACAATAGTTCAACGAGCGGTGTGGGACGAAACATTTAGACCGAAGTTAGGCCCAGAGTTGGAGAAACTGGACATCCGACCCGTCACGTATAACGGCAATCGCATCCCAATGGTGGGATTCCGACTCTTGAAGTTCGAGTTCAGAGGCCGGTCAGCGTTCTACAAGCTGTACATATCAGAGAGGGGACCCTCCGTCTTGGGATGGCTAGACCAGGGCGACCTGGGAATCAAATTGGACCCAGGAGGAAAGGAACAGATACTACTCACGGAACCAGAAGTGTGGCCCAATCTAACCAAATGGAAGGAAGACTACCCCAATTTTTTCGGAGGTACAGTGGGGAAACTGGAGAGATTCCAACACAAGATTGTACTCAAGGAGGGCGCCATCCCCATCGCCCACAGAGTAAGAAACGTACCTCCGCCTACCACCAAATAGCATTGCATCCGGACAGCAGAAAACTCACATCATTCATCACCCCATTCGGATGCTATCAGTTCTGCCGCATGCCGTTTGGACTGGCCTCGGCAGCCGCAGTGTTCCAGAAGTTAATGCACCAGCTGTTTAGGAACATGACAGGCGTCCAATATTTCCAGGACGACATTCTAGTAATGGGTCGTGACAAAATGGACCATGATCAGAAGCTCGGGAAGGTGTTGAAAACCTTGGAAACCAAGGGCCTCACAGCAGAATGGACAAAGTGCCGGCTGGGCCTGGAGTCAGTGACCTATCTAGGCCATGAAATAGGGGTGCAAGGCATCACACCGAAGGCAGAAAACATAAAAGCTATCGCTGATGCTCCGCCACCCACCAACAAGGAAGAGGTTAGATCGTTTTTAGGGATGGCGGAGTACTACAGCAAATTTGTGGTGCACTTTGCCTCAAAGACACACCATATGAGGATGCTGACCAGAGAGAGCACCAATTTCCAATGGACACCAGAGACACAAAGTGAGTTCGAGACAATCAAGAAGGACGTCACAGGAGCTGTGCCGCTCAAAGGATACGACCCACAGGGCACCACGGTGCTCACAACCGACGCCAGCGACAAGGGCCTGGGCGCAGTGCTCATGCAGGATCGAGGACAAGGAGAGATGGAGACGATCAGTTTCGCGTCTCGGGCATTGACAGATACTGAAAGCAAATACAGTGTGATCGAAAAGGAAATGCTGGCTGTGGTGTGGGCCATGACGAGATTTAGACAACTCCTATGGGGAACACGATTACTGCTCAAGACAGATCACAAGCCATTGGTGAAGGTGCTAACATCTAGTGGACACGCCAATGCCACTCCCAGAATATCCAAAATGACTCTGAAATTACTTGAGTTCAGGTATGATGTAGAATACATTCCTGGAAATCGGAACCGTGTAGCGGATTACCTGAGCAGAGCAGCAGCCATGGAGCCAGGAGAGGAAGACCCAACAGCAAAAGGGGAATTGGTAGCTCTCGTGGAGGATCAGGAGAAAACCATCAGCCACCAGGAGTGGACAGAGGCATATGAGGAAGACAGCATCATGAAGGAAGTGAAGAGGCACATTGTCAAAGGCTGGCCAGACAAAAGACACGCGAGTGAGAACGTCAAGCCATACTATGAAGTAAGGGAAGAATTGTCGGTAGGAGACAAGGGAGTGTTCACATACAGAGGAGACAAAGTGATCCCCCCAAGGAACCTCATCACCAAATTATTGGACATACTACACGAGGGCCACCTAGGCATAGGGAAATTGAAGTTAAGGGCCAAACAAAACTACTGGTGGCCAGGCATGGACATAAAGGCGGAGAGGCGCGTCAGAGAGTGTCCACAGTGCCAAGGAGCCGACAAGACGCTAAAACCCCTACGCCCTGCGTTAGGAAAGTTCGACCCCCCACAGAACCCGTGGGAAGAACTATCAATAGACATCTTAGGACCCATCCTGGATTACCAGGGCACTCAGAAGTATGTATGTGTCCTCATGGATCGATACTCCAAATGGCCGGAGGTAAAAGTTGATGAGACCATGGACACTGAAAACATTCTGAAATTCCTGTCGGACACCTTTGTGAGAGAGGGGATCCCCAAGTCAATCTTGAGTGATAATGGCCCCCAATTCACGTCGGAAAGATGGAACAAATTCATGCAAAGGAACGGCATCTTAATCAAACATACGGCGATTTACCACCCAGCCGGAAATGGCTTGGTGGAACGATTTAATAGGGTTGTGATGGGAGCCGTACAAGCTGCGATCTCCAGCAACAAGGACTGGGAGAAAGCCATAGAAAACATGGTGTGGGCCTACAGGATCACTCCCACGGGAACTGGATACAGTCTATTCCAGATCTTGAGAGGGCGGGAACCTTTCACGCATGACAATCGGATTTGGAAGGAAAAGGTCATCGTCAGAGAATGGTCTCCCGCGGTAGTACGGGCCAACCTGGAAAGGGCAGAGTCCATCTATACCAGCCACTACAACAAGTGGAAGAATGTGAAAGGGACAAGTTTGGAAAAGGGCGAGTGGGTAAGAGTAAAGTTGGCAACCCTACAGAAGAAAGGAGACAGTAAATATAGCAAACCCATGCAAGTTAAGGAAGTGTACGACCGAGCGGCCTTGCTGAGTGACGGGAACGTGTGGTCCCAAGACCGCATGGCCAGGTGTAACAAGATCTTGCAATGGGAGCAAAATGGAACTGAATGGGAGACATGGAAGAGCCGAACGTAGAGATGGAACAACACGCAGGTGAGCAGCAAGATGGAGGAAGTGCTAGAAGTGAACGAATGGAGGAAAGAAGAGCGAGTGGAAACCAAGGTACTGAAGAGGACTTACAAGGAAGGAGTATGGACGATGGCGCGGCTGCGCAGAGAGAGGTTAGAGGCACCGAGATGCAGAGCCAAGGGGCCCCGGAGAATCAGATCAGGGTGACCAGGAGTGGAAGGTCGATGGTGAGACCCTCCAGGTTTCGAGATTACGAAATGGACAGTGAACTGTAAGTGACTCATCCTGTGTTTGTAAAAGGGGAAGATATGTAGTGATGCGCACTAGTTTATGCACGTCACGTAGGACGTGACGTGCGGCGGCCATCTTGTGCGCGATGCGCGCGCATCGCATTGGGAGGCGCGCCTGCAGCGAGATAGTAGCGCCGGCTCGGCGCTCTTCAGGAAGCCTCATAAATAAATAAAGAAACGTGTTACACACACCCTGGGTCAGCGAATTCATTTGCATTGCGCTATTCTACATTACGCTGCTCAAACAAGTGTTTAGGCTGTGATTTGTCCACTTTTCCCATTTTGACGTATCCAGGTGGGAATCACACTGATGGCATAGCTAGAAAGGGAGCGCAGCTCGTGCGGTCGATGTCAGAATTGTGCTCCTGTGTCCCATTTCAGCAGCCTTGTACATGCACCAGGTTAATCTCACCATGTATCGTGGTCAGTTTTCTGGAGAATCCACCAAGTCAATATTGCATGAGCTGCCATTTGGACAAAGGGAATGTAAGAACCGGAGGGCAGGGCGAAGGTTATAGTCAGAACCCATTGGGTCCCAATTTTCATACAGTTGTAAAATTCTCCATTCTTGGGTGTTCCCCACTGCAGTAGCTCCTGGGCGTGCTCTTGGGGGTTCTCCCCTTAATATCATCGTCTAGGTCAATCATGCTCTCCAGATGCTGCTCTCCAGCCACGCGGGCCCGTTATGAGGTGCAGGCCACAAGGGAATCCCCTGTGGATGTTAGGGCCCAGGCCCTCTCCATAGCCTGTCCAGTCGCAGGCACACTGATTCTAGGTCTTGTGAATCCTACCGGCCATCAGGGGTATTTTACAGCAGTACATATCTGAGGAGAAGCACTGTGTGGTGTTACTGTCAGTGAGGCCAGTGGACTAGCCAACCTACCGAGGCCAGAACCTCTCCAGGTGCTGTCGCCAGATATGCATACCTTAGCTCGGGGTGCCGCTTGAGCACTCGTCAGGTCCGATGGTAGCGCCTGCTCCCAAGCCGCCAGCCACAGTCAGGCTTGTATCCCCTCGGTGGGCCAGCCCAGGACCTCCAAATGGCACCAGGGGCATTTAGCTTGCACACACAGCATTTGGTTCCCCCTGCCAGTGGTTCACCTCCTCCTTTCTCTGCTGCAGCGATGCGCCACCCAGCCCAGTTTGTCCCAGCACGCCAGGCCACGTCAGTGTCAGGCTGGTGTGGGTAGAGGTGTTAGGGATCCCACAGCAGCTATCCATCACTCACTGCTGGCCCCGGAAAGCCCGCTGTGCCAGTCCGGTTTCACCTGCACCAGCCGCACTACGGGGCATATTATCAGGAGTGGCGATAGGGAATTTTCGCCGCTTTTGCGGCCCTTTTCGGCCGCTAAACGGCGATAATTATATCGCCCTATTAGCAAGCTGTCGCTAACAGCAGTTAGCGACAGCTTTTAGGTGATAGCGAGCGGTTTGGGGCCCGCTTTGCATGCTAGTGATATTTATCGCTAATGACATGCAAAGTGGGCGTACCCAAACTGTTAGCGACTGAAAACAGTCGCTAACATCGCTATCGCCTATTAGCAAGGCAGGCGTAGCGATGGAAATATTCGCGCTAAGCGCAAATATCTCCAAATACGAACACCTGCCCAGACCAGCTCTTAGCCACGTTATCCAATGTGGGGTGGATAACATGGCTAAGAGCATTTTGTGGCTAATGCGTGAATATCGCTGTATTCTCAGCGATATTCACGCATTTCGCCGCTATCGCCGGAAAATGTATCGCTTTGGAGATAAATGTTGCTAATAGCACGTTATCTCAGCGATAAATTCCGGCTATGCTCAGCGACAAAAAAACGTCGCTAAGCCTATGTAGCGATAAATATCGCTACTTGTTGGTAATATGCCCTTCCATGCCCCCAGAGTAGAGGCAAGCGATCAGCGTGTCGCTAGAGCCAGCAGGCCGTGATGCACACACAATCTAGTCCTCAGTGACTTGTCAGTGCTGGAGTGATGATTTCCAGACCGTTTTTCGGTCTCAGGCAGTAGATAGGGTCGTAAGGCACACAGAGGAGCATATTAGCAAAAACCTCGTTAAAATTATCGCCGTTTTAGCGGCAGGAAACCGCCTCTAAAATGGCGATATTGGGCTTGCTAATATCTGTTATAGAATTCCAATAGAAGCTCAGGTTAGATGTCCTGCACATCTAACCTGGACTTCTTTTTTTTATTTTTATTTTTTATTTTTATTGAGAATTGATTGACACAGTATAACAGCATTAAATTCATTATAGAAAAAGGCAAATTTCATCCGACATTAAAAGAGATAAGAACCTTAAGATCAATTAAGATCAATTGCACCCTTAAAACAGAGAGAGAACCCATATGTACAATCATACAATTATACATAAAAATTATACAGTAATCAGAAGATGAGTATAAGAAATAGACATTATATACATGACGCCGCCAGCCGTGGGACCCCCAGTCTGTCTCTCTGGAAAAGATGCCACATGCCATATTCAGTACCATGTTTACTCCAAGCAGGAACTACTAAACATTGGTAAAAATGCTACTAACTCATGCACTAACCAATTCTCGCACAAAATGGAAGGCCCGCGCTCATGTAGACATTGCAGGTTTGCTACGCTTTCTCCTCCCCCTATAGTGACAAAACATATCACCCATGGTACTGACTCTATTCTCTTGAAAGCAAGCTGGAATTGTTGTCTGATGAATGTACGCTCACTCCCCAAGCATGCTATTAACATCTGGGATCTCCTTTCTTCCTCTAGTTTGGACATTGGGTTTTTAACGGAGACCTGGCTGAAACCGTTCTCCGCACCTGATATCGCAATTGCGGTACCGGAGAGGCACCATATTTTAAAATTAGACAGACCCACTAAAGCATGCGGGGGAGTGGCAATAATCTATAAAGATCCTATAAAAGTCATCCTTCCAGATAGTATTTGTAATGACAAAATTGAAATTCTGTCTTTAGAATCGACTTCCACTCACAACTAAGTTGGAAGGGTGCACTTGTCTATCGCCCGCCTGGATCCATTTCTAACTCCATTTCATACTTATTAGAAATATTGGCACTGTATGCCATTTCATCGGATAAATTCATCCTTGTAGGAGATTTTAATATTCACATTGATAATCAAACAAACCCAGATGCCAAAACTTTCTCTAATGAAATGTTGGCGCTAAACTTGACCATTAGGAACGATGCTCCCAGACATGTTGCAGGGCAGATCTTAGACCAGGTTCTCTCAAATTCACCAGACCTAATTTAGACTTCTACTTTTCCACTTACATGGTCACACCATTTTATGATCTCATAGGACTTCTATTCAAGAAATAACACAACAAAGAAGCCCCCAGTTAGTAGAACCTTTAGACATTGGCACAAATTGTCTCCTGAGAAATTTGGACTATTACTTATGAACAGAGAGGTGAATTTGGAAGCTGATACAGTGGACAGCCACTATACGTCATTCAACAAAGCAGTGGAACTTTCCCTTGACATGATGATCCAGGAAAAAACCACCAGTACAGTGTCCAGTCAAATCCAGACAATCTGGTATACGTCTGATCGTAAGTTAGAGAAGAAAAACTATAAAAAACTCGAGTACATTTGGCGACGCAGTCAGGACATTGCGAATAAAGAATTACATAAATCAGCACTGGCTAAATATCACAAAAATGTTAAAACAGCACAAAAACATCATATCAGTGTGCAATTGGATCAATCAGGCAGTTCACCAAAAATGCTTGTTCACATATTGAATACTTTTGTCAATCCCAAAGTTCTCAACACTGAGGAGGAGCCCATCCAACTCGTATGCGACCAAATTGCTGATCATTTTTATTTAAAAATAGAGGAGATTTATAACAATATCATTTCAAGTAACACCGGAAAGAAGGACACTGACTCAGTTGATTCCTTGATCCGGTCTTTACACTCAAAGAACTGCCTATGCTTACAGTTCAAGATACAGAAATGCTACTGAAGTCTGCAAAATCAGGTTCACCATTAGACTTAATCCCTGCAAAATGTATTAAAACATTAGCCACTACATTGGCAGAACCGCTCTGCTCGATCTTTACTCACTCTATGAAAGAAGGTAAACTCCCCAAAGCCTGGAAAAATGCACAAATCATGCCTATCCGCAAAAACACCAAGCTTCCCTTGGATGTAATAACTAATTACCGTCCGATTTCTTTGCTACCTTTGTATGGTAAACTGTTCGAGAAGCACGTAAACACCCATCTCTCAGCCTATCTGGAATCTAATAATTGTTTGGACTATTCTCAATTGGGCTTCTGTCCTAGATATAGCACCGAACTTGCCCTGGTAAAAGTGACAGATGACATTCGAACGCTAGCGGATGCAGGTCAGGCAGTAATATTGGTGCTGCTTGACCTATCCGCTGCTTTCGATACTATATCACATCAAATATTACTGGAAAGGTTGAGTTCTATTGGTGTCAAGGACACTGCTCTGACCTGGATACAAGATTTCCTGTCAGACAGAACCCAAACAGTGAATCTGAGCCCTTTTAAATCTAAGATTAGTAATGTAACAAAAGGGGTACCTCAGGGCTCGTGTCTCAGCCCATCTTTGTTCATGTGTATGTCGCCCCTCTGGCAGCACTTCTTAGGAAAATTGGGCTTTCCCCGATTTCCTATGCGGACGACACACAACTAATCTTTTCATATAATAAATACACTCCCAACATTCAGACTACCTTCATGGAAGGCATGCAAATGATGTCCTTCTGGATGAAGAGCAATTTCCTGCAGCTAAATGCGGGAAAAATAGAAATATTGCTCTTCAGGGATGCAGTGACTAGCTGGTCCCCAGTTGGTGGCAGGTAGAACTCGGTACTGCCCCCACCCCAAAGACTATTGTAAAAAACCTAGGGGTCATGATAAACAAAGATCTTAACCTAGAAGATCATATTGCTACAACTAAAAACTCCTGTTTTTATGCGTTAAGTCTGCTCCGCAAGATCTTTCACTTCCTTCCCACTTACACGTGGAAGTCATTGATTCATGCCCTAGTAAAGAATTGTTTGGACTACAGCAATGTTTTGCTGATTTCAGCTAGGGATCATGATCTACATAGCTTACAGGTGGTGCAAAACACTGCCGCCCGTTTATTGACGGGGGCCCCAGGAGATCTCCATCTCTTCCTCTTCTTTGTGATTTACACTGGCTTCCTATTCGCAAAAGAATTCACTTTAAAGTGTGCTGCTTAGTATTCAAGAGACTCAACCATATGACCCTCATCTATATGACCATTAAACTAACTAAACATATTCCATCTCGCACACTACGTTCAGAGGGAAAAGGTCTACTGGTGACCCCCCGCTTCAGACTATCTAGACTAGGAGGCAAATCTTTTACCTACATAGCTCCTACTTTATGGAACCAACTGCCTCTCGAATTTCGCCTGAATCCCAATTATTTGGCTTTTAGGAAAAAGCTCAAGACTTATCTTTTTTTGCTGCATACCCTTTGAGTCTGTACTGCTTTAATCCTCAGCGTGGAGATACCCCATGTGGGGTGATTCATGCGCTTTATAAATGCTATAAATAAATAAATAAGTAAATAAATACATCTTTATACAGTTTCGCACCTTATTGTTAATTACTGCTACAACCTATTGGCCCTCCATAACTCCACAGGTGCCCATATCTTTAAACCCATCTCCCGTGTTCTTCTGCCCTTTAGCTTAAATAGGGCAGCCTCTACATTGTGCATGCCTAAGAGTCTCGTCAGCCAAATCTGGAACGATGGTGCCGTCGTATCGTTCCAGGCGGCTGAGATAAGGATGCGAAGTACTGCTACTGAAATAAAAACTATGGGCCTCCGTCTCAGCCTTTAAAGCCAGCTTACTTTCGCAACCTAGGATCATCAATGTTGGGGATAGGCTTATCTTAATGCCTAGCAGCCGCTCCCAGAATGCCTCGATCTCTTTTTTAATCATTCTATGGGGCAGATTTATGAAGGGCTTGCGCCACGCTTACGCCGCCGTTGCGTGAGGCAACGGCGCGGAAACGTGGTGCATCCCTGCACCCTATTTACAACGTGACGCATCTAGGAGATGCGTCACGTTGTACAGCACTGCGCCATGAGGAGGCGTTCCTGCGCAGGGGGGGGGGGGGCGTTCCTGCGCAGGAACGCCTCCTGAAAGTGGCTGAGTGAAATCTATGAGATTTCACTCAGTCACTTTCAGGGCAATGCTGCGTCAAAACCCTGCGCCTGCTTGAAGCAGGCGTAAGGCTTGAGGCAGCATTGAAAGAATAGGCCCCCCCCAGAGCATTGCTGGAGCTGCGTCACGCTTGCGATGCAACTCCAGCAATGCGTCACTTTTACGGCACAAATGCGTGACGCATCTGTGCCGTTTTTGCCTCATCGTGCGCCGCATCATAAATGCGGCGCATCATGGGTGGCGTAGCTGTGGCGCACTGTGGCACATGTTAACTGGCGCATCCCTCGGGATGCGCCAGTTAACATAAATCTGCCCCTGAGTTTATTGCACTGATAAAACATGTGTACAAGGTCCCCAGAGCCCTCCAAGCACCTGGGACATCTGTTTTCCTCCCTCTTCCCCAATCGAATAGCTTGGAGGGTGTATAATATAAATTAAAAAGCATTTTAAAATGTTGCGCTTTAAGATTAGAGGACCGTAAGAATCTTTTATCCAGAAGTAGTGCTCTATCCAAATCAACATCAGGGTTTTCTAATTTTGTGGCCCATGAGGCCTCAGTTTTTTCCATATCATCCTGAATTTCCTCCATTAATACTCTATATATACCTTCAACTCTCCGCCCTCCATCTATCAGAAAATCCAGTATACTACACCTTTTACCTAGAATGATACGTGGCCTCTTAGATTTGATTGTGTGCGTACCTTGGGCGTACTTAAAATCTTGATTACCAAGCAGGGCATATCTCTGAGCCTGTTGAAGATCAACCAAGGATCTGATCTCTTCCCTGACCATAATGTCCCCCACTGTCAAGATACCCTGTCGCTCCCAGTGTTTCCACATACCATCACTAGATAGATTAGGGAACAACCCCGAGTTCCACAGGCGAGTATGGTGGTTATAGCTTGGAATTCTCAAACACTTCTGCACTAACACCCAGATACCTTTCATAGTCTTATATCTCATTTTCTTGTAATAGCGTTGCTCTGTTTTTTTCAGTAAAACACCAATTGCCTCCCTACCTAATATTAATTCATATATTGAAGGGGAGCTATTTGGTTCATTCACCGCAGGGTCGAATAACATTGCCATTTGAGTAAGTAAGCAGGACCAGTGATAATACCTTATATTGGGTAACCCTAGACCGCCCCATTCCTGTGGCAATGACATACATTTTAAGGATCTTCTGACCTTTCCATACTGCCAAAGAAAATTCATAAAAACTGCTTCTATTGATTTAATACGTTTTTCATCAATTAAGAAGGGGAAAGCTTGGAACATATACAAGATCTTTGGAGACTTAGGGCCCGATGTAGGTGGCAAATACCGGTCGGAAACGGCCGAATTTGGCCATTTCCGACTGGTATTTGGCATCTTGAGATGTAGGGGGCCAGATTTTACAGATTCTGTAAATTTACCGAATCGGTAAATTTACAGAATCTGTAAAATACCGAATCAGTATTTTTACCGATTCGGTAATTCCCAGATGTAGGCGGGACTCTTTTGAGTCCCAAAGGCCCTACAAATTCGGTATTTTACCACCCAATCCAATTGGGTGTTAAAATACCGAATTCAGGTGTGCATGCACATGTGTGCATGCACACCTAGCCATGTGACAGACAGACATGCCCTTATGGCATGTCTGTGTGCCACATGGCGCACATGTCTATTTTTGGGGTGCCAGAGGGTGTCAAAGTGACACCCTCTGCACACTTGCAAAATTCGGTATTTACCGATTCTGTAATTACAGAATTGGTATTGCCCATTGATTCCTATGGGCTTTAAGGCCCATAGGAATCTATGGGCAATACCGATTCGGTATTTACAGAATCGGTAAATACCGAATCTTACTGATTCGGTATTTACAGAATCTGTAATACCTACATCTCCCCCCTTCATATTTACCGACTCTTAAATACCGAATCGGTAAAATTCGGTATTTCAGAGTCGGTAAATATGAATTACCTACATCTGGCCACTAGTCATTTTGAGGACGTTAGCACGCCCTATTATTGACAGATGTAGTGTGTCCATTCTTTTCAAATCTGTTTCCATTGATTTCAGTATTGGGGTAAAGTTGTCTCTGATGATATAATCAGGAAGAGCATTGATCGTTACCCTTAAGTGTACTGCCGAATCAATGAATCTCAGATCCGATTTTACTATGTTCTGGGACTTTCTTTCATTTAGACGGTAACCTGAATGTCTCCCAAATACCTTAGTGATATCAACCAAAGCCCGAAGGGCAGCATCCGCTTCTACAGTGATAACCGCCTAGTCATCGGCATAAGCCAAGATTTTAGTTTCAAAGCCCATTGTAATTACAGGTTTTATTATTATATTATCCATTATCTGCTGTATCAAGAGATCTATATAGAGCACAAACAAAATGGGTGAGCAGGGACACCCCTGATGTGTCCCACTCATTATATAGAGCCTATCTGAGCTCTCACCCATCATTTGGATCTTAGCGACTTAATCTGAATACATCGCTTGGATAGCCTTCCTGATTCTTGGTCCAAACCCTCTTCCCTCCATCACTCCCCACAGATAATCCCACCTGACACGGTCAAATGCTTTCTCTTCATCGAGGAGGATCATTGCCACCCCCCTGCCCGCAGCATGGATATCAAACAAAGTAATTGCACGTCTTATGTGGTCCGTAGTACCACGGCCAGGGATGAAGCCAAGCTGCCAGGGAGAGACCAGGCCCCCAATGATCCTCCCCATCCGGATTGCAAGGATTTTTGCATAGATTTTATTATCTGTGTTTATAAGTGATATAGGTCTGCATGTACCCGGATTTTCTTTTGGCTTCCCCTTCTTGTGGAACACCACTATATTCGTGTTTCTCCATGATTCAGGTATTTTATCTGTATTTATGATCCCATTAAATAGATCAAGAAGTAATGGAGCAATCTCATCTAATACCTTTTTATACACTTCAACAGGTATGCCATCGGGTCCCGCCGCCTTACCTAATGCTAGGTCTCTTATGGCTCCCAATAATTCACCCATAGTGATGTCCTCGTCCAAGAATTCCCGATCCCCCTGATCCAATTTAATTCCTGGCTCCCCCAGCTCTCCCGTTGGTATTGCTGCGGTTAATTCCTCCTGATATAATGTTTGATAATATCTTTTAAAAACATTCAGGATTTCCAAAGGTTTGGCAAAATCCTGACCCTGTTCTACGATACGGGTTACAACATTTTTGGAGGCGACCTCTCTAATACGAAGTGCGAGCGCCCTTCCCGCCTGTTCACCTGTCTCATAGAGCCTACCTCTCTGTGCTTGATATTCAGAGGCTGCTTTCTTTGCCATTTGTTTGTGGATTTCTGCTTTAATGGAGCTGACTCTTGCTTGACTATCCGTCCCCTCTCTACCCTGTAATATATCTTTCCCATGTTGTTCCTCCACCTCCATCAATTTATTCATAATTGTTCCCTCTCTAATCGGATCTTTTTCCAGGATTGGGCAGCATAGCTGATAGTCTCACCCCTTAATGCTGCTTTATAGCTGTCCCAAACAGTGTTTCATGAAGCACTAAACCTGTTTGCATCGAAATACCTCTGTGACCAGGTCTTAATGTGCTCTACATAGGAGTTGTCTGCTAATAGCTTTCTATCAAAGGTCCAAGACCTATGCTTCTTAACAGGCCTAGGGGAATCCAGAATAAGGGTCAGTGGGTTATGATCTGAAATTATTTTTGGTAATTTCTGAATCTTTACCTGGCTAAGTTCTATAGTGGAGATCATAAAGTAATCCAGTTTGGTATACTTCAGGAATGGACATGAGAAGTATGTAAACCCCGGGTTTCTCAATTCCTTATTCTCCCACACGTCGCTTAATCCATGGGATTGCATCATGGAGCAGACAGCTCGGAAGACCCTGGGTTTACGACCAATATATGGGGTTTCAACCCTGAAATCCGCTGTAATATTTAAATCCCCGCAGACCACAATAGGGGCAGGCCATCCAGTTAATTCCATTTACATGCATTCAAAAACCTCAGGGTCATCCTGATTTGATCCATATATCCCACATATGGTAATGCCTATATTCATCTCGCACACTGCCCATCTACCCATAGCATCAGCCCTAAAACGTTTTGCCCCTCCTAGACCAACTTTTCCTATAATAGCCACCCCCCTTACTATTGAGGTCTGAGATGAGCTAGAGAGGATCTCATATCCACTTAAATTTAGCCAGTGTTTTTTCCCCCATGGTAGATGCATTTCTTGTAACCACAATATGTCCATCTGTTCCGATTTAACAAATTCAGCTAGCCTTCCCCTCTTTTTCCAATCATTTAGGCCGCCAATGTTCAATGAGCACATTTTAAGTTTGGACATACTTCTATTTGCATTCTACCTTCTTTTCAGCCCGCACAGATTGAATAATGAGAACATATTTAGTACATAAATCCCGTTCCATATGCCAGATTACATTTGCATTTGTGTCAAGAAATCTCTATTTTGACTTTTTTCCCCCTCCATAAGCACACCTCCCCCATCCCTCCCCCCGCCCCCATCTCCACCCCACCCAACCCCTCCTCCCCCTCTGTCCCCCATGCCCCCCGAGTCCTGCACCCTCCCTTGTGAAGCGCTCAGACTAAGTCTGTGCATGTGATGGTTGCAGTGAAAACAGTGAGAACTACCTTCAAAAATTACTTTAACAAATCTTGATACCCCTCATTACATACAATTTCCTTCAACTAGCCGTACCTATACCGTACATTTACCCCACCTACAATACTATACGGGACTATAAATAGGGCAAAGTAATTCACTGGCTACCTAAAGAATCCAGATACTCCTGGGCTTTTACTTCTGACGCAAAGTATTGTGTCCGCCCTTCATTAATTATTTTCAGTTGTGCTGGATTTATCAGGTAAGTCTGCATTTTCTTCTCCTGGAAAGGCTTGATCATTTGTCTCAACCTCCCGCGCCTTTTAACAGTCGTATGACAATAATCCGGGCGGACAAAGAATGACACCCCTTCACTGGACCTCTTTGCATCTGGTCTTGCTTTTTCTGCAATGGCCTGCCTCAAAATAAAATTGCCCAGGTAGATTAAGATCGCCCTTGGCTTGTCTCCTTCCCTCGCATTGCGTCGCATTTTGAAAGGGGTACGATGCGCCCTCTGGATTTCTCCAGACCAATTCCAGCTGGATAGCTCGGGAATGCTAGCTCAAAGAGCTTGATGACATAGGCTCTAACATCCGTGCCTTCTGCCCCCTCTGGAATTCCCAGCAGTATAAACGTCAAGGGAACCCATATAGGTAGTTGAGGACCTCGGGTAGTTAATGGTTTTTTAAAAAGACAAAGGTCCTAACCTTGTTTCAGATAAGGTTACGAGCAATAAACACAGACTTAGATAAGAGCTATGTCTTTTTTTATTCCAATGTCCTGCCGGACAGAGGAATTTTTATTTTCAAAAATAAAGTAGTGATTCAAGTTTGAGTGAAACACAACATAGATCAAGAACTGGGCACAAGCCTGTACCAATTGAAAGGAAATAACAATACATGGAGGGAGAAATGAAACAGGCAAACAAAGTGGAGCGAAAGGTGGCTTACTGTACAATGCAATCTTGTGTAAGCTCAAACCAACAGTAACTACACAAGATAATGCACAAATAAAAGATGTAGTACTGTTAAAACAGTCGACGTGACGTTTCGATCCCTATCTCCAATAATATACTGGGATCATCTTCAGGACTACTTAATTTACAATTGCCTGATTTTGAAAGGCCTGAAGGCTGTGTGAAGGTGACACAACGGCATCTTTTTTCAGGGCCTCATGGGAGGAGAGGTGCACCTGGTTGTGCGAGCAGGGAGCCAAAATTCGAATTCAGAGGCGGGCTACTGCGAGTCCCGTCCGAAGTAGCCACCGTGCTACTTCGGACGGGACTCACTGTAGCCCGCCTCTGAATTCGAATCAAGGATCAAGAGGAACAGAACTGCAATACCCAGCAGCCGGTCCTCGCTGCCAGCCTCCTGGGCATGTATTATCAAAACCACACCTGGCCTCTGGACCATAGCGCATAGGTCGCGCATATTCAATTAGGAACATTACTAAGACGTCCTGCTACACCGCCCATGACCCCTTGGAAGCCTCATTTTGGCTCCCTGCTTGCACGACCAGGTGCACCTCTCCTCCCATGAGGCCCTGAAAAAAGAGGCCGTTATGTCACCTTCACACGGCCTTCAGGCCTTTCAAAATCAGGCAATTGTAAATTAAGTAGTTCTGAAGATGATCCAAGTGTATTATTGGAGATAGGGATCGAAACGTCACGTCAACTGTTTTAACAGTACTACATCTTTTATTTGTGCATTATGTTTTGTAGTTACTGTTGGTTTGAGCTTATATATAACATCTGTGAAAAAATACTAGCATGCTTGAGGAAATTCTTGGCATGTAGACACCGATGACAATGCTGGAGGTAACAATGGAAATAATGCTTGGCACAAAGATGGACAACCTGGCAAATGGGAGCGTGGCAACCATGACAAAAGGCAGGCCCTGACATACCAAGGTATTTCTTACATAAGGGTCGGTACAAATTGCAAAATTCTGTCATTAGCATATTAAATGTCATTTTGATATAAGAGAGGGGCATCCATGTATAATGGGGACATTCACAATAAAATGCTGTCCACAATAGAGGCAATTTTTGGCATATGTGGCACCCATACTACTGGAGCAGCAAAAATGTTATACTCCATAATCTTAACTAATTATATGTTAATCTGTATGTTAATGAGAGGCCATGTTTATATAAATAAGCCACACTTTGCATAATAGAAGTATAATCATCAGCTTACAGTATGTTTACATGTAAACCAAATATGCAATCCTAACACTCAAAAGTCTTTTCCCTGTTTAACATGATTTTGATTTCAAAAAGTGCTTTCACGTTTTCCTTTTCGTTGTAGGAGCAAGATAACCTACGTTAGTCAGAAGAATAGCTCATCATTTGCTGTTGAAAATGTAAGAATAGATAGGGCTAATTGGAAATTTGTTGTGATTTACACTGTGCATGGGGATGGGTAAGATCCTCTTGTACCATGCAGTCTGGACGGAAGATATTTTCAAGGTCAAGCAGCTGTTTGCCCCTTTGTTCAATGATGGGAATGAGGGGAGTTTTCCAGTTACAAGAAGACGGCACAACCTGATTGGTCCGAGTTCAGAGGAGTCGGTGCGAAGTTTTGGGGAAGAATGCAATGTATTTGAATCGAGCGTCTTAGAGTAGTTGGGCAGATCCTATCCTGACTTGGCTGAGGGAGTATGTTTCCCTAGCTCTGCTGATAATCCTGTAGTCCTATTCATGAGTTAGACTCTTAAAAATGTCATCCATTTTTCCCCTAAACATTAATTTGGTTCACTTCAAACTGACACCTTCTGTTTTGGATTTGTACTTGCTATTTCTAGATGATTTATTTAGTTTACTGAAGTTTGTTTATGGAACCAATACTTCCTCTGATCTGCATTTTGTGCATTATAATGATTTGCATTGTTATATATCTGACACATATTGGTGGACTGATTAATAATATGACATTTTATGCTTACCTGATGAATTGACTTACTCAATGAATAGAGCTGTAACTTTGACTAATTTACTAGTGAACCTTTATGGTTTGGAAACCATCCTCTTTGTCGTTCTTGTGGAGCCAAATCCTTTCTGCACTGATGTTAGCTCCCAGAATAGACTTTCAGCTGATATGTGAAGATCCATAAGCACAGTGGCACAATCTTTTTAATGACTACACCAGAGCCAAAGTTACAGAAAATTGCCCTGGGTTGCCACATTTTGAAAACAATGGGATCAAATACTAGGGAACATCAAGTTTCATTGTCTTGGCGCACCATGAATGACTGAATATTTCATGAGTACCTTCACAACACAAGTTACATCTTATCAAATTTACTGAAAACTGTGCTTTCCCAATTCATTCTATAAATTTGCTCAAGGAGAGAAAATCCAATGAAGAGGTCTGGCTTACTCGCTTTGCTCGTGCGCTACAATTCTGGACAAGTATTATGTGTCAGAACTTCGAAAGATAAGGTCAGCACCATCATATAGGTGGTATCTAAAATAGACATTTGCCTGCCTTATGCTTTTACACTAATTATGCAGTAATTTTGAACTTCAGCAATGTCAATTGTTGTGATGTTAGGATCATATGACATGTATTCCTGGAAAACAATCAAGGCCAAGGGTGATATGACATCACTGCCTGTGATGTCTGTAAGGTCAGCGGGTATGTGAAGTTACTTCCACTATAACTGACATTTTTGTGAATCAACGTCCACGATCTACTACCTGCAAACAAGATACAATTCAGATAGAGTGCTTTAAAAAACACACCTTCAGAAGAACCAGAGTAGGATTGTCAAGTCACTCTGGTTCATATACATCATTTCCTGAATGCTATATGTTGCCTTGTGGGTAGCTTTAGATAAGTGTGCTCAGCAGGGCCACTAAAAAAGTTAATTTGCCATGGGTGGGAAACATCTGGACCTCACCATACTGTAGAAATGTTATAAAAAGTGCAACCAGGAGACTTGAGACTAGAACTGGTTGCAAATAGTGAGTGTGGAAACAAGAATTCCTGTGCTGCAATCTTAGTTTTCACACCTGATGAACCTTTGGGAAATCATGTTCTCCATGATCCTTTTGACCCCTTATCTGCAAATATTATGAAAGCTTCAAAGCAGTCTCAATATATGAAATGTGCACAAAGGACATATTCTCTGGAGAGTCCAACAGCACTTTTTTTCCATACAAGATTATAATTTTCTCATATTATCGTTGTTAAATAGGTATAGTTGTCATGTAGAGACCGCTGGTCTTCAATTTTCCGTAAGTCATGGAATTCCACAACACACTAGTCTACATTTCTATCTTTGCTCCTATATCATGTTAAAAGTGCATGGACATCTCAAACTTCCAATGCATCCTGGAATGCTGGAAAAAAGACTTGAAAGTTCCCTGAAGTCACAAAGGTGTATTTTCCTTTGTAACACACAGTACAATTTTCCAAACTCACTGGACTGCCCATTCTAAATTTGAGAAATTAAGAACCATAGTTTACAGCTACCAAAACGCCTCACATGTAGGACACTATTGATTAATATTGAATGAATAGCAGCTCAGTGCCACTATCAATTCCGCACACAGTCAAGAAAAAGGTGCATGCAAACATGCTGTGGCTGAACGCAGAAATAAATAGAGGGAACATAGCCTCTTCAGCTCCCACAGTTTGATAAATGTTGGGAAGTGAGGGGAAGGTGGAATACATAAGGCTGCTGTGCAAGGGTTAACACCAGAGGTAACTTGTGTATACCACCAAGGAAGTGGGAACAGTCTGCTTAAACCATAGTGAGTGGCCAAGGCCATTGTCTCAGAAGGAGAACAGACCCAGGTTATGAAAATCTGTTCATGCCCCTGAGGTAGATAGCAAACTTGAAACTGACATGAAAGCCACCAAACCTTGCATGTCCTAGCCTTTGGCCCAAAGAGATACTAGTCCTTCAGGACAACCACCCAGTTTGCAAGGTGCATTCTGACCAAAGATAAAATGTCAGAAAATTGATAGTGTGGGAGACCACGAGTCCGGCTATGCTATCAGGCGCCCCACAGCTTTCTCGTAGTGCGAGAAAGCAGAAACATAAAATGGTATTTTTGAATACCATTTTATGTTTCTGCTTCTCGCACTGCGAGAAAGCAGAGGAGTGTGCCTGGTAGGGGGTGGGCGGGAGGGCGGGTTGTGGAGGAGTGGATTGCCCAATGTTGTGGGCCCTGACTGTTTGGTCGGCCCCAAACCATTCATGGGCACTCTGTATTTTCTCTATGTAGGCTGCATAGAGAAAACGGCCTCCATGCAGGAGCCCGCTGGGCGCCGTCCGCACCAATCACAATGCTGCCATTGCAGCGTTGTGATTGGCTAACGGGAGGGGAGGGGGCTGCCTGTTGCTGCTTCCTGTTCAGCAAGTGAGCAGCAGGAAAACGCGGTACCCAGCCAGGAGCTGAGGCAGCACGGGACCCGGTAAAGTACGTTTTTTCGAATTTTACTGAAACTCCCACCGCCTCCCCCGCGCGAACCCTCCACAACCATCCCCACCTCCCCATGCCGCCTGCCACTGTATGCTATGTCTTTAAAGCGTATCATAAACATTAGAAACAACAGAATTATTATTGTATGAACCAGAAAATAAGCACTGGCAAAGCCAATAGGTCTGGATTTAATGTGCCTGCTTATGTAAGAAGAGGCATTCACAAACGAGGTTCACGTGTGTTACATTCACAAATTCTGTTTACAGCCTTCCCTTTGGGCTTTGCATGTGCTGGGGAAAAAGTACCAAGCTTTCTGTATGGAATGCATATAGAACTTAATACATTTTGAAAAACAGCACGACGGCTAAGTGTACTTATCAGATGTAAAACAGACCCTCATCATTCCAATAGAGGCTCTTCCGAGAAGGAACTAAATAGCCAATCGCATGAAGACCAAGGTGGTGGTACCAAAGCCCCCCTCTATTATATTTGACAGATACTGTAACAATATACCTTGCAGAAAGTTGCCCTCTGAATCCAGATCTAAATACAATTTAGATACTGCCACATTCTGCTTCCAGAGCGTTATCATTGTCTTAGGAAAACCAGCAAATTGAACCTCGGGGGGAGGTGGTGTGCGGGGTGGCGAAAAGTAAGGAATGCTTTTTAGTGAGCGGTAGTGCCAGGTGGCTACAGAGGGGCACATAAATGTTCTTTTACTACAAAGGGCATACTTTTTGTCTAGCTTCAAAGATGCACTCTCCGCCATTCTGCAAAGCTAAGAGGAAAGAAGAGCTTTTTTCTACCGCAGCGCCTACTCTCTGAAGCGCTTTTCCTCTTCATCTCCATCAGCTAAAAACTACCAATTTTTTAGAAAGGCTTTCAAGACGCCCATTTTCTGTCCCCTTTTTATTCTCTATCATTTCCTGCGCCATGATGTCCATGGGTGACTGTTTTGAGCTTGTCAATCATTTAATTCATTAATTCAAGAAGAAGAGGGGGACAAGGTGGTGTTGTAGGAAGTCAACTTCCTAACCAAATCCTATGCCTAGCCTCGAGGATCAAACACCAAGATACAAGAAAACCAAAAGAACAGAACATTCGGTAAATAAATTATATTTTCAGGTGCACAGCAAGTTACCGAGCACACAAGAGAAGCAAATGCCTACCCTTTTCTGAGAAAGATGGATTTTCTGCTGGTTGCTAAGTGACAACCTGTCCTTGCCTGTAGAGAAGGTCCAGATTTGAGATGCAGTAGCGCTCTTGCAGTGAATGTGCATTCCCTAGGGTCACAGTAGCTGTAGCAAGAATATCTTCTAATAACCATCTTAAGTTTGACTTTGTGTCATTCTCTCTTCCTTCGGCTTTGAAAGTGAACACTTTCACTGGCTCCCCGGGGGACACCACCCGCTCTGCTGCGGTTCCTCTAACATCACAAGACCTCTTGCTCAATAGGAAAGCAAGGACGACATAGCTTGTGTGTTGGTCGCTGCAGCAACTGTTCTTCACATTAAAAAGTGACACTAAAATGTGATTCTGCAGTTACCACACATATCGCAATTAACCGGGTCACTTGTGATGAGGGCCTTGGAAATCTAGTGCACTTCTAGCCCTCAAGAGGCATATATGGCGTAAATGACTGAATTTGAGAACTGCTTGGCAGAAGTGAAATCAGTATTCTGTGCATGTAGTGAATCATATTTTACTTGAACCGAGTGCTTTTTCAGAACAGCACTTATTCATAGTGCAGTTACCTATGATTCATGTTTGTGCAATGTGAAAGGGTAAGAAAATGCCTCTTTTTGCATAGTTACGGCCTTTTTTTCTGGACTGATGCTGCTGGGTTCTTTGACTCTTGCTTTAGGCACCATTCTGGGTTCTTTAGTTTCTAGATAAATTACTAGTTCTTTCTCAAAAGGAAAACTCTGCATGCAGAATGTTTACCCAAAGCTCATGAATTTTAGGTAACATTGGAAGTGTGATGAGGAAGTCTGTGGGACTCAGAGGAGGACCAAATATACATCGGACAAACGAGTTATCCTTATAAAAGGACACAAACTACGTCCATGAAATGTGTGAGGCTGAATGAGTACTTGCTCATCAAGAGGACTCTTCCAGATATCCTGAATGCTGCTCCTGCCTGCTCCTCCAACCAGGCTTTTCCACAGTTTCAGTTTGTTTGTATTGGAACTTAAATAAAAGTGCTTTGCGGAGTGCTCCAACAATAATGAGTTGGTACACAAGAGAACATTTTTTATTACAACTCAGAATCTACTGTAAAAATACAACTTACATCAATATTATATCCTTTGACATAATCAGGCCAAAGGTTACGCTCGTTAGTGTTTATGAGGGTTTAGTAGACAACTACAAGTTAAATTGAATATTTTAGAGTTGCCTTTGTAAATAATTGTTGAGTCAGATCTGTTGTGTCCCAAAAGCAACAAGAAGGCACTATTTTGAAATATATATATATATATAACATGTTTAACTTACAATTACAAGAATCTGGATGAGCACAGTATCATATGACACCTTTACAACCACGGGCCTCATTTGTGAGCCCATGCGTCACTTTTACGCCGCCGGTGCGTCACTTTTTGTGACGCACCAGTGGTGTAAAAAATGCTCCTTGTTGCGTCATACTTACAAAGTGACGCATCTAGGTAGATGCGTCACTTTGTAAACCCCTGCGCCACATTATGCCTGCGCCAGGTATAATGTATGCAAGGGGGGCGTATTGACGCAAGGAAGGGTCGTAGAAGTGACGCAGTGAAATCTATGAGATTTCACTGCGTCACTTTTAGGACACCGTTGCCTCAAAATCCTAAGCCTGCCTCACAGCAGACGTAAGACTGATGCAGGCCCTTTCACATGGGGCTTGCCCCATGTGAAAGGACGCATTGCTGGAGTTGCGTCACTTTTGTGACACACTCCAGCAATGCGTCACTTTTGCGCTTACAGATACGTCAGAAATACTGACGTATCTGTAACTCCTTGCGACATGATGCGTCATACATTAAATATGACGCATCAGGAATGTCGCAATGAGTGCGCACTGAGAAGTGACGCATCGCTGCTTTCACGCAGCGATGCGTCATTTCTCATAAATGAGGCCCCAGGTTTTAAAGGGTTCACGCAGGTTGAATGTGAGAGTGAGACCCCTCTCTTGTTTGACCATTTAGCACCATTTGATGTGCATTTGCATTTCCAAAAGACATTAACCGGTGCTACTGTTGCTAGTTTGTAAGAGTGACAGCTAGCAGTATTTCATTTATAAAGAGGGATGGGGTCGCACACTACTCACACACCGGCGGGAGTTGCTCCTAAGGACTCTGGTCATTGTAGTAGAGTGTTCGCGATGCATCATCTTTCGATCTTGCTATCTTCGCTGTCTTCGCCATCCCTGGACACGTGTTTCGGGTTTTCAACCCTCGTCAGCAGGGATAGGCAGTGTTCTGGGGTCGCCGATGGCTGCCAATATCTGCCAGGTATAGTACCACTCCAGCGCGTAGGTGCGGGATCCCACGCGCCGGAGTGGTACTATACCTGGCAGATATTGGCAGCCATCGGCGACCCCAGAACACTGCCTATCCCTGCTGACGAGGGTTGAAAACCCGAAACACGTGTCCAGGGATGGCGAAGACAGCGAAGACAGCAAGATCGAAAGATGATGCATCGCGAACACTCTACTACAATGACCAGAGTCCTTAGGGGCAACTTCCGCCGGTGTGTGAGTAGTGTGCGACCCCACCCCTCCTAGTATTTCATTTATATCTTGATTTAAGTTGTGAGGTATTGTAAAACCTTCCCATTTCTGGAAGAAATGTAACTCATTGAATCCATGGAACATTCACCACCATACTTCCAATATGGAGGACAAATTTCCACCTTAGATCTTCTTGCGGAAAGTGGGTGATTTTGAATTACCACACAACTCTAAATCAGGTCTAATCCTTACAGAGCCTCCAGGCCTCCCTAAGTCATGCATTGAGAGCACTGGTGCTTTGGTTGTGAAGGAGTCGGGTTCCATGTTCTAGATCTGTGTGGAACCCCCAGGTACCTCAAGGTGAGGTTGTAGAAATACATTGGAACTAATACAAAGCCAAATTTACGAATGAAGTTACGGCAGTGCAGCATGCATAGGATAATCAGCTAGAGAACCAGACTACAGAAAATAATGGCACCAATGTCGAGGTTCCCCTTCACTGGAAGTTCGTGGGTATAAGGCGTTAATCTGTCCCTACACAACTAGCTTGGCATCCCTACATATCATTTACCAAGGCAAGATCCATTAAGGTGTCAGAGTGTGAAATCTTGCTAAGATGTCTCTGCACATCAGATGGGTCAGGTAGCGTAAAGCTACTGAGCTTGTTCTAACATGCTGTATCTCAAAGCAAGGCAGTAGTCTCCGGACACTTTCCCTAACTTCGATACATCAATATCACAGGTAGTATCCCATGATGCTTTGCAACAACACATCATCCAGTCTAACCACCTCCTCATAGCTGATTTTCTACTAAGCAGAGATGCTCCCAGGCCTTGGCGAGATGGCCTTGATTCCTAGGCTTGCTTAGATGAGAAAGTACAACAGTTCTCCATTATCAATATCAGCCCTCAATGTATCATCTTCTCCCTACGCATAACTCCTAAAACAAAGACATTATTCTTGCTAACAAGGATGAATTCTCCACCTACATCAGAAACGTGAGCAAGAACCAATCCAGCATGCACATGAAATTCACTGATAAATCTAATGCAAGAGCTTTCAGGGAAAAATAAATTTCAGGCCTACAGAAATCGTCCAACATAAAGAATGGCACAAAGGCCTTACGAACTTACACATAAAGTGAGCACTTCTACTAAGCATTTCGAAATTAACAAGTTACATAAGCACATTAAAGTGCAAGCAGCATGTACAAATTCTACACGTTAATGTTTCAACTAAACACATCTAGGTGCAACACTAATTTTCTTCACATATATATTGAAAATAGCCCTAAAACGTCACCTTCCACGTTATTATAGTTCATGTTCTAATACTATCTGTTAATATGACAATGAATATATGTGGATGCAAACTACCCATGATTATGATGCACCCCTACAAATGAAAGAGCAACATTTGCACTTCAACAGATTCAGATAATTTACTTTGATTATGTCTTTCAGTTTAGTTGGAATTGGGGCAATATGCATAAAATGCAGCACCTTGAACTGCATTTGAAAATACTTACATTAAAACCTAAAATTGCAATGAGTGGGAGAAACTGAACAACTTTCTTTTCGACTCTGAAAAACTGTTGCAAACTTGTGAAATGTTTTTTTAAACCTTTTGTGAAAGTAAAGAGCCACATGCTCTTTTTTTGTTCATTCTGTTTTTCAGCAAAATACATTTCCTATACTTGTAAAAACAATCAGGCCCTATTCTCAAAGGCATTTTGGAATACATGAAATACTACTCCTGTATTTTCTGACATACATTTATACACTGCTATGAATTGACCCTAAAAAAACTAAGATGTAAATAACATTAGAAAATTCAAGGAATATTCATACTGGTATCACATTTTTACTGACATGAATATTTGGTTGATTCACAGAGGCATTTAAGAGCAGGTAAAAGAGTACCCCGGTAGTACTACTTCCAATACTCATAAATTCTTTTGGAAACCAACATCAATATTCTTTCAGAAGACCTAGAGAAAAAATATAACATCAATTAATGACATGAAAAATTAACATACATTTTCAATTTAACTGCCAGAATTAGACAGTTGTACATCTCAAACTATGTCTCATAGAACCCAAACAAAAGTTACTTTAGACTTATTGATAAGCGTGGCTCAAATCCACCCGAGTGACTTACCGCACTCACCTATAGTCACTATATAGGAAGTCAGCCGGACAGTGGAGAAGAATAAACAAAAGTCTTTATTAGGCCAAACAACACTCATATGAGAGGGCCCTGTCCGACCTCACTCCTAGGAGTGCGAACGAGAGGACTGACTCTCTGCATCACAGCAATACATTATAATGCAATACAGTTAGTAAGGGTACGCCCCTTGTGGAAAGTTACCGAAACCCGGACCAGTGAACAATGCCATCATACAGCAGGCATCTGCAACTGCAAGGGATACATCGCTATCTCTACTCAAGGCCATGGAGCTAGGCTTCGGCGTCTCTGGGCATGAGAACATTACTGATAAAGAGACTTGTTAGTTTCGGCCTCAGCAAGCCGAGAAACGAAAACTGCTGTCTTAGTGAATTTCTGTATTCCAGCGGGAGGGGCATATGAGCGAGCAGGGCCCGCAGGCACAGAGGGATACACAAAATGGTGGCACACAGGCTAAGCTAAGGAACTAATATGGTCACACGTACATTTGAATATGAGTAAAGGAGCAAGTGAATCAATTCAGCATAGGTACATATACGAACTTCATTAGTTAGCCATATGATGCTAACTCACATATGAGATTGGATGATTGGGGCATCGAAAAGTGAATTCTATCAGACCCTCCTTTTAGCATCATTGGCTAACTATGGCCACATTTATTTGCCAAAAGGTAGTGTCGACATCCATTCTAGGGGCAGGACATTTCTACACCTTTCTTTTTATTTCTTTAATCTAGAACATCCTCTGCAATAAACATCAACCAACTTGCATCAGCAGGAATTTCAGTAATCATAGAAGTTGTGTATTGACCAGGGAACTTCTTTTTCGGACGTAAATTCGTAGCACACATAGAGCAACATGGGGGGAGGCAATATACACAAAGGCAGCAAGTCAGTATTACACTCACCACACCAACCAAACCCATCAATATTTTCCAACCCCAGGAAGAAAAGGCACCCCAGAGCCACCCCTGTAAGGACCATGTCCCATTATCCTGATGCAGTTCAGTCGCTAATCTATGTAATTTCTGTACTGCCAAGTTAACAGTCGGAGCTGAGTCAGGGATATACACGCAGCAAGATGTCCCGATGACGCGACAGGCCCCGCCCCTATCTGCCAGGATGACGTCAAGCACCATCCTATTTTGAATCGTAAATAATCTCATAGCCTGAATCTCAACGGACATGTTAGTTGAAATGTCAGCTTCAGTAAGAACTACCTTCTCCATTACCCTGGACAGTCGTCGGATGGCTCTACTATTAAATATCGGACCCCAGAAAGGTAACAAGCCTTTAGAAAAATCAGTCCATTGCTGGTACGAGGTGTCTGTCTGGTCAACGTCATCTACCTGAAGCTCCCTCCTTTTTCGCTGCTCTTGTGGACTGGGGAATCGACGATGAGTTTTGTGGTAATCAGAAGGAGCTACATATACAGGAGGAATCATGTAGGCTAGGTAACACACCCCACCCCAACCCTCGGGCAACCATAAGTATCCGTTATCTCCACACACGAAATAGATGCTGGGTGGGGCAATCAAAGAGGGGCTGAGAGGCAAACGTATCGATGCAGTCACGTTACAGGAGCTATTACAAACTTTGATGGGACCCCTCCCTTCTATACAGAAAAATGGAGAAGGACCTACCACAGCCAGGGGTATCAGGGACTTGGCACTGTTGTTACTCTTCGGGGGGTGTCTGTAGGACAGAGAAGCATTCAATTTAAGGAAACTTTCCCTAACTTTGTCAGTATCATTTGGTATCAGAAACCGGCCCAACTTTTTCTCACACGTCTGTATAAAGGTCTGGTCAAAACGTCCGTCAGTGTATACTCGTCCAAGGGAAGAGGGGGGCAAAGGACGTACTCGCATCGTCATTGTCGACCCCCTATTCTGCAGTCGGGGATTCAAGAAATCTGGCTGTTGAAAATATTTAACAAGACCTATGAGAGTATACCACCCCACACAACTATTCACAGGAGTCAAGGGAAGTGCAAGGAATCTATCCTTCTTATAGGCAGCAGAAGGCAAGAGCCCACAAACCCAGCAGTCAGTTAAATTGGTGGTGGCATGTGCATGGTGCAAAGTCTTAATAAAAACATTTTCTTTGTAACCTTTCCTCAACATTCTTTCACCATAATCCACAGTAATCATGTTGTGTTCAGGAACAGCAGTGGGTGTGGGTGCAAACACATGAACAGGGTAGGCTTTATCCAGGAAAAACAATATTCCAAGAGTCACTATAAAAGCAATTAGGACAATTATTATCACCACTATTTTTCCTTTTCGGGGAAGGGCCAACCAGGGGGAATCAGGTACAGGTCTCGGAGGAGCCGCAAAGGGCTGCTCCTCATCAGGGATGGGACGGCCAAAGGGATACATTTTCAAGAGCGTCCAAAATATATCAAAAAATGAAGAAAAGAAAAAAACACTTCTACTAAAAAAAATAGTCCCAGACAATCCTCGACCGGCCAGAGGGGTTCTTCAACCCTTAAAAAGGGATCTTCTCCCTGTGTCCTTCAAAGCCTCACAGGCAGGCTTTTGCCGTCCATACCTTATTCCAACGTCGCTTAACACGCAGCAATTGAAAAACAGAGGAGCACTTAATCTGGGCCCGCATCACTCTATAGTCTCATAGAACACAATCTTCAGCTAAACACCAGGGCTCTTACAAGTCCATCCCTACCACTAAATCTTCGTATTCAGAGAGTTCACTAAGCCCTTCTTCCAGTGTTTAGTCCATCATTTTATCACTGTTACTTATTTTCTTCGGGGCCGCAGATTATATCGAGTGCTCCCTGGCACTTCGGGGTCAGTGAACAAAGCAGGTGTATCTGTGGCAGATGCTGGACTCTCTGGTGTCTCTTCACTAGTAGCAACAGGAGTAGTAGAGCTCACTGAATTCTCTATTCCGCTTCGCTCTTCTCCAATCAGTGAAGCATCCGAGAAGGGAACATATCTTGGTATATTCTCATGCTCCTCATCGGCAATGCCGTCCTTTACCCACTGGTCATAGGGCAACGGGAGCGGGACCCTCTTCACGTGTGAGGTGTGGGTCCACGCCTTCCTTCCTTCCACCCGAAGCGCCGTACGCGTGGTGAGGAGCACCTGACGCGGCTCCGACCACCTTGGCTCCAGACAGGACTTCCGTTGATATCTTCTGACGACAACCCAGTCCCCTGGGTTGATGGAGTGTCCTGGCCCCTCCGGCAACGGCTTCAGAGTGTCTGCTACCTGCTGATGAATAGAACGAAGATCTTTAGTCAAAGCATACAGATAGTCTATCAACAAAGGATATGGTACTTCTGAAAAACACTTAGGCCTGGGCACTCCCCAGATATTGGCCGGGCGGCCGAATACCACTTCATGGGGGGAGACCCCCGTTTTCGAATTCACTGTTACTCACGTTGAAAGCAAGGCTAAGGGAAGGGCATCTGGCCAACGGAGACCTGTACTCTCATGTATTTTGGCCATTTTTAATTTGAGCGTTCCGTTAAACCGCTCCACAAGTCCTGCTGCCTGAGGGTGTAAGGCTGAATGAAATTTTTGGGAAATCTGTAAGCCTTTACATATTTGCTTGACTAGTTCTGCATTAAAGGACGTGCCATTATCACTCCAGATCCCCCTAGGTAATCCAAAGCGAGAAAAATACTCCTTTATCAACATTTTTGCAGTAGAAATGGCCGTGCAATCTTTCGTTGGATATGCCTCCACCCACCTACTAAAGGCGCATACGACTACAAGGACATACTTTAAATTGTTGACCCTTTCCATTTCGATGTAATCCATCTGAATTACCTCAAAAGGGAAAGAAGGAGGTGCAAAGTTTCCAGCTGGGACAGGGGTACCCTTTCCAGGATTATGCCTCAAACACACCATGCACTGTCGAACCAAGTGAGTCGCCACTTTAGAGATATTCTTATTGCTCCACACTGGGTCTAACAGTTTACAAATCCCTTTTGCACTAACATGTGCAGGCCCATGCGCCATCGTCACTACTGGGAGAACATACGAATTTGGGAGTAACCATCGTCTCTTATCGGTCACATCTGTCCAACATTCATCCGCATCCAATCGTCCCTGCCCATCCTTCCATGCCCTCAATTCATCTTCTGTTGCTTTTCCCTGTATATTCTTTACACTCTGTACAGTATCTGAGAACATATGAACATCTGGGACCCATCTAGCTGGTCCTGCCACAAACATTCGCGGTAATTTTTCCCGAGCAGTCTCTTTCGCTGTTTCGTCGGCGAAGGCATTGCCTCGCCCTACATCATCCACTATTGTCTTGTGTGCGCTACACTTTATCACAGCCAATCTTTTGGGTAGTGTCAGTGCCGCTAGCAGTCGTAATATCAGTGGGCCATGTTGTATGCGTTGTCCATGAGAAGTCAGAAATCCCCGTTTTGCCCAAAGTCGCCCATAATTATGAGCCACGCCGAAGGCGTATTGGCTGTCAGTATAAATGTTCACGTCTAGCCCCTCACTCAATTCACATGCTATCAGTAAGGCTATAATCTCAGCAGCTTGGGCCAAATTGTAAGGTATCCTAGAGGTCTCCACTACCGTCTGTAATGTTGTTATTGCATATGCTGCTGTCGATGTACCATCTGGCAGTTTAAAACAGGACCCATCCACATACAACTCCCCGTCTGGTTCGTCCAAAGGCCTGTCTGTCAGATCCACCCTCCCCTTTGTCTCCTCCTCTGTCCTAAACAGACAGTCATGTATGTCATCGTTCTTTGTATCTGTGGGGATAGGTAACAAGGTGGCAGGATTCAATGTAGCACACCTTTTGATCGTAACATGGGGTGCAAAAAGAGTCATCTCATAACCCGTAAGACGAGCACTAGTTAAGTGCTGCGTCTGTGTTCTGTTCAACAAAATGTCCACAGCATGCGGTACCATGACTGTGAGATCTGATCCCAATACGAGCCCTGCTGATTGCCTTATGGAGACCGCAGCAGCCGCCGTGGCTCTCAGACAACTCGGCAGCGCTCGTGCCACATTGTCAAGCATTGCAGAAAAATAAGCGCAGGGTCTCTGTTTCCCCCCGTAACACTGAGTTAAAACAGACAACGCGCAACCTTCCGCCTCATGTACGTAAAGAACAAAAGGCTTCTGGTAATCAGGTGTTCCAAGAACAGGCGCAGAACATAAAGCCGTTTTTAGTGACTCAAACGCTTCTTGACATGCGGGGGTCCAGGGTAGGGGTTCGCGCACTTCCTTGGTAGTCAGATACAATAGGGGTTTTGTTAGTAACGCATAGTTAGGTATCCACTGGCGACAGTACGATGTTATGCCCAAAAATGCGCGCACCTCTCGCTGCGTGTTAGGTACCTTCATGTTATTGATAGCTTTTATGCGCTCTGGCGTCAATCTCCTCCCCACTTTCGAAAGGAGGTGACCGAGGTAGGTTACCTCCGTTCGACAATATTGAAACTTTGGAAGGGACACTTTATGCCCCCTTTTTGCCAAATGGTGCAGTAATTTCACAGTAGCATCCCGACAACCCTTCTCGTCGTCCGACGCTATCAGGATATCATCCACATACTGCAACATGACGTTGCCGGGTGGAAGTTCCAGTTCATCCAATTGTGCCTTTAGAGCCTGACTATATATACTCGGACTCTCAGTGTACCCCTGGGGAATTCTCTTAAAGCGGAAGCTTCGGCCAACCAATGAGAATCCGAAGAGATAACGGCTTTCTTCATGTACTGGAATACTGAAGAAAGCATTTTTCAAATCCAGGACAGAGAAATATTTAGCAGAGGGGGGAATCATTGTCAATATTGTAGTGATGTCCGAGACCACCGGGTACTGTGGCTCCACTACTCTATTTACGTGCCGCAAATCAATCACAAACCTATAGACATCAGGAGTATTATCAGTAGCTTCAGGTGACCGTCTTTTAAGGATAGGTAAAATAGGGCTGTTACATATGTTCGAATCCGTCTCTTCCACTACACCAGACCATATTAAATCTTGTATTATTTGTAACAGGGCCTTCTCTCCCTCCCTAGGAATCCTGTACTGTGGAACCCTGGGTAATTTTGCCCCCACCTTCACTCTTATGGTCACCGGGGCAATATCCATTTTACCTACATCTGTATCATTGACAGCCCACAAGCTGTCGGGTATGCCTTGAAATTCAGGTGGTAATGGGTCATCTTTTGAAAAACACTGTAATGGGCGGGCGACATTCGGGCCCAAAGTAAGGTATACGCCATCTGGGGAACAATAGATGGTGGCGTGCAACCTTTTCAATAGATCTAAGCCCAACAAATTTTCCCCACAACTCGATGTCAATAGAAACGGTGAATCAACAGTGAAAGGGCCAATCGTCAACGTGAGAGGTTTAGAAATGGAGCTAATCACCGGAGTTCCTGCGAAACCCACAGAGATGTTATTTTTGCCAGACAGAGCCGCCCCTGGGACCGGAGAACGAGCCACTGAACTTTTCATTGCACCCGTATCCACTAGAAATTTTTGTTGGGACCCCAATAAGTCTGCCTCGACATAGGGTCCCCTCTGATCAACTTCTACAAGTACTGGTCCCATGCTCTGTCCTACGCTGTCCTAGTTGTGGGAGAACCCTGTCAAATCGTCCACTGAGTAATCATCGTTATAGTACTGACCACCGCCCCTCTGCAACTGTTGTCTGTCTGCACCATTGTCAAAGTAATTTCCTCCCGGTCTCCCGCCTCCTTCTGACCGTGCAGCCTGTCTCCCAAAATCACCACTACCTCTTCCTCGTCCACGCCCTGGACCAGCATTCGACTGAAGCAGTGGGCAATCCCTCCACCAATGCCCCTCCTGCTTACACTTCGCGCACTGATTCGGTCCCAGCCTTTCCCTACTCTCACCTCTCCCAAAGCCGCCCCCACGACTTGGCGCTGCACCCCTTCCTCTGCCTCTAGCCACTTGCTGCAACAAAACCCTTGTCTTCAAATCCTTAGCCTTCTTTTCCTGCTTGACCTTACTCTCATTTTCTCTGTGCTCATAATACTGTGCCATACTGAGGATACCCAAAGGAGAAGACGTTGTCCACGTGCTCTCCGACGCTTGCAATCTCGCTGATATTTCAGGCAATAAGTTCATGACAAACCTATTAACAAAAAGCCGTAACCCTCCATCTTGTGACACATCTTGCCCACTGAAATCTATGAACGTTTCCTCAAACCTCGTAAAGAAGTCCGAGACTGCCTCATCCTTTTTCTGCTTACAAGCCGTCAACTTGTCCCAATCTACCTTTTCGGGGGAATGAGAGAATGCATATATTTTATTATGCGCCCCGGTAAAGCTAAAATCTCAGCCTTCGGCTTCTCCCCTGGCTTACGCTCCTTATCCCAGTCCTGCAACTCCTGCCACGTACCTCCTAACTCTTCCGCATGGTCAGTACCTTTCACTTGCCGCCACACATCAACCGGGACCAAAAGCCCGAAAAACAATTCAACATCAGCCAAAGTCATTACAGTGGAAGACGCAGCTTCTGTTAGCTCTTTGTAGTAGGCAGTCGGGTTCTTTCTAGAATCTGGTAGCTGAGCCTTCAACGATAATACCTCACTTCTCTTCCATGGCGTATACACCCATTGCTCCTGGAAATGCACATCTATCCTGTTCCTGGTGACAGCCTTCGTGACTGGATCTACCAACTTGGGGATCTCGGGATGAAAAATAGGGTGCACCTCGCGCATTGGATGGAGACCTGGGAAATGGGGTGTGCCTGCAGAGGGCAATTCATTTCTGTATTGTAATAGAGCACGTAAACTACTCATCACTTCCTTCACTCCAGTATTCGTCTTATATGCTCCGTTCTGTATATCTCGTAAAGTCGCTGGAGCCACACCTCCATACCCCTGCTCCCATAGCGGTATCAATACATTTGACATGTGCCACAAAGCGTGCTGTTGCATCAAAGGCTCAAAATCTTTCATAGTGGACCAAATATCCTCAAACGAATACATATTATTCCTGGCCCACTGACATGCCTAATTAGCCACCATACTCTTCTCATCTAGACCAACTGTAGAACGCGTAAGCAACTTCCGTACCTGCGAGAGTAATCCGCTACCTGTGCCTCGACTCGGCGTCAGCATCTCCTGACTGGGGGTGGTACTAGCTGAAACAGTAGGGAGTGCCAAAGAAAATTGGGAGGGTGCAGGTGAAGTGGTCTCGAGTAAAGAAACGAGGGGTGTCGAGGGCGAGGATTGTTGGGGGGCACTTGCTGAAGGACCCGGAATTCCACTAATGGGGGCCGGAACTGGCAAGGAGGGGTACAAGGGCTGTGGGGCATAAGGGGGAGGGGGTCGGGTATTCAAAATGTCTTCCATCTCATCTGGGTCGTCCTCTCGCACTACATAACTTTTATTTTCTTTCAACCTACAAAGTCTATCTGAGCGCTCCATGCGCAGCGCATTCTCATTTCCAACCTGTTCTCTCGCCTTCTGCGCCATAGTCTGAGTGGACTTTTTATAAGCCTCTTTCTCGTCTCTCAACTTGCGTTTTCTGGCCTCTTTCTGCCACACTCGCAAAGAATCAAACATACTCTGACGGCTACGCCTAGCAAACAATTTGTCCTGCAAATAATCCAATTTAGCTTCATCGAAAGAACCCGTTAAAGGCCATTGTAAATCCACATTATCAGCAGTGTACCGGTGCCACAAAGTACCAAACAAAAGCGGGACCAATCCGTGCTTGACATACATATCAAAGCTTGGAGTGCCTTCAGGGGGTGCAGGTTGGCTCTCGGCCAGTCTAGTATCTGAGGGTCCAACATCCAAAACATCGTAACTTACTAAAACACGGCATCTCTACTTCGGTGTGAAAGAAACACTTCTCCACTGACTACGTTACCTTGCGTCACTAGCTCGAGCTCGTTCATACACACATATATTAGGAAACCACACACGCACGTATACAATACCTCCAAACACGTGTTACCAAATGGGACAAGGCCCGTCGACCAAGTCCTGGGGAACCTGGACTCTACCGCAGACCGAACAGTACACTAACTGTTCTGAGGATGGGGAAACGAATCCGCTCCCCGTGCAGCACTACGGATCACTGCGCACTTTACCACGGGAGACCCAGGACTCACCTCCACTGAACCACCACTCTAGGAGTTCAGGGCAAGCACCGGAGTCCACCCGCGATGAGCCACGCCTTCACCATAGTACCACCCGGTCGGATCGCTACAAACAATACATCTAGATATTTCCCCAACCTTGTCAAGTCTGTCAGAGCACTTGCTCGTACTCTGAGTTCCCCGGAGCACACTAGCCCCAGGAGCACACCGGCTCCTCAAACCACTGGAGACACCCTAGTCTCCAGGAACACTCCGGTTCCTGAAACAATCACAGGTGGACCACTCACCTTCCGTGGGCGGCACCGACCTCTACCGTTCTCCACCTCCGGCTGCCAGGACCAACACGGTCAGCTTCGAGTTCCGCCTTCTGGACCCCGGCGTAAGATCCGAACCGGGACCTCTCCCGATCAGCAGGGTGGGGCAGCGCTGCGAGAACCAAGCTCGGCATCAGATGGGTACCCGGGCCCACCGTGCCGACCAGCGGGTCCCCGGTCTTCTGCTACCCACTTACGGGTGAGAAAGATCCTTATCGCGGGGTCCCTATTCGGGCGCCATCTGATAAGCGTGGCTCAAATCCACCCGAGTGACTTACCGCACTCACCTATAGTCACTATATAGGAAGTCAGCCGGACAGTGGAGAAGAATAAACAAAAGTCTTTATTAGGTCAAACAACACTCATATAAGAGGGCCCTGTCCGACCTCACTCCTAGGAGTGCGAACGAGAGGACTGACTCTCTGCATCACAGCAATACATTATAATGCAATACAGTTAGTAAGGGTACGCCCCTTGTGGAAAGTTACCGAAACCCGGACCAGTGAACAATGCCATCATACAGCAGGCATCTGCACCTGCAAGGGATACATCGCTATCTCTACTCAAGGCCATGGAGCTAGGCTTCGGCGTCTCTGGGCATGAGAACATTACTGATAAAGAGACTTGTTAGTTTCGGCCTCAGCAAGCCGAGAAACGAAAACTGCTGTCTTAGTGAATTTCTGTATTCCAGCGGGAGGGGCATATGAGCGAGCAGGGCCCGCAGGCACAGAGGGATACACAAAATGGTGGCACACAGGCTAGGCTAAGGAACTAATATGGTCACACGTACATTTGAATATGAGTAAAGGAGCAAGTGAATTAATTCAGCATAGGTACATATACGAACTTCATTAGTTAGCCATATGATGCTAACTCACATATGAGATTGGATGATTGGGGCATCGAAAAGTGAATTCTATCACTTATGATACTAGCAGTGATACCATCACCATTTGCAGAGACTGGCCTATATGGTTGCAGCAGCCTGTGGGAACCAGCCCATTGACAGAACTATATATGATCTTAGGTTGGGTCATTTTGGGGGGTGAAGAAATTGAGGAATAGTAGAGGGAGTGCAAACAGAAGGACATTTGCCCTGCAAAAGGCAAGGAGTAAAACTATGGGCCATTTGTATCAACACATTTCCCCATGGACACAGAATGGGCAAAACCCTTTGATACATCTGGCCCTAAGTTGTTTAAGTCTAGAGGTGGCCAAACATCCCAAGAGACTTAGATGAATGAATATAGCTTCTTAGGGAATCTTAGCAATAAACCGCAAGCTGTGATTACACGAGCATTAGGCAGGAGCAAGACTGTTTGGGTGCTAAGCTGGTTTAGTGGTAAAGGTCGTGCAACCTTGTCCTGCTGCCTGCTCAATCAATTACTTTACAATGTGACTACACACACTGCCTCTTGATCCTGTGAAACCCCATTCATCTATTCCAAGTTGTGTTATAGTCACAGTTTTCAATGCATTACAGTTGGTTGTTTTTACATATATGACTAAAAATGGATCAATATTGTATAATCAAATAAGAATGTTGTGTTTAATTGTTTTGGAACATCCAGTAGCTTTGAGTATGGTTGCTAATGTTAACGGTTCACGTAGAGCCAGAAGCCATGCTATTCGGGGTTGTACATTTTCATATTTCTGAGAAGTGTAACCTCGCTTTCAAAATTAGCACCAGGAAGCATGATTTGTAGAAACTAATGAGCCCAGAATTGCATTTATGAATTACAACTTCTCCTTAACCCCTTGCGTGCTGATGACGCAACGGTTCCGTCATCAGCATCGGTTGAGCTGTGCCGATGACGGAACCATTCTGTCATGACTCCGCCCGCGCAAGGCGGAGTCAGCACAGGCGGAAAATACGCCCCGCACGCAAGGGGTTAAGGATGTCTAGTGTTTTCTCTGAGAGAAGATCCTGTCACCTGCTCTTAAGATAAGTATTTGCTGAAAGTAACAAGTTTCTGTCATGTAATTAGGCCCCATAGACTTGCATTGGGAAAAAATATGCATATACTGGTCTACATTTTTTGTGTTTTAGCATGATGCTCCAAATTATATTTTTGTGCTGTTTACTATTGTGCAGGAAATGCTAGTTTGGCTTTGGGCCTTGCAATGTGTTTTTTCTTATTTTTAACAATCACAAAATAGCTTTGTCATATAAAGTAATGTGATCCTTTTTGATTTTCAGTCTTATTCAATATATATTTATTTATTCTGAAGTTCTTTAGTTCATTTGTTTTTTCAAGCATCTTTCCTTTTATTGTAGACACAACATATTGGCGTATTTCAATTTTTTCAAAAATCACCATTTTCAATTGTATATACATTTCCTGCAGTCTGTATAAATTGTGCACCATGGGTGGATGAAGAGTATGTAAGATGGGAGGGAGAGGCGGATAGTCAAAAAACAAGGTTACAGCAACATCAGAAAAGTTTGCAATGAGCCTTGAGTGCTTCTATAAGATGCAGGAAGGTAGAACAGTTAGAATCACTTTGTAACATAAAAAAATCAATAGGGGGACGTCGAGGGCTGGCGGAAGTTGCCGATCTCCCTCATGGGCAGGGCGGCCCTTTTTAAAATGATGGCGTTACCTCGCTTCCTGTATGCCCTGCAGAACACCCAGGACCCTGTGCCAGCTAAATACTTTGTGCAAATCGAATCCCTTCAACGAGCGTTGCTGTGGGACGGCAGGCCGCAGATCGTGCTGGCCAAGCTTACTATACCGAGTTATGATGGGGGTATTGCGCTGCCTGACGTGCGGCGATATTACTGGGCGTCCCAACTTGCGGCAGTTAATCACGGCCTCTATGGACCGGCGGTTGACCCAGGCTATGCTATGGATCGCTGGCTCGTGGGAGACGGGAATTACTACAGAGCGTTATACTCCAGGTCTCTGGATCGGAAGCTTACGGGACCCACTAAGACTATGGTTCATATCTGGCGTGCAGTTACTAAAACATTGGGCTGGCACAATAGGGTTACCATGGCCACCCCGCTGTTTGACTCAGACGTCTTGGGGAAGTTGTGGCACACGAAGGGCTTCGACAGGTGGGACACCATCGGGATATCCAAGGTTGGGGACATGGTGGCTAGGGGTAGGGTTAAGTCTTTCGATGTGCTGCAATCAGAGTACCAATTGGCGGCAACGGAATACTTCCGACATGCTCAGCTTAGCCATGCTCTCTCCCCTCATGTGTCGGGGGCGGAAGCGATCCCTGAATCATCTCCCCTGGAGGATCGGGTGTTGGACGGCCATATGCCGGACAGCGCTATCTCCCTCACCTACAAAAAACTTATCAATGTGCGAGTTGACTTGCTGGTGCGGTTGAGAGAGCTTTGGGTGCATGACGGAATTGAGGTGGATGACGAGGAGTGGCAATCGGCGATTTCCTCTCCCAGAGAAGTGGCAATTTCTGCGCGTCTCCGCCTGGTGCAGCTGAAGATACTGCATAGGGTGTATGTCACCGGTCCCAGACTAATACGCATGGGGCTGTCAACGGATGGCATGTGCCGTAGGGGATGTGGAATGCTGGGGACCTTCCTACACATTATATGGGAATGCCCTTGTGTGACCCGATATTGGACGCGTGTGCATGCCGTGATGGAAGAAGTGACTGGTGTGGCCCTGCCGGCTGAGGCCCGGAGATGTCTCCTTAACATCTGGGGCCCGACTGATTATAGTGTTGCGCAGACCCGGTGGGTCACCTTGGGCAACATGGTGGCAAAGAGGGATATCGCCCAGAAATGGGGTGTGCCAGCTCCCCCCTCGCTCAGCCTTTGGGAATCGAATATGGACTGGTGCATGCTGCGGGAGAAGACGGTATATGTGGCCAGGGGTAAGCCTAGAATGTGGATGTCTGTGTGGGGTGCCTGGAACTCCTATAGGGGAGACATCTGCGACCCCCCCGTGGAACTAGATACTGAGACCCTGCCTTCCCCGTAACACCCCCTACCCGGGACTCCACTTTATACCTCCTGCAGTGCTACCCCCCACGTAATTCACAGTCGTCATTCTTATTGTGCACAACCTTGGGTGTCGGGCCTCCGACCCCCTCCCGCTACAATAGCCCGCTATACCTGTACTGTCCTCAGCCTCCTTCTCTTTCTCTTCTGCTGCCTATCGTGCTTCTTGCACGTCTCTTCCTTTTTGCCCTTTACGGGCCTTTCTACCTCATGGTTTATTTAACTTTTGAGTTCATTCTTATTTAAAAATTAAACCTGATTGCTCCTGTTGATGGTATTGTACACGACCGTTCCTGTTGACTTCATGCTGCCTGGCCTCCGGGATGTATGGCTAAATAGCGGTGTACTTTTTCTATAAATAAAGGCTTTCCAAAAAAAAAAAAAAAAAAAATCAATAGGTCCTAGGGTTAGTTTGCAAAGAGATGAGAAGTGAAGCAATTCACATAGATGGTGACAGTTAGAAATTAGGTCTATAGTTGCCACAGGTATGTACCCTGTCCAAGTAGGATTATTTATTTATTTAATCGCTTGTATAGCGCAGGAATTCGACCCCCGGAGGGGTATCTCCGCGCTTGTGTTCATTACCAAAGCTATATCCAAATAAAAGACAATCAGGGCCGGAAGAGAAAGTGTTTACATGGTCAGGAACAGATGGGTCTTTAAACATTTCCTAAAAGTGGCTAAATTAGAATTTTGCCTAAGGGCGAGGGGCAGGGAGTTCCAGAGGGTAGGGCCTCTATAGGATAGAGCTCGGCCTCCCTGTCTTTCCTTTTTGATACGTGGTACCTGAAGCAAAGATTGATTCTGAGAGCGCAGAGAGCGGGCTGGCTCATAAGGTCTAAATTTTTCTGATAAGTACTTTGGACCAGTGCCAAACAGGTATTTATGAATTGTGCAGCATATCTTGAATTTCACCCTCTGGCGAATAGGTAGCCAATGTAGTCTGTTCAGCAGGGGACGAGAGGGGGACCTGGATGGAACGTTTAGGATCAGTCTAGCAGCTGTATTCTGGGCTACCTGTTACCTGCCAAGTTGCTCCTCATTGGCAGAAATAAGCAGCCCATTACAGTAGTCTAATCTACTGATAACCAATGCCTGAACTAAGGTCTTTCTATAGCTGTCCGCTAGATAGGGGAACACCCTTCTCAGGAGTCCAATGACCCTAAGACAGGATCCCGTTACTTGATTAACATGATCTTTGAGTATCAAATATTGATCAAGCCGGGCCCCCAAGTTTTTTACTATCTCTTTGGGACAAGGGGCAGAGCCTAAGTCGGGAGGCCACCATTCAGGTGACCATAAGAGCGGGGCCTCTCCGAAGAGCATGATCTCCGTCTTGCCCACATTACATTGCAGGCAATTGGAGGTCATCCAGTTCGATACTGCTCTCTTGCCAGCAGCGAAGTAGTTTTTAACTGCTGGCGTCAATGTCTGAAAAGGGAACAGAAGCTGGGTATCATCTGCGTAAGATATTGGTGTGAACTCATAATCTCTCACAATTTCAGCTAAAGGGGTCACATACACATTGAACAATGTGGGGCTTAGGCATGAGCCCTGTGGAACCCCCTTGGTGAGCTCCCTAAAGATGAAAAAGTGGGAGCCCAATCGAACACTTTGTGAGCGGCCAGTAATAAAACTTTCTAGCCATGCCAGAGCAGTTCCGCCTATCCCTACCCTCTTCAAATGACTGATAAGAATGTCATGTGACACCGTGTCGAAGGCAGCGGACAAATCCAATAGCACCAGAATCATGGAGCCTCCTCTATCCTGTGCCATCCGGATGGTATCGGTCACGGAGAGGAGAGCTGATTCGGTGCTGTGATTAGGTCTGAACCCAGATTGAGAAGGCTCTAGACCGTCCGCTGCCTCGATGTATTTGGACACATGTGAATTGACATGTTTCTCAGTCATCTTACTCAGATGGGGCAAGAGGGAGATCGGGCGGAGGTTGTTCAAGTCTAACCATGGCAACGCTGCGTTTTTACGAATAGGGTTCACAATCGCCTTTTTCCAGACATTGGGCACTTGCCCTTCCTTAAGAGAGAGGTTGAATAATGTTCGAAAACCTGGGGAGAGCAGGCTTCCCAGAGGAGTTATCATTTTAGCGGGCAGGAGATCGGTCGGGGATCCTGATTTAATTTGACTATACAAAGCTGTGACCTCAGACAAACTAACCTCCGGGATCGTAGTGAGTCGTCTGCTTTCATTCATTGGTTTCCTAAAAAGAAAAAGAGTCAGCATTGCTCTTAAAGTTCGAGGGTTGTGTTATTTTCTCATATATAGACTCTATTTTGTTATGAAAAAATGCTGAGATGTCATCGCATAAGATTTGAGTGAAATCATCAGGGCTTTCACAAGCCACAGGTTTTTCAAATGATTGGATAATTTTATAGAGTTCTCTAGAGGAGTTCCCTGCATCCGCTAGTTGTAGAGCAAGACTGTTTTTCCTAGCCAATTTTATATTTTTATGATAGTTGGCTAGGGCTTCCAAGTACGACTTTCTACTACGATTATATAAAGATAATAATGCCTCGGGACAAATAACCACAATATACAATAGGATGAAGAGATATTCCAATTATCCCTTCCTATACGTAAAAATCTGTATAAAAATCTGCGCTTTGTTTTAACCAAAAATCAAAGGCAATTCAATACAGTTTCAAGTGCTCATCTTTTGAAACAAACTTTTTTTGTATTTATTTTGCAATTTTTCAAAATCTGTGTAGATATGATGCTCCTAAAAATATTTCTTAACAAGCATTTCTTTAAACCAAAGATCACCCTACAAGAAGAACTATGAGGCCTATTACTCCAACCTCTGCTTTTTTATAGTACTCTTAACTTAGTTCATACTATTTTAATTTCACGCTGGTATCTTCAAATTAACAGTCGACGTGTTTCAGCCCCATTGTTCTCGGGCCTCATAAGGACTAGGACAGCTGAGCGCATCATTTTTAAAAAATCCACCAATTCCCAGCGGTTTCACATAGACTTAAACATCATCCACTTCCTTATTCTTTTGGACCGACGAGCCAGGGTAAGTCGCAACACAATCCTAAACTATCCTGTGCTCACCCCCTGGTAGCTTGGCACAGAACAGGCAGGCTTAGCTTAGAACGCAATGTGTAAAGTACGTGTGCAACAACTCATACAACAACACCGTAAATACACCACAAAAGACTCCATGACAGATTAGAAAAAAATGAATATTTACCTGAGTAAAACAAGTCCAAAACAATCAAAATCCATCAAGTAGAAGTCGAGTTATTGAATGTGGAAGAAATAAATGCAATAAAATGCTTAGAAGCAGGTAGCACTAGAAACGTTACCTCAAGTAACAAGGGACTGGTGCAGATCCAAAGTTCAGCCCGACTGTGATGAAGCATGGGCCGGCTACAGGGACCCACTTGGACCCGCTGAACACAGTACCTTGGATCCTGGGGTGCAATTGGCGTGGCAAGACTTTGCATCATATGGCGTGGGTTCTTAGAGGCTGTGCGGTGAGTAACCGCGGGCGAGTAACTACGCTCCATCAGCGGAGTATACAGAGTTTTGCCTACTCAGTGTTCCATTGCAAACGCAGAGTTTAGTCAAAACTCCGACTCAATGGCAGAGCAGAGTTAGCCAGCCCCTTCACCCTTCCAAAGTAATTATAATGTAAAAAATGGCACTTACCTGCCATGGCTGCCTCCTCCTCGCCATGGCTGGCCTCCTTCCTCGCCCTTGCCATCCTTTTTCTTTGATAACCCCGTTGTTGGACGTCTTGTGCAAGACGTACAACTTAGGGGTTATCAAAGAAGAACAGCGAGGACGTGGAAGGAGAGCAGCCATGGCGAGGAGGAGGCAGCCACAGCAGGTAAGTGCTTTTTATTTACATTATAATTACTTTGGTGGGAGCGGAGTTCCATGGAGTTTTTTTTCAACTCCATGGAACTCTGCATAGCAGCACTACGCCTGCTCCACCCACCCTTAGCGGCGAGGCTTTATGAGGCTTTGCGTGGTCTGGCGTCAGTTCTGAGAGCTGTCAGTTGTGCAGCAAAGCTTTGCATGGCTTTGCGCTGCTTGGCATCAGATCTGCCAGAAACTCAGCTGCAGAACCCAGTTCTGAGGCCCACAACCTAAAGTAAGCACCTCAGGCAAGGGCAGGACTCACAGGAGACAGAGTGTGGCAGCACCAGCAGAACTGCAGGATGTATTTTGTGTCCACGAGACTTCAGAAACAGTAGGCAAGCTAACAAGCCCTTGTGGATCACTTTGGAGTGAAGGCAGAGTCCAGTTCTCCTTCCAGCAGAGCCAGAGAGACGCAGGTCACAGGGCAACAAGCAGAAACGCTGTCCTTCCAGAGAAAAAGTCCAGTCGAGTCCTTTGTGCACCATTGTAGTTCTTCTTTGGGTGTAGGTCCAGACGTTTCCAATTTGATGGAGCTGGAGAACCAGTGCTTATACCCAAATGGGCCTTTGATGTGAGGGAAACCAGGAAGACCCATCAGAATGCAAATGAATGCAGATGGTTGCTAAATCACACCCAGCCCTTTCCTGAGCCTGTCGTTTTCAAGAATGATTGCACTAAGGGATCTGTCACCTAGCCCAGACTTGTATTAGAGCTCGACTGTGAGGCTCACAGAGCAGTAGGAGCAGAGAAATGTCCACTTTCTAAAAGCTAGTATTTATAATCAAGGACACCCGGTCATGATTGAGTTCTGCTGCTCTTTTTTCAAAGCAGATTCTATACTCTAAGTTTTAATTCTTGGGTATTGATAAATTGTTTTATCATGCTAAGTTACATCACTTTATGCACATTTAAACATTTGTCCAAGGTTTATGCATTGCCATACATATAAAAGTTGATTCTTTACATACAAAATAAATACATTCTTTTTACACAACACAATTGCACATTTAACAAATTACAAAACAATATCTACAATACAAATTTCGAAAATTGTACTAGTACCCTAGTAATTAATTCATAGCAGTCCTACATTGGTTCATTTATCTATACTCAAGGACTGGTCTCACAAGGGCATATTTTTTATGGGCACAACTTTATTAAGTAAAGCACCGTTATGTTTGTGCCCCTTTGTGGATAAAGAGTTCGTGAAACAGCCGACGCGTTTCCAAACCCGTTTTCTAAAAGCAGCATTTCTAAAATAGTAATTTCGAATCTATCCTTACCATTGAAGAGAATTTATCATTACCATTCCAAAGATAGGAAATACAAAAAAGCCACTTGTTTCTGACCAGGAATTGCAGCTTAAAGGTATTCTAAGAAACTCCCAATTCTATTTTTTGAGAGGAGAAGGCCTCACAGCAGTAGAAAACAAATTGAGCCGTTTGCAACTACCAGGACATGTAAATAGTCTATATAAAATTGTTGACCAGAGATTTTCGTTTTTGATTTGTGTTATTGTATCATTAGAGAAGTAATTTAGCTAGGTTAGACATTGCTAATCCGGGCAACAATTTTCTGGACAACATTTAAAAAAATGTCAGATGTGTCGCATGGATGATGTAATATTTCAGGAACCACGAGACCCACATAAGTTTTGGGAGGTCAAGTAGTTTTATAGAGATAGAAAATAACTCCTCAGAGCCAGCCTTCTGCCATTTTCCAAAATGGTGGCTATTATAGAGGAAGAAGAGACATATGTAGAAATGAAACACATAATAATGATTTTTATTCCTTTTATATATCTGCCAAACAATACATATGTTCTGAAAACCCATCCACCAATTCCAAAATAGTGGCTCTATAATGATGTGTTTTAGCGCTCTAGTTGGTAATTATTATAATATAAAAAGTTCTTTATTGAGATTTTTTACCAAACAAATACAGCAAACATAGAAGTACGAATTGATAACGCCATCCTCTGATAAAAATTGTCCCTCCTCCCCCACCCCGAAGAATCCTCCCGCCCACCCTCCCTGGCTGGTCCTTATCTTTAACAAGAAAACAGCAGCCAATGAAGAAAAAAGAAACAAAAAAAGATTAGTTGCCTCCACTGGCATAGAAAAGAAAAAAGCATAAGAAGAAAAACAATGTCCAAAAAAGTATCAACAAACAAGATGATTGCAAGTATTACACTTAACAGTAGAGCCAAACACAAAACAGCACAAGCTCAAAAAATTTGTCACCCATTACCTCCATTGTGACTATCATTAGACCATCTAATCAGAGGGGCTCAGATTTCCACCTCCGTCCCGTATACTGCCAGAAATCTCCCTAGCCATTGTTGACCCATAGGTGGAACAGAATGGAGCCAATGAGTGGCTAAACAGAGTCTGAATACTATCATAGCAATAAAGAGAAAGGTCTGAACCCGAGCCGGTAGCTGAGGGATACTCACTCCCAGTACAATTATCTGAGGAGTCAACTCTATTCACTGCCCCAAATGGGATTCTAAAATAGTGCCAACTTCCCTTTTAATTATACCCAAATCGGGGCAGGAAGCGAACATATGTGTGATGTCCGCTGCTGGATAGCCGCAGTGTGGACATGTTGATCCCGCAACTTCTCCCCATTTGGAAATCTTCTCTGGTGTTATATAAAGATTAAACCAGGTTTTAAAACATTGCAACTGGAGGTTGGCAGCAATACATGAAGTTTGGGCCATATAAAGTGAATCTTCCACTTCCCCCACTCCAACCAGTAGCTGCTCATGCCAGCGGTCACAATGTTTGGATAAGTTATCCATTATTGTCTCGTTACATTTTTTATAAATCCCTCTAAGTGTACCTGGCCCTTTAAGCAATATCTCCACCAGCGTCACCCGGGCGAAGCCGCTACTGCCTCCCACTTTTCTCCCTAAGAAATCTCTTATCTGGAGATATTTTAAAAAGTGTATGTTGTCGACTACAAAGGTTTCCTTAATCATTCTAAAGAAATCACACCTGTCTCATCCATGACATCACCAACCATCCTAACGCCCTAGTTATGCCAGTTTTTCATATACCCGTCATTAAAGATACTAAGGAGCGACGTATTGCCATACAATGGGGTAGAAGCATTAATGAGACCCAAACCAAGCCTTTTTCGAACTGAAGTCCAGATTTTAAAAGCACACATCAGTGTCTTAAACTTCACCCTTTTTTAATAATTAAAATCCATATAGTGAAAGAGACAGTCGCTGGCCTTTGACCCCAGTAATAAATCATAAATTGAGGCGGGAGCCACCTCCTGTAACTGATCCAGTTCAGCCCTTTTTAGAGTTCCTATTTTAAATACTATAGTAGCCCAGTGGTATAACTGAAGGTTGGGGACCGCCCAGCCGCCTCTATCTGTAGGTAGCGTTAAGAATTTTAGCGCCCTCCGAGGGCGAAAATTGGCACAAAGAAATTTAGTGAGCAACTGATTCATAGTTGATAGCCAACGGAATTGCCCTAAAGAAATACACATTTTTTGGCAGAAACACCATCTTAATAACATTACATCTTCCAAATAATGTTAGCTTGAAATTGTCTATACGATCAAGATCCGCTTTAAATTATGGGATCTAAATTAGTTTCAACAATTTTAGACACGTCTGCCGTTATTTCGACCCCAAGACATGTTGCGTTCTGTATGACCCTAGGGTCATTAATCTGAGGTCCCTTGCCAATAACAACCAGGATTTTGTTGGAATTGAGTCGATATCCCGAAATATATCCAAATATCTGTGCCCCTTTTTCAATTTCAGCTATTGTACAGAGTGGGTCAGGGGTCACACTAGCTAGGTCGTCGGCAAAGCCAAGATCTAAGTGCTCCCCCCATTACTATGGATTGCTAAAATCTGGTTACTATCAACAATTTTCCTGACCACAGTGTCAATGTACAAGGCAAATAATAGGGGGGAGCATGGGCACCCCTGACGAGTCCCCCTACTAATTGACACAGGGCCTGACAATTCCCTCATAATTGCGACTCTGGCCACCGGGTTACTATACATTATTGAAATAGCCTTAATGAAGCCTGTACCTAGCCCTCTACTCTCAAGTATTGCCCACAGGAATGGCCAGAAGACCCTATCAAAGGCTTTTTCCGCATCAGGCAGGATTAGCCTGATAGGGTCTCCCGTAATCCCCGCAGCATCAAAGAGAGCAATCACCCTCTGAACATGATCAATAGTGCTCCTGCCGGGAACAAACCTATGTTGGGTGGGTAAAACCAATTTCTTAAGCACGGCCATTTGCCAGAATCTTGGCATAAACCTTTATGTCATTATTAATTAACGTTATAGGTCGATAAGACCCCAGCTCCTTAACCGTTTTTCCTTTTTTGGGAAAGACCACAATGTTGGCCGAGCCTCAAGAGCCTGGTGCCCCCCAACCAGACTGGTCTTCTAGAAAGATATCGACCATTTATTCCAGTAGGCAGGGAGCACGTTTTTTATAGAATTCCCCCGAAACAGAACCAGTGCCTTCCCATCAGCCAAGGAGCTGATAACACCCGCAACTTCTTCGGCTTCAATAGGTAGTGGAGAAGTGTGGCTCACTGGTTAGAGGAGGCAGACCTGGAAGCAGAGGTCAGCCCGGGACCAGGGTTCAATTCCCGGCTCGCCGGGGTCTTGAGTCCTAAAATGTCCATGGACTCGACAATTCTCGCTCCGGTGCCTACTCGATTCACGGGTTCACACTCTACGACTCTGGGCAATAGCTTGCTTAATCTCCACAACGGCCGCTCGCGGCGGGATGCCTGGCTTTCACCTTGCGGATACCCTGCCGGGGTTATCTCACAGGGGAATACCAGGACGGGTTCCCTAAGCAAGCGCTTAGAAACCGCTCGGTGATTTGCGCTATATAAATTCCTGTACATTTACATTTACATTTACCACCAGCACCTCTCTTTCTTCCCTTGTTAGCTTTCCCCCGGGAGCTCTGCTAGATGATCCTGAATTTCCTTCTCAGTTCCTGTGGTTTCTTCAGTATAAAGCTGTTGATGGAATCACTGGAAGGCAGCCCGTATATCAGAGGTTTCTGAAAATAAGCCAACTTGAGGATCATCAATTGAGAGATTTCCCCCCTATGTCACCCGTTGTCTAGTACGCACCGCAAGCCAGTGTCTCACTCTCTTGCTTCATTTGTACATTTTGGTTTGCCAGGCTGCATATTTCCCTGCCACTTTGTTTGTCAAGACTTCTAAAATTTTTGATTTGGCTGATGCTACCCGTATTTGTGCCTGCCCCACATACCCCCACTCACAATAACATCTACTAATTGTGTCTCTGCCTCAACTACCTTACTATAGAGTTCCTGCATGTACAATTTACCCTGCTTCTGGGACCTCCAGCCATACCTTGAGGTTTCCCCTCTTATCCCAGCTTTCAGAGCATCCCATACAATATCCACCTGTGCACTATCCCTGTTCTCGGATATAAATCTCAGAATCCATACTCTCATATGTCCGATATAATCCTCATCGTAAAGGAGTGCTCTATTAAAATGTCAGCGTGATACCTCCCTCTTTGAGACTTGAAGTGGAATCTCAAGGACTAGCGGATTATGGTCAGACATGACACATGGAAATTTAGAAATCCGAAAGTTTGTCGAGTGTCTCTGAGACACAAAGAATTAGTCAAGCCTGGCGTGTGACTAATGTGGAGCTGAAAAAAAGGAAAAGCCAGAGTCATGGGGTTCTTGCAAGGCCTCAATGATTCCATGAGTCATACATAAAGTCCGCAAAAATTTAAAGGACTTTAGGTTTCCAGGTACTATATAGATTAGGCCCATGCTTTATAATGTTAGCACTCAAATTTAAATTAAAACCATCGCATATAATTAAAGGCAATGGCCACCCAACGAGTTAAGTATTTAACCAATTGAAGATGACAGGGTCATCAAACTCTAAGTCGTAGACCAAACAGAGCGTGAAGGAGTAATTGACCGCATTGCATAAAGTAATAACCCATCTGCCCAAATTATCCGCTTTTGAACATGGAAAGCTGAAGGCATTTCTGCTGGCCATGATAGATACCCCTTTTGTGTGTGTACCTTGGGTTTTGAAGGAAACTAGCTGATAACCTGCTAATTCTACCATCTTTTGTCTCCCAGCTTCGATATGTTTCTCTTGCAGACATACTATGTCCTCATTCAGTTGCCAGATGTCTCCGCTGACCCTGCTGTTGTTATGAGTACTATTTAAACCACAAATGTTAACAGATGCAATTCTGAGCTTACCCCTTGCCATTTGTCATAGTCGAGTTCCTATTTGTCTTAATCTTAATCTTAATCTTGTCTTAATCCAGAGTTTACATAAAAATCTGAATAATATCCCTGCCATTTCATATAATTCTGCCCATTGACCCAGCCCACCACCCCACCCTCCCCTCACCCTACCTTACGGCAAAAAAGGTCCGAGGACCCTTGTGATGCCTCCTGCATGATACTGCTTCCCACCACCACCCATCACACTCCACCAAGTAAACAACAGAAAGTAAGTATGACTATTGTCGGAGTACATCAGCCTTCAGGATCTTTCTGATTTGAGACTCCAGATATTTCATGTAGAAATTCTTGTGCTTGCATCTCAGAAGAACAAACCCTTATATTTCCCTGGAGGATGACCTTGAGGCGAGCAAGGCTCAGCAGATACACCTCGCAGCCTATCTTCTGGAAGGGAGTGATAAGCTGAAGTAGCCTCCACCTTCTTTCCACAGTAGTGTGGCAGAATTCTGACCTGACGAAAAAGGAATGAGCTTCAGCTGAGCGTATTGCTTCAGGGCATGCTTTATCAAAAATTGCTTGTTGTAAAAGAAAGTTGCCTAAAAAAAACGAATATAGCTCTGGTTTTATCGTTCACATCATTCTGCCCCTTCCTTTTTTTTCAGCTTGAGTGGAAAACGATGCACTCGCTGCACTTCTGTGTCCCAATCCCAGTGTGCAAGCTCAGGGAAACCGCCCTTCAGTTATGTTAAGGTTTTGTTATGTTAAGGTTTTGTTAGAGCGCATAGCTGCCCCAGCTAAGGGGCGTCCCGGCGCAGACCGTATAATTGTACCAGAAGAGGAGAAACTGAGAGAAAGAAACCTTAAATCAGAGTAAAAAGATAGGTCTTAATGGCTTTCCGAAATGGGAGCAGCTCATCGATACTACGAATAGATACAGGCAAAGAGTTCCACAGTTTGGCCGCCAGCAGTCGAAAGGAACGCCCTCCAACACGGCAAAGTCTGAACTTGGGTGTATTTACCAGATGTTGACCCAAGGAGCGCATGTTACGCTGAGGAGTATACAAAGTTAAAAGTGGGTGGAGAAGCTCAGGGCTGGTACCTTTCAAAATTTTAAATGCTAAACAAAGTGTCTTAAACTGGATTCTAGCATGAATCGGCAGCCAGTGTAAAGCTCTAATAGTGGCTCTAGCAGAACATCTGCGAGGCAGTCCGACAAGAGCTCGAGCTGCCGAGTTCTGAACTCACTGTAGACATAGAATCTCAGCTTTATTTGCGCCCAAAAGTAGCGCGCTAGTGTAATCCAAGCGCGATAGAATTGTGGCCTGGATGATAAGCTGTCGAACAGGCGCACTAAAAAACTTCAGAATAGGGCGAAGGCCTCTCAGCAAGCCCACACATGTCGCTGCCACCTTCTTCGTGTGGCACTGAAAATTGAGATCTGCGTCTAGCCACACTCCCAAGTTCTTGACCACTGGCTTGGCTGCAGGCATAGTGCCAAAGGAAGCTGGCCACCAATGTTCGTTCCAAAGGGAGGTGTTTTTCCCTACCAGCATCACCTCGGTTTTAGTGGCATTCAATTGAAGACAATTTTCAGCCATCCATTGGGCAACTGCGGTCATCCCATCTCTGAACTGAGTGGCAGTGGCAGAGGGACCTTCAGCCAAGTTGACAATCAGCTGAGTATCGTCAGCATAAGAAACTAATGTTAGGCCCCACTCTCTTGCCACAGCCGCGAGAGGTTGAACATAAAGATTGAACAACGTCAGGCTCAACACAGAGCCCTGTGGAACCCCTTGGTAGATGGAATGGGCTTGAGACAGAAAAGGTGGTGCCAAGACCCGGAAGGATCTGTCCGCAAGAAATGCACGGAACCATTCCAGGGCCTGATCCATGATCCCAATTGCCTCCAGGCGGTACAACAAGATGTCATGAGACACCGTATCAAAAGCAGCGCTAATATCTAATAAAATGAGCGCTGCACTCTGACCGGCGTCAAGAGTAGTTCTTAGGTACTCCGTGGAGGCCAACAAGGCCGACTCGGTGCTATGACCCGATCTGAAGCCGTTTTGAGACGGGTCCAGAATGTTGTTAGGGGTCATATGTCGAGCCAGCATCTCGTTCACATGAGCCTCAGCTAATTTAGCAACCCATGGAAGCAAAGAGATCTGCCTAAAATTCTCAGGCAGAGAGGGATCAAGTGTGGACTTTTTTAATGATAGGAGAGACCAGAGCCTGTTTCTAGGCCGACGGTACTGTGGCTGTGGTAAAAGATAAATTGAGTATCTGCATTAGAGGCTTCTGAACAAGGTCCATAGAGTCCAGAAACTGTGACGGCCTCATAGGATCAGATGGAGACCCCGATTTGACCTTTCTGCAGAGTCTCACAAGTTCGTCGCACGAGAGCTCAGATATCGCGGCCAAAGTAGAAATCCCCTCTCTGACTGTGATAGGGCCAGGAGCAGAGGAATGCTGAGGAAAAGTGGCGTAGATTTTCTGCACTTTGTTCAGAAAGAAATGAGCAAGCTCCTAGCATTGCTGCGCTGAGTTTACATGTGAAACTGAAGTTTTAGTGTTCTTTAGCTCCTGAACAATCTTAAAAATGTATTTCGTAGGATTAGAGCTATCTCTGATTTTTTCAGCATAAAAATTAGCGCGTGTGGAACAAATCGTTTTATGGTAGTGTTTTACTTTAGCCAAGTACACAGACTTGATATCTTTGTCATAGTCCCTTCTCCACAGTCGCTCGGCTCTTTTACACTCCTTTCTGAGTGTTCTAAGAGCATCAGAAAACCAAGGATTGGTGATCGAATTCCGCCCTCTGACCCATCTAGCTGGAATCAGAGCGTCGAGCCCCCCCCCCAATCCAGTCGCAAAAGGCAGTATATGCGGTCTCAGGGTCAGCCAAATCTTCGACAAAGGTCTCTCTCAGATAGGCGTGGAAATCGTTTATGTTAAGTTTATGCCAAGGTCTTTTAAACGTCAAAACTGTCCTATTGGACTTTGGGAGTTGTGTTATCTTCCAGCTAGCTTTGATCAGATAATGATCAGTCCAGGCCATAGGAAGAGGTTGATCAACCTGGACGGCTGGAATGTTAGAAAAAACAGGATCCAATATATGTCCTGCGACATGAGTGTACCAATAAGTCCAATTGGAAAGCTGCTAAGTCAGCTATCAGATTACAGATAGCCTGGTCCAGTATTTGGTCAAAGTGGAGGTTTAGGTCACCTAAAATAGAGAAGTTGGCAGGTTGCAAGACCAATGAGCCCACTAACCCTAATAAGGCTTCACAGAACTTAGACGCATGACCAGGAGGGCGATAGATATAAAGCCCCGAAAAAAGTAAAATGCGGGTTAATATCTAGTCTAAAACGTGCACATTCACAGTCCCACAACCTCTCCGCCGTGAAGATACAGGGATACAAAGCTTTATAAATAACAGCAATCCCACCTCCCCTGGAGTCACGATTAAGAGTCTTAATCAAATAACCTTCTGGGAGAGATAAGCCAGTTATCCCTGCCATATCATCCCGTAACCATGTCTCACAGACAAAGAGCTAATACATTGCTCCCCCTCTTGGGAGAGAGCGCCTCCAAGCACAACTGAAGGGTGACCTTGCGGTCTTATTCCATAAATATAAAGTTCAACAACAGTTCATTCCAAACGCACAATGGTGTTCTTCCAACTTTCGCAGTTTATTAAACTCATTGTAAGTTCATGGCTTAAAGGGGAATCACTGGGTAGTTGGTATTCAAAATATCTTGATCAATATTGAATGCATAATAACAACAAATCCCGATGCATTTCGGGCCATGCCCTTCCTCAGGGGATTACTCTACAAGCAAAAACAAAAGATTTAAAGCATCAGTTAAGTATCCTCATCCTGACTATCAAATAAACAATGTAATACATTTCCTATTAGCAAAAAGAAAGGGAGATTGAACCGTAACCAACCGGTGAGTAAAGAGTTCAGAGGGGTTTAAAGAAAATAACGTGAAAGAATACACGAACAGATTTAACTCGTGGTGATAACATTCTCAATCCCAAGTTACCCCGTATCAACCCTCGGGGAGTGAACAACATAATGTCTGACATCACGGTGCGTGCTCGCGGTATGAGTATTCAAACCAAAATTCAGCGGGCCAAGCATGCAACAACTCTAGATGAGCCGGTAAAACTTGTAAAACACTAAGGTCCCATAGGGGTACTTACAGGAGCGAAACTACGCACGAACTCCGCGGAGTTCCGAGTCGCCAACAGTGAACCGAGTGGTCTGCTAAGGGACTGTGTAAAAGTGCTTGGTGGAATCGACATGGTGAAGGGACTAAGGTGAAACGAGCTCTAAAGTGGGCGCCATGATGAAATGGGTAAATTTCACCAAGTGGATAAAAGAAACAAGGGATGAAGAGATGAACAAAATGAATTAAACAAAATGACTTAAATAAATCCATGTCCTGCGATAGGATATGAAAATACACAAAGGTATAGACAATGAGGTTATTACAGATAACATTGAAATTCCATACGGTCATTCAACCCATTATGTCCACCATGGTGCCCCATTTCACTGTTGGCGGCTCGGAACTCCGCGGAGTTCGTGCGTAGTTTCGCTCACCTAGCTGTAATGGCAGATCAATACAGACCCCTGCATCCGGTTTTAAATGCAAGAGTTGTTCCCTACCATACCTGTGCAAAGGAAACTGAATCAGACCAGGGGTTCTGGCGAAAGGCCATGGACAGGCAATGACGGGCGCAGACGGGCTTGCCTTTGGCACGCCTTTGGCGCGCCGCCGTCGGTTAATATGCACATTATATAGGGAGAGGGAAGGGAGTGCCAAACAACTGGAGTGCTGCCCTGGTGTCCACTTAAGATGGCGGCACCGTTTCTGCAATCGGGCTACTGCAGTGCCAAATCCCAAGTACAGTCACACGCTATAATCAGGTAAGGCGCAATGAACAGTTTGAGCCCAGTTTAATGAGCAGTTTAAGCCCACAGTTAAAAATCCAAGGTTGGCAAAAATAACATGAAAATGTGATTTTAAAATAGAATGGTAGGCTAGAACCCCTGGCTCACGCCTCAGGGGACCAAAGATACAATGTTACAGGAGCGCGCGAGAGCGATGCACGATTTAAATACAGCAGAGGGTAGGGAGCGCCAAACAACTAGAGCGCTGCCCTGGTGTCCACCTAAGATCACGGCACTGTTTCCGCAATCGCGCTATTGCAGTGCCAAATCCCAAGTACAGTCACATGCTATAATCAGGTAAGGCGCAATGAATAGTTTAAGCCCAGTTTAAAGAACAGTTTAAGCCCACAGTTAAAAATCCAAGGTTACCGAAAATAACATGAAAATGTGATTTTAAAATAGAATGGCAGGCTAGAGCCCCCGGCTCACGCCTCAGGGGAACAAAGATACAATGTTACAGTAACCCAGCACAAACCCTCTAATGTCTTCCCCTTCCTCTTTTTCCGGAATACCCAGTAGCCTTAGATTGTTACAACTCTGGCGATTTTCAAAATCTTCAAGCTTTCACATGACATCCGTCATCCTCGATTCGTTTGATGTAACTTGTTGGGCAAAACTCTTAGCTTCGGTCTCTAAGGCCACCATTCGCTCTTCCAACACTGTTGTTCTTTCAACAATTTCTGTGCAGGTTTTGTTTATTTTCCGGATGGCCCCTTGTATCATCTTTGTTGCATGAGCCGTCTTATGCTCCTGTCGAGCTTCAGATTGGATCTGCTTAAGAGTGGAATATATGAGATCCATCGAGGGGGGCGCCTCAGTTACAGACTTAGTTAGAGAAATTATATTATTTTCCCCTTGAACGCTGTCATCTGGTGTCAATCCGTCATTGATTCCAAAATCCGTAGTAGAATAATCCCATTTTAATTGTCCAGATTGGCTTTGATTGAAATCCGTTTGTCTTGTGTCCTGCGCTTTTTTCCCTTTATTTCCATTCCACCGTGTCTGAGTGCAAAGGCACATTTACGTGCTGGGGTTAGATAGTGAACTATCTGAGTCCATCTCTGAATCCTCCAGCATCGATACTTCATTTCCACTAGCATTAGATGGCTCAGAGTCTTTATTGAGAGAAAAAAATGTATTGCCTACTTTGGGGGTACCCGCGATCATGTTCTGTGTCTGAGAGAGCCTGGGATTGACAGATAAGCCTGCTCCTGTTCCTTATTACCAAGTTTCCCAACCAACATATTAGCATCAAGGCGCTCTGATTCCCCTCGCAAGAGTTCCCCCTGGCCTAAACATATAGATGATAAGGGCCCCAGTCCCGTACTTACAGTACCCAGGGGTGGAAGGCCATCTTCGCCTGTAACCGGCACTGATGTGACTTAATTCGCTGCCTGCCGGGGGCAGAGACCTCATCCTCTCCTGGACACTGATCCCTGACTTTCTGTTTCTCTAGAGCCAACTCCACGCTTTCTGTTGCTGCTTTGGGAGTAGATCTCCTCCTTTCTTCCCGCTCGGCGCTTTCCGAGATGCCGGGGGGCCGCGCTGGGTCCCTGTTGGGATTTAGATCGGGCTGCACCCAGTCCTCTCTCTATGCACATGCTGAAGTTTACACCCCTCCCTCCTTGCCCATGTGATCACTTTTAATGCAGAGGAACCGGGCAGTCTGTGCTTGGTTTTGAATCCGGTCACGTTGTCTTTTTTGGTGACCGTGCTTATGGGATTGTTTGGCTGAGTTCGTGTTTTCACCCTGGGACTGATTTGGGTGACAGAGCGAGGCTTTGTTCTGAACTTATCGACCTTTCTTCTGGATTCCGGAGTTTGTTAACGTATGTGGGAGTTCTGGATATTGCAAGTGACTCAACAACTTGCTTCGGATCGGCGTTGGATTCCTGTGCGCGGCTGCATACGGACTTTGTATTCACGCCGGTGTAGTCATTTCCGGGTGTTGGATGTCCTGGGATGTCCTTCTTGTGAGACCATAGGGTTCTGTGTACGAACCGGCTGCTTGATAGCGTTTTTTCTTTGTTTATCTTTGTGGCCACTGATTTTTCGGGAGGTGGGGTTAGAGGGACGTTTATTTTGCATGCAGTATTTGACTAAGGGGTTTTTTCAGTCTCATGACTTTTTCCCCTAACGCCTATATTCATACGAGGAAAACGAACCCCGAGTGGAGTTCACTCTTGAAGGCTTCCTTACCGCAACAGAGGAACGGAGTCTCCTATGCAGCACAGCTGAAGCACTCATCGGGTAAGAAGGAGGGAAGAGGTTGTGTTTGGTCCTGAGTATGGTATGTGCGTAGAGAGAGAGAGACTTCAGAGGTGTATTCTTATAGTTGTTCTTTTTGTTTATCTCTCCTCTGCAGGGTGCGAGGTTCTTGTATGCCCTTGAGATTAATGAGAGCAAAGAGGAGACTTACTGGGTTCCCGAAGCCTTCTTCCTCCCTGGGATTATTATTTTTACCCTTCTCTCTCTCCTGGCTCAGGCTGTAGAGTGCATTGGTATTTATATCATGGCCTGCAGTCTGTGTGGGGGTAGAGAGAGGGGAATATCGTCGCTCCTGCAGCGTGGTTCCAGTTGGGTGACAAATTGACAGAAAACCAAGCCCACGAATAGTTGCGCTGCCCGAGCGAGGATGGATATTGATAAAACTGAGGATAGTGGTCAGGAAGAGAGGGTCCCCACTATGCAGGAACTGATGGGCGCAGTTACTGCTTTGCAGGCGCAATTACAGGACCTGAAACAGGAGAACATGGGGTTGAGGCAGGGGCTAAATATGGCTAGGTCACGGGATCAGGGGAGTTGGGGAATAAGAAAACCCTTGCTGCAACCCGCTACCTTTCAGTATGATAGAGGAGCTGGGAGTAGCGCCGCTCCTATGACTGTGAAAGTCACTACTCCTACTCCTGTTCCTCTCGCTGTTCCTGAACGTTTTACGGGTGATTCGAACAAATACGCTGTCTTTATGAATCAGTGCCATCTCCATTTCTTGTGCAGAGCTACAGCCTTCCCGAATGACGCCGCCAAGGTGGCGTTTGTTATCTCTTATTTAGCGGGGACGGCTGCTACTTGGGCTGTGCCGTTAGTGGAGAATGACGATCCGGTGTTGAATAACTATGACTTATTCAAAGAAATGATGCATGGCCTTTTCGCTAAACATGCGTTCATGCAAGCTAGTGATGCTGAGTTATTGAAGTTACGACAGGGCAAACAAGATCTGCTTACTTATGTGTCTACCTTCAATAGATTGGTGTCTGAAATGCACTGGCCATTAGACAAGAGAACCTCGTTATTTTATATGGGGTTATGTGAGGAACTGAAGGATGTGGTCTCCCAGGTAGTTAATCTTCCTTCAGATTGTACTGAGTTTATTGATTTGGTTGTGAAGTTGAAGCACAGGTTGTTGGAGCGGAAGGGAGAAAGATCTAGATACTTCATGCCGCGACCCCTGCCTAGTCGGAGTGAGTCACGGGGTTCTGGGGGGAATTAAAACAGACACCTGAACCGATGGAGATTGGTGGGGTTAGGGGTCCCCTGAGTACAGTAGAGAAGGAAAGGCGTTGGTCCAACAATCTGTGTTTATATTGTGGACATGGGGGTCATTATGCTAGGGATTGTCCTGTTAAACCTTCTAATGAGTCATCTCGGAAGGCTGTGGCCTGTGTGCACAGAGAAGTAGAGGTAAAGGACCCCAAGTTTCAATGTACCCCTTATCAGATACTCAGCATTGTTAAGAGGGTTCTCAGACACTTTACCATCACAGTTTGTTTGGTTATTGCAAATAACCATAGGGCTCCAGTTTCTGCTTTGTTGGACTCCGGTGCTACTGGGAATTTTATGGATATCAAGTTGGCTGAAAGAATGGGAGTTCCCTGGGTTTACAAAGAACAGCCGGAGCCAGTGCGTGCCATAGACGGTACTGAATTGTCTTCTGGTACGATTACACGTCAGACTGAACCCTTGTGTATGGTCGGTGACAATGGTCATTCTGAAGAAATAGGATTTGATTTGATTGATGCCCCTTCTTTTGGAGTAGTTTTGGGAGTACAGTGGTTGCAGACACATAATCCCAAAATAGACTGGATCAGGAGAACAGTGACCCTTGACTCCGTTCACTGTTTGCAGAGTTGTTATAAGGTAGCCACTGATTGGATAACCCCATTGACTTGTGCTGTGAGTACTGGAGGGAAGGGAGAAGAAGAGTTGGGGGTCCCTGAAACCTATTCGGTCTTCAGTGAGGTGTTTGATAAAGTAAAGGCTAGAGACCTTCCCCCTCACCGCCCTTTCGATTGTCGGATTGATTTGATGCCAGGGGCTACGCTACCTTGTAGTCGTGTTTATGCCTTGTCGGGCCCGGAAGAACAGCATTTAAAGGAGTACATCAGTGAGATGTTGGAGAAAGGATTTATACGTCCTTCCTCTTCGCCTGTGTCATCGGCTATCTTCTTCATTCCGAAGAAGGAGGGTGGCCTTCGGGCATGTGTAGACTATAGAGCGCTCAACAAGGGCACGATTAAGAACAAGTACCCTCTTCCCTTGATACCTGTGTTACTTGACCAACTGAAGCATGCAACGGTTTTCACTAAATTAGATCTTAGGGGTGCTTACCATCTCATCCGTGTCCGTGAAGGCGATGAATGGAAAACTGCCTTCCGGACCAAATTCGGCCTTTACAAGTATTGCGTTATGCCCTTTGGGCTATGTAACGCTCCGGCTGCTTTTCAGTTTTTCATTAACGAGGTGCTAAGGGAATATTTGGATTTGAGCATCATAGTCTACATAGACGATATCCTTGTGTTCTCTAACACTATTGAGGAACACGAAGTCCATGTTGGGCAGGTATTGCAGCGCCTGAAAGAACACCAGTTGTACGTACGACTAGAGAAGTGTCGTTTTCACACATCTAAATGGAGTTTTTGGGGTTTGTGATTTCAGCAGAGGGGATCATGATGGATCCCAAGAAAATAGAAGCTATCACCTCCTGGCCGTCGCCAACTTGTTTGAGAGATATCCAGGTTTTACTTGGGTTCGCCAATTTCTATCGGCGATTTATCTCGCATTTTTCAGAGATTATAGCCCCCATGACGGTGTTGTTAAGGAAGGGGGTGCCTTTTGTTTGGTCAGACCATGCTCAATCAGCTTTGAATCTATTGATCGAAAGGTTTACTTCGGCCCCTGTTTTGGTTCACCCTGATCCTACACTGCCTTTTTTTGTTGAAGCAGATGCCTCTTTGTGCGCCGTGGGAGGGGTGTTGTCCCAGAGAGATGTAGAGAATGGATACATGCATCCAATTGCTTATTTCTCTAAAACCTTGCTGCCAGCTGAAAGGAATTATACTGTAGCCAAGCGTGAATTGTTGGCCATTAAACTATCTTTTGAAGAGTGGCGTCATCATTTGTGGGATGCTCGGCATCCAATAACGATTTTCACTGACCACAAGAACTTGGAGTTCTTCCGTTCAGCGCGAGCCTTAACCCCTCGCCAAATGCGGTGGGTTTCATTCTTTAATGAGTACGATTTTATCATTACCTATAGGCCCGCAATGCAGCAACTAAAGTCGGATGCATTGTCCCGTATCCATGTGAAACACACTGATCAGATGGTTGAGAAAGAGAGGGGTTCTTTTATTGCTCCAGAGAGAATAGTGGGCAGCATTTCCACTGATGATTTTAAGGAGTTGGTTCAGTTAAGGATGGGAAAGATCGATCTTACACCTTGGCTGTCTCAACCTTTGCTTTCCATAAAGAATGGGTTGTTGTATCATGAGGATAAATTGTTTATTCCCCCTGACCTTCGGGATATGGTCTTGGAATGGTGCCATTCTTCATCTCTAGCTGGGCACCGTGGTACGAACAAAACCATGGAGTTTTGTTTGCGGTGGTTTTGGTGGGAGTCAGTGGCGAGAGATGTCCAGTCGTATGTTAAGGCCTGTCCTGTGTGCACTGTAAATAAACCGACCCATAATAAACCCTCAGGGTTGTTGCATCCTCTCCCGGTTCCCAACGCTCCATTGCAAACAATAAGCATGGATTTTGTGACGGACTTACCCTTGGAGTCTGGCTTCACGGCCATATTAGTTGTTGTAGATTCATTCACCAAGATGGCGCATTTTGTGCCCTTAGCTAAGTTACCCACTGCTGGGGAATTGGCAATGATCTTTGTGTCTTCCGTGGTATGCTTGCATGGTTTGCCTTTGGCAATTGTATCGGATAGGGGGGCTCAGTTTATTTCCCATTTCTGGAAGGAGCTGTGTGCTGCTTTAAGGATGAAACTGTGTCTGTCCTCCGCATATCATCCCCAATTGGATGGTCAGACTGAGCGCCCCAATGAGACCATGGAACAATATTTGAGGTGTCTTGTAACATCATTGGCTTGCAGTTGGGTTGTGGCTCTTCCTCTGGCTGAATTCGCATATAACAACAGTGTCCATTCAGCTGTTGGAATGACCCCTTTCTTTTGTTCCATGGGGTTTCACCCCGAGCAATCCCTATCCAACCCTCAGGCCAGGTACCTGCGGTGACCACATTGGGGCTCTCACTGGTTCAGATTTGGAACACGGCCTTGGAACACCTAGAGAAGGCCAAGGTTGACATGAAGAAGCAGGCAGACAAACATAGGGCCCCTGCTCCTTCCTACCGAGTGGGGGATAAGGTGTGGCTGTCCACTAAGAATTTGAGATTAGGGGGGTCACGTAAATTACAGCCCAGATTTGTGGGTCCTTTTCCTATTGTTAAAGTGGTAAATCCCGTGGCAATGAAGTTGGGGTTACCAGATGAGTATGGGATTCATCCTGTCTTTCATACCTCCCTTTTGAAATCGTACATAGCTACCACGCAGGTTTTGCCTCCCCCTCCTCCTGTGGTGGTAGGTGAGGATGAGGAGTTTGAAGATAGTGCCATCTTGAATTCCAGAAGAAGGAATGGGAAACTCATGTATTTGATTGATTGGAAAGGATACCCCCCTGAAGATCGTACGTGGGAGGCAGCAAGTGGGGTACATGCCCATAGATTGGTGAGGCTTTTCCATTTATGTCACCCTTCTAAGCCCCGTCCGGTAGGGAGGCCTTTGCGAGGAGGTACTGTTGGGATTTAAATCGGGCTGCACCCAATCCTCTCTCTATGCACATGCTGAAGTTTACACCCCTCCCTCCTTGCCCATGTGATCGCTTTTAATGCAGAGGAACCGGGCAGTCTGTGCTTGGTTTTGAATCCGGTCACGTTGTCTTTTTTGGTGACCGTGCTTATGGGATTGTTTGGCTGAGTTTGTGTTTTCACCCTGGGATGATTTGGGTGACAGAGCGAGGCTTTGTTCTGAACTTACTGACCTTTCTTCTGGATTCCGGAGTTTGTTAACGTATGTGGGAGTTCTGGATATTGCAAGTGACTCAACAACTTGCTTCGGATCGGCGTTGGATTCCTGTGCGCGACTGCGTACGGACTTTGTATTCACGCCGGTGTAGTCATTTCCGGGTGTTGGATGTCTCGCGACGTCCTTGTGTGAGACCATAGGGTTCTGTGTACGAACCGGCTGCTTGATAGCGTTTTTTCTTTGTTTATCTTTGTGGCCACTGATTTTTCAGTAAGCGGGGTTAGAGGGACGTTTATTTTGCACGCAGTATTTGACTAAGGGTTTTTTTCAGTCTCATGACTTTTTCCCCTAACGCCTATATTCATACGAGGAAAACAAACCCCGAGTGGAGTTCACTCTTGAAGGCTTCCTTACCGCAACAGAGGAACGGAGTCTCCTATGCAGCACAGCTGAAGCACTCATCGGGTAAGAAGGAGGGAAGAGGTTGTGTTTGGTCCTGAGTATGGTATGTGCGTAGAGAGAGAGAGACTTCAGAGGTGTATTCTTATAGTTGTTCTTTTTGTTTATCTCTCCTCTGCAGTGTGCGAGGTTCTTGTAGGCCCTTGAGATTCATGAGAGCAAACAGGAGACTTACTGGGTTCCCAAAGGGGTAGAGAGATAGGAATATCGTCGCTCCTGCAGCGTGGTTCCAGTTGGGTGACAAATTGACAGTCCCCACAGTACCTGCTCCATTATCCATGGCGCTGATATCCCCACGGTCCCGGGGAGGCTTGGAAGGTTTCGGTGGCTTGTTGACCCTCTACCTGCGCCAAGCAAGATTCTTAAAGCAGTCCGGATCAGCAGGTGAGCAAGTTCTCTCCGTTTTACTTGCATCCTTCCAAGCAGTCCCCTCAAACAGTATAGTGGACAGTGAATGGCCATCTAATGCATGTTAAACTGATGTTTCTTCGTGAGTTCCTTGGAGCCCTAGATGGGTGGTGAATTGCAGAACCTCAAACAGCCGCCATCTTGCCCTCAATCCCAGATGTAAATGCTGTTAGGGAGCCGCAATAACCAGGGTAATGGCATTGAACTCTCGGTGCATGTTTTTTTTGGTTTTAAATTTTAATATTGTTTTGTTTCAGGTTTTCGGTTTATTCAAATTTGTAAACATGAGCGGAGCAGGTGGTAGCAGAAGATATTTACTTCCTGACAGAGTGTTGCTAACTACACAATATGAGGACTCCTTCAACAACAATTTGTCAAATGCCAAACTAATCCAAAAGAAAAGCTAACATCAACTGCAGCTGGAAGGAGGAGAGTTTGAGATGTTGGAGATATGCAGCAAGACAAAGTTCACAAAAGATTGAAACTGATAGGTGAAGAGGATCAAATATTTTATCATTGTAACAACAGTTGCTACAAGTCACATACAATGGAAGAAAGCCTGGAAAAAATGTGTCAAAAAATTGCAGAAACCAGAGAATCACAACAAGAATCTGAGTCTTCTGAGAAGGCGACGACAACCAAACCCAATGTTCCTCCACCTCCAACAACTGATCAGAAAGCAGAGAAGCTTCAATGTGTTATCTGTGGTTTAGCCAGAACAAGAGCCAAAGGGATTGATAAAAGAATAAAGTACAGAGTAAGTGAGTTTCAAAGTGCAAACATTTTAATCTGCATACAGTTTTTTCCAAGATGAAGTTTTCAGCCGAGTAGCAGATTTAATCAGCAAGGTCAATGTATATGCAGTGGATTTTTCTGCCCACCCATACTCCATGCGTGCATACATTTGAAAATGTACAATGACATATTTTGTTTTTATCAGTCTAACAAAAAGAATGAGCCGCTTATGGTATTTTTTATTTTTTTTTAATTTGAAAGTTTTATATAGCGCGAACAAGATCTTCGCAGATATCAGAGCGCTTTACAGAGGAGGGGAGCATATATACACAGATACATCAATAGTGTTAAAAGTACAGTGAAGTGATATCATAAACAATCAAGTAAGTCAATTTCAAAGTCAAACAAAAATGCAAAGGGTTCGAACAAGTAGTACAGATGAGTATCTGAAGTTGATCCCCAGTCGTGGTTCAAGTGCATTTAGCCATGAGGATCGCTTTTACTTCTTTCTTGAAAAGTATGGTAGAGGGGATGAGTCTGATTTCAGGGGGGAGCGAGTTCCAAATCCTGGGAGCCATTCCTGAGAAAGAGCGTTTATAGGTTTTTTCCTTGCGGAATCTTTTAGGCTTTAGCAAAAGATTGTTTGTGTCTCTAGTGTTTCTGGAGCCTCCAGAAATCGTCAGCTTCTGAGCGAGATATCAAGGTGAGCTCAGGTGGACTGCCTTGTGCGTCAAACAGGCGATTTTCAGGTGTATTCTGGCTTCAAAAGGCAGCCAGTTCAGGGATTTGAAGTCAGGGGAAATGTGTGAGTGTTTTTTTGATCCAGTGATAAGTCTCGCTGCGGCGTTTAAAGAGGCTCTTATGGGTGCCGTAGTAGCTAGGGGGAGACCGCAGAGGGCGGTGCTGCCGTATTCTATTCGAGGTATGACTAGTGATTGTACCGCAGTTTGGAAGTCTTTGGCTGGCAGGAAGGGTTTAAGTTTCCTAAGGGTGTTGATTTGGTAGTTCGCTCCTTTAGTTGCTTTGTTGATGTGGTCCTGCATGTTGAGATTGGTGTCAAGTGTTATGCCCAAAGATTTCGCTGAGTCCACGATGGTGGGTTGAACATTGAGTGCCGTTAGGTGTTTAAGCCACATTTGTGCGGTAGTGATCTTCGCGGGAGGTGAGATCAGAAGGAACTCTGTTTTAAGGGCATTGAGTTTGAGATGATTAGCGGCCAGCCAGGATTGGGTGCTTCTGATCGTTGAGTTCAAGAGCGTGATGTCTTTGGGTGATTGTAGTTTGAGATAAAGTTGGGTGTCATCAGCATACATGTGGAAGTGTACATTGGATTCTTGTAGCAAGGTGGTGAGAGGTTCCATAACTAGGTTGAACAAAGTTGGGGATAAGGAGGATCCTTGTGGTACGCCTAGCGATACAGGTCTTGGCGCGGACATCAAGTTGTTGCTCTTGAATTTCTGCGACCTGTTATGCAGAAAGGACGTGAACCATTTGAGCACAGTTCCAGATAGGCCCATTCTTGTGTTTAATAGCTCGAGTAGATTCTCATATTTGACCGTGTCAAATGCGGAGGAGAGATCAAGGAGGATGAGGAGGCAGGTATCGTTATGATCTAGGATTTGGAGGGCGTCGTCGATTATGTGAATCATAGCAGTTTCAGTACTGTGATTTGCTCGGAAGCCTGATTGATGAGAGTTGAGGAGATCAAACTGAGTAATGTGTTTAGTCAATTGTATTTGTGCGCATTTTTCCAGCAGTTTGGCAAGAGTCGTAATGTTGGTAATGTTACGGTAGTTGTTTAGGTCAGAGGGGTCGGCTGTAGGTTTCTTTAGCAAAGGTGTGACTTGTCCAACTTTGAGGGAGTCAGGAATGGTCCCTTGTTGAAGTGAGCTATTAATGATTTTAGTCCAGAGTGGAAGGAGCGACGGAGTGAGGACTTTGACAGCGTTAGCAGGAAGGGGGTCCGTGAGGTGATTGGATGGTTTCAGAGTGCTGAGCAGTCTGCCAATTTCTCCTTCCGTGTAGGTGGCAAAGGTTGACCAGGTGGCATTGTTTTTTGGTTTAGTGGGTGCTCTGCAGTGGGGTTTGGGATAGAGGCTTGCGTCCGTGAGGAGATCATTCTTTATATTGTCAGTTTTTTGGTTGAAGAAAGAGGCGAAGTCTTCACAGGAGGGAGCTTCGCACATAGTGTTGAGAGGTTGGGGTTGTTCTTTGGATTGTGTTCGGATAAGCTCAAACAGCTTTCTCAGACGATTTTTGGCTTGGTCGAGCTGACGGCTGAAGAAGTCTGATTTTGAGCGTTTTATTTTCCTGAAGTAGGCATTTCTCTTTTTCTTCAGGGTTTTTAGGTTCAGTGCAGAGGGAGCTGATCTCCAGGTGTGCTCTGCTATTCGCATGGCGCGTCTATCGTCATTGAGACTCCCGTCGTACCAGGGATTGGAAATTTTTGCGGAAGCTTTTTTTAGCTGCAAGGGTGCGACTTCATTAATTATTGAGGTCATAGTGTTAAGATAGTGATCAGTCAAGGATTGGACGTCCTTAACGCCAGTAGGAGGAAGTAGTAAGTTGCAGCTGTTGGGGGGCAGAGAGTTTGAGTTCAGTTTTTTCATGTCTCTTTTCCAGACTTTGGGCCTGGCGGATTGAACAGGGTTAAATTTAACTTTTTCATTGATGAAGAAAGTGATAATATGATGGTCTGACCAGTCACAGGGCTGGATAGATTCGAGTTGGATAGAGGCCTCTTTGGAGATGATAAGGTCGAGGATAGAGCCTTTCTCGTGTGTTGGACTGTTGCAAATTTGAGTGAGGTCAAGGGCGTTAAGGAAATTCTTCAGACCTTTTACCACCGCATCATTATGATCGTTCCAGTGGAGGTTGAAGTCACCAAGGTATATTTGTGTGAGTTGTCGCCCGGAGTTGGTTGAGATCATGTCCATGATTTGTTGGGAGAAGGTAAGGTTGTCGCCGGGTGGGTGGTAAACGCTGTGAAGTGTGCAGATCGGTTTGCCCTCACTGATAATATCGAGGCAGATGTATTCACAGGAGGTTGGGGAGGGTAGGGAAGGGGAAGTTACTTTCAAGACAGAGAAGTTGCTCCTGTATATACATGCGATTCCGCCACCTTTTTTATTGCCAGACCTGTCAAGTCTAGTGATGTGGTAGTTGGGGGGAACCAGAATGTCCATTATAGGTGTAGAAGATTCTGTTAGCCATGTTTCAGTCATGATGATTAAGTCAAGATCCAATTTTAGGATGAGATCGGCGATAGCGGAGGAGTGTCCAGCGGCTGATCTGCAGTTGAGGAGAGTGCATTTGAGACGGGGTGTGTCGAGGGTGGAAGGGGGTTCTAGAGCGAGGGGGACTTTACTCAGGTTACTATGGATAGCAATTCTGTTGTTCAGTGTGGGGGGTCTAAGGGGATTGGAGTGAATCGTAGGAATGGCAGTGAGAGTGTTGGGTGTGTTGCTATGGGGAGCTGAGTCATAGGAGCGGAGGAGGGTGATTGTGTCGAGGTCCGAGAGAGGGTTGCATGAGCGATGGGGGCGGTTTTCGCGGTTGTGAGCAGGGATTGAGGTCCAGTGCGGTGGGAGTCGAGTGCGAGAGTTCGCCGCCCGGGTGGAGGACCAGTTGGGAGGGGAGGTGATGGTGGAAGAGCGTGAGGGGTGTCTGGGGTGTGTGCTGAGTAGTTGTTTGTTGATGTGAATGTCTTGTTTGATCTGGTGGAGGGTGTTGGGTGAGAGGTGACTGGATTGTGATAGACAGGGTAGTTGTTGTTTGATGATGTGCATGTCTTCTTTGAGCTGGAGGAGGGAGGCCGTAATGTAGTCCAGTGTGGGAGATGTGTTGGAGGTGGGGATGGGAGGGTCGGGCGTGGATGACATAGGGGAGAGGTTGGTGGTGTGGATGAGAGTATTGTTTGTAGGCGGAGAGTGCAGGGTGGACGGTGGGCGTTTATTAGTGGTGAAGGGGGTGGGGGTTGGGTAGTGGGGGGTGAGACTGGGGGGGGAAGTGGGATTGTAGATGGTTCTTTTTTGAGGGGGTGGAGTTGAGTTGATGGAGGTGGTGTGTTCTGCGTGATTAGTTAATGGGTGGAAGTGGGGGCTGAGAATGGGGGGATAAAGGGCGGTGTTTGCCTTTGTGTGTGTCGGTCTGGTGCTGATCTAGGTTAGGCGGGTTGCGGGTGGGAGCTGTGGTATCAGGGGTGGGAGGAACGGGGATGAGGGCTGGTGTGTAGGGGGAAGGGGTGAGGTGGTTGGTGTATGAGGGAGAGAAATCTATGTCTGTGCTTGAGGGGTGTGGGGTAGCTACGGTAGGTGGGTGAATGATTAAGGTGCCGGGAGTAAAGGAGAGGTGCATGTCGTTTTGGGTGGGAGCTGTGGGATGAGGGGTGAGAGGAAAGAGGATGAGGGCTGGTGTGTGGGGGGAAGGGGTGAGGTGGTTGGTGTAAGAGGGGGAGTGATCTATGTCTGTGCTTGAGGGGAGTGGGGTAGCTACGGTAGGTGGGTGACTGACTAGGGTGTCGGGAGTAAAGGAGAGGTGCATGTCGTTTTCGTTTTGGGACTGGGCTAGGTTAGAATGAATGTGGTTTGAGGCTGTGGTGTCAGGGGTGACAGGAATGGGTGTGGTATGAGAGGAGGACAAGGTGAGGTTGGTGGGGGGGGAGGGGGTGCCGCTGCAATGTGTGGGTGAGGGATCTATGTCTGTAAATGAGGAGTGCGAGGTAGCTACATTAGGTGGGTGAATGTCTAAGGTGCCGGGGGTGGAGGAAGGGTGCGTGTCGTTTTGGGTTCGAGCTAGGTTAGAAGGGTTGTGATTGGGGGCTGTGAATTCAATGGTGATAGGCCTGAGGGTGCTATGAGTGGGGGTCCGATGATTGGCGAGGTGTTGTTTGAACGTGGGGAACAGGTTGTCTAGTAGTTCCAGGTTCTTGTCTGTGGATTGAATTAGGATGATCCCGTTATTGTATATAGTGATGGTGGTTCTGCCCGGGAAGAGTTGGGATGGTGTGAAGGAGAGTTTTAGGCCATGCGCGAAATTCCTGGAGGTGGAGACGGTGAGTAAGGTGAGGAACGCTTTTCTCCATTGGGCTCTGCGTGTGGTGTGGAAGATGATATCAATGTTCAGTGAACCATTGACTGGTGAGAAGTAGGTGTCTGCAAAGGGAGTTTCAGGGTGGGACCTCAGGACGTTGTGTTTAAAGCGTTTAGCGGCTTTTTTAGTGAGTGAGGGTGGGTAGTTGATTCTATATGTGTGCTTGCCGACGGGTTCCATGATGGGAGGACAGTCTAGGTAGGTGTAGTAGGGAGGGTGCACTGTCCTGAACAGTTGCGTGGGCCAAAAGTGACACTAGTGAGTGCACAATAATGCTATACGCAGAGTACAGATGTAGACAATAATAGTGAGATAATGGGAAGTGACACTAGTGACACTAGTGAGCTGCCAAGGTATTTGAGGTAGTAATCGGTGCATACAAGACTAACACTTGAGATTGGGTGCGAGTTGCACAAGTGTAGGGTGCACAATAAAGAAATAATGGAGCAGAATACTGATGAGGACTGTAAGTTACATGGAGCAGGGATGACACCAATGAGCAGCTAACCAATATGAGGTAGTAATCAGTGTATACGGGAAGGAACAATGTAATGAGTGCAGGTTACATCAGTGAACAAGTCTATGTGCGAATTCGTCAGTACATTTTAGGAATAGGAGTGAATTCGATGTAGGTTATAAACAAGTGCAGAACACGTAGAAATATAATACTGGCAAACTACTGGAATAAAAATAACTGTGCAAACCATAAAAATATCTAAATCGAAGGTGACAATAGTGAGTAGTCAAAAATATGTAAGGCACAGGCGTCAGTGACAGAATACAATTGCACACACAAATTATATGAAACAACAAGTGGCATTAGTGAGCAGCAAAAGAAAAATATATGAGGTATAATATATGGCCACCAAAGTTGAGGACTAGTCTAAGATGGCCGCCAAAATGGAATATAGGGAGACACAAGTAGTAGTCCTTTGTCTGTTGTTGGGATTTAAAGGGTTAAGTTTCCCTTTCTACTCGGGGCAGTCGAGTTAGTCCAACTTCTATGTTGCTAGATGGGGAGGAGAGGACCAGCTTCTATGTTGCTCGGTCGGGAGGAGAGAGCGCCTTATCTCCGTTTTGATGACCCCTGACCGCGTTGGTATGCTGCCTCATGGTCATCTGTGGGCAGTGGAGGCGATTTATTGCAGCAGTTAATGGCCCCCGCCGTTTTAGACAATGGGGAGTGGAGAGGGAAAAGACCGTTATGCCCGTGAAGATAGTTTGAAAGCCTCTGCAGTTTTTAAAAAGTTCCGGGCAGAGAATGAATTCTCAGCTGATTTGCCTCCTGAAGTTCTTGTAGCCAAAATAAGATCACAGGATACAGTAAGATCAGCAGGAACTATTTTAGGAACCATCCTGACAGATTTAGATTTTAGACTTAATGACAAATTTTGTAATGCCCCAGAGTTCCATAAACCATGGGAGTTAACATGGCTGCCTGACGTTGTCCTACCATTGTTTACAACATTGTTTAACATCAGCATGGAGTTCAGAACAGAAGCGGACAACATTGATGATGGCTTTGAAGATATAAGCTAAGAAGTACAAGACAATCCCAAAGCTTATGCTGTGTAAATGTACTGTCTTTTCCAAATCATGTTTTATGAATTACATCCTAGTAAAAAAAAAACTCCGCTACAGATGAAGATGGACCACGCAATCTATGACAAGTGCAAAAGTAGAGAGCTAATAACTTCAATTAATAGAAATGGTGTATCAACAAGTTATAATGACAGTATGGAGCATGAATTTATTTGCAGCTCCTGCTGTAAAATCTTCTGAATCCGACAGCACACCACTTCCAAGTCACTTTACCAGGAAAGGATTTACAATTGCTGCTCTTGATAAATTTGATTTTGAAGGCAGCTCTTCTTGATCTGGAACATCCATCACACATTATACTGCCATGGTACTATTTCAAGACTGTACCAATGAAGTAGCTGCTGGAAAACAAGCTGTGTCAGCTGTAGGCATAAACAAAGCTGCACACTTATTTCCCAACTGGCTTTCCAATGTGTGCAAAATAACTACAAGCCATCAACATGTTTCTAGTCTATCAGAAGGTTTCAAAGTGGCTGAGGGCATGGACATTCTACCTGAAACTGCAGTCCGCAAAGCTTAATTAACTGAAATTATCATACTCGTTGCATACTGAACGATGAAGAAAAGACAGTTCCTCCGTGGGATGGAATTCATGCTCTGATTTCCCAGATTACCGACCCACTGAAGAAGGTTGGGTTTTTTACCAGTAATACTATCTTCAGTCACACACTATGCAACAGTATACACTCTAACAATTTTCCAAAATGTGCTTGCTCAGCTAGAAGACAGCCTAGCCTGCCAAATGTCTGCGATGAAGGTGTTTTCCGTATTGTGGCTGACGTTTTTATGAGCAATCCAGAAGAATTTGATGATCTTTATCAACTTATGGGCATTTTCCACATGACAGAAGTTGTGTTGCGGTGTACAGGAAGGTATCTCAGTGTATGTGGCATAGATGATGCAGTATTGAAGCTAAAATCTTTGGAATCAGAACTGTCCAGCTAGTATCAATCAGTACATTTGTAGAGCGCGCTACTCACCCGTGAGGGTCTCAAGGCGCTGAAGGGAGCGGGGTGCTGTTACTACTCGAATAGCCAGGTCTTGAGGTGCTTCCTGAAGGTGAGATGCTCCTGGGTCAATCGTAGGTGTGCGGGGAGGGAGTTCCATGTCTTGGCGGCCAGGTAGGAGAACGATCTTCCTCCTGTTGTGGTTCTGCGGATCCGTGGGACAATGGCGAGGGCGAGGCTGGTGGAGCGGAGCTGGCTGGTGGGAGTGTAGAACGAAAGGCGGTTGGTGAGGTATTCAGGGCCCATGTCGTGGAGCACTTTGTGTGCGTGGGTGAGGAGCCTGAACATGATCCTCTTGCTGACGGGGAGCCAGTGCAGGTTTTCTAAGGTGGGCAGTTATGTGGCTGTGGTGAGGGATGTCGAGGATGAGTCGTGCGAAGGCGTTCTGTATGCGCTGAAGTCGATTCCGAAGTTTGGCTGTGGTTTCTGCATATAGGGCATTCCCGTAGTCCAGTCGGCTGGTGACAAGGGCCTGAGTGACCGTCTTTCTGGTTTCTGTGGGGATCCAACTGAAGATTTTTCGGAGCATGCGCAGGGTGTTGAAACATGAAGATGAGATGGCGTTGACTTGTTTGGTCATCGTGAGGGAGGAGTCCAGGATGAATCCCAGGTTGCGTGCATGGTCCGTGGGTGTCGGTGCGGTGCTCAGTGCAGTGGGCCACCCGGAGTCGTCCCAGGTGAATGGGGACTGTCCAAGGATGAGGACCTCCGTCTTGTCTGAGTTCAGTTTCAGACGGCTGAGCTTCATCCATTCCGCAACGTCATTCCTTCCTGGAGGTTGGATTTGGCGGTGGCTGGGTCTTTGGTGAGGGAGAGTATCAGCTGGGTGTCGTCGGGGTAGGAGATGATGTTGAGGTTGTGTTTGCGTGCAATGGTGGCGAGGGGGCTCATGTAGATATTGAAGAGGGCAGGGCAGAGCGAGGAGCCTTGGGGTACGCCGCAGATAATCTTGGTGGCCGCGGAGCGGAAGGGAGGGAGGCGGACTCTCTGAGATCTGTCGGAGAGGAACGAGGTGATCCAGTCCAGGGCTTTTCCTTGGATCCCAGTGTTGTAGAGGCGGGTTGTTAGGGTGCGGTGGCAGACGGTATCCAAGGTGGTCGAGAGGTCTAGGAGGATGAGAGCAGTTGTTTCCCCGTTGTCCATCAGGGTCCTGATGTCGTCGGTGGCTGCGATGAGGTCGGTCTCGGTGCTGTGGTTGGCTCGAATTCCGGCCTGGGATGGGTCGAGCGAGTTGTTTGCTTCAAGGAATGCAGTTAGTTGTTTGTTGACGGTCTTTTCGATGACTTTTGCCAGAAAGGGAAGGAGAGAGATGGGACGAAAATTCTTGAGGTCTTTTGGGTCGGCTGTGGGTTTCTTCTGAAGGCTGTTGATTTCAGCGTGCTTTCAGCTTTCTGGGAAGGTGGCTGACGCAAAGGAGTTGTTTATGATGTTCCGTAGGTGTGGTGCGATGATGGCGTCAGCTTTGTTGAAGATGTGGTGAGGGCATGGGTCAGAGGGAAAGCCAGAGTGGATGGTGTTCATGATATGGGTGGTGTCTTTAGTGCTGATGGGGGTCTAGGCACTGAGGGTGGTGGGTGTGATCGTTGGTTCAGTGGCTGGGGGCAGAGTCTGGGTGCTGAAGCTGTCATGTATGTCTGCGATCTTGCGGTAGAAGAACGCGGCGAGGGAGTTGCAGAGGTTTTGCGATGGTTCAATGTCGTTGTTGCTGGCGCTGGGGTTGGAGAGCTCTTTTACGATGTTGAAGAGTTCCTTGCTGTTGTGGGTGTTGTTGTCCAGCCGCTCTTTGAACGATGTCCTTTTCGTGGTGCGGATCACCTGGTGGTGTTCGCGAGTGGCGTCCTTGAGGGCTGTCATGTTTTCTGGCGTCCGTTCATGGCGCCAGGTTTTTTCGAGGGTTCCGCAGGATTTCTTTGAGTCTTTGAAGGCGTCAGTGAACCATGTGGCTTTCCTGTTGCTGGTCTTGCCTGGGGGGTTCTTAAGAGGAGCGAGGTCGTCGGCGCAGTTGGTGATCCACTGTGCGAGATTCTGGGCTGCGTTGTTGATGTCAGGGGTGTCGATTGGTGGGTTCTGGCTTAGCGATGTGGTTAGCTGGTCTGTGGTGACTTTGCTCCAGCATCTGCGGGGATCTATTGAGTGTGGTGGTGGTATGTAGTCTTCTTGAAGGTGAAATGGATGCAGCTGTGGTCTGTCCAGTGTAGTCCCGTGGAGTGGCTGAAGGAGACGTAGTTGCTAGTGGAGAAGATGGGGTCGAGCGTGTGGCCGGCGTAGTGGGTGGGGGTGTTCACAAATTGCTTGAGTCCGAGGGTTGGCGAGGTTGGCGAGCAGGGTGGTGGTGTTGCTGTCGTTGTTGTTCTCCAGATGGAAGTTCAGATCCCCTAGGAGGATGTATTCGGGTGAGGCTAGGGCGTGAGGGCTGATGAAGCCGTCGATGGTTTCGCTGAATTGTTCGATTGGGCATAGTATTGAGCGGAACTCATTATGTTTGTTTGTTAGAAGATATGCTCATCATATCTGAGGCTATAGAAAAATGCATTGGAATGCTTTCTGGACCAAGAATGACAAATTAGGTTTTGCATATCTTATCTCAGAAGTGAACAAGGCACAGGGTGCACTTCATTCAAAAGACATAATGCAAAGTCAGGCAATGTTCAATACACTCCGTTCAAAATCAGAAAACCTGAAAAACAAGTTCATAGAGTTTGTCAAAGAATGTGAAGAAAACTCAGAACTTTGCAAGTACTGGAGAAATGTTTCACTCATGATAGCTCTAGTTAAAACTTGGTACATGCTGATTGGGAAGGTGATTGGGAGCTGCACATGAAGACTTTGAAGTCACTGATTACTCTGTTTCATGAACTTGATTGCATAAACTACCTGAGATATGTGTCCTGGTATTTGGAAAGAGTGAAGAAGCTTGAGGTGGAAAATACAATACCTTTACGTAAAATTAATTCAAAGACATTTTGTCGTGAAAGACAGACAGGGAAGGTTCAATGCTGTGGCTCCATACATGAAACTAGAACAGATGTTCCAGAGATCACAGAGAAGCTCCAAGAGAATTGTTGGTCAGACAAGTAGAAGTGAATATGTTGCTCAATGGCAGCTAGCTTACCATGAAGTCCTTTCTATTTGCAATGTTTTTAGGGAGATGACAAATTCAAAATTAATGGACCATCTTGAAATTGTTCTTCACCGGGAACTTGTGGGAAAGCGAGGGGAATGTTTAAATGAACATGTTGAAAGCCTTCTTCATTTCATGCAGCATCAAAGAAACCCCTTTGAAATGAGTGAGCCTGTGCAACTACACAACCTCGTGATCAAACAGTATGTGAATAACAATATAAATACTACTAGATGTCCTGGACCATGGATCGAAACTATATGCAGAAATGAAGCAGGAGAGATTTGCATTGAAAGAGAAAATGCTGTTGGACATAATCACTAAAGCTAAACATTAATTGACATAGTAAGAGTTTCATACAACCAGCCACTACAAAACGGGTTACAAAAAAACAACTTTTGCAAGCAAATAGAGAGATGTATGTAGCAAAAGAAGTGGTGAATTCATCAAGGAAACTCTGTTACATGATCTTCTTCCAACAAACACATTATTTGATGGAGATGCTTCAACCAAACCAATGAAGGAGAAACTCATACAAGAGCAAGAAAGAAAACTTTCACCTGAAGAATTAAAAAAAAAGAAGGTGGCCTCATTGAAAACTGCTGATGTTGTGGACTGTATGTCATAATTGCGATTGGTCAAGATTTCATCCATGCAAACCTTTGAAGAAGTCATTCAGACTGTTCAACAGATATCACAGTCACCTTGCAAGAACTGCACATTCTCTTTGACAGTTATCTTGAACTATCGGTCAAAAAATTTGAGAGAATGAGACAAATATCTATAAATGGAACAAATGACCTTGCCTGCGTCACGAATTCGACACCTATACCTGTGCAACTTGAAGAATTCTGGTCATCAATATCGAACAAGATGAACTTGGAGATGTCAACTCACCAAAACATTGCTGATGCTTTAGTGAAAACTGTATTTCCAATTATTGCAAGTGGAATGATTGGCAATGAGGAGTTGGTGTCTGTAGAGATATATTCCAAAGGTACGGGCATATTGTTCAATAACTTAACCACAAATTGAAGGAAACTGACCTTCAACACGAAGGTCAGCTTCCTCCAATTTGCGTTTGAAATGGTTCCAATCAAGTAATTCTACTGTCAAATGAGACAAGTGTTATTTTGCTACTTAGATTTGTTGCATTGTTCATTAGTAAAGGATTGTCAGAGTTATGAATATGTTATGGAACAGGCAAGAAAAGACACTGAATCCTGCTTCATATTCTGTGCAAGAAACTTGACCCAGAGATACCCAGTGTTGTTATCTAGGCACATATTCTTAGAGGTGAGGACATATATAGAACAAAGCTTCAGCTTTAACTGCTGAACCTGTTAAGTTTCTAAAAGGATTTGCTGGGACAGAAGAAGAATGTGACTTTAAAGACAGAAAAATAAGTTGTGCATTTGTGGAAAATGAGTTCTGACTGCCACACATGTGACGATCTTCAGTACAGAGAGTTCAAGAGATCAGTCTCGTCTAGGGACCTTCCACCGACTTCATATTCTGTGCGTGGACACATTAAAAGAACGTTCTAATTGATCAGAAGATGTGTAAATGTTTTGGATCACGCATATGTGGAGAAAGATCTGTGTGAATTTGATTTAGAAGATATTGACAAGGTGCTAAAACCTATGAAATTTCTAAAGCCTCTACCCACAGAACTTACAAGTACATGTACTTGCAAAACCTGTGCTGACATGCTCTTCTCAAATGTTCAACATTCTGCAAATGTACAACGAACGACTGCCAAAACAAAATAAAGAGAACTATTAAAATGTGTCTAAAATACGAGTGATAAACATTTTTTTATTTTTCAGATCATAAACATAAAAGGATTAAAATCTATTAATATTTGTTTCATTTCTATATATGTCTCTTCTTCCTCTATTATAGCCGCCATGTTGCAAAATAATGGAAGAGTTCCTCTGAGGAGTTATTTTCTGTCTCTATAAGACTACTTAGCCCCAAAAACCTATGTTTTGACACCAAAATGAAGTATAAAGGTCTCATGATTCCTGAAACATTACATCATCAACATCATCACATTTTTTAAAATGTCATCCAGAAAGATGTGGCACACATCAGCAATGTCTACCCAAGCTAACTTACTACTCCAATTATTCAAAAACACATATCAAAAATGAAAATCTCTGGACAAAATGTTCTTTATGGAGGTGTATCAGGGGGCAGTATTGTAAAGCACAGAAGTGCATGTCCTGCCTTTTAATTACATAGTGCCCTGCCCTTTCGGTTACCAAGTGCCTTTCTTAGAAGTGACTTATATGTAGTAAAAAGGGAGGTTTAAGGCTTGGCAAACAGTTTTGAATGCCAAGTCGATATTGCAGTAACCTGCACATACACAGGCACTGCAGTGGCAGGCCTGAGACATAGTTAAGGGACTACTCAAGTGGGTGGCACCACCAGTGCTGCAGGCCCACTATTAGCATTTAACTTACAGGCCCTGGGCACATATAGTGCACTGTACTAGGGTCATATCAGTAAATCAAATTTGACAGTAATGGAGAAAACAAATGCTATAATTTTTTAGACACAGAGCATATGCATTTTAGCACTGGTCAGCAGTGAAAAAGTGCACATAGTCCTAAAGTTAGCCCAATGGCCCCATTCAAGTCACTCCCTTCTGAAAGGTGAATTGCTTTAAACATTTTCCCCAGGACTGAATTTAGTTTCTGGTCCCTAGAACATTATTTATACTTTCTGAAAGCCTGTGGGATGAATAGATAGATAGATGGAGTATGTATGGATGCCTGGACACATGTACACATGATTGGATGTAAAGACTGAGTAGGTGCTCATGGGCACATTTAGAGGTACATGGGCATATGGGTAGATGGAGAGAGAGATGAATGTAGGAAAACTAACAACTGTTGACTCAGCAATTGGTCAATAAATCCATTAGCATCCACCCTCTAATCTCACCCAACATATGTAGATACACAGACCGGCTGCATGATTCGTTACTGCTCACAGATTAAGGCAATAACAATGAACATAGTCCTGTGCACAGGAGAGAATTCTATGACTGAGTCGCAACAAAAGAGTAACTAATCTTTCAGCAGTGTATGTGGTGCGGAGGTCTGCTGCCACCATCTGCAGCTCCTTATCAAACAAAAAACATATTCCGTGTCACTGCAATTATGCGATTTTGAGACTGCTGTGTTTTTGCTGTGTTTTTGTGTAATTATGGATTTTCCGGATTTGTCACATAATCTATCATTTGCTCAAAAATCTGCAGATTAAAAGAAAAATGTTTCTAGCTGAGATCAACCATTCTTAAAATGTGGTCATGGGTTGCTGTACATTGGAAGACCCTTTGCAAAGGTTGACTGCCCCCTTTCTGTTGCTTGTTGATTTATTTGGGCGCTCTCTGGTACCACTGACGTCAAACCTGTGTAAACATCACCATCAGTAATGCTATCACAAAATGTGCTGCATTCAGCACATTTTGTTTGCCAAGACTTGCTGGCCACTCTTGCTATCAATAATTTGTCTGTTCTCCTACTGGGTGACTTTAACTACTGGCCCGGTGACCCCAGGGAAGACCAGACCTCCAAAGACGTCTCCGATACTCTCCGTTGTTTTAATTTCACCACCCACATTCATGCCCCTACCCATGTCCATGGCCATATTCTTGATCAGATATGGTCGGTTGGTCGAACCGTATCTCCCACTATCAAGTCAAGTCAAGGCAAGATATTTATATAGCGCGCTATATACCCAGAGGGTCTCAGGCGCTTGAGGAAGGGTGGGGAATTACCTGTCGAATATCCAAGTTTTAAGTTGCTTTCTGAATGCTAGGTGGTTCTGAGTGAGGCGAAGGTGAGTGGGAAGTGAGTTCCAGGTCTTAGCTGCCAGGTAGGAGAAGGATCTACCTCCCATGGTGGTTTTGTTGATGCGAGGTACGGTAGCAAGGGCTTGGTTGGAAGATCGCAGCTGGCGGGGGGGTGTAGAAGGAGAGACGTGTGTTGAGGCATTCGGGTCCAAGATCGTAGAGTGCTTTGTGTGCGTGGGTCAGGAGACGGAAGGTAATCCTCTTATTGACGGGGAGCCAGTGGAGGTTTTTCAGGTCACTGGAGATGTGGTCTTTACGCGGGATGTCTAGTATGAGTCTGGCTGATGCGTTCTGGATGCGTTGGAGTTTTTTCTGGAGTTTTGCGGTGGTGCCGGCGTATAGGGTGTTTCCGTAGTCCAGGCGGCTTGTAACCAGTGCATGGGTGACCGTTTTTCTGGTTTCGGTGGGGATCCAGCAAAATATTTTTTTGAGCATGCGAAGAATGTTGAAGCAAGATGATGAGACGGCGCTGACCTGTCTGGTCATCGAGAGTGAGGAGTCCAGGATGACGCCCAGGTTCCGTGCGTGGTCCGTCGGGATGGGTGCTTTTCCAAGGGCCTCTGGCCACCAAGAGTCATCCCAGGCGGAGGGGGAGGTACCTAAGATAAGGACTTCTGTTTTGTCTGAGTTCAGTTTCAGACGGCTGTGCTTCATCCACTCGGCTACTTCTTTCATTCCTTCATGTAGGTTGGTTTTGGCGGTGTTAGGGTCTTTGGTGAGTGAGAGGATCAGTTGGGTGTCATCAGTGTAGGAGATGATGTTGAGGTTGTGTTGGCGTGCGATGGCTGCGAGGGGGCTCATGTATACGTTGAAGAGGGTGGGGCTGAGTGAGGATCCTTGTGGTACGCCGCGGATGACTTCAGTGGCCTCTGACTTGAATGGTGGGAGGCGGACTCTCTGGGTTCTTCCAGTGAGGAACGAGGTGATCCAATCCAGTGCTTTTCCTTGGATTCCGATGTTTCTAAGGCGCTGTAGAAGGGTGCGATGGCAGACTGTGTCGAAGGCTGCGGAGAGGTCAAGGAGGATGAGGGCGACTGTGTCTCCATTGTCCAGTAGAGTTCGAATGTCGTCTGTTGCTGCGATGAGGGCGATCTCTGTGCTGTGTTTGGCTCGGAAGCCGGACTGTGAGGGGTCGAGGGATTTGTTGGTTTCGAGGAAGGCGGTGAGCTGGTTGTTGACAGCTTTCTCGATGACTTTGGCCGGGAATGGAAGGAGCGAGATGGGGCGGTAGTTTTTGAGTTCGGTGGGGTCAGCTGTGGGTTTTTTCAGAAGAGCGCTAAGTTCGGCGTGTTTCCAGCTTTCTGGGAAGGTGGCGGAGTTGAGGGAGCAGTTGATGACGTCTCGGAGGTGTGGTGCTATGATGGAATCAGCTTTGTTGAAGATGTGGTGAGGGCATGGGTCTGTGGGGGATCCTGAGTGGATGGAGTTCATCAGGTGGATGGTGTCCTCGGTGGAGATTGGGTTCCAGTCATTAAGGATGTTCAAGGGGGGTGAAGGTCCTGCGGAATGTTGGGTGGGTTGGTCTCCGGGTTTGTTGTTGAAGCTGTTGTGGATGTCTGTGATTTTGTTGTGGAAGAACGAAGCTAGGGAGTCGCAAAGGGCTTGAGAGGGGGTGATGTCGTTGGAGTTGGCTGAGGGGTTGGTAAATTCTTTGACGATGTTGAATAGTTCCTTGCTGTTGTGGGCGTTGATATCTAGTCGGTCTTTGAATGCGGCTTTCTTGGCAGATCGCATTAGTTGGTGGTGTATGCGGGTGGCGTTTTTGAAGGCGTCTCTGGTGCTGGAGTTTGGGTCTTTTTTCCAGGCCTTTTCGAAGGAGCGACAGAGTTTCTTCGATTTCTTAAGATCATCGTTGAACCAGGAGGCGTTTTTGCTGCCTAGTTTGATTTGACGTTTTTTCAATGGTGCTAGGATGTCGGCGCTGTTGGATAGCCATTGGGTGAGGTTGATGGCGGCTTGGTCGGGGTTTGAGGAGTGGGCAGGGGGGTTTTGAAGAAGCGATGAGGAGATCTGGTCGATGGTGATTTTGTTCCAGTTTCTACGCAGAGTAGGTTGAGGATGGTTGTGGGTTGTGGTCTTATTGTAGATAAAGTGAATGCAGCTGTGGTCCGTCCAATGTAGAGTTGTGGTGTGACTGAAGGAGACATGTTTGCTGGAGGTGAAGATAGGGTCGAGCGTGTGACCTGCGATGTGGGTGGGGGTAGTGACAAGTTGTTTGAGTCCTAGATTGGCGAGGTTGTCCAGAAGGGTGGTGGCGTTGCTGTCATTGCTCTTTTCCAGATGAAAGTTGAGGTCTCCCAGTGGAACGTATTCCTCGGAGGGGAGGGCGTGTGGGGTGATAAAGTCAGTGATGTCGTCGCTGAATTGTGCACGGGATCCTGGAGGTCGGTAGAGGAGGGTGCCTCTGAGTGTGGTCTTGGGGTCGGTGTGGATCTGGAAGTGAAGGTGTTCAGCGCTAGTGAGATTGACGTCTGAGCTGGTTGAGATGCGGATGGAATTCTTGTGGACGATAGCGATTCCTCCTCCAGTTTGGTCGGAGCGGTCCTTACGGATGATCTTGTATCCTTCCGGGATGGCAATGGCGATGTCAGGGGCTGATGAGGCGTTCATCCATGTTTCTGTTAGGAAGGCGACGTCGGGGGAAATGGTGTCTAGTAGGTTCCAGAGGTCAATGGCGTGTCTATGGACTGAGCGGGTGTTGAGCAGGATGCATTTTAGGTGGTTGGTGTCTGATATCTGTTGTGTGTTCGTGGATGAGGAATAGTTCTTGTTGCCGTCGAACTTGCAGGAGTAGCAGGAGAAGGGTCCATGGGTGTGTCCAGGAGCGGCTTGGACGCAGTTGGGGAGACGGCCGGGGTTTAGGGCTAAGAGGGTGGAGGCGTCGTATGTAATGCGGGAGGGCTGGGCATTGCGTGGACCAGGGGGTCTGGCACTGGGCGCGGTCCAGGCGCGGACGGGCGTAGACGGGCTTACCTTTGGCGCACCTTCGGCGCAACTGGGGCGCGACCGCTGCGCGTGGACGCTGCGCGTTGGGACATCTGGCATAAATGGAGAGTGGAGGGGGCGGAGCGTGGGAGGGGCAGCTGGGAGGCGGTAGTGGGGAGGGTAGGCGGGCCAAGAGGATCGTAATCGCAAGATGGTGGTCGGGAAGGAAACCGAAACTGAGGCGATGTAAACACTGAGCAATGGCAAGTCCACAGATACAAACAAGAGCAGGCTGATACAATGTTTCAGGGCAGTCGCGCTAGGAGCCAATGAAAAGGTGCGGCACTATGGTGAAATGCGCTATGACCAGATTACAATTGCAGAAAAATGAACAAATGCAGCAGGCTACGATACCAAGCGCCGGTAACAGGGCAGTGCGCTTCTGGTGTTGCAGGAGCGGAGAGCAGTTAAAGCGCTTCAGGGAAGGCACTCTGAGCGGAGTCAGGAGGCGTGGGGGAGCGACCGTTTAGGCACAAGTCCACACGGTCACAGCGGAAAGTAGGAGGAGGTGAGCTATATGTTCGTGGGTGGGAGGGGCAGCTGGGAGGCGGTAGCGGGGAGGGTAGGCGGGCCAAGGGGATCGTAAGCGCAAGATGGTGGTCGGGAAGGAAACCGAAACTGAGGCGATGTAAACAATGAGCAATGGCGAGTCCACAGATACAAACAAGAGCAGGCTGATACAATGTTTCAGGGCAGTCGCGCTAGGAGCCAATCAAAAGGTGCGGCGCTATGGTGAAATGCGCTATGACCAGATTACAATTGCAGAAAAATGAACAAATGCAGCAGGCTACGATACCAAGCGCCGGTAACAGGGCAGTGCGCTTCTGGTGTTGCAGGAGCGGAGAGCAGTTAAAGCGCTTCAGGGAAGGCACTCTGAGCGGAGTCAGGAGGCGTGGGGGAGCGACCGTTTAGGCACAAGTCCTGGTCGGATCATTCGATCATCTCTTTTTCTATTGACCTCTCAATCACTGACAGGCCCCCTCTGCCTAAGAACATATTAGCACGGAATTGGAACCGGGTGGGTTTTAACAGTCTTCACTCTTCCCTGGTGACCTCCTTGCCCGATCTATTTGACCTTCCTCTTGATTCCCAAGTCGACGCTATTAATTTCTGGCTGTCCTCTTCCTGTGACCTGGTCGCCCCCCTCAGAAGGGTCAAGGCTTGTCGCCTCCACGAAGCCAACAAATGGTTTTCTAGTGATCTTAAAGCCCTCAAAGTGGCTCTCCATCAGTCAGAGCGCCAGTCACAATGTACATTGTCATACAGTCTGCATGTAAACAAGAACAATGCGCCAACACACATTTCAACACAATGTCAACATGCATCTCCTCTTCACATTGCAGAGGGATAAAAAACACCTCCAGCAGAGCAGACCAGACAACTCATCAGTGATGCTGGAGAGGACCACTACACCTTCGACACCGACGCCCGACAACAGCTCATGGACATCTTCGGCATCCCACCCCCAGGAGCATGGCAGCCATGCTACATAGAGGAGACCCCAGCCGCTGCACAAACCACACATCAGGAAGCACCCAGGACTGGCTCCCAACTCTTCAACAATGCACACATTGCATTCCAATGCCAGGTGTTGGAATGCCAAAAGGTGGTGGCCGAACAGGTGTGGATGGGGGCAGAGCTCATGGAAGCCGAACTAGATCACATATGTGGGTGTCTAAGACAGTCCCATCAGGGACCACCGCACTAAGCATGTGCGGAAAATCCGTTCTGCTAACGGATTTTGAGGATTTTCGGTAAATTCGCAATCCGCGAACTCTCGCAAATTTACCGAAAATCCGCAAATTCGCACGCAGCGGATTTTTTTTCTTGGTGATACAATATTGCGGCGTGCGGTGTTCACTTACCGTCATTTAGCGTTTGCTGAGTTGTTTTTCTCGATATTTTGCGAGTGCTGCGCCATTTTGGATCTTGCTGCGGGATCCCGCGGGAGTTTGTCGACGCATCGCGAGAGTTCGCAATTGCGAACATGTAGGTGCGGCGGGCAGCAACAATCTCGCACTCGCGAAATTACAAAATTTTCAATTCTGCACAAGAAATCCACTAGCAAGCAGAATAGACCTTCAGAAAATGATGATTTTTATCAGAATAACTCCTCAAGTTGACATTTGCCTGCACTTTTTTGGATTTGATGCCTTTTGACTTCCTTTGGATCACTTTTGGATTAGAAATCAACTTTCACAAGTAAGTTTGTTTGGGGAATTACAGTTGCTGTTCTGCAGAAAAACGAGTTTTGCAAAACTGAAAGCACTCAGCAGGTGCAAAAGTTCACTCATCATTAGTAACCATTCCCTGTAGTACTTCCTGAGGGGCCCCTCCAGAGTTCAGTTGCTAGTTGCAACAATTCAATGACCCTGCTCTGACTCTCACAGCAGGCTCATAGAATAGCTAGAAGTAGGCCACAAAGGTCCTGGAAAAAAAATTGCACTGCAACAGAAAGCAAATTACAGATAAGGAAGCAGGTGCCAGACTGGAATTTTGAAACAGTGACACATTAATAAATCAACCCCAAATTAATTCATGTCAGTTGAAGCAGGGAAGGTGTGCTTGCTTCCCCCCCCCCCATAATCTACAGTGATGAACCAGAGGGTGGCATTGATGTACCAGAGGGTGGCATGGGTGAAACAGGGTGGCAGTGGTGAAACAGAGGGTGCTGTGAACCTGTGATTATGAACCAGACGTAGAAACAACATAGTCGCGACCGTTGCGAGCTGACAAGTAAGTTCGCAATTGCGAACTGGTACAAAACCCTCACGAACTGGCAGAAACCCTTGCGAACACAAAAAAAATCCGCAAATTCGCTAGAATTCGCAGATTTTGCAGATTGCGAGTTCGCAAATACGCAAATTCGCGAACGCCAGATTCGCAACATTCGCCCATGCTTACACCGCACCTACACGCCGCAAAGGAGACCCACACTGCAACAGAGACACATGCATTGCACATTTCCTCTACTGAACCACGCCAGGAGCCCCGGAATTAGCATTCAGACACCCAGGCTGGACCTGCGTAAAACAGCCCAGTCCACTCCTCTTACGTATTGAGTGGGTGACGACAAAGCCACATGTCCAAGGTCTTACCCGCTGCCTGCGTCACGATGATCCTTTTTTCCTCCTGACTGAAACGCGTCTTCCTCTTCCACCTCTCCTTGCGTGCAATGTTATGAACTCTGCCATGATGAAAGCAAGACTCAGTTCCAAATTTGTGAGCTACTCAAGCGCAGTGTGGGCCGAGGGCAGTAGTCCGCGAGGGCCCACAAACACTTGTGGTTGGAATGCTATACACAGACTTGGTGGCACCACATGGAAGGGAGTATAGTGAAATAAAATCAGCATTAAATATGTGCTCTGCCATTGTGTAATCAAGACTCAGTCCCAAATGTGTGACCTACTTGTTCGCTGCATATGCCGGTGGAGTAAGTCAACGAGAAAGGAGGACACCGGGCCTTGTTCGAGGAGGCTGTGATAGTCTGATCAGGCTGCCAAAGTTGCGGGCCTTGGGCCTGGAGCTTGCACCGGCATTTGGTGGGCCCTCTTTGACACATGCCAGTGTCCGCAGGTGAGCAGTGAGGCCTGGGTGCGCAGGGCAGATATAACGGGTTCGGGGACCAGCAGCCTGGGGGACAGCAGGCTCACAGGATCGCTGGCAACTCTGCTCACGACGAACGCATCAGCCTCATGGTGGGGGGAGAGGCACCACCCTGGAGGAGACGTTGGGCATTCCGGAAAAAAAACATGCCCAGTACTACATGCTCTTTATTCACTTCCCTACGCTAGCCTGGAGTACGCCGGACCAGCCCACTTCTCTCCCACTTACAGGGGGGGACATCACAAGCTACATTTTTGCGTTCTCCCCCACTGGCTGGGGTGACATGGGTGCATCCACTGTCCACTACACTCCATACTCCAGCATTGTATGTGGACATGAATATGTGTGTGGACTGCATACTTGAGTCTGTCCATCACATCCATGCCACACTTGACATTGTGTACCTTCTCATTGATGGGTCATTTGCCTACGCACATGCCTGGTTCCCACCACTCCCCGCAGTCTGCTATTGTGTGCTGAGGTGCCATGCCATTGATGGCTTATGTACATGGCAGGCCCAGGTCCCCACAGTGTGCTGTCGTGTCTGGTGGCTGGGCATGTTGTTGAGCATGTTGTATGTGAGTTTGTAACATGTGCATTCCCAGTTTTGTGAGTTTCATGATTTTGGAGTTGAGGTGTGTCGTGTGTTCATTTGGTACTTACCAATGATCAGTGCATTTCCATGGGTGCCATCCTGGTAGCACTGGTTAATGATGGACTGTCGGTAGAAGTGGAATGATGCGCACTGCCTGGATAGTTGGTCGACGACGTTGGTGGCAATTCCCCGGTGTTCAACTGTTGCCTGCACATTGATGGAATGCGTGTGCTTTACATTAAGGTAATTGTATGCAGTGTCAGCAGGGGGAACAAGTAGGACATGTGTGCAGTCAATTGCTCCCTAACACATGCGGGAAGCCAGCTGTTGATTGGTCTCCAGCTGTTCCTGCGCAGTGTCGGGGGTATAGGTAATGGGGCACCAAGCTGATGATGGCATCCAAGACAGTTGTGAGGGATTTGGACAGGACTGGCTGTGAGACTCTTTTGACTCTTGCAGTTGTTGGTTGGAAGGTACCAGAGGCCAACAGATGCAGCACAGCCAGCAGCTTTGTCTGAGGTGGGATGTTCATTGCCCGCTGTGGGGGTACCATCAGCCTGTGGGCATTTATGTTCAGGATGCGTAGGATGGTTGTCCTTTTGAGCCTGTAGTGGACAAGGACAAAATCTGATGTTAAGTCTGTGAGGCTGCTGAGTTTTCTGAAGGTCCACTGTCTTTGTCTGTGCTGCCTCTGTGGTGGTCCTGGGGGGTGGGGTTGTCCGGGGGGGGTGGCGGGCCTGGGGGTGGTGGCGGTGGGTGTTGTGGCCCTGTTGGGGCTCCAAGCTGCATGATCAGTAGCTCCATGGCTTCTGTTGATCTTCAGGTGTGGTTCTGGCTGGGTTTCCTTTTATGTTGTACGTTGTTGTCGGACTTTACACCAGGTCAGAGCAGGTGTTAATTTCCTGCTGCTAATGCGCCTTACCGGCTGTTTTGTGATCTTATCACTGATCTGGCTGATCATTGAGAATGTTGCAGAATGTTGTTTTTGTGGCTTTTTGCACGGGAACGCCTGCTCTGCATCTCATTACCGTTAGGTGCCGGGGTCATCTGTGGCGATGTTTTTTGCCGCTGCTATCGCAGGAAATTTGCTGATATGGGCTGTTATGACCCGCTTGTGAATGGATCAATAATTTCATCGCCACTTTGGCTGCAATAAAGTGCCAATAACTCAGCGATAAATCCTTGAGAATATGCCCCTTAGTGCGTAGAGGAAAACTTAAAATCTCCGCTTGCAGGTCTTGATCAGGACAGTAAGATATATGAGAGATAACTGTTCACAGGTGCCCAAATTAACAGAACTGATCAGGCCCAAATTCCTAATGATGGGTGATCACTCGGGTCCTTTCATTAACCTCTAATCACTGTAGGTCTCTGAAGGTTGTAATAGATATCCAAATGGGCATCACGTCGGGAATAATCAATAAATTCCCTCGATATTCACCGCAGATGTGAGCTGGAATAACAATTCAATTGTAGGTCAATTGACTCCAAAGGATAGCTCAATCATCCAGGCAAGTGAAGTCGCTTAATGTGAAGTGAAACGAATCACCCGGGATTTCTCATAAGTCGGATATCAGCTCTCCCCTGGAGGGGAGCGGAGTTTCCCTCTACGCATTAAGACGGATCGAAACGCCGATATTCCCTATCTCAGGGCCCGTACTACGTCTTACTGGTCTTCTCAGAATTCCAATGATTGTGTTTTTTCCAGCATCAATCTGTGTAACAAATAAGTAAGAATAGATCACCAATGGGGTGTAGACAGGCCAACACACTACATTTTTAATTTTCCAGACAGTGTTTAGTATATAAAAGGATGATACAATGTTTTCCAACTTTTTCTCTTTGATTTTCTCTCACTCACTTCACATATGAGCAGCTTCTCCTTGCACCCTTTCCTAGAGCAACTGCATATCGATATATTTTTAAATGTCTTATTGATTTTGCTGTTTCATTAAAAGAATATACATACAAATATTCTCTCTCTAAAATACAGCTAATTGCGTCTTTTTCCCTGGTGTCATTTGATGAAAGTGTTATTCTTTCCTGTGTGATCAATTTTTTGAAATAATTTGGTAGTGACTCAGTCAATTAATTTCTAGAGTCACATTCCCTTTTGTGTCTACCCCCAAGAGAAATAGGCGGGGGTATGCCTGGACCTCTTGTTGTTCATGATATACTGTACCCATGGTCCTTTGACGTATTTTGGGTTACCCCATTAGTTTATAATGGTTGCATCCTATTAAAGCATATCTTCAGAAATATATGTTTTATTAATATTGAGTTTTGTGTTGTATGCTGCAACTGTGCGATATCAGAGTGATTTGTGACAAGAGGATACTAAAAGGACGGATTAGTGCACTAGTTAGTCTTGGCAAAGAGGATAGTTCACTGTATTACTAAAAGGGGGCTTATTTATTAGCCCCTTGTGCCGTTGGTGCATCACTTTTTGTAACTCTTCGGTGGTGCAGGAGCCTGCTCCATATATACCAGGCAACACTAAGCCACTTATTTTGCCTTAATACTGCCTTGTAAATATTGTTCCCTTTAATACAGTTTTCCGCATTAATTGGCGTGCAAATGGTGGTGCTGGGGGCAGTCCGAGCAACATCCATGGCTTTTTGACACTGCCCCAGATTTATGAGAAATTGTACCTCTGAGGCAGTGCCAAAAACTTAGGCCTCCCCAGGAGAGGCGTAAGGGAGGCACAACGAAGAAAAATATTTTTATTTCTCCTTGTTTTTTCCTTTTTCCATGTGTGCTACATTCTGCGGCACACATAGAAAGAGGAAAAAGCCTATTGTGATTGGTTTTGTGCAGGAAGGCTGCCCTTCCTGCACAAAAACAATCATCCCCGAAACTCAGGCATCCTTGCACCATGGTGCAAAGGTGCCTGCATTGGCATATAGCAGCCCAATGTGTGCTAGTGCGGTGGAAAAGGACAGGAATGTGTCCTATCTAATAGAGACCCTGGTTTGTTGGGGTTTGACAAATACAGGATATCTGCAAAAGTTGAGAGATGGCCTTTACTCCCTACTGAATGTAGGGCTATGTACATTCGCAACCAGAGCAGACGGGACATCAGTCAGTTTTTGACAGATCGACCATATCTGCCAAATTATACCTTGTAGGCATGGAAACCTCCTTGCTGTTGAGGGTTTAGTGGGATACCTGCTAATTGTTGGCAGGAACTGGTAGTTGCAATGTTATGGGTATCTATGGTTGAGATCCACTGCAAATGGTCAAGGCGTTTACAGTAGGCAAAATGGGAATTGCGCAGACCTATCATGGTCTTAGAGGTTCTTTTTTATGGAAAGCAGAGGAAAGGTAGCTAAAGATATGGAGATCCAAGTGCAGGCTGAGGTAATAACTGAAGACTGAGGCCTCACGCTGCAAGGATCCCATTGTAAGTCGAAAGTAGAGCTGATAGGGCCTCTTTGTGTGCCAGGCTTGAACCTGAAGCCCTTGAATAACCTCATTTGACCATATATGGTGTCAAACACCAATGTAGTTTTGCACATGCCCATTGCAATTCGACAGGTATAGATGTGGTTTTGCTGGTCCACAAAGTTTATATGTTTAGGGCAGCTGCATTTTGGTGTCCCGCACCCTTTTCTTTTCCAAATCTATCCTAATGTATAAAGGGCTTCTCTTTGCTTTAGAAAGGGGGCTACAGTGGTGGGTATGGCAATCTGGCAATAGAGTCTGCTGATGTGGGGGCAGTGCTGGATAGAGAGAGTAGTGCAGGAAGTCCCACAACATTGTACTCGCATACCACTTCCCACTTTATTACAGCAAGCACTACTGTGACTGGAACCCTCCCAAGTGAGTCTAGCACTGGAACATCCAAATGTATTTTCTGACATGGCTGGAGCACAGGCACCTGTATAGTGAACCTGGGATGCAGAACTCCACTTTGTTCGATCTATGCATAGGGGTAGTGATGATAGACTCTTTGGTAGACATTTCCCTCCATCTTTACGTGCTTGTGATATGGAAGGTGAAATCGCTGCACCCCTTGTCTTTTCACAAATCTCTCATCAAGAAATAGAGGTCGATTAAAGATAGAGAAGAAACATGGGGTGGTTCACGCCATGGGTGGTTCTATCCCTGATTTGTCCCTGCAATTAGAAAACTGAAAATGTAGGGTAGTGCCAGAGATGCCAAAGATTTGCAATCCCCAAAATGTGGTCCTTTGGCTTTATTTATGAATTGGTCCTTGATTGAAAAAAAGCCTAACCCAGCTGCTGTTAGGGAACTTTGTCTCTTCCTTTTTTGATGATTTCTCCAAATTATAGAGTGCCAAAACATTCTGAACTGTCCTATGTGACAAGACCTAGAAGGAACTGCTCAAATCAAATGATAGGAGACAGGGAGCAGTTGCAACCTATGCAGCATCCCTCATGGCTCATCCCTTAATCTACTCATTGTGGCCCAATCTGCAGCTCTAGTCTGATCCCGTAAATTTTCAGTTTATTTGGGCACTGATATCATTTAGGGCCTGCTTTAGATCTTGACAGAGGGGAATACGTCATCACAAACATGGCTGATATCCTGGCCACAGTATTGCAATCCCATTATATCCTATGGCGATCGTAATGTGGCGGAAGGGATATCGTCAGGTTTGTGTCAGAGTATTCAATCTGCTGAGATCTATTTAAGGTCCTTAATTACTGCTTTTTTAATGACAACACTCAACAGGTTCCCCTTTGTTTTTTCAGTCTTCTATTATAACGGTTGCAAACTGGATTGTCAACAATATGCTAAAACTCATCTTGGATAATAGTGGTGGCCTCTAACAGGGCTGCATACCTCCATCTAGACTACCGCCTGATGGCTGGGGCACTATGTCCACTACCTTTTCTGCCCACTGTCTAGATGTCATTTAACTCCTTTCTCTATTCTGTTCTCCAGATTAACAAGGTTGCATCAATGCATATTCTCATCCTTAGAACCATGTTAAGAACCTTGATTAAAATACCCCAGATTTTTAGTTTGAAATTTGCACCGCCAAGTGGTCCAAGCTGCCATCTTCTCAAGGCTTATCAAGTCTTAGAATCTTGCTGTGCATCTGAGTCTCATTTTTAGGGGTGGTGTGCGTTGTACGGTCATTGCAGAGGTGCATGCCAGGTCACAGTTACACAGAGGGTCTGTCTTTCGGGAGCACTTTTAGGAATTGAGGCTGTGGAAACTCTGGCTGCTGGATGGGTCATAACACCAGGAAACACGTTTGCTGCACATGTACTATTTAAAAATGGTGGTTTCTTTTTATACCCGTATGCAGATGCTCACAAACCAAGATGATTCAGAAAAGGGGGTGGTGATGGACAGAGTATCTGAATTAAGCAGAACACTCGTACCCAGTCAACAGATCAGGGCTTGATCCATCACCGTTTTTTTAGCTCACTGCACCATCCCAGCTCAGAACCTGGCTACATGCAAATTAGTCTGTCCCTGGCCCAGTGCATCATGGGAACAGGGCAGACCAAACTACCAGTGAGTGCAATAGTGGAAAAAACATTGGATAGCGTAGGGGTAAAAATTACTATTCCCACTCCAGAGAGTGCAACAGTAGGGAAAGTGTTGGATAGCGTAGGGGTAAAAATTAGTATTCCCACTCCAAAGAGTGCAACAGTAGGGAAAGTGTTGGATAGCGTAGGGGTAAAAACTACTATTCCCACTCCAAAGAGTGCAACAGTAGGGAAAGTGTGGGATAGCGAGGGGTAAAAATTACTATTCCCACTCCAGTGAGTGCAACAGTAGGGAAAGCGTTGGATAGCGTAGTGGTAAAAATTACTATTCCCACTCCAGTGAGTGCAACAGTAGGGAGAGCGTTGGATAGCATAGGGGTAAAAATTACTATTCCCACTCCAGAGAGTACAACAGTAGGGAAAGAGTTGGATAGCGGGAGGTTAAAAATTACTATTCCCACTCCAGAGAGTGCGACAGTAGAGAAAGCATTGGATAGCATAGAGGTACAAATTACTATACCCACTCCAGTGAGTGCAACTGGAGGGAAATCATTGGATAGCATAGGGGTAAAAATTACTATTCCCACTCCAATGAGTGCAACAGGAGGGAAAGCGTTGGGTAGCGGGAGAGTTAAAATGACTATTCCCACTCCAGAGAGTGCAACAGTAGGGAAAGCATTGGATAGCATAGGGGTAAAAATTACTCTTGCCACTCCAATGAGTGCAACAGTAGGGAAAGCGTTGGAAAGCGGGTGAGTAAAAATTAATATTCCCACTCCAGAGAGTGTAACAGTAGGTAAAGCATTGGATGGCGTAGGGGAAAAATTACTATTCCCACTCCAGTGAGTGCAACAGTAGGGAAAGCGTTGGATAGCATAGGGGTAAAAATTACTATTCCCACTCCAGAGAGTACAACCGTAGGGTAAGTGTTGGATAGCATACCCATAACATTTACTATTCCCACTCCAGTGAGTGCAACAGTAGGGAAAGAGTTGGAAAGCGGGAGGTTAAAAATTACTATTCCCACTCCAGAGAGTGCGACAGTAGAGAAAGCATTGGATAGCATAGAGGTACAAATTACTAGACCCACTCCAGTGAGTGCAACTGTAGGGAAAGCATTGGATAGCATAGGGGTAAAAATTACTATTCCCACTCCAATGAGTGCAACAGGAGGGAAAGCGTTGGGTAGCGGGAGAGTTAAAATGACTATTCCCACTCCAGAGAGTGCAACAGTAGGGAAAGCATTGGATAGCATAGGGGTAAAAATTACTATTGCCACTCCAATGAGTGCAACAGTAGGGAAAGCGTTGGAAAGCGGGAGAGTAAAAATTACTATTCCCACTCCAGAGAGTGTAACAGTAGGTAAAGCATTGGATGGCGTAGGGGAAAAATTACTATTCCCACTCCAGTGAGTGCAACAGTAGAGAAAACTTTGGATAGCGTAGGGGTAAAAATTACTATTCCCACTCCAGAGAGTGCAACAGTAGGGAAAGCGTTGGATAGCGGGAGGGTAAAAATTACTATTCCCACTCCAGTGAGTGCAACAGTAGGGAAAGCGTTGGATAGCATAGGGGTAAAAATTACTATTCCCACTCCAGAGAGTGCAACAGTAGGGAAAGCGTTGGATAGCGTAGTGGTAAAAATTACTATTCCCACTCCAGTGAGTGCAACAGTAGGGAAAGCGTTGGATAGCATAGGGGTAAAAATGACTATTCCCACTCCAGTGAGTGCAACAGTAGGAAAAGCGTTGGATAGCATAGGGGTAAAAATTACTATTCCCACTCCAAAGAGTGCAACAGTAGGGAAAGCGTTGGATAGCGTAGTGGTAAAAATTACTATTCCCACTCCAGTGAGTGCAACAGTAGGGAAAGCGTTGGATAGCATAGGGGTAAAAATTACTTTTCCCACTCCAGAGAGTACAACAGTAGGGTAAGTGTTGGATAGCATACCCATGACATTTACTATTCCCACTCCAGTGAGTGCAACAGTAGGGAAAGAGTTGGATAGCGGGAGGTTAAAAATTACTATTCCCACTCCAGAGAGTGCGACAATAGAGAAAGCATTGGATAGCATAGAGGTACAAATTACTATACCCACTCCAGTGAGTGCAACTGTAGGGAAAGCATTGGATAGCATAGGGGTAAAAATTACTATTCCCACTCCAATGAGTGCAACAGGAGGGAAAGCGTTGGGTAGCGGGAGAGTTAAAATGACTATTCCCACTCCAGAGAGTGCAACAGTAGGGAAAGCATTGGATAGCATAGGGGTAAAAATTACTATTGCCACTCCAACGAGTGCAACAGTAGGGAAAGCGTTGGAAAGCGGGAGAGCAAAAATTACTATTCCCACTCCAGAGAGTGTAACAGTAGGTAAAGCATTGGATGGCGTAGGGGAAAAATTACTATTCCCACTCCAGTGAGTGCAACAGTAGAGAAAACTTTGGATAGCGTAGGGGTAAAAATTACTATTCCCACTCCAGAGAGTGCAACAATAGGGAAAGCGTTGGATAGCGGGAGGGTAAAAATTACTATTCCCACTCCAGAGAGTGCAACAGAAGGGAAAGCGTTGGATAGCATAGAGGTAAAAAATTACTATTCCCACTCAAATGAGTGAAACAGTAGGGAAAGCATTGGATAGCGTAGGGATAAAAATTACTATTCCCACTCCAATGAGTGCAACAGTAGGGAAAGGGTTGGATAGCGGGAGAGTAAAAATTACTATTCCCACTCCAATGAGTGCAACAGTAGGGAAAGCGTTGGATAGCTTAAGGGTAAAAATAACTATTCCCACTCCATTGAGTGCAACACTAGGGAAAGAGTTGGATAGCGGGAGAGTAAAAATTACTATTCCCACTCCAGAGAGTGCAACAGTAGGGAAAGTATTGAATAGCGTAGGGGTAAAAATTACTATTCCCACTCCAGTGACTGCAAGAGTAGAGACAATGTTGGATAACGTAGGGGGAAAAATTACTATTCCCACTCCAGAGAGTGCAACAGTAGGGAAAGTAAATACTTCACATATGAATAAAAATAAATTAAATTAAATATTAATACCAATTACAAATAATTTAAAATAATTAACAATTTTATATAATATAATAATTAATCAATTACAAATACAAATGAAAATTAATTATTAAACACAAAATTACCTACTAATACATATTATTTACCAATTAACAATAAATTAATTAACAATAAAAAAAATAATTAAAAAATTAGAACAGAAATGACTAATAAATACATTTAAAATTGAATTATTCATAATTCAATTACTTCGCACCCTATTCCCCTATAAACCCACAACCCGCTACAGAAAATAAATTTAAAAAATTTACATAATTACCAATTAATAATAATTAACAATTAATTCAAAATAAATACCAATAAATAAATTAACATATTTAATTAATTATAAATAAATTACTTCCCACCCTGTTCCCCTATAAACCCACAACCCGCTACAGAAAATACATGAATATATTTAACATAATTATCAATCAATTAATTAAAATTAATTACCAATTATATTTTAAATAATTACCAATTAATAATTAATTAACAATTAATTCTAAATAAATACCAATAAATAAATTAACATATTTAATTAATTATAATTAAATTACTTCCCACCCTATTCCCCTATAAACCCACAACCCGCTATAGAATTATACTACGCAAAAATTAAATACCATAACATTAATTAATTAAAATAAATTATAAAATAAATATACACTTTTCACACATATAGTAACATAAAAAACACTTTAAAAAATTGATATTAACTTACTTACCTCAAATTCGATATTGTCTATATTCTGTCCATTCCATATTTTTGTTGTCTATATCTTGTCCATTCTATATTTGTTTTGTCTATATTCCGTCCATTCGATATTTTGTCCATTCTATATTTTGGATTCGATATTAATGCTATTTTATTCAATATTTTTGTAGTCTATATTCTGTCTATTTGATATTGTGTCCATTCTATATTTTTAATTCGATATTAATGTAACTCGATATTTGAAACTCGATATTTTGAGTGTATACCTGGTTTTACTTGACAAGTTTAAAATCACCAGCTAGGCCTTGTTAGTAGTATTTTTTTGGCTATAAGGGACCCCTTGTGTATGGACACTTCTGATTGACTTGGATGTTTGGTCCCTTTGAAAATCCTAGTAAAACAAATGTATTTACTAATACCTCCAGTGCTTTGTTCGACAATTAGTGAGCCCATGCTAATTTTGCAAGGTTTTGGGGACTCTTCTGGTTTTGAAAAATGTGTATACTGGGATTTGCTCTTTTATGTTTGTTTTAGATCTGAGCCCTGTAGTCTGCTTAAATTTTGTTTAGTCCTTTATTGTATAATTGCATTGAAGCATTTGTAGATGTATGTCACATTCTTTGTATTGTTTCTATCTGTTTGACAGACACTTGCACATTGATTGAATTAAGTGTTTTAATTCATATCCATAAAAAAAAATGAAATGTGATCACGTTGGTTAAGAGTCGTGATCAATTGCTTACAAAGCTCACATTAATGGGCCGATTCCAATGCCAGGCTGAAAGCCTCCTCCCGACAGTCGGATTATCCTTGACCAAGTCGGAGCCCTTCTGAACGACTTGGTCGGTTTACAATCTGCCCGACTGAATACGATGTTCGCTGTTGAAAGGTTAACCGCGTGGTCATTCCGAATCGGTTCCGACCGGCTCTCGGAGGATTTGTGTTGGTCGGAACCACATTGTACACCCCTATGTACAGGGTTTCCAACCTCGAGATTACGTTGTCGATTTCCAACAGCCTTTCCGCGTCAGCCTGCCCGACACAAAAAGGCTCTCAGAAAGTGACTTTGGGGGCCCCTGGCAGGGCCACTTTCAACCTGCGTCCTCCGGTTGGGGGCAGAGGGGGTACCTAAGGGACCCTGTAAAACCTTGCACTGTGTGGCAGGCACCGTGGAGTGCCCTAGACAGGGTTTTACACACACACCCCATTTCCCCAATTTCCCCATAGGAGCCTGTGTTACGGCCAGTTGGTGGGTGGAACACAAGCTCCCATAGGAAACAATGAGAATCTGACCAAACAATGTTCGATCGCATCGTAATCGGGCGGGCGGAACCACCTGATTTCGAGTTGGTGTCGGTCGCAAAGCTTCCGCCCAACATCGTAATCGCCCCCTTAGTTGTGACAGTATTGGTGCTTTTTTGGTGTTTTTCAGCTCTACCTTTTAGGCCATCAATATGATTAGCCTTTAGATCCCAATGCTGCCAGGAACTCTCATTACTTACTGGATCTGTAATTTTAAGCAATGTTATATTGCTGCAATAATATTCCTGAATGCAGTAATCCCCATTTTTTATTTTATTTCAATGCCAGCAACACATTCTCCAGGTCAAACCTGGAATCTTCGCCCCTGGCAAAAAAGTCAGCAATAACATGTGGAATCGGTGCAGAAATACATATTCCCACATACCGTACCCCATTGTATGGGAGGTATAGGGAACCAGATTGTTCATGCTCCGTTCACCCCAATATCAGGACCCTTTTTCACCAATATCCCATCCATAGGTTTTTGTCCTTGAAGGTGTCCAACAATAAACTTCTTCACTCATGGGACTTTTTTGCTGCATAATACTTTACTTCTTTGCCACCTTTCTTTTTGTTTCCTCTTTTCACCCCACAAATAAGGCATTTCGGGCTCAGATTTACTTTTCAGTTTCTTTACATGGTCATGTTTGTGAAATTGCACTCATTGAAATACGCCTGCTGCTGACACATGCCCCCACTTTGTGTGTTTTCTTTAAAAAGATTATTATAGTACTGTCCTTGTGTTACATATGTTCCAATAAACATGATTTAGAAGCAAGATACATCATAGTGCTTGAGAAGAAGAATTAGAAGATAAAAAACAGATCAATTGAACAAGCAAAATGTGTAGACCAGACAGTGCCTGAAATGAAGTAGGAATCAATAATGTCACCTGATTACTGTGCGGAGAAGAGAGACTGAAATCACATGGAAGATGACAGTGCAGCGATATAGCTTCCAGAGTGGGAACAAGAATGATGCTGGGGAATATTTGCATTCGTTTAAATCTTGATTCATTTCTGTCAGTTTCCCGCTCAGGTCCTGTGAATGAAGCCGTGTAGCGTCTGAACATAATCCGGCTCCTTCAAAGACAAAGGAATTATTAGGGGCCTCATTCAAAGAGATTTTTGAGCACCAAAATGCAATTTAGTTACAGAAAAAACACACTGTCGATTCAAAATTCCACATCCTGGTTCACAAATTCAGAACTAGTGGAATTATAATTTCGCAAAGTGCACGTATCCTCGCACATGGTCAGTGGAGGGTGCCTGTAATGCCTGAATGTGCCCCCCTTTTGCCGAGGCCGTAGCTGGGTCGAGATGCACCCACTACGGAGGACCACTACTCTTCGTCTGTGTCATGTGCACTCTGACCTCGAGTGGCCAGGTGCCCTTTATTTAATCCCTCGCCTGCGCCCAGCCCTTAGGGTGCTCATGGCCGGACTTGGAATGGAAACCAGCCCTGCAATTATACCCGACTGGCCCCAGGGTGTGTGTGTGTGTGTGGGGGGGGGGGGGCATGGGGGGGGGGGGGGCTGTGCTGGTGGGAACACTGCTGCTGCGTTTTGTTACATGGGGCTGATTTTGCAGGATTGCTGCAAACCAGTCCCCAAGTAACAAAAGCAGCCACACCGGTACAAAACCAGCCCCCAACATTCTGGCCCGGTGCCCGCAAAATGCCTGGTGCCCGCTATGGCCAGGGGATGCGTCCAATGCAATACTTGACGCTGTGGTCGGATGTCTCACTACATCCCTTGTAACCTTAATTAAAGGTTAAGAAAAGATGGTAACTACCAAATGAACTTGTAGAGGTACAAAATGTCCTGCATTCGTGTTGGTCGGAACCACATTGTACTATGGACAGCATTTCCAACCTCAGGATTACGTTGTTGATTTCCAACAACCTTTCCAAGTCTGCCTGTTTGACACAAAAACTGCTGTCAGAAAGTGAGTTTGGGGGGCCCTGGCAGGGCCACCTTCATCCTGCATCCCTCGGTTGGGGGTGCCAGCAATACTCCCAGCAAATGGTCACGTTCTTCACTGGGATTCAGCACAGAAAGTCCTGGAGGCTCTGGCTTAGTCCAGAATTCGCCCTTAGGTGGGAGGGGCAGCCTTGAGTGATCAGTTTTTCATGGGACCACAGTTGAATGTTTTGAATGTCCACATTTCCATCCACTGGGTTTTTTCTTCTCAGAGCACCATGGTCAAAGTGGCTGGGACCTTTCAGTGCCGGACTCAGCACCCCTTGCGGACCAGGGCTGTTTATGCTCATGTCCCAGGTGCGTTCACCACTGACACTGTCATCCTCTCTAGAACTATGGCACATTCCTCAACACTTCGGTGTTGCCTGTTTTGTTGCTGTCACCATGGTCCCCTTCATTCTAACTACTCCCCAGGCCTCTCTCTCAAAGGGGGCATGAAACTTCCACCCTGGATGGCGAACTTTGATGACCACATGATCACTGACTCTCAGGGTGTGACTCACAGCACTCCTGTTGAAGCTCACCCTCTCGTTGTTAACCGTTCTCCTCTTCTGAGCAGCCTGTGCATTGAGAATAGTTGCTTACCTGCTAGGCCCCGCAGCCAGGACATTTTGCAGGGGTCTTCTCATCAGGAGATCACTCGGAGTGCACCCAGTGGTGATGTGGGACACCTGTCTATAGACTCTTAGAAACTGATGCAAGTTATTCTCAGGATCTTCATCACCATCAACTCCAATTTGTGGAGCCTTGTTGAGTGTTCTCATGAAACGCTCAACTTCCCAGTTGGCTTTGGGCCACTGGGGAGTGATGGGTCGATGTTTAATGTTCATCTGGAGAAGAAATTCTGGAAATTCTTGACCTTGAATGTAGGGCCATTGTCAGTTTTAATTTCCGCAGGCAATCTGAGTGCAAACACTTTCCCCAGAGCAGGACGCACACACGCAAAAGCAGTAGAGCGTACTAGCTCCACAGAGAGGAACTTGGTGTGGCTGACCATTATGACAAGTGTCAACCCGTTGTCAGGTAAACTGCCAAAGTCCATGCTTAAAGATGACCAGGGGTAGGGGCAAGATGCATAAGTGATGACAGGTGCTACGGGGGATTCACCTCTCATTATGATTCATGAATGGCATGTCTTCACTCTCTCGAAACTAAGACGATCCATATTGGGGAACCATACCTTTCTTTGGAGGTGCGCCTTCTGTGACCAATTTTATTAACTCTTCCATCCCTGTGTCATCCACCTGGTTTGTTCCTGCATTCGCCTCCACAAGGTGCCGTGACAGATAATCAGCAGGGTTGTTTACCCCAGGGCAATATGTTATGTCAAAGGTGTATTGATGTAGCTTGATGGACCACCTCTCAATCCTTGGTGGCCTTTTGTGGGCATTCAAGCAAACAATGGTATGAGGGGTTTGTGATTGCTCACAACTTGAAACTTTTGTCTGCAGAGATAAAGATGAAAGTGCTTCCAGGCTCATCGGATGGCCAAAGACTCTTTCTCAATTTGTGCATATCAAGTCTCCACTGCTGTCAGTGCCCTGCTCGCAAACACTATAGGGACCCATTCCCCTTCCCCCTTCATCTGTAGCAGAACTTCTCCAAGCCCCACCGGTCTGGCGTTCATGATCAATTCAATTCAATTATCCGCGCTGGATCAAAATATACCATGGTGGCATCATGTAGCAGGGCATTCTGTCAGATTCTCATTCAGTTCCTGTGAATGAAGCAGTGTAGCGTCTGAACATACACCTGCTCCTTCAAAGACAAAGGAATTATTCAGGGCCCTATTCAAAGAGATTTGTGAGCACCAAAATGCAATTTAGATACAGAAAAAAGACACTGTTGATTCAAAATTCCAGATCGTGAGTCACAAATTCAGAACAATTGGAATTGTAACGCCGCAAAGTGTATGTATCTTCCCATATGGTCAGTGCCTGCCTTAAAGTTCCACTCCTAGGGGACATCCTTTCGTGTCAGAACCCTCAGGGGCTCAGATAACATGGCGAGCTGAGAAACGAAGCGGCTGTAGTAATTGGCCATCCTGGAAACGGTGGACTTCCGAAGAAGGAATGACAGCTGCCTTGATAACTACAATCGTCTTGTGATACACTTGGAGGCATTTTGTGGAGAATATGTATCCAAACAACTCAATTTCGTTGGCATAAAGAAGAGGAACTTGCGACAGTGGAGTGTTAGGCCACACTCTGCTAGGCGATGCAAGGTGGCCCTTAGTTGGGCATGATGCTCCTCCAGTGTGCTGGAAAAGATGAGAATGTCATCACTGGCATTGATTACACTGACCAGGCCAGACAGAAACTCTCTCATGGCATCGTGAAATACTTCAGTCTCCAAGGACACTCTGAAGCTGAGACATATGAAACAGCAGAGACCCCCCATGAATAGAGAATAGAGAATAGAGAATGTGGTTGTGTATCGGCTGGATTCCTTTAGTGCTAGATGGTGATAGCCAGAGTTTACATCTAACTTGGAAAACTATTTTGCGCTGCTTAAGTCAGCCACAATTTCATCAATGGTTGGAATTATATGCTGTTTCCTGCAAATGGCCCTGTTGTGCAGTTTCATATTGATGCAGAGTCTGATTGCCCCAGGCTGCTTGGGTTTTGGGGCGATGACCAGCTGTGAAAACCACAGAGTCAGATTCGTCATCTTCTCTATCACACCATCCCACTCCAGTCGATCCAATTTTCACTCCACTTTTGGTCGAAGGTGAAATGGCACTCTACCATGATGCAGGACTACCGGTTTCATGGTGTTGTCAATGTGAAATTTTACCTGGACCCCCTTCAGGAACCTCAGCCCCTCGAATAGCTGTGGGACTCAGCGAGAATGCTAGGCTGGGTGGGATTGATGGATTTGCTTGTGGAAAGAATACTAGTCCCAAATCCTCTGCAGGGTTCCAGTGTTATCCTTGGTTACTTGGAGTTTAGTCTTTCTCTTCACATTACCGCTGACGACTTCAGCTTCAATGACAACTCGTAGCGGAATGGGGTCTGTACCCCCATTGGTATGTATATTGTCTTTTTTGGGGAGAATGACTGGTCTGGAGTTCAGCTTCAGGAACTGTGCTGAGTCAATGACATTACAAACACTCCTGTGTCAATGAGAGGGGAGATTTGTACACCATCTACATTGATCTGGCACATGGGAGGTGACCTTCGTCACTGGTTGTTCCAGCCAGTGAAGGATATAGTGATCACTTCTTCTTCTTCATCATCCTCTAGATTACACTGTTCGGTCTCATGCATTAAAGTCTTTTCATACCCTCTGTACTCTACTATCAAGCTCCAGATGTTCGTCAACTTCTTTCCTCTTGCATTCGGGCTAGATCTGCGATGGAGTTGCAACATACTTTTGCAAAATGGCTGGACACACCACACTTCGCACATCTTCCCTTGAACCGGACACCCATGTGGACGGTCATGGATCATTCCACATCTCCTACACGGTCTCTCATTTTTCTTGACCGGGGTTGTTCCCCCCGCCCATGCTGGGCACCATCAAATGGCCTCCACCTTCTTTTCCTTGACCTTCATTACTCCTCCTGCAGCAGGAGCTGCTGAGAAATGTGATAAAATCGACTCCATTGCTCATGCTCAACAGTCTTCTAATTAGTGGGACCGGCCAAAATGAGTATTACATGCGGCGTGATGCTGGGGTGGCTGACATACAGGTGTGACATCTAGTCACTCCCAAGGCCTGTGTGGTGAGGCTATCAGATTTGCAGTCACTACTGCTGTGACAAACTTCTTTCAAGAGAAAGAGAGGGCAGAGGAGTGGCCTCTTCATAAGAAGCAGACCCCACCATAAACCCCAAAGACTCAGATGCTAAATCACATTTGATTTTTGGGAATGCGCTATAAGAAGTAGGCCTGTGTAGATATATTATTCCGCTCGTGGAGTTGGACGAAATTTGCTGATTCTCTACTCAAAAAGCAGCTAAATCTACTCTAAAAGATGTTTTAGAGTTAATATTCGACGCCAATGGTTGCCACTAATTTCTGCCATCCAGTGCGTGGTGGAATAACTTTCCATTGGCACTCGCAAACCTTGTTTTGGCAAACGCTGGCAAGGGTGAAGAGATTTGCGGGTTACTAAAGAGCGCAAGCAAGATTTGGTGGCTGCTAGCACAGCTTCCAGTTGCCACGGTGTCTTCCAGTGGCATTTTGTGATGCCGGCAAGCGCAAGCGGCTGCAGCTGCTTCTCAAGCTGATTCTCTGCTCAAAAAGCAGCTAAATCGACTCTAAAAGATGTTTTAGAGTTAATATTCAACACCAATGCACTGTTCAGGTTGTTTTTTAGTGGAAGAAGCTTTTCTTTATTTTACTTTTTTATTTCAACAAGAAGGAAGTGCCCCAGAAACTTCAACGTCCTGTTCAGCAGGTTCCTCCCAGTGCTTTGTCAAGCTCGGGGTCACTTTTCATTTGGATTTTAAGGGGGAAGGATCACTCGCTTTGTCTTCTGCATATAAACAATTGGTTTACGGAAGGGGTGGATTGTGGACTACGCTCCGCTGATGGAGTTCACTAAGTTTTGCTCACTCCATGCTCCTCTTGGAGCATGGAATTAGGCAAAAACTCCGCCGACTGCTGCATGGAGGAGTTTGCTGCTCAGTGCCCACCCCTAATTAGGAGGAATGAGGTTGCAGTTAAATAAAGCTGTGCTTATCCAGCCTACAAGCAGGGAGTTACTGCCGCCCTCCTTATATGGCACTCCCATTGGTCATTACGTAACGGGTGAGAGAGTGCCTGTGAAGGGCTGCTGTTTGTTTTTAGTGTCACTATTGGCTGCAAGAGGGTTTACGTAGAGAAGAGGGTCATCTTTATCTGGAGGCAGCTGGAGCTCGGATTGGTCGGAGGGTGCCACGCCAGCAAGATGGTGTGCCTGAGGGAAGCAGACAGAGCAGCAGGACTGCTGGATTGCCGGGGTTGAGGATTGCCCTCTTGGGGTCGGGGACAGTGACAGCGCCCCCAGATGAGGCCCCCAGCATGAAGGAGCAAAGGAGATATCAGAGCTCTACTTACCAGGTATGAGACCCAATACGGGTAAGGAATACGGTTTGGAAGATATATGCTAATAAAACTGGGAAAAGGGTAGAGTAAGATGAGGACTGCAGGAGTGGTAAGATGTCTTCTTAGGAAAAAATAGTACTTTCACTAATGTCTTATTTTAAAATCTTAATGCAGAACAATTGTAAATAATATAAACATATATTTATAAAGCGCTACATGCTGTCATAAAACTGTTTGACACTACTTAGGAATTCAGTGCAGACAATATTGTCACTGAAATTAGGAGAGAAAAGTAGAGAATATTGTGGAAACATGTTATTATACTGTACTAAAGCAGGCCATCCATATAGCACATATTGCTAGCTGAATTTGCTGAAGGCACTTTACAAATACTGGAATTCTGATCCTGTTTTGCCCGTGTGAGCCCTACAACCGCTCATTATATCAATACTTGTGAACAGTGAAGGTTGAGGCCCTTCAGGGTTGTCACTCTTAAGTGAGAAGACATGTGACTCAATGACCTTGAATGAGGAAGCAGATCTTCAATAATGCAGGATAATCCTATTGTACTGAAAGTGCAGATGTGTTCTACACTTCACTGTAGCACCACAGGAGGGCAGTTATGTAATTACCATCAGCAAACACATCCACTAAAGAACCGAGCGGTGGTATTCTGCTGCACACAGAAATCTGTGGAATTTCATAGAGTTTTTATGATAACTCCACGGAAGTCTGTGGAGAAGAACTCTGGGAGTTCCCCCCTAATTTAAGGACTTTGTTTTTGTGATATCACAAGTAAGTTCAACAACTCTTGTATATTGGTGTTGTTTGTTTGATATAGGCCATGCACCAGTATTTATTTGTACTTTTATTCGATTTTTAAATTTTATTGTGGTGGGGCCTGCTGTCTCAGTGGGGTCCTAGTTAATTTTTTGTGTTACTTTTGTTATCTTTTGTAGGGGAAAAGGTTGCAGACTTCAGTACATTTTATTGATTGTTTGTTACATTTGCACTATTCATTAATTTAACTATGCAGCCTAGTCTGCCCACAGTCCATCCAACCAGTAGTCATGGGTACATGAAACAATTGTTTATGTGGCATATGCTGTTTTAATTCACCATTTAGGGCATGGATGGCATTGAATTAAATAAAAAAAAAATTGGGTTTATTTCATACTTCACATTTTTCTGCAAAAAGTGTATTTTGGTGAGGTAATATTTGATGTCTTAGGAGGATGTGCGTTGTAGTAAAAAAAATAATAGCTCGTTTTTGGCAACGCAGAATAAATGGTAGTGTTACCGTGCCTCCTTTGTCTGGCCAGTGTGTTTATGTTTGCCATAGGCCATCATTTGTCTTTTTTCTCTGTGTCATGTGGCTAGTGGGAGAAACAAACTTTACTACGCAGTCATCACATCGCACTACATTTTCAATGCAGTCGTTACATCACAACATCCTTTACAACGCATGTCACCACAACCCAACCATTATATTGCATTACATTACAACGCATGACACTACAACGCATATTACCCCTACACTATCCAAAACTTACCCTACTGTTGCACCCCCTGGAGTTAGAATAGTAATTTTTACCCCTACACTATCCAACACTTACCCTACTGTTGCACCCCCTGGAGTTAGAATAGTAATTTTTTCCCCTACACTATCCAACACTTACCTTAAATGCAATGTAATGGTATGCGTTGTAATGGTATGCTTTGTAAAGGTATAATGCATTGGAATGCGTTGTAAATGTAATTTTAAAAAATATGTTGTAATGGCATGCGATGTAAATATATGCGTTGTAAGGGATGTTGCGGTGTAAACACTGCATTGTAAAGGCATGAGTTGTAAATGTATATGTTGTAACGTCTTACATTCGGCTAGTGATCATTGTCTAGTCAGTGTGTATTGGCCTGCCTGAGTTCTTTGCTGTCCATGCCTGCTTGCTTGTGGTTTGACCATGTGGCCGGTGACCATTTTGTGTAGCCAGCCAGTGTGCTTTTGCCATAGGCATGCGTGTGTTCTTCATTGGGGCCATGCCTCCTTGCTTGCTGTTGTTGTTTAACCCTATCCTCTGTGAACATTTTGTGTAGCCAGCCAGTGTGCTTTTGCCATAGGCCTTCATGTGTTCTTTGTTGTGGCCAGCCCTCCTTGCTTGCTGTTGTTGTATGACCATGTAGCCATCCAGTGTGCTTTTGCCATAGGCCTGCATGTGTTATTTGTTGGGACCATACCCCCTTCCTTTCTGTTGTTGTTCGAGCTTGTGGCCAGCGGCCATTCTTTTGTAGCCAGCCAGTATGCTTTTGCCATAGACCAGCATGTGCTCTTTGTTGGGGATAAGCCGCCTTGCTTGTTGGTGTTTTTTGATCATGTGGCTTTTCATGCAGCCTGACACTGTGTAAATCCTTTTTTCCAGTTTCCAAAGCTATTTTTAGGGAGATTGATAGGAAAGGGCTATACCTTTTTTATCTTTGTTCATTTTGTTTTACATTTCCCTGATATTAGTTTAATGTGCTTGAGGTTCATGGTAGTATGTATATACATATGGACTGTGTTTCATATTATTTATCATATGCATTATTTTACATTTTTCCCCTGAGCCCCATTGCCTTCCAATGGCCAGCACTAATCTGCATCCACCTGGTGAAACACTCTAAAGACTTTGCAAGTGTACTCGCTTGTCGGACTGCATCTACCATGATGCTTAGGGGCGACCCTGCTGGGAGGTGAAGCAGTGTGCTCCCACACCAATTTTCTACTTGAAGGCTCCCTCGAGCCGCTGTGGGCTGACGAGCTCGTGGAGAGGCACCTGCGTGCCTGGAGAGATACTACGTTCAAAGGATACGGCAGCCTGCTCAGCAACCCCAAATAATGCCTAATCTCTGCTGATGACAGATAATAATCTAGAAACCCCTGTCCAGAGATGGCCAGCACTAATCTGCACCCACCTGTTGAAACACGCTAAAGACTTTGCAAGTGTACTCGCTTGTCGGACAGCATCTACCATGATGCTTAGGGGCGACCCTGCTGGGAGGTGAAGCAGTGTGCTCCCACACCAATTTTCTTCCAATGGATTTCTCATGGTCTCCTAGTACACATGCAATTCCTTTTTTTAATTTAATAAATATATATCTACATTTTCCCCATTGTCCACCCCCTGCCTGCCATTGGCGCCTGCCCACACCAGCATTTATTTTTAAGGATTGTCATTACTCATTTTACCCTGGTCTGGTTGACCCCCTGCCTGCCATATATGCGCACAGCTGCACACCAACGTACATTTTTTAAGGTTTATTCCAGTTTCCCCTGGAGCCACTGCTTGCCATAGCTGCACACATACCTGCATTCATTTTTATTCCATTTCCCGCTAAACCTCCCCCTTGCTTGCCATAAGCGCACACCAGCATTCATTTTTTAAGGATTATTCCACTTCCCCCTGGACCCCCTTGCCTGCCTTAGGTGCACACCAGCATTCATTTGGTAAGGATTGTTACATTTCCCCCTGGCCCCCTCGCCAGCCATAGGCAAACACAAATATATCTTTTCTAATGATTATTCCATTTCCCCCTGGACCCTCTGCCTGCCATAGTTGCACAGTGCAATCCAGCATTCATTTTGTAAGGATTATTCAATTTTCCGCTGGACCCCCCCCCCACCTGCCACTGGTGTGCTGGCCCAAACATTTTTTGGGAGACTTCATGTGCCTGTTGCGCCGTCTACCAGGGAGCAAGCTGGAACAGCACTGTCCCAATCTTAGCCCAAGGCCATGCCTCTCATTGAGGCAGCCACTGCGATCATGGCGATGAATAGTGAGTATGAATTGGATTTGTCTCAGCTGCAAACTAGTACCCAATTGTTGCAGGATACTGAGCAAAGGAGACAGAAAGAGCCGCAACCAGCAATAGTAGCTCATCCTGAAGTAGGGACAGACCAGGAGGTTGAGCTTCCTGCTGAGCAAGAAGTACCTGTTTTTGAACTATTGACTTCCAGATCTCCAGCAAGAAAAAGGAAGGATACTTGTGATTATCTGGGCTTGGATTGGACCCAGACTGTGTCTGAGACAGGCCAGGAGAAATAAGGGAAAAAGAAAGCTCCTCAAAAGTCTCACAATTAGGGAAGGGGATAAGGATGACAAGCCAGTCATTCTCATGGAAGCTAGCTCAAAGGACACCAACATTACCCCCATATTCAACCTGCTCCTAAGAATGGGGCACTGGTACCACAACCACCACCGCAGCCAGCTTCCACATTTGTAAGGTCACCACTGAGGCCTGCATCTACCACTACCTCAGTTGAAGTGCGTATTGGAGAAAGGCAATCAACAACACACTCACCTACCTCCTCTTCTGCTTAGGCTTTGGTAGTGGCACACTAAGAAAGTTCTCTCCTAGGTTTGGGACTTTTTTATGATCAGCAAGCAGGAGGATAACATTGCAATATGCTCCATTTGCCACACGAGTGTTTGTCGAGATATGTCTGGTTCACACTATGGTATTGTAGTCAAACGGCTCATATGAAAAAACATCAGGCAATCCGGTAGGAGGCGCTCCTTGAAAAATTGCTGCAGGTGGTGATGATGAGAGACGGGAATCAGCTCTGATCACGGTGGGAGTGAAGGTGATGGGGAAGAAGAGGGTGACAGCTCTATGCATAGCAGCCCTGTCCCAAGCTGTGTCCCAGTATCACCCTCCTCAGCAACCTTGAAAGGGCACAAGAGTCAGATGGAGACACCGCTGCATACAGTGTCTGCCCCAAGATGCACATTAGGGAAGATTTACTAAGATTTTATGTTGTGTTTGCTTCAAAAAAGTTCCGCAAATCAGTCCCAGAATATTTTTGTAAGATTTTCTTTCCAGCTCTAAATTTTTTAGCCTTGAAAATAACATCAAAGTAGCGCGAAGCAGCACATAGCACTGCTTTACATTACATAACGCCACAGTGGTGTACCATGAGTGGTGCATGGGTGTTCCCATGCAATCACCCAAGGTTTCTGAAGTGATACCCAATTTACTAAATAAAGTAGACCAGGTTTAGCATCAGAAAATACCACACCCTTCAAGCAGGCGCTATGAAGACGAAAAAAATGTTTCCCTTTATTTTCCGACTTCGCATGTGTGATACACTGTACAGCACACACACAAAGTGGTAAAATGTTGAAAATTAGTCTACGGATAGTATTTTGTATTGGAAGGGTATCCTTCCATCACAAAATCCATGCTTGACTCCATAGTGCAAGGATGTCTCTGTTGCGCACAGCAGCTAATTTCAGCACTAGCACTAGGGCGATGGGAGGAGAGTGCCATATTTCAGTAAATTTGGTGCTTTCCTGCTCTCTCCTTCTCATTCAGCACAGATCAGCATTTGCGGCTGATGTACTGCACTGCATAAGAAATTGTTAAATGTGGCCCATTAGGTCTACTACCTCCTAATTATTTCCGGGAGTCGGCTGCAACAGTGGCTCCAAACAAGAAAATCATCCAGGGTACTATTACAGGCATGTTTAGGCAGGAGGACCCCCATGAAAGCAACCACCCAACAGTGCGTTTGTACAATGAGAAGGTGGTTAAAATGTTAGTGCTGAGCCTCCTCCCTTTTTCTTTTGTGGAAAGAGTGGGATTTGGGGAATTTGGAGCTGACATCTGCCCGAAATGAAAGGTTTCCAGCCAGAAATATTTTGCCTGAGTTGCTGCTCTAGAGCTCCATCGCAGTGTGCTGCAATTGGATGGACAAGCATTGCAGCAGCATGCTGTTCACACTACCCACCTGACGAAAGACATGTAGACCAGTTGTCAAGCTACTGATTACATGTGTATCATTGAGAACTGGATCTCTTTTGCTGTCTATGGGTCTCAGTGCTGAAGAAACTTTTGAGCGTGTTCGGCGACATGCAATAGTGGTCCTGTTCGCCATCCCATACAGCCGCAGACATCTTGGAATGTAGTGTAGTTCCTATATTTCCAATAGGCTCTGTGCATTGGAATAACATAAACAGCAGTGTAGAAGTAGGACTGAGGTCATCTAGGTCTCTACTGACTATGTTAGACTTAATTAGTTTTGCCAGCTAGCTCAGAAGTTAGTAGAAACTTTCTCAAATGAACAGGGAGGGGTTAACTTCCCTGATTCAGACAAGAAGGGATTAGCTCCTGACAACCATATAACATGACAACTTTGCTCCCCCAGAATAAGGAGTATATCTCCAGAGTTGTGTGAAAACAATAGACAACTATTTCACTCAGTCAATCGTGCATGCTTAGTTTCACCAGAGTGCAGAGAAATAGAGAGACGGGCGTTTTCAATAAAAGGTGTTATTTTATTGAGCAGTCTTCTTTCTCATGCAAGAGAAATGAATTGCCACAATTGCAATACTTATCATGAAGTAAAGTGCGTACAGTAAAAGGAGTATTATGAAATAATACTGTAAAAGCATTGATATGGTTTCTTAGCAATATGATACCTTAAAAGGGATAAAATATTTATATACATAAAAACATTGACTAACGAACTTAACTGGTGCTTCTAAGATACACCTACCCCAGTGTACCTGACCTAATCCTAAACCGTGGAAAGGCGTAAGTAAGTTGAAGTTTTAAGTTAGGTTGGTTTTTGCCAAGAATCTAAATCAAGAATTCTCTCTAAGGTTTTAATCAGCTCCGTACCTTGGTTATAGAATGAAGGAGGTCTTGTATCTCGTTCTCAGGACTCGATCTCCCAGTAACCCGCAAGGGTGACTGGAAACACCGGAGCTGGATTTCTCGGTGTGAGAAAAGGCAGCTTCTTTCCCGGTGTGTCAAAGGGAGGGACGGCTTCCTTCGGCTCTCGCATCAGCTGGGCTTCGGGCAAGTAGAACGTCGCTCTGCTCCCAACCAACGTGCGTTGCTTAAGGCAAGTGTCGGTATATTTATACCTGGAAGGTGCCGTGTTTGACGTAAGGTTGGACATAAGACGTCACTAAGAACTGGCCGTTCTTCAGTGCTCGCAGGAGTTCTTTGACAAATCAAAACAAAAGCATGGGGAATTCTCAGGTTGCTGGAGGTTTGGTTTGTTTAAAGAACAGGTTGCACTTTCTAGGAGTCTAGGGAAGTAGCCTTGCCGTATTTGGACTGCATGGGCTATGACCAAATATGGACATGATTCTTATGCCTTTATAAGGACATGATTTATTATAACCATATAAGGGCATACATCTGGAATGTTTAATTAGGGTCCTAGATACATTCGCAACAGGAAGACTTTAACAGCAAGGTGTTTGAATGGCTGCAACCCAGAGGTCCCAGAATTGGATTTCTGTCATGGTCAATGCCAATAATATATCTAAGGCCATGGCAGATGGTGGCTATTTCAGGGTCCTGTATTTGGTGCACTGCATCAACTTGATTGTGCAAGACTTGCTCATAAAAGAAGACAGAGTCAACAGCATACTGACCATCTTTTGAAGAATCTGCACTCCTTTCAGCCATTCTTTTAAAATCCGGAAGCAGATGAGGATCATTCAGCTTGCTAACAGTGTACCAATTAAAACCCTCATACAGAAAGTATCAACATGTTGGAACTCAACCTATTACATCTTGCAACATCTGTTTGAGCAGTACAAACCAATCAATGACTATGTCATTCAGAGAGGAGGGGATGCAACTGTGAAAAGCATGACCATAGAGATGAAAAAATGGGGCATAGTCAAATGTCTGACACAGATGCCACTCCCTTTTGAGGTTTTCACACAGAAAGTCAGCAAGGAGGACAATACAATGAGCCAAGCTATCCCATTATTGCATCTGTTACAGGACCAGGTGTTGCAAAGTTTTGCAGGTGGGGACAGCAATGAATCAGTGCATGACTTGGTTGAAAGCTTAATCCTTTGCATGGCCGTTCATCAAAGGCTGAAAAATACATTGTGTCATTCAGAGTACATCTATGCTGAAATACTTCATTCACAGTACAAAAAAATACTGCCCACTTTCATTCCTTTTTCTAAAATGGATGTTTCACTTTACAAGACTTGGATTGCTGATCAAGCTAGAGACCTTGAAGAAGGATGGCTGAAAATTAGAGTCCTGGGCAGAAGTTCTGGGGTGCAGCCTTCAACTTCCAGAGAGTACAGTGATGTTGTCCCAGAGCAGCCAACTCCAGCAACAAGCACCCCGGCAACAACAACTACAGGAATTGAAGACTTGGACCCAACCTCTGCATTAGTTTGGTTTCAAGTGGCAGGGCTTAAGGCAAGTGATGGGGTGAAGGCAAGAGAGGTCGAGGTAGTGGCAGCACTAGTGACCAATCAGAGGATGTTCCAATACTATCTGAATGACCCAAAAGAGGTGTATATGGATCAAAACCAATCGGTCTATTGTTACAGGAATATGTGCCAACAATCAGAACTCTGCAGGCTGGCAGTAAAGTACCTGACTTGTCCGTTAACCAGTGTATCTGCTGAGTGCGTGTTCAGTACAGCCAGGGAAGTTGTTACACTGAGAAGGACCAGTCTCTCACCTCAAAATGTGGAGAGATTGTCAAGGATCAAAATTAAACAACGATTTATGTCACACAAATACACTGTTCCTAAAATACAACAGGAGGAGGAGGATGGGAGTGATTGGCCAGACTCTAGTGTGTTAGCTGACCTACTTCTGGGCAAACTCTACTTCTCTTACTGAGTAGGCCACCATAGAACTTTTTATTATTTATCGTTGAACTGCTTAGTGCTTTGCCTGAAAAAAATGGATATGGCTAGAGGAACATTATATATTTTGTTTGGGTCTTACTTATGCAGCTCCTATATTTTTAGTTAAATGTATGGCTGGAGTGGAGTTGGACCAGTGTGCAGTGAAGAAGACACACCCAGTCACTTCAAGACAATAGAGAAAAAGCCTGCCTCCATCCCATGCCTCCGCTGCTCCAGTAAATTTGATTTGCAAGAGTACCAAATCCCAATCTGTTGCATACCGCCATGTTTGGATTAGAATAGGTAATTATTGCACTAATGAGTGATAAGTTATTGAGTGAATGTGAGTGAAGATTGACGATTCATGTGATGGCAGACAGTGAGGATGTGTGTTGTAATTTGTAAAATTATTTTCAATGATTTGCGATGTTGAGGGCCTAATGGGTGATCATTTTACCTGAAGGTGTTTGGCCCTTTCACACTTAGCAAGATTTACATGCAGGGTCCACTCCTTTTTTCTGGTGCTGTAGTGACCAGACCATTCACTTTATTTAAAGAACACAAAGTTAGACAAAATGCTCACATTCTGTTTTTCTTCTTGTTCTTGAACAGCAGTGCACTACATGTCTATCTCACTCCGGTCGGGACAGAGTTGGACTGATTCATCACTCGGAGTCAGGAAGAAGATGGAAGGACTCAGGGCGGGACTACCTCAACAGCCAGAAGAAGGAAGACATCAACTTCAGAGGAAAACCAACATGATGATGACTCTGAGGCCTACTCTGCTCTGTGGACTGGAGAGGGGTGCATTGATTTGGGAAATGCTTTTGAGTGTGTGTACTGGCTGAAATGTGAAACTCCCCAATTGTGGTTGTGGGCTGAGATTGGTCAGCCTGGCACATGCAGCTACATGTTCATGATTGGTTGCAAATTCCTCTAATTTCTCAGTCAATTGATCACATAAGAGTCATAAAATGAATGATTGTAGCAGCCTATGCTTTTACTCTGCCTCTGAGTTTTACTACACTCTTCATGAAACTTACATTGTGTCTTTCTCCTTGACTCTACTATACCATTACTGTTTTACAATCTGCAGTACATCTCTTCTCCTGCGTGAAAGATCTGTAACACTCCTGCTTACCTTACCTAACAGTTTCAGACAGGTACCCAAGACAGACAATCCAAGACGAATGCAGGCAAACTGCCCAATTGGACATTTATTTACAGTATGTCAGGAGTTGACCATGTTGCACCTACATTGCAGGCTGAGAGTATGGATGTTTGTGCTACATCTCCCAAAAGGCTTTCTGGGAGGGACCTGACTCATAAAACCATGTACCACGCAAGAGCCTTGTACGTGATTCTGGTGGAGTGCTTGCTTCCTGGTTTCATAGCGGCTGCTCTGAAGTTCGCTGCTCATGTGCCACCTTGGATTTTTCCACATCTTCCGTTGAGGCGAGGAAAGGTTTTATTGCTTTCTGTTTGGGATTTTTAGGAGTCTGGCTGCTTTACGCTCAGTGGAGCGTGGATGCATTCTTCTGTGGTTCCTATTCCCGCTAGCGGCTGCGGTGGGAATACTCGGGGCGTTCTCTTCTACTTAACCGCCATCCTCCTATCCTTTACTAGTCTTGCGGCTGCCAGAAAGAAAAGGTGATCTCGTCGGAGGTGACAGGCTGCATCTCGTTGGAGGGCTCTTACTCACAATTGGAACCTCTCTCAATATTTGACATTCAAGGCCGGTAAGCTGTCAGGGCATCTGGAGTGGATGTCCGGCTAGGAGACATTTTTCTTTCATTTATTGATTAATCCTGGAATAACAAAACTGTATAGCTGTGTCAGCTAATTATTCTTGGAGCCCTGGTTTATTTTTACTTTGTGTTATTGGAACGCTCAGGAATCAGAGATCTCAAACATTTTTGATGCTCTTTTTGATTACTACATGATTCATTCTTGAATAATGAGATTTCTGCCCTGGTGCTGGAGTTGCCCTTATCATTTGGAATAAAGGGTGTGTGGCAGATGTTAGGTATAGAGAATAGTAGTGCGTATTTACAGCCTGGGTCTGATGTTGGCATTGTGTATAATATATATATGTGTTTACATTATAGGTGTGAATAACTTCCCTACGGAAAGAGAATTATCTTGCCAGAGAGAGAGAGGAAGGGTTCACCTCAGGGATGGTCCTTTTTAGGGTATGACTATGACTCCAGTGAGAATTACATGAGAGTAGCCAGAAAGTTATTCTGTATTAATCCTTTGCGTATTTTGTTACAGGTCTCCCTTTTCCACCGCTGTTCCTACCCTAACCCCATCCCTCGCTTGATTGCCTTTATACTCTGTATTGTTATATAGTCAGAGTGAGGGGACGTCAAGAGTTGGACCCCTCTGAGCATCGCCCTGATCCTGAGGAGCCCGGTTATTGTGACACAGTATCTTTTTTCTTTTAAGAATCATAATTTTTTGAACTGTGACGGTTCACTCTTCCATAATTTGTATGTTTCAAACCTAAACTTAGATGAAAGAATATTGGAATTTAACTTGGGTATCTGGGGCAGAAGAACTGTTTGCAATGCATGCATTTAACCGAACTGTATCATTCCCTCATTTCCTTCCACAACAGATAGATGATGATGTGCTCTTCATCACCCTGATGAATGTTGTTGTGTAGTGTTTATCTTTGTCAGACTTTTCCACAACTCCCCTTTCCTATCCATCAAACCGCTAACCCTCTTTCCCCAGGCTGTGTAATTTATTGAGGTGTGACTTAATTTACACCACAAATTGATCACACACTTGGTAGGGGGGATGTAGTGAAAGTGACATCAACTCACTTCAGGATCTTTTATTACCCGAGCAGTAGCCCACACCATCCCCAGTTACCCTTCCATGCAGAAAAGGGAACCATATTTTAGATGTATAACATAATTTGTCAACATCATCACTCAGGCTGTGTGTTGTGTAAACTGTTAACCTTGTCCACTTTTGACTCTTGACTGTGAGTCCACTTTTCTTGACTTGAGGATTTTGTAGGCTTTGTTTTAATTAAATGCTAGCTGTCCATTGCTCTGAAGAAGTTACTATTGCTAGTGTTTGTTATATCGGGTCTTCTTTGTTGCGTCATGGTGATGGTCTGGTCCCAGTCTTTGTAAAGTAATGATATGAATGTAACCCACTCACTCTGTGTTTCCTTTTAATGTAGGGGCCTTTGATGGGCAATCCTTTTGATTAAACCTACAGTTAGACTTCACCTAGGTTCGAGTTGGGCCTCACTTGTGATGTCTTTCCTGTTTCCTGTTTCCGCACCAGCCTGCTAATAGTACCACCACCATTAAGAAGGCACCTTGGGATCCCTGCAGTAAGGTTTTGGAAGATTGAGAGAGGGAACAGCCATTGCCTCATCTATTCAGGTAAGAAAACTATGGATTGAAGTGAATTTATTTAGTTGATAAACAACTAACTTACTAAACTAACTAACTGCAGATAAGTAAGTTCTTGTTTATCTAGGTTGTTGTAGGTAATATATGCAATGGCAACATACCCCCCTAATGATCATTATAGTTACAGAGGATAGTAGGACAAGGGTATAACTAACTAGAACAAACTGGATTAAAAATACATGCTGTGCAAAATGGCAGCAGTGTAAAGTACGAGTAAAACACAAAAACATATTTCAGGCATAAAGTGTAAGAATAATTATTCCCTTTACTTCAAGTTTAACAGTATAAAGCCCACCCGCTACACCCACCACAGGCCCAGCACTCTCCCCAAACAAATCACCCCGCCCCCAACCAATGCCCTAAAAAATGTCCAAAGAAAGCCAGTCCCTGGCCCTTCCCAATATCACCCTCTTTACCCACAAAACAATTGCTTCCCACCAACAAAAAATGACAAAGGGCTTCAGAATAGGACATCGTCAATGTGGGTCCATAGTCATCCCAATTCCTGCTTGTGGCTTGCCATCTGCTGGTGAAGCTGCCCCAGCACATGCAGCACAAGCTGTCTGGGTTAGTAAGACAGCAGTGGTGGTCCGGGCGGCTACCAGCTGTTGCTGGCACTGCCGGTGCCTGCAGCTGGCTGGATGAACTGCAGCAGTGGCGGGTGCTGCCTCAGCCTCCTCCTCCTCCAGAGCTACCAGCTGACGGTATTCTGCCTGGATGGCCTGCATCCTCTGCCGCCACAGCCGGACTTATATTTCTTGCAGAGTAGGTGGTGGTGGTGGACCAGCAGGAGTACCTATATCAAGAAGGAAAATAAAATAAAAGAGACAAATTGTAAACAGTGCTCTGTGCAAACACTTGCTTAAATAATACAATTTCACATTTGCAGCACATTGCTGGTCTCTTAGGGCCATTGGAATTTGATGTGATTAGGAGTCAGAGCGCCATTTGTTTATCCACACAGACCTCAAATAAAAGCACTGACTGGCTGCAAGGAATTAAGCCAGAATATCATCAGATTAAAATAACAAAGGGCCCCATTATGGTGTCAGGCAGAAGGCCATTCAGCAGCTTGTCGGTGGCATTCGGCTCAACATCTGAGGCATCAGTCTCTCCGCAGCATTAGGATAAAACGCCGACTCTGAGAGCAAGCGTGTATACCGATGCGATCCCCTCTAGGTGGTCCTGCTACAATTAAATCCAGATTTATCAACAGCAAGTAATAATATTGGCCATTACGACGTACTCACATATATGTGACCAAGACTGAGAAATTTCTACATAGAATCTCAGACAAGGGTTGATTTCTTCACCGAAATATCCGTTGGCTACATACATTTGTGGATGCCACAGTAACTGTGATTAATACACTGATTCTCTAGGGTCAATCATTTTAACTTGCTTAGTCCTGAAGATGGTCTTACAGACGACAGCATAAAGACCAAAACGTTGACAATTGCACTTATTTTCTGTATAATATCATCATAGGCTGTATTCTTCTGCAGTAGATTCGCCGGAAGTTTGTCTGAAAAAAGTGCACACAATTATTACTGTGAAGGACGTAATACCATTTGTATTTTTTTCACAGCTTCTTGTTTCATTGTGTGTTAAATGAACTGGTACCCTTTATGATCATTGTTTACGATAAAATCTGTTTTTTAACATTCACCTCTGCGTTTTGATATACTTGAGTGATACAGTTCTTTGAGACGATCTGATGTTTCTGTATTTTTTTAAGAAACCAGAAAAAAATATAAATCAGCTAAATTCAAGTACCGAAATAAATCCCTTGATGGCACATTTACCAGCTCATACTATTTTTCCCAAGCTGTCAAGAGTTGATTGGGTTTTCCATTGTACTCTTCATGCATTAGGATAAAGGCAGTCCAAACGATGCCTATGGGGGACTCCACTCCACCTCCAACAGCCTCAAGGAGCCTTTTGGGGCAGAGGTTGGAACACTGGTCCGACCGGCACTGTAATGAGGCCCATAAGGTTTTTTTTCTTTTAAAGGACTTCCTAGTAAAAAAACTAAAGTCCGCTCGCCACTGTAACAGAACACAGGACTGCGGAGGTCCCACCAGGCCAATTAGGATGTGCCCGCCACACTGGTGTGTGCATCCTCGACATTAACATTGCGATGGGCAGTGCTGTAAGCAGCACCCGCCTCAATGTCAAGGCCCATGTTGTGTATCGCCATGAACAACGTGACAGGTACCACGCGGTGCCTGCCACCTTGTGCATGGCAATGATTGGGGTACCATGGGTACTCCGCAGTGCAGCCACCCACAACCCCCAGCCCAGGTGATTTACTGCATGCCTTTCCATGGCGGGGTCTTCGACCTGAAGAGGCAGGCATCCTAATATGGATGGTGGTGCCTGCAAGGCACCGCCACCATATCCTGTGCCTTTTCCGCCCGGCCGGCAATCCGACCGGGGGAAAAGCAGCAGACGGTCTTTCCGTCCGCCATGGGGCCCCTCGCCATACTAATATGGTGGGGGTGAAACTGGGTCATTTGGCGGGCAAATCGCCACAGCCAGCCGGCTGTAGTGATTCGCCCGCCATCATAATAGGCCCCTTTGTATGTAAAAATGTAAATAAATTACCTCTTGATAATAAGTAAGGCATTATGCACTATTTAGTAGGAGTATTCTTGTTCTGCTAGATTAATGGAGGCATGCTAGAGCATCAGCTACTTTGCTAGGGCAGCTGCAATGGACACTTATCTTACTTTAATTCCAATAGTCCTGCTCTTCTCCAGATGCATTTCGATTTTACCCTGACTCCAAAGAGGCAGATGAAAAATAATAATACTATGTCTCACATGTCATTTATAAAATGCGGATATCCTGTCTACCATAAGTAGTCGGTAGGAAAATGATGCACTGCAGTACAGGGAACGGAATTGGATATAGATTATATTTGGCACATTCACCACAGAATATCTCATCTGCAAAACTCGAAATCAGGCACTTAGTGATGCTGATTACTCTGTTCTGTTTCCTTCTATTTATTATTGCAGTGCAGGTATTTTACACAAGAATCTTCGTGCTTCAATAAACATTGAACTAGTCACTTGGATCTCTTTCAACAATTTTCTTGGGGAGTTGGGGTTGTCATATCCTGCAGTTGCACCTACCACCTGTTACCTTGCTAGTTTAGGGATACAGATTGTGCATTATGAGCTAGTCAGGACTAAGGCCAACTGGTATGCATAGAATCTGTATTGCACAGTTTTGATGCTTATGTTGTCCAACAAACGCAGTTTTACTGAGAAATTGTGAACCGTATCACACCAGAATTGAGGGGAGATGGCATTTCACAACAAAAACAAGTGCGGCCACCTTTGTCTCAGAAAAAATGGGATTGGCTGCCTCCCTTGGTGGCACTGGAGACCGCAAGGTGTGCAGCTTATAGCAACCACACTGGTGCCACCGGCTGATCTCCGGTGCTCCTCTGACTTGGCGCTGGGGTAGAACAATACAAAATAAGGAAAATAGTAAGGGTGGGCGTAAAATCCGTTTCGCGGGCGAATTTGCGGATTTTCCGCGATTTCGCGATCCGCGAATCTCGCGAAATCGCGGTAAAATCCGCGAACCAGCGGGGACGAATTTTCAGCCAAGCAAGGGTTACAGCAGCAGGTGCAAAAGTTGAACCTAATTTCTTTGTAACCTTTTACAAAAGGGTTACAAACAAATTAACTTCAACTTGGACACCTGCTGCTAATTGCATCCTGGCGCCTCGTTATCTACTTGCAACTATTCTCTGACCCTGCTCTGACCCTTGAAGCAGGGTCAGAGAATAGTTTCAAGTAGGCAACGAGGCACCTGTCCAAGGAATTAAACCTCATCAGGAAGCACTTACAGATATAAAAAACAGGAAGAAGGGAGAGGATGGCAAATACACCCATTTTGAGTTGTCAGGAGGGGTTAAACTAAAAGAGACCTTTACAGCACAATTTTCATATGCATTTTGCTAAAAATAAAAAGCTATATGTTCTGTAGGGACAACTCAGGAATCTGGCCCTTCAGAGATCCGGCCTCTCTTTCTTTCTCTCATTCTCTCTCGTTCTCTCTCTCCCTCTCTCTTTCCCTCTCTTTCTCTCTCTTTCTATCTATCTATCTATCTATCTATCTATCTATCTATCTATCTATCTATCTATCTATCTATCTCTCTCTCCCTCTCCCATAAACGACTGCATGGGTAACTTCGCTATGTAAGCGGCTCGCGAAGACGCAAAAAGCCCAGCGAACACGCAAAAAACCCCGCAAACACGCAAAAAACCAAAAATCTGCAAATTCGCACAAATTCGTGAATTTTGCGGATCGCAAATTCGCAAATCCGCAAATTCGCGGATCGCGAATTCGCAAAATTCGCCCATGCTTAGAAAATAGCAGTAAGGAAGAACTATATGAAATAGAAAGTGAAAAAAGACAAAAATGTAAAATATACAAACACAAAGACACACAGTGATTAAAAAAATGTAGATGAGAGACGGATGAGTGGGATAGGGGGAAGATAGAAATGGATCCCAAAACACGTCCAGCACCATGTAGAGCACAGAAAGCAGGTAAAACAATATGGCTGCGCCATGCAGGCTACGTTGTGCCATTCGCGTAGATTTTTCAGTGTGGCTCCTGCTACTTGCATGTAGAAAAGCAGCTTGAACAGGAAGATGAACACTTCCCTTTGATCGCAGAGTTCCACAGAATCTCGTGGCGATTTTTGGGCACTCTATGGAATTCCGTGTAACAAAACTCTGCGAGTTGCACCATTATCAGCTACTTAGTAGCCAGTTGGGCTGTGTGAGGAGGGGAAGCTCTAAAGACTCATGCCTGTGACCAGGATTGGAGACTAAGGTCTGCTAGTCTACCTGCTTGGTGAGGGGAATCACCCAGGGAATCCAAGACTACCTGTCCTAGAGCCTTTTAGCACCATCACCTGCCTGCTTGCCAGGACCAATGTGCCCTATGATGAAGAAGAGAGTGTTAGAGGGATCAAGTTCGAGTGGCGAGACATGCCGATGACCCCCTTTGCGGGGAGTGAGGAGACAGCTTTTGCACAGATCGGATCATTGGCCATGTGCATGACAAAGTCAACGACTTTAGTATATTAGAAAAGAGCCGGCATAAAATGAGCTATGCACATCGATGCATCATTCAGGTGGGAGTCATATGCAGTGAGTAACAAGCAATCCCTATGTTGGGGGCTGCTGAGAGAAGATTGGCATGTTGTTAGGGCCGTAGCCCTTGTGCAGTGAGGAGATGCAATCCTGTATGCCAGGAGGGGCTGCTGCCAGTGGCATCATTGTTCTGATCAGGCTGGAGCCAGTGCGTGATGAGGGTATGGTGATCCCGTATGCCAGAGGGGGTCACCAGGATCTGCATGACATGTGACCTGGTCGAAATCATCACAGGAAGAGTGAGGCTGCTGTGGAATCCCTGTGCACCTATACTGGGATGATGGATTCACATGAGGATCTTCACATCAACCCTCACCCTAGCCCCCAACCACCCCCCACCACTGTGAGATGAACCAGAGATTTAACCTGCAAGGAGGAGTTGCAAAGAACTACTGATCGCTTCAGTGGTGTGACTGCATGTGAGGAACTCAACCACAGCTCAGTGCTTCCACTCCAGCCCTCACAGAAAGGGCACACTCAGGTTGCTCCAATCTTGCAAGCTGTGAGTAAGTCTGATTTCGATCCAATTGGCCACCTTGGAACTTGCTTGCTAGATACTGCTGTGGTGCTGGAACACTGTTGACTTTAAAATAAAGTCAGAGTGGACATTTGAGACATGAACTACTAGTAGGGCTTACCCTGGATGTTGCTTACAGTGAATGGTGATTAGCCACTGTCACTAGAAGCAAGGAAGGAGTGGTAAATGGGGAACCAACAAAATAAACACTAGAGCCCTGAACTCAGGGGGACAGTGTATCTGTTTGTGAATGTTGTATTTCCCTTTGTGAGATAGAGGTAAAATAAAATACTTCTTTCATTACAAAATAAAGTATTGGGCTGGAAAATTATTTATTGCTACAGCTAAGCGCACGTAGAGTTGTGAGCCTGTGTTCAACAGCCTGTACCCACATTCCCCCCTGAGGGAGTCTTTGACTGCTCAAATCATGCTACTCCTTATAGTCAAGTGCTGAAGAGGTACTTGACCCAGTTGCTCAGGATCCAAAGTAGCTTGTGCCCCAAGTCATCAGGGCTGGGCCCAGTAACTCCTGCTTGCCCCATGGCCCACTGAATAGATTTCAGACAGTGGATCTTTCAGGATACACCACTATACAATTTAGATGCAATGTGTGTCCTTAATTATTGAATATCTACAGTTGCTCTTTAGGATAGTGTTACAAATAAGTGCTTAGGAAGGGTCACCTATCAGCAGCTACTATGTTCCAGTAAAAAGACCTACTTGACAGAGATATTGGAATCTGTATGCATCATAAGAGGGTTTTGGAGTGACCAGTAAGTTTAGCTTTGGGGTGCACAATAACCTGCTTTTTGACATGTAAATATAAAGTTGGTGCTCATTTGCATATTATAAAAGCTTGTCTTTACATTAGACATGTCAGTATCACAATCACACCTTTTGTCATTTGGAAGTATTGTGAATAACAAGTGATATGGTTGTCCAATTTAATGGTACTCAAATTCTACTCTGCAGGTCAGAAGAATGATGGTGAGCTAGAAAACGTGTGTGACCACTGGGAGCACAGCTAAGAATGTTTTATGAACATCACAAGATAGCTTGTCTTTATATAAATGGGCTATTTTTCTGTTTAGTGGGAATTTGGAGATGAAGTGAGAGTTTGCAGATTTCCAGGGGGCATGCTATAGTTATTTTAGCAATTTATTCCAGGATTATTTCAACAAGTTACTTGGGACTCTAAGTGACAATTGAAGGTAATTTAAGCTCTGTAAACTATTCACTTTTTTCAGTGCACAGTTATATCAGATTTTTAGCCTTTTTCTGGACGCTATTTTTGCTCACTTTAGGGTTCTGAGCATTTTACTACTGCGAGGTAGTAGGAAAGTGCCCCTGCCTCCCCTATAAAACATGCACTGTTCATTGTAACTCCATTTTTGATTTATTTTTACATCCTTATAAGCCCCTTGTAAACAGTGCTTTAAGTGTACCCATGGTATGAAAAGTAAATTTCATATATAGGATACAAAAAGATTTTATTTGATTTAGTTCTCTACTGAGAACAACACATTTTCAGTCAAAACGTTTGTTATATTAATTTAAGAGATTCAGTACAAATTTTAAAAAGTTTTTACAAATTTAAAGTTATGACACACAAGTTCATCTGGGGAAAATTTAAGTTGCAAAATCAGACTTTAGAGACTTCCACCATTGTGTCTGAGTTGGATTGTTTTCAAGTAGCGCCTTCTAGCCTTGACTAGTTTCAAATTTGGGCATATCGACACTACGTGCTTCAGATCTTGCATTCCACTATTGCAAAGTTCACAGATACTGGTTGCTTTTGCGTTGCCTGTCTATTTAGAGGTGAGTGAATATAGAGAGAGTAACCCAACCCAAAGTAAGATTATACAACACCGTATTATGTATAGGATACAGTGTTTACACCAATCACATATATTACAAAAATAAATGTCTGCTAGGAGCACTACTATGCTCTGACTAGGCCACAGTTTAAATGATCTTCAGTAACACTGGGGCAATCATTTTGCCATGTTTTCATATATTCAGAAGTCACTTCTAAAATTGCCTTGTAAGCCGAGGGCACAGTGCTAAAATATAAAAATTTGCAAAAACAACAGATGATGGATGGAATGCTGAATCAATCCAACATTCACCCCCAGTTACAGATCTGGTTTTAAATCATCCGTTTTTTACCCAAAACGCCATTCCAGTTTAGACCCAGTCATATGCAAATCAGTCTGGACTCTGTTCCCCATGAGAACAGTCCAGCCCGAACTGCCAGGCCGGGTCCTCCCTGGACAAGAAACAAGCATCCAAGGACCTGTTTCATGGTTTCACCCCTCATCAGCCAGGATCGCTTGAATCTGGTGGCATAGTGAGCACAGGCCCCATGTCTGGGCATACCCTTCCTACTTAGGGCGAAAAATGCAAAAAGAACATATAAAAATATGGCACACTGCATACAGTTGGTGTGCCCTCACAGTGTAATAAAGTCTACAACGCAATTTCACTTTGTACGCATTTCATGATCTTTCCCTAAAAAGCCTAGGTTGTATTACAATATTTATTTTCCACCTGCACTCAGGAAAGAGCTAGAAAAATGCTTGGAAGTTAATGCATTCTTAGTTTTCAAAACATGACTTTTTGACCCTCTCTGTAGGGTCACCCCCAAACTCTGTGCTTTCTCCCCTCCTGCTTATCTGAAATTGTTCTGTTAGCCTTAAAACTCCTTACCCTTACCCCTGCTAACCAGTGCTAAAGTGTTGTGCTCACTCCCCTAAACATGGTGAATTGGCTTACACTCAAATCGCACACTTAATTTACTTATGCGTCTCTAATAAAGTAGTGTTATATGTACCCAGGATCTGGATATTAAATGCTACAAGTGGACCTGTAGCACTTATTGTGCAAATCACTTAAATAGTCCTCTTAAACATTTCTTAGGCATGCCATTTTGCCTGTGTGTAGTAATAATAAACAGGCAATTTGACTAAGCAATATAACCCCTTTGCCAAGCTAAACCTTCCTTTGTAATACATATAAATCACCTTGGGGGTATGCCCTAAACAGCCTTTTGGCCAGAGTCCAGTGTATTTAAAAGGCTAGACATGCACTTTTAAGTTTTACATGCCTTGGTAGTGAAAACTTCTTAAATGTGTTGTTCAATACTGCAAGGCCTTGTTACATTTAATGAGTGATAACTTTTGTTTGGGAGCAGGTTAAAAAGTCACGTTGGGTCTTTAAAGGATTGGAATTTAAAATCCGCTTTAATGATAAAGTTAGATGTCAATTCACAATTCTGAAAATGCCCCTTTTAAAAATGTGGCGTTTTCTTGTTCTAAACGTTTAGTGCATGCAGCCTATGTCTTGGGTCACATGACAAGATGTAGTTGGCAGTTGGCCTTTGCAGAGTGCTCCTAGACAGTGTCACAAACGGGGACAAACGGGGACTTGGTGTTTGAGGGATGGGCCATCCAGCAAGGATGGGAGGGACATAGCTGGGCATATCCCCATTTACACTTCAAAAGAGCTGCCTCAGCACACACATAACAGACATTGCACTTGCCTTTTGGGACCCCAGGTACCTGAGAATAGAACAGTGAAGCAGGACATTCCACAACCATCTGCAAGACGGAAACTCCAGATGTTTCTTCCACTTCAAAGCCAGCACAAAGTTTGAAAATAGAACCCTCGGACCATCCTTAGTTCACAACTGAACCTGGGAGGACACTCAGAAGGACTGCCCTGCATTTTAGAGCACTGTGCTACTGCTTGAGGCCTGATTTTGACTTCATAGGGCTGTTCTGCCAAACCCTCAGAGGTCTGCAGGACTACAAGAGTGACTCCAAGGGTTAGTTTGCTAGCCTCCTGTTCAGGGCTGCAGGGACACAAAAATTGCACCTTGACCCAGCCTAAAGTGAGAACTGACCCTCCAAATCACACCCACCCAGTCCTGGCCGATTCTAAACTTGGGACTTAGAACATTTTCTTCCAAGATGTGCTTTGAGAACCCAGGAGAGGCCAGGACCTACCTGCTCATCAATCAGCCCACGGTGCATCGCCGGTCAGCCTGACTTCGTGGTAGCTTCTCACACAAGATGATGGACGGAATGTTGCACAATGGCAAAACATTCACCCCCAGTCACGGATCTGGGTTTAATCCATCGTTATTTTGCTCACCAAGCCACCCCAGTTCGGACATGGCCATATGCAAATCAGTCTTGGCCCTGTGCCTCATTGGAACAGTCCAGCCCGAACTACCAAGCCATGTCTTCCCTGGACCGGAATCAAGCATCCTAGGACCGGTTTCTGGCTTTTAGCCATCTTCAGCCAGGATAGCTTGACTCCAGTGGCATAGTGAGCAAGGGACCCACGTCTGGGCATACCCTGCCAACTTAGGGCAAACAAAGCAAAACCAAAGGGGATGATGGATGGAGTGTTGAACATTGGAAGCACTCACCTCCAGTCAACTGATCTGGGTTTAATCCATCATCATTCTTTAGCTCCCCCTCAATTTCTACCCCAACTTAGGACCTGATTCTGATGCGATTTGGAAAGCTTCCAGACCAAATTGGTTTTGGAATGGTTTCCAATCAAATCGGATTGGGAGATCCAACCGACTGAGTACGATGCATCCAGATATGATTTGGTTGGACTCCTATTGACTTCAATGGGAGCCTATGTTCCTAACCGCATCATAATCGGGTCCTAGATGAGAATACTTTACTAACCGCATCGTAATAGGGTCCTTGGTTGGAAAAACGCGTTCCTGATCGTTTTTGGACGGAGCAAATGCCGTTAGGAGGCCTTCCTAACCGTATCGGAATCAGGTCAGAATGGTGAAGTCAAATTTTTGATAATTGCAACAGAAAAGTATCTTTTTAAAAATGCACGCTAGGTTGCCTGACCCAGAACTAGCTTAAACACAGTTCAGCTATTCAGCACACCTTCAGAGCTTGAATACACATTCTTTTACTGGGAGAAGTAACAACTCTGGCTCAGGCAGCCGAGCCTCCTCACGTGGGGTAAGCTCCCGCTTAGCTTTAAAGCGGCAGTTCTTCTTGTTGTGGCTCAGCCGAGGCGGTGATTTTGTGGCAAACCTGAAGTGCGGGGTGGGCACTCGCTATGGTCAGCAACACCCAGAGTAGGCTCCCGGCATACTCCTACGTAGGCAGCTCTCCCCAGCAGCACGTGGGGATTCACGGCAAACAGCGCTCCACTTCTTAGCGCTGCACAGCACGCACAGGTTCCGTGCATGCGACGCTTCACTTACTCAGCGCTGGAGGCACAGCATTAGCGCTCGAGGTGAGTGACTGGCACATGGTTGGCACAGCTCCCATGGGCAGTGGCAGCTTCTAGCACTATAGGGCTTAGGAGGCACAGCGTTTTACCTCAAGTTCCTCAGCAGCAGCGCTCATGGATTCCCTGCGCTGCAGAGGCCAGACACTCCTCTCTTCCTAGGGAAATTCTGGTCAAAATGTAACGCTCTAAGGATAGTCAAATAGCTCCTCTCTCTCCTGGCACTCCACATGCAGCACTCACGAGGCGCTAGGGGGCCAGGGGCACAACGACAATTCCAGTGTAGCGCTCCTTTCTTCTCTCCAGGCGCTAGGCAGCAGGCAGAGCACAGTTCTAGCGCTCATGAAGCGATAGGCCAGGAAAGCAGGCGAGCAGGCAGGCAGTGCTATGCCAGGTCAGCGTTCAGCGGGTACTCATCAGTACAGGACAGCAGCTCCTCAGAACCATCATCCCCTGTAACATGGCACTCCTCCTGATGCAGTAGCCTGACCTTCAGCAACGGGCTCTCACTGGCTCTGTGGACAGTGGAGGGGTACAGATGGGCACAGGGGCCAGCACACAGGCGCATGCGGCGGCAACCCTGGCAGCAGGTCCCCTCTCGTTCATGTCCATGCTCTGACTGAGCACATGGTGGCACAGCACCCTTCTTTATACGCCCCTCACCCCCTCCTACCAGACAGTGCCAGAAGCTTCTAGAAGCATCTGGGGAAACTGGTTCTAACTGGCTCAGGGGGAGGAGTAGAGTACCCTGGGTGCCAGGCTTCCCTCCAAAAGCTGGGGTGGCTGGGAAACAACAACTAGACTGCTAACCCACCACAGCCAGGTGACATCAAGCACAGCCATGGCATCCATTTTAAAAGCGACATTTGACCAGGGTGCATTCTTACAATGGGGGGAATACAGGCGCGTGCACCATTGCGTCACATTGACTATAGCATCTCACACCACACATGGCCTAAACATTTCTCTGCCATAGGGGAGACATCCCCAAATAGGGGGTTGAAAAGCAAAACATTTCGGTAAAAGGGCCAAGTCCAACAGGAGGAATCTGGCACATCCACCACCACCTCCACAGAACATTGCATGTCCTGGGAATACTCCATCTCAAGAAGAAGGTCCCGATGGCAAAGAATATAGCTAAGGGCTGCAGATCTGACCAGAGAAAGCTTTCTCAGTAGATAGAAACTAAGGGGGATATTCTCAAGAACGTGGATAAACATCGCAAAATTAGCTTAAGGCAACCCTTCACAGCGGAGTCTATCGCGGGAAATGAACCCTGTGTTAACCTTGTATTCACCGCACGGCAGTACCAAGCAATATGCCCACGATAACTCATCAAATGTCCACGATAAAGTCAACGCGACGCCACAAAAATGCGAATCACAAACACAAAAAAAGTTGAGATGAGGCCAACCGCGATACAAAAAGCAGCGAAAACCAGTGACAGGCCTGCATTTCCCGTGAGACATGCTGGAAAAGGCACCATAAAAGCAGAGTAAAAAAACGGTGAGATGACAATGTACGAGCACAACCCCACATCCGTGACGTAGAACAAATGACCATTGGCCGAAATCAAATAGAGGCATCTCCTCACAAACAATGACCTGCAGTCTGCATGTGAATTGCACCAATGCGGAAACATACATGGAACACACTGTAAAACTGCATCTCCCCTGCACATTGCAAAGGGACAATCAACACCTCCTGCACACAGATGTGTCATGTCCATGATCAATCAATCATGTAAGCATGGACAAATGTAGGGGCAGTGACTCCCACTTACGTACATGTTGCCCATGTTGTGGGACTTGAGTCACAGGGTGCAATACCTGCATCATGGTGGTACAACTTTGACCCCAAAAGGAGCACTGTTGTCACTTGTAGGTCACAAATGACAGCCAAAATGGAATGATTTGGGGCACATGTGAAACGCGGAAGAGTGGGATTCCGCACTAACTGTGACACACAGAACTGGCAGGTCGAATATGAGACACCCTAAACAGCCTCAGTTCCAATTTTGTGACCTACTCGACCACAGTGTGTGCCGGAGGCAGCCGTCAGCAGTGGCCCACGTATGGGTCAACCGCTGTTCAGCCAGCGCCTCCTGGATCTCTAACACACGATGTAGAAATGGTATGTGGAGATGATTTGTGTTTGACGGAGGTAGAGGCACCAGAGCTCAGCGGGTGTGCAGCCTCCGATGATGCAGTGTCCTGCCTGGTAAAGTCTGTATTCGATTGGTGTGGGGCCTGCTGGACCACAGTGTAGGTCGAAGGCAGAAGTCTGCAAGGACCCACAGACACCTGCTATTGGAATGCTATGTACGGCGTTGGTGGCACCACATCGAAGGTAGTATAGTGATATCAACTCAGCCATAAAAAAAAAATTGTAATCTGCCATAGTGTAATCAAGAATCAGTTCCAGATGTGTGACCTACTAGTCCGCTGTGCATGCCGGTGGAGTACATCAACAAGAAAGGAGTACTACGGGCTGTGTCGCGGAGGCTGTGATGGTCTGAAGAGGCTGCCAAGGTCACGGGCCTCGGGCTTGGTCCTTGCACCGGCACATGGTGGGCCCTCTTTGACACACACCGGTGTCGGCAGGTGAGGCCTGGGTGCCCAGGGGCTGGCAAGACGGGTACGTGGACCAGGAGCCCGGGTGCAGCAGGCGCACAGGATTGCAGGCAACACCGCTCATGGCGATTGCGTTGGCCTAGTGGCAGGGTGTGGCAGAGATGTTGGGCATTCCGGAAGAGAACCACACCCAGAGTCACATGCTTTTTATTCACACCCCTACAAAGGCCTGGCGTACGCCGGGCCAGCCCACTCCGCTCACGCTTACAGGGGGGGACGTAACAAACTACATTTCCGTGATCTTCCCCACTGGCTAGGGTGCATTGGTTGAATCCACTGTCCACTACACTCCATACACCAGCGGTGTGTGTCGACATGGATATGTGTGTGGTCTGCATGCTGAAGTCTGACCATCACAACCACGCCACACTTGGCATTGTTTACATTCTCATTCATGGGTCATTTGCCTCCTTCGCACATGCCTGGTCCCCACCTCTCCCCGCAATCTGCTATTTTGTGGGGCTGAGGTGCCATGCCGTTGATGACTTATGTACAAGGCTGGCCCAGGTTCCCACAGTAAGTTGTGCTGTCATGTCTGGTGGGTGGGCATGTTGTTTGGCATGTCATATGTGAGTTTGTAACTTGTGCATTCACAGAGTTGTGAGTTGCATGATTGTGGAATTGAGGTGTGTGGTGTGTTCATTTAGTACTTACCAACGAGCCGTGCATTTCCGTAGGTGGCATCCTGGAAGCGCTGGTTGATGATGGACTGTCGGAAAATGTAGGAATCATGCACACTGCCTGGGTAGTTGGGGACGACATTATTGAGGAGTCCCCGGTGGTCCACTATTGCCTGCACATTGATGGAATGCGTGTGCTTTCTGTTGCGGTAATTGTGTGCAGTGTCGGTAGGGGGCACAAGTTGGACATGTGTCCAGTCTATTTCCCCCAACACAAGCGGGAAGCCAACTATGGAGTAAAAGCATTGCTTGGCCTCTAGCTGTTCCTGCGCAGTGTGGGGTAAGTATAGGTGCTTAGGGTACCAAGCTGATGATGGCATCCAGGACAGGTGTGAGGAACTTGGATAGTGCTGTCTGTGAGACTCCTCCGACCCTGGCGGTTGTTGGTTGGAAGGTGCCAGATGCCAACAGGGGCAGCACAGCCAGCAGCTTTGTCTGAGGTGGGCTGTTGGTTGTCCGCTGTGTTGGTACTCTCAGCCTGTGGGCAATTATGTTCAAGATGCAGAGGATGTTTGTCTTTTTGAGCCTGTAGTGGGCAATGACATTCTCTGGTGTTATGTCTGTAAGGCTGGTGCGTTTCGTGAAGGTCCGCTGTCTTTGTCTGCGCTGCCTCTGTGGTGGTTCGGGGGGAGTGAGGGTGGTCCGGGGGAGGGGGGGTTGGCAGGCCTGGGAGTGGCGGTGGGTGTGGTGGCCCTGTTGGTGCTCCGAGCTGCCAGATCAGTAGCTCCATGGCATCTTTTGTTCTTCAGGTGTGGCTCTGGGCTGGGCTCCCTTTTCTGATGTAGGCTGTCGTCTGACTTTACACCAGGTCAGAGCAGGTGTTAATTTCCTGCTACTAACGCGCCTTATCGCCTGTTTTGGGTTCTTATCGCCGATCTGGCTGGTTGTTGTGAATGTTGCGGAGTGTTGTTGTTGCAGCTTTTTGCACAGGAACGCCTACTATGCATCTCATTAGCAATAGTTGTCGGGGTCCTCTGTGGTGATATTGTTTGCGCCTGCTATTGCATGTAAACTGGTGATATGGGCTGTTAGCAGCCTCTTGTGAATGGGGCAATACATTTATCACAACTTTGGCTGCGATAAAGTGCTGCTAACTCAGCGATACATCCTTGAGAATATGCCCCTAAGTCTGTGGATAAAACCTTCGACAGGGAAAACCTGCGTGGTGTATCTGACCTCCAGTCTATTGTAGTCATGCTGAAATTGAGCCAAGTTCCTGGCCAGCAGCAAACTGTTGTTTTTCCATAGAGCCTAACAAATCAACACTGGTTAGGGAATTTTACTGTGTTGTGTCCTTTACTTTTAAGTTGTTGGTACTGCTTGAACTTAGCATGTATTGATCTGGGAATTGCCTGCTGTTTGTGCCATAGCTACATTGGTTGACCAGAGATGTTCTCAGAACTGTGTTTTAACCTAACCAGAGTGAGTGAGTGAGTGATGGTATTTCTAAAGCGCACTAATGCCGAGGCATCTTGGCGCTGTGTAGGGCAACTGAGATATGCGCTGACCATTGTCCTATTGGGTAAAAAGCCAAGTCTTGACTTCCTTCCTGAACCTTCTGTGATTGGAAATTTGTCTTAGCTGCTGAGGTAAGGACTTACAGAGCCTCGAGGCCAAATGGGAGAAGCCCTTCCTACCCCAACGTTGTCTTTTGATCTTAGAGACCATAGCCAGCCCTTGTGAGGCAGACCTCAGGGGTCGGTTGGCAGGTACCTCATGAATAGGTGTTGAAGATCTGAGGCCCCCACACCAGCCAAGGCTTTGTGCACCAAACAAAGCGCTTTGAAGTCCATCCGCCTCTGAACAGGGAGCCAGCGTAGCTGCCTGATGGCCTGTGATGTGGAATGATATTTAGGCAGATGGAGGAGCATCCTGGCTGCTGCATTCTGAATTGACTGCATCTTGGCCAGTTGAACACACCCTGCTCCTAGATAGAGGGCGTTTCCATAGTCTAATCTTGAAAAGATAGTGGCGATTATAACCGTTTTCCTGAGATGGTAAGGAATAAACGGCAGGATCTTTCTCAGCCCCTTAAGCATGTAAAAACAGGCAGAAACCACCTGATTCACCTGGGGCTTCAATGACAGATCTTTATCAAAGATGAACCCCAGGTTCCTTGCTTTCGCCACTGGGACCGGACAGACTCCTGCAGATTTAGGCCACCAATTATGGTTCCAGATAGTCTCTTTCTGTCCGAACTCAAGGACTTCCGTCTTTTCAGTGTTCAATTTTAGAAAGTTCAAGTTCATCCATTGCATGACTTCGGACATACAGCCAGCGAAGTCAAGAGCCATGGAATCCATGGAGTGGGACACGGAGCCGATCAGCTGAGTGTCATCAGCATATGACACCAGCTTGAAACCCAGATTCTTTATTCTCTTGGCCAGGGGGGAGACATAGATGTTAAACAAGGTGGGCGATAACGCCGAACCCTGGGGAACTCCTCCTGGAAGGGAAAATTTGTCTGACTGATGTCCGTTCCAAAAGATGACTTGTTCCCTGTCAGACAGAAAGGAGGAGAGGAGATCTAACGCTAGGCCTTTGCCACCAATATCCTGCAGCCGTTGGATAAGTACCTCATGGTTTACGGTGTCAAAGGCCGCTGTAAGATCCAGCAGAACCAATGTGACCCTGCCTCCCTCATCCATCCCCTTCCGAATCTCCTCAGCTGCCATAAGTAGAGCAGTTTCCGTAGAATGATTCGCACGGAAGCCATGCTGGGTACTATCAAGAATATGCCATGTCTCAAGATAGGACGAAAGCTCCCCATTCAAGGCTTTCTCCACTAGCTTGGCTGGCAGCGGCAGGCAGGAGATGGGACGATAGCTCTTCTCATCAGAGGGGTCTAGCTTGGACTTCTTGAGCAACGGCCGAATACAGGCCTTTTTCCAGCCTAGTGGAAAGATTCCAGAGTTCAAAACCTGATTCAGTACTGGCAGTAGTAAGCCGCTAATCTCTGCCAGTGCCAGGTGGAGAACGAAAGGTGGACAGGGGTCCAGTGGAGAGCCTGACTTCGTGGCCAGTAGTAGATCAGCCAGCGCGTTCTCATCCAATGGGGGGATCATTGAAAAGTCACTTTGTGCATTACAGATGCCATTGCGCCCACTCAGCTCGACCTGTGCACTGTCCGCTGCTCTGGATAGATCATTGTACACGGATTGGACCTTATTCTGGAAGTAGGAGGCCATCTTATCTGTGAATACTTTGTCTGGTTTAAAGGTCGCGCCCCGGGGACAGCTCAGTAAGGAATTAACGGTGGAAAATAATTCTCTACTAGAATGAGCAGCATCTTTGATCTTCCTAGAATAACAGAAGGTTTTCACCTGACTTATTAACTGCTTATAGTCCTCTAGTACAGCACAGTAAGTTTTCTTCTGGGATGGATCATAATTCATTCTACAGACCCGCTCTTGCTGTCTGCATTTGATTTTAGCGGTTTTTAGAACGGATGAATACCACGGGGCAGACACCCTTCTCCGGTGCTACCAGATTGGCGGTATTAAGAAGGCTGGTTTGAAGAGCCATAGCCGCCTGGTTCGCATCTTAACACGCCACTACTCTTTCTTCAAGAGCACCCAATAGGTCCGACCTGGTAACTGACTTCCAGGCCTGATATTTCCTGGGGGGGGGGGCCCGAGTCGCCTTCTATGAGGGGAGTAAATGAGCAGAATGGTGAAGAACACGGAAGAGTGATCAGACCATAGCATTGGTTTTAGCTTATTTTTTTCAGCAAGCGGCATGTTCGTGCAGATGCCATCCAGAGTGTGGCCTGCCAAATGGGTAGGTTCATTAACTATCTGCTTAAGATCATGACAGGAGAATATGTCCAGGAGATTGACCGTCTCCCAGTTATTTGTGTCCTCCAAATGAAAATTAAAATCTCCCAGGATTGTATAATGGTCGTGCTCAAGAGAGTTTTCAAGGTGAGTTTGAATTACCTCTAAGAACATGGCTCTCGGGCCTGGGGGCCTGTAGATTAATAAGCCAGAGAATGAGGAGGTATTATCTAACTTCAAAGTAAAGCTCATTGCCTCTGCACCCTTGGGACTCTGCGGAGTAGCCTGCAGCGTTAAGAGAGTGGGTTTACTTGAGTAGCTAGGTGTGCCCCACGCCCAAATTAATAGTGGCAGTGTGGTTCGTGGTCTATAATGTAAGGGCGCCATTGGGGTTTTATGCACTAGCGAGTTCTTCCAGTGTGTTAAAAGGCACTATGGTTGCTTATGCTTTGTCTGTGACCTCTGGGACATCAGCTTTCAATTAGTTATGAGCACTATGTGCACTTTTAATGGTTTCTATATGTGTTTACGTTGGCTTTTCAAGTTATTGCTTTGATTTTGATATATGGGTCTTATTTCAGAACATGTTGCAAAGTTATGTGAACGATTGCCTGTTTTTTTTTTAAGTTGTTTAGCGCATGTAGTGCGGTTATAATCAGTTGGCTATAGATAATTGGGTATTTTAGGGCAGAGTTGGATGATGATGGAAATGGAATAATCAGAAGAGGATTTCTCATTTTTTCATTAGATTGAAGGTGCTTTGTTTACATTTTCATTATTTTTTATTTATATTTAAGCGAATGGGATTGTTGGGATATTGGTTGTTTGTCAATAGATAAAGATCAATGGTTTTCTTTTCTCGAAGGGATATTGTTGTGGGGGAAAATGAATTGGTTGTAAAACACAGTCCAACTATCCCCAAATAATGAGGGGTCTCCCATGTTGTATTTGCAAATTAGCAGTACATGTAAATTTTCCAGGCCAAAAATAACATTTGATTCCGATTTGCAAAGCTTTACCAGGAAAAACTAGCATTTACAAAGATTACGAGATTTATTGTTATGTTATTTTTCTTGTAAAACTAACAAAGTCAGTGCAGACAATGGTAACTTGGTAATGGCAGGTTCTACAGAAATAAACAGCAGTGTATGGAGAGTTAGCGCAAAGCAGACAGTCGCCCTCGTCCAGGAAGAAATCTGACCCATGAACCGAGCCAATGTACAACCCCCTGCTAGCTAGCTGAGTTTGAAACCAACATATGGACAATGTTCCATCAGTGGCCTTGTATTTACTTGGCACCCTGCCCCTGCCATCTCCTTTGGGTTACTGAAACCATATGTTCTGGGGTTTGTTTGGTTGTTTTCAATTGAGTTGTTTTGGTCTTTGATCACGAAAAGCATAGAAATGTGTTTACCAGACCTTAAAATAGTTTCTCGACATCCCGTGATTGTCTAGAATAGCCGAGGCGAAGAATTACACAATCCCTGGGCACATATCTTGCAAACATCGAAATGTGTGTGGAAGATTTTGCTTTGTGTAGTACTGTTTGACTTGCTTGTTATGTTTTGACTGGTGTGTTGGTGGCATCGTGTGGTACAGAGAGGAATAGGTTTTCTATAGTACGGTATGCTAATTTGTGATACAGTACGGATTGTTATAACACAAATGTATAATTTAGTATGATAAGACCTGTTTGTTTTTTCTATTATACACTGTTTGATATAAAATGTCATCCGCATGTTTGTGTAGATGCACAATGATTTAGTATTTTATTGTATAATCGTGTTGGTGTGAGCTGGTACCTTGGACTAGAATGAGATTCGATGGGTAATAGAGGGCACTCTGTATGTTATTCTTATGTTTTATTTGACAAAATTCGTATGTTATGCATTTATTGAGGATTTATCGTATGTGTTCACATGGCATGTATTACACATAACTATATGCTGTGTTATGTTGTATTTGTGTGTGACTATTTTGGTGAGATGTGTTATTGAGAACATCTATAAGCATCTATAAAGCATTCTTCGTGGCCTCGAGTCTCTGTACAAGATGTGTTGATTTAGTTGATTTATTAATAATGGATGAGTTATTTGAGAATATTTTAGGAATGGTGTTTTAAGCTTTTATTTGTTTTTGGTCTGGGACTTCAGTTATTGCTTAATATGTTTCAACCGGTTCTGTTATGGTATTCGTTTGCCTGCTATATTTACATTATTGCATATGTTTTTGTTATGTTGTGGTATACATTAGCATAGAATGTTTAGTCAAATGTATTTCAACATTGAACATGGTTGCGGAGATACGCCAGTAAACAAGATGGCCGCGTAAGCTCCTGGCTCCGCCGACCTCCCACTCCTGCCAGAAGATCCTGTTATTTATCCAGTTTTCACGCCCTGCCTTCCTTTGTGTATGAACCGGACTGGAGCTTAACGATGCAATCCCGAGATTTCTACCGGTTTGGTAGATAAAGATACGTTGTGTGGCAGTTTTGCAGCCTAGACCAGCCTGGGAGCCGGGGTCTCGAGTACTGGCCCTGCCGGGTTTCAGTTGACCAACATCGGCTGTAGTTGTGTGACAGGGTCCGGTCTACCGAGGTGGAAAAACTTTTTTCTTGGACCGAAGTTGACGATGGTTGGCTGAATTGGTGCATATTAAAGGATGGTTGACAACGCACAATTGGAGCGGCGGACCGGGGTCCCTGGCCCAGTGGCCCGGTTAGGGCTCTGCCGGTGTTCGCTAGTTTGGGATCTCCGCCGGCGGTGGCTGAGTTCGGAATGTTATTGTCCCCAATGATAAGTCCCCCTCTGAAATTGTCCGTTCCGCATCCACCTCTTCCCCCGGGGAGACCGGGCTCTCTGGGGACGCGAATATGACCGAAACTGAGCAAGATGTTGTGGAGCGGACTGAGAGTGATCCGTCACTATGAACGGTGTTGGCAGCCATAGGGTCACTTCATGCTTGCATTGAAGCCCGCATCCATAAAATGATAGTGTTTTTGTCTGGAACTGGGCGGATTGGACTGGACCCTGGTCCACTACAAGAAACGAAACGACTCGAGATACCCAAGATGGCCACTTTGATGGTGGAAGCAGACCCCGTACTATGGGAGACGTTGGAGCCTTTGACCAGTGTTTTGGGAGCTGAGAGCAAGCTTGATGCCGCAATTGGATTGTCAGGCCCATGATCATTGCCGACTATGGATGGACTACCTGATGGACTAACTGATGCTCCCTTTACGTAGACTTTTGATGGGAACTGCTGTTGGTTTGAAACTGCGTCAGTCCCCTATACATCAGCACTGCTAAGATGGCGGACGAAACAACTTTGGGAATCCATGAAGGTGTGGCGAGTCGTTGCTCCGTCCATCACCACCCCCTTTTGTACCGTTTTTAATCAAGAAGCCACACCTTATCTTGCGATGGTGCTGGGTTCACATTTTCAGATTTGTTTTAATTGTCTGATTGCTTAGAACAGGTTCTATTTATCATTATCTATGGGTGATCAGATGAGTAAATGTGTATCTTGACACTAAGGGCCTGCCTTTCTGATTTTAAGGGAAGTCACATAAATCACAATGAAGAAGCATGAACATTTTTCACCCGTATTTAGACAGAAAATCTCCCAGTTTATAGCTAGGTTTAAAGTACATATGGATTTTGAGGCTCTTTTTTTAAAATTTTCTCTTTCCCACAATTTGCGGGGTTTCTCTTGATTTTTTTGGCACAAAGTTGAATCTCCAAATTTGGTTGAAAACTATTGAGAATGTTTATGAAAATCCATAAAGTCCACGTGGATATTCACCATTTTGATTGCCCACTGCTCCTCCCTTTTGAAACACCTATTTCTCCACCCCTAATACTAATCACACTACAACAGAAATTCTGATACTGCAGTGGATTTTCCATAACCGTATATTTGAGTTAGGATATGCCATTTGCATCCACTGACTACATTTTATGCACAGTTAGGTTCATCCTTCGGGTGCAAGAAATGTTGTAAATCAGACCATAGGCATCTAGGTGCTGCAAAAAAAGGTGTGAATGATTATTAAAAACTAACCCTGGGCGAAACACTACGCTACGCTCGCGTAGTTTGCGAAGTTTGCGCAACTTCGCACTACGCGAGCTGCACGTAGCACAGTGCGAACACGCGTAGTGCAGCCTAGCGTAGTGCAATGGTCATTTTTTGCTTGTTCGTGGTCCTCAATGTCATGTTCGCGACCGCGAGCAAGCAAAGTTACATCCCGGCGAGATTCTCAACGTGAGGAGGTCAGGTTTCTCATTGCGAGTGGTTGCGCATGCTCGCGACCGCTCGCGATGAGAAACTACCAGTTCGTATTGAGAAAGCTGCCGCTCGAGTAAAAATCTACTCGAGCAGCAGAAAACTACAGCTCGCACTGTGCAAGATGCCGTTTTCAATGATTGCACAGTGCCGGATGCTTGTCCGCACTGTGCAATCATTGAAAACGCATCTTGCTCAGTGCGAACATGCTACTACACAGCTCGCGTAGTGCTACGTGAAGTTCGCGTAGTGCGAAGTGCACTTCGCGTAGCTTCAGGTAGCGCTACTTCGCAAACTACGCCCACCCTTAATAAAAACCACACACACTTAAAATGGAAGGACTTACTTTTCTACCAATATTCTCCATTGCTCTTAGGGGGATATTCTCAACAAATGGTGAAAACTATCGATAACCTCAGTTAGCGTGCGTTTTCTTATCGCCGTCTACCACAGGAAACTATCGCCGTGTTAGCAGCGTATTCACAACACGCCGATAACAGACGATAGTTTCCCCTACTGGGTGAAATGTCCGGCAATAAGATTAGGAGCACAGCAATAAAAATCATCATGCTAACGTGAAAAAAGTGGCAAAGGGCCAATTAGGGGCCAGGAACGGCATGCTAATTAGCGTCAGCGCACCTTTTTTCACATTAGGCGGGAAAAACCACTATGAAATGCCCACTAAGCAGCACAAACACAAAACAATAAAAAGTAAATAAAGAAACAATTGAGAAGAACTATATAGGAAGCTGGACCCAGTACAGAAGCCAACAACAAACCCCCAAACACCCAGGAGGACCAGCCAGAGTCTCAGGAGAAGGGCAAGGAGAAGAGGAAGACCCGATTCAGTTTGCAGGAAAACCAGGTCCTGATTGCGGAGGTGACAGAAAACCAACAACTTTTTGTCAGCTCCACAGTGTCATTGGGCACAAAAAATGCAATATGGCAGTCCATCGCAGCCAAGGTGAATGCTGTTGGAGGACAGTGGACGACAGTGCCACTACTGGCATGATGCTAAGCGCAAGACCAGGCAGAAACTGGCAGCCAATCTAAAAGCAGCAATGCAGACTGGAGGTGAGAGTCCAGCACCACAGGAGGAACTGGATGCGTTGGAGGAACAGGTGTCCCAAGTCATCAGCGAGGAGACAGTGTTTGGAGTTCCGGGACAGGATACTGCTCAACATGACCAGACACAACACCAACAGGGTGAGTAACAACCAGGAACTTGGGGGATGGGGGGAGTGGGGCATAATGCCACTCATGCACAATTAAATATATCGCAGTGCACGCCCACAATGACTGTGGATCATGCCCGGGATACTCTTGGCCCTGATAGCATAGACACATATCACCCTACCCAACCAATACATTGCAAGACACATATTGGTGGGCTCACAGACCTGGAAATGTGCACAGACATGTCATCCAAATACAGCCCGAGTACCATATCAGATCACAAAATAAGGGCTACATGATAGAGCAAAGGGCCCCATAGATTGGAGATGCGGCAGGGTGTCTAAATGGCCCCCTTGTCTCAACACCATGCATATGCATGTTCCCGTATGTCTGAGTTGTGTGCAAGATTATGTGTGTGACACTATTACACATACACAACCTTGCACACAATCCAGAAGCATGGGCGCAATGTTGCATGTGTGCCGACATTGCTGGCGGCATGCCCACTCATGTACATGATCAGTCACATACACACTGCATCCTCATTCTTGCGCCAGAGAGATGCGGCCTGGTGCAGACCAGTTGTATATGAGTGGTGTTGAGGCAAGGGGACATGTAGACATCCTGCCGCATCTCCACTTAATGCAAAATAACAGTTGATGGACAGAATGCAGAACAATGTCATACATACACCCCAGTACAGAGATCTGGGCCTAAATCCCACAGCCCGAACTGCCAAGCCATGTCTTTCCTGGACCGAAATCAAGCATCCTAAGACTGGTTTCTGGCTATCAGCCGTCTTCAGCCAGGATAGCTTGACTCCAGTGGTGTGGAGAGCATGGGACTCACGTCTGAGCATACCCATCCCACTCGGGGTGAACTCCACTTAATATTCTCACTTGCTGGAGATGCAGTCCTGTGTACACCAAGTGAGAAAGCATCTAGTGATTCTGTATACCATAAACACATGCATTATCACAACTAAGTGATCATTTAGCCTACTGCCTAAAAGGTGCATATCCCACAATGCACACAATCAGCAGACTCAAGTCAAAATGTGATGTAATACAATGAGCAGGGGGATATGCCTACAACACTATACACCAATACAACACTCACAGAACTGCAATGTCCCTTTATAGATGCATGACAACATAAGTATGACAACAAGCAAGGATTGCAAAGTAGAACCAAATAATGACAAGTAGCTAAATGGCACCATCACCCCTTTGGGTCAAATAGCACTCCTCCACTATCAAGTGTACACATCTGCCATACAGAAAGCTGCACTTCACATCATTCCTGGTGTGATTTGCTCATTACACTATTATGTGCATGTAAACCTATGAGTTTGGTAAGTCAACAGTGTCAGTGAAAAAATATGCAGTCATGGTCCTTATCATCCACACACAAAGAGCTGCATCCAATATTCTGAACCATTAAAGCATATATCATCCATGTGACCTTCTGTTTGGCAATAAAACAAACACACATCACCCTGCCATTGACATCTGTTGTAAGGGGGTGGAGACATGGCCTGAGCACCACTAATGCGCCTTAGTAAAGCCACATCCATCAAGTCCAGGCCCACTCATACACCACCCGTGCGGTAAACGTTGAGTGTAATGGGTGTTGACACTCTCTGAACAGCCAGCATAAACAAGGCAAACTAAACCTGCACCATACTCACAACGACTAAGCCAACAGAAGGGTAGTAAGCAATGCATGCAAGAAAAATCTTGACTGATGACATGCAAACAAGAGAAAACACAATAGCCTAAGCTAGCTGGATGCACATGTGTACCGCATTGTGCAGCACATAGAAACAGTAAGTAGTCCTTCGTTGCAAAGGTGCATGAAGGGTGCCTTCCTCACACATGACTATTCTTGCACCAAACCCATCGACATGTGCAGTACCCAGAAGTACCCAGCAAAGCTGGCAGTCTGTGAGCCACATTGACAAAGCAAGTGACAGTGCATAATGAATAGCATGCCCGCCCCCCCCCAACATATAAACATGCTGCAGGCCGCGTTACTGAAGTGCCTGGGTGAGGACTTCATCCTTAAATGAGTAGGTCACACTCTGACACTTCCTCGTACATACAACCCCGGATGTCCACAATACATCAGCTGACAAACAATGCACAAGTGACTCAACTCTAACCAAGACCCATATTTACCCCAGTTTGCGATATCTCACCATTGTAAAGGGACATGAGTGAAAGTCCCATTGCCTGAAAGGGATAAGGGGCAGAAATACCAAACCTGCTGGGGTGACTCTACCACAATGCATTGCGCACACACACATCAATCTGAGCTACTTAACATTGACTATCAAGTGAGAAAAACTACACCACTTTCACACCTTAACAGAGGACACAACTGGTGCCCCTTGTGTGTAGAAATTAGCCATTCACATGTGCCATAGCTCTAAACTGTGAGATGACAATGTACAACTACAACATCACATCTGTGATGTTGCACTAAGAATCACTATCTGGCAAAAAGTATTTATCTCCTCCCAAACTGTCACAATGGACATTGTCATGCAGTCTTCTTGTAAACTCATCCAATGCATGTTCAGACATGAAACACACAGTTAAAATGCATCTCCCCTTTACATTGCAGAGGGAGAAACATCACCTCCTGAACAGCAGCCTGTCCCTCTCTTCACTGATAAAGAAGAGGTATTCACCACCATTAACACTGATACCCTCCAACAGCTGCTAGACTCACTCAGCACCCCATCTCCAGGAGCAAGGCAATCCAACAGCATTGTGCAAACTCTACCCCCTGCACAAACCACACAGCAGCAAGCACTACCACAGCTGTTTCACAGGACCTTGAGTACCCACTACTGGCATTCCAATGCTGTGAGGTATTGGTCCCTCAGGAGGTGGCTGATCTGGTGCGGGTGGGGTTTGACAGCCTGGCGGCCAAACCTGATGCCATACATGGGTGTCTGAGTCCCATTCGGGACCACCTACAGAACATCACAGACACCTACAGTCTGCTCCATGGCCTCTGACATTCCATTGCTGACATTGCTGGAAACATGACTCAGAGACAAGAACAACTGCCCAGTCAAATTGGCTCCAATGATGGCAGCCAAGTGTTGGGCCGCATGCGTCGAATGTTGGAGTACATGGAGCTGATGCAAAGGGAACAAATGGCTGCCGCGGCTGCACATCAACGCAATGTAGCTGGAATCTTCCATGCACTGCAGCTGATCATCACTGCATTGCTACAGCAAGGTTTGACGCAGATGAATGCTGCTGCAGCTTCTACGTCCACATCTTCACCCCCTGATGTGTCAGTACCTCACAGTGCTGCAGCCAATCTACCACTAAGCACATGTGAGGCACATGACACATCAGAGGACAAAGATGTGGATGAATCAGTATTTTTTGCAAAAAAGAAAGCGTTAGCATTCATCTATGCCAAATGGCCTGTTTCTCCTTGGATCTGGGTTCAGCATCATGGCCCGTAACATTATCTTCCGGTGTCCCAGATACACTCTGTAACACTCACCTTGCACCTCATCATGGACTGCCATATCATGTCTTGTTCCCAATGACACTGCAATCAGCATGCAGACTGAACTCTGCCTCTTCTTCACGACATTTCCCTCAAAAATTACTCTGACTGGCCCTCCACTGGGCATGATGGAATGTGGGGATTGTTTGGCTAAGTACAGGGCCAGTCTTCACCAATGTCAACAGACTTGTAAATAAAAAAATTTACTCACACAGATGTGTGTTGTACATGATCAATCAAGTATAGGGGTCTCTAAAAATGTAGGCACAATGAATCCACCAAAAGGTACACCAAGGGAAATAAGGGAAATGTACATGTGTAACCTTGACCCAGATAGGCAGTCAGATGACCGGGTATGTGTGAACTAGCTGTGCCCTAAATACTCCAATACAACAATCTAGAAACATCCCAACTTAGCTTCACGGTAATTAAAGAAACAGGCATGTTTGCAAAAATGTCCAAGTCTGTGGCAGGCCACAAGTAGTGTCCCCTTTACAATTGCTAAAAACTATCTCTTGTCAGAGCTACTCACACTCTACGGCGTGAACAAAGCCTGTGGTGATGGTGCGCATTGCATGTCACATCCCAAGATGGTGCACACCATATTCACATTGATGAAGATTCACAAAAGCATGTGTCTACCAGCCACAATTGGAACCACAATGTCTGCCTCAGTGAAGGAGAGTTCACAATAGGGATTCACCCCAAAGTGCAAGGTGTCAGTCATCCTCTTCCTGTGGATGAATAATGCTTACGAAATTAGGAATCCTCTCATGCTGTGACCATTGTGACCGGATAGGGCAATGTGACTAGGGATGTGTGGTGCACTGCACGTAGCATAGAGTAGGAAGCAGTGCCACCATTTCAATGGTGGTAATCACTATGAGCAAATGCCAAAAGTTACAGCTGGGAGAAGTGGTCTGACACTGGCACTTCAGGGAGCAATGCAATGTTCCCCCTCTTCTGTACAACAGAACAGTGTGCCCACCCAAAAACTTCATCTGGGACAAAATCAAAACTTTCCAGCTTTAGTGATTCACAAAAGGCATTTAAGAAAAGTGAAGTCAGTATACCTAACTGGACTACTCCTAAACACCATTTGCGAATGCCCTAAATTGTAAAGTCATGACTTACTCTCAGGCGACTTTTGTGAATCAGGCCCACTGTTCTGCCATATGCTGTTCGCAATGGCCACACAAAAATACTACTTTCTGCGTGGCCCCGAAGTTGAGCCTCCATGCACAGTAACATATAATTCAAATGAAGATGCCACACTTGCACTATGCAGTGAGTGTGCCAAGATCTGTGCATTGTACATGGACTCTGTGCCAGGAGCATGTGATATGCAGGGGTTTGACGTAATCTGTGGTACCCGGCGCATACATACATCTCCTTGATGGATAACAGTAGCAACTTCAAAATCCTCTCAAGGCCATGTCTCTACATTGTGTTGTAAATGGGCAACAATGTGCTGGGCATCTCCGTGAGTCACACTTCAGATGTTGAACTTTAAAAATTACTGTCCCTAGACTATGTTGTAAATTCTACCTGCCACCCTGTTATTTATGCAAGTTTACTGTGCACACATCTAAGGTATCCTGACACAATCCATCCTGCTCAGTAACATGTCATGACCGAACTTACACATTCCTCGGATTGTTCAGTGATGGTATGAGTTGCATGCAAGGTAAAAAACCATACTCCACCACATCACTTCTGACAGAAGTGCAAGCAGAAATGTAAACTAGTAACCATATATTATAAAAGTACAAAAATTAACTACCCTAAACTAACACTAATCATTACTACTACTAATCTAAGATAAACTAACTAGAAAAAAGTGTTTAAATACCCAAACTATCTACCCTAAATAGTCCTAAATACACAACAACATATCTAAGACATCAACCGCCCTACCACCCTTAAGGAACATCATGGAACAGGACTAAGACATCTAAGCTATACATATACTAATTACACAGTTAACCTATACAAAGATATATTTTTTTATTATTTTGTTTAAAAAAAAATTAAACAACAAAGACATCAACCCCCTACCTATAGGAAACGAAACGTATTCCCCAAATACTATATAATAATAAATCTAAAACTACCTTAAAATCTAACACTAACTAAAGCTACACTACAACTACACTACCTAACACTTAAAATACTTACCTAACATAGAAAAAACATTGGAGGAAGGGAGAAGAGGGGGATGGGTCTTTACATGGCCATATTTATGGGAATCCACGGTGTTTTCTCATGTCCTCCATGTTCCTGGACTGCTCAGCCATTTCTCTCCTTATATCTGGTAGCTTAACATTGTTGTCCAGCAATGTCTTCCTGTCCCGCACAGTGAATGGCACAACCCGATCTGCTGGTACAGGTGGCATTGTCCCTTCTGTGTGGGGTGTTGTAGAGGATGGGACACTACCTGTCCACGCCGGGACCCACCATTGATGCCAGAGAGGCCTTGGATGGCCTGTGTGCCACTCTGTCTGCCACGTGTAACAACCTCAGGTACCAACTTCCAACTCCCGCTTGCCTGGTCTTCCTGGTACCTCCGTGCCATGTTGCGATACCCTTTTTTCTACCTTCTCAATGTGGCTGTAACGGTCCTTCCTCACCTGGAAGGAATGCGACTCCTCTGGCATCATGTTGTCTGTAAAATATGAACAATGGGAAATTGTGAGTCCTTTATAGTATGGCAATGTTCTTAATTCAAATCTGGAATACAAGATCCCTCAAATATGGGCGCCTACACTCTAGTGTAACTAAGTGTAGTCAGAGAGTGACCTGGAAAACAAAATCCAAAATCCTGGATCAGTGAATACATGCTGGGGAGACTGACATGACATGTACAGTAACAACCAAATTAGACTGTCAGTATCAAATGATGGTGCTATGACATACCCTGACTGAGGGTGACATATACAAGGAATCGGAGGAGGGAGGCATTAGCCCTCTGTGTGTAGCGCCATCGTCATCCTCTCCTGTAACAGTACTGCATCATATGTAGCAACTGTGTGCAGTTCATCAAGTCAGCCCAAACACATGCACTCTTGCACAAGAGTGCTAGGGTGTCTGTGTGCAGGTGTGCTTGTTAATGTGTAGGAAGGTTACCCTACCTGCACAGGAGCAATCCTGGGACAGCCCTACTCACACTTTTATCTGTGCTGCATCATGCAGCACACATGGAAACATGTCAGGTGGCTGAACACTGACTTGTACATGAGACGCTGGCCCTCTCTCCACCACTACTTCACAATAGGTGACACGTTGCTGCTGAGAGGGGGAAACATCGTTTCCTCTAATTTGTCAATCGTGCATGTCTTGGATCCCCTAATATCACTAGTACATTCAACTACGCAGGCCTTTACAACGCAAGATGTTAAAATGCATTCCCCATTGTAACTGGACCCTGGAGTCAAATTGGTTATTGTGTTCTTATGGGGAATGCTTCCTCACAGATAGCGTTGTAGAGCCCTGCATTGTAAAATATATGACACAGCAATAAATTCAGATCTAAAGCATGCAGGGTAAATGCATGTAGAGTAATGTCACCAATTCGGACAGAAGGGTTGTTCATCTGAGCCAGAGTCGACCAGGGAATGACCCCAAGGAGACTGCTTGATAACACCATTGCAGTGGCCAAACATGCCAATGAGATTCATAGGGCCATCTTTGCTAGGTGTTTGGGGAACGTGCCATTGATATGCTGGCTCAAAGCAAAGCACTGCTGCTTCTATGAAGCTGGTATCTAGCATACCTACAAATTAACAGTGCAGACCTATGTCATAGCATGCATGGCCGGAAAACCATTGCCTTATGCATGATCGGGCCCACTTGCACAGTCATCTCAGTCAAGGATATACATGCATTCCATTTCTGCTGTTACTCATCACCAACACCACTTACATTTCTTCTCTCCTATCAGTGTGCTATGTAATCCACATGCACGTGCTGTGGTGCCAGAACACATAGACCTAATTTCCATGTGTATCACTGAATGGGGATGTGCAAAGTTACGTAGCAACAAAAGAGTACCAGAGGGTCTAAAAAGAAAAAAGTGGGTTAACAGTGTGTGAAACCATTCAAAATGAACCCTTTCACCTGACCTGTAGAGGATGGTAATCAATGACACCCTGGTAGATGGTCATCGGTAACACAAGGTTCTAACTGCGTGCCTTCCCTTTTGGTTCAATAGTTAAAAGCATCCCGCGTGTTGCAGTATAGTGCTCGAAACGGCAAAAAACCTCGTGTTACCGATGATTCCCGTACCCTGGGACTGTATAAATACTATTCATTGATTTCTGTATCTAAAGACTGTGTATGTCCATGACCACACTATTACCGCGTGTTTGGTTTACATTATCCCTAACTCTTATCCCAGCTACTACTTATGGAGCTTTGAAACGGTCTCGCTGTGTTCTCCAAAAATCATTATAGCGAGACGATTTTGTTTTTATATGCTGAGAAGATAGTTCGCTGGACGAATATCTCCTGCAAGCGAGAAGGAGGCAGAGCACCCCTTATCATATACTGAGTGATGTGTATCGGTTGAGAACCATTGGGAAACATTTATTACAATTGTCCTGATGAAGGCGGTTAGATACTAAGTATACCGCCGAAACGCGTCGATGCTTAAGGAGCATAACTGGAATAAGAAATTAAGGAAAATTCTAAATAACTGCTTTGTTTGAATTTAGTCCTTTTCCCGTAGCTCTTTTTTTATTGGAATGTTGAATTTATTTTTTATATAGTGTTTCGTCCTGTATATGTTTCCCATTTTTTAACAAAATATAATGTATGTTAATAAATTGTCTAAGATCTGCCTTTATTAGAGTGTTTTCACTTATATTAATATTTTTTAAATTGTTTTTATTGCTTCCTTGTTATTATTTGATATTGGTGAGTCTATGTGTTTGTCTGCAAGAACCTATGTCTCTACGATAATTCGCCCAAAGGGAATTATATTTTGACTTGTGTCAATTGTGGAACCCTATCCCTTTGGCTTTGGGGTACCTTTCTCTTTTATTAGAGACTTTACAACAGTCTGCCACCTGTAATGTCAAGGCACCGGCAAATGTGCGCTACACAATGGACCTGGCGCGTCCAAAGGCCAAAATAAACTGCCTCTGGGCCTGGGTTTTAGTGTCTCAGAGGGGTGTCATCATCCATGGGGTGAGTGCATATCCTTGATCACCTGTGACATGTAATGGAGGGATGTGTCCAGTAGTAGTTATGCATGCTGTGTTGGCAGTGGTAATAGTTTTGTGATGTGTGATTTGTGCTACTTTGGAATTCATGTTTACCATGTGTAGCTTCTGACAAATTACCAGCATCAATGCAAATTACATTGCCCCACAGCTGCTCGTGCCTCCCTAAGACTATTTAATTGTGTGTGCTGCACTTTTGCATAACTAGCACTCCAACAGCGCACCAATGTCAAGCCTGTGTGTGCATGTCCGCAAGCCTAACACCCACACCAGCAGTGACCCTGGCTCTCCTAACGTCTAGTGCTACCACTCATCCGCCCTCCTCTCAGTCAGTGCCAGGAGAACGTTAAAATGCCAATAGGCCACAACAGATAAAGATCACAATCAGTTCTGCTGCTGCCGCCAGACCTCCCCCACCACACAACCCCTGCACTTTTACATACAGACCTGCCACAAAGCAACAGTCTGCAGCACTCTCACCTGCAAGGCCCACAGAGGGTGGGAACGCTTTGCCAACACCATCAACATCATCACACACCATTACATCTACTCCATGGACTATGCACTCATTCCTGAGTGGAGCCTCCACCTCACATACCACAACATCTCCAAATCCATTATCCTCTGGCAGATGCTTCCTAACATCGTTCTGAGCCAACTCTTCACCACACTGAGCCACAAGGCAGGGCACACCTTTGACCCATCTTTGCATGTGGAAACTGTGTCCACTTCATCAACACAACTCAATGCCCATGGAATGACCAGCACTGCGTACACTTCCTCGTCGAGAAACCCCATGACTCCCAAGCCCACAGCAGGCACTACACAAAGATACTGGAGCTGAGTCACCGAGGAGCTGATACACTCCACCATCAACAGCACAGACACTCCACTGCAGCAAACACCAACAACCCTGCCTGGGATTTCCACACATGTATCTCCGACTGCCACACACACTTGCCCCAATATGCTACTCCAACATGCAGCGTGCAATGAAGGCCAGCTCGGTCACCAACAACATCCAAGATGACAGATGCATCTGCAGACGCCTCAAGAAGAACTGGAGCTACATGAAGGAGACCATTTGACATCACCACTTACAAGGACACCAAGCTCATACTCTCACTCACCGAGCCACCTACATACACTAGACTCGGCTTCCAGGGAGGATTGCAGCAAGTTGCAACATGAAAAATCAACAGCTCGGGGGTGCTCAACAAAGAGGAGACATTAGTCCTCATCCTTGTGACCACCCCATCAGCATGTGGCAACACCTGTTAGGCCACTGCCTTCAGCAGCACCCACAAGACAACTCTAGGTACCTAGGCATCGTACTCGAGTCCTCACTCTCCATGAACGAACAGGTCTAGGCAGTGGCCTGCAGCTGCTCCGACAACCTCTGCAGTCTCCATGCGACCTTCACATGGTTCCCCCCATCAGGTAGGAAAGCCACCAAAGCAGTCATTGCCTTCAGGCTGGACAACGGAAACGCAATATATGCCCACATGGGCATGTCTGTGCTTTGCAAACTCAAGAATGTCCAGCGCACCACGCCTCATTCGACCTTGGGTACATACTTTCTTCATAGGTTGGGTACCTCCATCGCACAAACTTGGTTCCCACCTCTCCCCACATTTGCAAATTTGTGGCGCATGGGCTAGGCCATTGGGGATGGTTTGTCTAGATGGCTAGCCCCAGTTACCACAGTTACTTCTGTTTTGGTGTCTGGTAGGTGGGCATGTTGATTGACATGTTGTATGTGAGATTGGAACGTGTGCATACTCAAACTTTTGAGTTCCATGATTGTGTAGTTGAGGTGTGTGGTGTGTTCAGTTAGTACTTACCAACAAGCAGTACATTTCCATATGTGCCATCTTGAAAGCACTGGTTGATGATGGACTGGCGGAAGATGTATGAATCATGCACACTCCCTGGGAACTTGGCTACGACATTGGTGAACAGGCCCCAGTGGTCCACTATTTCCTGCACATTGATGCAATGTGTGTGCTTTCTGTTGTGGTATATGTGTGCAGTGTCCGCAGGTAGCACAAGTAGTACATGTATGCAGTCAATTGCCCCCAACACCTGCGGAAAGTCAGCTATGGCGTAAAAGCCTTGCTTGGTCTCCAGGTGTTCCTGCACAGTGTTGTAGGAGCGTAGGTGCTGGGGTTTCAGGCTGATCATGGCATCCAAGACAGTTGGGAGGAACTTGGATAGGACTGACTGTGAGACTCCTCCAACTCTGGCAGTTGTTGGTTGCAAGGTACCAGTGGCCAACATGTGCAGCACAACCAGCAGCTTTGTGTTCGGAGGGAAGTTGGTTAACCGCTGTGTTGGGGCCACCAGCCTGTGGGCTATCTGGGTCAGGATGTGGCGAATGGATGCCCTTTTGAGCCTGTAGTGGGCATTGACATCCTCTGGCATTTGGTCTGTGAGGCTGCGGCGTCGGTGAGGGACCCGCTGTCTTATTCGGCGCTGCCTCAGTGTTGGTCGTGGGGAAGGTGGCAGTGGCTGTGGTTGTTGTGGCCTTCTTGGTGCTCCGAGCTGCATGAATAGTACCTCCATGGGATCTGTGGGTCTTCAGATGTGGCTCTCGGCTAGATTCCCTTATGTACCATTTTTAAGACCTCCTTTTTTCTGGTCTTAAGTCCCAGCCTCTAACAGGCCTTAGTGGCAGTTTTTTTATCGTACCGCGGGTCTGGGCGAGTGTTGTCAATATAGCGAAGTGGGGTTAGCGTGTGTTTTTGCACGGGAACATCTACATTGTATGTCATTATCGATAGTAATTGCTAAGATCGTTGGCGATGCTGGATGCGGCCGCTATCGCCAGAAAGCTGTCTCTAACGGCTGTTAGCGACAGCTTGGTAATAATGCGATAAAAATATCACCTCATTAGTGGCAGAAAAGTGCAGCTAACGCAGCGATAACTCCTTGTGAATATACCCCTTAGTTATGTGAATCTTCTTGCCGTCCTACACTAATGAGTTATGCCCCTAAGTTGACGATGGCTCCCCAGATCACCCTTAAAGACTTGGCACAGGTGCCATTAGCATCAAATATTTTCATAGAAATCCACCGGTTTCAGGGTGACTTACATAACTGAACAACCACCAAGAGCGCATTTTGTGCAGAGTAGTAGAGAATTGGTTCAAAAGACCAGAGAGCAAGTAATAAGGAAGAGGAATACTTATCAGTCAGCAATCAGCTCATTATCTCAACGTCTTGCCACAGTCTTGATCTATTTGGAAAAAGCTTTTACAAATAGGTTTTTAATCACTTTGGGCCAGATGTAGGTCACCAATTACCGGTCGGTAATGGCTGATTTCGGCCTTTACCAACCGGTAATTGGTTTTTGAGATGTAGGGGGAATTTTTTTACAGAATCTGTAAATTTACCGATTTGGTAAATTTACCGATTCTGTAAAATACCGAATCGGTAATTTAACTGATTCGGTAAAACCCAGATGTAGGTGGCACTCCACAGAGTGCCACAGGCCCTTAAGAGCCGGTATTTTACCACCCAATCCTATTGGGTGGTAAAATACCGAATTCAGATGTGCATGCACATCTGTGCATGCACACCTGTGCCATGTGGCACACAGACATGCCCTTAGAGGATAAGAGGAAGATCCCTTATTTTCATGGAGGATAATCAATGGAAAAACCCTCAGAAACCAAGAAGTATTAAATCTTTTGTGTAAACTGTCCATCAGGACCCTTAAATAGCTTGATTGTTGTCCCTTGGGTATCAAGGAGATTATTGAAAAACCTACGATACGAAAGCTGTATTGTTTAGATACATCTACTAGATAAGGTCTCAGATGCCCCGGTAATCTAGGTATAATCTTCTAGAGCAGTCTTTCGTTTGAACTGCAGGTCGATGTAATGATAAAGAAAGCTAATTTCTACCTATTCTCAATTTCCATTGTTCACTATGAAACAGACACTCCTGATGGGTCGTTGGGCAAGATGACGATGGAGCTGTTCTCAAAGACACTTAGGGCTAGATGTAGGTAATTTGGATTTACCAATTCATAAATACCGAATTTTACCGATTCGGTATTTATGAATCGGTAAATCCAATGTAGGTAATTATTCGGTAAAAAATACAGAATCTGTAGGATTCGGTATTTACTGAATCGGTATTTACTGAATCGGTATTTACCGGTTCGGTATTTGCCCTTGATTCCTATGGGCCTGTAGGCCCAGATGAATGAATGTCAATTACCGAATCGGTAATTACCGATTCGGTAAATACAGAAAAATTCAAGGGTGGCAGGGTGTCACTTTGACACCCTGTTGCACCCCTGATTAGGGCTTGTGTGCCATGTGGCACACATACATGCCCTTAGGACCCTAAGGGCATGTATGTGTGCCACATGGGACAGGTGTACATGCATAGATTTGCATATACACAGGTATTCGTTATTTACCACCAACTAATAGTCGGTGGTAAATAACAAATCCTTAAAGCCCTGTGGCACTGTTTACAGTGCCACCTACATCTGAAAAATACAGATTCTGTATTTTACCGATTCGGTAAAATGACCGATTCGGTAAAATTACCGATTTGGTAAAATTACCGAATCTGTATTTTGAGATGCCCTACATCTCAGTATCCAAATACCGGTCGGTAATGGCCAAAAATCGGTATTTTCGGCCGTTACCGACAGGTATTTGGATACCTACATCTGGCCCTAAGCTCCGTGCAGCCCGCCAAGCCCAGGAACTATCCGAGCTAGACAGACACCCCAGGTTGACTGGAGGGCATCCATGGGACAGTGAGGATGCCAATCAGCACACTGCTGCTCTGTGGGCCTTGGGGATGCATGGCCCAGCGCAAGTACTTTTTCATCGAGGTGAACGTGGTGACGCACAGTACAGGCACCCGGGCTAGGACAACAAAGCACCATGAGGAGGCAGTCCCAGGTCTCTGATGAGAACTGGAGCAAGCTACTGTGCCACAAAGCGTGGCCGAGGCAGCATTGATGCTCTCACAAGATTTTACAGTGAAAGGCGCAGTTCCACTCAGGCAGCACCAGAGAGGTTAGGAGATGGCAGAAGGCCCCTGGGGGACAGTAAATATTTCAATTGACTGTCAGAAGCACCACTGGTGAGGGTGCTTGGGCCCCCTTGAAACTGCACTCTCTGAGAACAAATAGAGGGGAGACCTGGACAATTATTCAGGGGTTGAGGTTTCCCCGCTATGATCCTAAATTTGCGGGTCCCCAAACCCATTTTGGGGGTTCTGCATTCTAGACAGGTATAGAAAGTCATCCCTTTAGGGACTCTCCTCCCCTCCCCCTTCTGCGAAGAGATATTGCACTGGAGGACTGTACAGGTATTTGAGAAGTGAGTTGTAAGATGGACCTGCTCTAAATCACATATATGACCACGGGGCAAAATAAGAAACATAGGACGAGGTTCTAACCCCCCTCCCCCTGAAAATTATGGCACCCTGGCCCACTGAGCCCCATATGTACTAATGCCTAAGTCATAGGCATCGACTGTTCTTGACTGGAACTCACCACCCTATATTCCCACCTTAATGGACTCAAGTAATTACCCTCACCACTACACTGTCAACCTTAGGGGCCCAGCTGGGTACCAACGTCCTATTCTTTGGTACCAGCCACCTCTTGCTTAGACCGATTGCCAAGAGTTAGCAGGGTCAGGTGATTGACACTATGCAGTTGGGGTTTTCCAGGGGAGTACTGGTGTGGATATTCCCATGTACAGCATTTCTGATTAATTTAAAGTGGGTATATTCAAAAGAAAGGTATGCTGTGATCGAAGGTTAGTTAAAGGGCTAACCGGACTGCCTTCCTGGACTCACTCACCCCATCCCTGATTAATTACTTGCATGCTCCTTGTCTCTGGGGAGGTGCTTTTAACAATGTCATGGATCCATACATTGATAGGCACACCCCTCGTATTCAAGGAACTTTGGGGCATATGTATGAAGCCCATTTCCTGTTTGCAAACAGGCCGATTCTCAGAATCGTCCCTTTTGCAAACGGGAAAAAGCCTTTTGGGATGTATCATCCCAAAAGGCCCTCGCAAAATAGGGAATCGCAAAATTTGCGATTCCTTATTTTGCAAAAGCATTTAAGGAATCGCAATGTGTGATTCCTTAAATGCGATGTAAAAAGCACCCAAGTTGTGCGATTTCTCCTTAAGAAATCGCAATTTACCACCAACTTCAAGTTGGTGGTAATTTGCAATTTCTTTTAAAAATTCACTTTTTTGCATTTTTCAAAGTGCCACATATACACACATGTACATTTCAGGGGTGCAACAGGGTGTCCTTTTGACACCCTGGCACTCTTGAAATTGCATTCTCAATTTGTGATTCTCTAATTGAGAATCGCAAATTGAGAATGTCTTCCCATTCATTCCTAAAGGCTTCTAGCACCATAGGAATGAATGGAGAGGGATTCCTTAATTGCGAATCGCAATTTGCGATTTGCAATTAAGGAATATGTAGGATTCGCAAAATTATTTGCAAATCCTACATACATAGCGTTTTGCGATTCTCAAATAGCGATTCTCTAAAAATCGCTATTTGAGAATCGCAAAAGTATCCTTTGACACATATGCCCCTAAGAGATGATGCTGGGTCGGGGCCTTTCTGATGCCTACTTACTGGAAGACATGCTCACATGATGGGGAATATTCTAACTACTCATTCACAGATTATATACACACATGGCTACACTCCTTCCTGTAGAATGATATAATCACTCATTAGGCAATAGGCCGTTCTACACCAAATACCTGACCTGTGCATAGTCAAACCATAATCCCCTCAAGCTAATGTTGGGATGGGACAAACCTAAACTGTAAATTCCAACTTGGAGAGAAAATGACTGTGCTCTTGTGGACCCTCGTTTATAAACACGCTGGGCAAGGCCATAACTGACTATTTCATGGAAAATGAAGGATTTGCAGGGACAAGATGGCACAATGAGACTTCTTCAAGTTGGTAATCTGATCCCCAGGGCCTTAGAGACCTTAGAAAAGTTGACAGACTGGGAAAGGTTGACTATAATGCATATGTGGCACAATAGTATGCCGAGGGGGAAGGTCTAGAAGGCTGTTGGCCTGCCCACTGAGAGGAGTGTTGGACAGAAAACCAGTTGGAGCCCTTAGATCCCCAGGTGACATAGTGGGAAACATGCAAGATGAACAAACTCTCTATTTGCACAATAATATTGTTCAATGTATGCAGAGCTATCAGATCATAATCAGTTCAAACTCAGGGCATACTTTAAGGGCATAAACACACCGTAATTTGACTCCTCCAGAGTTCTTCGACTGAAGAAGAAGCGAGAGAGGCAATGAATCAAATGCCATGGAATTAGAGACCGGCTCAGGCAGTTTCCCTAATGAATTTAATTTAACATACAGAAATGCTCTTGCTCCTATGCTTCTCAAACTGTACAAAACCTCCGAGCAGTTAGGTTGTTTGCCAGGTTCAATAAGTGAGTCCCTTATACTGGTCTTTGATAAACCGGGTAGACACTTTGGACGTACAATCGTATTGTCCTTTGGCTATGCTGAACCTGGATTGCAAGATGTTAGAGAAGGTACTTGCGAACAGACTCCCAACTGTGGTAGCCTCCATTATACACCCCCATTGGAATGCCTTTATTCTGGGGAGAATCAACTTCCTTAATTTGTGCTGTTTATTTAACCTGATACGCGACACCTGAGCAAACAACACCAGTCATACAGCACCTTCTCTTGTCATAGGAAAAGCCTTTGACACCCACAAGTGGCCTTATTTAATGTTGGCCCTAAAAACCCTAGTGATAGTTCCTAATTTATGGCAATGGCTTAGGTATTGTACGAGTATCTGGTAGTATGGGTATGCAAAAGGCAGGTGATCAATTCCCAATTACCAGGGGAACTAGGCAGGGGTGCCTTCTTTGTAAGCGCCTTGTTATGTTATGTTATGTTATGTTATTTATTCTTTTGTATAGTGCAACGGTTACTCAAAAAGAGTGACCCGGCGCTTTAGGTAAGGAGAACAGATTTCAGAATAACACAACACAGATAAAAGAGATTAAAAGGCAAACAGAACAAAAGAGGAGCTACTGGCAAACCTATTGGGAAAACAGCCAGGTTTTGAGACCTCTTCTAAAATCAAGGAGAGTAGTCGCCCCCCGCAAAGGGAGTGGTAATGAATTCCACATCTGTGGGGCCAACAGACTGAAAGAGCGGCCCCCGAGGCGAGCCCTCTTCACACGCGGAACAGCCGCCAAAAGTAGAGATTCCGACCTCAGCGAGCGAGCCGGGTGGTAAAAGGTCAGTCTCTTTTGGAGATGTTTTGCTCCCACAGCATGGAGCGCTTTATAGGCCAAAGTCAGAGCCTTAAAGGCGATCCGTTTGCGGATGGGTAGCCAGTGTAACGTCACCAACAACCCAGAGACGCTGGTGCGTCTACTTAGGCCAAAGATGGCCCTGGCCGCCGCGTTCTGTGCAACTTGAAGCCTCTGCAGCAGATACTCTGGCAGGCCCAGGTAAAGAATGTTGGCATAATCCAACCTGGAGCCTATCAGAGCCTTGGAACAGCTGGCATGCCTTTTGCACAGTAGTGAGTCATCCTGGGGAATACGCCTTAGAATAGCTGGTAGATTATTTTGCTTTATGCGGATAATGCCCTCATCTATCTCCAAAGGGTCCAGGAGGCTCTCCTGGAAGCTGGTAACATTTTAAATGACTTTGGAGCTAAGTCTTATTTGAAAATCAACTGGAGCAAACCTTGCCTGCTTCCCCTTCAACTGGTCAGAAGAGGGGTGAGCAGTGCTTCCTGTAGGAGGTATTGAATTAAAATGGCATTCCTTTAAATACCTGGGGGTAAATATACACCACTGCAATTTGGACCTCATAGAAGGAAACTTGAACAAATCGGTCATGGTAATAAGCCAATCAGTGAAATTCTGGGTACCCAAGACACAACTTTGCTCAACCGCCTTTTTTAGGAGAAGGCTGGGGCAGGGACAGAGTAAAAAGAAGTGGAGGGCACAAACGAGTACAGTAACAAGAACCACCCAAACCACAGATGCAACTCAGAAGCGAGACAAACTAACAAAAAAAGTGGTCAGTCTATCATCAAGACTTCTCACACCCCTGGAACAAAAGGTGTTGGCAAAGGGGCTAGGCTTCATACTGACCCGACGCAAGGACAATTTCTGCCTGACAAAGGAACTACACAATTTCTTCACGAAACTCAGACTCAGAGCCTTCTTCCAGGATAAGACATTGCTTGATACAGAAGACTCAGGCCTACGTCCACCTTCTAGATTTACCCCCCAAGAGGAGTTAATGCTGTGTGAAATTCTCACCTTCAAACAAGCCGTCAAGAAGGATGTGTACAAACTGAATAACGACAGGCCTTTTTGCAATATGACATTCCAGGAGAAAACAGCAGTCAGGAACCTGTCCAATGATGATTCCATCACTACCCAACCAGCTGACAAAGGAGGAGCCATTGTGATCCGCCAAACCAACGACTATAACAATGAATGTCTTTGCCAACTGTCCGATGGCAGGTATTATAGCTGAATAACCACAGAATCAAAAGCAACTCTACTGACAGAAACAAACCCTAGTTCATTCAGCTGAATCACACGGTTGGATCTCCCACAATAAAACAGAATTTCTGGTGACCACCCCCCCTTAGAATGCCATATTTCCATACCTTACCAAAAATACACAAGGGTATTTCTCCCCCTCCTGGGAGGCCCATTGTGTCTGGTATTGGAACTCTTCTGGAACCTATGAACACATTCTACAACCCCTAGTGAAAAAGTTCCATCCTACTTGAAGGACACTAGAGATGTCCTGAATTTGATCGCAGAGAGGGACTACCTTGATGACTTCACCTTTTTGATGACACTGGACATAGAGGTGCTATACACAAACCTTCCATAGGAGGCTACACATGCAGTCATTGAGGCATGCCTTTTGGCCGACTCCAGTGAATTTTACAACTGAATGCGCAACTATAGCCTTGAGAGAAAACATTTTTCAATTCCAGGATCCACTGGTCCACCAGATCCAGGGGATTTCGCAGGGCAGTACCTTTGCCCTCAGCCAAATATATGGCGGACTTTGAATGATTTCATATTTCCAACAACAACCCTTACCAGGCCAATATCAAACTATTGCGATGCTATAAACATGACATCATCATCTTTTGGAGTGGCGATCTCAATATCTGTGAGGATTTCTATGATTGGATTAACTCTCCCAAACCCTTCCTTAAGTTCATGAAAATAGTCTCTGACAAAGAAGTTACTTTCTTAGATTTTCTGATGAAAGCAAATGATGGACATTTGACCGCTACTACTTTTAAAAACAAACTGACTGCAACAACCTTCTACTTTACGACAGCCACCACCTGAAAGCCTTTTGGGATAACCTCCACTTGGGAAACTTTTTATGCTTACACCAGAATTGCAACTCTACCAGAGACTACGAGAAAGAAGCAATGACATTGAGCAAAAATCTAGCAGCTCACAATTACCCCCCTTTGGTGATCAAAGGGGAGCAGAAGAGGACAAAAAACAACCACACAGAAGCTCCGCTCGAACCTAAAAACATACAGGAGGAGCACGCAATCACATGCGTCACCACTTTTGCTCCCAACTCTAATCGGATCAAGAAAATAGTATGCAAACATTGGTGTATTCTCAAATCTTGACCTTTGGATTTTGCAATACCACGTTTTGCATTCAAACATACAAATAATCTCCAAGATCTTGTGATATATATTCGAGACCACATGAGAAATCCAAACAAGTGCACAGAACTTTATGGGACTTGCCACCAATCACGGGACTCTTTCCATGTGGCCACTGTGGGGTATGTCCAATAACGGAACCCTCAAAAGAAGTAATTTTGGAGACTCCCAATATCTGGATTAAAAAAATCTATACTAGCTGCAACACTAAGATTTGCATTTATTTGATTGTCCATGCAAACTTCAATATGTTGGCATGAACACCAGGCCGGTGAAACCACGCATTACTGAACACTGCAGCAATATTTGTTGCAAAAGAAGCTCAACAAAAATGAGTTCCCACTTTGTAGACAAACACCATACTCCAGATGATCTGAAATGGACTGTCCTATAGGCAAATAATCAGTGGAACAAGAAGACTCTTTTTCAAAAGGAGCAGGGCTGGATTTTCCATCTATCCACAAATTAGGTGTGGGCGGAAAATCCGTTCCGCTCGCGGATTTTGCGGATTTTCGGGAAATCCGCAATCCGCGAGATTTGCGAATTTCCCGCAAAATCCGCAAATCCGCGAGCAGCGGATTTTGCTCGCGCTGCTCGCACTGTTAGCGTGAGTTCGCGCCCCGCGAATAAGTGCGAAATTGCAGAAATACGATCTTGGCAAAACTGAAAGTAACTACTTACCAGGTTCAAAAGTTCAGGCACATCATTAGTAGCCATTTCCTGTAGGGCTTCCTGAGGGGCCCCTCCAGAGTTCAGTTGCCAGTTGAAACTATTATGTGACCCTGCTCTGAACCTCAGAATAGTTACACATATGCCACAAAGGTCCTGAATTACAGCTAAGGGAGACAAGCAGGAGCCAGGCTGGAAGTTAAAATCCATTAATCAGCCCCTAATTCATTATTGTCAGTTGGGGCAGGGCAGGTGTTGTAACTAATTTTGCAACAATGAAAGCACTTAGCAAGTGCAAAAGATCACTAATCAGGGCGCACTAAGGAAGCAGGTGCCAGCTAAAAAAATATTCTGTGACACATTAATCAGCCCCAAATTAATTCAGGTCACTTGAGGCAGGGAAGGTGTGCTTTGCTTTGCCGAAAATAATGTACACTGGACAACCAGAGGGTGTAGTGATGAAACAGAGGGTGGCATGGGTGGGCCAGAGGGTGGCATGAGTAGTCAGAGAGTGGCAGTGGTGACAGAGAGTGGCAGTGATGAAGAAGAGTGTCCCAAACAGGCTGGACACGTAGAAACAACAAGTTCGCAAAACTTGCGACCCGACAGGTAAGTTCGCAAATTGCGAAATTGTAAAAACCCTCGCGAACTGGCAGAAACACGGGCGAACACAAAAAAAAAAAAAATCCGCAAATTCGCGGGAATTCGCGGATTTTGCGGATTGCGAATCCGCAAATCCGCAAAATTCGCGGATTGCCAATCCGCAAAATCCGCTCATGCTTACCACAAATGTGGTTGGACTAAACGATGACATCCCATGGAATGAACTTGATCATTAGAAAATACTTTGTATTTTACCCCACATCTGCACATAGTGGGTGGACCACCACTATAGATACCAGGGTGTTGAGAACATGTGTTTCACGATGGAGCAGGAAAGGGCAAATATGGTCCCATCCGGAACACACACACCCTAAGATGACTTTTAGTAAACACACTGATAATATCTACATTATCATCGTCTGACTCGATAAATATCCACTCTATGATGGCTGCTATTATCTTGTCACCCACCATGGCTTAGGTTCATGCCACCACATCTATATAACATCTACTATCCGTTTAGGCTACTGCCACTAATACACCTCAGCCTTAACTAGCATTGACAGTCCAAAGACCATACCAAACTATCATATGAACTTTATTTTGGGAGATCAAGGGACAGGTTTATATACATCCGAACCGACGACCACCTCTCTAAGAGGGCCGCCACCATCACGAGGATATGTGATTACACACCTGGAACGTTAGCACATCATGGCGTGTTCACATGGGGTCTGATCCAGCGCCCCTACAGAAAATCTGTCTCAACAACACTACCAAACACCATGATACTCACCATTAATCATAAACTATTCACAAGGCCCATAAATAACTGAGACAAATATTGGGCAACTGAATCATGTGACCTAATTAATCAGAACTATTCACAAACTATTTACATATTATATACAACTGCAGTTTATCATCATCTTAATCATGTAAATATAACGGAAACATTTAATTAAGCCACTTAGGTAATGGATCAACTGATAGTAACTAGACTGTGAATAAACAAGACCAGCTTGTCATTTCAAAATCTATTTTATTAATTTATTATCAAACAAAATGTATTTAAGAAATGAGAAATCTTTTTATTAGCATTTAAGAAAGCATCTTTTAATTAAATAAAGGTACATTGAACTGGCACTTTAAAACAGATCAGCTTGCAAAGGATTAAAGCAGCAAAGGCCTCATTCCCTAAATTCTATTTCCCTGACTAAACTCATTAAAACCTAAAAGGAAATGTCATTAGTTCAGTTATCCTTACGTGTGTCAAAAAGTCTGACAGCACTTCACGCCCTTCAGGAATCAGGAACGAGCCAGCAAAGCTCCTCCTAAGGGGTCAGGTTTTATACCTTTTCTCTATCTAAAACTAACTAAAAGAATACTTTTTCTCTGTCAATCAGCATTTCTATTGTCTGACAGCCGTCAGTCCATATGAGATCATAGCCTTTTCAATCCAAAGTTGTGCCTTTCTAAAACGTCTTTGTCCTTTATCCACAAGCGACATTAGCTTCCGAGGTTTTTGCAACATCTTATTAAATAACAGTTTGCTGCTTCCTCAGCTTGGCTGTTCTGCCGCTTCCTGTCCTTGAAGTTATTCAACTCAGAGCACATCTTGCACAGTTCCATTTATTTATTTACTGACGGACATCATTGTGGCAAACTTTTCCACGTCCTTAGCTGTGCTCGGCTCAACACGACAGGATTCCAAACCCCCTTTTAAAAAGCTAGGCCTCAGGCCTCTTTCTTGAAGGCTAATATGCAAAGAAACACAAAACATTAATTAATTTGAGTAATGAAGATTATTCTGTTACCCACCCCCTTGCTAAATTTTAACCCATTAGTTTATGTTAACTAGCTTTAACCACATGAATGCAGCATTATAAAAACCTTCTTCTTATAGGCCTCCAGGATCCTCCACGAGCCTTTGCCACATAAAAGACACGACATAGACAAAAGCACATTTAAAATAAGCACATGCCATTAATTAAACAGCCGCATTTAATATTGAATGGACAAATAGACAAGATTAGTTCATTATTTTTCAACGTACTTGCAAGTGCAACAAAGAGCACATAATGTTAAACCCATATGTCGTGAATGCATTTTAATCTAGGTTGATTAGTACATTTTCGTGCATAAACTCATTAATATAATTAATTATTATGAAAGTTTAACTTCGCTAGCCAAAAACAAAAATTCATTTCTGAAACTCGCTTCATCAACTCCCTCAGCTGGTGATTTCAAAATCACCAAATATAATCCAAAATTTTACCAAATTTAAATTTAGAAGACAACATGTTTTGAACACTCTCTGTGTTAGTATTTCTAAACTCCTGTCTCAGCAGTTTGTCTACAACTTTCATATTGTGCTCTACGAAACTCTTCTAATTCTATCTCCTTCTCCTGTTCTTTTCTGAGTTTATAAATCCTTTTCTTTTCCCTCACATGCTTCTTTCTCTTGTGAATCTGCAACTAATTTTTAACAAAAGTGTCACAATAACTACGATTATTACAGGATAAAGTATTTTGCCAATGATTGAACTGCCAATTTCTCGAAACTAATTTCCAATTGCTGCAAATCTTTTACTCAAACGTTCTGAAAAATTGTCATCTTCTAGGGGTTCTATTTCAGAATGAAATTCAGTGATGTTTTTAATAAGCATTTCTATATTCTGACTTTTATCTGGGATATAAGTATAGCAATGCTGGACATGTAAAATCCCACAAACTCCTCCTTCTTTTGCTAGCAGAATGTCTAATGCAAGACGGTTCTGCATTACCATACTTCTTGTGGCAACAAGCTCCGTGTTAACTAATTGGAAACCACTTGCGGTGTCTGTGGACAACCTATCTACAATTGTGGAAACTTTTCTGATCTTAATTGCATTCACGGTTATTCCCACCATAGGAATTATTGCACCAAAAATGTCACCCATAATTTCTGAAAAACTTTCCCTCCTGTACCTTTTCAAATTTTTGCCAATTTCGAATGAACCTTCTGTATTTCTGTCCACATGAAAGATTTTTGGAAAAATCAAACCAAGAGAGTACGTCCCATACCAATGGTCTGGGAAGCTAAAGTAAGCTTTGTTCCCACAGACAAAATAAATTCCAGGAAAAATTGGGTCTTTACCACCTTTAAATCCCCATCCCCCTGTGATACGATAAGTATCCTCACACTGACTTGCACCCACAAAGTAGTTATCATACAAAGTATTATCTCTCCTAATACAACATTTTCCACTAACAGGTTCATCTAAGTGAATAGCAGCGTACTCATTTCTACCATTGAGCTTTTCATCCTCTATTGCCCAAAATTTGGACTTGGTTTGTTTCAGTATCTCATTTCTCTTGTAAATCGCCCTTCTCTCCTCAACCAAATTTAGAAATTATTTTTCTTCAGCTCTCATTTTGCAGGTTAAATTGTTTTTATAAGCGTATTCATAGGTAAGTTCATTAGTTACTATAAAGAATTCCCTCATCTGTTTAGCAGGTCTTACTTTGTTCAAGCTATTAACAACTTTCAAATTTGCAAAAAGTTCGTCATAATCTGAGTAATGGTACTCCAGACGACCTGTTTGATAGAACAAACTAGCTATAACACTGCATGTAATGCCATAAGTAAGGGGAAGCATGTTATATGTAACCCCCTCTGAAACAGAAATAGGAAGCTTCACACAGACATAACAGTCCTTCACATCCATAACTTTTACATATTCTGACAAGAGTCTTAAAAAAAGAATTGCTAGAAAAATCACCAACAGATCCATCTTGGTGGATCTCTGGTTTGTGCTCAATAACTCTATTAGTTTTGCCTGTTAGATCATGAACAGCTTGTTTAGCCTCAGCTTTACTTGTCATGTTAGTTTTGTAATTTTCTTTATCTATCCCAAAAGGAAAGATGACCGCCAAAATCAACCAAACCAAAATTATTAGGATCACACAAATAGAAGACATTTTACAGCATCTTCTAAAAATAGCACACCTTGAATTGTCAGTATTAGGCATCCTTTTTTTTAACAAGAGTTTTTACTTAAACAAAAACGAAAATGTAATCAAAAATTAAGAATAAAAATGTACAATACTTTTTATATACACCCTCCCTTTTAAATTTTTTTTTTTTAGTTTAGAAACTCTCGAACAGCTTTTCTTCGACCTTGCGTCTTACATCAATGTGTTTTTCCAGCTAACACAATTTCTTCAACCTTGTGTCACCTAACACAATTTCTTCAGCCTTAAGCCAAAAATAAACCTAAAAAAAAAAAACAACTTTAATCATCATCACTAGTTTTTTTTAAATCCTCCTGACTACTGCTACTAATTTCCACAACAGGTGGAATGATGATGTACGTCCACTCAGGGGACTTGTACTTCTGATTTGGCTTTAATGGTCTTTTTCCCCTACTGCTAATCACTTCAATTTTCTTTCCTGCCTGATTTTTCTTATCAGAGTCACCTTTCTGACTTGATATCTCATTAATTTGCTCCTTTGACTTGTTCACTAATTTGAATTTTAAGCTTTCTTTTGGCCAATTATCTCCTTTTCTTATGAATTTCTTCTTCGGCTCAGTTTCGTTGCATTCAGCTTTCCAAGCTCTTTTTCTGAATTTTCTTAATTGAGAATCTTCATCACTCTCATCTGAATCAGTCTCAGAAACTTCAAATTTATATCTAGGATCTTCTTTACTCGGCAGTTTCACTCCGTTAGGAACATCATCCTTATAGCTGGTACTCGGTAATTTGTCTTCTTCTTCTTCTGGAATTACTTCCAACTTCCCAGTTTCAGAATTCTTGTTCCTGTTTTCAGACCTTTCAATCTGCTTTTCAATGCTCTCCTGATTTTGATTCTTTTCTGACTCAGATCCTTTTTCTGCTTCTTTTTCTAGAAGATCTTCATCATTTTCTGAATCTAGAATCACAATCTGTAGATCTTTTTCATTCAATGCCTGATCCGCATCTGAATCTTCCAGATGTCGACCCTCTTGTCGATCTTCAGAATCTGGATTCTCTTCATGTTCTTCTTCAGAGTCTGAATCAGTTGTCGTGTCACTATCCTCATCATGATTATCAGGAGGTGGTACACGAATGGTGTGACTCGCATGCACCCACCTTTTCAAACCTTTGCATTTAACTGCATTTGTTGTGACTAATATCACCTGTCTCGCTTTTTGCCACCTGGGTACTAAACAGTTTCTCCTTCAGTGAACTTTTGTTCTCACCCAGTCTCCTGGTAACAGGTCATGAGCTTGCTCCTTTTCTTTTGAAATCACATCTGTTCCCACCTGATGGAATACAGAAGTCACCACATCAGACAGGTTTTTGCAATATTCCATAATTGCACTTTCATTAATACTTAATAGCTTGTTAACTGGAACAAATGCTTGTCTCATGACTCTGCCCATGAGAATCTCATGAGGGCTTAGACCTGTCTTTTTATCTGGTGTACTTCTCAAAGACATCAGAACAAGTGGAAGTGCATCTGTCCACTTCATTCCTGCAGCTAGGCACATCTTGGCAATTCTATTTTTTATTGGGCCATTAATTTGCTCAACAACACCTGATGATTCTGGTCTGTATGCACAGTGTAGCTTCTGTTTAATGTTCAGGGCTTTACAAATCATTTGTAACAATCTGCTTTCAAAATGTGTGCCATGATCACTTTCAACTATAACTGGAAATCCATGCCTAGGTATGATTTCTCTCAAAAGCAATTTTGCTACAGTAACTGAGTCATTGTGACGTGTTGGGAACGCTTCCACCCATCTTGAAAACAGACAGACAATCACTAGGATGTATCTTAATCTATTGTGGGGTGGCATGTCAATGAAATCCATTTGCAACCTGGTAAAAGGACCGCCCTCCCGTCCTATGGTTCCCTTGCTCACAACTGTTTTTCTGTTTGGATTAATTTGTTGGCAGATCAAACATCTCTGGCAAAGTGATTCTGCAATCCTAAATTTGGGATTAAACCATGTTTGTCTAAACAACCTAATCATAGAGTCTCTTCCTAAATGTCCTGGACCATGGTACATCCGTGCCATATCAGCAATCATGCAATTTGGCATTACTGGTCTGTCATCTTTGTAAACCCAAACCTCATCTTCTTCTCGCTGTCTGCAACCTGCTTTAAGCCATGTGTCTTTTTCCTCATCATCTGCCTCATCTTGTAGATCTTTTACTCCTTGCCATGTCTCAACTACAGATATTAGCATGAGTGAGTTCAAAACATGATCATTGTCTTTTTCTCGATTAATTGAAAAATTGTTTTTCGCACAGTATCGTGCAATCTCATCAGCAAAGGAATTACCTTTAGTAATAGAGGGGCATATTATCAAGGGGTTTATCTCCACTTTTTTGGCTTTAAAAGCCAAGAAAGCGGAGATAAAATTATCTCCCTATTACCTAGCCGGTGCTAACACCAGTTAGCAACAGCTAGTAGGAGATAGCGACCATCTTGAGCCTCACTTTGCATGAAATGAAATGAAATGAAAATGTGACTTATAGAGCGCTGCAGCTGCCCTGAGGCGTCCAGGCGCTGAAACAGAAGAAGCCCTCATGAGGTTACTTTATTAGGCATTAAACAGTAGAGTTTTTAGCTGTTTACGGAAGGTAGTCAGGTTGGGGTTGTTCCTTAGCTGCAGAGGGAGGGAGTTCCAGAGTTTGGAAACATTGTACGAAAAGGAGCGTCCTCCTGCTCTGGCTCTGCGGATCCTGGGGATCTCGGCCATGAATGCTGTTGAAGAGCGGAGGGTTTTGTTGGGCCTATAGGGGGAGATCAGGGAGCGGTTGATGTCTGGGCCCGTTTCCCAAAATGTCTGGTGGGCGATACAGAGCGATTTGAATTTTACTCTGTCCCTGACAGGTAACCAGTGCAGGGTCTTTAGGCCGGTTTTTACTGAGGTCCTCCGGGGGATTCCCAGCAGCGCTCTGGCAGCACAGTTCTGGGTGCGTTGGAGCTTCTGTAGGGTATAGTCTGGGGCTCCCAAGTAGAGGGCGTTATTGAAGTCCAAACGGGATTGGATGAGGCCCTGAATGATTGTCTGTTTGGCCTCGAAGCAGAGGAGGGGAAGGACTTTCTTGATCGCCCTAAGGAGGCCAAAACAGGTGGCTGAAATCTTGGAGGCCTGTGTGTTAAGGCTCAGAGACTTATCGAGCCAGACGCCTAAGCTATTGATGTTGTCTCTGGGGGGTGGGGCCACTCTCATGCTTGATGGCCAGATCAGCTCTATGGAGGCGGGGGAGGCTGGGCCCAGGATCATTAGCTCAGTTTTATCGTCGTTTAACTTTAGGCATGAGCTCATCATCCACCTCTTTACGTCCTCCAGACAGGCCGCTAGGTCTGGTGGCGACTGGAGGCCGCTCTTCTGTGCAAGGGAGACCACCAGCTGGGTGTCGTCCGCATAGGAGATGATCTTGACACCATGCGGAGGAACAACCTCAGCCAGTGGCCTCATGTATACATTGAAGAGCGTAGGGCTTAGGGAAGAGCCCTGGGGGACTCCGCATCCCAGAGGACGAGTGGATGAGCGGGATGTGCCGTCGAAGACCTGAAAGGTTCTGTCAGATAAGAAGGAATTGAACCACGTCAGGGCATCTCCGGTCACTCCTAAGTCGGCCAGGCGGGTTAGCAAGATTTTGTGGTGTACCGTGTCAAATGTGGCACTTAGATTGAGGAGGATCACTGCCACTGATCCTCCTCGATCCAGAAGCCGTCTTGCCTCCTCAGTCACAGCCAGTAAAGCGGTCTCTGTCCCATGTTTGGTACGAAACCCTGTTTGGGAAGAGTCGAGGAGATGGTTTTCCTCGAAAAACGTTGTCAGAGTGGTATTGACATGTTTCATGTCAGTGATATTTATCACTAATGAAATGCAAAGTGGGCGTGCTAAGATGTTAGCGACTGGAAACAGTCGCTAACATCGCTATCTCCTATTACCAACTTTTGGAGATATTCGCGCTAAGCGCGAATATCTCCAAAAGCTAACACCTGCCCTGAGCAGTTCTTAGCCATGTTATCCAATGGGAGGTGGATAACATGGCTAAGAGCATTAGCTCGGTAATGCATGAATATCGCTGACTTTTCAGCGATATTCATGCATTGCGGCTGATTTTTATCGCATTTGCGATAAACCTTGGTAATACCAAGGTTTATCTGCGATGAAAATCGCCGCAGCTCAGCGGTAAATTTTTGTCTCTAACAAAGCAATAGCGATAATTATCGCTACTGCTTGGTAATATGCCCCATAGTCCTCGCCCTTTTTATGAGCTGCGCATTTCACAACAGCAATTTTCTCTGGTAACTGAATGCCATCAATCAATCTCTTGATCAATTTTGCATTCCTGATTGGTGTTCCCGCAGAAGTCAAATAACCTCTTTGAGACCAAAGCTGGCCATAGTCATGGACTACACCATATCCATACTGACTATCAGTCACTTTGGTAATCTTTTTTCCTTTGGCTCTTTCACATGCACGAATTAAAGCAACTAATTCTGCCACTTGAGGTGAACAAATTCCCTCAAGAGAGGAACCCTCAACTACTTCAGCAACTGTACAAACTGAATATGCTGCTCTCAAAATGCCCTCATCTGTTCTTAGGCAGGAGCCATCAACAAAGTAAACAAAGTCTGATTCTGGCAAGGGTACATCTTTTATGTCTTTCCTAGGTTTAGTGCAGTAATCTAAAACATCCAAGCACTCGTGGTCAACATCAGTCTCATTTTTAATTTTAGTAATAGCACCATCAGGCAACAATGTGGAAGGATTTAAATTCACACATCTTCCAATTGAGACATTATCTGATCCCAGAATAACTTTTTCATATTTGGTTAACCTGTTACTTGTTAGGTGTTGTGTCTTGCTTCAGGTAAGAAGAATTTCAACTGAATGAGGTAGATATACTTTTACAGGAAACCCCATTTTGATTCCTTTACTCTGCTCAAGGCTTACACTTGTTGCAGCCACTGCTTTTAAGCAACCTGGCAATGCTTTTGCAACAGGATCAAGAACAGCTGAGAAATAAGCTATTGGATTTCTCAGTTTTCCATGTCTCTGAATCAGAACTGATAATGCATATCCTTCCCTTTCACTGCAGTAGAGCTCAAATTCTTTCTCATAGTCTGGCATCCCCAATGCTGGAGCTTCACACAAACTCTTTTTTAACTGCTCAAAAGCCTCTAACCCAGTTTTTGTTAGGGTAATTAGGTCTTTTATGTCTGCTTTTGTCAGTCTCTGCAGTTGTTTCGCAATTACTGAAAATCCACTAATCCATTGACGACAATAACCTACCATTTCTAGAAACATTCTGAATTGTCTCTGTGTTGTTGGAGGTTGTATTGCTCGAATCATTTTTATTCTCTCAATTGTCACTTGTCTGATTCCCTTTGCAATTCTGTGACCAAGATATTTTACTTCTTGTTTGCAAAACTGTAATTTTGCAGGTGACACTTTATGTCCTTCAACTGCCAAATGATTCAAAAGCGTAATGGTATCTGTTACACAATTTTCTGGTGTTTTTGCAGCCACCAGAAGGTCATCAATATACTGGACCCTTGAGGGATACGACACCATGCTAAGATGCGATCCTGGAACCTGAACGCAAAAATGTGTTGGCTCTCTGGATGCAGTGGAACTGTAAAGAAAGCATTACATAGGTCTATGACCGTATACCATTCTGCATCATGCGGAATCTGGTATAGAATTACCGCTGGGTTAGGTACAACTGGGCAACATGGAACAACTATCTGGTTAACCTTTCTCAGGTCCTGAACTATTCTGTAAGTTCCATTTGGCTTTTTTGATTCCCATAATCTGTGAATTACATGGGCTGCTCTCAATTTCTTTTAAAACACCTTGTTTTATAAATTTCTCAATCACAGGAATGACACCCTCAATTGTTTCAGCTTTCATTTTATACTGAGGAATGTTTGGGAAATCTACTCCTTGTTTTACAGTAATTTGCACTGGGTCTACATGTTTCATTAAACCCATTTCATCTCCAGTTAAATCCCAGATTTTTGCATTAACTGTTTCTTTTAGTTCTTCAGGTAAATTATTTTTATCAAAAGCAGGAAACAATTCATTTTCTTCTTCAACCATTAGCATTGTTAGCTTATACAGACCATCTTCTTCCAAAGTTTGAAGCTCAATACCATCCGGTGAGCAATACATTTTGCAATTCATTTTGCACAAAATATCCCTCCCTAACAAATTTACTGGACTGCTGTTACACACTACAAATCTGTGTTTATCTTTGAAATTACCAATCTCAATTTTAACTGCTTCTGTTAAATCTGTTTTAATCTGTTGATTTGCTACACCAACTACTTGGATGGATTCACCAGAGAGAGGAACGTTTTCTATTTCCACTGATCTAACAGTAGAACGGGTGGCACCAGTGTCCACAAGAAAAGTGATTTCTACATCATTCACTTTACCATTAACAAATGGACCTGACTGATCTACCTCAAGAGTGGCTCCAAGTACGCACTCTTCCTCCTCTCTCAGGCACCGTCATGAGTAATCCTCAGAATCACTCCCTTCGTTTTCTTTTAACCAAAATTGTTGAGAAACGTTTGACACATTCACTCTTGGCGATCTATTTACCTGTTCACCTCCGCAGAAACCTGTTTCGGGACTGTATCTTTGCTCATTCACACATTTTGGAAGTGGCGGTTGTGGAATTTGGCTCTGCTGATTCACTACCTGTCACTGTAGCTGTCATTGCTGACTTATTTCATTTAACTGTTGCTGTAGCTGTTGCTGCTTATTTATCTCACTCTGCATCTGTGGATTTAATTATGTATTTTTAAATTTCTGGGCGGATTCTTACACTCACGCTTTCAGTGTCCGATTCCGCCGCAATTAAAACATGGGAGCTTCTGCTTGAGCTCTTCAATAGTCACATAAAATTTTGGTTTAATGAAATTTCCTTTAAATTTGCCTTGATTCTGGTGAACATTTTTATTTTCTAAAGTCGTAATTTGCTGTTCAGCTACCTTCACCTGTGCCCACATTGCTTTTTCCTTAAGCTTCTTCTGCTTGGCATCTATCTCGTCACTGCAGTGTTTTGCTTTTCTCAAGATGTCGTCAACTGTGAGTGATTGCCAGCCTACAATCCCATTTCTGATCATTTCACCAATTTCAGGTCTCAGGCCATATACAAACCTGTATATAAAGTGGCTCATGTCTTTCTCACTTAATTTTACGTAGCCACTGTATTGTTTAAATACCAGCAGTAATCTTTCATAAAATGAATGTACTGACTCTTTTGGTTCTTGGTTTGTTCTTTCTATTTTAACCCAATCTACTTCTTTTGGGGCAATTTTATTTTTCAACCACACAATTACTTTGTCATATAAATCCATGACATCTGTTGAAGGAGCACCTGTTATTTTATCTCGAGCTGGTTCTTCTTTGGGCCAACTTACAGAAATTTTACATTCTGTCCAAAGATCTGATGGGACAACAATGTCAAAGAATCCATCAAGATCAATCCACAGAACTTTTGAAACTTTAATGAATCTGTCTACCTGACGATACCATTCTACTGGCTTTTCTCTCAGCCGAGGAAAATCATTTGTAAACAGTAAAATGTCCTGTCTTGTCCAAGGGACATGGACATACCCTCCACCAGCTATTTCTCTCATTGGAAATTTCTTTGCTACTTCCCCTCTTTCTCTCTTTTCTTCTTCTCTTTTCTTTGTCCATTTCACACTTCATTTACTTAATTCACCTAGGGCCCGATGTAGGTCGGTCGGTAACGGATGAAAATCGGTATTTTCGGCCGTTACCGATCGGTAAACAGGTAAATGGCATGTAGGGGGCATTATTTTACCGAATCAGTAAAATTACCGATTCGGTAATTTTACCGATTCGGTAAAATAAAAAATCAGTAAAATTACCGATTCGGAGCCACCCATATGTAGGTGGGACTCTTGAGAGTCCCAGGAGCCTTAACGAATCGGTATTTTACCATCAAATCCAATTTGATGGTAAAATACCGATTCCGGTGTGCATGCACATGTGTGCATGCACACCTATGCCATGTGACAGGCAGACCTGCCCTTAGGGCAGGTCTGCCTGCCACATGGCACCCGCGCCTGTTTTGGGGGTGCCAGAGGGTGTCAAAGTGACACCCCCTGCACCCTTGTGAAATTTGGTATTTACCGATTCGGTAAATACCGAATCGGTAATGCCCATTCATTCCTATGGGCTTCAAAGCCCATAGGAATGAATGGGCATTACCGATTCGGTATTTACCGAATCGGTAAATACCGAATTCATCCGATTCGGTATTCCAGCACATCTGGAATACCTACATGTCGGACCCATTGATTTACCGATTTTAAATTACCGAATCGGTAAAATTCGGTAATTTAAAATCGGTATATCGTTCCTACCTACATCTAGCCCTTAATCTTTTTAGAAACACAATTAATTCTTTTCCATGAGTTATCCTACCTGTGGTGTTCAAATTTTCAATATCTTTTTCAGAAAAATCCACTCTGTAATGTTTTTGCAGTTGTTTCTGTCTACTCAAATCTATTTCTAATTCAGCAGCCATTTCCTCTAATTGGTCATACTTATTTTTCGTTTTCCATTGAAAGCTTTTGCATGTAAACAGCAATTCATCATCCTGATATCATTTTAAACTGTCAGTTCCAATTGTGTCAATAATTAATTCTTCTAAATCTACTTTTAATTTTGCAACATCAAGTTGTTTAAATTCAGGGGTCTGTAGGGTCTGTGGAGTCTGTGTTAAATCTATTTTATTCATGCTCTTTTCTGGAGATCCAGAATCAGATCCTGCAACAGATGGTGTCTGAACATTTGTCAAACTTTGATTAAAAGTTAAATCTGGCATTGTTTTTTCTCGATGTATTTCTGACAATTCTGAATAACATTTTTCAGCTACTTTCTGAATTTCCGCACTCACAGTCAGAGCTGAGTGTCTATTTTCTCTTTGGTCAAAAACCAGTACAACAGGACCAATTGTTACTGGTACTGTTACTGCTTCCATGCCTTTTGTTAATTGCTGTATTAATTCCTCTTTTGCTCTTAAATATTCCGAAACTTCTGGTATATTCCCAAGTCTCTCTGTTCTTTCTACATTCCTCGGGAATTCATTTCTCTGTTCTGGAATCTCAGGATAATTTCTGCTTTCTTTTGGAGTATTAGAATTACTTCTTGTCCTTACTCTTTCAGGTAGTCTTAAAAATCTAGGTGAATTTTCATCAAATACTCTGGGAGGTGCACTTGGAGAGGTTCCTGAAGAAACTCTCGGGGTAGACTGTGAATCTGCTTGATAAGGTGGCGGGTTGCGTTTTGCAGTATAAATTTCTTCTAAAACCGCATCATCTAATTCTTCGTCAAGATTATTTTTCTTTCGGGTATTCTTTTGACCTGGTGTTTCAGTAATCATCACTCTTACTGGGTATAAACCATCACACATATCTGCTTTTCTTCAACGACGTACTCTATCTTCATGAGTTCCCCTATTAATGTCTAATTTTGGGCCTCTTGTTATACCTCTGGTTTCTCGTTCAAGTTCAAACATTTCAACCTCCCATTCAACTAAAGCCTCAAATTGTGTAGGTCTAGGCTTTGGCACAAGAGCCATCATTTTTTCTCTCAAATTTTTCAAAACCTTAATGTTAAATGACTCATCTTCCGGCCATGCCAATACACCATCATCTTTGGTATATTGCATCCAATTTTCAAACCAAATGACAGTATGATAACCATATTCACCTTCCATATATGCTGCGGGTGTTTTGTACTTATGAAGTAATTTTCCACCACGCGTTTCAATTTTCTTATCGGGGCTAAATTTATTTTTCAATTTCTGAAACCATGAAGGTTTTTTTTCCTCTTTTCCGTACCAATAACTCATGTTTTAACTATTCCGCCTTATTTGGAAAAGATCGTAAGTATTTCTTGTCGTTCCGCTACTCTAGCCAATTTGTGCGCGAAACTCACCAACAAGCCAATCAGGTTAAGCCACGTCACTACCTTGCTCAACCAATAGAAATACTGTTTTCAGAAAGGACCAATCAGCTATTAGCTCGTTTTAGTCACGTGAACCAATCAGTGCACAACTGTGACGTATATTAACCAATCACATTGCGAACCTTGTGACGTATACTGCCGCTGCAGCTTCGCTGTCTCCTACTCCGTAAGCTCACCCCTCCTTTACAAAATATTTTCACAGCGCCATTTTAACAAATCTTTTCAATGAAATTCAATTAGTAACTACAGAAAAACAAGCCATTTGTCTGTTTCGCTAAATAAAGCGATAGTTTTCTCAATCATTCGAGTATTCTTTCTCATGAAATAGACAACGCTATTCTCACAAACTCATTTATACGCATTCAAACAGAAAAACCCAAACCACTCATACATGAAATCTCGGCAGGACTTTAACCCACCAATAGAAATCCTCAATCGCCAGTAAGAATAGACGGCGCTTCCTTACCCTTCACTCAAGCTTGGATAAATCCTATTACTCTTTTCACAGCGAGTTTTAAAACAGGCTCTCAATCCCTATACTCAAAGCTACGATTTCATAGACACTCCTTACTAATCATTTAACCTATTACACCTAAAATCCCTAAACTTGTGCTGCACGTCCACAACACTAGCGATATATCAATACCACTATTTTGAAACAGAACAAATGCACTGTGTAACTACATCTGTCACACTACTCTGCACTGGCCAGTACAACTAGGAATTTTCACACTGCTGGAAAAAACCTTTCGACTACATGTAACAACTAAACAAACTTAACATGTTTTAGACATGGATCCTATGTAACTACCAGGTAGCATGTCCGTTACCATAGTAACCGTAACTCTGCTACCAGAAAATTGATCCAGCGCCCCTACAGAAAATCTGTCTCAACAACACTACCCAACACCATGATACTCACCATTAATCATAAACTCTTCACAAGGCCCATAAATAACTGAGACAAATATTGGCCAACTGAATCATGTGACCTAATTAATCAGAACTATTCACAAACTATTTATATTTTATATACAACTGCAGTTTATCATCATCTTAATCATGTAAATATAACGGAAACATTTAATTAAGCCACTTAGGTAATGGATCAACTGATGGTAACTAGATTGTGAAATAAACAAGACCAGCTTGTGAATGAATGAATGAAATATTATTTGTAACGCGCAGCTATGCCCAGTGGGCGTCAAGGCGCCTAAACCAGAATATAAAGCTGATAGCAGACAGAAACAGAACCTACTGGTATGCCTTAATAAAGAGCCAGGTTTTCAATGACTTCCTAAAGAGATCAAGGGAAGGAAGTCGTTTGATTTCGAGGGGGAGTGAGTTCCAAGTAAGAGGTGCCAATATGGAAAAAGCTTTGGACCCCCATCTGGCCTTCTTGGCTCTGGGGATTACCAGTTGGTGTTGCTCGCTGGATCGTAAACATCTACTCGGAACATATCTGGTAAGTAATGAACCAAGGGCATCAGCCGAGCCTGCAGTTAGAGCCTTATAGGTAAGGCAAAGGAGTTTGAAAATGATCCTTGACGGGATGGGGAGCCAGTGGAGGTTCTTCCTCGCTAGGGTCATAGAAGATAACCAGGGCAAAGCGAGAGCAAACCGCGCTGCCGCGTTCTGTATGACCTGTAGACGCTGGAGCAAGCCCTTGTTGGCCCCGGCGTACACTGCGTTACAGTAGTCGAGCCTTGAGCCAACAAGGGCAATCACCACCTGTTTCCGCGCCTGTGGGGACAGATAGTGTACAATCCTTTTCAGGGTCTTGATGACACCCCAACAGGTCGCCACCGTTCTATTCACCTGTAGCTCCATGGAGAGCTGGGTGTCAAAGATGACCCCTAGGTTTCTAGCAGATTTGGTAGGTATAGGGCAGCTACCTAGAGAAGGAGGCCACCAGTCATCTGACCATATGTCCTGGTCCTTGCCAAAGACCAGGACCTCTGTCTTGTCCCCGTTCAACTTCAGGGAGTTGGAGACCATCCACTCTGCAACAAGTTGCATGCAGGCCCTGAAGTTAGAAGCAGTTTCACTGACAGAGTGGGTCAGGGATACCATAATCTGCGTGTCGTCGGCATACGACACTACCTCCATCCCCTGAGATCTTACAAGTCTTGCAAGGGGGGCCACATAGATGTTGAACAGGGTCGGACTCAATGCCGACCCCTGTGGCACCCCACACTGCAAAGACTTGGCAGGGGAGAGGTATTCACCTAGCATGACACGCTGCTCTCGATGTTGTAGAAAGGAGCTCAGGAGACTGAGCGCTGGTCCGACTACCCCTGCCTCCCTTAACCTAGATGTTAAAGTCAAGGGAGACAGGGTGTCGAAGGCTGCTGAAAGATCAAGCAGCACCAGTACGGTGGTAAGACCCAAATCTGCTTTTCTGCGGATGTTATCCATGACTTTTGTCAAGGCAGACTCCGTGCTATGTAGCTTTCTAAAGCCATGTTGGGACCCATCCAGGAAGCCAGAGGCGTCGAGGAAGTTCGAAAGATGGAGATTCAAGTGGGTCTCCAACATCTTAGCAGGGGCTGGCAGCAGAGAGATGGGTCTAAAATTTTTCAGCACTCCAGGGTCTAAAGTGGTCTTTTTCAGAAGCGGCTTTACAATGGCTCTCTTCCAGAGTGATGGAAAAGTGCCCTGTTCCAACGCTCCATTCATTACCTCAAGCATAGGGGGAAGAATTATCTCTCTGCAGTTTTTAAGTACCTTGAGGGGCAGAGGGTCAAGAGGGGATGAAGATTTAGTTTTATCCAGTAAGCTACTGAGATCTTCTAGCGTAAGAGCCGGGAAGTGTTCAAGGGATGGAGGGGAGTCTACATTCCAAGCTTGTAATTTCAAAATCTATTTTATTAATTTATTATCAAACAAAATGCATTTAAGAAATAAGAAATCTTTTTATTAGCATTTATGAAAGCATCTTTTAATCAAATAAAGGCACATTGAACTGGCACTTTAAAACAGATCAGCTTGCAAAGGATTAAAGCAGCAAAGGCCTCATTCCCTAAATTCTATTTCCCTGACTAAACTCATTAAAACCTAAAAGGAAATGTCATTAGTTCAGTTATCCTTACGTGTGTCAAAAAGTATGACAGCACTTTACGCCCTTCAGGAATCAGGAACGAGCCAGCAAAGCTCCTCCCAAGGGGTCAGGTTTTATACCTTTTCTCTATCTAAAACTAACTAAAGAATACTTTTTCTCTGTCATTCAGCATTTCTATTGGCTGACAGCCGTCAGTCCATATGAGATCATAGCCTTTTCAATCCAAAGTTGTGGCTTTCTAAAACGTCTTTGTCCTTTATCCACAAGCGACATCTTATTAAATAACAGTTCGCTGCTTCCTCAGCTTGGCTGTTCTGCCGCTTCCTTGAAGTTATTCCACTCAGAGCACATCTTGCACAGTTTCATTTATTTATTTACTGACGGACACCATTGTGGCAAACTTTTCCACGTCCTTAGCTGTGCTCGGCTCAACAATACAGAATTCCAAACACCCTTTTAAAATGCTACGCCTCAGGCCTCTTTCTTGAAGGCTAATATGCAAAGAAACACAATACATTAATTAATTCGAGTAATGAAGATTATTCTGTTACCCACCCCCTTGCTAAATATTAACCCATTAGTTTATGTTAACTAGCTTTAAACACATGAATGCAGCATTATAAAAACCTTCTTCTTATAGGCCTCCAGGATCCTCCACGAGCCTTTGCCACATAAAAGACACAACATAGACAAAAGCACATTTAAAATAAGCACATGCCATTAATTAAACAGCTGTGTTTAATATTGACAGGACAAATAGACAAGGTTAGTTCATTATTTTTCAACGTACTTGCAAGTGCAATAAAGAGCACATAATGTTAAACCCATATGTCGTGAATGCATTTTAATCTAGGTTGATTAGTACATTTTCGTGCATAAACTCATTAATATAATTAATTATTATGGAAGTTTAACTTCGCGAGCCAAAAACAAAAATTCATTTCTGAAACTCGCTTTATCAGGTCTGACGAGCCTCTACCAGCTAAACTGCACACTGGGGTAGTGAACAACGACTGAACACCTGCCCTATCAGCAATCCAAACAGGCTTATATTAAAACAAACATTTACATAAAAAGGAACGCTTGAGGCACTCGGCAATCCTTAAATTCCCCTTCTAGCTCTTACCTCTCTTACGGTGCTCCCTCCCAATTTGGAATAATTGCTTACATAGGACTACGAATGAGACTAGGCTGACATCACATGATAACCCTACGCTACAAAAACCAAACCGATGCCCTCATTCTACACCTACAGCTGGCAGAGGAGGGTAGGTTTAGGGAAACTCTCTGGCGAGGATTATGTGAGTACACATCTATGTTGGTTGTTGTACCTAGCCACTCTGGAGTACTTTTTAATGACTTACTTTTTAAAGATTGACTTTATATAATTCTTCACACTAATGTCTACTGGTTTCCTACTTACTGGTACTGTTTGTTTTATACTGGTTTCTTCTACAACTGAGTCGCAGACCCCATCCTCACCTAAGGGGTATGATTTATCCTGAATCTTTGGTAATGTTTTGAGGAATACACTGTTTATGCTCTCAACAAGTTCCCCTAAATGGTTATGATACCTCTAATGTATAATTGTAATGATAAAAAACTATTTTTAACAGTCTCTGTCCCCAGCACAGAGTATCATGTAAGAATTGATGCATATTGTAAGTTAGGTGTGTCTTTTTTATGTTTCCTTCCTTGAAAATATTCACTTTTCAACTGCGCAAAACCATACAGGGAGCACTACACTTCAATGATCGTGATTCTAAAAGCGTCAATGTCTATTTAAGTCTGTAGGCAACTTGTTCATGACTACTATACATATAGTCTCACTTGTTCTTGATAGGTGGAATCAACCCAACTGCATTGATACAGGTGCAGTATCCTCTACTTCAGTGGGCACCCATGACCTAATGGTAGGCCCAGATACTTTAACATATAGGGTAGGCAAACTTTTTTCGGTCCTGATGAAATGTCGATTGACCCTCCTGGCTACAAAGGCATGAAACTTGTTGACACAATAAGAGCTTTCACTTATTAGCTATTACTGTACATTGCGATCTCTGGATATCATCCTTGTTTTTACTGTGTGAAGGAACCATTACCCTATAAATGCTTCCCTGGTTCCCTTAGACTCTTTTTTGTCACTCCTTTCATCATCCTATCTTTGCCCCCCCCCACATGCACTCATGTAATGTCCTCAATAGATCAAAAAAATCTCCTCTAAAGAGCCCACTGACCCATCAAGCATTGCAGCACCGGTTTGACGAGGAGCACCCTATGATGAAGCATGACGCCTTACCGGATGTGAGAGGGTCCTACGATCTGACCACTCAGATCCACTGCGATCCTCACTGTCAGGTTACTGATTCCATTCTAAATAGGGTTTAATTTACCCCTCAAGAGGAACTACTCTATTGGTATGTTTTGTTACATTATCCATGACACTATCCACCTTGGAAAGGATTACTATTTAAAAGATCTGGTCCTTCCTAGGATGGTGTACTTCTTTTCAGCTCTCTCGCCTGATATGGGGGGCTGGAAAGAAACATGCAGAGCTGCACAAGCGACAGAATCCCACTGATGAGGGAGTGCTGGGGGAACCTAACTATAAATTATATTGAACAGTGGCTCAGCTGCAATGGCTGCATTCTAATCTGGACCTTGAGAGAGAAGGCAAATTTGGGATGCTGCATGCCCCAGAGTTAGTGCATTGGCTTATGTCACTGGGAGACTGGGGACACTTTGTTCATAAATTCAGGAGAAATAGCCAGATACTGTTGGCAACGCTACATGCACCCCAGGCCCTGTGTGCATTCATATGCACCAGGCCTCCCACTCTGATCCTTTCCTCGCTTTGGGTCTTTAAGCAACACTCTCGAAAAATGCCCTTGGGTTGCTTTTTGGCATTCCCATAGTGGGCAACCTCTTTCTACATGGTACTCTCCAAAGTGTCCGTTACATATCTTTTCCATAAAACCCCGCTGTCACCCCATTCCTGACCTATGTGCTCATACTAAGGATCAAGGTTGCATGTAAGCGATAAGTGTAGCTGTTTGAAAGGCTCCCTACAGTCTTGCCTCCCTCATACTCTGTCAACCATAGTTAGTGACATCAAAAAGGTACCTCAAGAGGGCAGTGTGTCTCAATTACCTTCCACCACCAATACTAATGTGTCCCATAACATTCCTGATTGTGTTTTCCCTTGTCTCCTCTGCAAGGTGGCAAGAGTATAGGACTCAGCCATGGCTCATCTTAGTGCATCCCTCAGCCATAGACTCATCACAGGAACTTCCATTCCATCGCTATGTGATGCTTTACTAAGAATAAGGCCAGATGCAAAAAGCTCATGAGGAATTCAGTTTTTTTTTATCTGTGTATAAGGTCCAGTAGACACAGTGCTTTTTCCCTTGTTACTATTTACCCTGTCAATTCTGTGAGCATTGTGAGTGCCTCTTTCCAAAACTGAGATTTCATACGGCATTGCCACACCATATGATAAAACCCTCACCTCTGGATATTGGCAGCAGGTTTATCTGGGTGACAGCAGTATTCTCAAATTTGTGGTGGATACCCCAATACCACTGAACCTTAAATGAGACCTTCAAACTGTTACCAATGGGTGCATAGAAGAGAAAATCAGGAAATTCTAGACTATCCGAGGTAGCCAGTACATCCCTAGAAGCATGCATTTCATTGTTAGAAATGTGTAGGCTTTCCTTCAAGGCACCTACCAGTCTGCAGACAACGCTGAATGGGAAGGTTGGACAAACATGGCAGACATTTCGGGAAACTGCAACTCAGGCGACACCATCCTGAAGCTGAGTAACTTGGTGTTCCATACATTTATTCTTCAAAATACTCACCCGTGTGATTGAGATATTAATCTGTTTGCAAATGTATTAGTAAAAGTGTTAGTAAGTGGACGCATTTACATGTAGTAAAAGCCACATTTACATAATTGAACTATAATCAATGTGCTTGCTTATGTTAACTCTATTCACTTGACCGCGACTTTTCTCTTAACATTGGCCTGACTGTGACTAGACCCAAGCCACTTAAATTGCTTCGTTATTAAATGCAATATAAGCTTACACGTTCTTCTTTCCTCTGCAGGTGCGTTATCAATGCTCGTTAGTTAAAACTGCCTTTTGTTTATGCTGTGAAACTGTTAGATTAGAGTGCTCTAATTGAAATGTATTTAACAACAAGGGGTGGTGATGGACAGAGTTTCTGAATTAAGCAGAATACTCTCACCCAGTCAAGAGATCAGGGCTAGATCCAACACCGTTTTTTAGCTCACTGCACCATCCCAGTTCAGAACCTGGCTATATGCAAATTAGTCTGTTCCTGTCCCAGTGCATGATGGGAACAGGGCAAACCAAACTACCAAGCCAATTCTTACACTGGGAAGGAAACAAGCTTCCGGGGACCGGTTTCTGGCATTTCAGCCGTCGTCGGCCCGGCTTGTTTGAATCCTGATGGTGCAATGAGCAAGGGACTCACATCTGAGTATACCCTTCCACGCTTAGGGTGGACAAAATATTTAACAACAAGGGGTGGTGATGGACAGAGTTTCTGAATTAAGCAGAATACTCTCACCCAGTCAAGAGATCAGGGCTAGATCCAACACCGTTTTTTAGCTCACTGCACCATCCCAGTTCAGAACCTGGCTATCTGCAAATTAGTCTGTTCCTGTCCCAGTGCATGATGGGAACAGGGCAAACCAAACTACCAAGCCAATTCTTACACTGGGAAGGAAACAAGCTTCCGGGGACCGGTTTCTGGCATTTCAGCCGTCGTCGGCCCAGCTTGCTTCAATCCTGATGGTGCAATGAGCAAGGGACTCACATCTGAGTATACCCTTCCACGCTTAGGGTGCACAAAATATTTAACAACAAGGGGTGGTGATGGACAGAGTTTCTGAATTAAGCAGAATACTCTCACCCAGTCAAGAGATCAGGGCTAGATCCAACACCGTTTTTTAGCTCACTGCACCATCCCAGTTCAGAGCCTGGCTATATGCAAATTAGTCTGTTCCTGTCCCAGTGCATGATGGGAACAGGGCAAACCAAACTACCAAGCCAATTCTTACACTGGGAAGGAATGCTTAATTCAGACACTCTGTTCATCACCACCCCCTTTTCTGAATCGTTTTTGGCCACTATAGGTGTGGCAGGGTATACTCAGACATGAGTCCCTTTCTCACTGCACCATCAAGATTCAAGCAAGCCGGGCCGAAGAAGGCTGAAATGCCAGAAACCGGTCCCCGGTAGCTTGTCTCCTTTCTGGTGAAGAATTGGCTTGGTAGTTTAGTCTGCCCTGTTCCCATGATGCACTGGGCCAGGGACAGACTGTTTTGCATATAGCCAGGTTCTGAGCTGGGATGGTGCAGTGAGATAAATAACGGTGATGGATCAAGCCCTGATCTTTGGACTGGGTAAGAGTGGTCTGCTTAATTCAGACACTCTGTTCATCACTACCCCCTTTTCTGAATCGTGCTTGGCCACTATAGGTGTGGCAGGGTATACTCAATCATGAGTCCCTTTCTCACTGCACCATCAGGATTCAAGCAAGCCTGGCCGAAGAAGGCTGAAATGCCAGAAACCGGTCCCCGGTAGCTTGTCTCCTTTCTGGTGAAGAATTGGCTTGGTAGTTTAGTCTGCCCTGTTCCCATGATGCACTGGGCCAGGGACAGACTGATTTGCATATAGCCAGGTTCTGAGCTGGGATGGTGCAGTGAGATAAATAACGGTGATGGATCAAGCCCTGATCTTTGGACTGGGTAAGAGTGGTCTGCTTAATTCAGACACTCTGTTCATCACCACCCCCTTTTCTGAATCGTTTTTGGCCACTTTAGGTGTGGCAGGGTATACTCAGACATGAGTCCCTTTCTCACTGCACCATTAGGATTCAAGCAAGCCGGGCCGAAGAAGGCTGAAATGCCAGAAACCGGTCCCCGGTAGCTTGTCTCCTTTCTGGTGAAGAATTGGCCTGGTAGTTTAGTCTGCCCTGTTCCCATGATGCACTGGGCCAGGGACAGACTGATTTGCATATAGCCAGGTTCTGAGCTGGAATGGTGCAGTGAGATAAATAACGGTGATGGATCAAGCCCTGATCTTTGGACTGGGTAAGAGTGGTCTGCTTAATTCAGACACTCTGTTCATCACCACCCCCTTTTCGGAATCGTTTGTGGCCACTCTAGGTGTGGCAGGGTATACTCAGACATGAGTCCCTTTCTCACTGCACCATCAGGATTCAAGCAAGCCGGGCCGTAGAAGGCTGAAATGCCAGAAACCGGTCCCTGGTAGCTTGTCTCCTTTCTGGTGAAGAATTGGCCTGGTAGTTTAGTCTGCCCTGTTCCCATGATGCACTGGGCCAGGGACAGACTGATTTGCATATAGCCAGGTTCTGAGCTGGGATGGTGCAGTGAGATAAATAACGGTGATGGATCAAGCCCTGATCTTTGGACTGGGTAAGAGTGGTCTGCTTAATTCAGACACTCTGTTCATCACCACCCCCTTTTCTGAATCGTTTTTGGCCACTATAGGTGTGGCAGGGTATACTCAGACATGAGTCCCTTTCTCACTGCACCATCAGGATTCAAGCAAGCCGGGCCGAAGAAGGCTGAAATGCCAGAAACCGGTCCCTGGTAGCTTGTCTCCTTTCTGGCGAAGAATTGGCTTGGTAGTTTAGTCAGCCCTGTTCCCATGATGCACTGGGCCAGGGACAGACTGATTTGCATATAGCCAGGTTCTGAGCTGGGATGGTGCAGTGAGATAAATAACGGTGATGGATCAAGCCCTGATCTTTGGACTGGGTAAGAGTGGTCTGCTTAATTCAGACACTCTGTTCATCACCACCCCCTTTTCTGAATCGTTTTTGGCCACTATAGGTGTGGCAGGGTATACTCAGACATGAGTCCCTTTCTCACTGCACCATCAGGATTCAAGCAAGCCGGGCCGAAGAAGGCTGAAATGCCAGAAACCGGTCCCCGGTAGCTTGTCTCCTTTCTGGTGAAGAATTGGCTTGGTAGTTTAGTCTGCCCTGTTCCCATGATGCACTGGGCCAGGGACAGACTGATTTGCATATAGCCAGGTTCTGAGCTGGGATGGTGCAGTGAGATAAATAACGGTGATGGATCAAGCCCTGATCTTTGGACTGGGTAAGAGTGGTCTGCTTAATTCAGACACTCTGTTCATCACCACCCCCTTTTCTGAATCGTTTTTGGCCACTATAGGTGTGGCAGGGTATACTCAGACACGAGTCCCTTTCTCACTGCACCATCAAGATTCAAGCAAGCCAGGCCGAAGAAGGCTGAAATGCCAGAAACAGGTCCCCGGTAGCTTGTCTCCTTTCTGGTGAAGAATTGGCTTGGTAGTTTAGTCTGCCCTGTTCCCATGATGCACTGGGCCAGGGACAGACTGATTTGCATATAGCCAGGTTCTGAGCTGGGATGGTGCAGTGAGATAAATAACGGTGATGGATCAAGCCCTGATCTTTGGACTGGGTAAGAGTGGTCTGCTTAATTCAGACACTCTGTTCATCACCACCCCCTTTTCTGAATCGTTTTTGCCCACTATAGGTGTGGCAGGGTATACTCAGACATGAGTCCCTTTCTCACTGCACCATCAGGATTCAAGCAAGCCGGGCCGAAGAAGGCTGAAATGCCAGATACCGGTCCCCGGTAGCTTGTCTCCTTTCTGGTGAAGAATTGGCTTGGTAGTTTAGTCTGCCCTGTTCCCATGATGCACTGGGCCAGGGACAGACTGATTTGCATATAGCCAGGTTCTGAGCTGGGATGGTGCATTGAGATAAATAACAGTGATGGATCAAGCCCTGATCTTTGGACTGGGTAAGAGTGGTCTGCTTAATTCAGACACTCTGTTCATCACCACCCCCTTTTCTGAATCGTTTTTGGCCACTATAGGTGTGGCAGGGTATACTCAGACATGAGTCCCTTTCTCACTGCACCATCAGGATTCAAGCAAGCAGGGCCGAAGAAGGCTGAAATGCCAGAAACCGGTCCCCGGTAGCTTGTCTCTTTTCTGATGAAGAATTGGCTTGGTAGTTTAGTCTGCCCTGTCCCCATGATGCACTGGGCCAGGGACAGACTGATTTGCATATAGCCAGGTTCTGAGCTGGGATGGTGCAGTGAGATAAATAACAGTGATGGATCAAGCCCTGATCTTTGGACTGGGTAAGAGTGGTCTGCTTAATTCAGACACTCTGTTCATCACCACCCCCTTTTCTGAATCGTTTTTGGCTACTATAGGTGTGGCAGGGTATACTCAGACATGAGTCCCTTTCTCACTGCACCATCAGGATTCAAGCAAGCCGGGCCGAAGAAGGCTGAAATGCCAGAAACCGATCCCCGGTAGCTTGTCTCCTTTCTGGTGAAGAATTGGTTTGGTAGTTTAGTCTGCCCTGTTCCCATGATGCACTGGGCCAGGGACAGACTGATTTGCATATAGCCAGGTTCTGAGCTGGGAGGGTGCAGTGAGATAAATAACGGTGATGGATCAAGCCCTGATCTTTGGACTGGGTAAGAGTGGTCTGCTTAATTCAGACACTCTGTTCATCACCACCCCCTTTTCTGAATCGTTTTTGGCCACTATAGGTGTGGCAGGGTATACTCAGACATGAGTCCCTTTCTCACTGCACCATCAGGATTCAAGCAAGCAGGGCCGAAGAAGGCTGAAATGCCAGAAACCGGTCCCCGGTAGCTTGTCTCTTTTCTGATGAAGAATTGGCTTGGTAGTTTAGTCTGCCCTGTCCCCATGATGCACTGGGCCAGGGACAGACTGATTTGCATATAGCCAGGTTCTGAGCTGGGATGGTGCAGTGAGATAAATAACAGTGATGGATCAAGCCCTGATCTTTGGACTGGGTAAGAGTGGTCTGCTTAATTCAGACACTCTGTTCATCACCACCCCCTTTTCTGAATCGTTTTTGGCTACTATAGGTGTGGCAGGGTATACTCAGACATGAGTCCCTTTCTCACTGCACCATCAGGATTCAAGCAAGCCGGGCCGAAGAAGGCTGAAATGCCAGAAACCGATCCCCGGTAGCTTGTCTCCTTTCTGGTGAAGAATTGGTTTGGTAGTTTAGTCTGCCCTGTTCCCATGATGCACTGGGCCAGGGACAGACTGATTTGCATATAGCCAGGTTCTGAGCTGGGAGGGTGCAGTGAGATAAATAACGGTGATGGATCAAGCCCTGATCTTTGGACTGGGTAAGAGTGGTCTGCTTAATTCAGACACTCTGTTCATCACCACCCCCCTTTTCTGAATCCTAATTGAAATTTAGACGTGTGCTGCATGGAGATGGGGATGGGAGACAGCCTCATGTACCAGGCAGATCAGGCCATTGCTAGTGTTCTAAGGCCATGCAGCTGTGTACCTCTTTGTATGATACTGAGAACCTGGGGAGTTTACCTGTTCCCAGAGGGAAACGTATCCTGAATGGCCAATGCAGAGGGAGTTGGAGGGAAGAGGATTCCACGACCTCCTATTTCGCATTAATTGTGTGTTCTTTCAAATAGTTTAGCAGATCCTGTCCTTTTTTAAACACCTTTGTTTAACACATGTTCTACCTCATACTACAGGGAATAAACCTTCCTTGTAAAATATAACAGCAGCGTTTCAATAAAACGTCAGGTAACAAAAATATCAGAAAACTGCAAGAGAAACTCAAAATAAGATGCTTCCAATCAGCTCCCTGCAATCTCCCCTCCCACCCCCGCCCCATTAAGAAATCTAAACTAAACCCACAACGGATAGGAGAAAAAAAGTAGAAAAGCACCCAACAAGACATAGACATCCCATCCAAAGTATGGCCACAATACTATGGGCAGTCCTCCAGAGTACATCCTATCAGCTGGTCCAGAAAAAAGTAAAGGGCTCAGTCTCACCACACACCCTCACGAGGTTTATGAAACGGATCCCAAATATGTAGTTGATCATTCATCCTATAAACTTTGCGCTTGCACTCCGCCACCCTGGCCATCTCCGTCAGCCACTCCTCCCTCGTAGGACACATCACTGAGCGCCAGTGCCTCAAAATGCTGTTTGGCCATTGCTGATGCTGTCGCCACCCATCTCTGGCCAGCAAATCCTGACCTGACTTCGCTGAGGGAAGATATCTCCTGCACCCGGGTGATTTCCACTACCCACGGTGCTGTGCTTTGTGCTTCATGTACCTATTTCTCCGAAAATGTGATTTATCCGAGGCTGACACCTTCCTCTTAGGATTTCATCTTGTTGCTTTCAATGCCTTATTTAGCTTAGAGAAGTTCCTTTATAGAACCAATTTATTTCCCATTTTGTATTCTGTACATCATTATATTTTGCGACTTTTTCTCTTTTTCTTCGTGATATATAAATTTAGATTTCATGACTGAATTAATATATATGCTTATTTGATTAACTAATTTTCTGATTGATTGACTTGTAACTCTGACTAAATTTGCTACTAAAACGTTCTTGGTTTGGACAGCATCTCTGTCGCTTCTGTGGAGCCAAATTAGTTTCGCTTTAATTGAAATGTGTTGCTGATGCTAGCTCCTTTCATATGCTTCTATTCGATAACAAAGGGTCCATAAGACAAATAGTGGCTCCTGGATGCCGACTACACTAGAGCTTTGAGGAACAGAGAAGTCAACTCAGGGGCGGCCTTAGGCATGTGCAAGCTGTGCACCTGCACAGGGCCACCACATCCCAGGGGCCACCACATCAATATATATCCTTAATATAATAATCCTCTGAGGATGCATACATATTTGTGTGGGGGCCCCTGGCAGGGATTTGGGGCCTCTGGCTCTATACAACTTCCAAACACCATGACCCCCCTCTTCACTGGCCTCCGCGCTCCTCCCCACCCGGACCCCCTCTTCCGGGGCCCCCTACCTACGCTCCCTGCCCAGGGCCACCATCTGGATCACTTCCAGTAGGTATTGATGAGGGCAGCCACGAAGTCTGGGGCGGGGGTTCCTTGGAGATTGGGTTAATGAGGCCAACTACCAGGGTGGAGGAGGGAAAACAGTAAGGAAGGCGGAGTGCTAGACGTCACGTTTAGTGGATTGGGAGGTGGCCAGCCATGTTGTGAAGGCTGGAAGGAATGCATGCGCAGGCTGACAGGAAGTATAAAAGAAAGGAACGGGATGAACAGTTGCCAACTGGCACCAGTCTCCCTTGCTCTGAGTGAGCCTTACATTTTATTTTTTATTTTTTAAGCTTTGGCAAGCCATGCTTCTTTTCAAAGCTAACCAAAGCGTTGCAAAACATTCTGCCGCGTTGTGATCCCACAGGCTTTGCAACTTCAAAAACACCCAGTTAAAGACTGGCTCTCGGATTTAGGTCAGAAATTTTCGTCTGAGGTGAAAAAATGGCTAAAAGCTTATTAACCCTTTATCTTTCGCTGGCTGTATTATGCACTGTCATTGTTTGTGCCGCATGCACCCTTTAAAAGGTGCAAACAATGACAATGCGCCCTATTACAATGTATGTGCTGCCCCAAGGGCAGCCACAACCTCGCACTGCCCCCAGGGCAACGCATTATGTGAAAAAATGGAGAGGATGCTGGCAGCCACTGTGTGTTTTCACAGAGCAGGCGGCAACCCGCCTGCACTTTCAAACAGGATTAGAGATCCCCTTACGGGCTGGCGCAGTCAGTGAACACAGCCAGCTGCGAGGGGATGTCTGGGGTGTCCATAGGACCCCCTTTCTCCCCTCCAAAGGGTTGCTCTCAGGTAGCGCACTCACACCCTTTAGGTGGAGCACTGTGAGTGTGCCCCCTGAGAGGCGCACTGCGAGCGTGCCCCATGAGAGCTTCTTTGCCTCTGTGCCCATGTCAGTAAAACGGCGTATGTGCAGAGGTGAATGGATTTGCTAATTTGCATAGGGCATGGCCCTATGCATATGAGGGAAAGCCCAATAAAGGCAGACTGGCACTTTTAGTGCTCCAGCACTATTGGTAGTACTGAAGGGGATGCAGAAGCGTCTGCACCTCTATCTGTATTAGCAAAGTACCAGGGTGCGCACAAAGCGGGCACAAAACCCTGGTACACCTCCGGGGCACTTATTGTAATACGGCCCCAGAATTGCTTCCATTTCAAGCTCCTGACAGCTGTCTACATTCAAATCCTATCCCAAATTTGGTCACTGCTTTTTACTTAAAATAATATTTAGTATAGCATGCACTGCAAGTAGTGCAGCGGGGAACAGCCTCACAGCTGCCTCCCCACTGTAGGCCATGTAGCTGCGTAATTTAAATCTGTTGTTTTTCATCTGCAGTGCAGCACAGAGCTGGTTGTGTAATGTCTTGTTGTTGTTTTAAAGTCACTTCTCTCTAACAGCCTTTTAAAAGGTGCGCCGGGTGCAAACAATGACAATGCGCCCTATTGCAATTTGTCCGCTGCCCCTAGGGCAGCCACTAACTCGCACTGCCCCCAGGGCAGTGCATTCATATGAAAACACGGAGTGGGTGCAGGCAGCCACTGCGTGTTGCCACAGGGCAGGCGGGACCCGGCCTGCACTTTAAAAAGGGATTCGAGATCCACTTGCTGGCAGGTGCAGTCAGTGACTGCACTAGCCTGCAAGGGGATGTCTGGGGGGGTCCATAGGACCCCCTTTCTCCCTCCAGATGGTTGCTCTCTGGGGGCACACTCAGAGTGCGCCACCTAGTAGGGAGCGCACTGTGAGCGCACCCCCTGGGAGCTTTTTTACCTCTGCGCCCACGTCGGTAATACGGCGTGGGTGCAGAGGCAAAGGAATTGCTAATTTACATAGGGCACGTCCCTTTGCAAATGAGGGAAAGCCCCCTGAAGGTGGCGCTGACGCTTTTAGTGTGCCAGACCTATTGGTATTACTGAAGGGTATGCAGAAACATCTGCGCCCCCATCTGTATTACCAAAAGTGCCCCAGGGGCGTACATAGCAGGTGCAAAAGCCTGTTACGCCTTCGGGGCACTTATTGTAATATTGCCTCAGAATTGCTTCCGTTTCAAGCTTCTGACAGCTGTCTACATTCAAATGAAATCCCAAATTTGGTTATTACTTTTTACTTAAAATAATATTTAGTATAGCATGCACTGCAAGTAGTGCAGCGGGGAACAGCCTTACCGCTGCCTATCCACTGTAGGCCACGTGGCTGCATAATTTTAATCTGTCACAGATTAAAATTCGCAGTGCGGCACAGAGCTGTTTATGTAATGCCTTGTTGCTGTTTTAAAGTCACTTCTCTCTAACAGCCTTCGTTCACACCCTATGCAGCGCAAACAGGACAGGCGGGGTTCGGTGGGAACTGATTTAATGAAGTGTCATTTTAATTAAAATAGCTTTTTGTTAAATTATGGGCACATGCGCAAAAAGCTAATTTTAAAAGTACCAGGACTGCATCACAGCAGCTTCTGGTGTTTCACAAATAATTATGGGACTTATGATAATATTGTGCTTATAAATGAGTTTAGCTGTTTTTTTTGCTCAGTTCGGCACCTTCATAGCATGCTGTGACAAGCTGAGGCCCCACACTTGGTACTGACCTGCAGCCTGCACTTTATCGCAGCCAAAGTGGCGATAAATTCATCGCCCCATTCACAAGCTGGTGCTAACAGCCCACAACACCAGTTTACCTTTGATAGCAGCCGCAAAAAATATCGCCACAGATGACCAAGACGAACAACGCTAATGATATGCAAAGTAGGCGTTCTGTGGAAAAAGCTGCGAAAACACAACTCCACAACAGTCTCAACGACCAGCCAGATCGGCGATAACATCCCAAAACATGCGATACGGCGGGTTAGCAGCAGGTATTTAACACCTGCTCCTACCTGGTGTAAAGTTGGATGACAACCTGCACCATAAAAGGGAGCCCAGAGCCACACCTGAAGAACAACAGATGCCATAGAGCTACCGATCATGCAGCTCGGAGACAACACACACCGCCACCACCCCTAGGCCCACCACCCCCCCAAACCCCACCGCCCCCACCTTGGACTACCACAGAGGCAGCGCAGACAAAGACTGCGGAGCTTCAGAAAATGTACCAGCCTCAAAGACCTAACACCAGAGGATGTCATTGCCCACTACAGGCTCAAAAGGACAACCATCCTCCGCATCCTGAACATCATTTCCCACAGGCTGACGGTACCAACACAGGGGACAACCAACCTCCCTCCGCAGACAAAGCTGCTGGCTGTGCTGCACCTGTTGGCCTTTGGTACCTTTCAACCAACAACTTCCAGAGTCGGAGGAGTCTCACAGCCAGCCCTATCAAAGTTCGTCACAACTGTCTTGGATGCCATCATTAGCTTGGTACCCTAGTACCTTTACTTCCCCCACACTGCGTAGGAACAGCTGGAGACCAAGCAAGGCTTCTACGCCATAGCTGGCTTCCAGCACGTGTTTGGGGCAATTGACTGCACACATGTCCTACTTATGCCCCCTGCCAACACTGCACACAATTACTGCAACAGAAAGCACACGCATTCCATCAATGTGTAGACAATAGTGGACCACCAGGGACTCTTCACCAATGTTGTCGCAAACTACTCAGTCAGTGTGTATGATTCCTACATCTTCCGACAGTCCATCATCAACCGGCACTTCCAGGACGGCACCTACAGAAATACTCTGCTCGTTGGTAAGTACCAAACGAGCACACCACACACCCCAACTCCACAATCATGCAACTCACAACTCACAACTCTGGGAATGCACACGTTACAAACTCACATTCAACATGCCAAACAACATGCCCACCCACCAAATGTAAATGTGTTTGTATTTATATAGCGCACTTCTATCCTGAGCTCTCGAAGCGCTGTATTCATACCGCTGTGGAACCCTTCCTGGATTTGCTGTGAGATGTCCACTCCTGGGCACCCCCAAGGTGAAGCCAGGCATCCAAGAGCTGCTGGGGCCGTGGTGGAGATTAAGCAAGCTATTGCCCAGAGTCACAGAGTGGGACCCATGATTAGACTAGGCACCGAGGCGAAAATTATCAGGTCCGGGGAGATTGAGTCCAAGAGCCGCCGAGGTGGGAATTGAACCCTGGTCTCAGGCCAGACCTCTGCATCAGGGTCTGCCGCTCTAACCATTGAGCCACACTTATCCACAGCAGACACAACAGCACAACTTACTGTGGTAACCTGGGCTTTAGGTGAGTCTTACCCACACTCATACTTTCAGGTGCAGTTTACTGTATTCTTTGGTGTTGTATCTGCTTCTCTGTTCTTCTTGTAACAGCATTGTGTTTATCAGGTGGTCACTGATTGATGGGTTACCGTCCTGGTACTGAGTTATTTTTAGTTAAATTTTCTCATGTATGAAACATGCACAACATCTCATGAGCAGTAACACACAAACTCAGGATTGCTGTGCTTTCGTTATTATTTTTTCCCTGTTTGTTTTTATTACAGGTGGTCTCTAAGCATGGGCGAATTTTGCGAATCTCGCGTTGGCGAATTTTGCGGATTTGCAAACTCGCAATCCGCAAAATCCGCGAATTCTCGCGAATTTGCGGATTTTTTTTTTTTTTGTGTTTGCGCGGGTTTCTGCCTGTTCGCAAGGGTTTTGTACAATGTCGCAAATTGCGAACTTACCTGTCGGGTCGCAAGTTTCGCGAACTTGCTGTTTCTACGTGTCCAGCCTGTTTGGGACACTCTTCTTCATCACTGCCACTCTCTGTCACGACTGCCACTCTCTGACTACTCATGCCACCCTCTGGCCCACCCATGCCACCCTCTGTTTCATCACAGCACCCTCTGGTTGTCCAGTCAGTGTACATTATTGTGGCAACGCAAGCACACCTTCCCTGCCTCAAGTGACCTGAATTAATTTGGGGCTGATTAATGTGTCACAGAATATTTTTTTAGCTGGCACCTGCTTCCTTAGTGCTTCCTGATTAGTGATCTTTTGCACTTGCTAAGTGCTTTCATTGTTGCAAAATTAGTTACAACACCTGCCCTGCCCCAACTGACAATAATGAATTAGGGGCTGATTAATGGATTTGAACTTCCAGCCTGGCTCCTGCTTGTCTCCCTTAGCTGTAATTCAGGACCTTTGTGGCATATGTGTAACTATTCTGAGGTTCAGAGCAGGGTCACATAATAGTTGCAACTGGCAACTGAACTCTGGAGGGGCCCCTCAGGAAGCACTACAGGAAATGGCTACTAATGATGAGCCTGAACTTTTGAACCTGGTAAGTAGTTTCAGTTTTGCTCGTATTTCTGCAATTTTGCACTTATTCGCGGGGCGCAAAGTTGTACTGGGAAGCCGCGAACTCACGCGAACAGTGCGAGCAAAATCCGCTGCTCGCGGATTTGCGGATTTTGCGGGAGATTCGCAAATCTCACAGATTGCGAATTTACCGAAAATCCGCAAAATCCGCGAGCGAAACGGATTTTCCGCCCATGCTTAGTGGTCTCCCTTCCCTAGGAGGACTTCCCCTAGGCGGGTGACAGTGGCAGGTAGCATAGTACACTTACCACTCTTTTATGTAGATAGTCTATATTTTTTCAACTATTGTTTTATGCACGGTCCTGAAGAATCGCCACAGATCTTACATTGACGATTACTAGGTGAGAAACATGTCGACCATCTGGGAGTAGAGTAGGTATTCTGCCACATAGATCACAGAACACACTACCCCTCCTTTAGTATTTCACTAAGGTAAGGTACCTAACAGACTAAAGTCTTCCAGAGGAATCCCTAACCTATTTTAAAATCACCTTACACACATCTACATCTGACTAGGCCCTCTTACCCCACTGCACCCTCATGGCAAGGAACAAAAGATCTCAGAAAAAGAGCCCCTTCAATGGTGCCCGTTGGGCATTGCAGCGCCGGCCCAACGAGGAGCAGGCTCATATGATGAAGCATGACACCTAGCTTGCTGGGTGTGTGAGAGCCCTAGTTCCAAGAGGAGGAATACCCCTCCTCCTTTATTTTGACCCCTGTTTTATACACTATAGCAGACATACTAGTCTTGGTTTTGTTCGGTGAACAATATTTCACCCAGGAACTGCATACTCTTCTTTGTTTCGCTGCTTTTAGGGCAAGTACGTTGGACCTAGTAAAAGCCCAACTATCCTTCCCTCCTTTTGATAATAGTAACCTGGGCTAGCCATGTACATGAGCCATCAACAGCATGGCACCTCAGCCACACAATAGCAGAATGTGGGGAGAGGTGGGACCCAGGCATGTGCGAAGGGGGTAAGTGACCCATGAATGTACACAATGCGAAGTGTGGCGTGGATGTGCTGGAAAGACTGCAGTATGCATACCACAGACATATCCATGTCGATATACACTGCTGGTGTATGGAGTGCAGTGGACAGTGGACGCAACCATGTCACCCCGGCCAGTGGGGAAGAACGCAGAAATGTAGATTGTTACGTGCCCCCTGTAAGCGTAAGCGGAATGGGCTGCCCCAGCGTACGCCAGGGCAGCGTAGGGGTTTGAATAAAAAGCACGTAGTCCAACGTGTCTGCCAGGGCGGCGCCTCTCACCCCGCCACGAGGCCGACGCCGTTGCCGTGAGCGGTGTTGCCTGCGATCCTGTGCGCCTGGTGCACCCCTGACCGCTTGTCCCCAAACCCATCTTGCCCACCCCTGTGCGCCCAGACCTCTCTGCTCACCTGCCGACACCAGTATGTGTCAAAGAGGGCCCACCACGTGCCGGAGCAAGCTCCAAACCCGAGGCCCACAACCATGGCAGCCTCCTCAGACCATTACAGCCTCCTCACAGGCCTGTAGTACTCCTTCCTCATTGACGTAGTCCACCACTGCCTCCAGCCTACACTAAGGTCAAGTAGGTCACACATTTGTACTGAGTCTTGATTTATTTATGGCAGAGTTTATATAATTGTACAGGCCTCATTGCAGGCTGCATCCCCTTTCAGCTCCGGTGCAACTAACTCTGTGCCCAGACATTCATGGACAATCTCTGGTTGAACTTTGGTGGCGTCTGAGTCTATGGCCCCGGGGTTGTCTTCCTCATCATGTAGGTGATACTGACTGACTGAGGCATAAACGAGGCTGTAGCATTCCACTCCTCCATTTGCCTATTTCTCCTGGCTTCTGCCTTCTGCATCATGGCCAGGAGGAAACCTTCCACTGTCCCCCGAAACACTCTGCGACATTCTCCTTGGACATCAACGAAGACCCGCTCAGCTCGTGTGGCCCTACCTCAGTGCACCGCAAGTAACCGTCCTGTGGTGGTGTGCCTGTGCCGGCCGCAGTGCATCCAGGGCTGTTAACTCTGTGCAGCTCAAGTGATGGGCCCTTGCTGTTTGAACATTGAACTTCTGATTGTCTGATCACTGTTGTAGTTGTTGCCAGCACCAGCCAGCTCCTGACGGGTGGCTTACACTCACCCCACACCCATCCAGCACAGGCATCACTGAACGTCTGAGTCTGGCAATAAAAGGGGCCGGGCGCACGTGCCCGTAGCCAGTTTCACAAACTAAATTAGTGTGTCCGTGTGGTCAGTATGTATGCATGAGGGCCCCCGGCCCTGCCACATTACATTGGGCTGTGTACAGCGGACGAAAACATGTCACCTCAGGCGGTGGGGTAGACCTGGGCCATGGAGCTGTGTCGACTCGTAACCCGCTGTGAGCGTAAGCAGAGTAGACTTGCTTACGACAGTCCAGCTCAGGGGTGTGGTTAATCAACCTGGGGCTCTGGGCGTGGTTCAGTTTAGGCATTGCCAAGGAAGTAACTAATGCATGTGTCTCTGTTGTAGTGTCTGCGTCACCCGTCCCACAATATACAATGTTGGTATGTAGCATGCCCCCGGAGTGAGGGCTCGGCCGAAGGGGTATATGAGGGAGCGCAAGCATGCTCGGGGTCAGGGATCATACATGACAACTGTTGTGTGTGTGGCTATTCCTGCAGCATAGGCCAAAGGTCTACACTCAACCGCAAGGCGAGTTCAGCCAGCCATGAACTCTACATCTGTGTCCGCCCCATCCTTACCATAGGCCTACACGCACGTGGCCGCCCACCTTAAGCGCACAACATCACAGTGTAGTTTTCAGGCTTGTGGACATGCGAAGACAGGCATGACAGTGGTCCGCCGTGGGAGTGCAAGTGATGCAACTGCGCTACACACAATTGTAAATAGGCCCAGGGGGATGGAGGAGCAGCAATGAGGCTACCAAATACACATTGATGCCGCACATTTGCTACATGCAGTACATGTCATACAAGAATCACAAAGTCACACATATCACACAACAATGTACCAGTGAGCCTGCCAACACATCATGCAGAATGAACTATAGACTCATGTCTCTCTGCACTGTCACAGGTGATCAAGGATATGCACTCTGCGCTTGGATGATGACACCCCTCCGAGCCCCGAACACACAGGCCCAGAGGCGGTACAATGCGGCCACAAACTCACCAGGGCATTGTGGAACGCACATTTGGCGTGTTGAAGTCACGCTTCAGGTGCCTGAACATCACAGGTGGTAGGCTCCTGTACAGCCCAGGCATCGTGTGCAAGATGATCGTTGCATGTTGTGTGTTGCACAACATACGTGTACGCACCAAAGGCCCTTGGATACAAGTGCCAGATGCACTGGGCGATGATGAGGAAGATGAGGCAGGTGGACCAAACCCCACTGCAGCTGCAGCAGGAATAGCCCGTAGGAACACCATCTTTGAAAATGTCTTCACATGTGCACGTCACATTGTGACAGTCCTTCAATCAAGCAATCAATCAATCAAATCATTTGTAAAGCGCACTACTTACCCATGAGGGTCTCAAGGCACTGGGGGAGAGGGGGTGCTGCTACTGCTCGAAGAGACAGGTCTTGAGGAGTCTTCTGAAGGTCAGTAGGTCTTGGGTCTGCCGTAGGTGGGTGGGGAGGGTGTTCCAGGTCTTGGCGGTGAGGTGGGAGAAGGATCTGCCGCCGGAGGTCGCTCTTTGGATGCGGGGGACTCCAGCGAGGGCGTGGCCGCTGGAGCGGAGCTGGTGGGTGGGGGTGTAGAAGCTGAGTCGTCTGTTGAAGTACGCTGGTCCAGTGTTGTGGAGTGCTTTGTGTACATGGGTGAGGAACTTGAAGGTTATCCTCTTGTTGATGGGGAGCCAGTGCAGGTCTCTCAGGTGGGGTGTGATGTGGCTGTGGCGGGGGATGTCGAGGATCAGATGTGCGGAGGCGTTCTGGATGCGTTGCAGCTGTCCCAGGTGTCTAGCCGAGGTTCCTGCATAGAGTGCATTCCGTTGTCCAGTCTGCTGCTGACGAGGGCCTGGTTGACCGTTCTTCTTGTTTCGGTGGGGATCCACTTGTAGATTCTGCGGAGCATGCGGAGGGTGTCGATCTGTTTAGTCATGGAGAGGGTGGAGTCTAGGATTAACCCTAGGTTGCGTGAGTGGTCGTGGGTGATGGAGCTGTTCCCAGTGCGGTCGGCTGCCAGGAGTCGTCCCAGGCCGAGCGGGTGGATCCGAGGATGAGGACCTCCATCTTGTCTGAGTTCAGCTTCAGTCGGCTATTCCTCATCCATTCGGTGACAGCCTTCATTCCTTCGTGGAGATTGGTTTTGGTGGAGTGGGGGTCTTTGTTGAGGGAGAGGATCAGCTGGGGGGGTCATCGGCGTATGAGATGTTGTTGAGGTCGTACTGGGAGACGTGGGCAAGAGGTACCATGTAGATGCTGTTGAACGGCGTTGGGCTGAGGGATGAGCTCTGGGTTCTGCCAGAGAGGAAGGAGGTGGTTCAGTCCAGGGCCTTCTCTTGGATCCTGGCATGGTGGAGGCTTGTTCGTAATATGCGGTGGCAGACTGTGTCGAAGACGGCTGACAAGTCCAGGAGGATGAGGGCCGCTGTTTCTCCGTTGTCCAGCAGGGTCCTGATGTCATCGGTGGTGGCGATAAGGGCGGTTTTGGTGCTGTGTTTGCTCCAGAAACCCGTACTGGGACGGGTCCCGGATGCTGTTCTCTACGAGGTAGCGGGTCAATTGTTTGTTGGCGGTTTTCTCGATGACCTTCGCCTGGAACGGGAGCCTGGCGATGGGCCGGAAGTTCTTGAGGTACTTAGGGTCGGCCTTGGGTTTCTTGAGTGAGGCGTTGATCTCGGCGTGCTTCCAGCTTTCTGGGAAGGTTGCTGTCTCAAAGGAGATGTTGATTACTTTCGGGAGATGGGGAGCAATGGCTGTGCTGACTTTGTTGAAGATGCGGTGTGGGCATGGGTCTGACAGTGATCCGGAGTGGATGGTGTTCATGATCGTACAGGTGTCGTCGTCGTTGATGTTGGTCCAGGAAAGCAGGTGGTTGGCATGGGTGGTGGTCGAGGGGGCGGAGGTCTCAGTGGTTGTCGGGGTGGTTGTGACGTTGAAGCTGTAATTGGATGTTGGCGATCTTGCGGTGGAAGAAGGTGGCCAGCGAGTCGCACAGGTCTTGTGATGGTGAGATGTAGTTGGTGTTGGAGATGGGGTTGGAGAGTTCCTTCACGATGTTGAAGAGCTCTTTACTGTTATGTGGGTTGATGTCTAGGCGGTCTTTGAATGAGGCCCTTTTGGCGGATCTGATAAGGTGATGGTGTCTGCGGGTAGCGTTCTTGTGTGCTGTGTAGCTGTCTGGTGTTTGTTCGCGGAGCCAGTTCTTCTTTAGTTTTCAGCATGTTCGTTTGGAGGCCTGGAGGTCTTTGGTGAAGCAATTGGCTTTCTTGCTGGTGGGACTGTTAGCGGGTTTCTTGAGCGGGGCAAGGGTGTTGGCGCAGTTGTAGATCCACTGTCTGAGGTTGTGAGCGGTGGTGTCGCGGTCGGAGGGGTCACCCGGAGGACTCTGTGCAAAGGTCGTGGTTAGCTGGTCATCGGTGACTTTGCTCTAGTAACGGCGTGGCATCTGTTGGGTGCGGTGGTGCGTGGTGGGCTTCCTAAAGGTAAAGTGGATGCAGCGATAGTCCGTCCAGTGGAGATCGGTGGTGTGGTTGAAGGAGGCGTGGGGGCTTGCTGAGAAGATGGGGTTGAGCGTGTGGCCGGTGGTGTGGGTGGGTGTTGTGACGAGTTGTCTGAGTCTGAGGTTGGCGAGGTTGTCTATCAGGGTGGTGGAGTTGGTGTTGTTGTTGTTCTCGAGGTGGAAGTTCAGGTCCCCGAGGAGGATGTAGCCCGTGGAGGCGAGGGCATGTGTGCTGACGAAGTCGGTGATGGAGTTGCTGAACTGTTGTCGGGGCCCGGGCGTTCTGTAGATGAGGGTTCCTCTAAGGGTGGTGTTGGGGTCGGTGTGGATCTGGAAGTGCAGGTGCTCTGTGGTGCTGAGGAGGGTGTCGTCGGTATTGGTTGAGACTCTGAGAGTGTTCCTGTGGAAGATGGATAGTCCTCCTCCTACTCCGTTGGAGCGATCCCTGTGGGTGATCTTGTAGCCTTCTGGGATGGCTATGGCGATGTCGGGTGTTGAGGCGGGATTCAGCCAGGTCTCCGTCAGGAAGGCGACGTTGGGGAGGTTGAGTTGAGTAGGTCCCACAGTTCAACAGCGTGTTTGCAGGCGGAGCGAGTGTTGAGGAGGATGCATCTGAGGTGGTTTGGTTCTTTCCTGTGTGGTGGTTTGGCGGGGCGGATGCTGATGAAGCTGCAGTTACGGCAGGAGAAGGTTCCTTGGTTGTGATTCAGGGTGGCCCTGTAGCAGATGTGATCTCGTCCGGGATTGAGTGAGTGGAGGGTGCTGGCATTGTAGCGGATTAGGGCATCGTGGCGTTCGCGGGGCCAGGTGTTCTGGCTCTGGGGGCGCGGTCCAGGCGCTGATGGGCGCAGACAGGCTTGCCTTAGGCGTGCCATCGCACAGCGGCCACCACATAAGGGATGTGGGAGGGAGGAGCAGCTGGGAGGCGGGAGCGGGGAGGCGAATGGGCGGGGAGGGGGGCGGGGACGCAGGGGATGCAGCGGCGGGATATCGGGAGGGAGAAAAGAGGGCGGAGGGAAACAGACGGCAAGAGGGGTACAGTGGGGGTGAAAAAGCGCAGAAAAAGCACTAAGAACAAAATCAGGCATGGTACAGTTACAATAAAGCAAACACAGTATATTTACAGTTATGCAAGGAAAATGAGCAGAGCCTACGTTGGGCCTTGAACACAGTCACAGCGGCAGCAGCTGGGCTGGGGGCACAGGCGCAGTCAGGTGGTGCTGCGTGGCGTGGGGAGCGACTTACCTGGAGGCAGGGTCAAGGGTCGCTCTCACTGCCGCGCAGCGGCCCCCATATGAGGGGATGTGGGAGGGAGGAGCAGCTGGGAGGCGGGAGCGGGGAGGCGAATGGGAGGCGAGGGGGGAGGGGCAGCAGGGGACGCAGCGCGGGAAAGCGGGAGGGTGAAAAGACGGCGGAGGGAAACAGAAGGCAAGAGGGGTATATGGGGGAGAAAAAGCGCAGAAAATGCACTAAGAACAAAATCAGTTACAGTACAGTTACAAAAAAGCAAACACAGTATAATTACAGATATGCAAGGAAAACGAGCAAAGCATACTGCGGGCCTTGAACACAGTACAGCGGCAGCCGCTGGCTCGGGGCACAGGCGCAGTCAGGTGGAGCTGCGTGGCGTGGGGAGCGACCTGCCTGGAAGCAGGGTCAAAGGTCGCTCTCACTGCCGTGCAGTGGCCCCCATATGAGGGGATGTGGGAGGGAGGAACAGCTGGGAGGAGGTAGCGCGGAGGCGAATGGGCGGCGAGGGGGGCAGGCCACAGGGGACGCAGCGGCGGGAACATGGGATGGAGAAAAGACGGCGGAGGGAAACAGAAGGCTAGAGGGGTACAATGGGGAAGAAAAAGCGCAGAAAAAGGACTAAGAACAAAATCAGGCACAGTACAGTTACAATAAAGCAAACACAGTATATTTACAGTTATGCAAGGAAAACAAGCAAAGCCTATGGCGGGTCTTGAACACAGTCACAGCGGCAGCAGCTGGGTTAGGGGCATGGGCGCAGTCAGGTGGAGCTGCGTGGCATAGAGAGCGACCTGCCTGGAGGCAGGGTCAAGGGTCGCTGTCACTGCCGCGCAGCGGGCTCCATATGAGGGGATGTGGGAGGGAGGAGCAGCTGGGAGGCAGGAGCGGGGCGGTGAATGAGCGGCGAGGGGGGCTGGCCGCAGGGGATGCAAGGCAGGAAACCGGGAGGCAGAAAAGACGACAGAGGGAAACAGAAGGCAAGAGAGGTACAGTGGGGGAGATAAAGCGCAGAAAAAGCACTAAGAACAAAATCAGGCACAGTACAGTTACAATAAAGCAAACACAGTATAATTACAGTTATGCAAGGAAAACTAGCAGAGCCTACGGCGGGTCTTGAACACAGTCACAGCGGCAGCAGCTGGGTTAGGGGCACGGGCGCAGTCATGTGGAGCTGCGTGGCGTGGGAAGCGACCTGCCTGCAGTCCCTTACAAAATGACCATAGACACAGCATGTGCAAATAAATGCATTCCAAGACACATTCCCTAAGTGCATGTCACTCATTTGTACAAGCACATCACTCAGACAAGTGTAAGTGCGACATGTAGTGCTAACGATGTCATAATTTGATGATAGAGGGTGGGTGTGTCACCTAAGTACGGAGAGGCTGTTTAGGGTGTCACGTATTCGAAATGCCACTTCTGTGTATCACAGATAGTACGGAATCCCACTCTTTGGTGTTTCACATGTATCCCAAAACTTTACATATAGGCTGTCATTTGTGACATAAAAGTGGCAAGAGGGCTTCTTTTGGGGTCATTTATGTACGACCATGATGCAGGGATGCACCCTGTGACTCATGTCCCACAACATGAGCGATATGTACGTAAGGGGGAGTCACTGCCCCTGCATTCGTCCATGCTTTCACACTTGATTGATCATGGACATGACACGTCTGTGTGCAGGAGGTGTTGATTGTCCCTCTGCAATGTGAAAGGGAGACGCGGTTTCTAATTGTGTTCCATGTATGTTTCCAAATTGGCGCAGTTTACATGCAGACTGCATGACAACGTAAATTGTGACTGTTCGTGAGGAGATACCTATTTGATGCGGGACAATGGACATTTGTTCTACATCACAGATGTGGGGTTGTAGTCATACAATGTAATCTCACCATTTTTTTCACTGCTTTTCTGGTGCATTTTCCCACATGACGCGTGGGAATTGCAGGCCTGTTGCTGGTTATTTTTGTATCGCAGCTATTTTCTCATGTGTGTGTCACATTTGTGCGGCGTCGCGTTGATTTTAACGCCGTCATTTGACGCGGTATCGTGAGACTATCGCATGGTACCGCCGTTTTGAGAATACAATGTTAACACAGAGTATTTTTCCCGCAATAGACTGCGATGTGATGAGTTGCGTTAGGCTAATTTTGCAATGATTATCACACGTTCTTGAGAATATCCCCCTAGGCTACTTAACCAGCCTCGAAAATAGCGTGCACTCAATAAAGATGTGTAATTTTCAAGTGTGCAGCAATCCCCCTAGGCGGTCGCCACCAGAATCGGGTCAGAAGACGATGTGACAACTTTTGCAGTGTTTGGCAGACATCAATAGGAATACTCCATAATTCTTTATATTTATGTGTCATCTGAAAAGTCTGTTTTCCATCTAATTTCTTTAGCTCTAGAATTGTCTTTTGGAACTGTACTCCCTCTTGTTTGTTATGTGCCATTATAAGATTATTTGCTATTTTTACTTTAATGTTGATATTTCTGTAGTGCCATTACTATGGTCTCTTAGCACTAGGTAGTCGACATCTTTAAGTTAATGTCAGCGTTATTGTTGCATATTTCAAATAATAAAAATACAAAGAAACATCCTTTTGTCCTTTTGTCTCTTATGCACTTTTTAATGATTTGGTACATTATGTATGTATAGGAACGTCTTTTTACGGTGTGGTTTTAATTAAGTTATTTGATCAATAAATTGTATACATGAACTGTATCAGATTTTGTTCTATTTTAGTTTTTTACCTGTAACGTCTTCAAATAATTTTTTGGGTATGTGTGAACTTGGGGCACTCTGATCTCTGACACCAGTGTGAATGATGAGGTGTGCATTGAACTACAGTCATCAATAGTAAAATTTCTCCAAGGGTCCTCTTTTTTCTTTTGTTGATTGCATTGGTCCCTTGGTCGGTAGGTCACTCCCATTATTTTTGGCTTGAACATTTGAAAAGAAGCCCCATGCTTGCGATAGGCAGAGAATACGCGGTCACTCTAACACTAAACCTTCAACCTGCAGTGACACAACCTCTACCAGAATACTGAGATTTAGATTTTGTGTATCATACCAACACAATTGACTATAAAAATATTGTGAAGATAAGTTTGTATAGGTAAGTATAGATTTATTATACTTTACATCACATATATGTACATAAATATATATATATATATATATATATATATATATATATATATATATATATATATATATATATTCCAACCTTTCGTCCACGCTTCAAAGAATGACTCCCAAATGAATCCCAAATCTAAGTATGTTTATTGTGAAGCACAATCCGTTTTAATTTAGCCTGAGCATTAAACCCCTAACGCTACTGTCAAGCAACTATACTGAGAGGTAAAAGCGACGCTGTGAATGAGTTGGAGCGTTAGCTCAAGCAATAGCGCGAGCGCATAGCAACAGACAGTGAAGGCTGTGCGCACCTGGCTCCGGTACATAGATGACATTTTTGTGATCTGGGATGGCACCAGAGAGAAGGCAGAAGAATTTGTGGCAACCTTGAATGTCAATGAACTGAATTTGTCTTTTACTAGCCACATCAGTGAAAGAACTGTTGACTTTCTAGACCTTAAGGTCAGCATTCATGAAAGTAAACTTATGACAACCCTGTACAGGAAGGAAACTGCAGGTAACAGTCTCCTGCACGCACAAAGTTGCCATCCCCGCAATCTGGTCAACTCAATACCTTTTGGCGAACTTTTGAGAGCCAGGAGGAATTGCACAAGACAACCAGACTATGAGAGAGAGAGAGACATAATGTGTGACAGATTCAAGTCAAGAGGATATAGCAAAAAATGCATTAAAGAGGCAGTACGTAAAGTGGATGAGAGAGATAACACTGAACCCCCAGAGAAAAACAAAGAGGAGGAGAAAGATGGAGTGAGATTCATCACTGACTATCACTCCCAAACTAAAAGAGTTAGAGGGGCACTGAATAAATATTGGAGTACCCTTAAGACTGATAAGGATATCTCACTTAGTATCAGAGACCATCCCCAGATCACGTACAGGAAACCTATCTGTCTCAAAGACCGAGTTTGTCAAATATTGATTGTAAACAAAAAGAGATGTAATCCAGTTGTGGGATTCTATGTATGTGGAAGGTGCAAAGCGTGCAAATTCAGCCACAATACAAAAGAAGTCAGATTATCTGAAGGGTGTGAGCCTTTTAAAATCACTAAACATTTGAACTGTCACACAGATCATGTGGTGTACGCGTTAAAATGCCCGTGCAACAAATTTTATGTGGGCAGCACTATAAAACCAGTCAAAGATAGAATCTTACAGCATCTTAGAGCCATAAAAAATCAGGATAAACAGTACCCCATGGCTAGACACTTTATGTCCCATCACAACAGCAACAACAGCCTCCTTTCTTTTATGGCACTAGACCATGTTCCGATAAGAGAAAGAGGCGGCAATCGACTGCAGGAACTTAGACGTCTTGAGTCGAGATTTATAATCAAATACCAACTGCTGCAACCCCAGGGACACAACTGCGATGAGGGTTTAGGTGTGCATCTGGGTTAAAGAAAGTATGTGCAACGTTCTGCTAAACTGCTATCAATTCTTCTGGTATTTTAATATGAAGGTATGAAAGACGTGACATGATTAAATTTACTCTAACACTATTTTGTTATTTTGCCACAGGTACCAAACAATGTGGGAGAGTTTGAAAAGGCACCAAATCCAGATTATGTGTGACAGTATGTTTCATGATGCGAAGAGAAAGCTGGCAAATCACTGTGATTGATTAACTCTCACGCAAGAGTCAAGATTCAAGTATGACTTATTAATGAACTTTAACAGGAGCACTTATGCCCACTGGGGCTGAATCCCAAATCTAAGTATGTTTATTGTGAAGCACAATCCGTTTTAATTTAGCCTGAGCATTAAACCCCTAACGCTACTGGCAAGCAACTATACTGAGAGGTAAAAGCGACGCTGTGAATGAGTTGGAGCGTTGGCTCAAGCAATAGCGCGAGCGCATAGCAACAGACAGTGAAGGCTTGACTGAGGGTTCGCAGCTCCTATTTGACTGGGGCGAACAGAGAGATATAATTTTTTTTAAAAAGCGGATGCTTAAACTGAACAAATGTATTTAAAAAGTGAACTAAACTTTATTACTGTTTTGCATTTCATGCTGTAACTAAATCGAGTGTCTTATGGGGCAAACGGGCGTCAAATGAAATGTAGGAAAGTGCTTTGTGACAAACTTCCGTCCAGCTCACAACATGAATAATATCATTTGATAAAATGCATTTAAGATTTGTATTATGATTTATGCATACTAGAGCACAGTATTCTGGAAAATAAGGCGCAGTACATAGCTCCAGACATATGATTTGTTGGTAGTCTGTTGGCTATGTTTATCATGCAATTAAGTCATGTGATTTACTTTAAAAGAATGGATGTAACAGACTATGGTACTCGTGACAAAGGGAAGGCAATTCCCGAAACGCGTCGAGTGGGCTGTGAAATAAATCCAGTTTGAAATACATTTGTGGCTTGGACGTCGTTCTTTGAAGCGTGGACGAAAGGTTGGAGTATTGAGGGACTGGCGATCCCGTCCAAGCCCGCCGCTGTAAGGGGCCAACACAGCTTAGCGCCAAAAACTCTTGCTGGGATATATATATATATATATATATATATATATATATATATATATATATATATATATATATATATATATATATATATATATATATATATATATATATATATATATATATATATATATATATATATATATATATATATATATATATATATTACCTACTGGCGGTCGCCAGTAGGTAGTTATAGTTAGGATTTTTTTCAATGTTAAATCTCAAAATTCTATTTGGAATAACTTTGGCACCGGTTGACAAATCTGCCTGAAAATGGCCTCGTCAAGCTCTGGTCCTTCCCTGAAAGTTTGGGGGGGATTCGTCAAGCGGGGACCGAGATAAAAGGGGGGTCCCAAAACGCGTTTTCCCCATGTTAATTTCCATAGGGCGGTCGATTTCACTTTTAGCCTGAACGGCTGAATGGATTTCCACCAAACTTGGCAAAGTTGTAGGGACTGGTAGCCCGATGTGCCTTTGCTATGTCTCAAGATATGTGCTCCAGTGGATTTTGAGTAATTTAGGTTAAAAAAATATATATATCTATAGGCGCGCTCCAGTACGCGCACCAGGGAGCGCACCGGGCGCGCCACGCGACTTGCACGCAGAAAGCTGATTGGCTTTTGGGTGTCTGTAAACATTCTAAACAGTCCGGAGCGGCCGCCATCTTGTGTCTCGGTAAAATTGAGACACAAGAGGTGGCAAAAACAAAGGGGGAAATTACCATAAGGCGTCAGGGATAGACCCCCTTTGACCCCCTAGGTTTGATGTGGGGGCTAAAAAAGGGCCCCACGGGGCATTTAAAATATATATTTATTTTTTTTCGTTTTGCGCGGGGGGAGCGACCGGTACGCGCACCGGGGAGCGGACCGGGGAGCATACTATAAGGAAAAAAGAATGACAGAGTTTTAAAAAAATTAAGTCTTTTTTTAGAAATTGGAGGTAGTTCTAAAAAGAACTTTTTTTTTCTTCTTTTTGTTGTTTTATATTTTTTTGTGTTTTTTGAACATTTTGTACTTTTTTGGCTTTTCAAAACAGTTTTATATTTTTTTTGTATTTTTTTAGGGGGAGAAACAAAAAAAAGGGAATTGAAACTGGCTCAACTGGAGCAAAAAAACAAAAAACCCAAAAAATTACTTATTTTTGGGGCACTTGTGATTATCACCTGCAAGGACGATGAGCTTTACGCTTTTTTCACCAAAGGCGATAAGCTTGCCACATGCAGAACAAGTGATTTTAAAATCAGCAAATCGTGGCTGAATACAAGGCATCATCTCTGATGTTTCTGGTCCCGATGAAGTGGGTTCGTTTCTTTGGGAGGTGGTCCTTGAAGACTGGGGGAGGTTACTGGCCAGTTCCCTGAGCTCTGCACGATAATAGTTGTTAGAGTGCTTACGGGTCATATGTCGAATCATGGTATAGTTACCAAAGGAATATTTTTTGTTTGGGTTGCCCCTTGAGAGTTCTTCCTTACAGATTAGGCAAGTTACCTTGGCCGCATTCACTTTTTTCTTGCCCTCTGGGAGTGAAAAAAACTCCCATACAATGTGTGGCTTGGGCTTGTATGGGGTATTTTGTTCAGGCAGCCATCTTTCATTATCCTCCTCTTCCTCTTCCTCCTCCTCCTTTTGTTGACCACCAATGTAATCTTGAGCTGGTCCTCTTGGTTGTTGTGGTGGTGGGGCAGATGCACCAGCTGCTGCTGCTACTGAAGCCATTATAAAGATCAAAAAGGTACAGAGAGGTACAAACAGGTCTTCCTCAGTCAAAGGACAAAGTCAGAATAAGGAAAAAAGGTGGGGTCTTTCATCATTTGGAAAAAAAAACTGTCTTGAACCAATGAGAAGTGTTATTTTCAGGTCACAAGACTAGGGGCTTCATCATTATGAAACCAAAACTGTTATGAACCAATGAAAAGTGTTATTTTCAGGTCACATGACCCGACGCGCTTACGCGGCGCGCCACCGGGCGCGCCACTGGGCGCGCCCGGGGGCGCGCCCAGGGTCGCGTCGCGTAAGCGCGTCGGATGTTTACGTTGCGCGATCGTATTCGCTCGAGTACTTCCGGGTGCGCTTACGCCGTGCGTATCACGCGGAAGCGGCTACGCAATACGTCACGATCATGTTTTCGTTCGCGATATTGGTGGTTACGGGACGCTCCCCGGAGCGCTTTATAGAAGTACGCTCATTGGGGCGCTCCCCGGGGCGCGCACCGGGAGCGCGCTCAAACAAAAAAAAAATGGGAAAAATTGTAGGGACTGGTAGCTCTATTCTTAAGTGGTTTTTACGAAAATTAACTTTGAAAAAATATGTATTGTGCTACATTGGGCTATATATATGTTAGAGCCAAAATGTAGCCCAAATGTAGCCCAATGTAGCCCAAAGATGGCCACCCGAGACAAAAAAAAATATATAGCCCAAATATAGCCCAACTGTAGCCCAATGACAGAATGTACCAGAGTGTTCTAAACAACTAACTGTCTTACTTATAAAGTGAGACTTATAGTTAGGAATTAGCATTAAAAAAAACTATGAAATTCACTGAAAAAAACATAGGTTTCAGACCAGTTATAGTTAGGAATTAGCATTTAAAAAACCTATGAAATTCACTGAAAAAACCATAGGTTTCACACCAGTTATAGTTAGGAATTAGCATTTAAAAAACCTATTAAATTCACTGAAAAAACCATAGGTTTCACACCAGTTATAGTTAGCTGGAAATTTTACTGACATAAAACCATTGAAATTCCCACGTTATAGTTAGTTGGACTCACTATAACTTGCGCGTGCAATGCACTGCTGATGACGTCACATATTACATCACTCATGACATGGTCAGTGACATCACTCATGCCGGGCAAGTATTTATCCCGAATTTACATGCCCGGCAGCTGTTACACTTAAAAAAAACATTTCTAGGTCGTAACCGGGTAGGTTGTACGGTAAGTTCTGGGAAAGGGTTGGAGACATGACTACGTAAGGAGGGTCCCCTCCTAAACGTAATAATTGGATTGGCTGGAAGATCTCCTGCTAGGACCCCATCTGTTTGCAAAATGGGCCAATTCCTAGTTAGGATAGACCTTATTCTTCTGTCTTGATAACTGAACGCTGTAAGGAACCTAATGTCTGAATTTTCAAGACTTTCCTTTTTGCTCAAAATGTTTTTATCTTGTGACAGAAGAGATTCCCTAGTTATGTTTTGGATTTTTGTGGCCGCTTTTTTAGGGTTTTGTCATTATATCCCCTGGCCCTGAATCTACTGATGGATTCTTCTATACATCTGTCTCTTTCTTCTGCATCACTACAGATTCTCTTAATTTGGAGTAACTCTCCGTACGGAATATTATCAATAGTATGTCTCGGGTGAGCACTACTTGCGTGCAACGTGGAGTTGCCCGCAGTTTCTTTTCTGTAAAGGGTGGTTGCCAACCGATTATTTTTTGGGTAAACTTTCACATCCAAAAAATTAACAGATGTTTTACTAATATGGTGCGTAAATTTCAGATTGTAATGATTCATATTTAACATCTTAATAAAATCTAACGCACTGGCTTCATCACCCCTCCAGATTAAAAACACGTCGTCAATAAATCTGACCCACTGCTTCACACATTCGGAAAAGATGGTCAGGTGTTCCCCCATGAGGACCTGCTTCTCCCAATAGCCTACGTGCAAGCACGCATAGCTAGGGGAAAAGCAGGACCCCATGGCCACCCCCCTCCTTTGCAAATAGACATCCCTACCGAACATGAACAAATTATGATGAAGACTCCACTTAACCAATTCTACTAACATCTTATTGTGGTTATAGCAGTTGGCTGGTCTGGTGCCTAAGAAATATTCCAAAGCTTTTAGACCAGTGGAGTACTCTATGCTCGTGTATAGAGCTTCAATGTCCAATGTTATTAGTAGGGAGTTTTCTGTCCATGTGGTGTTTTTGATCTTCTGTAGGAAATGTCCCGTATCCTTAATATATGTTGGCAGACTGGATACCAAAGGTTGTAGGAAGTAGTCTGTATATTGGGCGAGATGTTCACCAATGCTATCTATTGCCGAGATGATTGGCCGTCCTGGGACTGGCGTCATCCCCTTGTGCACTTTGGGGATTAGATAGAATCTGGGCATAATAGGTAGCTCGGTGTGCAGAAATTTGAACTCTTGCATAGAGATTAAGCCCTCCCTTCTGTATTTGAAGAGCATTTTGCGTAACTTCTCTCTAGCTAGATCATAGTCTTTCAAATTTGTCTTCATGTAACAAGTGGGATCCGACAATTGTTTGTTGGCTTCTGTTATGTATTGTTCTTGGGGCCATATAACTACATTCCCCCCTTTATCAGAACCACAAACTATGTTGCGATGATCATTTTTCAACTTGTTCATGAGCTGCCAATATTGTTTTTCGTGCTCTTGTTTGGCTCTCCTACGGTGTTTGACCTGATGGTAAAGTTTTTTCAAATCTGCTGTTACCACATCATGGAATGCATCTATTGCGTCTTTGGGCATAGTGGGTGTAAACGTTGACGTCGGTTTAAATGGACTAGAGCCCGCTCCGTTTTGGGAGATATTAGTTTCCTGAGTTCCTCCTGTGTGGATGCACTGGTACTGGGTTCATTGCCTTCATCACTCAAATGGTGGAGTGTGAGCATCCCTCTGATATCACGGGCTTGTAGCATTGGCGTGGTGGGATTCACATCATCTGTATCGTCAAAGTTGGAGCCCTCCTTGATATTAAAGAATTTGCGAAGCTTCAATTTACGGATGAACCGAAACACGTCCACTCTAGTGGCTGTGTAGTTGAAGTCCGTTACTGGACAAAAAGTGAGGCCCAGACTTAGTAGTTGATTTTCAGCAGTGGTGAGGGTGGTGGAAGATAAGTTAATGACAGTCTTGTCACTTAATTTTTGTTCTTGCGCCAATGCTTTTTCTTTTTGTTGCTGTTGTTTGCACTTGTGTTTTTGGCGGCGCTCTTTTCGACGGCGGTTGATTCTGGCCCTTTTTTCTGATGATTTTGCTGATTTCATGGGCGCAACGTTTGCAACCGCGCATTCACTAAAAAATCCACCTCTTCCCCCAGATCCACAACCATAAAAGGTCCTCCATCTCCATTGCCTGCTGTTAAGGCCTCATCATCCGAATAGACACTGCTCATACTGCTGCTTGTGGAGTTGGAGTCACCATTTGTTTGCGCATCTGCCGGCACTTCCGTGCGTGAACCACTAGCAGTTTCTTCTACCCTCGTTGTTGTTTTTGTAGGGGCTGACTTCTGGTTCATTTTTAGGCGTTTTGCACTATCAAATTTACGAGCAAAAGTGTCGATTTTTCCGTGCTCGTAGTCATCCTTGTCCCGCGCAAATTTACACGCTTTGCGCACTTTGATTTTTTCCTCATGTTTGTTAACTTTCTCTTGGATTTCTTTTCTCATTGTTGCAATGAGGTCATGAGGTTCTAATTTTGACAATTCTCCATTAATTTCTTCCAATTCTTTTAGCAGTTGAATGCGGTCAATTTCGGCATATTTAATAAGAATTTTAACCAGATTCCGGGAGGCTTCCAAATTGCTATGTCCCCACTCCTTCAATATATATATTTAAATAAAACCTCACAACAGCTACCTCCAATCTCCTTGGACCGGCGAAGCAGGAGATGGACCACAAAATCAAGGAACAATTCTTTACTGCAGAATAGGTAAGGTGGTAAGAACAGCGATGACGCGTTTCGGGCTAAACAGCCCTTGTTCACATGCAGAGAGTAGCAATTCATGTTTACTTTTATAATGCTTTTTCCCCCGCCTACATCCCGCCTCCAGCTTGGTCATGTGACTCATAGACATGATAAACATATTATCGTATAAAAAATCAATAGTAAAAATCAATTTACATCACATTATGTGCATAGAACTTTTCACAAACAGAAATTAGTTTGACTGCATAAATGTACTAGTTCACAGAAGTAAATGAGAAGTCTTCAATTGGCATGACATCACCACTGGGAAACAGTCCTAACATTGCAATTGATAACTGGATAAATCCTATACATCAGATGGACCGTAACATACCCCAAGATTTTTGTCAAACCTAGTCACAAGTTCCCTAAGGAACAAAAAGGATTGTGCTGGGATTTACGTAGGCAATTAAGTGCTAAAGTGCCAATTTCAGAAAAAATGGCTAGACAACCCTGCCCAGTGTGCAAAAAGCTTTCAATAAAGTGCAAAAAATCTAAGACTTAAAGTGCTAAAGTGTATGATAAAAAGATCTGAGTATAAGAAATGAGTTAGCATATTACCCTTATAAAAAATCGGACTAAGATATATTATATATATATATTTATACACATGTATGTATATATTACCTACTGGCGGTTGCCAGTAGGTAGTTATAGTTAGGACCTATTACCCATAGGAAAACCGCAACATTCTATTGCCAATTACTTTGGCGTTGATTGATGAATCATTTTGAAATTTCCCAAACTTTTGGCCAGCTCAGTTCCGCTCCTACCCTGAAAGTTTGGGGGTGATTGGTGAAGCGGGGTCCAAGAAAAAAGGGGGGTCCCAAAACGTTTTTTCCCCATGCAATTTCTAATAGGACGCTTAGCCACGGCTACAGTTCGAACGGGTGAACGGAATTACACCAAATTTGGCAGAGAGGTAGTCCTCAGTTCCGACTTGTGCCTTTGGCATATCTGGCGTCAATCTGTTCAGTAGTTTCTTTGAAAATTATGGTTAATGTCATATATATATCTATGGGCGCGGAGGATCCGCGGATTTTGCGAGGTTTGGCCTCGTAGAATAAGCGCATCCTTCCGATCACGCGCTGAATTCTAATTGGCTGTCAAGAGGTTGTAAAAATTCGAAACCAGGAACTGTTGGCAGCGATTTTATGCCTCGGTAGAAGCGAGGGTGAAGAAGTCTGTGAAATATGTTGGCAAAACGGGAACAGGGGGAGGTTAGACACACCCTTGCTTATTTGTATAGATGTTGGGTGGTTCTACAAAGAGCCCTTGTGTTTATTGAGAGATTTTAGTAATTACAAGTAAGTACCGATGCAGAGTCTAAAGTTCATGAGGAAGACATCTGTAAAATGTACACTATCTCTTTAATAGATGCCATGCATATTGAAACGCAGATTGTTGTGGTATATGGACAATATTCTATAGTCTTGTATAAAAGTAGAAAGATTTATTCACATGTTTATTCACTTATGTGCGCAGATCAGGTGTTCCAGTCTTCCCCTATCTCAACGACTGGTTGTTGAAGGCAGGCTTACCCCAGACAGTCATCTCCCACCTCCAGACTATGGACGACCTCTTGCACCTGCTGGGGTTGTCTATCAACGTGCCAAAGTCGCACCTGTGCTCCTTTCAGAAGCTCCTCTTCATCGGAGCGGTTCTGGACTCGGCGCAGTTTCGGGTTTTTCACTCCGAACTGCAGGTTCGCGATATTTAGGCTCTGTTTCTGATCTTTCAGCTTTTATCCCGGGTCACGGTCAGGTTGATGCTGCGGCTCATGGGGCTGAAGGCCTCCTGCATCCTACTGGTGCATCACTTAAGGTAGCATGTGAATAAATATAAACATAGGCCACGCAGTTTGCCTCCCATAATACACATATTTCAGGAGGTGGTGGTTCCTGGGGCTTGAGGGGGGTCGTTGAAGCCGGTTTTTGTACAGCCAGTAACTTTTAACCCTACCCCCAAACGATTTTCTGCCTGTTACCATAGTAACAGTTCATGGAACACTTACGTGAGCACAGAGGTTAAAAGTGTTAAAAGTTCACCACACTATGTTGCTAATGAGTTAGCCTCAGATTTATACTTCAAATTATAAATATAATTTCTATTGATGACTGCTACCCCCACAAAAAAACAGACGTATGTACTTTTTTAATTAACTTTTATTAAAACAATAACTTGAACTATAACTAAAAGATAACAATACCATAAATACCTAAAACTGTAACTAACAAAACAATATAATAAACAACATATAATATGGGGTCCAAAAGAAGTATTGTAGTTAATCTGCAAAACAAAAAAGAAAATTAGTGTTTAAAATTAGATTGATGTGACTAAATGAGGTCAAACATTACAAATCAAAGTAACACTTGACGAGATTTATATTTTTAAAAATCTTTGCAGTGTGCCTGAAGCGCTTTTGTACATGCAGACTTTGGTCCACACTTTTTATCAATTTTTGCAGTTTGAGATATAACGTCCTACCTCTGTTATTCATCTCCTACTTTCTACTTTCAAATTCTCTTGTAAAGACCTTAACAACAATTAAAGGGAACATTTTCTGCATATCTTTAATAAAGCATTTGACACAATGCATAGTGACACCGTATTTATTGAATGTTTTGAAATTAATTTTAAAATGTCTTAAAAAAGGTGAATGCAAGAAAAGTTACTTGCAGCATATGCAAGACTGCTTTCAAGAGGAGACCCCAATAAAGAGGGCTGGTGTGGAACTGCAAGTATGCGGAAGCAGCTGCAGACTAAGAATCCGGTTAACTTTTCAAGGGAAGAGTTAAGGTGATTGAGAGAGGCTCCTTCTGCTTCATGAGAAGGCCCAAGTACCAGTGGAGCAAGTACCAGTGGAGCAACACTGTCAACCTCTATTGCACAGCCTAATATTCGTCCCCAATTTGGAACCCTTTAAGAGAAAAAGTAAAAAGGTTGGGAGCTTTGTATGCCATCCTAATATCTAATCATACATTAGGTATACAGAGATCCACCCTGTATAAGACTCATCCGTACAAGTGTGAATTGGAGATTATCTGCCACGAAAACACCTCAAGTACTTATATCCGTTACTTTTTAACTTCGTTGAGTAGTAGTATTGTGAGTATTTACCTCAAAGTTGTCCGTTAAAAATTTGTGAATCTCTCTGGCTTCATACAACTAGTTCATGCCACATTTGAGACATTGGTGAAATGAACTGGAACAGGAGGATATTCTTTCTTCAATGTTGGTAACTTGCTGTTGACTTATGTAACATTGTGGTAACTGAAAAAAGAGTTTAAAATGTATGTGTTCTACATATGTCCAAGCTTAATTTTAATGTTCATAAAAACAATTGTTCTCAATAGGATTGGGGATGAAAAGTAATCATCAGAGGTTATATTTGGACAGCAAAATAGGAAATAGTATTGCATTATACAAATGTTAGGCCGAGATTGGTCACTCACTTCATTCACAAACTCCTGGGCTTGATCTGACAGAACCGTTTTTGGACTTCAATGACCTAGAAATTTAGAAATAAATAGCAAGGAAAATTAAAAGACAAGTTTTCAACAAAAAAAATGTAAAACATTTTACTCTGTATCTGAAGTACAGGCTGAAAACGTGTGACGAGCATTTAAATGAGAAATGGGTTTCAGAAAGAAACGTCTATAATACTATCACAATGCAGATTTATATTTTATAAAAATATTTATAGAAGCAAGAAAAATGATAACTCATACATTGTTCAATTTTAAATCACATATTTGGGCAATATAATTGGGAGGACATGGTTTTTTCACGTTTGGTTGATTTCAGAATGCCTACGAATTCTAGTAAAACATGACAATAGCAGAGCTATCCGTCTGCAAACACATGAAATGCACAAATGCTTATGTCAGAATGGTTTTCGATCATGAAATCTTGAAGACAAACCTGATAACTTCATTAGGTCCATTGCAATTTTCGGCTGATAACATATGGAAAGCAGACAGTAGATCTGGTGTGTCGAGTTGGTATAGTGTATGGGAAGGACAGCTTGTGGCGACCAGTACGTCTCACGGTTGAGATTGAACAGGGGGCAAATGAAGTTTAGGGTTATTAAAAAACATGGAGAGTGTGCTAAAATACAACATTGACCAATCGATTACATGTGCAGTGCATGGGGAGGATTCTCACTATTTTCAGTGGCTCAGAATACGTGGAGTGGTTTTATAGAACGGTGGTTCTTAACAGTATTTTCTTCATTCTGGTGAGGGGTCTGGCCAGCAACGTTTAGTTTCAGAAAAATAAATATTTACTTCATATATATTTGAAATGTTTAAATGTATGTTATTGTTCCGTTGTCCCATGCAGATAACTTTATGACTTTGGAAGTTACTTCAAAATTAAGCCCCTGCATAAAAAATTGTGTATTGGTGGACTGCTGTATTATATTCAAAAGAAAAAAAGAACCTTTTTATCAAGAATCCATACCGATCAAGAATGGTATCAATTGCCCCCTGACAAATGAACTGTGTACACATGGTCCTTTTCCGAAAAGCGCGTCGGCGCCTTCCTTCTGTTGTTGTTTTGCTATGTATATAACTTTGTGTATGTTTTTGTTTATTGTTCTTTTCATGGTATGGCAGTTGAGTTGTGTATGAGAGGTTTGATTGAATTCGTTGGCTGTCTGGTATGAATTTGTTTGAATGAATGATTGATCTTGTTGGTGCTATTGTTTTTGTGGGGCTTCTTGTGAGTAGTGCTGTATAGAATTAAGTGTAGTATATATAATGATGATATTCTTCCTTTGATGAATTTTGTGATGAAAAATGAATAAATAAGAATATGATTTTCTAAATAATTTTTGAGTTGGGACAATGTTGATATAAATGTTGGATATATTACCAGAATATTAAGTGGATACCGTGGAGAGGTTTTGTTCTTGCTCCAGTGCATGGGGAGGAAGCAGCACATGACGCACTACTTAAAAAATTATATGCAGCAGAATTAAGTGATTTGTCCAGAAACATCGCCTACCAAGGCAAAATATTTAAGTTATAAGAGCTGGAAACTGTGCTAAAAACCACTTTTGCTGAAAACATTACTTTTTCATTGCATGGGGCACGTGACGCACTACTTACACGAGAAAAACTACATTGCATTAACTTGAACAGCACGTGGCACACAGCTGCGGGAGTGGCCACGTGGCGCTTGGTAAACTAAACAAATGCAGCAGGATTAAGTGATTTGCACAGAACAAAAGGATAGCAAATCAAGTTTAACGTTAATAAAAAATATGGAGATCGCGCTAAAATACAACTTTGACCAATCGATTACATGTGCAGCGTATGGGGAGGAAGCAGCACGTGGCGCACTACTTGAATGATGAAAAGTGGCAGAATTAAGTGATTTGCCCAGAAACATCGCCTGCTATGGCAAAATATTTGAGGTATAAGAGCTGGAAATCGTGATAAAATACACTATTGTCGAAAACATTACTTTTGCAATGCATGGGGCACGTGACGTACTATTTACACGAGGAAAACTACATCGCATTCACTTGAACAGCACGTACCACACTGCTGTAGGAGCGGCCACGTGGTGCTTGGCATATTAAACAAACACTCCAGGATTAAGTGATTTGATCAAAAACAAAAGTTACAAAGTCAACTTTAACGATATAAAAAAGCAGGAAAGCGTGCTTAAAAACAACATTGTCAAATCGGACATAAATTTGCATTTACGCGGTATTTAATGATTGTTCAGATTAATTAATTTTATTATTCTTAAAAAAGTGCTCACCTACGAAGAAGTGGATATGAACACTTTCAATGGCTGTTACTGCGGAATAGGAAAAGTCCAAGAAGGTTGGCAGCTTATAAATGCTTTGCAGAAGGATGATTTGTTGAGCATGTTGTCACTGGGTGTGAGAGCTGTGATTGGGCATGTTGTAATTGAGCATGCGCAAATAAAATGAAATACTTTAGGGGTACATAGCCAGACGGTGGGACGTATTATGCGCATGCGTAACATTAACAGGCATGGCCTACCACAAACATGCATGCGCAAAGTGAAGGCAACTCATACGGGATACATACATAGATGGAGTTCGTATGTCCCCTTGGCCTGAAGTGGCTTCAGGAGGGGGGGCTTTGCAGCCCTCCTCCATAAAATATTATATAATTAGCAATGACCCGGGGGCTGGGGACACCGGTGGAAGGAATTGGGCACAGGAGGGGGGACACGCGGCCCACTTCCCATAAAAAATTGAATAGGTTTACTCCGCTTATTGTCATCGTACCGTAAGCGCACCCTTCCGATCAAGTGCTGAAGGCTAATTGGCTGTCAAGTGGTTGTCAACATTCGAAGATAGAAACTGTTGGCAGCCATGTTATGTGTCGGTACAAGGGAGGCTGAAGAAGCGAGTGAAATGTATGTTTAAAACGTGAAAAGGAGGAGGGTAGACATACCCTGATCCTCTAGGTCAGTGTTTCCCAAACTGTGGTCCGTGGACCCCCAGGGGTCCGTGACACATTCCGAGGGGGTCCACAAGCAACAGTTTTAAAAGCACAGAAACGTTTCTTGTATAATTAGCAGCTTTCAGCAACAATAAAAGTGTCAAGAGAATGCCAGTGATTAATGTACCTGCTGGAGCTGAGGAGAGTTTTGTTCAGTTGCAGCTTTGATTGAACTAATGTAGCACAGAGGGTTAATGTGCCTATTGCAAAGAACGTGTATCATGCATTTGTCACAGCAATTCTTTTGTTACTGTGCACTTCATAAGTGGCAATCGTAATCTAGCAGAGGGACCTATAAACTGTCATCAAAGAGCTGCTTGCAAACTGCATGGTACCAGTTAGTAACTTATATTTTTACACCAGTTATTCATTATCCTGATGCTGCTAAAAAGATTTATTTGGGTGGAAATACATTTGTAATGTTAAAGTCAGTGCTAGCCACTGTGCTATGTTCTGAATCCTGAGTTTGTGCTTTTCCAGACCGAGCACTCTTTAAACATTTTATATACACACTGATTTACATGTATGATTCAATGTCATTATATGTGTGTGATGTAAAGTGCTCTGACATCCTACAATGGTGTGAGAGATGCTATCAAACAAATGAAATGCATGGAAAGGGGCGACCACTCGGTCCCCCCGAACGTATGGTGGAGTATCCCGATCCCCCCGGGAAGCCATTTTGGGCGGGAGGCGCGTCTCGGCTGGTATGCCCAAAGCGGCGTAGCCGGGGCGCGCTTTTTCCCGCCCAAGAGTGGGCTGTCCTAGACACTGAAGCCGTCAGCCACGCCCCCGGAGGCGGGAGGAGGCTGGTTTACGCCCGCCCAAAGAAGAATAAAAGGAGCGATGATCCAAGGAAGCATCCTCTTGTTCCTGTGCTCTGAAGCTGCACCTCCTCGCTGCACGTGAGCTCGAGACGGAACGAAGAGCCAATTTTGAAATTTGTAATTTCTCTTTTTTCTCTTCTAGCACTACAAATCTAGTCCAGGACCTTTCACCTACGTGGGGAAAATGCCGGGCAAAAGAGTCGCAAAGAAGGTCAGCACCGACCAAATGCTCCGGATGTTGATGAAAGACATGGCAGAGATGAAGAGGAAAATGGGAGAAGGAAGAGGGCTAGGAATGGGGCAAATGAGGACGAGGTCCCAGTTCCGGAGGCTCCCCCGGCGAGCCCTCCCAGACCAGCGGAGACTCCCGCGCCGGCTCCCGTCGAGGGCCAGCGGATCCCCGTGGTAGTTACCCCAGTGAACGAGGGGGACATGCCCCCGGAGTTGGCCGCCCAGTTGGCGGCATGGTTGGGTAATAGCAGCGGGGTTTCCGTGGCTCCGGGGGACACGGCCGAGGAGGCCAAGCAATTAATGAGGCAGCTGCGGCAGTCTCGGGAGGCCGCAAAACCTTGTCCTTTTGTTTCCCCGCAGGCCCCAGTAGGTCAACCCGCAGCAGGGACGAGTTCGGCAGCAACTGCGGTTACAGCTTCTAGCTCAGGTAAGCAGCTAATGCCGATTGCGGGGAAGGGGTCTGTACCCTCGAGAAGGGAGAAATTGGCTCAGCATATTTCGATGGAAATCAAAGAACGGATATGGGCTGAGAAATATGTAAATATGTTTTCCTTGCTAACTGATCATTACGAGATTGAGCATGTGAAAGTTCAGAAAGAGCTTATGCACCCGAGTGTTTGGCGTGCCAAAATGGCCGCTTTTAGAGTAGATGAGACGATAGGTAATTGGGGCAGAGCATTTGGCATATTCACTTCAATTATGGGGGAACGGAGGCCTGAACTGTTGGCCGAGTTACCCGTGTACCAGACACGTATTATGGAGTTTTCTCAGACATATGCGGGCAATGAGTGGTTTTGCTATGATAATATTTTTCGCAAGGCCAAGGAGTTCGACACGTGCCTGACGTGGGATTGTTACGACTCCATTTCTTGGCAAAAAATGGAGAATTCAGGCATGTTAAAGGCGCCATTGTTGGGGGGGAACGGGGGTGAGTTTTCCCGCCATTCATCTGGGGCGCCCTTTCGGGCGGGGGCAAGTAATGAGCATCACCCAAGGTCGAATGGCACTACAGGTAAGAAAGGGGTATGCTGGAATTTTAACAGGGGAAAGTGTACGAGGCCCCAGGGGTCATGAAAGTTTAGGCACGACTGTGGGGGGTGTGGACAGTCCTCGCATCCCGAGACCATGTGCAGAGCCAAAACTGGTGATAACGGAAGTAGGGGAAGCGCCAAACAGGTCTGAAATAGTCCGAGGGGCGCCTTTACCTACACCAGTTGATACCATGGCAATGATTCCTTGGCTCAGTGAATACCCGGATCATGTCTCCGCTGGGGTGTTGCGAGACGGTTTTTCGTATGGTTTCCGCATCCCGGTGGGGAACTTTCAGGGTAAAGCGCATTGTAGGAACCAACTATCGGTCCTGCAGAATACGGCGGTGGTGTAAGCGAAGATTGGGAGAGAGGTGACCCGGGGTCGGGGGCCGGACCATTCGACATGCCACCAGTTCCTAATTTTGTTTGTTCACCCTTGGGAGTGGTCCCCAAGAAGGACCCGGGTGAGTTTAGACTGATACATAACTTGTCAGCCCCGAGAGGTCTTTCGGTGAATGATGCGATAGACCCGGAGGTGTGTTCGGTGCGGTACGCATCCTTCGATGATGCCGTCGCCATGTTGAATCGCCTGGGGCCCGGAGCGCTGATGTTATGTTATGTTATGTTATGTGGTTTTTATTAGGCGCACAGATGCTCCAGCTAAGGAGCGTCCTGGCGCCCGACAAGGCAGCTACACAACACAACTAAATAAAACAGCACAAGCAAAATGACTAAGGGAATAAAAATGTTTTCAGGGCGCGACGAAAAGAAAGCAAATCGCTCATAGCGCGAATTGCCGGGGGTAAGGAGTTCCACAAAGCAGCGGCCCGCCCTCGAAATGAGCGCCCACCGGCCCTGCTTCGCTTAAAGCGCGGTACCACGGCCAAGACATCGAGTCAGCGTTCCGGTTGCTCCCGGTACACCCAGACGATCAGCGTCTCCTGGGCTTTATGTTTCAGGGGCGCTATTACATGGATAAATGTATGCCAATGGGCTGTTCCATATCTTGTGCTTATTTTGAGAAATTCAGTTGTTTTCTGCAATGGGCATTCACAAGAGTGACGGTGTTTCAGCATGTTATGCATTATCTTGATGATTTTCTGTTCCTGGGGGCAGCCGGGGATCCAGAATGTGCACAGGCTTTAAAAGAATTCTGTGGTCTGATGAGTCAGTTTGGTGTGCCATTGGCGCCAGGTAAGACTGTGGGGCCCTCAACTTCGCTCGAGTTTCTTGGAATAGAGCTCGATTCCGAAGAAGATTGCTTCCGGTTGCCCGAAGAAAAGGTGCGGAAATTCAGGGCCTCGCTGGAAGCATGCATTAGGGAGACTAAGGTGAGCTTGCATCAATTGCAGCAGACTGTGGGCCAGTTGAATTTCGCCCTTAGGATAATGCCAATGGCCCGCCCGTTCTCCCGCTCGATTGCACAAGCCATGGTCGGTCTTAAAGAGGGGCACCACCGCACGAGGCTCTCGGCAGAGATTCGCCAGGACATGCGCATTTGGTTGGCATTCCTGGCGGATTTCAATGGTCGGGTTGTCTGGACCAAGCCGGCGGTGTCCTCCGAGGAGTTGGGGCTGTGGACAGATTCGGCGGGGAGTATAGGTTTTGGCGCCATATTTGGTAATCACTGGTCGGCTCAAACGTGGCCGTCATGGTGGCACGAGTGTGGGCTTACAAGTAACATTGCTTTTCTCGAACTGTTCTGGTGGCTTTGAAAACATGGCCTGAGGGGTTTAGGGATCACTCTGTGGTGTTCTGGTCTGATAACATGACCGTGGTTGAGTGTATCAATAGTCAGGCAGCACGATGCAAATGGATTCTGAGGTTGCTCAAAGAAATTGTTTTACTATGTATGCAATTGAACGTGCTCTTTAAGGCGAGGCATGTGCCAGGGGTGCTGAATCAGGCTGCTGATGCGCTTTCTCGTTTCCGTATGCAGGCCTTCTGGGGTTTTCTGCCCACAGCGGACCCGGTGGCGGCACCATTTCCCGAAGCTCTCTGGTCTCTCGGTGCCCCGAACTACAAAACCTCGTGGGAGAGAGTTTAGCACCCAGGACAAGGAAGGCATATGAAGGGGCGTTCCGTTCCTATTGGTCCTTTTTGGGTTCTGCTAGGGGGGAGCTTTGGGGCCAGGAAGAATTTGTCATAAAGTTTTTGCTGTCATTACGCAAGGAAGCCAAATCGGTGGCCACGGCCCAGAGGCATCGGGCCGCCATTTCCTTCATGGCGAGGGCTCATGGTACCCAGGACCCTACAGCGTCTTTCGTAGTGCAGAAAGCGCTGCGTGGGTGGCAACGCCTTGAGGGTCGCAGAGTAGATGAAAGGCACCCGATAGGTCTGGATAGGTTGGCCCTGTTACTGTCCGTACTCCCTGCGACATGTTCATCCCAGTCGGAAACAGTGTTATTCCGGGCCGCTTTTGCATTAGCATTCCATGGGGCTATGCGGGTAAGCGAACTGGTGGCAAAAAAAATCAAGCAGGATACGGGGGGGACTGTGCCGAGAGTACATTCAAGTTAAGGGGGAGACGATGATTGTCTCGTTTGCCAGGTCCAAAACCGATCAGGGGGCGATCGGGGACAGTGTAGTAGTCCAGCGGATTCCCGGATCTCCCATGTGCCCGGTTGCATGCGTTGAGGAGTATTTGGCGCAGAGGGCGGCATCATGGGGGGGTACCTTTCTGAGGCACGCTGATGCCACCCCACTGACGAGGTTTCAGTTCCAGCGGGTGCTTGCAATGGCAATTTCGGCCGCGGGCTTGAACCCGGGCGAGTTTGGGACCCATTCCTTCCAGATAGGGGCTGCTACAGAGGCTACAGCCAGGGGTCTGAGTGTGGAAAAAGTGAAACAGTTGGGGCGTTGGTCCTCGAATTGTTACAAAAGGTATGTGCGGTTGCACATGTTGTGAAGCTGATATCATGTACTCACGCTTCTTGTCTTTGTTTGGTTACAGTTTCGCAAACCTACGAGGCGGGGCGGACTGTGCAGTCGACCCGACACCTGGGAACCAGCGGTCAGAGATCACCGGCTGATGAAAGAGTGGTGTGGGTCGTGGGCCACTCATACGTGAGGCGTGCCGCAGACGTATTCAAGGCAGGTGACATGATTCACACGGCTGGAGAATACAGGTACAGGGTGACCTTCTACGGAAGGGGCGGGCTCTGTATTGACCAGTTTCAACCTTTTCTTGAGGGTTTGTTAGGGCGGACAAGGTGACCGCCAGCTATAATCATAGTGCATCTTGGGGGCAATGATTTGGTGACCACTGGTAGACGACTACTTCTCGAGGCGATACTATCCAAAGTAAGTTGGTTGGCGAGAAGGGTTCCAGAGTGCACGATTGCATGGTCCCATATGATACCACGGAAGGTGTGGCGGGGGGCTAATTCAGTGTCTGCTATAAATCATTCTGTAAAAAAGGTGAATAACAAGCTTGGTAGACTGTTCCGTACCAGTACATTGCATTCGATTCCTCATGGTTGTATCAGGGGGGACAATATGTATCTAGAGGATGGAGTCCATTTGTCCCGGGTGGGGAATTCTTTACTCATAGGAGACCTCGTAGCCTGGTTAAGGAGTTTACAGCATGACCTTTAGGTAGGAGTTTTGTGGGGGGTCCGGATAGCCGGTCAACTATCCGGCCTGTGGCGGTAAGGTCATGATCGGTGAGCAGTCATTGGAAGATCCCTAGGGGGGAGCGTCACCCATTACGGATGGGAGCGCCCGGGGGGAGGTGGCCATTGGCCCCTCAACGGGGAGGCGGTCCCTTCTAAAGGACGGGACGCCTAAAGGAAAGGGAAGGCGGTCAAGGCCCCTCCCTGGATAGGAGGGGCTACGGGCCCCTCCTGGGAATTTCCCGGGGCCAGGACATCTGCGACGGCAGATGTGGTAAGTTGTGTGGGGTGGGGAGGGGGGTCTACGCTACCTTCTAGACACCTCACACGAGTCCTCGGACGACCACGTAGATGGCGTCGAGTTAACAGGGGCCCCCGTCAAGACAAGGGAAATTGGTATGGCACATGAGGTGCAGTCCTCTGTGCGGCCGCCCCTCACAAGTGAGGGGGGAGTTCTGGTTTAGGGATCTGACACCGGTTACGACCTTGCCGTTGGCCCTTAACGTTAGGATGTACAATTTCAATTTTGAAATGCATTTGTAAGGATGTTAGTATCGGCTAGGAGAACCTTTGTATTAGAAATGTGTTAAGGTTAGCCAAAACATCGTAATGTGGATATGAAATTGTACGTGATATGAAACTGTTATTTTAATGTTTTAATTTTGTTTCATATTTTAATAAATACGGCCGGGAGGGTAACTCCCTCCCGCCTTCCAAAAGTTCAGAACTGTTTCCGGTTTCCCAATTCTTGGGGATTGTGTTGAGAGGGGGTGGCGGGTATCTCAGCCATATGGAAAGGGGCGACCACTCGGTCCCCCCGAACGTATGGTGGAGTACCCCGATCCCCCCGGGAAGCCATTTTGGGCGGGAGGCGCGTCTCGGCTGGTATGCCCAAAGCGGCCTAGCCGGGGCGCGCTTTTTCCCGCCCAAGAGTGGGCTGTCCTAGACACTGAAGCCGTCAGCCACGCCCCCGGAGGCGGGAGGAGGCTGGTTTACGCCCGCCCAAAGAAGAATAAAAGGAGCGATGATCCAAGGAAGCATCCTCTTGTTCCTGTGCTCTGAAGCTGCACCTCCTCGCTGCACGTGAGCTCGAGACGGAACGAAGAGCCAATTTTGACCCACCCACCAACCCCTGAAGACAGCAAGTTGTTTTGGAATAAAGTCATTTGACATAGTAGTTGTTTTCTTACAGGTTGTTCTGAATAAAGTTTGTGATTCCGTTTGCAATAAAGTGGATAATTCTTCGCAGCATGCTTTATTAAAGACTTGCATCAGAGTAATCAGTAATGTTTTTTAGAAAAGTTATACTTGAACTGCTGAAGGTATAAATGTCTTTTCTCTCTTACTAATTAATCTTGTCGTATTTATTGTTTGGTTGGGCGGTAAGGTCATGATCGGTGAGCAGTCATTGGAAGATCCCTAGGGGGGGGCGTCACCCATTACGGATGGGAGCGCCCGGGGGGAGGTGGCCATTGGCCCCTCAACGGGGAGGCGGTCCCTTCTAGAGGACGGGACGCCTAAAGGAAAGGGAAGGCGGTCAAGGCCCCTCCCTGGATAGGAGGGGCTACGGGCCCCTCCTGGGAATTTCCCGGGGCCAGGACATCTGCGACGGCAGATGTGGTAAGTTGTGTGGGGTGGGGAGGGGGGTCTACGCTACCTTCTAGACACCTCACACGAGTCCTCGGACGACCACGTAGATGGCGTCGAGTTAACAGGGGCCCCCGTCAAGACAAGGGAAATTGGTATGGCACATGAGGTGCAGTCCTCTGTGCGGCCGCCCCTCACAAGTGAGGGGGGAGTTCTGGTTTAGGGATCTGACACCGGTTACGACCTTGCCGTTGGCCCTTAACGTTAGGATGTACAATTTCAATTTTGAAATGCATTTGTAAGGATGTTAGTATCGGCTAGGAGAACCTTTGTATTAGAAATGTGTTAAGGTTAGCCAAAACATCGTAATGTGGATATGAAATTGTACGTGATATGAAACTGTTATTTTAATGTTTTAATTTTGTTTCATATTTTAATAAATACGGCCGGGAGGGTAACTCCCTCCCGCCTTCCAAAAGTTCAGAACTGTTTCCGGTTTCCCAATTCTTGGGGATTGTGTTGAGAGGGGGTGGCGGGTATCTCAGCCATATGTGACAGAGGGGCTATTACTTCAATATAAAATACTAAGCGCCAGATGTACGATCAGTTTTTATATGCGCGAACGGGCGCAAACCTATTGAGCCATGTACATAGCCTATTTCACAAGTCACAATTTGTTTGCGACTCGCTAAATAGGTTTTGCAACTTGCTATTTGGAAGGGGCATTCCCTTCCAAATAGGGAGTCTCAAAACCATGTACAAATATTTTGCGGTCGTAAAACAGTCCCAATTACCACCTACTTCAAGCAGATGGTAATGCATTCGCAAATGGAAAGGGGTCCCCAGGGGACCCCTTCCCCTTTGCAAATGCATGCTAAATTATTTTTTAAGGGCAGGCAGTGGTCCCAGGGTCCTTTTCCTGCCCTTAGAAAATGAAATGAAAACGTTTAATTTTTTTTTTTTTTAAATGCATGGTAAAAAGGCTGCATTTTTTTTAACTGCTTTATTTAAAAGCAGTCCGAGACATGGTGGCCTGCAAAGCCCAGCAGGCCACCATCCCTGGGAGGGCTGGCATTCCCAATGGGCTCGCAAATTGCGAGAGGCTCATTAATATTAATGAACCTCACAATTTGCGACCCCATTGGGAATCCCAAACAGTGTTAAACACACTGTTGTACACTTCATTTAGCGACTCGCAATGTGCCACTCGCAATGTGTCACCAATTGCGAGGCGCTAAATGAAATGGTCCTACATCTGGCCCCAAAATCCTTAGTACTTTGAGTATTTGTTTTGTGTGCACACGTTTGTGTTTTTTTCGAATTACTGTTTTAATTTTGAAATGTAACTCATACAAATTGCTTGGGGGTCCCCGGCTTCCAGTGGTGACTCAATGGGGGTCCTCAGGAGTCAAAAGTTTGGGAACCAAGGCTCTAAGTCTCCTCAGGGGGTCCCACAAGGTCTCCCAAGGCCCCTATTTTTTTTCTTTTTTTGGGAAAAATCGCAGGGTGCGCGTATGATCCACACATTCTAGCGAGATTTGTTTTTTTTAAAAAGAGAAGTGGGCTTCTGCGCGTCTTTGGTAATTTGCATTCTTTCAACTGTTTAGAGGACATGTAGCAGTGCTGGATCCAGTATCCACCACTGAGTAAGAAAAGGTCATGATAACACTATGGGGCATATTACCAAGCAATAGCGATAATTATCGCTATTGCTTGGTCAGAGACAAAAATTTACCGCTGAGCTGCGTCAATTTTTATCGCAAATAAACCTTGGTATTACCAAGGTTTATCGCAAATGCGATAAAAATCGGCCGCAATGCATGAATATCGCTGAAAAGTCAGCGATATTCATGCATTACCGAGCTAATGCTCTTAGCCATGTTATCCACCTCCCATTGGATAACATGGCTAAGAACTGCTAAGGGCAGGTGTTAGCTTTTGGAGATATTCGCACTTAGCGCGAATATCTCCAAAAGTTGGTAATAGGAGATAGCGATTTTAGCGACTGTTTCCAGTCGCTAACATCTTGGCACGCCCACTTTGCATGTCATTAGTGATAAATATCACTGACATGCAAAGTGGGGCCCAAGATGGTCGCTATCTCCTACTAGCTTCCGCTAACTGGTGTTAGCCACAGCTAGGTAATAGGGAGATAATTTTATCTCCGTTTTCTTGGCTTTTAAAGCCAAAAAAGCGGAGATAAACCCCCTTGATAATATGCCCCTAGCTTCCTGCTAAGTGAATTTCCTCCCATAGGATAACAGTGATGTACTTTTTAAGAAAGTTAAAGAAAAATATTAAAATAATAATCTCAGATAATCTCTTGTCTTAATATTTATATTAAATACATATAAATACGTTTTTCAACATTGAAAAAATCGCGGAAGTCGCGCACACACCGCGTCTGATATGTATTTGACGCCTCGCGCTAACGCGTGTCCATTACGTCGCGTTATACGTACATCTCGCGTATGCGCAAGGCGTCGAGCACAAGTCGCATAGCAACCGCATGGGAAAAGTTGTACCCGTCACACACCCTTCGCGGATCCTACACAACGACCCTAAAATGGCGGACACTTTTCGCGCTGCAAATGAGCAGGGTGTTCGTAGGGAGCGCAACTGCAAAAAAAAAGAATTTAAGATTGCTGATATCCGACCCCTGAGGCTTGAGCCGGGTGGTTGCTATTTTTACTGTTTTAAATACCTTGATTCACCCCGCCCTTTGTGTCCTTCCCACACCTGCTCCAGCGCTCCACGCTGCTCTTAATTTCTGCGCTTTTACTCGCGCTCTGATTTTGGGTTACAGGACTCGTTGTCCTCTAATTATAATCATTTATGTGACTCTGCTTGGTGTTTGGCAGATTACTTGCCTCCCCCTCACCCACTGGCCGACTTAGGGCCGTCATCACCGAGGGACCGAGCTAAGAGCTCATTGGCGGACATCTTGGAGTGGGCTTTCCTCTCCTATCACTCGGGCGCCTCTATAAAAACTGAAGAAGCACTCCGATCTGGTAGATTGCTGATATCCGACCCCTGAGGCTTGAGCCGGGTGGTTGCTATTTTTAACTGTTTTAAATACCTTGATTCACCCCCCACTTTGTGTCCTTCCCACACCTGCTCCAGCGCTCCACGCTGCTCTTAATTTCGGCGCTTTTACTCGCGCTCTGATTTTGGGTTACAGGACTCGTTGTCCTCTAATTATAATCATTTATGTGACTCTGCTCGGTGTTTGGCAGATTACTTGCCTCCCCCTCACCCACTGGTCGACTTAGGGCCGTCATCACCGAGGGACCGAGCTAAGAGCTCATTGGCGGACATCTTGGAGTGGGCTTTCCTCTCCTGTCACTGGGGCGCCTCTATAAAATCATTCGGCCATGGCTCCGCGCAGCGGACGCGTTCAGCGGGCGCGCCGGTCGCGCGCCGGAGTCAAGCCTGAGTCCTGCCCGTCTGCGCCCGTCCGAGACCGGACGGGGCACGGGGCAGGACTCTATGCCCCCACAGAAAAACCTAGGGAGATAATTTGAGAGGCGGTTCACCAGAGAATCCATTATTCAAATTCAACTTTATTTGAACTTGGTAAGACCTCTAATATATCCTGTCTGCACACCATAGACCCTAGTATGATGATACCTGCGCATTGTAAAATATGTCATAAATCACTTCCCACAGCAAAGAACAACGCTGCCCCGATGACCAAATTAAAAATGATGTTGCTCAATTGCAGATCAATGATAAAACATAAAACTGAAATACACGATCTTTTACAGGAAGGTGGATTCGATGTAATGTTTCTCACTGAAACATGGTTGGAGGAATCCTCCGTCCCGGATATTTTGGAAATAGTGCCCTCGAACTATAGTCTTCTAAGAATCGATAGGCTAAAACAACTTGGTGGAGGACTTGCACTCATATGCAAAAAAGAGTTAGAATGCACCCTCACTAATAAGGCCATCATAAATAGTGAATGTGGTACATTCTCTATAAAATTGAACTCATCTATGACCATTACTGGTCTTCTTATATACCGCCCTCCTGGCACTTCAACCCCTTTTTGCAATCAACTAATAGAAGCATCCACCCAGTTAGCTATAAGACATAATAATCTTATGATTTTAGGTGACCTAAATTTGCATTTTGAAGACAAGAATGCAAAAGAGGCGCAAATGCTCAAGACAGCACTGCAATCACTGGAAATAAAATTGTTATCCACCAACTCCACTCACCAACAAGGTCACCTCCTTGACCCAATTTTCGCTACTTGGGAAGGAATTGAAGTTCTCCCCCCTATCCCAATAATCTGGTCCGACCACTATATGGTTACTTTTGACATACCTACTAACATTACTAATAATGTGCCCAACAAATTATTATCTCTTAAGCGCCGTAATTGGAAAAACTACACCCCGGAACGATTTATTAGCGCATTAGAGGAACACTCCCGCCCCGCAGGTCAGTCCCTACATGACACTTGGAATAACTATGAATTATGGCTTGAGAAGGCATTAGACAAAATCGCCCCGTGGACCTCAAAACCCCCTGTGAGAAGAACCAAATCAGAGCCATGGTACTCTGAGAAACTAAAAATCGCTAAGACTCAATGTAAAGCGATAGAACGCAAATGGAGAAAAAGCTATACGCCCGACCTTAAGGAAAAGTATAGATCTGAACTAAAAAAATACCAGAAAATGGTAAGAGAGGAAAAAAGCGCCTTTTTTAAAACTAGAATTGAGGAGGCAGACAATCCTACGAAGGAACTGTTCCGTATCTATAAAGAATTGACAGACACCACACGCTTAGATACGCAAGACACATATTCCAACGATATATGTGAACAAATAGCAGATTTCTTCGTCGAAAAAGTCGAGACAATTCATGCCACCTTCCCCAAACCCAATAAATCAGGAAAGGAGGCAACGACTAAAGCCTCAACTACTCAAAACTCCACGCTTACCAAATTCACTACACCTGACAAAAAAGACCTTATCAATATCATCAATGGTATTCATTCAGGCTCTCCTAGTGATGTGTGTCCACTGGTAAAAAGCAAGGACATCATGGAACACTTTCTTATTGATCATATAAGAAACATGATAACCCTATCTTTTCAAGAATGTAATGTACCTGAAGCCTGGAAAACAGCGCAAGTCATACCTCTAAAAAAGAAACCTAATATCCCTATCACTCAGTTCCAAATCCTCAGGCCCATTTCTCTTCTGCCGCAATGTGCCAAGATAACAGAAAAAATAGTTAATAAACAGCTCATGGCCTATTTAGAAAAGGAAACTATACTCCACCCCTCTCAATCGGGTTTTAGACCTGGCTATTCCACAGAATCAGCTGTGCTGTATTCTACGGAATGTATCCGTAAGATGGTGGACGAGGGAGAGACAGCAGCGTTGGTCATGTTAGACCTAAGCGCAGCATTTGATACTGTGCTTCACTCCACGCTGCTGTCTCGACTCTCGGATATAGGAGTGAAAGACCATGCACTATTGTGGCTCGAATCTTTTCTCACCAAAAGATCGTTTCAGCTGCACTGCCCACCCTTTAAATCATCATCTCGTAGCGTGAGCCATGGGGTTCCACAGGGCTCCAGTTTGAGCCCTACCTTATTCAACATCTATATGGAGCCCCTGGCTCACGTTGCAGAGAACTTTGGGGTGGGCATTGTAAGCTATGCCGATGACACCCAGTTGATGTTTAAACTTACCCCAGACACCGAGGAATACGCCACCAATTTCTCCAGCTGCATGGCGGCTGTTGCCACCTGGATGGACAACAATTGCCTCCGCTTAAATGGAGACAAGACAGAGGTGCTGGTGGTGGGGAACAAAACATCGATATGGTCTCAGGCATGGTGGCCTACGGCCCTGGGTGAACTCCCCTGTCCTGTAGAAAAAGTCAAAAACGTAGGGATTATGATTGATTCGGACCTCTCGGGTAAATCCCAAGTTAGCAAAATAACAGGCAAGTGCTATGGCACGCTAAAAACCCTGCGGAAAATCATTGATTTTATTCCTATTGGAGCCAGAAAAATCATTGTTCACGCTCTAATAACGCCTCACTTAGATTACGGTAACGTTCTCCTCTTAGGCCTGAACCAGAATCTTTTACACCAGCTACAATGCATTCAAAATACTGCTGCTCGCATGGTGTTGGGTCTTCCAAAAAGAACCTCTTCCAAGGCTGCCTTTTCCAAACTGCACTGGCTCCCTGTTAGGGAAAGAATCAGATTTAAAAGCCTCTGCTACGCCCATCGAATTCCCCACAATAAAGGACCTACCTACCTTAGAAGTCTCCTAACCATCCATCGACCGATCAGAGACTTAAGATCATCTGGTATGACACAATTCAAACTTCCCCGCATTTCCAGAGCAAAAATGGGGGGTAGATCCTTTCGCTACTTAGCAGTGAAGCATTGGAATGCCCTCCCAGTGCATCTGCGAATGGAACCCTCGGAAACTCTATTCAGAGCTAAATTAAAAACTCACCTCTTCCCGCAATAATTACTTTTTGGTCTTTTTTTCCGGTTCCTTTCCCATGAGAGTTGTCTGTCAGCAGTTAGCGCGGGGATACACAGTTTTGTGCAGCCATGCGCTTTATAAATGTCCTATTATTATTATTATTAAGTATATTATAAACAATATAAAATAATGAAAAAAAAATGTATGTAAACATTTTTTTTATGAACAAATGTGTAATGTAATTTCAAAAATAACATATAAAAATAAAAAGATAACAAAAATGTAGTTAGAAAATATTTACAAAAAAGAATAAAATATTTACAAATTAGTATTTAAAAAATCTTTGAAATTTACTGTAAAAACCATAGGTTTCAGACATGGTATGGTTAGGAAATAACATTTAAAAAACCTTTAAAATTCACTGAAAAAACCATAGGTTTCAGACATGTTATAGTTAAGAATTCGCATTTAAAAAACCTTTGAAATTCACTGAAAAAAACCATAGGTTTCAGATAAGTTATAGTTAGGAATTAGCATTTAAAAAAACCTTAGGAATTCATTGAAAAAAACATAGGTTTTAAGGGTGTTATAGTTAGCTACACATTTCACTTGTATAAAACTATTGCAATTCCCCCGTTATAGTTAGTTGTACTAACTATAACTCGCGTGCCCGCAATCCACTGCTGATGATGTCACATATTACATCATTCATGACATGGTCAGTGACATCACTGATGACATCTCAAATGACATCGCTGATGACATCACTGATGACATCATCCATGTGACAAGCTGATACACCTGATCATACAGTAGCATAATCTTTTAACACTCATTATAAAATATGAAGTACCATATTTGAAACCATTGACACACCAGTACAGGTTTCTAAAAATGCACTCAGTGATTCCTACTTCTACACACACTTCTAAACACTTACCTATAGATTCACTCATACATGCTAACAAAGATCAATAGAACACTATTAAATATACTTATATACCTACATCAACATTACACACCAGCACATATCCTATTCCTTTATGGAGACATCCTACTCACTTATGCAAACAATTGATCATGCTTATATTTACTAAGCTACTCACTTACACAAACACCACTTAATTTATTCATATAGATAGTAACTCATACTTAGGGGCCAATTATGATTGCAGTTTTTCTGCATCCTCCGGGCCGGCGGAAGCCACCGCCGGCCCGGAGGATGCGGAAAAACCCCTGCGGAGCCTCCAAAGACCCACCGCCATATTAGGATGGCTGGTGGGTCTTGAATTCCGGCCGCCGCTTTTCCGCCGCGGTCGCATTACGACCGCAGCGGAAAAGCCATAATATGGTGGCGGTGTCTAACAGACACCGCCAGCCATATTAGGATGGTGTGAAAGACATGCTTTTCCACTGTGGAAAAGCATACGGACTTTTACTTCGGGGGCCCGTTGCGGGCCCCCTGGGTGAAGGGGGAGTGGGGGGGTGCACATGGATTTGCCTGCCTGGATTTGTGCCTGCATTTGCGTGCACAAAGCAGCAGGCACTACGCAGTGCCTGCCGCTTTGTGCATGCAAATGCGATGCATGCATTTTTAACCTTGCGGCGGGTGCAGATTGAAGCTGCACCCGCAGCAATGTTAAAGATAGAATATGTGACCGCCACCCTGGCGGTCACATCCTAATCTGCTCTGAGGGAACAGCGCTCCCCCGGCGGACGTTCCCTCTGCCTCAGGGTTCGCGGACGGACTTGAGTCCGTATCGGCCCCATTGTGTGTTATAAAATCAGTATTACAAGTATACAGTTATCCATACATCAATCATACTATCACAGAGTATTATGTATACTTATTTATAAACAATAACTGTCACATACACTGCCGTTTATATTTTTAGTTTGTTGGACATATATCATTGAGAAATATATTTACTCATCACCACACCCATAAAGAGATTCACTTACCCAAACAACTGTTTCCACATACAGGCTTAACCTCATATACTTACTAAATCAACTATTTACACATCTTTCCACAGTCACACACGTCCCACCCAACCACACACACATTCATTCACTATTCCATACAAATACTCATTTAACTAATTAATAACTAATGTAGACTTTCACATAGGTAGTAACCAACTTATGTAGTAGTTTACACAACAAGAGAAAGAGTGATACAGGTATTCATACAGTTTAATCACTATCCCATAGATTTAGTGAGACACTTAAAATTCCTCACTTAGACAGTCAATCACATTGGTACTAAATCCTACATTCACACACTTATACATCACTCAGTGCAGATTGCTATATATATATATATATATATATATATATATATATATATATATATATATATATAATACATATTTAAATAACAAACCAAACTACTTGCACTGGATGATGTCATCAGTGATGTCATTTGAAATGTAATCAGTGATGTCATCAGTGATGTCACTGACCATGTCATGAATGATGTAATATGTGACATCATCAGCAGTGGATTGCGGGCACGCGAGTTATAGTTAGTACAGCTAACTATAACGGAGGAATTTCAATGTAAAATATGAACGCCAGGTATGGGAAAATCATCTTTTTTTGTTTCATAAGTCAAATGATAGGACTACTTTAAAAACGAACCTCACCTTGGTTTCTTGCTCTCTTCCTGCCTAACTCACCAGCAGTAGATGAAAATCACATAAAAGAAAGATGAACGCAACAGCTCTCATCTTCTTTCCTTCCACTGCCTTTAAGCTAGGTACACGCTATAGAAATCCCATATAGATACACACCTCGTGCCCTTAACCTTCAAAACCATCATCTATCCCCTGTCTACAAGATAAAGGGAAGACATCACCTTGTCAGCATTTGACAGGTGGCTCCTGAACCCTTTTCTTGTTACGTTAAAATAATTTCTCTATCCATGTGCTTTTATAATATTTGTTTATCAGTATACAAAACACAATACAAAAATAAAATACATAAAAACAATTATTATAGCAGAAACAGTCAATGTCTATGAGGATACATATTCTGCAGGTATTTTACGCTTCTATCACTTGCACTTTTTTAACTAATAGAGAAAGTCGCTCAGTCGATCAGAAAACAGAGCCTCTACGACTTGGACGTCCCAATCATCAGAGCGAATATTTTGTTTAACTGCATCCTCCATTGAAAACATTAATAACCTCAGTGGGACTGTGGATTTTAAATTTTACAGCATCCCATACTATCCCATCTAAGACAGGCCAAGCAGTGACATTCACAAAAGTCGGGTCCCTCTTCATTCTGTGTGATGAGGAGGGGGGTGCCAAAGTTCCAGCAATTAGTCTAATTGTAGTTCTTTCTTTAACGTAGTGCCCATTTACAAGACACCACAAATCCAATGGACATGAATACAAAAATTGAAAAAAGCACCTGCCAAATGTAAGTCCATGGAGGAATTAAAAAATGTTTTTTAGACCAAACAACAAAAATTGAAACTTTTGAAGGGGACTTTATAGTGGTAGAGTTAGTGTCTAATGAAAACGTGATTCATTAGCCACACAAGTCTCTAAATCGGGCATAGATAAGTCTGTGGGATAAGTGTAGTCAGTAACATCAAGACGATCATCAGCAGGAGGATTCAATAAAGGATTTGTAACTGTAGTCATCTTGATGGCAACATCAGGTCCGGCAGCAGGAGCCAAAATGGAGTTTCGCATCATAGCTGGACAGGAGACCGCAGGTGTCATACTAAGAAGAATCAGCCACTCTGTGTAGTTTGACATTGTCAATAGAGATGTATCTGTTTTCCTTCCGACCAGGAAGTGGAGGTAAAATGACTGTTCTTGTACCCTTCACGACAAGCACAGGAACTGGAGCACGATATGAGGGGCCGAATTCCTTCTTGTTCTCAATTTTCCTTCTCCCTCGGACCAGTTCACCAACTCGGGGTAGCCAGCCAACTACCGGAATCTGCAACGTAGCATCAGATGTGGAGGGCAAATGTTCCTTTTCAAGACTGTCTCTGGTCTTTTGTAGATTCTGTAAAACAGTAGAATGTTCATCTACGTCAAAGGATGCGGCCGACGCCGCTTGGTTTAGACCCTCAAATTCCGGAACAAACATTTTGACACCAAAGAGCATTTCGTATGGGGTCTGCCAACCCAGAGACCTTTTCAGGGAGAATATTAAGTGCACGCTGAACGCTATTGAGGTGGGCTGTACCTAAAACTCTAGCTGTCAAGGATTGCATTAAGTCACGGTTTATCCGCTCCACAACACTATTGCCCTCAAGCCGATATGGAGACGAAAATTTGACTTGGAACCCCAATGAACGCATGGCATCCTTCTATGCGTTAGAAGCAAACGCTGGACCCTGGTCTGAGTGGAAGGTTCCACACGCAAAAATTCCCACGAAGACATGCAAATCCCTTATGACAGTTCGAGAATCAGCACTCCTTTGCGGCCACAACCACACAAAGCGTGTACACGAATCAACTGCAACTAAGATGTACTTATACGCAGTATCAGAGGAGAAAGGACCGCAGTGATCTAAATAAACACATGCAAGTGGTTTATTAGATATTTACAACTGTGTCTGGGGCGGGCATACAGACGAAGAAGGTTTAATCTGCTGGCAAATGTCACAATTAAGGACATAATCACGACTTTGTTTGTACAATCCGCGTCACCAGTAATGCTGTTGTAGGAGAGATACAGTAGCTGACACGCCGGCATGCACTGAGGCCATGCCCTCATGAGCCGCTGTAATCAAAGCTTGCCTGCGGTCCGCGTTGGGAATCAACCTGTCACCAACGTCGTTAATTCTCACATAAGGAACTTTATCAGGACTTAAATTATAAGAGTATTTAGAAGGGAAACCTTTCGGGTAATTACCTCCTTTTTCTGTTGCGGCTATAGCTGCCAATATGTCATCATCAATCTTACTTTTGGAACGTGTAACTGCTGCTACTGAATATGCTGAAACTACTGTCTTGGCCACTTCATCGGCAAGACTGTTGCCAACAGCGTGAACTCCAACACACTGGTAACCAAGAGTATGAATTACAAACACGAGTGGGAGCCGTTCTTTAAGTTCAGCCTCTCGAACCCAGATCATTTTATGTTATATTGTGCGACCTTTGGAGTCACGATAGTCATTGTGAGTCCAAAAAGGATAAATTGTCATTGTATGATTGAACACAGTAGTAAGAGTCACTTACGATAAGAGTAGTCACACTGGGATCTGCGTACTCCAATGCAAGCATCAGAGCACAAAGCTCAGCCAATTGCGCGGTACAGTCCCCTTAATGTCTGTGTATGCACGACATCGGACTTGTATTCACCATCCACCGTAGTACCAACCACTATTGCGCAGGCCGAATAATATGCGTGCCTCTGAACCGATAGCCGCTTGCGCAGAACCGTCAGTGTAAATGATACAATGGAAATTCTCTAATGGCCACATGGCCTCAGTCTGCAGAGAGGAATCAAAAATGAACGTGACATCCGGACGTGGCCCATTGTATCCACTGTGGGTGCAAAGCCTTCGAATTTGGTACAATGGCTTTCGTGACTGCCTGCAAGGCAGGATACGGAGTAACAACCAAAATGCGTTTTCCCTGCAACAGTGCACGTTCCTTAAGAATTGCCATTTGCACTGCTGTCAAAACTTTTTCCACAGTGGAAAAGCGCAACTCAGCCGAAGTATACAAGTGTGACTTGTAAGTGATAGGGACTGTGTAACCCTCATTAAAAGTGAGGTACGTGAAACCCACCGCCCCTGGTACGATTCTAATCACCAGGTTGGTGTATTTATCATGAGTTAACAAGAATTTAAATTCTAGAAGATCAGCCTGCAAAGATTGCAAGATGGCTGAATGTTCAGGCAGCTAGCATGATTTGGAGAAAGTAGGCTGTATCAAAGCGTAACGAGGCTTGATGCGCTGGGCATAATCGGGAATATAAGTATGCTCGAAATTCAAAAAGCCCAGTAATTATTGTAGTTTTTTTCAGTGTTGTGGGAACGCAAAGCTGTGCACATTTCTCCAGGAAGTGAGGAGCCAAACCTCGACCTTCATTGTTGAGCTCGTAGCTCAGGAACAACACTGTGTACTCTGCAATGTAAGAGTTTGTAAAGTTGAATTTATAACCAAAATCTGCAAAATTACAAATGATGCCGTCAACACGACACAGATGCGGCCATAATTCGTTGTCTGTGAGATAAACGTCATCCACATACGAACATGCATCTGCGTCGAGCCCCTCTAAAAGAGAGACTATGCGGGCGGCAAAGACGCCTGGACTGTTTTTATAGCCCATAGCCAAACGTCGGAATTTGCATTCTTTGCCACCACTGGTAAAAGTTGTCCATTGACTACTAATAGGGGACAGATTGTGGGCAAAGAAGCCATTGGATATGTCAAGTGTGGTTTTAAACCTTTTGCGCACAAGACTATCCACAAGAGCAGAACTGTGAGTATTCTGTACCGCACACGTATGAGAATGGGAGTTCAGGTGGCGGTAATTCAATACCAAACGGGACGAGCCATCAGCTTAGTCACAGTGAAAAGAGGGTTATTCATCGGAGACACACACGTTTCAATCACACCTTGATATTACAAATGTTTGAGGATCTCAGCCACGGGAACCTTCGCTTCATGTTGCATGGGGTATTGGGGTTGCGGCTACGGCATAGACCGTAAGGGAATCTCATGTCTGGGGGAAAATATGTCCCAACCACAGTGAGTACGGTACAAAGCAGTTGCAAGCACCTTAGCCCAATATTCTCCAAAATGCATGGCCTGCTTTTCTGGCACACTGTGCGCGAAACTAGGGAGGATTACCTCCTCCCCTTGTTGAGCAACAAAAACAAATGGTGGGGGCCAGTCGACTTCCGCCAATAAAATGTCGTAGGTAGTAGTTAGATTTTCCCAAAATATCCCTTTTATGGTACGTTGTATGTCACCTTCAATTAAAAGGACAATTTCAAAAAGTCTTTCAGGGGAAGCCACTCTAGTGTCAGCCGTTCCAGCTATAACAAATGGGTCAGTCGCTGTCACCTTCAGTAGTGGTTGCAGGCCCTCTCGTACAATGGTAATCTCCGCTGCGCAGTCCAACAGCGTCAGCGCCCATGTCAGATTCTGAAGCTGCGTTCTCACTATCCGTGGCATATCTCGCTGTTACAGCAGCAACTTTTGAAACTGGGATCTCGGACGTGAAGAGTCATCCTGCTTGCCTTTAACGTCAGCCTTGCGGGGTGGGTCTTGCTTCGCACCCCTCCCCCGGCCGCCATCTCCTCTACCGGTGGGTGTGACTGATAAATCCTGCAAAGAGCGAGGAGAACGTTGATCAGGAACCTGAAAACGATCAGGTGACTTAATCGTAGCGCCGTCGCGCAATTCATAAGTGCGCTCAGTAGAGACAGGTACTGGCGAGGTGGAACTGGACCCCTGTTTCTGTTGCTTTTCCCGTTTTTTATTTTTAGTCCAAGTCTGTTTTGGGCCTGAGGGGCAATCATCTTTGTCAGACTTTGCCGCCTGTGTTTGCTTTTGCACTGCCTTGGCAAAAGGCTTAATACCTAAACTATTACGGCCCATGGTCTTATAAGCCACCGTGATAATTCTCGGTAACTGACGGGGTTTCTCTGCATCGGGGACATCCCGTAAAGCATTCGACACCTGGAAGCTTACCGCATCATCCTTAACGTTAGCAAGGACGAGATCGGAAACTACGTCAAACACTCCAACGAGTCTCATTCCCAATTCAACAGCCACCTCCGGTCCGTGCTCAGCCTGAACACGCTTAATGACAGAGGGTAGGACAGACATTGAAGGTGTGCCAAAGCATCTCGTATAGAGTGCCGCAAAAATCATACCCCATGTGTTACACTCAGTCACTTCAGGTACTAAGTCTTTCTGCAAACTAATTGTAAGAATCCTGTGCTTCTCCACAGGAGTTGTATTAAGAAATACTGCCTCCAGTTGGTCAAATTTCTCGGCAAGCCAAAAAGGCATTTCATCCTTATCTTGGGGACGCTTGCTCATAACCGCATTAACCATAACGGGAGTAAGCTTCAACCCATTCGGCCCAACTGGATGCGCCGCAACACCAGGGCCCCCACCTGGTATGTTGCGGGAAATGTAATGAACCAAAACCCTAATAACTGCTACAGCAGAGGTATAAAGGGGCCTCAATTCAAGCAAGGGACATTCACCCTGCATGCGGGTGCGGGGTAAATCCAGCCAAAACAGGCCAAGAAGCGCCTGGAATGGTCAAAGGACCTAATATAATTACTGTTAAATGGTGGGGAAGGGCACCATCAAACCAAACGCGGTGCTGCCAAGCAGAAATCGGAACCTCCTGTGTCCTGCACGGAGTTTACTCCGCAGGCAGGGCATTAAGAGTGTAAGTATGAAACACATTGGTATCTGCATTGACCGCAGGAAATGTAACCCATGAGTAAAAAAGCTCAAATGGGTAAGCCGCATCAGCACTCACAACAAAAACAAATGCCATTCCTTCCAAGGCGACGTTGTAGCCTTGTAAATGAGTACGGACCGCCATCCTACTATACTGCGGGATGTCAACGGTCATAATGACACTGAAAGAATAAGAACAATGCAGTGTAATGTAGCACAACTTTTACCATAGAAACTATTGTTTCCTGTTGACAGATAGGTTTATCTGTCAACAGGAAACAATAGTGAGGGGGTTGTGGACTGATATAAGCACTAGTCGAGAGTCTCACAATAAGACCACAACGTTGGGTGCGCCATGTCACAGGGATTGTGCTCCTACACAGAACTGTGCACAGAGACCCAGGACTTCAGTGAATTGTGGTGTACCAAAAAACTCACCTTAGTGCCTAGAAACCCTAACGAGCTAGCATCAGTGTCACATTAGCTCTTCGTCCTATAGCAAAGGAACCAATAATTAGACAACCCAGAACATGCAACTCTGTTTATACTCGGGAATGGTGGGAAGCAAAAACAATCTTTCGTTATACTCTCATACCAGTCCACAACAGGAGTAAAATAGAGACACTGGAAGGGTTAAAATATTTATTTTAATGACGTTCTCTAAGATGCAGTATCTTTGCTAACATAAGCAGATATATGATTAGAAATAATATGATCTGCATTGTTACAATTCCATAAAACACAAAAGGAGAAATCATATTATAATGATGGTGAAAATAGATACTATAGTGCCTAGTAAATCACCCTCCCTAGCTAGGAACTATGTTTTATAAAATATAGAAGGTCTCTTTGGCTTATGTGGGGGACTCATACCTCTAAGATCAGCAGGGATGAATCACATCAGGAACTGCAACAGCTCTTTCTCGCTGGAAACGGAATTCTTCCTAGTGCCTGAAATCATGCCTACCGTTGCCTGCCTCACCGGAAAAAAACCCACTGTGCACCTTTTGCCTCTTAAAGGAGCCAGAATCACGTTGGCTTGTAGCTGCATATATGTTATGGATAGAACGTAAGCCGATCAGCCCGGACAACAGCTACCTTGTTATGATAACCGTGGAGGCTTTAGCACTCAGTGTGCAGACTAGAGTCACGATGTAGGTCTAGGGATGCTGAAAACAAGCCAGTCTCATGTTAAGCATTTCACGCAGCCTAACTTACAACAACAGTTATATGCAGTGTCCTGTGCAAAAGCAGCAAAAAGGAAAAATGTCATTTAAACTTCTAATAAGCCTATTCCAACTTAGCAGTGTGAATAAGAAGGCCCAGCCCACACTACAATGTGCATAGCTCACCATACAGACACACACAAAGCAGATGAATGAAAGAACTAGTGAGAAAAAGTAGTGGAGGTGGGAATGGGAATGAAACAATGCCATAATTGTAATACAACTGATTGTGAGAGTGTAATAGAAGTACAAAGAACTCCCTCAGGTGTCTTCAAAAATGCAAATGGTGTCACTTTTGACTATTAGTTATTTCATGCAATTATCACACTCCACACTGTTGTATTCGCGTAAAAGGCCATTTATTAGTACAAGGTGGACTTTTTAATGCTTGTACACTTTTATGGTTTTTGTGACTTAAACCGAATAAAGTTTCTTTTGAACTAGTACAAGGTTGCTAGCATACTAATAAACTTTATTAACAGTAATAATAATTCAAACTTATGTAAATGTAAATGTATAGGCATTTATATAGCGCACTACTTACCCGGAGGGTCCCAAGGCGCTTCGACCGCTGCGAAACCCTTCCTGGCTTCCCTGAGAGATGGTCCGTTAATGGGTATCTCCAGGGTGAGACCAGGCATCCCCGGCGGTCTGGTGGGGCCGTTAGTGAAGATGAGGCAAGCTAATGCCCAGAGTTGCCGAGTGTGATTGCTGATCAGAGTGGGCACCGAGGCGAGAGAATTATCGAGTCCGCTGACCCTGGTCCAGAAACCTGCCGCACCGGGAATCGAACCCTGGTCCCAGGCCGTCCTCTGCTCTCGGGTCTGCCGCCTCTAACCAGTGAGCCACACTACATCATACTTCTGACATAACCCAAACAGTTCCATTCTCTTCGCACCATTCACAACTCACTTGCTTCCACTTCCCTGCATTCACAACTCACCCGCTTCCACTTCCCCGGTAAGACTTTATCATTTGCTTCATTCCTCCCCCTTTTACTCACCGACCTCATTCTATATTCCCAATCTCACCTTCACTTGCCCTCCAAACATCCATCCCGTGAAGATCCTTCCATTGGTCGTCGCATCCCGCACACGTCCAGCATTTACCTATGGACCCTTCCTCCCTCCGGAGGGGTGGATATGTATTGTATTGTATTGTATCTATACTTCTATAGCGCTACTGTCACCCTACGGGTATCCTGGCGCTTTTAGATATCCAGATACTTGGTCTGCTGATTGATGAGGAAAGAAATGGAAGCATAGATCAGAGTTGTGGGAAAAGCCAAGTTTTCAGGCCTTTCCTAAATTCGATTATTGAGACACTCTGTCTAATCATTTGTGGTACCTTGTTCCATAACTGTGCCCCTACCACACTGAAAGCCCCTCCCCCCCCCCATCTGGGAGCGTTTAAATTTTCTGACTGCCAGCAGACTGGTACCCGAGGACCGGAGCTGTCTCTGAGGGAGATACCAGGAAAATCTTTCCTGTGAAGGGATTGGGCCTATCTCATGTAAGGCCCTAAACACCTGGCAGAGTGATTTGAATAGAACCCTTTCTCTAATTGGTAGCCAATGGAGCTGTCTCAGTGCGGAGGTGGAAGAGGAGTCACGTCGCAGCCCCAGTGCCAATTTTGCCGCCACAGACTGGACTCTTTGCAGCCCCTGAAAGATGTACTGGGGGGCTCCTAAGTATTGAGAGTTACAATAGTCCAGTCTGCTAAGCACTGTGCTCTTTACTACCATAGCGCGCAATTCCTTTGGCAACATGGGGAGTATTCGACGGAGCAGGCGCAACAGACCAAAGCAGACATTAGCAGTCTTGGATGCCTGTGACTCCATCTGGAGGTTTTTGTCATTTAGGACCCCCAGGTTTCGTACTGTATTGGCCGGGGTCAATGGGTCTACCTCCGGAGTAAGTCTCAACTCCAATGGGGAGTAGATAGTCGGCCTTGCAGGGGAACAGTAGAGCACTTCAGTTTTTCCGCTATTGAACTGCAGGGAGTTCCTCCTCAGCCAATCCGCGGTGTGACGCATACACTCTTGGAACTGCTCAAGGGGAACTGCCTGTTCTCCTTCTAAAGAGAATGCCAGCTGCGTATCGTCTGCATAGTTGACTAAGTCAACCCCGAATGATTTGATGATGGAGAACAGCGGCTGTAAATAGGCATTAAAGAGAACAGGGCTAATAGCAGAACCCTGAGGCACCCCATGAGTGACCGGCGTCTTGCAGGAGGTGAAAGGTACCATAGAAACTGTCTGTTCTCTATCTGTCAGATAGCAGCCAAACCATTGCAAGGCTTTACCCCTGACTCCCATATTTTCCAGTCTCTCTAATAGGATTGAGTGACTTACCGTGTCGAACGTGGCCGACATATCGAGAAGTACCAGTACTGCACCATTCCCGTTGTCGGCCCTCATTCGCAGGTTACCCAGCATAGTCAGGAGAGCAGACTCCGTCCCGTGCGCTGGCCGAAACCCAAACTGATCCTTGTCCAACATGTGATGTTCCTCAAAGAAGTCTGACAAGGACCTGCTTACAACCCTCTCCAAGGTTTTGATAGGAAAGGGAAGCAGCGAGATTGGGCGGAAGTTGACTGGATTAGTGGGGTCTAGAGAAGGTTTTTTAATCAGTGGTGTCACCACCGCATGTTTCCATTCCCCCGGGACAGTTCCTGTTTCCAATGACTGATTACATATCTGTCTAAGCCAGGGAAGAGTTTCCCGGCCATAGGTTTTCCATATTTTCTGTGGTAATGGGTCAGAGGGGGATCCTGAGGATATATTTTGCACTACCTCACTGAAAGTGGAGTCAGAGAGAGGCTGAAAGCCATCAAGAATGTATAATTGGCTCGGGCCCCCTCCGTCTCCATTGGTCTATGGAGGTGGGTGTCGGTGTTATGCACCTCAAGTGATCTGACAATCTTTCCCACTTTATCCAGGAAATGCAGAGCAATATCATTGCATAATTCCTGGGAAGCCACCACTTTGGTGCTCAGACATGTTGGAGCTGACAGATCTCTGACTATCTTAAAAAGTTCTCTAGTCCCATGAGAGGCGTGCAGGATGGAATTGGCATAAAAGTGAGCCTTACAGCCTAGGATCTGTTGTTTATACGCAGTCTGTGCTGCTCTCAGCTCAAGCCTGTCTCCCTCCAAATAGCCCTTCCTCCATTTCCTTTCCGCCTTCTTACACAGCAGGCGTAGATGTCTCAGTTCATCATTATACCATGGTGCTGATGTTTTATTTCTTATTTTGATTTTTTTATCGGGATTATTTGATCCAATGCACTCATGATATAATTCTGATAGATATTGTAGTTATCCTTCACTGATGCGGAGGCACAGAAGAGGCTGTCTGGTGGTGATGTCAGTGTGGCCCCTGACCTACCCAGCTTCGCCCATTCTCTTCCGACCCTAAATGCCATAGGTGTCTTGGCTTGTCCCGTATTTTCTGGGAGTAGGGTTTGAAATGAGACTAGGTAATGGTTAGTCCAGTTCTGAGGTGTGACACTCAGAACCTCGGTCTCCAAGGCATTGGCAAAAAGCAGGCAAAAAGCAGGTCAAGTATATGACCACCTTGGTGAGTTGGGAGTTTAACCAGTTGTTGCAGATTTAAGCTGGCACAAGTGTGTGTCAGTTCTCTCAGATGGTTACCCAAGGAGGCGTTCTCCCACAAATTAAAATCACCAAGGATGATCATTCTGGAGTGTGCTAGGGAGAGGTTGGTAATAGTATCCAGGGCGTCTTGATAACAGGTGATGCTCCCAGGTGGTCTATAACAAATCAGTCCCGTGAGTTGGCTGCCTTTGGGTTCCTGTAACGAGAAACCCATGAGCTCTAGCCCACTAACCTCTTCCACTTTTAATGAGGCGAAATGCAGATCTTCTTTATAGATCATTCCAACCCCTCCTCCTCTGCCCTTAGGCCTTGGATTATGTAGGATATTAAAGCCCTTTGGGCAGGCAAGTCCTATTTCAAGTGCAGATTCTGCTTGAATCCAGGTTTCAGTTAGGAATAGTACATCTAACTTCAGATCTTCAATCAGTGTAGAGATTTCTGTGTGATGCTTGACCAGCGACCTGCAGTTAATCAGTCCGCAGCTTAGTCTAGTGTTCCCAACCTTATTAACCTTTGTTTTAACGGGGGTATTGTTAATTTTACCAGACTCTACTCTCTTACCTATTTCCAGTAACTTAGTCCTTGTGTACACAACGCGACGTCCCTGGTTCCCTGGGCGGGTATCGTGACTAGCCCTAAGCGCCGTCGAAACGCGGACGGGCGCAGACGGGCTTGCCTCTGGCGCGCCTCCGGCCCGCGTGTCTGGCCCAGCCACTAGTGCGCTCTGCAAAATGTCGCCCTCGAGTGGCACTTCCTCACCTAAGATGGCGCTGGAGCCCCCGGGCAAAGCCCGTATGTGACTCACAAGCCCCCCAAACAACAGCCAGTCAGGAAACCCCTGTAGGGCAGTTGCCTGCCTCACCAGAAAAAAAAACCCTGTGCACCTTTTGCCTCTCAGCAATAAGATCTACGGCACCAGATCAACTCGTTCCAGGAAGCAATCACCACATCCCACAGCTCCATCATGTAATAAGCGTTCCCTAATCACAAAAGGTGCACAACATCATCCCTGAATAGCCCTGGTTCTTCCTCTTTAAACCTTGCATGTACAATCACCTTAAAGTCATGAGCCTGACAAAAAATACCTCATTACCCTGTTCAGCTTCTGTCAGGCCTTATCAATCACAGCATGCTTTACCGCCCCCTCCAACCCCTGCGAGGCACAAACTCCATCCAAACAACACAGATGCCTGAAAAGTTCATTTTTATCACCTCCAAGTCCCTCTGCATATGCTGTAGCAAAGTCAGGCCAGACAAGTGGACCAAGTCATTTTCCCCCAGATGAATCAGGAGCATATCTGGACAGACCCTCTGCGGTACCAACTTTGTCAGCCATGGCAACAATGCATCCCACCTCATTCCCCCTTTTCCCCACCAAACAACATTGTGGTGGCTGCTCCTCAAGTCTAGGTTTTGTCCATAAACTTGTTGGTCCACGTATTGCGCTGCCCAGTGCACAAAGGAATGTCCCACGATCCAGGTAACCATCTTGGTTCCTTGCCCGTTCATGCACCCTGCAGTAGAAAAAAGAGGCAATTAGCTACATACAACTTCCCCCCCAAAACCCTCCCCCTCCAACAGGACTGAATCCCACTACTTTTGCACGTAGCGCTCACAACACTTTAACCTCCATTGACCAATTTGGGGAATTCTACCCAATGACCAATCCAGGCACGCTGCCGCTGTTTCTGCCCCAATCTGAAAGGAATGGGTGCCAAAACTAGACGGGTCCCTACCAATTCTGCACAACGCCATGATCAACACCTGAAAGGTGGTGACTCTGCCATCTTCCAGGCAAGAAAAGGAAAGCGCCTCATTCCCAGACACAGCAGACCTCCCCATCACCACCTTCATACAACCATACCCAAATCCCATTGCCTGCCTGATCCATCTTTGACAGCCTCAGCCAGATACCCAACCTCCCTTCATCCAAACGTACTTCATCATACAACACCCCACCTTGGCGAACCATCCCCAAAAGCTCAGAAACCTGAAAAGCCCCAAAAAACATCCATGTCATACAAAGTCAAAAAATCGCAACTTCAAATGGATCGTAGGAACACAAGGCAGAACCTCTAACAACTCCTTCAACAACTCAAATGTCATAGCTTACCACAATGCCACCTTCCCTCACCCCACTCCTTGCCCCACCCCTTCAATACCTTACCTAGAATCTCATCCTTGGCAGGATAAAAACTCAAATCCAGCTTGCCATAAAAAGAAATCCCGGCCAACTTGCTTGCAATGATCATAGGTGGCAAACCTTTATCCATGCAAAATAGAACAAAATCCTGAACTCCCTGCTCAGTGTCCTGCCGCTCAAGCCGCATAAGCTCTGGAAAATAGTTCAAAAACTCCCCAAATTCTTTCTATGACAGTATGGGTGGATTCTGCCAATTACTTTTCAACCAGCCACACAATGATCACTCCTCCAAGGCCCAGATGTCCACAGGCAATTCTGTTTTGCACTGTTCTGCTCCTGGTGCCAAACTGTGAAAACTATGCCACTGTAAATGAGACAAGGAATCAGCTATATCGTTGCTGGCCCCCCTTGTTTCGCCCTGAACACCTTATTAAGCAGCAAGCACATCAGCATGAACCTCCTCAAAAGTTGCAACACCCTCAAATCTCTTGCCCGTTTCCAGCTCCACTACAGTCATATAGTCCACATGGAAAAGACCTGTTGTGATCCTTAACTCACTGCCCCAAACTGCCAGAGCTACCAAAAGTGGCAAAAACTTCAGAAACGCAGTGCTATGCCATTGCCTTAACCAATGCAGTGGCCACTTCTACGCACACCATCTCTCATCACAGAAGAGACCAAAGCCCCAGCCACATCAGAAAATATCTGATATGCCGCACCATATTCTCCTCCAAAAAATCCAATGGCACCCCATTGAACTCCAAGAAGGTCTGCCAAACACACAGGTCCACTGGCACACCCAGGGAGATTCGCACCCTGTGGTCTGGCAGCACCACTCCCAACATGGCCATGGCCATGTCCAGTGGCACACCCAGGGAGATTCGCACCCTGTGGTCTGGCAGCACCACTCCCAACATGGCCATGCCTGGACACCTGCAAAAAATCCTCCCTGCTCTCACCACCCTGCACACAAAGTTAAGGAAGCCCAACAATTTCTGCACTGCCCTCAGTTCAATCTTCAGTTCCCCAATCACCTGTAACAGAAAACCCTGGATTTTGACCACTTTTTACTTTGACAGACAAGTCAACCATCGCACGGAGTCCAGCTCAATGCCCAGGATCATCAACACAACACCTGGTCCCTCTGTCTTCTCGGAAGCCAATGGAACCATGAAATCCTGTGCTAGAGCCAGCCTCAAAATGGTTCAACGTACTGACACATTCCACGGACTCTGGTATACCAACAAACAAAAATCATCCAGGTCATGAGACACCCCACGATGACCACTGCTTTTGCTGAACAATCAATTCAAAAAGGTACTGAAGAGTTAAAACAAGGCACAAGAAATGGCACAACCCATCAGGAGCACCTTATCCACATAGATAGCCCCTCCAAACTGCATGCCCAGCAGAGAAAAAATCAGCAGGATGATTGGGTAACAAGTGGAAGTCAGACTTCTCATCACACTGCGCCATTTAGGCCCCCGGCCCACACTTCTGCACCAGGCGAATGGCATCATCCACAGAGGCATACAGCACCCTGGTAACCTCTTCTGCAATTAAATCGTTGACAGACCCACCCTCCGGCCAAGAGAGGTGGTGAATCATTCTGAACTCTCCTGGCTCTTTTTCAGGCAGTACTCCCAATGGAGAAGCAATCAGATCCGCCAGTTGCCACTCAAAAAAAAGACCTGCAATCCTACCCTCTGACACTGCCTTGTTCGATTTAGCTGTTACTATGTAAGGAAGCTACCTAGCGGACTTCCAATTGTCTGCCCACTTACGCCCCCTTTTGCTGTGGTACCCCACTAGAAATTCTTCAGTGAAACCTCATTGCAAATGCAAATCTGCCTCTCTATCAGGGTAAATAGAGAGTCAAGGTACCAAGGCCTCCACATTAACTGGTATAGGGGTTCTTCGTCCCAGACTGCCCCCTACCCCTGGAGGCCTTCCACTGTTCTGTGGCCAGCATAAAGCACTGTGTGATGGGTTAGCGTCCTCCACATTTGGAACATTCATGCATAAACTTACTGGGGTGCCGCGAGCAGAACCCCTTGGCAAAATTCCAGCATGCCACTGTGCCCCTGTGGTGGGTCCAGGTGGCTTTGGCGCATATCCCGCCCCCTGCGGTGTGGGACAGGCTGAAAGGATTGATACGTCACGGGCAAGCCGCTGGCTGTATGTGTTGACGCCGAGGATTGAATGGATGACAGCCACTGCATCCAAAGCTCTGAGTTCACCTACCCCCATGGCTTATCCAGGTTAAGACTGACCGTGGCCTAAAACTCTTCATCATATTTCAACCAGGTATAGCCCCGAAAGTGCATCGGCACTTTTCGGATTATGTCCACGTACTTAAGAAGCGCAATCACCCTAGCCAAGTAACGCTCATAGTAAATGCTGGCATAAAGAAAAAAGGTGAGGTCCAGTTTTCCATGTTCATGGGCACCCTCCGCCTTCTGGTCAACTCCCACTCCTCCTTCTTGAATCCCTCCCTGGCCTGAATCTCCATATGTAAACGCTTGAAAACATCAACATATTCGTAATTCGAAATCCTATTCTGTGTTTTGTCAGAAAAATGCGGTCTAAGGTGGCATTGCAAATGCCATATAAGGCAGTCGCTTCTTAGGTTTATCCCTCTCAGTGTCATCCTTCTCTTGGGTCCCCGCGGTACTGTTCATTTGAACTCTAGTACCCACCACCTATTTACCACCGTCCACTTTCTTCTGTGCCCCTTTTGTTGCTGTTGCGCCTGCCATCGTTGCCCTGGAGACGTCCACCACACCATCCCCACACCCACCATGCAGCAAGGTGTAATTTTTGGACCCTTATCCCCAACACCCCATGATTCCCACCATTCGCCTTTAACTTGCGCTACTGCACTGCCCATGGCCATTTCCTTCCACCGTCCTCTGCTGCTCCATTGCACAGCAGGCTTGCCACTCCCCTTGTCTGCACGTGACACCTGGAAAACACCAACTTTGCTGGTTGACCTCTCTATCCTCCCAGGCCTCCAACAGCCTTGCTCACTTCATCTCGTAACTCTCCTTCCTCCCATTCGTTACTGCCATTCTCCATAGTCAAGCATCATCTCCACCTCACCCACTGGCTCCTCAGACACAGGTTCCTGCACCGTACGTTTCGGCCCTGGCACAGACACACCATGCTGAGTTGAACATTCATCCAAAGCAACTACAGCACTCCTCCGTCTCTTGGACTAAAAGGCTATGTTCCCGGATGTGAGCCTCCAAGTCAATCCCTTGCCATCTATTGCCCTGGGGGTCCCTCTGGCTAGGGGCCCCCACTCACCCTGCACGCCCTCCCCTCTGTCCCAAGGCAAGGAGCACTCTACCCCCAGGCCCCACCCCCCTGGACCCAGGAGCGGTCTGCCTCACTTTGTTAAAGTCAGGACCAAAGGGCCCAGCCTGCCCTGTATGGCATTTTCCATTGGAGGGCAGTCTCATCCTTTGAGGAAACCATGGCCCATGCAGGTAAGAGAAGTGGGGCCGCGTTCAGGGGGATTCGACAGACGACCAAGAAGGGAAATTAAATAAATAAATCATTTTCCCTCATCGTTGTCTGTCGAAATCCCCCCACCCGACCCCACTGCCCCCCACTTTTACTTGCATGGACCGCGGCTGCTGTGAAGTCCAGTGCCCTTTCCTGCTCGTGGACCGAGCGACCGAAGGGCCTCCTCTGAAAAGAGCACCGCTTCCTCACCTGTCGTCAGATGCACCGTCCCCACAGCCGGAAACAGATGCGCTGGGAGGTTCTTCCTCCCTCCCCAGCTTCTGGGACCAGCTTCTCATTTTGTGCTCCGGCCCTGCCCTACAGGTTTTTTCTGACTGACGGAGGCTCAGTGAGGCAAGCTGCCACAGCGACTCCTCCCGAGGCAGAACGAGTCAGCCTCAGCATTCCGACCTAGGCCTGGTCCAGAACACCAGGCCTGAGGTGGTCGGCCCTGCCTGCAGCTCCCAAAGTGATAAAGGTAGCCCAAACCACCTCATTGTCCACAGCCATTGTGGTCACAGAATCAGGTAGGCCTGAACTACGCTACCAACCAAAATTCATACCCCTCTCCCGATGGTGTGTGCTGTCAGGAAGAGGCCGGATACTCCTCTCCTGACACCTTTATAGCCCCCTCATTAACCTGCCCCTTCCCCTTAGCCTGGCCTATCACCACCCTGTCCCGTGGCCAGCACTAAGACTGGTCTGCGACCCTCACTTTCCCTGGTGGCAGAAATTCCCAATATTGCTTCTGTTCACATACCCAGAATCCAGTCATGAATACTAGACACTTTTCTAGATTAAAAGAAAATTAATTTATCACCCATTAGTGCCCTCCACATGAATAGTCTAGGATAATTATATAATGAAACCACCTCATCATCGTGGTTCATTGGTATTAAATGTTTTGATGTCATTTTATAACTCCCCCCAAAAAGTGAGACACCTTTGACAAAATTAAAAAACATACAAGTCATAGTACTTATGAAGGTATATGGGTCCAATAACGATATTATCTTTCTCATTTAGCATGTGCAAACTGAAGATCTGGTTCTTCTAGTACCACACAAAGGGGCCGATTACGATGTCTGGTGGTCAGACCGCTGCCTGCTATCATAGTGGTTAGGAGAACGCCCGACTCCCACGTGGTGGTGCAAACACTGTAGTACGATGCGACTGCCCGGCTGGCAGTCGCAAAGTGCTCCTCATCACAGCGACTTGTGCTGTGGTCCAGGAACAGGGCTGCAGCTCAAGCTGCCATGAAAAGGAGCATAAAGGTGAGTGGGGGCATTACATGTACCCCCTGGGCACTTAGCAGTGGCCTAAGAGGGGCAGGGCCCTATTTGGAGCACCCAATATCCCTTTCCGGCAGCCTGTACTTGGCAGTGTTCCCACCAGGCTGTAGGAAAGCGACATCCATATCCCGACAGTGGTGCCTGGCTTGGATCCAGAGCCATTAAAATGTGTGACTCTGACTGCCCTCCCGTCGTAATCTGAGGTCCTGGCAGAGGCAGCAGTGTGGACTCCGAGTGTATAGGGTATGACTAGATCCAAAAAGGTTGTTTATGCCATCCTCTGGTGTTAGAGTCACAAGTTCAGCAAGAGGCTGCGTCCCACTACATCCTGTTGGATTTATAGTAGGAAATCCATTTGTTGGATTGTAATGCCCTCACACACCCTTTCAGGTGTCATGCTTCAACATATGGGCTGCTCCTCGTTGGGTCAGCGGTGCAATAACCAACGGGCTCCCTCGAAAGGGGCTCTTTATCGGAGATCTTTCTCCAACAGCCGTAAGGTAAAGTGCGTGTGTTGGACCAGAACTGTGTAGATGTGTAGTGGTGAGTTTCAAAAAGGATTGTGTGTACCTAGCATGAATTTTTTATTCAAGGGGGTTTCCTATCCTAGTTAAAAACAGTGAACAAGGCACTCATCCGATTGTTATGTCTCTTGGTGAAGTGTCCTTTGTTAAAGATTGTTGGTCAACATGTTTCACGCTTACAGTAGACTATACTACCGATTCTTCAGGACCAGGAGAAAGAACTATCTACACTTACTACTACTACTATGAAAATTACTCACAGGTAAATTTATTTAATTGAAGAAGTACCTGATGCGACCTGGATCTACCCTATTCAGTACATTCACCAGGCATCATCAGTACCCGGCGGATCACGCATAAGGCTTAGCTCCTATGTGTGCAAGAGGTTTTCACCATTACGTTACACCCACAAACTGCCCTATTTACCGGGTAAGGCGGATAGAGCATGACTGCCAGCATCATAATGAGGCGGTCGGACCGAAGGGCTGTCGGTCTGTCGTACCACCACCGATGGCCTGTCGGTGGTGGTCTGACTGGCATCATAATTAGGTCTAATATCACAATAAACTAGTCTCTCAACTTCACAGTACCTGGATACCCTCCTGGGTGATACTGTGCTTAACACATCACCAAACCATAAAAAGTTAACTAGTATCCAGTATTTTCTGTTAAGTATTCATTGCTAAACTAAAGGAAATGTTTTATCAAAAACGATAAAAAATGTATATTGAATTTGATTGTGTATGCCTGTATATAGTTGATACAGAAATGGTCAGTATTCTTGAACATTCTAAGCAAGCTTGTTCTGCTAAAGCATAGTCTGTGTAGTGGTTGGAATCTCACATACAATTCCATACCTCATTTTTATTCATTTGATCATATGTTTAAATTTCAGATAATTAAAGCGGAGGATTAACCTCAATTACCAGAGTTAACTATCAGAGATTATTTGTGCTTGCATGAAGACCAAAAAACAGTATTCATATATTATGACTGTTTCCCCAAACATTTGAATCTGCATAGCTCCCTTCTTTCTTTAGTTGAGTCAGAGTAATTCTCCATATTTTCAATTTGCAACATCTATCAGAGGTCAAAATATCATTAATACTCAAGAATTTTGCTTCTGTTTTCTTTGATTCGTAAACACTACGGGCCCGATTCACAAAGGTAAAGTTAGACAAAAGTCTAACTTTCCGACTTTTGGTATTCACAAAGGTCATTACTACTGGTAAATGCCCCTTGTGAATACCAAAAGTCAAACTTTAGGACCTTCAGTATTCACAAAGGGCATTTATGAGTAGTAATGCCCTTTGTAAATACCAATATTCGTAAAGTTAGACTTTCGTCTCACTTTACCTTAGAGAATCAGGCCATATCATTTTGAGAAAGGAGTGAATAGTACCTTGGCGTAACAAGAAAGCTAGTTTGTAGTAAGAAAAATTGGAAAATCAATTCTTACGCTTGTCTCTTTGCTGAATTTCCCATGAACCTTTTACTCTCTTGCTAATACCGCACAAATAGCCACCCATACCTGTTTATGTGTATTATAAATTAACAAATTATCAGAGAACCAAAGCTTAAGCACATATCATGTCCTTGGCTTGCCTGTGAACCTTCTACCCCACTATTGCTAGCATTGTCCCATCAGGCTCTTACAGTTGACCCCTCCAGCAATTTAAGGTGAATCATCAAGCCAATCAGTGGTGCCCAACTCATGACACACTAGAAACAACCAGAAAACAGAGGCAACTGGACCTCCGTTCCTGGGTTCACTCCTAGTCGTACCTCATCAAAATCTTTCAACAGTGTATTTCCCTTTTGCTGCACCTGGGTAGTCATTATGGATTAGAGATTGAAGATACAAATTGAGAAATATGATCCTTCTTAACTTAATTGTGACCTCACACTACAGTAGTCACCACCTTCCTGAGCACTGACATTGTACACATGGCCGCTGATATCCTGTTAAACCAAAGCGCCCGCTCAATTGTCCAGGCATGTTACAAGGATTTCACAGCAGGGTAGGGCCCAAATCCACCAAATACCGAATATCCAGAAGTGGATAAAATGAATAAGCATTCCTGCTAAGTGAATGGAGTCAGGGGTGTAAGATCCCCGCAGGGACCAAAGCTAAACAGGGTGTCTTCTGGGTAGGCTCTTTATTATATAGGGGTTAAAAGCAGTTTGGCAAATAATGCAGTGCAGGGCCTGTCTCTAGAGAACAGGTACTCCTCAAGAGCAAAGGAGGAGTACTTATAAGAGAGGTTTGAAAGTTATAGGACTTGTGGCTAAAATGAATATATACAAATTCCACAATGGGCTGTTGAGCCACACAGAGGCCCATTCTGAAGGCCCTTTTCTCATTAGGGGATGCTGTTAACCCTTTCGACGCTGATGACGGAACCGCTCCGTCATCAGCTGCGGTGGCGCTGTGCTGATGACGGAGCGGTTCCGTCATGGCCCGCCCGCCGCTCATGCGCGGCGCGAATTCTGCGCCTGCGCTGAGCGTTCTATTGAGCGGGCGGGGCCATGACGGAACCGCTCCATCACAAGCACAGCGCAACCGCGGCTGGTGATGGAGCGGTTCTGTCACCAGCATGCGGCCGCCGCGCGACCGCCCGCCCACTTAGCGCTGCGGCGGAATAGCCGCCGTAGCGATGTGGTTAAGTATTGAACCATCATGATGAATTTAATGATCTCTGGAAGAGATCTATATAGGATTTATGTGATTCCTCTGGTTGTTCATGGTCAAAGAACATATTTTCTATTCAACCAGCAGCCTCTGCACCAATCCCGCATAATTGGTACCCGTTTTCTCATAGCATTCAGAGCTTACAACAGGATATGAGGTCTACTGGCTCAATGGCTTACATGTTAACCAGATGTCGAATCACAGTTTTGTTTGGGTGATTTTACTCATATCAATGTATTGCAATACCTCAAATTATCAATTTAAAAACTTACAATGGAGTAAGGTATTTATCTTTTTCCCAGTTACATGATCACATGCAATTTAGATTTCTGTGATTCAGGCCCTGCACAGCTTTCTGTTCTATGTACAGCATTTAATTTTCATTATTCTCGTAAAGATATTATCTGTAAGCCGCTCCAGAGAATAGACCCTATTCAATCTGTATACCTTCTCAAATTAACTTGTTTAATCCTTTAAATTTGCAGAGTGAAAGAGAAGCCCTCTCCAATAGAGAGCAAACATATGCGAAGAGGGTATTGAATTGTTGTCATAATTCTGTGCTTGGGGTGAGACATTGTCTGGGCAAGGAGTCATCATTGTGAAAGATTAATCACAAACATATGGTGCATGACGCAGCCTGTTAAATATTATCCATTATTTATTTTGATTATGCCTAAATTTTTTTTAGCAGGTTTCATGCATCAGCGTATTCAGATAAAGATTCATCTCAGGCTGTCCACTCCAAGACACAAGCAGAATGTCCAGTTCTGTCATTTTTGGCTTTGGCTTCCATTTTTAAGTGTTTTTGTCACACATTTATAGTGATAAGGTTTGCCATCTGTGGTCCCTATCGTGAATCCATCAGCATTCTTGTGCTATTTCTAAATGGTATATAGTTTAGATCAGGAATGTTCAACATAAGTTCATAATAGCCAGATACATGCTACGTTTTTACGATGATCTCATAAAATAGATGTGCATTCAAAGGATATAATCTAAGTGCAATTAGCACAGTTTGTGCACCTGTGTGGGTATTTTAGTACAAACCTGGTAAGCAGCCTTAATATCGAGGTCAGAACCACGCATGTCTTCACTACGCAGGCTGTACAACGCATGTGTGTTTACCACACATGCCTTTACCACGCAAACTTTTACTAGTATGCCTTTCGCACGCATGCCTTTACTACAAAAATGTTAGTATTTCACAGGCATGCAAGCCATTTTGTTATATATATATGTACCCATCCTGTCTTTGAAAAGAGTCACACAAACGCTTTAATTACTTTATTTTTGATTAAAAGTGCTCCATTCACTTTGTATATGAATTTTTATACAATGATGAAAATTATTGAGCAGAATTTGAGGGTTGACATTTTCAAAAAAAATTGCTCACTATGAGTTTCCCATATATTTCTTTTATGTCTATTGTTTTGTGCAAAACCTCTGTTTTTTAAAAGGAATTGGGCACTATGTTTCTCTGTGTAACAGTCCGTGACGAAGCCCGAGGGAGGGTGAAACCCGTTGCAGATTAAAACAATCTGAAAATCTCAAACTGTGAGCTGTCTGTAATATTATCTGTTTAACCCAGTTTGCCAGGATGTACATATCCTGATCGTTGAATAGTTTACGGAGCAGGTCTTCCGTATCCTTTGTTGCTTTCCTGGATACATTTGTTGCATATATATATATATATTTCTTTTTCTTCGAGGGATCGAAATAACTCCTGCCTGCCTCCAGTGTTGTTTCCGCCAGGGCTGCTGCCAGGTGCAGCTCGTGACTGCACGAGGGGACACAATCACTATATTGATGACTCACGGCCCGGTAGTCACTTACACAGGAGGCTGGAATGTCAAGGGGACCCGTGGAAGCCCGAGGAATTTATTTGAGCGGGACACTCCATTTCTATTACCGCGTCTTTGCCCTGAACAGTGGTTCCATCTCCATGAAAAATCTCCCCAGGCAGCAACGCACTCTGGGATTTGTAGTGCAGTTCGAACCATTCTGGGTGAGTGGACATGTGATTTGGGGGTTGGAACTGATCACCCAATCTGGGACAAGCAGGACACTTCATAAGACGTGGGTGGAGACTTACCGTGGTAGCAGTGGCATCTGAGGAAGGCGTGTTGCGCCGAAATGCATAATGCTGTGCTGTTTCCAATTAAAGGCTTCCACATGGATTCCCCGAGTGGCCTCTTTCCTTTCTTTGCCGGAGAGGTGTTTTGCTTGGATTCAATTTGTGCACCAGCCAGTGGTGTATAAAGAGGCCCCATTCCGTCAAGCGGCAGGAGAAATGCTGGCTCCAGCTCTTGCAGCTTTTCTTTTTCTTCGAGGGATCGAAATAACTCCTGCCTGCCTCCAGTGTTGTTTCCGCCAGGGCTGCTGCCAGGTGCAGCTCGTGACTGCACGAGGGGACACAATCACTATATTGATGACTCACGGCCCGGTAGTCACTTACACAGGAGGCTGGAATGTCAAGGGGACCCGTGGAAGCCCGAGGAATTTATTTGAGCGGGACACTCCATTTCTATTACCGCGTCTTTGCCCTGAACAGTGGTTCCATCTCCATGAAAAATCTCCCCAGGCAGCAACGCACTCTGGGATTTGTAGTGCAGTTCGAACCATTCTGGGTGAGTGGACATGTGATTTGGGGGTTGGAACTGATCACCCAATCTGGGACAAGCAGGACACTTCATAAGACGTGGGTGGAGACTTACCGTGGTAGCAGTGGCATCTGAGGAAGGCGTGTGGCGCCGAAATGCATAATGCTGTGCTGTTTCCAATTAAAGGCTTCCACATGGATTCCCCGAGTGGCCTCTTTCCTTTCTTTGCCGGAGAGGTGTTTTGCTTGGATTCAATTTGTGCACCAGCCACTGGTGTATAAAGAGGCCCCATTCCGTCAAGCGGCAGGAGAAATGCTGGCTCCAGCTCTTGCAGCTTTTCTTTTTCTTCGGGGGATCGAAATAACTCCTGCCTGCCTCCAGTGTTGTTTCCGCCAGGGCTGCTGCCAGGTGCAGCTCGTGACTGCACGAGGGGACACAATCACTATATTGATGACTCACGGCCCGGTAGTCACTTACACAGGAGGCTGGAATGTCAAGGGGACCCGTGGAAGCCCGAGGAATTTATTTGAGCGGGACACTCCATTTCTATTACCGCGTCTTTGCCCTGAACAGTGGTTCCATCTCCATGAAAAATCTCCCCAGGCAGCAACGCACTCTGGGATTTGTAGTGCAGTTCGAACCATTCTGGGTGAGTGGACATGTGATTTGGGGGTTGGAACTGATCACCCAATCTGGGACAAGCAGGACACTTCATAAGACGTGGGTGGAGACTTACCGTGGTAGCAGTGGCATCTGAGGAAGGCGTGTTGCGCCGAAATGCATAATGCTGTGCTGTTTCCAATTAAAGGCTTCCACATGGATTCCCCGAGTGGCCTCTTTCCTTTCTTTGCCGGAGAGGTGTTTTGCTTGGATTCAATTTGTGCACCAGCCAGTGGTGTATAAAGAGGCCCCATTCCGTCAAGCGGCAGGAGAAATGCTGGCTCCAGCTCTTGCAGCTTTTCTTTTTCTTCGAGGGATCGAAATAACTCCTGCCTGCCTCCAGTGTTGTTTCCGCCAGGGCTGCTGCCAGGTGCAGCTCGTGACTGCACGAGGGGACACAATCACTATATTGATGACTCACGGCCCGGTAGTCACTTACACAGGAGGCTGGAATGTCAAGGGGACCCGTGGAAGCCCGAGGAATTTATTTGAGCGGGACACTCCATTTCTATTACCGCGTCTTTGCCCTGAACAGTGGTTCCATCTCCATGAAAAATCTCCCCAGGCAGCAACGCACTCTGGGATTTGTAGTGCAGTTCGAACCATTCTGGGTGAGTGGACATGTGATTTGGGGGTTGGAACTGATCACCCAATCTGGGACAAGCAGGACACTTCATAAGACGTGGGTGGAGACTTACCGTGGTAGCAGTGGCATCTGAGGAAGGCGTGTTGCGCCGAAATGCATAATGCTGTGCTGTTTCCAATTAAAGGCTTCCACATGGATTCCCCGAGTGGCCTCTTTCCTTTCTTTGCCGGAGAGGTGTTTTGCTTGGATTCAATTTGTGCACCAGCCAGTGGTGTATAAAGAGGCCCCATTCCGTCAAGCGGCAGGAGAAATGCTGGCTCCAGCTCTTGCAGCTTTTCTTTTTCTTCGAGGGATCGAAATAACTCCTGCCTGCCTCCAGTGTTGTTTCCGCCAGGGCTGCTGCCAGGTGCAGCTCGTGACTGCACGAGGGGACACAATCACTATATTGATGACTCACGGCCCGGTAGTCACTTACACAGGAGGCTGGAATGTCAAGGGGACCCGTGGAAGCCCGAGGAATTTATTTGAGCGGGACACTCCATTTCTATTACCGCGTCTTTGCCCTGAACAGTGGTTCCATCTCCATGAAAAATCTCCCCATGCAGCAACGCACTCTGGGATTTGTAGTGCAGTTCGAACCATTCTGGGTGAGTGGACATGTGATTTGGGGGTTGGAACTGATCACCCAATCTGGGACAAGCAGGACACTTCATAAGACGTGGGTGGAGACTTACCGTGGTAGCAGTGGCATCTGAGGAAGGCGTGTTGCGCCGAAATGCATAATGCTGTGCTGTTTCCAATTAAAGGCTTCCACATGGATTCCCCGAGTGGCCTCTTTCCTTTCTTTGCCGGAGAGGTGTTTTGCTTGGATTCAATTTGTGCACCAGCCACTGGTGTATAAAGAGGCCCCATTCCGTCAAGCGGCAGGAGAAATGCTGGCTCCAGCTCTTGCAGCTTTTCTTTTTCTTCGAGGGATCGAAATAACTCCTGCCTGCCTCCAGTGTTGTTTCCGCCAGGGCTGCTGCCAGGTGCAGCTCGTGACTGCACGAGGGGACACAATCACTATATTGATGACTCACGGCCCGGTAGTCACTTACACAGGAGGCTGGAATGTCAAGGGGACCCGTGGAAGCCCGAGGAATTTATTTGAGCGGGACACTCCATTTCTATTACCGCGTCTTTGCCCTGAACAGTGGTTCCATCTCCATGAAAAATCTCCCCAGGCAGCAACGCACTCTGGGATTTGTAGTGCAGTTCGAACCATTCTGGGTGAGTGGACATGTGATTTGGGGGTTGGAACTGATCACCCAATCTGGGACAAGCAGGACACTTCATAAGACGTGGGTGGAGACTTACCGTGGTAGCAGTGGCATCTGAGGAAGGCGTGTTGCGCCGAAATGCATAATGCTGTGCTGTTTCCAATTAAAGGCTTCCACATGGATTCCCCGAGTGGCCTCTTTCCTTTCTTTGCCGGAGAGGTGTTTTGCTTGGATTCAATTTGTGCACCAGCCAGTGGTGTATAAAGAGGCCCCATTCCGTCAAGCGGCAGGAGAAATGCTGGCTCCAGCTCTTGCAGCTTTTCTTTTTCTTCGAGGGATCGAAATAACTCCTGCCTGCCTCCAGTGTTGTTTCCGCCAGGGCTGCTGCCAGGTGCAGCTCGTGACTGCACGAGGGGACACAATCACTATATTGATGACTCACGGCCCGGTAGTCACTTACACAGGAGGCTGGAATGTCAAGGGGACCCGTGGAAGCCCGAGGAATTTATTTGAGCGGGACACTCCATTTCTATTACCGCGTCTTTGCCCTGAACAGTGGTTCCATCTCCATGAAAAATCTCCCCAGGCAGCAACGCACTCTGGGATTTGTAGTGCAGTTCGAACCATTCTGGGTGAGTGGACATGTGATTTGGGGGTTGGAACTGATCACCCAATCTGGGACAAGCAGGACACTTCATAAGACGTGGGTGGAGACTTACCGTGGTAGCAGTGGCATCTGAGGAAGGCGTGTTGCGCCGAAATGCATAATGCTGTGCTGTTTCCAATTAAAGGCTTCCACATGGATTCCCCGAGTGGCCTCTTTCCTTTCTTTGCCGGAGAGGTGTTTTGCTTGGATTCAATTTGTGCACCAGCCAGTGGTGTATAAAGAGGCCCCATTCCGTCAAGCGGCAGGAGAAATGCTGGCTCCAGCTCTTGCAGCTTTTCTTTTTCTTCGAGGGATCGAAATAACTCCTGCCTGCCTCCAGTGTTGTTTCCGCCAGGGCTGCTGCCAGGTGCAGCTCGTGACTGCACGAGGGGACACAATCACTATATTGATGACTCACGGCCCGGTAGTCACTTACACAGGAGGCTGGAATGTCAAGGGGACCCGTGGAAGCCCGAGGAATTTATTTGAGCGGGACACTCCATTTCTATTACCGCGTCTTTGCCCTGAACAGTGGTTCCATCTCCATGAAAAATCTCCCCAGGCAGCAACGCACTCTGGGATTTGTAGTGCAGTTCGAACCATTCTGGGTGAGTGGACATGTGATTTGGGGGTTGGAACTGATCACCCAATCTGGGACAAGCAGGACACTTCATAAGACGTGGGTGGAGACTTACCGTGGTAGCAGTGGCATCTGAGGAAGGCGTGTTGCGCCGAAATGCATAATGCTGTGCTGTTTCCAATTAAAGGCTTCCACATGGATTCCCCGAGTGGCCTCTTTCCTTTCTTTGCCGGAGAGGTGTTTTGCTTGGATATATATATATATATATATATATAAATATAAATATATATATATATATATATAAATATAAATATAAATATATATATATATATATATATATTACGCTCCTCGTCCCCTTCCTTTACCAAAAGAGACACAGCACTCGCGGGGGGAAAGTAATTTGATTTTATTCGACTTTCAAATGCACCAGACGCGTTTCGGCATACGCCTTCCTCTGTGGTACAAGGGTATGTCGAACGCGGCCATATTTTATATGTTAAGCATGTGATCACATTCAAAATAAAATAAACACTAACAAAGGACAAATGACCTAATACAACACACTTTTCATGAGCGCCATCTTGTAACGGTGTATAATACATATTTTATGTTACACCACATCTACGACATTTGTACTCTGGACCCCATATGGGTAATGTACAAGCTTGTTATTAAGCCCTGTGTGGGCTAAATTCTCCTGCTCTATCACGCCCTGTATGGGCTAGTGTGTGCACTTGTCCTAAACTATATTACAAAACGTGCATTCCCAAATAATAAATAAACTCACTTACAGTTCTGTCATTAATACATATTTCATCTATATCACACTTTAGCATAGAAATGATTACTCAGCAATAATACTCAGTTCTCAGCCTATATACCAATGACTGTTGCCCAATTACTTTTCTCAGTTACATGTACGGTCACTTTACAGAATGTATCTTCGTAAAGGATGAAGAGCCCTTCATCCCAAATGCACTGCTAATTCCTCATGACTATTTAGAACGTCCGGTGTCTAACTATAACGTTTTTAAAAGCTATGGTTTTTTCAGTGAATTTCAAAGGTTTTATAAATACTAATTTCTAACTACAATGTCCCTGAAACCTATATTGTTTTTAAGTAAAAAAAAAAATTAAACGTGCATAAATTTTCTAGTGAAAAACTAACTGTAACACTAGTCTGTTATAAGTTATAACTTAACAATGTGTAAAACTTAATTAGCACTAATTAACATCTAAGTGTGGAAACAGTGTGACTCAGCAGCTATGATACCTGACTTCGAACAACAGCGTTCACAGTTCGATTCCTGGCTCCACGTTAGCCCACCACTATGTCACTGTGGGCAATACCTTGCTTAATCTTCCCAACGCCCCGAGCACTGGGACACCTCTCTGGAGGTGGCTGTATGCTTTATAAATACTGGCATTTTTTAAATTTAAAACCTTAATGATGAGAAATATTAGCACTTATTATTTTTTTTCTTCCGTTCTGAAAGATATTTTTTTATATCTTCTATTCAGAATTACGGTAATTAATAGATGTTTTTAGTCACAAGAAAGGAAATGACAAGGTTTGCCGGGTAACAGTTTTTAAGCTCTCCAATGTATGTACATATTAAGGAGCTTGAGGATCAAAATCGAAACCTTTACCGCTTCACATTTTGTAACTTTTACCAACACCTGCACAAGTTAAACAGTGAAAATGTGAGCATGTGTCCACTGTAAAACGTGACATCTAAAGGGCGGAGCCTCATGTTCCTTCCATGGACTATTCAATAACCAAAAAGTATATAAAGCACACCCATTGATCGATTAGATTTGTTTTTTGCGAGTTATCTACGCTGTCCATTCTGTGATGCAGGTTCCGTTTTCTAGCGTTAGATTCTTCTTTTGCGACAACAAAACATATTACTGAGTTGTAAGTTGTTTGATTATGGCATAGCAGATATTTATAATACGTAGCTATTTGTGATTATTTAAAGATTTGTATTTAGAAAAGTGTTATTGATTGCTTTTGCCATTTATATGTAACGTCAGTAGCTTGTATTCAGAAACAGACAGAATAGAGAAAACACTGTTCCTTTTCTCACTCCTTTGAGCTCATAAAGTGTGACTTTGTATATTATAATATTGACACTATACTTGACCTCAGAGGTGTTGGTGACCCTTGGGCGTGAAGACTAAAGATTTATATGTAACGTCAGCAGCTTCTGGTTCTTACTCTGTTTCCCCCTCTGGGATCAAATAGTGTGAATATGTATATTGTAATATTCACATTCATGCTGACCTCAGTGGAGTTTATGACCCATCGACGCGAAGACGAAAGATATCGAAGTCCCGGAGAAAAGAAGGTTTGAACATATTCACCGCTGGAAAATATATTGTTATTCATCTTGTTTTGTGTTCATGACTTTATTTTCCTTTTCCTATTGTCTGGCATCAGTGACTCTCTGTATATTGCAGTACAGTGTCATTTTTTCAGACAACAACAGTTGGAGATTTGTTGGCACCAGGAGTAAACCATCTGAAATACAGCTTACTGACCTCTATAACTTATTTGATCATATATTTTTACAGTGAGAATATTTTTTAGAAATGCACTTTAAAAAAAGTTTGCTTGCATGGATACTTTCTTACTGAATGCCTTTGATAAACCCTACATTTCTGAATGATATTCTGGTATTTCTCTTTTTCTCCATTGTGGGTCCTATTCTCCTTCTCCCTATAGAATATATAGGAATAGTAGAGTATATACTACTATCCTATATGTTCTTAATGGAGTACGTGATCTCTTAGCGGAGAGTGAGCGACTTCTTAGCATTACTATAGAACTTTCCCGAGTTCTACGGAATAGAAATTGTAAAACTTTTGATTTTTTTCTTGTGGTCCTTATTCTTGTTCTTCTGTGGATTACTATAAACTCACCCTGTATATTTTAATTCTGTGACTTTATAGTAGTTTAAAGGGGTTAGAGATCTATCTGTGCGAGAAATTAACAACATATACTATACAGATCTATCTGTGCGAGAAATTAACAACATATACTACAGTTATTTCCGTTGATAACTTACTACCTCACAGTTTGTAACACTGCTAATGTTTTATAAAATAGTAGTTGCTAAAAAATGTTTTATACATAGTGCTTCATTTATTATTTTGATAAAGCGTATATTTCTATGTAATATGGCGTCATTTGTGTTTAACTGTTTTTTAATTGTTATTGTTGTTGTGACCTGAGATGATGTTGTGCGGGAGAGTTCCTTGTAGCACTTCTTTTCTACTTTATCTAAAAGTAACTGATGCCCTTTTATATTAACAAGAATATGGGGCAACACTTTTACAAACTATAGGCAACAAAAAAAGGCAGGGTGTGGCCACGCTTAAGGGATATTTTATGAAGTGCATTTTTATTTGTCACCCCTCTGATATATACAGCTTCACTTTCCTAAGAAAGTATATTTGTGATTACTTAATAAAAACTGTTTCAAACCTAGACTGACATTTTTGCAGCACAGCCACACGTCCCCATCAGAAAAGTAAACACCACATTCTAAGTAAATAGTGCTACTGGGAAGTATCCCACCCGCGCCGTAATTTGTAGGCCCAGCGCAAATTAAATAAATGGCCCTTAAAATATATTTAAAAAAATGTTACCTTCACTTTCCCTGTCTACTACCTGTGACCACCGTACAGAGTTAATAGTGTTCCTACCCTCCCCTCTACTACTTTTTTTCCCGTACTCCTTTGAAGTGCGTCACAAAATGGCTGACAACAGTGAACCGTTCCCAGCCAATAAGGAGCAAACTTGTACTCTGAACCCTTTAGCCAATAAAATGTCCATGGTGTTCCGCAGAGGGGAGAGAATGGCTGCCAACACTTCTACTTTTAATGCTCAACAGCCAGCGACCATTAAGCTTGGGAAAGTCCTGCTTAGAACACGTTACCCAATCAGATGTCCCTGATACTACGCGGAGGGAATTGCTGACAACACTTCTATTTGCAATGGTTTACAGCCAATGAACATTAACTTGGGAAGGTCCTGCTTGGAACACGTCAGCAAATCAGATGTCCTTGCTACTCCGCGGAGGGGAAGAAAATGGCTAGCAACACTTCTACTTTCAATGGTTCACAGCCAATGAACATTAAGCTCATTGTTGGAACTCCTCAGCCAATTAAACGTTCATTTTGTTCCGCGCACAGGGACAGAACAACTCTTCACAAATCACCCACAAACTTTCAAGATAGGAGCTGATCTGAAAAAAGAATTTTCTGGGAATATTTCGTAAAGATTTGTCAACCTACGTCAAAGTTATAATAAGCAAATCAAAAAATGCTTTTGCTTTTGAAACTTGGTCCTAACTATAACTACCTACTGGCCACCGCCAGTAGGTAATATATATATATAGCAAGTCGGAAAAACTCCTATATCTGTGGCTCTGTTTGGCAAATCCTCTAGAGCTTTCACCCCCAAAAAATATATATATATATATATATATATATATATATATATATATATATATATATATATATATATATATATATATATATATATATATATATATATCTAGGGTCTTTTTAGGGTTTAGGCTGGGTGAGGGTATTTGGGTGTGACAAAGGACATTTTTAGGATTTAGGGTCGCTAAGGATATTTGGGTGGCAAGGGGATTTTTAGGGCTTAGGGTGGCTAAGGGGATTTGGGTGGCAAGGGGACTTTTAGGGTTTAGTCTGGGTACAGGTATTTTAGGGTTTTGGATGGCTGAGGGTATTTGAGTGACAAGGGGATTTTTAGGGTTTAAGGTGGCTAAGGGTATTTAGATGGCAGGGGGATTTTTAGGGTTTAGGGTGGCTAAGGGGAGTTGGTTGGCAAGAGGATTTTTAGGGTTTAGGTTGGCTAATGGGATTTAGATGGCAAGGGGAATATTAGGGTTTAGGGTGGATACGGGGATTTAGATGGCATGGGGATTTTTAGGGTTTAGGGTGGGTACGAGCATTTGGATGAAAAGGGGATGTGTAGGGTTTAGGGGGCTAATGGGATTTGGGTGGCAAGGGGCTTTTTAGGATGGCTAAGAGTATTTGGGTGGCAAGGGGATTTTTTGTGTTTAGGGTGGCTAAGGGTATTTGTGTGGCAAGGGGATTTTTAGGGTTTAGGGTGGCTAAGGGTATTTAGATGGCAAGGGGGTTTTAGGCTGGATACAGGTATTTGGATGATTAGTGGATATTTGGTGTTTTTAGTGGGGAAGGGTATTTAGGTAATGTGGAAAAAGGCACCAAAATTAATATCACCAGGGAGAAAACAACATATAAAGGCACAAAGATCAATTAAAAAGTACAAAATTGTGATTTTTATTAAGTATATATACTCAAGATAAAAACATTTGAATTCAGACACATAGCCAATTCTTACACATAACCTATTCTAATTTCAAAAGGCAGTAAGTGTCATACAAAGTAAAATTATTAATAACACAATTAATTGCAAATTCATAAAACAGTGGCGAACAAATATATTCTTCGACGCGCGTTTCGGCGTTATAACAAGAACGCCTTCCTCAGGAGCCACATATAAGATCTGAAAAACATATAGAGCAAATTAAAATCGTCCATAGGGGAGTGGTGCTGACCCATCATCAATCAATATTTTAATACATATACATATAACAATATTTTAGACTACCTTACATATCGGAAACTCCCTACTTATGTAGCCAAGCTGTGGCGCTACACAAGGTACAAACTACCAATTTTTATATTTGAGCAGTGGTGTAGTTTTTACATGAAAAAGGGCCCTATGAAATAGTTGGACCTTTTACACAACTATATGGCCAAAATAAGCCCAGTAGATATAGAGTCATGTTCTTGGATGACAAAATAAGGTACTTCTCTTCCTGTATATGGATATATTCGCTTAACTGAACGAAGGTAACTATAGACAGATGTTCAAATCTAGTTTTCTTTATCAATATACCAGCAGGGAGAAGATTGTCATGGGTATTAGGGTGTCTCTCCTATAAAATAAAAATATTTCTCAATGGACAATTGCTATCTTTATGATATTATTTTGATATTATGGATATGTATGGATACTAGATTTATGGGATGATACAGCTATATAAATCATTTTGGGCGCAATTATTAGCGCAATATCCTTACCAAGAAATTAGATGTTCTTGTATGGTTCCAAATGATAGATGGAACGCAGGGGAGAGTCCCGTTCTCAGTCGTTTAAGGACTCAGGTTCTTATTATTGTACCCAGCATCACGCCGAAATACTAAACAATAGAGTCAAGAAAAACACTTTATGCTTTTCTGATTTAAAATAGGGCTTATTTATAAGCGTGACAAAATTGTACCAAGCTGTAGATGTATAGATCTTACCTAATGTTAATCAATGTGGTACATCTAGTGTGATGTATGAGAAGAACATCCAATCGATTTCCGTGCTAAAAAAATAAATATAACCAAACGATTACTGCACGGAAACGGGAGTGGGCTGGACCGCCACTACATCGTTCCTGGATATCCAGAAAATCTTACCTTAAAAGTATTAAAAAATAGTTGCTGTTTTCGATACGGAACGGCTGCTCCTGGATATGGCGCTCGTCGCTCTTAATAGTTTCTTTAAAACTACGGACATGAAATAAAAGAGCCTCCAGTTACTATTTGTTGGATAAGGATTGAGATGAAGGTAATAACGGAAAGGGAAACAACCGGAATGAGGGAGACAAGGTCGTTAAAAAGCTGCCTCAACAAGGAAAAACGTAATGTTATATATACATGACAAATGCTCATGAATATAATATTTGTATTTCTTGTCCAATTGAATGAAATATCGTGCATGAGGTGGAAAACCTCCAAACACGAATTACAATGGGGGTGGAAGTGGAAGGGAGAACAAATGGCCTGAATAGAACAGGGACACTGTCTCGAACAAATAGACAAACCGATGTTATAAATGTGGATGTTAAACTTACCAAAAAGTATTTCGGCTAAGTCGGTAGTGTTCAGTTAACACGGGACCACCTTCTACTTCCTTAACGATGTATTTAATGCTAAGGGATACAAGGAAAGGTACAAGCTAAAATTACTGAAAAAACGGGATTATGTGCCTGAATTACGTAGTCTGGGACAAGTAGGCAGAAGGGGTGGGGGGGAGGAAGAAGGGGGGTTTTGGCCGCCTATTTGCTTACCGGTAAATACTATCGTCGGAGCGTTAACATCAACCTGCGGGCGTCATGATCAGTCGGTCTATTGGCGTCCCGCAGCCGTTGGAAAGGATGATCAATTCGCAACTGCCTCCACCCTTTCTTAAATAGGCATGACGTAATTGTTGTGTGTAAATTAATTACCGGGATCGCTACTTGATGGAGAAAGTTCCCGGATTAGGGAATACAAAGAGAGGAATGCACAGTGCGTCACTGCGGCTAGATACAAAGGAAAGACTACACGGCGCAAGTCACAACAATACATAATAATTTGCGCTACGTGATCCGAATCATTGTTTACAATTATATATTTTAAATATTTTAAAGATTGTAAAAAGCTCAGCATAGTGCGAGTTGAAGGGCAATAATAACATGGATACAATTGTCGAAAAGTTCCCGTTTCCGCGATAAGAAACGGCAATTCTGTTGCATGATAAATAGTTGCAACACTCCTTGCCTGGATACAATTGTCGAAAAGTTCCCGATATCGCGATAACACACAGCAATTCTGTTGCATGATAAATAATTGCAACACTCCTTACAGTACATATGAAAATGGTGTCAGGTATTCAAAAATATATAATATTAATTTATGGGAGCAATAATACATTATTGCCTTTCAGAAAATATTACAGCTAAACAGGATTCTGACGCCTAGGAGTGAATTACTGACAGTGCTACCAATGTGTAAGAATTGGCTATGTGTCTGAATTCAAATGTTTTTATCTTGAGTATATATACTTAATAAAAATCACAATTTTGTACTTTTTAATTGATCTTTGTGCCTTTATATGTCGTTTTCTCCCTGGTGATATTAATTTTGGTGCCTTTTTCCACATTGTCTAATTTCCCTGTATAACATATTCTGTTGCACAAACAGGGGGTCCTTGTTATTTACACTGAAGGGTATTTAGGTGCCAGGGAGATTTTCAGGGTTCAGGGTGGCTAAAGGTATTTCAATCAATCAAAGGAATGTTAGAAATCAATAAAGAAGGCAATTCAAGAGAGACGAGAAAGAGAAAGAGAAAACTGATATAGAAATGGAGGAATGTCGCGAAAAGGTTTTTAAAGAAACCAAAGAGAAGGATAGGAAAGTATAAATCATACTAATCTGAAGAGCTCAAAACATGTTATATTAAAAATTTGCAACATTTTGTGAGATATTTGGTGATAAAATCACCAGAGGAGGGAGTTAATGGAGCGAGGTGGGAAAACAAAAGGGCATATTATCAAGGGGCTGTATATCCGCTTTTTTGGCTTTAAAAGCCAAGAAAGCGGAGATAAAATTATCTCCCTATTACCTAGCTGTCGCTAACACCAGTTAGCGACAGCTAGTAGGAGATAGCGACCATGTTGGGCCCCGCTTTGCATGTCGGTGATATTTATCACTAATGACATGCAAAGTGGGCGTGCCAAGATGTTAGCGACTGGAAACAGTCGCTAACATCGCTATCTCCTATTACCAACTTTCGGAGATATTCGCGCTAAGCGCGAATATCTCCAAAAGCTAACACCTGCCCCTGAGCAGTTCTTAGCCATGTTATCCAATGGTAGGTGGATAACATGGCTAAGAGCATTAGCTCGGTAATGCATGAATATCGCTGACTTTTCAGCGATATTCATGCATTTCGGCCGATTTTTATCGCTTAGGAGATATACCTTGATAATAGCAAGGTTCCTAAGCGATAAAAATCGCCGCAGCTCGGCGATAAAAATATCGCCGCTAAACCAACATAGCGATAATTATCGCTAGTTGTTGGTAATATGTCCCAAAATTTTATATACCCCTCGTGAAATCATTTCCTCATAACAGTAACCTTTATTAATTGTGTGGTGTGGAAAATATTAACCAACGTAATATAGAATGCACACACATATACACGTGGGAATACTAATCTGCGTGTATGGCGAAAATATAACTAACTAATTAATGTTGTTGTCGTGATGTAAAATAATGCAAAGCTTCCAAATAAACAAAAACAGCATAAATGTTCTTTTTGTGCATGTATTTATGGCAGAAACCAGAGGATCAGTGAGTATAAACTGCATTTATGTTGCTTGTTCGCTAGGTAATAACTAACAGGGAAACCTTAGTATGGGGGGAGGTAAACAGAAGGGCTATAGTTCCATAATTAACATTATTTTGTGTTTGTTTCTATGATAGTTCCCATTCTGGCCTGTGAGGCCTAGTGAAAATATGGCTACTCTATTAACTGGGAATAGACGATGAACTGAGCATGCACAGCCCAAGTCCGAGTTGAATATGAGCTGCTTGTGCATTAACTAAGCCAGTTCAAGGCCAGTATGCCCTGGAAGTCCTGCTGACTGCCAAGAGGATGGACATTTGAGTTACTGAACGTGGGAAAAGTACATGGAGTTGCAAGTGGAGGATGTGACTAGGCTAAAGACTTTCTTAAACAAAGGACCCTTTAAAATGTAGCTGACACAACGGAATTGAATGTTAAAATGATGAGGTGATGCTCATCCACCCCAAATTTGTCCAATCAGAAACCGAGTTTGTGTTGATAGTTACTTTTTAGATAGATAAAGTTAGTGAAATAGTGTATAAAAACTCCTGACTTTACTTAACATTATGCTCCTCTTCGATTTTCTCCTGAGATGCTGTCGGAATGCGGATTTTATTGAGATGTAAGATTTTCTTGAATAAATGGTTTATTTCTTTGAGTGAGAACTGAGTTTAGATGAGGTTATTAGTTAGGGAAGTTAGGAGAAAATGAATTTTGGGAACTATCTGTCTTTTGCTAGAACGTGTGTTCTGAAATCTAAATAATAATGTTTATTTCTAAATCTTTAAAATAAATGAAACTGACTATTTGAAATAAAATTTTCCTTTTAAAAGTTAGTTTGAATAATTAAAGCGAATAAACTGTCAGACATGCTAAACTTTGCTTTTAATAAAAATTAGATAAATGGAGAAGTAAGCTGGTCTTGTATTTTCCTACGCCTAATTTTTTACTAGCAGATTCGTCGATCATAATGGTTGGTGTGTCTGAATGAAATGTCTTGTTAATGAACCATGGTAAAACACATTTAAACTGCAGGTGTAAATAGTATAAATATTTAGTTTTGATTTACACACTCCACCATGATACAGCAGCTCTCCTTTGAATTTCACTGATCCATGAAGTAGGATGAAAGTGTATTGCGAGTAACTCACAGTGTTATGGGCCCCACTGATGAGTAGATGTATGATTTGATACTTCAGGGAAAGGTGAAATGGTTTTAGAAATTATTTCTGGAGTAGCGCTGCATCACCCCCACATGATCCACACAGCTTAATTCATTTATCCTCATGCCATATATTTCTTTCCACAATGATATTTAAAACTCTGAATTAAGCACTATTTAAAATAAAAAATCTGGGATTTCAGCAGTGTGTATTTTGTTACACAAATTAGTATGGTGCTTCCTCAGTGTTCAAGCCATTCAGTGACTTGGTGTCCAAGCTGATTATGTACCTACTCTCTATCTGTCTCAACAATCACTCACAATTGCATCCTCTAGACTACCTCAGGATCGCATCAATCACAATGTACTTCAAGCACCTGGCCCATGTCTAGCAACCAGATATGGCCAACACTTATAATTCTTTACAGCGCTTAAGTGCTGCAAAATTCTTTTGCGGACCTCCAGAATTGCTCTGCCCCCATATTGCAGCTACCAAACAGTACATACACTGCAAACTCCATTCTACAAATAAATGAGCTTCAATGCTAGCCATGAAGGGTGTAGTGTATCAACGGTGTTGATCCCATGGGCACACGCCTTGCACTTATGACATTTATGGAAACTCTTGACATACTGTAACCAACTTTCTAACTTAGTGACTTATGGACTGCTTTTAACCTGGGCGGCCCTCATAGATTACGCTCTCCAGTGCACAATGGTAGAAATTCTAGAAATAGTCAGCCCTAAATTAAATCTCCCGACTAGGTGCCAATACTTCCTCAGAATGCCTCTTTGTTGGCTTTCTTGCTTGATGTATGTTGTTATCAACCTAATTATTGATTCACCTTTTTTGTAGTTCCTCTTAGGGAAGAACAGGATTCTTTGCTCTTTAGTTCAACTCTCACTGCTGTTTTGACAAGGGATTCTCTTGTGTAGCCATGCTGCACAAATCTACCCACCGTCTTCCAATCATCAATGCAACTAAAATTTCTTCTTTATTTCAGCATTTTCCCATATCGGATGCTGGGTTTTCAATGGCTTGGATGGAAACTACTTGCACTGTGGTTCTGCAGTTTGAGGGTCCGTGGTTCCGTGGTTCCGAACCCGTTCAATAAAGGTCGTTGGAAATAGACGATTTTTGGTATCAGCGGACGGCAAATCATGAGTGCGGTATGTACAAGTGTTTTCGCATAAATCGATCAATGAGAACACTATGTATTTAGGGATTTCGTTTGAACCTTCGGGTTCCATTTTGTGTGTGGCAGCCATTTTGTGTGGTTGCCCTCATATAGGCCGACGACTACGGCCGAACGAGTCCTTGAGACACGTACAACTTAGTTGACTTCTGAATGACCTGGCCGAACTGACTCCTTGCCCGAGGCTGACCTCGCTGAGCCAGTTCCTTGTTAAGCAGCTGGTCAGATAGAGATCAAAGAGCAGGACATGCCGAAGTTTACAGTACACTGCACCCACCTTTCTATCTTGCTTCCAATCTGTTTCTGCTCCTTCCTTTACGACATGATTACTGATTTGGGTTGAGGTTTTATGATGGGTTTGTCCAGCCAGATCGAACAGGATATTGGAATGTGCTTGGTCATTTCTGGTGGGCTGGACAACGGAAAGTGGGATTGTCGTCATGCGATATGTTTGAAATGTCACTCCGTGATTGGTCAGTTTGTATGTAACTGATGCTAGTTTGGAATGTTGCCTGAGGCTTGATTTTTGGCATAAAAGACCATGCTCCGCTCATTGAATTTGTGCAGTCTCTAACGAACCACCTGTGTGTGCTTCGTAGACCTCTGTTCCTGGTTGCAGCCAATAAACTTTGGTCTTTGACGTCATCAAGAAGCGCCCTGTGTCTCTGTTTGCCGAGGCAGGGGAACTCGAAGGCATCGGGCGTTTTACCCTGGCGCCGCTAGGTTCTAAAACCTGGTCCTTCAGCACACAGGATGGAATTCCCTTCAGTCTTCTTCCTCAACAATCTGGTTTTCAACCTGTATTTGTATACAAACACTTGCAGATCAAGTGACTCTATTTGTGTTGCACTAATTTGATAAGTTCAAATTGATTTTGGTTGATTGTTTCTATGAAGACTTCAGCTGTTTGTTGCAAGCACCTCCATATGACATATATGTCATCAATAAAGCACTATCAACAATTGACATATTCACCTCACATAGCACCATGGTCGTTGATGAGCACCTGCTCCTCCAACCAGCCCATACTCAAGCAAGCATAGCTGGGGGCAAAGCAGGTGCCCATCACTGCACCACGTAACTGCTTAAAGATTTCCTCATTGAAGAAAAAGTTTTTATTTTTAACCCACCATCTAACCATATATGTCAACATAATTCAATGCTTCTACAGCTTAGGCGATCCGCCCTTTAGAAAGTGCTCAACAGCATGAATTCCGTCATTTTGATTGATGCTGGTATATAAAGAGGTCACACCGAGTGTAATTAGAAGGTAATCATCCCTCTAAGGAATGTTGTAGATTCTTTTCAGAAAGTCACCCATGTCTTTAATAAACCGAGATATTGGGTCTTCCTGGTGGTTGTGTTGGATCCTTATGTATCTTAGGTATATTATACATAACAAGTGTCTTTGGGAAATCATTCTGCAAATAAAGATATTCATCTTGATTCAGCAAGGTCTAATTTCTCCATTTGTTCCAAGCGATATTGTGACTTGACTTTTTGCATGTTCTCCCAATAACTCCTAGCGTAGCAAAGCTCATCATCCAATTGCTTATAGACCTTATTTGTATGCATTTCAAGGGGCCACATCACAATCACAATGTTGCCTCCTTTGTCTGAATTGCAGAATCACAACTTGCTTTTCTCATTGCAATTTCTTGATCAAGATATAATATGACCTTTGTTGATTATCCAATTCTTTGGTCACTTTGTTAGTTGTACTATATAGTGTCTTGACCTCAATAATACACTCATTGAATACATCAATAGAAATCTCTTGAAGTTACCAGTACAAAAGTCGAAGTCGGGTTTAACGAGTGTCAGCCTCCCCATTGGCATCCAAAATCATGGTGTTAATAATATGTTGCTCTCTGATTGGTTAAAAAATTGCTCAAGGTTTCTTTCCCAATTCTTTGCATAAATGGTATGTCCGCAACTTGTAGACATGCCTGATTAGTTTTGCTCCTCACTCCTTATGCAGTTTGTTGCTTGACTTTCTAAAGATGGTACTCAGCCAGCTTTCATTTTTGGACACATTTATAAATGTCGACTCTCATCTGTGTGTAATTTATAGTACTCTCAGGGCAATATGATAGTCCAAGCAATACGATCTGTTGTTCAGCTTTATTGACTTCAATCTTAGAAAGAATAATGACCATCTTAGTCCCGTCATTAATTACTTGCTTTTCCATCGTGGTTGTTTTGATTTTGTGTTTCTTAAGGCGCCCCCTTCACTCACGCCTTCTTTTGTTCCTCCTTTGTTAGGTTTGAATTGTTGCCACCTCGGTATCAGTGTTTAGTATCAGTCCAATCTTAAAAAATACAGCTCATCGGTGAGAGATGGTTTAGTAGCTGCTCCAGAACCACTGGCAGCCACTCTTCTTCTGAATCAGACTCAATTTCCAAACTATAATCTGAGCCAGTTTCACTTTCTTTATTCAGACCCCCCACATGATATCGCGTTATAGATTTGCAAATTTTGCGACACAAAAATTTTAATTTTGCGGCATAAAATGGAAATTTTGCAGCATTATTGCGGATCTTTATTTTACTTGTAATCATTCCTTTTCAGCCTTAAATCAATGGAAACTGTTTTAGTGTATTTAATTTATTATAATATATAAATGTCTACTTCCTGATGAAAGCAAAGGAAGATCCCGGCTCTTCTTTCTATGACAGCGAACAAACTGTTTCCTTGGCAGGCTCTTCCTTGCATGTAAATATGACTGGTTGATGCCGTAGCTAGGATGCCATGTAGAGTTTGAGAGCAAACCTCTTTCCCCCCCAAAAATTTTAAAACATTGCAGGCACAACATTTTGAGACAAGTTATTGTACTCATGTTTTGTTTTTGCCACTGAGGCCCCTGCCAGCTCCCTCTCACTCCATCTCTCTCTTTCTGTCTCCTTCTCTCTGTCTCTTCCTTTCTTTCTCTCTCTATCCCTGTCTCTCTCTTTGTTTGTCTGTCTCCCTCTCTCTCTGTCTTTCTCTCTCTTGTCTGTGTCTCTCTCTCTCTCTTTCTGTCTCCCTCTCTCTATTCTTCTCTATATCTCAGTCTCTCTCGCTGTTTCTCTGTCTCTTTCTGTCTCTCTCGCTTTGGAGCTGCTAGCTACTGGTGTCCCTTCCAATTTTACAACTCCATTAGGAACCTCACCATCTTCTTTACCAGGGCGGTGGAGGATGGGACTGGGTGTGGGCCGGCCGGAGGGAGGGGGTGGTGGTGCACAGCCATGGCAAAGGATTACTGGCCCCTTTATAGCTGGTGTCCAAACAGAGGAGGATGCAGAAAAGGGGCGGGCCAGCTGAGCTGGGGATCAGATGGAGAGCGTGAGAAAAAGGTCTGTCCAGGATCCCAAAGACATGGGCCAGTTTTCTTACTTGTCTGCAGTGGTGGCCAGCTCAGGTAAGTGCAGTAGGGCGGTGGGGTGGGGCGAGGGTGTTGCAAGGGGGAGGGGAGGAAGTCGACAGACGACTGAAAAGGTATGATTAAATAAATAAATAAATAATACATAGTCCATCGTCTGTTGGCTTCCCCCCTGCCTCTGCCTCACCCTCGCCCTGCTCCACCACCAACCATGCTTACCTGGGCCAGCCACTGCTGCTTGTTTGGGCAGCTTCTTTTGGGTCATGAACAGGAGTCGTTTGGTTGTTTTCCTCAGAAACCCTGCACAGGCTCCCTTGGACACTGGGTGGGTTGCCTGGGCTATCCAGGGGCCCATAGTCATGGTGGGCAGTTTCAATAGTTCCATCAGTGCAGCGGCACTTTGCAGAGTGGCGCATCTACCTGTAAAGCTCTCACAGCGGCACCGCAGGAACGTTTATTTGGCAGACCTGGGGGCGCATTTATCTAACCTTATGTGAAGTGTAAGGCAGGGATCGACTGAGTAGTCAAAGTGCATCATAAATAGTATGGTGATGCAGCGGGCCCAGATCTCGCGGGCACTTTTGTGAAAAGCGCAACCTTTTTACAAAAGTGCAGATTTCATAATTGTATTTTTTGAAATCCTGGAATGTCTGTTTAGTGTTGTGCAATGTCATGTATGTATTTATAAATATACATTTATATAGACATGTATCCAAAAACTGCTTACGTGTCTGTATTGCAAGCGGAGGGACCACCTGGCATATCATACCAGCTATCCAAGCACTACTGCTGTTGGTGACTCTGGAGTGGGATGCTCTCTAAAGACATCACACTATTGTATTTTGTTGACAAGGCGATCCTGTCATTCCTAGACAGGGGGACACTTTCATTTCTTTCTCTTCTGCCTGATTATAGTATAGATCAGAGAAGGACACCAATGACAAATTTATGTCAGCAATGAAAACCCGCATGGTCAAGCATGAATACAACAATAGAGTGAGAAAACAGTGGAAACTACAAATGGAATGTGTCGATTATGATAGTGGGAAAGTACTAACTTGTAACTACTAATATGGCTGGGCCTTTAACTCCCTCATGACAGCACCCTCTGCCATGAGAACACAACCAAATACCTCCATCTGAACTGGGCACAATGAGCGATAATGATACTGAAACCTCAGGAACCTCGGAGACCATTACACCAAGAAACTTGTAAAGAACATCTGTCCTAAGAGCAGGGGCCGAGGAATGGACTCATGAAGCAGGGGCAGAGTAAGAAGTCGATGAGGAGTCGGCAAAGGTAACAGAGACTCAGGGAAAGACTACAAAAAAGAATGATCAAAGCGTCATGTGGGAACAAGCTCAGAGCCCCAGCAAAGCCATGTAATGGATATGGAGATAGTAAATAAAACTATCATCAACCTTACTGACAGACATTTAACAGACACTGAAAAGATCACTATGTGCTTTGGCATGTCATTTTGTCCATCAGAACAGTTTAATTATACAGAGACACATAGACTTTTTTAAATTTGAGAGGAAACAAACTGAAAAGTGGCATTCTCTTAAATATGTCAATCGCAGGGTAGGCCTCAACAGGGACATGATTCCATGCTATCCCCACAATGGGGACATCAATACTCTACTCACTTTGTGTGAAGTGGATACTGGTGTGAATGGCGGGGGGCTCCTTTCGACCCACACACTGTGTAAGACAATATGGGCATTACCTATGACTATGTATCTTCTAGCGGCTTCAAACCACGCTCAACATTTTTCCCTACCATGTCATAAAAATCATCAGCACTTTTCATGATGTCACGAAAAACCTCAGTATATTATGCCTCAAAGCATGGAGGAGGGTGAACGCACAACATAATCCTTCCCTTTCCCAAAGATAGGCAATAGATTCATTAGCTTCTGACACCAATATTGTTATACAGCCTGTACACAAGGGGTTAATGTAGTGCTCCTCACTAGGGAAATCTATATTAAGGAAGCCACACGCCAACTCAGTGACAGCAGCTAATATATGGCCATTGAGAGAGAGACATATGTCAAGAGTGTTACCGACATTTGGAAAAACTCACTGGAATGGGAAGAGTATTGTTTTTTAAAGGATGATTTTCTAACATTTCTGGTACTGTACCTTCTCCCTAAGGTGCACAAGGGTGCACGCAACCTCCTAGAAAACCCACTGTGTCTTCCAGGGGGAGTTCCCTGGAGAATGCATCCAAATATGTGGACCATTTCCTTTGGGAATTTGTCACAGGTCTACATGAGGTACACCAAGGGTTTGTGGGGCAAATTGAAGGATCTCCATTGAGAAAGTGATTTCATCCTCTTGACCTTAGGTGTTAACTCACTCTACACCATCATTGAGCATGAGAAAGGCATTAAAGCATGCAAACACTGCTTAAGGGCCTGGTCTCCAAGATACCTTGCACACACTGACATGATTCTGGAAATGATCAGGCACTGCTTATTCATCAACATCTTTTTGTTAGATGGGTCTCTGTTCAAATAGGTATTTGCCACTGCCATGGGGACATGTTTTGCTCCAAGATTTGTGAACCTTTTCCTCGGGTAGTGGGAGAAGTACCTCTTCAATAATTCTGAAGGTTTACCCGAACTAAGCAGCTTATACTTTGGCTCAGATATATTTCTTCATCAGAATTTAATCCCTTAGTTTCTTTGCTGTCTACGGAAATTATATACTTTCATTCCATTATGCTTAATTTTATTCCCAGATGCCAACTCTCTCCTCTTTGGGTGTCCCATCAATCACACTGTACTTGAGATCCTTCTCAGCTCCTCCATTTATCTGCTGGTAGTGCCTAGCTCTAGGGTAAGCTGTATCAAAATTCTTAATGGCCCTCAAATGCTGTAGGATCCTCTTGTGTACTTAGAGGCTAGTACTGCCTGCATCATTTTTTGAGGCAGCCTCACTTGAGAATGTAGACCACAAAACTCACTCTTACAGGTTTAATGACCTTTCATTTTCTGTACTCTTTTACCAAACATATTAATTTCTGTTACGCTCTTTCCATTTTTCCATACTTTCCATTTACTACATCTGGTAAAGGCCTCACTAGGTTTTAGCAATGTACCGTTCTCTATTCCAATATCACTTCTCACTAGAGTGTCTCTCATAGATTTTTCCTTCCTAAAAGTAAGTAGTGGTTGCCTGGAAAGATCTTCTCCAATAGCAGGATAATTCCTGAGGAAGTGCAAGTGCTTACATACGGTAATTCTAATCCCCTAGTGGGATTTGTGATAGGTAATAATAAATCTTTGTTAATTTTTAGCTAAGGTGTTTCTTGTACTCGTTGCCACCTCTATTGGTCATTTGATCTCTTTTTAAGTTTGTATATTATCATAAGTTTGAGCTTCCTTGAAAACTTAAAGAGATCAGTTCTGCTTGGCACATACTCAAAGTTGTTCCTGTGACAGTATTATAGTCCCAACTCAGGGCCTGATTCTGATGCAGTTAGGAAAGCATTTCCACATAGGGCCTGATTCTGATGCAGTTAGGAAGGCCTCCTAATGGCATTTGTTCCTTCCAAATTGGATCAGAAATGTGTCTTCCCGACCCAGGGCCCAATTATGATGCGATTAGGAACATATGCTCCCATTGAAGTCAAACCAAATCGTATCTGGAAGCATCCAGATACATCCTACTCCGTTGGTCAGACTCTCCCGATCCGAGTAGGTGTGAAACCATTTCCAAACAGATTCGGTCGGGAAGCTTTCCAACCCGCATCAGAATCAGGCCCTAAATGTTTTAGAGATCATCGCTGGAAAGTGTGATACCAGTTAGATTTATTACCATTTTTGTATCCATTATTACTTCCTGTTAGCAATGATAATAATGATACACTTGTTGAAAGTTACAGTGGAGAAATATTATTAGATGATTTATTTCATTCATATTACTGTGTATCGACCCACATTGAGACAGAAATGCCATAGCAGAGCAGTTGAGCAAGTGTACCAAGCTTGACTATACTGTACTATTTCTTTGGCTTCTGTATATATCTGACACTGATTAGGCTTAATCACTGGACACCTAGACTGCTATATGTTTACAGGGCATACCCTCATTGTTAGCAACATCGAACTTTGAGGTGGGATTTATTGACACACTAGGAACAGTGTGAAATCTGATAATGTGCTGCACTGAATAACAACATACTTCAACTTGTTACTTGTAGTGTCGCACACCGTTCTATGTATAAGCACAATGCGGCACATAAGTGCATGTGTTTAACTTTTGTACCCATCCACAGTGTTATGTTTTGGGTGCAGCTAGCGGATCACCTGCATTTGCTTGCCAGGCTCCGCAAAGTAAAGATGAGCTGAATTCAAGCGTATGCAGTGTGACAGCCTGTTGTCAATACTATTATTATATGATTGTTTTGTATCCAATTACACGCTTAATATACTTGTTCACTTTTATGTCTATGATAATGTTAGAAGCATGTGACTATATAACATGTGTGCAAAATGGCACAGATTATGTTGACAAAGGCAAATTGTAGCCGAAATGTTCTCAGATGAAATTATTGCTGATGTCAAGGACTAAATAACTATCAATTACACGCTCACTGAGTGACTGACATTCTTTTGTGGATTTTGGGGGAATTGTGAGAATTAAGGCTTTATACTTACCTTTGAATTACTTACATTTTCATGTTAAATGGATATTGGTTGCAAAGGATTGCGTGGTAAACTGGCAAACGCATGCGTTGCAAAGGCAGTGCTGTTAAGGCATGCATAGTAAAGACAATCGCTGTTCTGTCATATATCTTGCAAACCTAGTTGGAGTGCAACAGAGTGCTGGAAACAAGTGCAGAGCCCTAGGGAAAGATACTCACTGGCAGCTTGTCCATTGGAGGAGAAAAGACAATCGCCCCACTGCTCCCAAAGCCCCAGACAAACAAAATGGTTATTCATTTCCATTTTATTTTTCAGCATCATCTCCTGAACAGTGTTAGGATAGGGAGAGGCCCGCTGAGTGCAGCAAGGAGGAGTGGTGGGCAGAGGGCTGCCTTTGCACTATTTAAAGTGTTCATGGCCCTTTGGCCAGCCATCTTCAGACACCGAGCCATACATGCACACTTTAAACCTCTCAACCCAGCTGTCTGAAGACACTTAGGTGCACTTAGGTAGGGTTTGCATCGTAGGAGTATGCTTGATTACCGTCATGTATCTATATGCCTGCATATATTCACAGTTTTAGCACCATTGTAGAATTCTACTTTTTATTTACTCTGTTGGTGCTTGTAATCTTAGACATCTGTTTCTGTCTAATGATTGTCACAGCAAACATGTTTTATTCTAGAATGATGCTGGTTCAATAAATACTTAATGAAAATGTCCCCATAGTTTATTTTGTGCATCTCTCTGAGACTAAGGCGTCTATTATAATGGTCTGCCCGCCATTATACACTGCCCGCCTCCCATTTCCCCCGCTGATGTAGTAGGGCGGGGGGACCTGGGTGGATGAAAAGACCATCTGCCAGTTTTCCGCCGGTCACACAGGTGACCGGGCGGAAAAAGGGCCTGATATGGTGGCGGTGTCTGCTAGACACTGCCATCCATATTATGATTGCAAAAAACACAGTTGATGGACAGAATGCAGAACAAAATCTTACATTCACCCCAGTACAAAGATCTGGGCCTACATCCATCGTTTTTTGCACTCCACACCACCCTAGGTCAGACAATGGCTATATGCAAATCAGCCTTGACCCTGTGCCTCATTAGAACAGTCCAGCCCGAACTACCAAGCCATGTCTTTCCCAGACCGGAATCAAGCATCCAAGGACCGGTTTCTGGCTATCAGCCTTCTTCAGCCTGGATAGCTTGACTCCAGTGATGTGGAGAGCTTGGGACTCACGTCTGAGCATACCCAGCCCACTCGGGTGAAAATTGCAAAAAACACAGTTGATGGACAGAATGCAGAACAATGTCTTACATTCACCCCAGTACAAAGATCTGGGCCTAAATCCATCGTTTTTCTGCACTCCACACCACCCTAGGTCAGACAATGGCTATATGCAAATCAGCCTTGACCCTGTGCCTCATTGGAACAGTCCAGCCCGAACTACCTAGCCATGTCTTTCCCAGACCGGAATCAAACATCCAAGGACCGGTTTCTGGCTATCAGCCTTCTTCAGCCTGGATAGCTTGACTCCAGTGATGTGGAGAACCTGGGACTCACGTCTGAGCATACCCAGCCCACTCGGGGTGAAAATTGCAGAAAACACAGTTGATGGACAGAATGCAGAAAAATGTCTTACATTCACCCCAGTACAAAGAGCTGGGCCTAAATCCATCGTTTTTTTGCACTCCACACCACCCTAGGTCAGACAATGGCTATATGCAAATCAGCCTTGACCCTGTGCCTCATGGGAACAGTCCAGCCCGAACTACCAATGCCAGAAACCGGTCCTCGGAAGCTCGTTTCCGGTCCAGGGAAGACATGGCTTGGCAGTTCGGGCTGGACTGTTCCCATGAGGCACAGGGTCAGACTGATTTGCATATAGCCATGTCTTAACTGGGGTGGCAGAGTGGGCTAAAGAACGGTGATGGATTAAACCCAGATCTTTTGACTGGGTGTGAGTGTTTGATTGATTCAGATGCTCCGTCCATCACCACCCCTTTTTGTACCGCTTTTGGCCACCAAAAGTGTGGCAGGGTATGCTCAGACGTGAGTCCCTTGCTCACTTTGCCACTGGATTCAAGCAAGCCGGGCAGAAGACGGCTGGATTGCCAGAAACCCGTCCTCGAGAGGTTGTTTCCAGTCCAGGGAAGACATGGCTTGGCAGTTCGGGCTAGACTGTTCCCATGAGGCACAGGGTCAGACTGATTTGCATATAGCCATGTCTGAACTGGGGTGGCAGGGTGGGCTGAAGAACGGTGATGGATTAAACCCAGATATTTTGACTGGGTGTGAGTGTTTGATTGATTCAGATGCTCCGTCCATCACCATCCCTTTTTGTACCGCTTTTGGCCACCAAAAGTGTGGCAGGGTATGCTCAGACGTGAGTCCCTTGCTCACTTTGCCACTGGATTCAAGCAAGCCGGGCAGAAGACAGCTGGATTGCCAGAAACCGGTCCTCGGAAGCTTGTTTCCGGTCTAGGGAAGACATGGCTTGGCAGTTCGGGCTGGACTGTTCCCATGAGGCACAGGGTCAGACTGATTTGCATATAGCCATGTCTGAACTGGGGTGGCAGAGTGGGCTAAAGAAGGGTGATGGATTAAACCCAGATCTTTTGACTGGGTGTGAGTGTTTGATTGATTCAGATGCTCCGTCCACCCCTTTTTTGTACCGCTTTTGGCAACCAAAAGTGTGGCAGGGTATGCTCAGACGTGAGTCCCTTGCTCACTTTGCCCCTGGATTCAAGCAAGCCGGGCTGAAGACGGCTGGAATGCCAGAACTGGGGTGGCAGAGTGGGCTAAAGAACGGTGATGGATTAAACCCAGATCTTTTGACTGGGTGTGAGTGTTTGATTGATTCGGATGCTCCGTCCATCACCACCCCTTTTTGTACCATCCATATTATGATATTTAACAACAAGGGGTGGTGATGGACAGAGTTTCTGAATTAAGCAGAATACTCTCACCCAGTCAAGAGATCAGGGCTAGATCCAACACTGTTATTTAGCTCACTGCACCATCCCAGCTCAGAACCTGGCTATATGCAAATTAGTCTGTTCCTGTCTCAGTGCATGATGGGAACAGGGCAAACCAAACTACCAAGCCAATTCTTGCACTGGGAAGGAAACAAGCTTCCGGGGACTGGTTTCTGGCATTTCAGCTGCCGTCGGCCCGGCTTGCTTGAATCCTGATGGTGCAATGAGCAAGGGACTCACATCTGAGCATACCCTTCCACGCTTAGGGTGGACAAAATATTTAACAACAAGGGGTGGTGATGGATAGAGTTTCTGAATTAAGCAGAATACTCTCACCCAGTCAAGAGATCAGGGCTAGATCCAACACCGTTTTTTAGCTCACTGCACCATCCCAGCTCAGAACCTGGCTATATGCAAATTAGTCTGTTCCTGTCCCAGTGCATGATGGGAACAGGGCAAACCAAACTACCAAGCCAATTCTTACACTGGGAAGGAAACAAGCTTTCGGGGACCGGTTTCTGGCATTTCAGCTGTCGTCGGCCCGGCTTGCTTGAATCCTGATGGTGCAATGAGCAAGGGACTCACATCTGAGCATACCCTTCCACGCTTAGGGTGGACAAAATATTTACCAACAAGGGGTGGTGATGGACAGAGTTTCTGAATTAAGCAGAATACTCTCACCCAGTCAAGAGATCAGGGCTAGATCCAACACCGTTTTTTAGCTCACTGCACCATCCCAGCTCAGAACCTGGCTATATGCAAATTAGTCTGTTCCTGTCCCAGTGCATGATGGGAACAGGGCAAACCAAACTACCAAGCCAATTCTTACACTAGGAAGGAAACAAGCTTCCAGGGACCGGTTTCTGGCATTTCAGCCGTCGTCGGCCCGGCTTGCTTGAATCCTGATGGTGCAATGAGCAAGGGACTCACATCTGAGTATACCCTTCCACGCTTAGGGTGGACAAAATATTTAACAACAAGGGGTGGTGATGGACAGAGTTTCTGAATTAAGCAGAATACTCTCACCCAGTCAAGAGATCAAGGCTAGATCCAACACCGTTTTTTAGCTCACTGCACCATCCCAGCTCAGAACCTGGCTATATGCAAATTAGTCTGTTCCTGTCCAAGTGCATGATGGGAACAGGGCAAACCAAACTACCAAGCCAATTCTTACACTGGGAAGAAAACAAGCTTCCGGGGACCGGTTTCTGGCATTTCAGCCGTCGTCGGCCCGGCTTGCTTGAATCCTGATGGTGCAATGAGCAAGGGACTCACATCTGAGTATACACTTCCACGCTTAGGGTGGACAAAATATTTAACAACAAGGGGTGGTGACGGACAGAGTTTCTGAATTAAGCAGAATACTCTCACCCAGTCAAAAGATCAGGGCTAGATCCAACACCGTTTTTTAGGTCACTGCACCATCCCAGCTCAGAACCTGGCTATATGCAAATTAGTCTGTTCCTGTCCCAGTGCATGATGGGAACAGGGCAAACCAAACTACCAAGCCAATTCTTACACTGGGAAGGAAACAAGCTTCCGGGGACTGGTTTCTGGCATTTCAGCCGCCGTCGGCCCGGCTTGCTTGAATCCTGATGGTGCAATGAGCAAGGGACTCACATCTGAGTATACACTTCCACGCTTAGGGTGGACAAAATATTTAACAACAAGGGGTGGTGATGGACAGAGTTTCTGAATTAAGCAGAATACTCTCACCCAGTCAAGAGATCAGGGCTAGATCCAACACCGTTTTTTAGCTCACTGCACCATCCCAGCTCAGAACCTGGCTATATGCAAATTAGTCTGTTCCTGTCCCAGTGCATGATGGGAACAGGGCAAACCAAACTACCAAGCCAATTCTTACACTGGGAAGGAAACAAGCTTCCGGGGACTGGTTTCTGGCATTTCAGCCACCGTCGGCCCGGCTTGCTTGAATCCTGATGGTGCAATGAGCAAGGGAATCACATCTGAGTATACCCTTCCACGCTTAGGGTGGACAAAATATTTAACAACAAGGGGTGGTGATGGATAGAGTTTCTGAATTAAGCAGAATACTCTCACCCAGTCAAGAGATCAGGGCTAGATCAACACAGTTTTTTAGCTCACTGCACCATCCCAGCTCAGAACCTGGCTATATGCAAATTAGTCTGTTCCTGTCCCAGTGCATGATGGGAACAGGGCAAACCAAACTACCAAGCCAATTCTTACACTGGGAAAGAAACTAGCTTCCGGGGACCGGTTTCTGGCATTTCAGCCGTCGTCGGCCCGGCTTGCTTGTATCCTGATGTTGCAATGAGCAAGGGACTCACATCTGAGTATACCCTTCCACGCTTAGGGTGGACAAAATATTTAACAACAAGGGGTGGTGATGGACAGAATTTCTGAATTAAGAAGAATACTCTCACCCAGTCAAGAGATCAGGGCTAGATCCAACACCGTTTTTTAGCTCACTGCACCATCCCAGCTCAGAATCTGGCTATATGCAAATTAGTCTGTTCCTGTCCCAGTGCATGATGGGAACAGGGCAAACCAAACTACCAAGCCAATTCTTACACTGGGAAGGAAACAAGCTTTCGGGGACCGGTTTCTGGCATTTCAGCTGTCGTCGGCCCGGCTTGCTTGAATCCTGATGGTGCAATGAGCAAGGGACTCACATCTGAGCATACCCTTCCACGCTTAAGGTGGACAAAATATTTAACAACAAGGGGTGGTGATTGACAGAGTTTCTGAATTAAGCAGAATACTCTCACCCAGTCAAGAGATCAGGGCTAGATCCAACACCGTTTTTTAGCTCACTGCACCATCCCAGCTCAGAACCTGGCTATATGCAAATTAGTCTGTTCCTGTCCCAGTGCATGATGGGAACAGGGCAAACCAAACTACCAAGCCAATTCTTACACTGGGAAGGAAACAAGCTTCCGGGGACCGGTTTCTGGCATTTCAGCCGTCGTCGCCCCGGCTTGCTTGAATCCTGATGGTGCAATGAGCAAGGGACTCACATCTGAGTATACCCTTCCACGCTTAGGGTGGACAAAATATTTAACAACAAGGGGTGGTGATGGACAGAGTTTCTGAATTAAGCAGAATACTCTCACCCAGTCAAGAGATCAAGGCTAGATCCAACACCGTTTTTTAGCTCACTGCACCATCCCAGCTCAGAACCTGGCTATATGCAAATTAGTCTGTTCCTGTCCCAGTGCATGATGGGAACAGGGCAAACCAAACTACCAAGCCAATTCTTACACTGGGAAGAAAACAAGCTTCCGGGGACCGGTTTCTGGCATTTCAGCCGTCGTCGGCCCGGCTTGCTTGTATCCTGATGTTGCAATGAGCAAGGGACTCACATCTGAGTATACCCTTCCACGCTTAGGGTGGACAAAATATTTAACAACAAGGGGTGGTGATGGACAGAATTTCTGAATTAAGAAGAATACTCTCACCCAGTCAAGAGATCAGGGCTAGATCCAACACAGTTTTTTACCTCACTGCACCATCCCAGCTCAGAATCTGGCTATATGCAAATTAGTCTGTTCCTGTCCCAGTGCATGATGGGAACAGGGCAAACCAAACTACCAAGCCAATTCTTACACTGGGAAGGAAACAAGCTTTCGGGGACCGGTTTCTGGCATTTCAGCTGTCGTCGGCCCGGCTTGCTTGAATCCTGATGGTGCAATGAGCAAGGGACTCACATCTGAGCATACCCTTCCACGCTTAAGGTGGACAAAATATTTAACAACAAGGGGTGGTGATTGACAGAGTTTCTGAATTAAGCAGAATACTCTCACCCAGTCAAGAGATCAGGGCTAGATCCAACACCGTTTTTTAGCTCACTGCACCATCCCAGCTCAGAACCCGGCTATATGCAAATTAGTCTGTTCCTGTCCCAGTGCATGATGGGAACAGGGCAAACCAAACTACCAAGCCAATTCTTACACTGGGAAGGAAACAAGCTTCCGGGGACCGGTTTCTGGCATTTCAGCCGTCGTCGGCCCGGCTTGCTTGAATCCTGATGGTGCAATGAGCAAGGGACTCACATCTGAGTATATGTCAGAAATCATACTTGCGCCTGCCTTACTGTGTCTGGGGGATGACGAGGTGCAGTAAATAAAACGGGCGCTGAGCGAACTACATTTCCCAGAAGCCTCGGTTAGCCTATTTGAGTTCCTGTGACACGCATCCTGTTGCGTGTTATTCCGCTTTGCTGCTTGGATTGAGCGGAGGGAGAAGGAGCCGGGGAACTCGTTGTACCAGCCGAAAGGTTCTGTGTCCGTTGCTTCCTTTCCTCCAGGTAGGAGCGGCTCCCCGCCTTGTTTGTGATCGCCATTGAGCGGAGCGTTGTGGGGGCTCCCACGCGTTGCCGTGATTTCCAGCGCGCAGTGACGGAACTGCGGCGCTTGCTTGTTTTGTTGCTTCTGCTTTGTTTACTGAGAGGCGCGGAGGAGCAGGTTCGCCTCCGTGGGACAGACTCTGAGCTTTTGGATTTAGTCCGTGTCGGCTTATGGACATTAGAGCGGAGCGTAGTAGTGTGAGGAGCCACACGCTGCCGTCTCTCTATTTGTTGATTACTTCTTCTACTTCGAGTAGGTGGTGCACGGTGGTAGTAGCTGCTCCGTGTAGCCAGAACAAGCGCTTGTATTGTCTATGGTTCATAACTATTAGTGAAGCTTGCGGAGCACGGCGGTGTTTTTTACTGCGTGTTACCGTGGCGAGAACACTTGAATACATATCATGATTATGCTGGCACAGGGTCGCAGTCTTTGATCCCATTCAATCTAACTGCTAAAATTCAGGAAACGTTACCTTCAAGTACCTGTGTTTCTAACAGAGGCTGGTGTGCTTTTACTCGCAGAGCGGAGTGCTGTGGTTCTTGCTTCCCACGCATTACCGTGTCTGTGTGGCTAACAACAACAGCTTCTCCTTATAATTTTTTTTGAGTGCAGTTACACTCTTTTCCCAACATTCACCCAGAACTCCATATTTCGGATAGCTTGTGTTTCCACTGAGGTATATAGGAGCTCTTAATGAATTCATATGTATGAGTTTATGCAATTGATGTTTTTCCTAACTTATGCCTGTTTCCATTAGGGTTCAAGCACATATCCTTAGAGGGGGAATTCGAGACCACCCCATTGCCGAGTTTATGTTTGTTCTCACAGGTACTTAGTTGCAAGAGGAAGTGGTGGTTTATTTCATGTGTTGGGTGTCTGGTGTTCTTACCTTTGTATGCTCTGTCGTTTCAGGTACATCCCTTCCCAGCTGACCCCTTCCTTCCCTTCCCTGTTTATTATTTTGACAATTACCCCTCGCCTAATGGCTCAAATCCTCTGTTGATATTTTATGTCAGAGTGTTTGTGACGTTTGGAGGTGGGCCTTCTATTCACCATCCGGATCCCGTGGAGCGTATCCTGACAGAATAACACGCCCACGAATTACTAGCTACACCCGTGGGGACTAAAATGGCTACCTTAGATGAAGTACTTCAGGCCTTGATATTGGTGCAACAGGAATTGGTTGCTTCTAAGGCCGAGGCCACTGCTCTGAAAGAAAAAGTAGATAGGCTAAGCAGAAACCCCTTCGATGCCTCTCCCTCACAAATACAGGTCACGGTACCACCTCCCATTCCCCTTGCAAATCCAGAAAGGTATTCAGGAGACCCAGCTAAGACACAGATATTCCTGACACAGGTCTTGATGCATTTCTCGTGCAAACCGGCTTCCTTCCCATCCAATCACTCCAGAGTCGCCTTTGCCATTTCATATCTAATAGGTGATGCGGCCAATTGGGCAGTGCCGTTGGTTCGCAATGACGACCCTGTGTTAACGAATTGGAATGCATTCAGGGCAGAATTTGAGCGCGTATTCGACCGAAGGGCCACTACGTTTAGTGCGGATAGAGAGCTCCTGATGCTGAGACAGGGGAAAAGAGACTTGATTTCGTATTTGACGGATTTCAATAGGCTGGTAGCTGAAACAGCTTGGCCTGAGGAAAAGAGGATGTCACTTTTTTATCAGGGATTAAGAGAAGGGCTTAAGGATATTATAGCTCAAATAGACCCTCAGCCAGCTACTTGTAAAGATATGATCAATTTGACCCTACGTTTGGATGGGAGAATGAGTGACAGGAAACGTTGGGATCGGGGTTATTCAGGGTCCGATTTCAGTCCTCGTAGGACAGTATCATCCCCCGAGTCCAGTTCAGAACCCATGGAGTTAGGGGCTGTAAAAACCCCTCTGTCTAGAGAAGAGAAGGAACACCGTCGAGCCCTGGGTCTGTGTCTCTACTGCGGGAAAAAAGGACACTATGTTAGGGACTGTCCTACTAAACCCAAGACGAGCGGGGGATGGAATCGTAACAAAAGACTAGCCATTACTGCTGTAGGGGTGACTGGGGATGAAGAAGCAAAGGTAGACTCTCCCCTAGCAACCAGGGCCCCTCTCTATCAGATTCCATCCTTGTCAGTGATGACGCTATTAGAAACAGAGACTCACATACTCCTTCCCATGTATCTGGAGAGCCAGTCACAGAGTCATCAGGTGAAGGTGATGATAGATTCAGGAGCCACGGGGAATTTTATTGACAGTGGACTGGTGACTGCTCTGTCCTTAGTACGAGTGCCAAGAGAAATTCCCGAGGACGTACTAGCAGTAGATGGGAAACCCTTGAAGTCAGGAAAGATCACGGAACATACAGACAAGCTTGTTTTGTCCGTGGATATTTCAGAGGGGTATCACAGGGAGGAACTGATCTTGAACATTATCGAGGCGCCTCAATACGAGGTTATTTTAGGTATGCCCTGGTTAAGTCACCATAACCCCACGATTGATTGGAGAACGAAGGAGGTCCGGTTTGAATCCGAGGAATGCAGAGAGCATGTGGTTTCCTCTTGTGGAACGATCACTGCTGTGTCATTTCTGCCCTTGATAGTAGCCACTGCTGCTGAGAAACAGGTGATCTTACCCTCGCAATATAGGGGATTTGAGGAGGTTTTCAGTGAACGTTTGTCGGAACAGCTACCGCCTCATCGTCCATATGATTGCCGAATAGATTTGGTAAATGGGGCTACTCTGCCTTCCTGTCGGGTGTATGCACTCTCAGTTCCGGAAACAGCGCACCTAAGGGAATATCTCGACCACTATGTGGAGATTGGGTTCATTCGCCCCTCGAGGTCCCCTGCGGCCTCTCCTTTGTTTTTCATCAAAAAGGCCAATGGGGAGTTGAGAGCGTGTGTCGATTATAGGGTGTTAAACAAAAACACAGTCAGGAATCGATACCCCTTGCCTCTCATATCAGTCCTGTTGGATCAGGTGAAGGATGCCAGAATATATACTCGGCTGGATCTGAGAGGTGCTTATCACCTGGTCCGGGTAAAGGAAGGCGATGAGTGGAAGACGGCCTTTAAGACCCGGTATGGCCTTTACGAATATACTGTCATGCCGTTCGGGTTGTGTAATGCCCCGGCGGCATTTCAGTATTTCCTGAATGATGTCCTAAAGGAGTTTGTTGACATATGTGCAGTTGTCTATATAGACGACATTCTCATATATTCAAACACCATCACACAGCATCATGTTCAGGTGTCTCAAGTATTACAGAGACTAGGAGAGAACAGACTGTTCTGCAAACTATCCAAGTGCGAATTCGATGTGTGTGAGGTGGAATTTCTTGGAGTGATGTTGAGTCATTCAGGGTTGCAAATGTCAGAGAGAAAGGTGAAGGCTGTACAGGAATGGCCGGTTCCGGCGAGTGTGAAGGATGTGCAAAGATTCCTAGGATTCTCTAACTACTACCGGAGATTCATTGCTCAGTTTTCTCAGGTGGCTGCCCCTTTGTCCCGATTGCTTAGAAAGGGTGTTCCCTTTGTGTGGACCAAAGACACTGAAGGAGCCTTTCAGACACTAAAGAACGCTTTCACCACCGCACCGATACTGGCCCATCCTCAACCGGAATATCCTTACATAGTCGAAGCGGATGCTTCGGATGAAGCAGTGGGGGCTATCTTATCGCAAAGGAACCACCTCTCAGGGCAACTACATCCTGTAGCCTACCTTTCCAAGAAACTCAATCCGGCTGAAAAGAACTACACTATAGCCGAGAAGGAACTGCTGGCCATTAAAAAGGCGTTCCAGGAATGGCGCCAATATCTGTGGGGGGCTGCGTTCCCTGTTACTGTATATTCCGACCATCGTAATTTGCAGTACATGAAAACAGCACGCAATCTCACTCAGAGACAAATGAGATGGATGCTGTTTTTCTCTGAATATGACTTTGTGATTACTTTTCGTCCTGGAGCTGACAACAGAAAGGCTGATACACTTTCCAGACAACATCAGGGGGAGAACTCGATAGGGATTCCCAGACTTGAGTCCATCGTGGATCCGAACAAGGTTGTGTGTGTGATACACGCTGATACCTTCTTGGATCGCGTCAGCCGAGCAAAGACCCCGGGAGAGTGGGTAGCATGGGCCACCCAGGGAAGAGGTCGCATGATAAAGAAAGGCCTTCCTTTTCAATACACCAAACTCTTCCTCCCCGATGATGCTACAAAAAAGACTGCTTTCAACTGGTGCCACGATTCTCAGTTGGCAGGACATCAAGGGGTGGGTAAAACAGTACAGCTGATGCAAAGGTATTTCTGGTGGGACACAGTCAAGAGAGATGTGGTGGACTGGGTAAGATCGTGTAGTGAATGTGCCATGGCCAAGAATGAGACAGGGAAAAGGAAAGGATTGTTGGTTCCCCTTCCGACTCCTAAAAAACCATGGCAAACCATTAGCTTAGATTTTGTCACGGGTTTGCCTCCGGATCAAGGGATGACTGCCATATTAGTTGTGATTGACAGTCTTACCAAATTGGGTCATTTCGTTCCCTGTGTGAATCTGCCCACAGCCGGACAGACGGCGCAACTACTATTGTCCAACATCATTAGGCTACACGGGGTGCCCGAGGTCATTATATCAGATAGAGGTCCCCAGTTTATCGCCAGATTCTGGAAGTTTTGGTGTCAGGCCTTAGGCATCCGTTCCTCCCTTTCAACCAGTTTCCATCCGCAAACGGACGGACAGACGGAACGGTTGAACCAAACCTTGAAAAAATATCTCAGGTGCTATGCTGCGGAGGCACACGATTCTTGGGTTTCCTTGTTGTGGATGGCGGAGGTAGCCTACAATAATGCTTGGCACTGTTCTCTGGGGGTCTCCCCATTCTGTGCTACATATGGTTATGATGCTAGGATCCTTCCAGTTTCCATCCCTGAAGCGATAGATAATCAGCCTACAGTTTTGGGCCAAATGAGGAAGGTACAAGCCATTCACCGGAAAATAAAGATTCATTTGACCAGGGCTAAGAGAGAGTACAAGAACTATGAAGACAGACACAGAAAACAGGGCCCAACGTATGCAGTGGGTGACAAGGTATGGCTGTCAACCAAGAACATCAAATTCAAACTCCGTAGCATTTTTCACCCCCGGTTCATTGGACCGTATGTAGTGGTAAAGCAGATCAATTCGGTAGCTTACAAATTGAAGCTGCCTGGTTCCCTTCGCATACACCCTGTTTTTCATTGTAGCCTGTTGAAACCTGCATTTTCAGACAAACGCAGGGCTCCCCCTCCGGTGTTGTGTGATGGGGGCTTTGAATATGTGGTGCGGAGCGTCAAGGATTCCAAGTACAGGAGGGGTGTGTTGTGGTATCTGGTATCCTGGAAAGGGTATTCGGTGGAAGACGACTCGTGGGAACCGGTATCCAACATCCATGCCCCTGATGCTATCCGGTCCTTTCATCGGAGGTTCCCTACGCGGCCTGGGCCTAGTAGGCGCTGAGAGGAGGACCTACTGTCAGAAATCATACTTGCGCCTGCCTTACTGTGTCTGGGGGATGACGAGGTGCAGTAAATAAAACGGGCGCTGAGCGAACTACATTTCCCAGAAGCCTCGGTTAGCCTATTTGAGTTCCTGTGACACGCATCCTGTTGCGTGTTATTCCGCTTTGCTGCTTGGATTGAGCGGAGGGAGAAGGAGCCGGGGAACTCGTTGTACCAGCCGAAAGGTTCTGTGTCCGTTGCTTCCTTTCCTCCAGGTAGGAGCGGCTCCCCGCCTTGTTTGTGATCGCCATTGAGCGGAGCGTTGTGGGGGCTCCCACGCGTTGCCGTGATTTCCAGCGCGCAGTGACGGAACTGCGGCGCTTGCTTGTTTTGTTGCTTCTGCTTTGTTTACTGAGAGGCGCGGAGGAGCAGGTTCGCCTCCGTGGGACAGACTCTGAGCTTTTGGATTTAGTCCGTGTCGGCTTATGGACATTAGAGCGGAGCGTAGTAGTGTGAGGAGCCACACGCTGCCGTCTCTCTATTTGTTGATTACTTCTTCTACTTCGAGTAGGTGGTGCACGGTGGTAGTAGCTGCTCCGTGTAGCCAGAACAAGCGCTTGTATTGTCTATGGTTCATAACTATTAGTGAAGCTTGCGGAGCACGGCGGTGTTTTTTACTGCGTGTTACCGTGGCGAGAACACTTGAATACATATCATGATTATGCTGGCACAGGGTCGCAGTCTTTGATCCCATTCAATCTAACTGCTAAAATTCAGGAAACGTTACCTTCAAGTACCTGTGTTTCTAACAGAGGCTGGTGTGCTTTTACTCGCAGAGCGGAGTGCTGTGGTTCTTGCTTCCCACGCATTACCGTGTCTGTGTGGCTAACAACAACAGCTTCTCCTTATAATTTTTTTTGAGTGCAGTTACACTCTTTTCCCAACATTCACCCAGAACTCCATATTTCGGATAGCTTGTGTTTCCACTGAGGTATATAGGAGCTCTTAATGAATTCATATGTATGAGTTTATGCAATTGATGTTTTTCCTAACTTATGCCTGTTTCCATTAGGGTTCAAGCACATATCCTTAGAGGGGGAATTCGAGACCACCCCATTGCCGAGTTTATGTTTGTTCTCACAGGTACTTAGTTGCAAGAGGAAGTGGTGGTTTATTTCATGTGTTGGGTGTCTGGTGTTCTTACCTTTGTATGCTCTGTCGTTTCAGGTACATCCCTTCCCAGCTGACCCCTTCCTTCCCTTCCCTGTTTATTATTTTGACAATTACCCCTCGCCTAATGGCTCAAATCCTCTGTTGATATTTTATGTCAGAGTGTTTGTGACGTTTGGAGGTGGGCCTTCTATTCACCATCCGGATCCCGTGGAGCGTATCCTGACAGTATACCCTTCCACGCTTAGGGTGGACAAAATATTTAACAACAAGGGGTGGTGATGGACAGAGTTTCTGAATTAAGCAGAATACTCTCACCCAGTCAAGAGATCAAGGCTAGATCCAACACCGTTTTTTAGCTCACTGCACCATCCCAGCTCAGAACCTGGCTATATGCAAATTAGTCTGTTCCTGTCCCAGTGCATGATGGGAACAGGGCAAACCAAACTACCAGGCCAATTCTTACACTGGGAAGAAAACAAGCTTCCGGGGACCGGTTTCTGGCATTTCAGCCATCGTCGGCCCGGCTTGCTTGAATCCTGAATGTGCAATGAGCAAGGGACTCACATCTGAGTATACCCTTCCACGCTTAGGGTGGACAAAATATTTAACAACAAGGGGTGGTGATGGACAGAGTTTCTGAATTAAGCAGAATGCTCTCACCCAGTCAAGAGATCAGGGCTAGATCCAACACCGTTTTTTAGCTCACTGCACCATCCCAGTTCAGAACCTGGCTATATGCAAATTAGTCTGTTCCTGTCCCAGTGCATGATGGGAACTGGGCAAACCAAACTACCAAGCCAATTCTTACACTGGGAAGGAAACAAGCTTCAGGGGACCGGTTTCTGGCATTTCAGCCGTCGTTGGCCCTGCTTGCTTGAATCGTGATGGTGCAATGAGCAAGATACTCACATCTGAGTATACCCTTCCACGCTTAGGTTGGACAAAATATTTAACAACAAGGGGTGGTGATGGACAGAGTTTCTGAATTAAGCAGAATACTCTCACCCAGTCAAGAGATCAGGGCTAGATCCAACACCGTTTTTTAGCTCACTGCACCATCCCAGCTCAAAACCTGGCTATATGCAAATTAGTCTGTTCCTGTCCCAGTGCATGATGGGAACAGGGCAAACCAAACTACCAAGCCAATTCTTACCCTGGGAAGGAAACAAGCTTCCGGGGACCGGTTTCTGGCATTTCAGCCATCGTCGGCCCGGCTTGCTTGAATCCTGATGGTGCAATGAGCAAGGGACTCACATCTGAGTATACCCTTCCACGCTTAGGGTGGACAAAATATTTAACAACAAGGAGTGGTGATGGACAGAATTTCTGAATTAAGAAGAATACTCTCACCCAGTCAAGAGATCAGGGCTAGATCCAACACCGTTTTTTAGCTCACTGCACCATCCCAGCTCAGAACCTGGCTATATGCAAATTAGTCTGTTCCTGTCCCAGTGCATGATGGGAACAGGGCAAACCAAACTACCAAGCCAATTCTTACACTGGGAAGGAAACAAGCTTTCGGGGACCGGTTTCTGGCATTTCAGCTGTCGTCGGCCCGGCTTGCTTGAATCCTGATGGTGCAATGAGCAAGGGACTCACATCTGAGCACACCCTTCCACGCTTAGGGTGGACAAAATATTTATCAACAAGGGGTGGTGATTGACAGAGTTTCTGAATTAAGCAGAATACTCTCACCCAGTCAAGAGATCAAAGCTAGATCCAACACCGTTTTTTAGCTCACTGCACCATCCCAGCTCAGAACCTGGCTATATGCAAATTAGTCTGTTCCTGTCCCAGTGCATGATGGGAACAGGGCAAACCAAACTACCAAGCCAATTCTAACACTGGGAAGAAAACAAGCTTCCGGGGACCGGTTTCTGGCATTTCAGCCGTCGTCGGCCCGGCTTGCTTGAATCCTGATGGTGCAATGAGCAAGGGACTCACATCTGAGTATACCCTTCCACGCTTAGGGTGGACAAAATATTTACCAACAAGAGGTGGTGATGGACAGAGTTTCTGAATTAAGCAGAATACTCTCACCCAGTCAAGAGATCAGGGCTAGATCCAACACCGTTTATTAGCTCACTGCACCATCCCAGCTCAGAACCTGGCTATATGCAAATTAGTCTGTTCCTGTCCCAGTGCATGATGGGAACAGGGCAAACCAAACTACCAAGCCAATTCTTACACTGGGAAGGAAACAAGCTTCCGGGGATCGGTTTCTGGCATTTCAGCCATCGTCGGCCCGGCTTGCTTGAATCCTGATAGTGCAATGAGCAAGGGATTCTCATCTGAGTATACCCTTCCACGCTTAGGGTGGACAAAATATTTAACAACAAGGGGTGGTGATGGACAGAGTTTCTGAATTAAGCAGAATACTCTCACCCAGTCAAGAGATCAGGGCTAGATCCAACACCGTTTTTTAGCTCACTGCACAATCCCAGCTCAGAACCTGGCTATATGCAAATTAGTCTGTTCCTGTCCCAGTGCATGGTGGGAACAGGGCAAACCAAACTACCAAGCCAATTCTTACACTGGGAAGTAAACAAGCTTCCGGGGACCGGTTTCTGGCATTTCAGCCGACGTTGGCCCGGCTTGCTTGAATCGTGATGGTGCAATGAGCAAGGGACTCACATCTGAGTATACCCTTCCACGCTTAGGTTGGACGAAATATTTAACAACAAGGGGTGGTGATGGACAGAGTTTCTGAATTGAGCAGAATACTCTCACCCAGTCAAGAGATCAGGGCTAGATCCAACACTGTTTTTTAGCTCACTGCACCATCCCAGCTCAGAACCTGGCTATATGCAAATTAGTCTGTTCCTGTCCCAGTGCATGATGGGAACAGGGCAAACCAAACTACCAAGCCAATTGTTACACTGGGAAGGAAACAAGCTTCCGGGGACCAGTTTCTGGCATTTCAGCCGTCGTCGGCCCGGCTTGCTTGAATCCTGATGGTGCAATGAGCAAGGGACTCACATCTGAGTATACCCTTCCATGCTTAGGGTGGACAAAATATTTACCAACAAGGGTGGTGATGGACAGAGTTTCTGAATTAAGCAGAATACTCTCACCCAGTCAAGAGATCAGGGCTATATCCAACACCGTTTTTCAGCTCACTGCACCATCCCAGCTCAGAGCCTGGCTATATGCAAATTAGTCTGTTCCTGTCCCAGTGCATGATGGGAACAGGGCAAACCAAACTACCAAGCCAATTCTTACACTGGGAAGGAAACAAGCTTCCGGGGACCTGTTTCTGGCATTTCAGCCATCGTCGGCCCGGCTTGCTTGAATCCTGATGGTGCAATGAGCAAGGGATTCACATCTGAGTACACCCTTCCACGCTTAGGGTAGACAAAATATTTAACAACAAGGGGTGGTGATAGACAGAGTTTCTGAATTAAGCAGAATACTCTCACCCAGTCAAGAGATCAGGGCTAGATCCAACACCGTTTTTTAGCTCACTGCACAATCCCAGCTCAGAACCTGGCTATATGCAAATTAGTCTGATCCTGTCCCAGTGCATGATGGGAACAGGGCAAACCAAACTACCAAGCCAATTCTTACACTGGGAAGGAAACAAGCTTCCGGGGACCGGTTTCTGGCAATTCAGCCATTGTCGGCCCGGCTTGCTTGAATCCTGATGGTGCAATGAGCAAGGGACTCACATCTGAATATACCCTTCCACGCTTAGGGTGGACAAAATATTTAACAACAAGGGGTGGTGATGGACAGAGTTTCTAAATTAAGCAGGACACTCTCACCCAGTCAAGAGATCAGGGCTAGATCCAACACCGTTTTTTAGCTCACTGCACCATCCCAGCTCAGAACCTGGCTATATGCAAATTAGTCTGTTCCTGTCCCAGTGCATGATGGGAACAGGGCAAACCAAACTACCAAGCCAATTCTTACACTGGGAAGGAAACAAGCTTCCGGGGACCGGTTTCTGGCATTTCAGCCATCGTCGGCCCGGCTTGCTTGAATCCTGATGGTGCAATGAGCAAGGGACTCACATCTGAGTATACCCTTCCACGCTTAGGGTGGACAAAATATTTAACAACAAGGGGTGGTGATGGACAGATTTTCTGAATTAAGCAGAATACTCTCACCCAGTCAAGAGATCAGGGCTAGATCCAACACCGTTTTTTAGCTCACTGCACCATCCCAGCTCAGAACCTGGCTATATGCAAATTAGTCTGTTCCTGTCCCAGTGCATGATGGGAACAGGGCAAACCAAACTACCAAGCCAATTCTTACACTGGGAAGGAAACAAGCTTCCGGGGACTGGTTCCTGGCATTTCATCCGTCGTCGGCCCGGCTTGCTTGAATCCTGATGGTGCAATGAGCAAGGGACTCACATCTGAGTATACCCTTCCACGCTTAGGGTGGACAAAATATTTAACAACAAGGGGTGGTGATGGACAGAGTTTCTGAATTAAGCAGAATACTCTCACCCAGTCAAGAGATCAGGGCTAGATCCAACACCGTTTTTTAGCTCACTGCACCATCCCAGCTCAGAACCTGGCTATATGCAAATTAGTCTGTTCCTGTCCCAGTGCATGATGGGAACAGGGCAAACCAAACTACCAAGCCAATTCTTACACTGGGACGGAAACAAGCTTCCGGGGACCGGTTTCTGGCATTTCAGCCGTCGTTGGCCCGGCTTGCTTGAATCGTGATGGTGCAATGAGCAAGGGACTCACATCTGAGTATACCCTTCCACGCTTAGGTTGGACAAAATATTTAACAACAAGGGGTGGTGATGGATAGAGTTTCTGAATTAAGCAGAATACTCTCACCCAGTCAAGAGATCAGGGCTAGATCCAACACCGTTTTTTAGCTCACTGCACCATCCCAGCTCAGAACCTGGCTATATGCAAATTAGTCTGTTCCTGTCCCAGTGCATGATGGGAACAGGGCAAACCAAACTACCAAGCCAATTCTTACACTGGGAAGGAAACAAGCTTTCGGGGACCGGTTTCTGGCATTTCAGCTGTCGTCGGCCCGGCTTGCTTGAATCCTGATGGTGCAATGAGCAAGGGACTCACATCTGAGCATACCCTTCCACGCTTAGGGTGGACAAAATATTTACCAACAAGGGGTGGTGATGGACAGAGTTTCTGAATTAAGCAGAATACTCTCACCCAGTCAAGAGATCAGGGCTAGATCCAACACCGTTTTTTAGCTCACTGCACCATCCTAGCTCAGAACCTGGCTATATGCAAATTAGTCTGTTCCTGTCCCAGTGCATGATGGGAACAGGGCAAACCAAACTACCAAGCCAATTCTTACACTAGGAAGGAAACAAGCTTCCAGGGACCGGTTTCTGGCATTTCAGCCGTCGTCGGCCCGGCTTGCTTGAATCCTGATGGTGCAATGAGCAAGGGACTCACATCTGAGTATACCCTTCCACGCTTAGGGTGGACAAAATATTTAACAACAAGGGGTGGTGATGGACAGAGTTTCTGAATTAAGCAGAATACTCTCACCCAGTCAAGAGATCAAGGCTAGATCCAACACCGTTTTTTAGCTCACTGCACCATCCCAGCTCAGAACCTGGCTATATGCAAATTAGTCTGTTCCTGTCCAAGTGCATGATGGGAACAGGGCAAACCAAACTACCAAGCCAATTCTTACACTGGGAAGAAAACAAGCTTCCGGGGACCGGTTTCTGGCATTTCAGCCGTCGTCGGCCCGGCTTGCTTGAATCCTGATGGTGCAATGAGCAAGGGACTCACATCTGAGTATACACTTCCACGCTTAGGGTGGACAAAATATTTAACAACAAGGGGTGGTGATGGACAGAGTTTCTGAATTAAGCAGAATACTCTCACCCAGTCAAAAGATCAGGGCTAGATCCAACACCGTTTTTTAGGTCACTGCACCATCCCAGCTCAGAACCTGGCTATATGCAAATTAGTCTGTTCCTGTCCCAGTGCATGATGGGAACAGGGCAAACCAAACTACCAAGCCAATTCTTACACTGGGAAGGAAACAAGCTTCCGGGGACTGGTTTCTGGCATTTCAGCCGCCGTCGGCCCGGCTTGCTTGAATCCTGATGGTGCAATGAGCAAGGGACTCACATCTGAGTATACCCTTCCACGCTTAGGGTGGACAAAATATTTAACAACAAGGGGTGGTGATGGACAGATTTTCTGAATTAAGCAGAATACTCTCACCCAGTCAAGAGATCAGGGCTAGATCCAACACCGTTTTTTAGCTCACTGCACCATCCCAGCTCAGAACCTGGCTATATGCAAATTAGTCTGTTCCTGTCCCAGTGCATGATGGGAACAGGGCAAACCAAACTACCAAGCCAATTCTTACACTGGGAAGGAAACAAGCTTCCGGGGACTGGTTCCTGGCATTTCATCCGTCGTCGGCCCGGCTTGCTTGAATCCTGATGGTGCAATGAGCAAGGGACTCACATCTGAGTATACCCTTCCACGCTTAGGGTGGACAAAATATTTAACAACAAGGGGTGGTGATGGACAGAGTTTCTGAATTAAGCAGAATACTCTCACCCAGTCAAGAGATCAGGGCTAGATCCAACACCGTTTTTTAGCTCACTGCACCATCCCAGCTCAGAACCTGGCTATATGCAAATTAGTCTGTTCCTGTCCCAGTGCATGATGGGAACAGGGCAAACCAAACTACCAAGCCAATTCTTACACTGGGACGGAAACAAGCTTCCGGGGACCGGTTTCTGGCATTTCAGCCGTCGTTGGCCCGGCTTGCTTGAATCGTGATGGTGCAATGAGCAAGGGACTCACATCTGAGTATACCCTTCCACGCTTAGGTTGGACAAAATATTTAACAACAAGGGGTGGTGATGGATAGAGTTTCTGAATTAAGCAGAATACTCTCACCCAGTCAAGAGATCAGGGCTAGATCCAACACCGTTTTTTAGCTCACTGCACCATCCCAGCTCAGAACCTGGCTATATGCAAATTAGTCTGTTCCTGTCCCAGTGCATGATGGGAACAGGGCAAACCAAACTACCAAGCCAATTCTTACACTGGGAAGGAAACAAGCTTTCGGGGACCGGTTTCTGGCATTTCAGCTGTCGTCGGCCCGGCTTGCTTGAATCCTGATGGTGCAATGAGCAAGGGACTCACATCTGAGCATACCCTTCCACGCTTAGGGTGGACAAAATATTTACCAACAAGGGGTGGTGATGGACAGAGTTTCTGAATTAAGCAGAATACTCTCACCCAGTCAAGAGATCAGGGCTAGATCCAACACCGTTTTTTAGCTCACTGCACCATCCTAGCTCAGAACCTGGCTATATGCAAATTAGTCTGTTCCTGTCCCAGTGCATGATGGGAACAGGGCAAACCAAACTACCAAGCCAATTCTTACACTAGGAAGGAAACAAGCTTCCAGGGACCGGTTTCTGGCATTTCAGCCGTCGTCGGCCCGGCTTGCTTGAATCCTGAATGTGCAATGAGCAAGGGACTCACATCTGAGTATACCCTTCCACGCTTAGGGTGGACAAAATATTTAACAACAAGGGGTGGTGATGGACAGAGTTTCTGAATTAAGCAGAATACTCTCACCCAGTCAAGAGATCAAGGCTAGATCCAACACCGTTTTTTAGCTCACTGCACCATCCCAGCTCAGAACCTGGCTATATGCAAATTAGTCTGTTCCTGTCCAAGTGCATGATGGGAACAGGGCAAACCAAACTACCAAGCCAATTCTTACACTGGGAAGAAAACAAGCTTCCGGGGACCGGTTTCTGGCATTTCAGCCGTCGTCGGCCCGGCTTGCTTGAATCCTGATGGTGCAATGAGCAAGGGACTCACATCTGAGTATACACTTCCACGCTTAGGGTGGACAAAATATTTAACAACAAGGGGTGGTGATGGACAGAGTTTCTGAATTAAGCAGAATACTCTCACCCAGTCAAAAGATCAGGGCTAGATCCAACACCGTTTTTTAGGTCACTGCACCATCCCAGCTCAGAACCTGGCTATATGCAAATTAGTCTGTTCCTGTCCCAGTGCATGATGGGAACAGGGCAAACCAAACTACCAAGCCAATTCTTACACTGGGAAGGACACAAGCTTCCGGGGATTGGTTTCTGGCATTTCAGCCGCCGTCGGCCCGGCTTGCTTGAATCCTGATGGTGCAATGAGCAAGGGACTCACATCTGAGTATACACTTCCACGCTTAGGGTGGACAAAATATTTAACAACAAGGGGTGGTGATGGACAGAGTTTCTGAATTAAGCAGAATACTCTCACCCAGTCAAGAGATCAGGGCTAGATCCAACACCGTTTTTTAGCTCACTGCACCATCCCAGCTCAGAACCTGGCTATATGCAAATTAGTCTGTTCCTGTCCCAGTGCATGATGGGAACAGGGCAAACCAAACTACCAAGCCAATTCTTACACTGGGAAGGAAACAAGCTTCCGGGGACTGGTTTCTGGCATTTCAGCCGCCGTCGGCCCGGCTTGCTTGAATCCTGATGGTGCAATGAGCAAGGGACTCACATCTGAGTATACCCTTCCACGCTTAGGGTGGACAAAATATTTAACAACAAGGGGTGGTGATGGATAGAGTTTCTGAATTAAGCAGAATACTCTCACCCAGTCAAGAGATCAGGGCTAGATCAACACAGTTTTTTAGCTCACTGCACCATCCCAGCTCAGAACCTGGCTATATGCAAATTAGTCTGTTCCTGTCCCAGTGCATGATGGGAACAGGGCAAACCAAACTACCAAGCCAATTCTTACACTGGGAAAGAAACTAGCTTCCGGGGACCGGTTTCTGGCATTTCAGCCGTCGTCGGCCCGGCTTGCTTGTATCCTGATGTTGCAATGAGCAAGGGACTCACATCTGAGTATACCCTTCCACGCTTAGGGTGGACAAAATATTTAACAACAAGGGGTGGTGATGGACAGAATTTCTGAATTAAGAAGAATACTCTCACCCAGTCAAGAGATCAGGGCTAGATCCAACACCGTTTTTTAGCTCACTGCACCATCCCAGCTCAGAATCTGGCTATATGCAAATTAGTCTGTTCCTGTCCCAGTGCATGATGGGAACAGGGCAAACCAAACTACCAAGCCAATTCTTACACTGGGAAGGAAACAAGCTTTCGGGGACCGGTTTCTGGCATTTCAGCTGTCGTCGGCCCGGCTTGCTTGAATCCTGATGGTGCAATGAGCAAGGGACTCACATCTGAGCATACCCTTCCACGCTTAAGGTGGACAAAATATTTAACAACAAGGGGTGGTGATTGACAGAGTTTCTGAATTAAGCAGAATACTCTCACCCAGTCAAGAGATCAGGGCTAGATCCAACACCGTTTTTTAGCTCACTGCACCATCCCAGCTCAGAACCTGGCTATATGCAAATTAGTCTGTTCCTGTCCCAGTGCATGATGGGAACAGGGCAAACCAAACTACCAAGCCAATTCTTACACTGGGAAGGAAACAAGCTTCCGGGGACCGGTTTCTGGCATTTCAGCCGTCGTCGCCCCGGCTTGCTTGAATCCTGATGGTGCAATGAGCAAGGGACTCACATCTGAGTATACCCTTCCACGCTTAGGGTGGACAAAATATTTAACAACAAGGGGTGGTGATGGACAGAGTTTCTGAATTAAGCAGAATACTCTCACCCAGTCAAGAGATCAAGGCTAGATCCAACACCGTTTTTTAGCTCACTGCACCATCCCAGCTCAGAACCTGGCTATATGCAAATTAGTCTGTTCCTGTCCCAGTGCATGATGGGAACAGGGCAAACCAAACTACCAAGCCAATTCTTACACTGGGAAGAAAACAAGCTTCCGGGGACCGGTTTCTGGCATTTCAGCCGTCGTCGGCCCGGCTTGCTTGTATCCTGATGTTGCAATGAGCAAGGGACTCACATCTGAGTATACCCTTCCACGCTTAGGGTGGACAAAATATTTAACAACAAGGGGTGGTGATGGACAGAATTTCTGAATTAAGAAGAATACTCTCACCCAGTCAAGAGATCAGGGCTAGATCCAACACAGTTTTTTACCTCACTGCACCATCCCAGCTCAGAATCTGGCTATATGCAAATTAGTCTGTTCCTGTCCCAGTGCATGATGGGAACAGGGCAAACCAAACTACCAAGCCAATTCTTACACTGGGAAGGAAACAAGCTTTCGGGGACCGGTTTCTGGCATTTCAGCTGTCGTCGGCCCGGCTTGCTTGAATCCTGATGGTGCAATGAGCAAGGGACTCACATCTGAGCATACCCTTCCACGCTTAAGGTGGACAAAATATTTAACAACAAGGGGTGGTGATTGACAGAGTTTCTGAATTAAGCAGAATACTCTCACCCAGTCAAGAGATCAGGGCTAGATCCAACACCGTTTTTTAGCTCACTGCACCATCCCAGCTCAGAACCCGGCTATATGCAAATTAGTCTGTTCCTGTCCCAGTGCATGATGGGAACAGGGCAAACCAAACTACCAAGCCAATTCTTACACTGGGAAGGAAACAAGCTTCCGGGGACCGGTTTCTGGCATTTCAGCCGTCGTCGGCCCGGCTTGCTTGAATCCTGATGGTGCAATGAGCAAGGGACTCACATCTGAGTATACCCTTCCACGCTTAGGGTGGACAAAATATTTAACAACAAGGGGTGGTGATGGACAGAGTTTCTGAATTAAGCAGAATACTCTCACCCAGTCAAGAGATCAAGGCTAGATCCAACACCGTTTTTTAGCTCACTGCACCATCCCAGCTCAGAACCTGGCTATATGCAAATTAGTCTGTTCCTGTCCCAGTGCATGATGGGAACAGGGCAAACCAAACTACCAGGCCAATTCTTACACTGGGAAGAAAACAAGCTTCCGGGGACCGGTTTCTGGCATTTCAGCCATCGTCGGCCCGGCTTGCTTGAATCCTGAATGTGCAATGAGCAAGGGACTCACATCTGAGTATACCCTTCCACGCTTAGGGTGGACAAAATATTTAACAACAAGGGGTGGTGATGGACAGAGTTTCTGAATTAAGCAGAATGCTCTCACCCAGTCAAGAGATCAGGGCTAGATCCAACACCGTTTTTTAGCTCACTGCACCATCCCAGTTCAGAACCTGGCTATATGCAAATTAGTCTGTTCCTGTCCCAGTGCATGATGGGAACTGGGCAAACCAAACTACCAAGCCAATTCTTACACTGGGAAGGAAACAAGCTTCAGGGGACCGGTTTCTGGCATTTCAGCCGTCGTTGGCCCTGCTTGCTTGAATCGTGATGGTGCAATGAGCAAGATACTCACATCTGAGTATACCCTTCCACGCTTAGGTTGGACAAAATATTTAACAACAAGGGGTGGTGATGGACAGAGTTTCTGAATTAAGCAGAATACTCTCACCCAGTCAAGAGATCAGGGCTAGATCCAACACCGTTTTTTAGCTCACTGCACCATCCCAGCTCAAAACCTGGCTATATGCAAATTAGTCTGTTCCTGTCCCAGTGCATGATGGGAACAGGGCAAACCAAACTACCAAGCCAATTCTTACCCTGGGAAGGAAACAAGCTTCCGGGGACCGGTTTCTGGCATTTCAGCCATCGTCGGCCCGGCTTGCTTGAATCCTGATGGTGCAATGAGCAAGGGACTCACATCTGAGTATACCCTTCCACGCTTAGGGTGGACAAAATATTTAACAACAAGGGGTGGTGATGGACAGAATTTCTGAATTAAGAAGAATACTCTCACCCAGTCAAGAGATCAGGGCTAGATCCAACACCGTTTTTTAGCTCACTGCACCATCCCAGCTCAGAACCTGGCTATATGCAAATTAGTCTGTTCCTGTCCCAGTGCATGATGGGAACAGGGCAAACCAAACTACCAAGCCAATTCTTACACTGGGAAGGAAACAAGCTTTCGGGGACCGGTTTCTGGCATTTCAGCTGTCGTCGGCCCGGCTTGCTTGAATCCTGATGGTGCAATGAGCAAGGGACTCACATCTGAGCACACCCTTCCACGCTTAGGGTGGACAAAATATTTATCAACAAGGGGTGGTGATTGACAGAGTTTCTGAATTAAGCAGAATACTCTCACCCAGTCAAGAGATCAAAGCTAGATCCAACACCGTTTTTTAGCTCACTGCACCATCCCAGCTCAGAACCTGGCTATATGCAAATTAGTCTGTTCCTGTCCCAGTGCATGATGGGAACAGGGCAAACCAAACTACCAAGCCAATTCTTACACTGGGAAGGAAACAAGCTTCCGGGGATCGGTTTCTGGCATTTCAGCCATCGTCGGCCCGGCTTGCTTGAATCCTGATAGTGCAATGAGCAAGGGATTCTCATCTGAGTATACCCTTCCACGCTTAGGGTGGACAAAATATTTAACAACAAGGGGTGGTGATGGACAGAGTTTCTGAATTAAGCAGAATACTCTCACCCAGTCAAGAGATCAGGGCTAGATCCAACACCGTTTTTTAGCTCACTGCACAATCCCAGCTCAGAACCTGGCTATATGCAAATTAGTCTGTTCCTGTCCCAGTGCATGGTGGGAACAGGGCAAACCAAACTACCAAGCCAATTCTTACACTGGGAAGTAAACAAGCTTCCGGGGACCGGTTTCTGGCATTTCAGCCGACGTTGGCCCGGCTTGCTTGAATCGTGATGGTGCAATGAGCAAGGGACTCACATCTGAGTATACCCTTCCACGCTTAGGTTGGACGAAATATTTAACAACAAGGGGTGGTGATGGACAGAGTTTCTGAATTGAGCAGAATACTCTCACCCAGTCAAGAGATCAGGGCTAGATCCAACACCGTTTTTTAGCTCACTGCACCATCCCAGCTCAGAACCTGGCTATATGCAAATTAGTCTGTTCCTGTCCCAGTGCATGATGGGAACAGGGCAAACCAAACTACCAAGCCAATTGTTACACTGGGAAGGAAACAAGCTTCCGGGGACCAGTTTCTGGCATTTCAGCCGTCGTCGGCCCGGCTTGCTTGAATCCTGATGGTGCAATGAGCAAGGGACTCACATCTGAGTATACCCTTCCATGCTTAGGGTGGACAAAATATTTACCAACAAGGGGTGGTGATGGACAGAGTTTCTGAATTAAGCAGAATACTCTCACCCAGTCAAGAGATCAGGGCTATATCCAACACCGTTTTTCAGCTCACTGCACCATCCCAGCTCAGAGCCTGGCTATATGCAAATTAGTCTGTTCCTGTCCCAGTGCATGATGGGAACAGGGCAAACCAAACTACCAAGCCAATTCTTACACTGGGAAGGAAACAAGCTTCCGGGGACCGGTTTCTGGCATTTCAGCCATCGTCGGCCCGGCTTGCTTGAATCCTGATGGTGCAATGAGCAAGGGATTCACATCTGAGTACACCCTTCCACGCTTAGGGTAGACAAAATATTTAACAACAAGGGGTGGTGATAGACAGAGTTTCTGAATTAAGCAGAATACTCTCACCCAGTCAAGAGATCAGGGCTAGATCCAACACCGTTTTTTAGCTCACTGCACAATCCCAGCTCAGAACCTGGCTATATGCAAATTAGTCTGATCCTGTCCCAGTGCATGATGGGAACAGGGCAAACCAAACTACCAAGCCAATTCTTACACTGGGAAGGAAACAAGCTTCCGGGGACCGGTTTCTGGCAATTCAGCCATTGTCGGCCCGGCTTGCTTGAATCCTGTGGTGGAATGAGCAAGGGACTCACATCTGAATATACCCTTCCACGCTTAGGGTGGACAAAATATTTAACAACAAGGGGTGGTGATGGACAGAGTTTCTAAATTAAGCAGGACACTCTCACCCAGTCAAGAGATCAGGGCTAGATCCAACACCGTTTTTTAGCTCACTGCACCATCCCAGCTCAGAACCTGGCTATATGCAAATTAGTCTGTTCCTGTCCCAGTGCATGATGGGAACAGGGCAAACCAAACTACCAAGCCAATTCTTACACTGGGAAGGAAACAAGCTTCCGGGGACCGGTTTCTGGCATTTCAGCCATCGTCGGCCCGGCTTGCTTGAATCCTGATGGTGCAATGAGCAAGGGACTCACATCTGAGTATACCCTTCCACGCTTAGGGTGGACAAAATATTTAACAACAAGGGGTGGTGATGGACAGATTTTCTGAATTAAGCAGAATACTCTCACCCAGTCAAGAGATCAGGGCTAGATCCAACACCGTTTTTTAGCTCACTGCACCATCCCAGCTCAGAACCTGGCTATATGCAAATTAGTCTGTTCCTGTCCCAGTGCATGATGGGAACAGGGCAAACCAAACTACCAAGCCAATTCTTACACTGGGAAGGAAACAAGCTTCCGGGGACTGGTTCCTGGCATTTCATCCATCGTCGGCCCGGCTTGCTTGAATCCTGATGGTGCAATGAGCAAGGGACTCACATCTGAGTATACCCTTCCACGCTTAGGGTGGACAAAATATTTAACAACAAGGGGTGGTGATGGACAGAGTTTCTGAATTAAGCAGAATACTCTCACCCAGTCAAGAGATCAGGGCTAGATCCAACACCGTTTTTTAGCTCACTGCACCATCCCAGCTCAGAACCTGGCTATATGCAAATTAGTCTGTTCCTGTCCCAGTGCATGATGGGAACAGGGCAAACCAAACTACCAAGCCAATTCTTACACTGGGACGGAAACAAGCTTCCGGGGACCGGTTTCTGGCATTTCAGCCGTCGTTGGCCCGGCTTGCTTGAATCGTGATGGTGCAATGAGCAAGGGACTCACATCTGAGTATACCCTTCCACGCTTAGGTTGGACAAAATATTTAACAACAAGGGGTGGTGATGGACAGAGTTTCTGAATTAAGCAGAATACTCTCACCCAGTCAAGAGATCAGGGCTAGATCCAACACCGTTTTTTAGCTCACTGCACCATCCCAGCTCAGAACCTGGCTATATGCAAATTAGTCTGTTCCTGTCCCAGTGCATGATGGGAACAGGGCAAACCAAACTACCAAGCCAATTCTTACAATGGGAAGGAAACAAGCTTCCGGGGACCGGTTTCTGGCATTTCAGCCGTCGTCGGCCCGGCTTGCTTGAATCCTGATGGTGCAATGAGCAAGGGACTCACACCTGAGTATACCCTTCCACGCTTAGGGTGGACAAAATATTTACCAACAAGGGGTGGTGATGGACAGAGTTTCTGAATTAAGCAGAATACTCTCACCCAGTCAAGAGATCAGGGCTAGATCCAACACCGTTTATTAGCTCACTGCACCATCCCAGCTCAGAACCTGGCTATATGCAAATTAGTCTGTTCCTGTCCCAGTGCATGATGGGAACAGGGCAAACCAAACTACCAAGCCAATTCTTACACTGGGAAGGAAACAAGCTTCCGGGGACCGGTTTCTGGCATTTCAGCCATCGTCGGCCCGGCTTGCTTGAATCCTGATGGTGCAATGAGCAAGGGATTCACATCTGAGTATACCCTTAGGGTATACTCAGGGTGGACAAAATATTTAACAACAAGGGGTGGTGATTAAGCATGGGCGGAAAATCCGTTCCGCTCGCGGATTTTGCGGATTTTCGGGAAATTCGCAATCTGCGAGATTCGCGAATCTCCCGCAAAATCCACAAATCCGCGAGCAGCGGATTTTGCTCGCACTGCTCGCACTGTTCGCGTGAGTTCGCGCCCCGCGAATAAGTGCAAAATTGCAGAAATACGCTCTTAGCAAAACTGAAAGTAACTACTTACCAGGTTCAAAAGTTCAGGCTCATCATTAGTAGCCATTTCCTGTAGTGCTTCCTGAGGGGCCCCTCCAGAGTTCAGTTGCCAGTTGAAACTATTATGTGACCCTGCTCTGAACCTCAGAATAGTTACACATATGCCACAAAGGTCCTGAATTACAGCTAAGGGAGACAAGCAGGAGCCAGGCTGGAAGTTAAAATCCATTAATCAGCCCCTAATTCATTATTGTCAGTTGGGGCAGGGCAGGTGTTGTAACTAATTTTGCAACAATGAAAGCACTTAGCAAGTGCAAAAGATCACTAATCAGGGCGCACTAAGGAAGCAGATGCCAGCTAAAAAAATATTCTGTGACACATTAATCAGCCCCAAATTAATTCAGGTCACTTGAGGCAGGGAAGGTGTGCTTTGCTTTGCCGAAAATAATGTACACTGGACAACCAGAGGGTGTGGTGATGAAACAGAGGGTGGCATGGGTGGGCCAGAGGGTGGCATGAGTAGTCAGAGAGTGGCAGTGGTGACAGAGAGTGGCAGTGATGAAGAAGAGTGTCCCAAACAGGCTGGACACGTAGAAACAACAAGTTCGCAAAACTTGCGACCCGACAGGTAAGTTCGCAAATTGCGAAATTGTAAAAACCCTCGCGAACTGGCAGAAACACGGGGGAACACAAAAAAAAAAAAAATCCGCAAATTCGCGGGAATTCGCGGATTTTGCGGATTGCGAATCCGCAAATCCGCAAAATTCGCGAACGCGAGATCCGCAAAATTCGCCCATGCTTAGTGGTGATGGACAGAGTTTCTGAATTAAGCAGAATACTCTCACCCAGTCAAGAGATCAGGGCTAGATCCAACACCGTTTTTTAGCTCACTGCACAATCCCAGCTCAGAACCTGGCTATATGCAAATTAGTCTTTTCCTGTCCCAGTGCATGGCGGGAACAGGGCAAACCAAACTACCAAGCCAATTCTTACACTGGGAAGGAAACAAGCTTCCGGGGACCGGTTTCTGGCATTTCAGCCGTCGTTGGCCCGGCTTGCTTGAATCGTGATGGTGCAATGAGCAAGGGACTCACATCTGAGTATACCCTTCCACGCTTAGGTTGGACAAAATATTTAACAACAAGGGGTGGTGATGGACAGAGTTTCTGAATTGAGCAGAATACTCTCACCCAGTCAAGAGATCAGGGCTAGATCCAACACCGTTTTTTAGCTCACTGCACCATCCCAGCTCAGAACCTGGCTATACGCAAATTAGTCTGTTCCTGTCCCAGTGCATGATGGGAACAGGGCAAACCAAACTTCCAAGCCAATTGTTACACTGGGAAGGAAACAAGCTTCCGGGGACCGGTTTCTGGCATTTCAGCCGTCGTCGGCCCGGCTTGCTTGAATCCTGATGGTGCAATGAGCAAGGGACTCACATCTGAGTATACCCTTCCACGCTTAGGGTGGACAAAATATTTACCAACAAGGGGTGGTGATGGACAGAGTTTCTGAATTAAGCAGAATACTCTCACCCAGTCAAGAGATCAGGGCTAGATCCAACACCGTTTTTTAGCTCACTGCACCATCCCAGCTCAGAACCTGGCTATATGCAAATTAGTCTGTTCCTGTCCCAGTGCATATGGGAACAGGGCAAACCAAACTACCAAGCCAATTCTTACACTGGGAAGGAAACAAGCTTCCGGGGACCGGTTTCTGGCATTTCAGCCGTCGTCGGCCCGGCTTGCTTGAATCCTGATGGTGCAATGAGCAAGGGATTCACATCTGAGTGTACCCTTCCACGCTTAGGGTGGACAAAATATTTAACAACAAGGGGTGGTGATGGACAGAGTTTCTGAATTAAGCAGAATACTCTCACCCAGTCAAGAGATCAGGGCTAGATCCAACACCGTTTTTTAGCTCACTGCACAATCCCAGCTCAGAACCTGGCTATATGCAAATTAGTCTGATCCTGTCGCAGTGCATGATGGGAACAGGGCAAACCAAACTACCAAGCCAATTCTTACACTGGGAAGGAAACAAGCTTCCGGGGACCGGTTTCTGGCATTTCAGCCATTGTCGGCCCGGCTTGCTTGAATCCTGATGGTGCAATGAGGAAGGGACTCACATATGAGTATACCCCATCCACGCTTAGGGTGGACAAAATATTTAACAACAAGGGGTGGTGATGGACAGAGTTTCTAAATTAAGCAGGATACTCTCACCCAGTCAAGAGATCAGGGCTGGATCCAACAACGTTTTTTAGCTCACTGCACCATCCCAGCTCAGAACCTGGCTATATGCAAATTAGTCTGTTCCTGTCCCAGTGCATGATGGGAACAGGGCAAACCAAACTACCAAGCCAATTCTTACACTGGGAAGGAAACAAGCTTCCGGGGACCGGTTTCTGGCATTTCAGCCGTCGTCGGCCCGGCTTGCTTGAATCCTGATGGTGCAATGAGCAAGGGACTCACATCTGAGTATACCCTTCCACGCTTAGGGTGGACAAAATATTTAACAACAAGGGGTGGTGATGGACAGAGTTTCTGAATTAAGCAGAATACTCTCACCCAGTCAAGAGATCAGGGCCTGATCCAACACCGTTTTTTAGCTCACTGCACCATCCCAGCTCAAAACCTGGCTATATGCAAATTAGTCTGTTCCTGTCCCAGTGCATGATGGGAACAGGGCAAACCAAACTACCAAGCCAATTCTTACACTGGGAAGGAAACAAGCTTCCGGGGACCGGTTTCTGGCATTTCAGCCGTCGTCGGCCCGGCTTGCTTGAATCCTGATGGTGCAATGAGCAAGGGATTCACATCTGAGTATACCCTTCCACGCTTAGGGTGGACAAAATATTTAACAACAAGGGGTGGTGATGGACAGAGTTTCTGAATTAAGCAGAATACTCTCACCCAGTCAAGAGATCAGGGCTAGATCCAACACCGTTTTTTAGCTCACTGCACCATCCCAGCTCAGAACCTGGCTATATGCAAATTAGTCTGTTCCTGTCCCAGTGCATGATGGGAACAGGGCAAACCAAACTACCAAGCCAATTCTTACAATGGGAAGGAAACAAGCTTCCGGGGACCGGTTTCTGGCATTTCAGCCGTCGACGGCCCGGCTTGCTTGAATCCTGATGGTGCAATGAGCAAGGGACTCACATCTGAGTATACCCTTCCACGCTTAGGGTGAACAAAATATTCAACAACAAGGGGTGGTGATGGACAGAGTTTCTGAATTAAGCAGAATACTCTCACCCAGTCAAGAGATCAGGGCTAGATCCAACACCGTTTTTTAGCTCACTGCACCATCCCAGCTCAAAACCTGGCTATATGCAAATTAGTCTGTTCCTGTCCCAGTGCATGATGGGAACAGGGCAAACCAAACTACCAAGCCAATTCTTACACTGGGAAGGAAACAAGCTTCCGGGGACCGGTTTCTGGCATTTCAGCCGTCGTCGGCCCGGCTTGCTTGAATCCTGATGGTGCAATGAGCAAGGGACTCACATCTGAGTATACCCTTCCACGCTTAGGTTGGACAAAATATTTAACAACAAGGGGTGGTGATGGACAGAGTTTCTGAATTGAGCAGAATACTCTCACCCAGTCAAGAGATCAGGGCTAGATCCAACACCGTTTTTTAGCTCACTGCACCATCCCAGCTCAGAACCTGGCTATATGCAAATTAGTCTGTTCCTGTCCCAGTGCATGATGGGAACAGGGCAAACCAAACTACCAAGCCAATTGTTACACTGGGAAGGAAACAAGCTTCCGGGGACCGGTTTCTGGCATTTCAGCCGTCGTCGGCCCGGCTTGCTTGAATCCTGATGGTGCAATGAGCAAGGGACTCACATCTGAGTATACCCTTCCACGCTTAGGGTGGACAAAATATTTAAAAACAAGGGGTGGTGATGGACAGATTTTCTGAATTAAGCAGAATACTCTCACCCAGTCAAGAGATCAGGGCTAGATCCAACACCGTTTTTTAGCTCACTGCACCATCCCAGCTCAGAACCTGGCTATATGCAAATTAGTCTGTTCCTGTCCCAGTGCATGATGGGAACAGGGCAAACCAAACTACCAAGCCAATTCTTACACTGGGAAGGAAACAAGCTTCCGGGGACTGGTTTCTGGCATTTCATCCGTCGTCGGCCCGGCTTGCTTGAATCCTGATGGTGCAATGAGCAAGGGACTCACATCTGAGTATACCCTTCCACGCTTAGGGTGGACAAAATATTTAACAACAAGGGGTGGTGATGGACAGAGTTTCTGAATTAAGCAGAATACTCTCACCCAGTCAAGAGATCAGGGCTAGATCCAACACCGTTTTTTAGCTCACTGCACCATCCCAGCTCAGAACCTGGCTATATGCAAATTAGTCTGTTCCTGTCCCAGTGCATGATGGGAACAGGGCAAACCAAACTACCAAGCCAATTCTTACACTGGGACGGAAACAAGCTTCCGGGGACCGGTTTCTGGCATTTCAGCCGTCGTTGGCCCGGCTTGCTTGAATCGTGATGGTGCAATGAGCAAGGGACTCACATCTGAGTATACCCTTCCACGCTTAGGTTGGACAAAATATTTAACAACAAGGGGTGGTGATGGACAGAGTTTCTGAATTAAGCAGAATACTCTCACCCAGTCAAGAGATCAGGGCTAGATCCAACACCGTTTTTTAGCTCACTGCACCATCCCAGCTCAGAACCTGGCTATATGCAAATTAGTCTGTTCCTGTCCCAGTGCATGATGGGAACAGGGCAAACCAAACTACCAAGCCAATTCTTACACTGGGAAGGAAACAAGCTTCCGGGGACCGGTTTCTGGCATTTCAGCCGTCGTCGGCCCGGCTTGCTTGAATCCTGATGGTGCAATGAGCAAGGGACTCACACCTGAGTATACCCTTCCACGCTTAGGGTGGACAAAATATTTACCAACAAGGGGTGGTGATGGACAGAGTTTCTGAATTAAGCAGAATACTCTCACCCAGTCAAGAGATCAGGGCTAGATCCAACACCGTTTATTAGCTCACTGCACCATCCCAGCTCAGAACCTGGCTATATGCAAATTAGTCTGTTCCTGTCCCAGTGCATGATGGGAACAGGGCAAACCAAACTACCAAGCCAATTCTTACACTGGGAAGGAAACAAGCTTCCGGGGACCGGTTTCTGGCATTTCAGCCATCGTCGGCCCGGCTTGCTTGAATCCTGATGGTGCAATGAGCAAGGGATTCACATCTGAGTATACCCTTCCACGCTTAGGGTGGACAAAATATTTAACAACAAGGGGTGGTGATGGACAGAGTTTCTGAATTAAGCAGAATACTCTCACCCAGTCAAGAGATCAGGGCTACATCCAACACCGTTTTTTAGCTCACTGCACAATCCCAGCTCAGAACCTGGCTATATGCAAATTAGTCTGTTCCTGTCCCAGTGCATGGCGGGAACAGGGCAAACCAAACTACCAAGCCAATTCTTACACTGGGAAGGAAACAAGCTTCCGGGGACCGGTTTCTGGCATTTCAGCCGTCGTTGGCCCGGCTTGCTTGAATCGTGATGGTGCAATGAGCAAGGGACTCACATCTGAGTATACCCTTCCACGCTTAGGTTGGACAAAATATTTAACAACAAGGGGTGGTGATGGACAGAGTTTCTGAATTGAGCAGAATACTCTCACCCAGTCAAGAGATCAGGGCTAGATCCAACACCGTTTTTTAGCTCACTGCACCATCCCAGCTCAGAACCTGGCTATACGCAAATTAGTCTGTTCCTGTCCCAGTGCATGATGGGAACTGGGCAAACCAAACTACCAAGCCAATTGTTACACTGGGAAGGAAACAAGCTTCCGGGGACCGGTTTCTGGCATTTCAGCCATCGTCGGCCCGGCTTGCTTGAATCCTGATGGTGCAATGAGCAAGGGACTCACATCTGAGTATACCCTTCCACGCTTAGGGTGGACAAAATATTTACCAACAAGGGGTGGTGATGGACAGAGTTTCTGAATTAAGCAGAATACTCTCACCCAGTCAAGAGATCAGGGCTAGATCCAACACCGTTTTTTAGCTCACTGCACCATCCCAGCTCAGAACCTGGCTATATGCAAATTAGTCTGTTCCTGTCCCAGTGCATATGGGAACAGGGCAAACCAAACTACCAAGCCAATTCTTACACTGGGAAGGAAACAAGCTTCCGGGGACCAGTTTCTGGCATTTCAGCCGTCGTCGGCCCGGCTTGCTTGAATCCTGATGGTGCAATGAGCAAGGGATTCACATCTGAGTATACCCTTCCACGCTTAGGGTGGACAAAATATTTAACAACAAGGGGTGGTGATGGACAGAGTTTCTGAATTAAGCAGAATACTCTCACCCAGTCAAGAGATCAGGGCTAGATCCAACACCGTTTTTTAGCTCACTGCACAATCCCAGCTCAGAACCTGGCTATATGCAAATTAGTCTGATCCTGTCCCAGTGCATGATGGGAACAGGGCAAACCAAACTACCAAGCCAATTCTTACACTGGGAAGGAAACAAGCTTCCGGGGACCGGTTTCTGGCATTTCAGCCGTTGTCGGCCCGGCTTGCTTGAATCCTGATGGTGCCATGAGGAAGGGACTCACATCTGAGTATACCCTTCCACGCTTAGGGTAGACAAAATATTTAACAACAAGGGGTGGTGATGGACAGAGTTTCTAAATTAAGCAGGATACTCTCACCCAGTCAAGAGATCAGGGCTAGATCCAACACCGTTTTTTAGCTCACTGCACCATCCCAGCTCAGAACCTGGCTATATGCAAATTAGTCTGTTCCTGTCCCAGTGCATGATGGGAACAGGGCAAACCAAACTACCAAGCCAATTCTTACACTGGGAAGGAAACAAGCTTCCGGGGACCGGTTTCAGGCATTTCAGCCATCGTCGGCCCGGCTTGCTTGAATCCTGATGGTGCAATGAGCAAGGGACTCACATCTGAGTATACCCTTCCACGCTTAGGGTGGACAAAATGTTTAACAACAAGGGGTGGTGATGGACAGAGTTTCTGAATTAAGCAGAATACTCTCACCCAGTCAAGAGATCAGGGCTAGATCCAACACCGTTTTTTAGCTCACTGCACCATCCCAGCTCAAAACCTGGCTATATGCAAATTAGTCTGTTCCTGTCCCAGTGCATCATGGGAACAGGGCAAACCAAACTACCAAGCCAATTCGTACACTGGGAAGGAAACAAGCTTCCGGGGACCGGTTTCTGGCATTTCAGCCGTCGTCGGCCCGGCTTGCTTGAATCCTGATGGTGCAATGAGCAAGGGATTCACATCTGAGTATACCCTTCCACGCTTAGGGTGGACAAAATATTTAACAACAAGGGGTGGTGATGGACAGAGTTTCTGAATTAAGCAGAATACTCTCACCCAGTCAAGAGATCAGGGCTAGATCCAACACCGTTTTTTAGCTCACTGCACAATCCCAGCTCAGAACCTGGCTATATGCAAATTAGTCTGATCCTGTCCCAGTGCATGATGGGAACAGGGCAAACCAAACTACCAAGCCAATTCTTACACTGGGAAGGAAACAAGCTTCCGGGGACCGGTTTCTGGCATTTCAGCCATTGTCGGCCCGGCTTGCTTGAATCCTGATGGTGCAATGAGCAAGGGGCTCACATCTGAGTATACCCTTCCACGCTTAGGGTGGACAAAATATTTAACAACAAGGGGTGGTGATGGACAGAGTTTCTAAATTAAGCAGGATACTCTCACCCAGTCAAGAGATCAGGCCTAGATCCAACACCGTTTTTTAGCTCACTGCACCATCCCAGCTCAGAACCTGGCTATATGCAAATTAGTCTGTTCCTGTCCCAGTGCATGATGGGAACAGGGCAAACCAAACTACCAAGCCAATTCTTACAATGGGAAGGAAACAAGCTTCCGGGGACCGGTTTCTGGCATTATAGCCGTCGTCGGCCCGGCTTGCTTGAATCCTGATGGTGCAATGAGCAAGGGACTCACATCTGAGTATACCCTTCCACGCTTAGGGTGGACAAAATATTTAACAACAAGGGGTGGTGATGGACAGAGTTTCTGAATTAAGCAGAATACTCTCACCCAGTCAAGAGATCAGGGCTAGATCCAACACCGTTTTTTAGCTCACTGCACCATCCCAGCTCAGAACCTGGCTATATGCAAATTAGTCTGTTCCTGTCCCAGTGCATGATGGGAACAGGGCAAACCAAACTACCAAGCCAATTGTTACACTGGGAAGGAAACAAGCTTCCGGGGACCGGTTTCTGGCATTTCAGCCGTCGTCGGCCCGGCTTGCTTGAATCCTGATGGTGCAATGAGCAAGGGACTCACATCTGAGCATACCCTTCCACGCTTAGGGTGGACAAAATATTTACCAACAAGGGGTGGTGATGGACAGAGTTTCTGAATTAAGCAGAATACTCTCACCCAGTCAAGAGATCAGGGCTAGATCCAACACCGTTTTTTAGCTCACTGCACCATCCCAGCTCAGAACCTTGCTATATGCAAATTAGTCTGTTCCTGTCCCAGTGCAAATGGGAACAGGGCAAACCAAACTACCAAGCCAATTCTTACACTGGGAATGAAACAAGCTTCCGGGGACCGGTTTCTGGCATTTCAGCCGTCGTCAGCCCGGCTTGCTTGAATCCTGATGGTGCAATGAGCAAGGGACTCACATATGAGTATACCCTTCCACGCTTAGGGTGGACAAAATATTTACCAACAAGGGGTGGTGATGGACAGAGTTTGTGAATTAAGCAGAATACTCTCACCCAGTCAAGAGATCAGAGCTAGATCCAACACCGTTTTTTAGCTCACTGCACAATCCCAGCTCAGATCCTGGCTATATGCAAATTAGTCTGATCCTGTCCCAGTGCATGATGGGAACAGGGCAAACCAAACTACCAAGCCAATTCTTACACTGGGAAGGAAACTAGCTTCCGGGGACCGGTTTCTGGCATTTCAGCCATTGTCGGCCCGGCTTGCTTGAATCCTGATGGTGCAATGAGCAAGGGGCTCACATCTGAGTATACCCTTCCACGCTTAGGGTGGACAAAATATTTAACAACAAGGGGTGGTGATGGACAGAGTTTCTAAATTAAGCAGGATACTCTCACCCAGTCAAGAGATCAGGCCTAGATCCAACACCGTTTTTTAGCTCACTGCACCATCCCAGCTCAGAACCTGGCTATATGCAAATTAGTCTGTTCCTGTCCCAGTGCATGATGGGAACAGGGCAAACCAAACTACCAAGCCAATTCTTACAATAGGAAGGAAACAAGCTTCCGGGGACCGGTTTCTGGCATTTCAGCCGTCGTCGGCCCGGCTTGCTTGAATCCTGATGGTGCAATGAGCAAGGGACTCACATCTGAGTATACCCTTCCACGCTTAGGGTGGACAAAATATTTAACAACAAGGGGTGGGGATGGACAGAGTTTCTGAATTAAGCAGAATACTCTCACCCAGTCAAGAGATCAGGGCTAGATCCAACACCGTTTTTTAGCTCACTGCACCATCCCAGCTCAAAACCTGGCTATATGCAAATTAGTCTGTTCCTGTCCCAGTGCATGATGGGAACAGGGCAAACCAAACTACCAAGCCAATTCTTACACTGGGAAGGAAACAAGCTTCCGGGGACCGGTTTCTGGCATTTCAGCCGTCGTCGGCCCGGCTTGCTTGAATCCTGATGGTGCAATGAGCAAGGGACTCACATCTGAGTATACCCTTCCACGCTTAGGTTGGACAAAATATTTAACAACAAGGGGTGGTGATGGACAGAGTTTCTGAATTGAGCAGAATACTCTCACCCAGTCAAGAGATCAGGGCTAGATCCAACACCGTTTTTTAGCTCACTGCACCATCCCAGCTCAGAACCTGGCTATATGCAAATTAGTCTGTTCCTGTCCCAGTGCATGATGGGAACAGGGCAAACCAAACTACCAAGCCAATTGTTACACTGGGAAGGAAACAAGCTTCCGGGGACCGGTTTCTGGCATTTCAGCCGTCGTCGGCTTGGCTTGCTTGAATCCTGATGGTGCAATGAGCAAGGGACTCACATCTGAGTATACCCTTCCACGCTTAGGGTGGACAAAATATTTACCAACAAGGAGTGGTGATGGACAGAGTTTCTGAATTAAGCAGAATACTCTCACCCAGTCAAGAGATCAGGGCTAGATCCAACACCGTTTTTTAGCTCACTGCACCATCCCAGCTCAGAACCTTGCTATATGCAAATTAGTCTGTTCCTGTCCCAGTGCAAATGGGAACAGGGCAAACCAAACTACCAAGCCAATTCTTACACTGGGAAGGAAACAAGCTTCCGGGGACTGGTTTCTGGCATTTCAGCCGTCGTCGGCCCGGCTTGCTTGAATCCTGATGGTGCAATGAGCAAGGGACTCACATCTGAGTATACCCTTCCACGCTTAGGGTGGATAAAATATTTAACAACAAGGGGAGGTGATGGACAGAGTTTCTGAATTAAGCAGAATACTCTCACCCAGTCAAGAGATCAGGGCTAGATCCAACACTGTTTTTTAGCTCACTGCACCATCCCAGCTCCAAACCTGGCTATATGCAAATTAGTCTGTTCCTGTCCCAGTGCATGATGGGAACGGGGCAATCCAAACTACCAAGCCAATTCTTATACTGGGAATGAAACAAGCTTCCGGGGACCGGTTTCTGGCATTTCAGCCATTGTCGGCCCGGCTTGCTTGAATCCTGATGGTGCAATGAGCAAGGGACTCACATCTGAGTATACCCTTCCACGCTTAGGGTGGACAAAATAATTAACAACAAGGGGTGGTGATGGACAGAGTTTCTAAATTAAGCAGGATACTCTCACCCAGTCAAGAGATCAGGGCTAGATCCAACACCGTTTTTTAGCTCAGTGCACCATCCCAGCTCAGAACCTGGCTATATGCAAATTAGTCTGTTCCTGTCCCAGTGCATGATGGGAACAGGGCAAACCAAACTACCAAGCCAATTCTTACACTGGGAAGGAAACAAGCTTCCGGGGACCGGTTTCTGGCATTTCATCCGTCGTCGGCCCGGCTTGCTTGAATCCTTATGGTGCAATGAGCAAGGGACTCACATCTGAGTATACCCTTCCACGCTTAAGATGGACAAAATATTTAAAAACAAGGGGTGGTGATGGATAGAGTTTCTGAATTAAGCAGAATACTCTCACCCAGTCAAGAGATCAGGGCTAGATCCAACACCGTTTTTTAGCTCACTGCACCATCCCAGCTCAGAACCTGGCTATATGCAAATTAGTCTGTTCCTGTCCCAGTGCATGATGGGAACAGGGCAAACCAAACTACCAAGCCAATTCTTACACTGGGAAGGAAACAAGCTTCCGGGGACCGTTTTCTGGCATTTCAGCCGTCGTCGGCCCGGCTTGCTTGAATCCTGATGGTGCAATGAGCAAGGGACTCACATCTGAGTATACCCTTCCACGCTTAGGGTGGATAAAATATTTAACAACAAGGGGAGGTGATGGACAGAGTTTCTGAATTAAGCAGAATACTCTCACCCAGTCAAGAGATCAGGGCTAGATCCAACACCGTTTTTTAGCTCACTGCACCATCCCAGCTCAAAACCTGGCTATATGCAAATTAGTCTGTTCCTGTCCCAGTGCATGATGGGAACAGGGCAAACCAAACTACCAAGCCAATTCTTACACTGGGAAGGAAACAAGCTTCCGGGGACCGGTTTCTGGCATTTCAGCCTCGTCGGCCCGGCTTGCTTGAATCCTGATGGTGCAATGAGCAAGGGACTCACATCTGAGTATACCCTTCCACGCTTAGGGTGGACAAAATATTTAACAACAAGGGATGGTGATGGTTTAGAGTTTCTGAATTAAGCAGAATACTCTCACCCAGTCAAGAGATCAGGGCTAGATCCAACACCGTTTTTAGCTCACTGCACCATCCCAGCTCAGAACCTGGCTATATGCAAAATGGTGAAGAATTGGCTTGGTAGTTTAGTCTGCCCTGTTCCCATGATGCACTGGGCCAGGGACAGACTGATTTGCATATAGCCAGGTTCTGAGCTGGGATGGTGCAGTGAGCTAAATAACGGTGATGGATCAAGCCCTGATCTTTGGACTGGGTAAGAGTAGTCTGCTTAATTCAGACGCTCTGTTCATTACCACCTCCTTTTCTGAATCATCCATATTATGATGGCAGCGGGAAGCAGCCTTTCCGTGGTGGCAATGGGGGGCCTGTTGCCGTCCCCCAGGATGTTGGGGGTTAGGGGTCACATGCAGGGTACCTATGGTACCCCCTTGCATTTGCATGTACGCGCTGCATTGTGCATGGAAATGCACACATGCCTTTTTTGTATTGCGACGGGTGCTGGTGACAACACCGCCTACCGCCATGCAAAAAATGCTGGATGCGCCTGCCAGTGTGGCGGGTGAATCCTAATTACCCATGTGGACTGCCACACCCTTAGCGGGCGGTCCCATTTCCCGGGGCGATGTCCGCCGGCCATCATAATAGACCCCTAAGAGAGCGCGATTGACTGAGCAAAAAGTACTGTTCTGTTTCCACGATCCCTGAAGGATCAAGGATTGTCATGTTCGATGGTTGCCAGAAACTTTTTGCTCCTTGGTAAGGTTAGGGTGCTTATGGTGGTACTGTGAGCTAGCTGGTCTAAAGGCTGACATTCCTTTGGGGGTGTCTGGAATCAGTCTGGAGACCAATCCCTTAGTTTACGTTGTCTAAATGTGCAGATCCTTTGTATTTTTAGTAACTACACGACAGTCTGGGTTAATGTTCCTTACAGAGATATTCTGTCAGCTTTTCCCTCTATTACAGAAAAATAACTTAAAAGTGACTGCTGTTCTAGATCCTGCATGAACGAAAGGAAAAGGGGTGCCTCCTGTTTTTTCCTGATGCCTTCCTGAAACCTTTGGTCTATCTGGCAATACCCATGCTCCTGGCCTGGCATCCTCCTCCAGAAGTGATTCGTTTCTTTGCCAAGCAAGCCAGGGTTTAATATTGCCTGCTTCATAGGAAATGCCTCTGGCCTGGAATCAGTGGCGTAGCAATGAAGGGGCTGTCCGCCCCAGGTGGCACAAGTTTTGGGGTGAGACATCACCTCCCCACCTCTCCCCCATTTTTAGCTCTAGCCGTTGCAGGTATCACCAGCATCCCCACCTCTTATTTTCAGCTGCCGAGGATGGCAAACGAAAGGCCAGCCACGGGCTCGAGAAGGCCTAGCTCCGCCATTGTCTGGAAGACTTTCTATGCCTTCAGAGGCAGCCAGTGTAGATCCTTTCAACAATTTTCTGCAAACCTTTGATGGTCACTATTCATCTTCAATTACTACTTTGATCTGCCTTTCATAGAGTTATGTTTGACACCCCTGATCCGGGATACCTTATGTTGTTCCCAGCTCTTCTTCACAAGCGCTTCTGTCAATGTGAGAAAAGATTGACTTAATTTGGCTGTAGTACCCTCTTTCCGGGGCACCTTCACGTAGTCAAGCAGCAGGGCCAGGGACAGGAGTCCATTATATTTTGTCTAGAAGGTCTTGCAATTATCTGCACAAAGGTTTTGTGTGAGGGTTCTACCTTTCCGTTTCTCAGGACGTTGTAGCCAGCATCCTTTACCCAACAGTCACACTAAAGCTGATCCTTGTTTTTGAGTTAATTCATGCCTATGCTGTTATGGGCATAACTAAAGCCTGTTTCTCCTTCCTTAAAATGGCAACTACATAAGCCTAATTTAGAACTGCATCAAAGCACTTCTTTAGAACCGCAACTCCTTGTTTGGTATATAAGGCGCTGCATGGGGTGGGGGAGCCATGGACGTGCAGAAACTATTTCTCCGGTATTCCCCGACACAGAATCTTAGATCAGCCGACACAGGGATAATTCAGGTTCCCAGAATCCAAAAAGCCAGATGGGTAGGGAAAAGCCTATCCCACCGAGCAGCCAAACAGGCTGCCGATTACTATTAGGCTACAGCCCAATAGGATTCAGTTTAGGAAATTGGTCAAGACTTGGCTATTTCCCCCCAAATAATCTCCGTTACTGCACCTAGACAACACATGACACGTCACTTTCAGATCCAAGATGCCTCGGCATTCGTGCGCTCTACAAATACTTTACTTACTTACTTACTTGTCCAGTCGTACAATTTGTGCCTCTATTCCTAATTTGTCTCTTTTTTAAGATGCTGAATATTAGTGTTGCTAGGGTGGGGCCTGGTGCCCCATCTGTAACAGTTTCGGCTCCACCCCCCTCCCTGTTGTGCCCATACACTGGCGACAGCTGCAGTTAGCAAAAACACTCAGTGCCCTCTCAGCGTGGAAACAGTGATGTTGTTCGTTTACAGTTGGCTAAACTATCTATAGAGCGTCATTTCTCATGCAGGGCAATCTGGGCTCTTAGATAGTTGCATACTCCTCCCTCTACCCATGCTAAAGTAATACCATTTCACGTTTTACTCACTGTTGCATGCCCCAAGATTAATCGCTTTTTCTTTGTTGTTGTGCTTATATATATTTTTTTCAAGCAACATATTACTCATGAGTAGCACGTACTGATGTTTGATGTTTGATGTTTGATGTTTTGGGGTTTTTATATAGCGCACCGTCACTCCAGGGAGCATCCTGGCGCTTCGACTTCATAGCTAGTAAATTATCAGATGTTTTATCTGAATTCGAGGTGTTGTATACAGTTAGACAAGAGTTTTGCACTTTGATTCGGCCAATCCATAAATCCAGGTTTTTAAGGATTTTTTGAAGATCTGTTCTGATGTGATTAGGCAAAGGTGAGCAGGGAGTGTGTTCCAGGCTTGGGCTCCTAGAACTGCCAATGATTTTCCGCCCTTGGTGGCAAGTCTGAACTTGGGGACAGTCATCAAATTGACCGTAGCTGACCTGAGTTCTCTAATGGGGTGGTATCTGTGAAATTTGTTGGACAGATATTTTGGGCCACGCTTGTGAAAACATCTAAATGTAATCACAAGGATTTTAAATAATATACGTTTCTGGATGGGAAGCCAGTGCAGCTTGTCTAAGGCGGCTGACGCGGATGATTTTCTTGGCCACCATAGAACCAGCTGAGCCGCCGCATTTTGAACCATCTGTAATTTATGCAGGGTAGATTTTACCACCCCTGCATACAGACTATTACAGTAGTCAATTCTTGATGTAATTAAAGCAATTGCTACTGTGCGGAGGGCAGACAAAGGCAGGTAATCAAAGAATTTGCGTAGGCCTTTTATGATGTTGAAACAGACGGCAGCTACTTCTTTAGATTGTTGTTTAAAGGAAAGCATGTCATCGAATTTTATGCCCAGGTTTCGAGTTGCATTGATGGTGTTTGGGGGAGCTTCCGCATCAGATGGCCAGCAAGTGTGTGGAGAGAAGAGATTGTTTTTCCCAAATGGTAGGATCTCTGTTTTAGCAGAGTTGCATTTAAGGTGGTTATCATGCATCCAATTGAAAGTCGCAGTCAGACACTTTTTTAGAACCTGTTCGGCCTTATCTGTATCATCATCCAGAACCAGGACCAATTGAGTGTCGTCGGCGTATGCAACCGTGCTCACATTATAGGAAGCAATTAGGTTGATCAGGGGTGCCATATACAGATTGAATAGAGTAGGGCTCAAACTTGAGTCCTGAGGCACCCCTGAGCCAATCTCCTTCTCCTCCGAATGATATTGTCCTAACATAATTATCTGTTTTCTATGTAACAGAAAGTTTTTGAACCAGTTCAACACGGTGCTCCCTATGCCAGCCTCAACTAGGCGATGTAATAAAATGGCATGAGACACCGTGTCGAATGCTGCCGATAGATCAAGGAGGATTAGGACTGCCTTCCTCCCTTGATCTAGTGAAGCTCTAATGGTTTCTGTTGTAGATAGTAGAGCTGATTCTGTAGAGTGGTTTGCTCTGAAACCTGCCTGGTTTGGGTGTAAGATGTTGTTTACCTCCAAGAATGTTGAAAGCTGTTTGTTAACCAGGGTCTCAGCACATTTACATAGAGCGGGGAGTTGAGAAATAGGTCGCAGATTAGTTTGGACAGAGGGATCATGTAAAGTCTTTTTTTGTAATGGTTTTACAATCGCAGTCGTCCATGTACTGGGGACTTCTCCAGATTGGAGTGATGCGTTGATAATAGCATTAATCATGGGGTTCACCTCGTCTTTGATTGCATGAACCAGTGAGGGGGGACAAGGGTCGAGTGGCGAACCCGATTTAATTTTTGACATGGTTTGTAAGGTGTCTGCCTGATCGATCATGGCAAAGGTGTTCCATCTGGTTGTCCCGGGATTATTCTCTTGTACGATGTTTTCATCATTTAAAGGGATAGCTGGAAAATTTTTCGTAATGTTAACAATCTTTTTTTCAAAGTAATTTGCAATCTCATTACAGAAAGTCTGTGACGGTGGTATTTCCTGAGATAGAATTTTTGGATTTTGAAAACTTTTAAAAATACAAAAAATTTCCTTTTGATTGTTCTGTGAGGCTTCTATCCTATTTGTAAAGTAATTTGTTTTAGTGCGTTTAATTAGTGCATGGTAATTCCGTCTTGCTGTTTTAAAATTAACCTGGTCGTCATCGTTATAGTGCTTACGCCATTTACGTTCAAGTCTACGAACTGTTCATAATGTATCTTTTAATTCATTAGTAAACCAAGGGGCTGAAATTTTCCCTTGTTTGAATTTAGATTTTTTGGCTCCACCAGAAGTAAATTTCTCACCTATGGATCTCATCCATCTTTCGTAGCTAAGGTTGTCAATAGCAGCATTTCCAATTGTCGATGGTTTATTCTCTTTGACCCAGTTAAGTAGATCTGGGTGCTCAATGATTTTAGTCCAGCATGGAGTTGGTTTCTCATTTCTGATTTTGTCTGATTTTGCAGTCTTAATTTCTTCCGTTTTGAGGTGAAATGCAATAAATCTATGATCGGTCCAGGTTTGGAGCAAGGGAGTAGAGACTTTAATTGTGTTAAGATTGGAGCAGACACAGTCTAGTATGTGGCCCGCTATGTGTGTGGGGTCGGTCGTAAGAATTGTAAGCCCCAACACGTGCATAGTGTCTTTAAAACACAATACATTTGGATCACTAGTGCTGTCAAGATGAAGATTTAAATCTCCCAGTAAGGTGAAATTGGCAGCCTTAAGTGTCAAACCAGTGAGCACTTCTCCCAAACTTTCCAGGAAGTGGCTCGCTTGTCCTGGTGGGCGATATATTAATGCCCCAGAGAACGTGAAGGAGTCATGGGCCTGTAAATTAAAGGCTAGACATTCGGCTCCTTTAATGTCGGGTAGTTCCAAGATACTACATGTAAGGGTCTCTCGATGTATAATAGCAATCCCCCCTCCTCTTTGTACAGGTCTATCAAGTCTCTGTATCGTGTAGCCTGGTGGAAGTGCATATATGATGTCTGGATTGGACCAGTCTTTTAGCCACGTTTCAGTGACCATGAGACAGTCCAGATTGCTTTCTGAGATTAAATCATGTATGTGTAAGGCATTCTTACACATAGAGCGTGCATTAATTAGTCCTCCATTGATAATTTTGTGTGTGATTTTCGGGGTGTGCTTAGAATAGGGTTGTAAAGTTTGTTTACATACCATACAGGTAATAGGTCCTAGCCACCTATCTACTTCTATAGCATGATGACATTGCATGTAACTAGGGTTCAAAGACAGTAAGTTTTCTCTAGACATCTGACCTGGGAGCATTTTTGATCAGGAGTGGCAGATGGAGCAGCCCCCAGCCAGTCCTTGGCGCGGACGGGCGCAGACGGGCTGGACTTAGACTCGACTTCGGCGCGCCCGCTGATCGCGTCCACTGCGCGGAGGTGTCACCGTATGCTTTTATACAGGAGCCTCGAGTGCTAGAGCGCTGGGGCTGTGTGTACGCCCAATATGGCCGCTGAAATGCCGCCTCTCACTCAGCACCTCAATCGGCTGAGTATGTGGTGATTGTGGCTGTTTTTAGCAGGGAAATTGCTGCGCTTATCTGTGGGCAGTGATTATGTTAAAATTGAAAAGCTTGGCGGCGCAAAGTAATATTTTAAAAAACAAGTAATGAAATTCAGGCAAAGTGCTGGTAATGGTCTAATCTATCTCCCGGCTTCCGCCTCAGGAGAGCTATGAGGTCTCGCGAGCAGAAGTATTTCTCTGCTTTTATACAGGAGCCTCGAGTGCTAGAGCGCTGGGGCTGTGTGTATGCCCAATATGGCCGCTGAAATGCCGCCTCTCACTCAGCACCTCAATCGGCTGAGTATGTGGCGGTTCTGGCTGTTTTTAGCAGTGAAATTGCTGCGCTAATCTGTGGGCAGTGATTATGTTAAAATTGAAAAGCTTGGCGGCGCAAAGTAATATTTTAAAAAACAAGTAATGAAATTCAGGCAAAGCGCTGGTAATGCTCTAATCTATCTCCTGGCTTCCGCCTCAGGAGAGCTATGAGCTACTGTGAAGAGTTGCCTCTAAGTATCTGTTTGAGTTCAGATTGTGAAGGGGTGTTTGTAATGGGCCATGATTGAGAGCTGTACAGTTCAGGCCAAAGGTAGTGCACATTCTTCACAGTGCCCATCAGTGGGTGACAAAGGGGTTCAAAGTACATGCTCACCAATCCTTGACCTCTCTGCTGAGCACACAGAGTAATGGTCAGTTCTGCCAATTGAAATTGTGATTCTTTGCCAAAGTGTGTGAAGGAGGTTCATAGCTTTTGAAATATTGACAGAGTAAAAGGTAAATAAAATAACGTGGTTACAAGTTAGTGGGTGCATTGTGTGTGGGAAGGGAAAGGGAAAGAGATAAATAGGAGTGTGTGCAGGAGAGAGTGAAAACAGGGCTACAGAATGTGATGGAGGATTCCTAAGTGGATAAACAGAAACTAAAGAAATATACATATACATCTATACAGATAAAAGGTAAAGAATATGAAGAGGGTACAAAAGTGTAGACTCCTTACCCTGATAAAGTAAGAATATAGGAAAGAGAGAAAAGAGGAAAGCAAAGATATAGGGTTAAAGGGGTATGAGAAGAGTGGAAGGAATTCAGGGATCACAGATAAAAGGTGTAAAGCTAAAGAATAATGTTCTAAGGTTGGTAATGCCAGACTACCACTAGAGCGGCGAGCCAAGAATTTAGAAGCAGCTGGAAGAGGGCGTGTGGATCCCAGATGAAAGATGGAATTTGGGCGTCTACTCTATGAAGTGTAAATAAGGGAACAAGAATTGGGAGCATACTAAGTATATAACTAAAGCGAGATAAGGTAACCATCCTAACGGCTTGTACCCTTTCCCACATAGAAAAACCCAATAGAGACCATTTTGCTAAATCAGTTTCCATTTGTGTAATAAGGGGTGAGATATTGTCTGAGATCATACTTGACAAACCTCTACTGACCAGAACTCCCAAATATTTTAATTTGGATGATTTCCAACAAAAGGGATACCCATCAATTGACGCTTTGGTGGTACCAGAAGAAATTAGAAGAGCCTCACTTTTATCCCAATTCACTTTGTAACCAGAGTGGGTTACAAAACCATGAAGGATCATGAGTAAAGCTGGTAAAGAGTGAGGGAGATCTTTTAACGTGAGGAGAATGTCATCGGCACAAAAGTATAGCTTAGAAGTACCACCTGCTATAGGTATGCCTTGAAGGTGTGGTGAATGCCGAATGAGTGAGGCAAGAGGCTCTATCACTAGAAAAAATGAAAGGGGGGAAAGAGGGTAAAACTGTCGGGTACCCCATTGGATTAGAAAAAAGATCAGAAAGAAATCTGCTACAGTTGAATTGGGCTGTCGGAGTGTCATATAGGAGAAGAACTTTAGAGATAAATTGATCACCTAGGCCAAAACGTTTAATAGCTGCAAAATGGTATTTCCAGTCAATACGGTTGAATGCTTTCCTGCATCCAGTGAGAGGGCCACAACATCTTCGTCATCTTATTTGCAGACCATAAGGTGTGAGCTAGAATTAAGATGTCATTCCTGGAGGAATTACCTGGAACAAAACCATCCTGTGAGTGATGTATGAAAGAGGGAATAACCTTACGTAGATGTGCCGCTAAGATACTTGGTAAACATTTTACGTCACTATTTATGAGTGTGATGGGCCTGTAACTACTACAAGCAAGTGGGTTTTTAGCGGGTTTGGGGATAACCGTGATCAACTCTTTGTAAGAAATAGGGCCAAGTGAATGCACTTGAACCGCCTCATGAAAGGCAGAAAATAAAGTATCAACCGTTTCTGTCCCAGTCCATTGGTAAAATTCCACAGGGAAGCCATCTTCACCTGGGAATTTGTGATAAGGCAATTGGGTGATGGCTGCAGCAATTTCTTCTTTGCTAATATCACCACCAAGCAGGGCTCTACCTTCATCCCTGAGGCAAGGAAGGTTGATATCAGCCAAATATGAAACTATTTCGTCCTCAGTTACTAAGCTTTCAGGGGTATAGAGTTTTTTATGAAAGGATGCAAAAGTGTCTACAATATCCTGTGGTCTCGTAAGAATCTCACCTCTTTCTGAACGTAGTACAGGCATGGCCATAGCTGCCTTACGTTGTTTCAATTGTGCTGCCAGCAAACAACCTGCTTTTTCTCCTTGTTCATAATATCTACCCTTTAGGCGTTGAAGAGCGTACTCAGCTTTGGAGGTGTATAAGTTATTAAGCACCAATTTGTCGACGGTTGGGTATTGTTGGATCAGATATACATAAATGTGTGAGGAAAGTAATTTGAGTCTCCTATTCTGTATGACGTAGGGACGCAGTCTTATTGGCCTCAGCAGCATCTCTCGTCAATTGACCATGAGTATTTGCTTTGCCGGCTACCCAAACAATTCTACAGGAAGTAACAGATGACTTAGTGACAGCTAAATAATCAGAAAATATGTGAACATAGTAGAATTTTACCTTTGGGAGGGCGGTACCTTTGGATATTCATATGTCATGGTTTATGGCCTGGGGAAGTTAAACCCATTACTAGAGTAATAAGGATAAGGGCATGTTCTGATATTGCAGCTTCTAAAATATGGGATTCAGAAGTGATTGCAACCACTGAATGCGAAATAAGAAAATAGTCTATCCTGGATTGAGTACTGTGGGTAGAGGAGAGAAAGGTGTACTCCTGGTCAGAAGGATGACAAAGACACCAATGGTCCACTAGTCCATGGACTGATGTTATGTCTCCCAGCAAAGCTCTGTCTCCCTCATTACACCTATCCAGGGGACCCGTTCTGTCAGTTATAGCATTCCAGACAAGGTTCCAATCACCACCAATAATATAATAGGATGCACCAATTTCTACCAGCAAATTATTCAGACTGAGAAAGAAAGTACGTTTGGTTGTCTCCTGTTGGAGCATAAACTGAGCCCACACAGATGATCTTATCTCCTATTTTCAGTTTTGTAAAAATATATCTGCCACTTGGATGAGTCTAGGTCTTGATTGTGGTAACAGGTAAAGATTTGTGGATTAGAATAGCATCACCACACTTCCGTGGATGATTCTCGGTAGGAGGAAGTTGTGCCATCAGCCCACGGTGAATGACTTTTCTCACCCAATCTCGTTGTAACTTAGAGGATTCTAGAGTATCCAAATGAGTTTCTTGCAAAAGAGCAATGTCCGTTTTTTTCACTTGTAGATAGGAAAGTATTTTCTTGGTCTTAATAAAGTGCGTAAGCTTATGAACCTTCCACAAGATAATGCGTAGTGAATGGGAAGAAGAGGAAACATTCACAGCCATGTGCATGTTAGTAGATAGGATATCAAGTTAGGTGTATAGGAGTGAAGAATAGGAAAATAATCAGTATACAGATAAAAAGGGTGAAAGCAATAAAGAAAAAAGGTTTTGGGCAAGAGAGGAGAATGAGTTTAAGTTACTTATAATTGTATAGGAGAATAGCCTCGCCGCTATTGTCTTACAAAGAAACGAAAATAGAAGAAATAAAATAATAAATGGACTGGGAAAAAAGAAAAGAAAGAAAAAGAGAAATAAGGGTAGATATACTGCACAGGGAAAAAGTGCAGTACAAGGGAAATGGAACTGTTCTCTGTGGATACCAGCTTTCGGGCTATGCGTGCTGGGGGAGCCCCCCACAGCGAGAAGCGTGGATAAAGTCCATAGATATAACAAATTATAAACAGTATTAGATGAACTTGAGAATTATGGAAATGAGTAAATAATCAGATAGTATATTATGAGATATAGTAAAAAATGAGAAAGGGGTAATGGAGGTAGTAAGTATTAAATACAAACGTAAGGAGTCTTCATGACAGTTAAATAGTATAATAATTAAATATTAACACAGTTAAATCTTATCGGAATTAATAAAGCTAAATACAGTGTACTAAAGTAATCTATTAGGCAAAACATTTTGAGTAATTTTACTTAAATGGAAGTAGAAAAAAATAGAAAGGAAAGATGGAAAGGATACAAGGAATAGTGAAAGAAAAGAAGAACAATGATTATCAGGTCCAAGCATTGTGCTCCAGAGGAATCTGACAAAGTAAAGAAGAATACTTAAAGTATTTGAAATTTGAAATATAGCCTATATAAAGGACAGTTAAACAACACCTAGATAACATTAACAGTAATTTAAACATCAATCTAGTTGAATAGCATAATATCTAAATAATAAAATAAGGAAATATTATAATAAGAAAATAATATCAGACATACTTATTATAAAGAGGGAGAAGAGAGAAAATATAAGAGGAAAGTACAAGGAAACAGTATAAAGAATACAATGCATAATCTTAAAACAGTAATTCATGTGTATAGTCCAATTCTTAATTTATAGCATTTCAAAATATTGTGTCAATATTAATAGTGCAATAAGATAAAAGGTTTCAGCACACTATGAGAATGACACAAGTAAACTGTGATGTGTGCAAATACAAAAAGAGAGAAAATAAAGAAAGATAAAGAATAAATTAAAATACATTAAAGAGTGTAGTACAAACATTATACAGCTAGTAATGTACAATTGAGTAAATAAATATGTAAATGCTCATCAGGTCGTGACTTCAGCAGGCAGTAGGCTTTAACTCTTCTATCTGTTCTTCAAGAGTTCAACAGTGAAGTAGTAAATCAAGTTCAAGGAACATCGTTGTCAAGTGATAGTGGAAGCTTCAGTGGAGAGCTTGGTTTCTCTCTGTCTCTTTCCTGAGTAAGAGCAGCTACTGCATGTGGAACTTGAGCTTGATCACTAAGTGAGAGTATATTTCTATCTGGAACTCTTCCCATACTTCGGGAACCACCTGGGTTACGCCGGATGTTGGGATATTTTTGGAGGTTGGTGAAGAAAATGAAGATTGGGCCTCAGGTAGGGATTCAGTATATTCCCTATGCTAAGGAGAGATGATGTCCAGGAAGTGTCGAAGGTCATCTGGATTGAAAAAGCCTTTGGATATGCCACACTTAGTAATTTGCAGCCATGCTGGTTCAAATAGACCATATTTGATTTCTAACTGACTTAAGCAAGGTTGAAAAGAAGGAAAAGCTTTATGAAGGTCATTTTTTTATCTTGAAAAATCTGCAGATACTCGAATCTTATTACTCTCAAATATATATGGACCGTGTGCACGTGCCACTGTGATTAACTGTTGAGCTTGTTAGTGCCGCAGAAAACAAACAATCAATGTACGTGTTTGTCTATTCCTCCTTCCTTTAGAAGGATCAATATGGTGTGCTCTCTGCATTTCTAATGGTGGTCCAAAAGTGAGACCTGAAATCTTCGGGAGAGCTGCTTTAAGAAAGGATTTAGCATCTGATCCTTCTATTCCTTCCAGGAATCCATAGAAGCACACATTGTCCCTACAATTTCTAACTTAAGGGGTAGGATTCCCTTCGGGACCCCTTCCTATTTGCGAATGGGTTACCACCTACTTGAAGGTAGGTGGTAAAATGCAAATGTTTAGTCACCATATCTTGATCGCCAAACATTTGTACACACCACTGCAATTCGGAATTAGGAAGGGACACTCTAAACACGCCTCCTCCTAATACAGAATTGGTATGTATTAGCAATTCCAAACTGTGATTCAGTAACATGGTACTAAATCCAAATTTGGGAATGATGCATACAAAAATGCATTTCTTCCGGTAGCAAACAGCCTGATTATGTGAATCGGGCCATTTGCGACCAGATAACTCCTTGATACATCTGGCCCTTCATATCCACATATATTCACGGCAACGCTGAAGTACGAGGCATATTACATCTCAATTCACACAGAGCCCTGTAGAGATACCTGTTCTCAAACCACTAAAGTTGTCGCATGGTCAATTCACTATATTAGAGATGTCTCATGCTGACGCTTACAATGAAATGTTACATTCCCACCACTCCATGCTCATATTACAAGAAAACTTCAGCTATAGTAGCCCTATAGTAGATAAGATTTTCCAATCTATAAACTCTTGTGTGATATATATCCTACTACTCCAGTAGAGGACATTTCTTAGCCAGAAGGCTATTGAGAGGAGAGATGAAGCTTTTTGCTCAAGACCACACAAATCCCTGAAGCAAACGGCTGCATCATAAACAATAGCCTTGAATAACGCCCACCCCACCCCAGCAGGTGTATGTATGATACTAGAAATGAGAGATCAGAAGTCTGTAAAATATCAAACTTCTTATTTCTCATGCCAGGAGTGATCTGATTTCTCTCCCACTTTACCCCACCACACTGCAGATATCAGTATTAGATATCAGATATGAAGATGTCAGGATGCTGCCTCACCCACCCCCAACACAGACACATACACGTGCCCCCACTCTGCTGCTGTACTTAGCACCACGAGCAGGGTTTGGGTGCTGTGCACCATCTGCCTGTCCTTGGGCTGCTGCCAGATCCCGTGGGACCTTCTGGAGCATATTTTGCTCCAGATTCCCTGGGTACGATCATTGTTGTGTCTTGTGGAAAGAAAGTGCCTTGATGCACAAGTATGGGTGTAACGCTCATCTTGAAACTGCCCTAAAAGCCTTCCTGTGGACGGATGATGACACAGGTGTCTTTTGACACCAGCTCTTTCCACACTTTCCCTACTTGTCTGTCCAGATGCTGTTGTACCGTTGGTGGGAAGGTGAAGACTGCACATACCCTCCATCCTCAGTTAAGAAGTGTATCTGTGTGTGTTTGAAGCATCAGGGACCCTATAATACAAAGTGCCCCGTTGGCACAACAGGTGTTTGCTCTGGCTTTGCGCACCCCCAGGGCACGTTGGTATTACAGAAGGGCAGCAGACGCTTGTGCGGCCCCTTCTGTAATACAGATAGCACTGGTGCACACACAGCGCCAGCGCCATCATCAGAGGGCCTTCCCTAATTTGCATGGGATGTGGCCCCATGCAAATAAGGTAATCTTTTTGCCAATGCGCATTCGCCGTATTATGGATGTGGGCCCAAAGGCAAAGAAGTCATCAGAAGGTGCACTGACAGTGGACCACAAAAAGGTGGTGCACTGTAAGTGTGCCGCCTGATGGCAGCCCTCTTGAGAGGGTGAAGGGGGTCTTATGGACCCCCTAGACATCCCCTTGCACATGGGTACAGTCACTTCCTGCACCTGCCTGCAAGGGGATCTCCCACCCCTCTTAAAAGTGCAGGCCGGTTGCCTCCTGCACAGTGAAACACAGAGTGGCTGCTTCAAAGCCGCTCCGTATTTCACGTGCATGCGCTGCCTCTGGGGGCAGTCCATTCAATCTAATCCAGTCTATATTTCTTGTTTGCACTGTGCACACTTTTCAAAGGTGCACTCGATGCAAACAATTAAAATGTGCTGCATTGGGTAATACAGCCGCAGGAGAGCACTGGGCACAAAACCAGACCTGATCACCCTGTTCTTGGCACGAGCAGGAAGTGAGCCACAGATAGAATATGTGGATTAGAGGTAGCAAAGAGACATAGACTCACCAACACAGGTGTGGGAGTTGTGTGCATTTATAAAATTGCCCATTTTTAACACTGTGTAGTATATGGATCTACACAAGCAGTAAAATTGTTATACTGCGTGCATGCGGGCAATGTCGTGGGTGCTAGCAAACTTCGCACCACCAATTATGAAAGAAGCACACTCAACAGGTTTTGTGGTAGGAAGGGTGTAGCTTAGATTTTCTGCCAAACAAGCAGTACAAATTATTTACATATGCAGACAGGGGATAACATGATACATATCTTGAGAACAAACATGCTGCCATGCTATATCACACATGTACAATATTTACATCCCTCTTTCAGATCAGGTCCCTGCCACTAGGACACATTTGCATAAGTGATACTCAAGCAAGCACAAGGGGGTTTTGGAGGGCAGCCGAGCTGCGAGGTCTGCCCCCCGGGCAGATTTGGGAGGGGGAAGGGGGCGAGAGCGGCCATTTCGCTGCTTTGGGCTGCCTGGAAGTAGCCCAAAGGCAGCCCAAGTCGGTTTTTGTAGCCCAAGGGTTTAAATAGGATCCCGCGCTTTCCCAGCCACCATTTTAGGTACTAATGACCTGGTGGCTGGGAGCGTGATAGATAGGGATGTTTTGTGTCCCCGCCCATCCTCCCTGGGCTTGTGTTTTTTGTGGGAGGTTTTTCGGCCTAGAACTATTTTTGGTTAGGGAGGCTTTGTTTGGGACAGGTGCACAGGGGATGGCTATGTAATTTGTCGCTTAGAACAGGTGCGGGCGAAGTTGTTTTTGATGTTGGCCAAGTTTGGCTGGAGTTCGGTACTTTATTGTTAAGTTTGGGGAGTTGGGAAACGGGAGCGGGGAAAGGTTGAGCACTTTGGAAGTTACATTAGAGAGTAGTTAGTTACAGTTGCGAGAAGCCAAATAGGACTGTAGGTCTTGGGAGGTTTGAAGTTATGATGTATGTGATAAAATTGTGTATTATGTAGTTTATTTGAAGTTATACATTGTATATTGCAGGGTGGGGGATTGTTATCATGTGGGGATCGTATGGGTGGGGGGAGGAATGGTAAAAGGGGTCAGGTAACTCGATGTTTAGAGAGGTTTTAGTTTTGTAAGGCAGTTGGCCTGTTTTAATAAAGTGTGATGTGCACCTGTTTCAATAAAGCGGCCTTTTACACACACACATGGTGGTCGTGTGCTTGCCCCCATTTCTCCCTCCCAAAATATGCAGCTAAACACATAGTTCTATATTTACAGAACCATTAACCAGGGAGCCGCTTACCACATCCTCCCTGCTCGGGGCACCAAATGACCGACACTGCCAGACCCCAAAAAAGATCATATTGTGGGCCACACCGGGGAAGGGCTAGAGGTTCTGGTACACCAGCTGGTCAGCCCACCTCCAAACAGCCTATGTGCCTAGCTTAAACCCTCATTATTGGAATTAAAACACATCCAATCACGGTATTTTAAGTCATAAATTTGATCTCTTTTGGCATAATTACCGCAAACGAACATAATATTGGCATAATATATAACATATATGCAATATTTACATCCCTCTTCAGGGTCAGATCCCTGCTGCAAGGACACATTTGAATAAGGGATGCTAAAGAAAGCACAAGACCTGCAGATGAACAGAGTTGCTCATTTATAGAACCAGTAACCAGGGAACCACACATCGCACCGTTCCTGCTCAGGCACCACACAACTGACACTGGTCACACACCACAAAAGATCATACTGTGGCCCACTCTAGGGTGGTGCTAGAGGGTCTGAACCACCAGCAGGTCACCCTCCCTAACCAGCACCTGTGCCCAGCTCAAACCCTTATAAATAGGTTTACTAACATTCATTAAAGGTGTTTTAGGTCATAAAATTGATCTTTTTTAGTATATATAGGCCGCTATATTTTGTAACTTATTGTGAAAAATGAGGGTGCATATTTGAGCACCCCATACAGCTGCTGCTCTGCAGAAAAAGAGGACAAAGAGGAGTTCCAGGGGGTGGTGTGGGATTTAAACCCCTTACCCTCCTCCCACCATGCAATGCTCCCTAAACGGATATTACGGCTACCATAATGCAACAGGGCTAATTTGAACAGGTTTGGTAAACTGGGGAGGAGAACACCGTGCACTCCTCTCTGGCCCAACTTTCGACTCATTGCATGACTAATGACTCGACACCCCTATTTGCAGGGGGCGCGTTCCAGACATATTTGATATCCTTGCTTTTAAAACTATTTTGCTAGGACCTATTAAAGTGCCTTTTCCTGGATTATGCTAACTACGACTCAGTTAGGCCTCGATGACTTCTTGTTCTACATAGATATCTCAGTCTGCATGTTCACTATTTATTATTTCAGCTGCACACAGTCAAGCAAAGTTATGGTTGTTTTGGGTAGATGCATCATTGTTTCCATTTGCGATTTCTAAATTGTGAAAATAATGGAATCGCAATTTAGAAATCGCAAATGGCAATGCATGAAAATTTTGCAATTTTTTTTGCGATTCAGTATTTTTCCTTAATTGCGATTCACAATTTGCAAATCGCAATTAAGGAAACCCTTCCCATTGATTCCTATGGGCCAAAAGGCCCATAGGAATGAATGGGAAGGCAATCATATTTTGCTAATTCCATTTTGCGAATCGCAAAATGTGATTGCAATTTCAAGGGTGCAGGGGGGGTCCAAAGAACCCCATCCCTGCACCCCTGAAGCTTAACTTTAAGATCCATTTACACACACACATGCCCTTGGAGCATGTGTGTGTGTAAATTTAAACTTTCAAAAATGCAATTTGTGCATATTTGAAAGTTTTCAGTAATTTTGCATGAAGTTCAACTTCATGCTATTTTTCCCATTCCAAATTGCGAATTCGCAATTTTAAAATAATCATGCATAGCATTTAAGAAATCTCAAATTGCTATTTCTTAAATGCAACCGCAATTTTAGAAATCGCAACATGGTTGCGATTCCTAAAATTGCGAAATGCATGATGCATTCCAAATTAGTGAATTGCATTCGCAAACGGCCGAAAAATGCGATTCGCACCGTTTGCGAATGCACTTCAGTTTGATGCATCTAGGCATTTATTTCTGAATTACGATCTGGATGTTCTCGAAGAAAACCTTTCCAACATGAACTCAGCAATGTTTTAACTCTCAAGTTCCATTCTGCTGCCTGCCTGTGTTTATTCTCTAACTACTATGTCTGCCATCTCTAAATGACTTCTGTCCCCCTTTAGCTGAATCAATATTCATGTAGTGAGATAGAATTTCGGTGCTAAGGTAGTATGACGCTCTCATTTTCTGTGCACTGACTTCCCAGTATTGTATACTTTTGCTCACACCATGATGAATCTGCAGGTTTCATTCGGTTTTATGAGAACACTTCTTATATAAACCCTGAAAGGTTTGGGTGAGCCAGAGAACTCCTGAGACACTGCTGTCTTCTTGATTTTGCTGGTCATTTGGGACTTAGAACAATTCTTGACTTTTTGACCTATTTTTTTGCATTGCCTTATTACTGAAAACATTCATGGCAAATAATGTATCTATCTGCATTCATAATTTCTGGATTGCATGTTATAACTTTTTTAAATAACTATTCCTCCACTTTCGAAACGGCCTAGAACCTACTGATTGAATATGTCCTTGCTTAATTGACTGTATTATCATATGATGTGTGGACCTTATCTTGGGGACACATTGCTTCATGTAACTGAGACGTATCACCGTCCTCGAGTCATCTACTTGTGGGCGTGTTGTTGAGGTGTCTTTGGGGGATGTACAATTTCCCTTTGCCCACAGAGATTCACAGGGAGCAGTAAGACTCGGGGCTAAGGCTGACTAATGGTGGAGAACATGTCCGCCTCTAGGAGCTGCAACAGATAAAAACAAATGTATGATACGATCCTAATCATCAAACTGCGTTAAAGTAATACCCATGATACCATCTGCCAGCATTCTGATCACTGGATTCTGATTAAATCTTGCCCCGTGGTAATGAAAACGTGTTAAGATGGAGAGAAAAAACAGAAAGGGGAGTATCGCCATGATCCATAGTAGTGTATTTCTGCTTGTGGCATAGGACACATCTGTCCCCATATGCGCCACTCTTACATTTATAACTGAAAAATATAGAAATGTTTTACATGGTAGAAATTTAAAATGTTAGAGTGTTTCTTATGAACCCGAGGTTAACTCTTCATTTTAGTTTTCTCCCATTTAAAAGTCGTGCATTTTAAAAATAGTATCTTCCTCCAAGTAGGCATGGCTGTCATTGATATGTAAATGTAATTTGTACAGCGAACTAATACCCCAACTGGGGTGTCCTGGCACTGTAACGCATTCCGCTGTGGAACCCTTCCTGGCTTTTCCCTGTGAAATGTCCACTCCTGGGCACCCCCAAGGTGAAGCCAGGCATCCAAGCGCTGCTGAGGAGATTAAGCAAGCTGTTGCCCAGAGTTGCAGAGTGGGACCCATGATTAGAATAGGCACAGAGGCGAGAATTATAAGGTCCGAGGAAATTGAGACCAAGACTGGCCAAGGTGGGAATTGAACCCTGGTCCCGGGCCAGACCTCTGCATCATGGTCTGCCGCTCTAACCATTGAGCCACACTTCTCCATGTTAAAACCACTTCCATTGATAATTAAACACCCTTGCACTCTTTTCATTTATACTTTTTAAACCACCTTAATGATGTTGATCCTCCAGTTATTAGAGCCCCACCCTGGGACTCTGCCCCGGTCCCAGGCCTCTTCAGGGACTCACTGCCCTGCTCTCTGCTGCTTAAGCCGATGACCAGTCTCTGTGGTGGGCTCTACCAACATCCGCAGTCCGAGGCCTCTTTGAAGACTCGGGTCCTGTGCTGCCGCTTGGTGCCACTGGGGCCTGTGAGTAAGCCAGAGTCTGGCCGGAGTTTGGAGTGTGCGGCAGCAGCAGTGACTTATCCGCTATGGGGGAGGAGTGTCCCTCCCCTGCTGCCAGCTGCCTCAAAACAGCAGGAAAGGAAAAGTAAAACAATTATAAACACGTTTTATTGCCGTTTTACTTTACCTTTCCCGCCAAGTCTTTGGGGGCGGGACATGGGGGATGACAGGCTGCAGGAGGAATGGTAGGCCTGTTGTCAGCGTGCATGACAGTTTGGCTGGCCGTCTCAGGCCGGCCAAACCGTCATGCGCATGGAAGCTTTCTCCAACCTGAGCTGCATTGCCTGGCTGAAGACAGCAAGCAGAGGCTCCCTGTCTCAATGGGAGTGCAATTTCAGAGCGCTCAGGCCAATCATGACGCGGCTCTCATGCCATGAAAGTAGCATCAGGTTTGGCCACATTGGAGCCTGGAAACCTGTGCCTGGACGAGAGGAGCAGAAGAGCATGACGCAGCTGGCTGCAGGTAAGTTTTTTTAATTATTTTTTATTTATTTTGTCACCCCCAAATCCCTCCACCCCCTCCATCACCAGTCCACAACCTCAGTCGCTACTGTGTGCCAGGTACGGTTGTGCAGTGTCCTTGAGGCTGTTTCGTGCTGTGTAAGGTCGGTGGCCTGGTACGGGTAATGACATTATTTTGAAATGTGTAATCAACCGTCCCTCATGAGTGAGGGTGGACGAGCATTAATTTACATACAAATAACACCATAGGTCTTTTCAAATATAAAATACAGTGTTTTGTAATTATAGGCATGACACTGCCTGGTCAGTGAAGCTGCAAGGCCACAAGCTACTGAGAGTGTGTTGGAGGTTGGAGACTCCCGGTCTAAATGAACACTTTACACGATTTAGAGAGAGAGATATGTTTCTGTGGACCCTCTGCTGATGGTGACACATCACAGCCATGTGTTTCTGACACTGTCTTACTCAACATACTTTCCCCAAAGCTAGACTACTGCGGCTGTTTTTTCAGCGGTCTGTGTCTGTGTCCCCTATCAGGGTAGTAGGATTTTTGTTCTGTACATAGTTTCTGGTGCTCTAAACCTGTGGGGAAAAAACAACCTCCACAGCCTATAGAAAACTAGAGAGCTGTAAGCTGGTTATGGAAGACATACTACCAGCATTAGAGAAGGGCCGCTTTACAAACCACTCTGACATGTATAATTTAGTAAGGGTTAGCGTAGATTCCCGAAGGGAGAGAGCAGAGACAGTGTATTGATTGCGGAGTGTATTACTGAAATTGTAGACAATAGTATCACTCACCTGCAGTTATAGAAAGGGCTCGGAGAAATTCCTGTTCACAATCGCATTACCAGGCGAGGAAGCCATTTATCACGAAAAAACGCTTAGCCTGTCTGCTTGGCTAATGAGCTTCAGAGAACAAGTCTACTGGCCACAATGAAGTGTCCGCTAACAAGACTGATAACGCCAAAGTGACTTTAGGTTTTCCTACCACACCAGCCCTGCACAGCGTCCATTAAGGGGATAGATTAGGCGTGTGGGGCATTCAGCATTCTTATTTAATTGCATTTCCACAGTGCAGTCACCCACGTCTGCGCTTGAATTCAGTTAGAGGAGAGAGATGCTTTGCAATGAGTACATCTGTAGACTGCATTCAATAAATATGCGGTAGGGGAAGAAGACAAACACAAAAACACCTGATGAGTTTGCACTGGCGTTTGCGAGTTAAAACTGTAAGCCAAAGACCGTTACAAAGTGGAAGTTTTTTCAGACGTTATTAACACACAAAACAATAGATCAATCGGTCGATTTTTCTTCTTTTTTAATCAGTCTTCATGTTGCCAGTAGCTCAACTGTTCCCAAGCCAACACGTGTTTCGTCGCCACAGTAAGTTTGTACATGCGACTTGTTCACGGCTGAACGGTTTCACAGTATTGCAGTTTTTAATGCGGCGATAATTCCAGGCCACATATATTCCTGTGGCGTGAGGTGAAATTCCAAAAGTAAAAGTCAAATCTGCCGGGAAAACGTAATTACGGTTTTCCGCTTATAAGCTTCCCGAATTTGAAACAGAGAAGAAAGCCGCCGTTCCGCGTACTTGTGCCCCACGCCGGTCCACTCCACTGCAGTACTGTGAAACCGTTCAGCCGTGAACAAGTCGCATGTGCAAACTTACTGAGGCGACGAAACACGTGTTGGCTTGGGAACAGTTGAGCTACTGGCAACATGAAGACTGATTTAAAAAAGAAGAAAAATCGACCGATTGATCTATTGTTTTGTGTGTTAATAACGTCTGTAAAGATCTTTTAAACTTACGTGTGTTGGGGTATACTATTGATTTTGTCTTGTTGGTTGTACCACAGAAACTTAGGGAGACAGGTGGTTCTCCTTAACCCTTCAGCACCGTCACTAATCTGAAACCCATTTTAATAATACCTTGTGAAATTACCCTAAGGCACCTATACCCTATCACACCACCGACCCCGCTTGAGACTTCAAAGTGGAAGTTAGAGCAAAGATGCAGTCTCCCACATTTCATATTAGAAATCGTGCACCTTTGTCAAATGCAATCCTAGGTGTAATTTCTACCCTCTTTACAGCGCTGTTTATGCTCAGACTTGGAGGCCCTTCATTCAAGCAAGAAAAGTGAAATTTCTTCCATAATATCTTATATATGATTTCTAAAGAGGAATTGCGGTTTTTACATGTTGAACATCCTGTATTGCCTAGAATACATCTGATATGTATGTATGTATGATATCTGATTTATCGGCCCCCAGGGAGCGATTGTGCCTTTAGGAAAGCTCTTCCAGAGCTGGTTAGCTCTTTGTCTTTGTCCTCCTCCAATATAACCATCATCGGCGACCTTAACATACATTTTGATGCCACTGATATGCCAGCGGTTAGTAGTCTGTTGGATGATCTCGAAGCAATGCAGTTACCTCAACTGGTCTGTCTTCCGACCCACGAGGGTGGCCACACCCTTGATCCGGTTTTTACTAACCTCCAACTGGTCGAGGTTTCTACTCCCAGACCCATGGGATGGAGTGATCACCATCTCATTGAGCTTTGTGTCACTATGACAACACGCCAAACCGGGATGCCTGATAAAACATCTTACAGGCGCCCCTGGAAAAAGCTCAAACTGGAGGATTTCCATCGTCTTTTGGCCACCTCTCCCTTGGATCTTAAGGAGGACATTGCAACCGGTTATAACACCTTCTGCAACTGGATTGTCCAAGCGCTAGACGCACTTATTCCAGCTAAATGGAGCAGAAATCGCTCTTCTCAACCGAACCCCTGGTATACAGAGGCACTTAGACGGATTAAAGCCACCTGCCGTCAAGCCGAAAGAGCATGGAGGAAAAACTACGACAGAGATCTAAAGGTACTCTACCTGGCGAGGGTTAAGATTTATCATAGAGCTGTCTGTCAGGCTCGGGCCGACTACTATGCTGGAGAGTTTCAGGCTAGTTCCAATCCATCCAAGCTGGTCTTTAAGGTCTTGAAGGAGCTCTCTGCAAACAGACTTCCTAACACGGAGATATGCTCCCTTGCGCACTGTGATTTGTTAGCCAGCTTTTTTGTGGAGAAGGTAAACACCATCTACCGCTCCTTTCCTAAAGCTGACTCTGACAGTACGACCTTTACATTGCGCACATCACAATGCCTGGCTATTCTTCCCATACCGTCAGAACTGGAGTTTAATCTCCTAGTAGCCAAGGTTAAGTCTGGGTCGCCGGATGACCCTCTGAGACCGGCCCAGTTTTTGGACTCCGCACCTATCTGCCTCCCACCGATTCGAAAATTGGTGGATCAATCCCTCACCACCGGGTCAGTGCCACCTAGTTGGAAGACGGCCTGTGTTATGCCCATCATAAAAAAGCCGGGACTGGATCCAGTGAGGCCGAGAGTTATCGACCCATCTCTCTCCTTCCATGGGTGTCAAAGATCACAGAGGCCCATGTGAATAACATCCTAACGAAACATCTGAACTCCGCTCACCTTCTAGATCCTACACAGAATGGTTTTAGATCTGTCCATAGTACAGAGACGGCACTCTTATATATGGTTGAACACCTCCGCTCTGTACTAGATGCAGGTCAAACGGCGGCACTGGTCTTATTAGACCTTAGTGCCGCCTTTGACACTGTATCCCATACCATTCTCATCCGCAGGCTTGGTGAGGCGGGCATATCTGGCAAGGCGTTGGATTGGTTCCAGTCGTTTCTTGCGGAACGATCATTTCAGGTAGTAGTGCCACCATTCAGATCAAAACCTCACGCCATTACTCAAGGAGTTCCGCAAGGTTCGGCGCTGAGCCCCACTCTTTTCAACTTATACGTCCAACCTTTGGCGACGGTTGCGAAGAGTTGGGGTCTCACAATGGTATCTTACGCCGATGATACCCAGCTGGCAGTTGTTCTTAATGGGGACTCTGACCAGTCGGCATCCAACTTTGCGGATGGTTTGAGGGCTGTTGCTAGCTGGCTCACTACCAACTGTCTACAGCTCAACGCCCTCAAAACCGAGGTGATGGTGCTAGGGAAACATCCTGATCTGTGGGGTGCGAGTTGGTGGCCAACGAGTTGGGTCCCCCACCCAAACCGGTCTCTGAACTCAAAAACCTTGGCGTGTGGCTTGACTCCAAACTTACCTTCTCGTGCCACACTAAGAAGGTGGCATATACATGCTTTGGCATCCTGCGTGGTTTGAGGCCCATCCTCAAATTTTTTGATGCCCCCACCCGCCAATTGGTGATTCAAGCCAGCATAGCATCAAGGCTTGACTATGCTAGTTCACTGTTTTTAGGCGCCAATCAGGCGGAGGTCCTGCGACTCCAACGGGTGCAGAACGCGGCTGCCAGGGCTCTGGTAGGCCTGCCACGATTCTGTTCAGCCCGTAGTACAATATGTAAATTACATTGGCTGCCAGTAATCAGGCGCATAGAGTTTAAGACAATGTGTTTCGCATTTAAAATTCTTAAAACCGACACCCCTTCCATCCTCCAGCATCTTTTGACCCTGTATATGCCATCTCGCAGTCTTCGCTCTGCTAGTCAAAATCTAGCACTTGTTCCACGCTTTAAAAAAAGTAGACTAGGTGGTCGTTCTTTTACTGTATTGGCTGCCAAGCTTTGGAATGCACTTCCTGGGCACATTCGAGCCTTGGAAGATCTTCTGGTTTTTAGGAAGGCTGTTAAAACGCATCTCTTTCCCCTGCCTTATTAAAAATTTCTGTTCTTTCTGTTTCTGCCTGTTATGTTGCTTTTCCAGTTATAGCGCCGGGACGCCCCTTCGCTGGGGCAGCTGTGCGCTCAAAAATCTTAGTAACATAACATAACATACCAAAGGTGCACAAAAAGAGCTACCCGTCCCTGGGAAGCCCATAATATCTGCCATACAGAGCGCGGCAGAGAATATCACTCAGTACATTGACTTTTTTTTACACGATTTAGTAAAAAGTTTGCCAACTTACATCAAAGGCACAGGATTTTCTAAAAAAGATCAATAATATCCCATTGACCGGGGATTCTAACCCCCAGATTCATCATTGTCCCGTTTTGCGAGTCCTTAATAGCGATTATTAAGGAATCGCTATAAAGGACTAGCAAAATGGGATTCATGTAGAAATCGTAATTTTATTTGCGATTTCTACAGCTTCCTTATTTGCGATTAGCAAATTGCTAATCGCAAATAAGGGCCCATAGGAATGAATGGGGAGTGATTCCTATTTTGCTAATTGCAAATAAGGATGTGATTTCAAGGGTGCCTGGGGTGTCCAAAGGACACCCTGTAGCACCCCTGAAATGTAAATGTAGACTGATGTTGCGCACACACATGTCCAAAGGACATGTGTGTGTGTAACATCCAACTTAGAAAAATGCACTAAAGTGCATTTTTCTAAGTTTTCGCTATTTACCACGAAGTCAGACTTCGCGGTATATAGCGGCCAAAAATAGAGATTTCGCAATTAAAAAATGGTTCATGCATTGCATATAAGGAATCGCAAATTGCGATTCCTTAAATGCAATCGCAATTTGAGAACTCGCAATTATTTGCGAATTCTTAAATTGCGAGAGCATGAACCATTGATGAATCCCAAATGCATTTTTAGCGGGCGCAAACGGGTGATTTTTGCGATTTGCACCGTTTGCGCTCGCAAAAATGCTTGATGAATCTACCTGCAAATTCATTACTGTGGATATCTAATCCCTTTACACCAGCATAGAACATCCTACAGGACTGAGAGGACTAGAGTATTTCTGGGGCACTAGGCCATTGGAGTGCTACAGTCACAACAAAATGATTGTAGAGCTGGTATCTTGGTGTCTGAATAACAATTATTTTTCGTTTGGCAACAATGTTTATTTACAGAAAAGAGGTGTGGTGATGGGAGCCTGCTTCTCCCCCAGTTACGCGTGCTTGCACGTGGGATGGTGGGAGGAGCAGGTTCTTAAGCGCATTCACAGTTCTGTATTTACTGATCATGTTTTAAAATGGATGCAATACATCGATGATGTTTTTATCATATGGAGAGGTGATGAACAAAGGGGTATTGAGTTTGTCAATGAGATTAATGTGAATCACGAAAATTTGAAATTTACATCTCACATCAGTAAGGAACATGTAGATTTCTTAGATGTAAGCATTTTTATTCGTGAGGGGCAAATCGCGACTACTTTGCACAGGAAAAGCACTGCTGGTAGTTCCACGCTGCATGCCAGCAGTGCTCACCCCAAGCATATTATCAACAACATCCCATATGGTGAGCTATTACGACTCAAGCGCATCTGTAGTACTGAAGATTTGGCAATTTGCACCAATTAAGCGATTATGAGATTCAGACCGAGAGGATATAAAGAGTCCATTCTGCACCAGGCAGTGAACAAAATGAATGCCAGGCCCAGAGTTTCCCTATTAGCCGTCACGGGGTTTGATAATGCAGACTCGGATGAGACTGTTAGTGACTCTGTTCCTAGATTTGTGACAACCTTCAACAAACAAGAAAGAAAGATTAAAGCCATTATCACACGCAGCTGGCCAATACTTCTCACTGATGGGGTTCTAGCCCCGAAGCTCCCGACATGTCCTACCATCACATATAGAAAAAGACCCTCGATGAGAACCCACATTTTCAAGAGTAGCCCTGAATTAGGCAAAGATCAAATTTGGTTACAGCCCCGGCCGGGGTTTGTTAAATGTTCCAGCTGCAGGGCCTGCAGGTTTGGAATCAACACCACACAATATGCCACCCGTCCAGTCCAGAAATGATTACCATCAAAGGGAATTATAACTGCAAGACTGAATATGCAGTTTATGTTCTGACATGCACCTGTGGCTTGAGATATGTGGGCAGCACCAAGCTGCAGGTGCATGTCAGAATCCTCCAGCATCTTCGGGCAATCGTGAATAACGACAGCTCGTATCCTGCAGCCAGGCATTTCAAACAAGAACATAACAATGATTTGCAATGTTTGAAATACTTTGTAATAACAGCCATTCCCAAATTACGCAGAGGAGGTGACAGAGACAAGATGCTGAGAAGGATGGAATCCAAAATAATATTAGAATTGGACAGTAAATTCCCTAACAGTTTAAATACCACAGAAGATCTATATAATTTTTTATAAAGGGATAGTAGCAATAAAACATGGTATGCTGTGTCTGGACATTGTGGTTGTTTTTTATTAAGGGACAAGTTTGGAGCGCACATTAAAATAGGTGGCCTCCTTGCAGCACCATTGTTTTTAAACACACATTTTATTGAGGGTTTTCTCATTTTCACGTGGACATTATATACCATTAGCACTTTATGTATCTATATTTATTCAAGTGGAACATTTGATTCCGGTCTAGTCATTCTCAAATGATACAGTATTATTATTAGTGGTTTTAACATGATATTAGATTTGTGCATTTGGCAATAAGTTGGCAAGCAAGAGTCAGCTTGCTACGATTATATAGGGGTCTCCAATTTACATACCACTTTGGGATATTGGTACTATATCATTAATCAGCATTCAGGCTGAGCATTGATGATTTCATGATTGGATAACTGGATTGGCGACATTTGCACATGGTTCTATGTTTACTTACAAATGCGCAATTTGCACACATGAGTCAATTTGACGTATATGTTCACAAATATTTTGCGTAATTTGCACATATGTATTTGTGATATTCATGTAAAATCAAGCAATATTTGCACATGCATTTATGTTCACAAAGAAATGAGAAACTTGCACATATCAGTCATTATGACAAATATGTTTACAAATATTTGGCGGAATTTGCACATATTTATCAGTTGTATTTACACAGGAATTGAGCCACACTTGCATATGGATCTATGTTGCCAATATATATATATATGTGCGCTGGCAAGAGGACTCCTTAGGCCGTGGTGTGCCCACCTGCGGGATTCTGAGCTGAATCCAGGGCGGGCAGGCGGTGCTGCAGCGGCTGTGTAAGGCTAATAGGAGAGCCTTAACAGCAGGCCACCACTGTGGCAGCACCTGCAGCACATTCCTGCGTGGTGTGGCATCCACCATGTTGTGCAAGCCAAATCGTGCATGAACGGGCTGCAATTCCAGAGTAGCACAACATTTGCCCCCTGCATGTACCCCAAGACAAAGTAGCGGCAAGGTGCCCTAATAGGGCCCCCCTTACTTGCATCTCCGCCACCCTTTTCCTCGCGGGCTCACCGCCATGAAATTGACTGTGGAAATGCAACTCGGACTATACTCAGCAGTGTCGCAGCGGCAATTTCAACATATCCCTGCCCCTTTCCCCTGTGCCACTACTGCGGGATCATTTTTTCCCGGCAGAGGCAGCGGTCCTCTGGCGGTCCAACCTCCAAACTCGAAATATGGCTGGCAGACCTGCAGTGGTGGTGATGGTTGGTCCTATGACCACTGTACTCCAAATTAGGCCCTTTGACTTTTTTGATATACAAGAGGGAGGGGAATGACTATATTGATGCACTGAAGTGGGATCTTGGCTGACAGTTTTATCATTATAGGTCTGCTTTGAAAAATATAAAATGGGTTGATGCAAGTAGAAGCTGTACGACTGCATACTGCTAGCAGTGGTGGGGTTATTTATAGTATGGCGTGCTGACCCCCGTCTGGCACTATCTCTCCCTGCCTAGCCGCAGCCAGACCCGAAGCAATGAAAGCAAAAAAACGATGGGCCTTATATATGAGAAGTGACGCATCGCTACGTGAAAACAGTGACGCATCACTTCTCAGTGCTCCCTCCTTGCAACATGATGAATGTGTCATATTTACCGTATGATGCATCATGTTGCAAAGAGTTACAGATACGTCAGTATTTCTGACATATCTGTAGGCGCAAAAAGTGAATTATTGCTGGGGTGTGTCTGAAAAGAAGACACAGCTCCAGCAATGTGTCCTTTCACATGGGGCATGCCCATTGTGAAACGACCTGCACCAGTCTTACACCTGCTGTGCGGTAGGCATAAGATATTGACACAATGGCGTCCTCGAAGGTGGTGCACTGAAATCCCATAGATTTCAATGCACCACTTCTATGAGTCTTTTTGTGGTGAGACGACCACCCTGCATATATTATACCTGGCACAGGTATATTGTGGCGCAGGGGTTTACAAAGTGACGCATCTGCCTAGATGCATCACTTTGTAAATAGGGCGCAACATGGTGCATTTTTTATGCCGCTTGTGCTTCACAAAAAGTGACGCACCTGCGGGTGAAAAGGCCTTATATGTCAAAAAAGAAAGACAAATATCTGCCTGTCATTGTGTCATGGAGGACATATCTGGCCTTATTTTATTTTTCAGACCACCACCCCGCTATCTCCAGGTGAGGTGGGCAATACAACAGGTGAGAAGTCTCGACATTCGCCTATTTTTGCAGCAAAGACGTTTTCAGGCTTGGGCAAATGGGGCAATTGCCCAAGGCCTCCGCCCTTCCAAAAAGCCCCATGGGAATGTAAAGTTTTTATTATGTAATGTTTATATTTATCTACCTTGTCTAAGTTTATTTTCATAAACCAGCCTCTCTCTTTTGTCCGTTGGCATCTTGAGGGTTTTTGGGGCACTGGAATGATATATTTCAACGGTTTTTTAAAGTTTGTTTTGCATCGGGTGAGCTTCAATTGACAAAATATGTAGTAAAATTATGAACTGGTGACCACAGAATATGTCTTGCCCGGGCCCCCAAAAATCAATAAAACGTCACTATTTTGCAGGATATCCCCTTATGGTCTATCTTTAAATGTGCCTCTGTCCAACATCTCACACATAGTAGTTCTTGCATATTGTAAATATTTTCGCCCTTTGTATTACAGAACATATATTTTTTTTAGGTAGAAATGGAAAGTTGGACCAATTACTCCTGCCCCGCTGGCTGTTCAGATGCAAAGGCCTGTTGCGAATTCTCCAAAATTCCCAGCATGCTAATCTGCCTCTGGCCGAGGCTAGGCTGTGGGGATTCCCAGTTGTACCGCTCAATAATTGAACACTCAAACATTTACAAGCCTGAGGTGCCCCGCAGAAGGCTGTCGAGGGCCAGGTCCTCTTAGCAATCTTGCAGCTTTGACTTAGAGCAAACATTTCCTCACTTCTGGGAATTCAGAGTCATCTGATTTTTGCTGCCTCGGATATCCATTTCCCTTTTTGCTGTGTCAAAATTAATCCGCTGGCTCTGCAGAGAGGCATTGCTCCATCTTTAACATGGTTAACCACATCACTGTGAACAGCGAATGACCTGAACAACAGAATGTCCTTTAAGACTGCTGAGTGCCTTGTCTTTTCTGGAGTTCCTTGTTGATTTATATTTTCTTTCATCTAGAGCAGCGTTTCCCAAACTTTTTGGAACCATGACCCACATTTTACAATTTCCAATCTTTGCAACCTACCTAGCTTTAACCCCTTCACTGCGGCGGCTATTCCGCCGCAGTGCTAATGGGGGCGGGGCGGAAATTCGGAGGGCGCATGCTGGTGACGGAACCGCTCCGTCACCAGAGTCGGTTGCGCTGTGCTTATGATGGAGCACTGCTGGGAATTCAGAGTCATCTGATTTTTGCTGCCTCGGATATCCATTTCCCTTTTTGCTGTGTCAAAATTAATCGCTGGCTCTGCAGAGAGGCATGGCTCCATCTTTAACATGGTTAACCACATCACTGTGAACAGCGAATGACCTGAACAACAGAATGTCCTTTAAGACTGCTGTGTGCCTTGTCTTTTCTGGAGTTCCTTGTTGATTTATATTTTCTTTCATCTAGAGCAGCGTTTCCCAAACTTTTTGGAACCATGACCCACATTTTACAATTACCAATCTTTGCGACCTACCTAGCTTTAACCCCTTCACTGCGGCGGCTATTCCGCCGCAGTGCTAAGGGGGCGGGGCGGAAATGTGGCGGGCGCATGCTGGTGATGGAACCGCTCCGTCACCAGCGTCGGTTGCCCTGCCCGACAAATTAGGATGGTGCAAACAAGCAGACACACCTCAGCGGACACACCGCACAGCTGAAGCAGTCGGAAAGTCGACAGTGGAGCACGAATGCCGAGACCCGACATGAACCCCATGGACCCAGCCCTCCACATGCATCCGGTAATGTACCTGCTGCAACTCTATCGCCAGATGGCCTGCCGCGGACGGCGCCGCAGGTACATCATCACACATATGCACCACACAGCACACATGCCGACACTGGCCCCAAGCAGCACACAGGCAACCTGCTGGGGGCCATAACACCCTCGGCATGGCCCCCCCCCCCACATCACCCACCTCACAACAAGGAACCCCACATCATCCGGAACACCCAACGACCGCCAACCAGCAGCGACGTCACGGTCACGGTCACGTCACCGCCGTGGTCAACACATGCGCACCATGCAGAAGGCAGGGCCACGCCAAGGTATGGGCAGTGCACAAACACCACAGGCACAGACCACCCACAACCAGACTGCACCCCACCCGAGCCACTCACAGGCCATGGGCTCATCCCGTGCACCCCATGCACACCAACAAGCACTCTAACAACAAGCCCAATACACACACACAGCAACACACAACACACACCCAGGGACCCAGGCACTGCAGGACTGGCAGACAAGGAACACACAACAGTTGTGCACTCCCACAGCCCACACAATTGCATTCAACCCTCCACACAGGGAAAGACAAAACAAACCACAGGCATACAACTCCTGGCTGACACATGTGTGTCTCACACTATACAGGGGCACACATGCATACAGCACAAACTTACACCCTTCACACTGCACACCTCTGCTACACCCAACACCACACATGACATGTAAGCCATTCCACCAGGACTAATGACCAACACAAGATGACTATACACATATACGCCTGGGCACAAAGAAAGGAAAACACACACAGCTCATGACAACACAGCCAGCAACAAACCCACTGAACCGTAGCCCACCCTGTGCTGCCAGTGTCCCCCAACATGACCTGTGAACAGTGTATGCAACATTAGCAAATCACCAACAATAGAACTGCAGTCCTTCAAAATGCCCATCACAGAGTACAACATCAGTAGTGGCAGAATGGACTGAAGACCCTGACAAACATGTTTACACATCGCATGGCTACAAAGAGCCTTGCAAGGTTGAAATGAGTAATAGAACATGTTACACAGTCAAGGTAATGAAAACAAGAAAATGACTGTAACCAGCAAGGAGACTGAGAAAACCGCACACCAGATGTAACTGCATTTATTCACAAATTGCACAGATGTAGCAATACAACATCAGTACACAACAGCAAGCCACAAAAACAGGTAAAAATGGCATAGACTAAGGGCAAGTGAAACAAAAACAAGAAGGACAGAGTCCATGGCAGGGGAGACAGCAAGTACATGAGAGGCTGCACAGGGGAGAGTACAGCACATCAGAGCAATAGGCCCAGAGTCCATGGCAGGTGAGAGTACAGCATATCAGAGCAACAGGCCCAGAGTCCATGGCAGGGGAGAGTACAGCACATCAGAGCAACAGGCCCAGAGTCCATGGCAGGTGAGAGTACAGCATATCAGAGCAACAGGCCCAGAGTCCATGGCAGGAGAGACAGCAAGTACATGAGAGGCTGCACAGGTGAGAGTACAGCATATCAGAGCAACAGGCCCAGAGTCCATGGCAGGGGAGAGTACAGCACATCAGAGCAACAGGCCCAGAGTCCATGGCAGGTGAGAGTACAGCATATCAGAGCAGCAGGCCCAGAGTCCATGGCAGTGGAGACAGCAAGTACATGAGAGGCTGCACAGGGGAGAGTACAGCACATCAGAGCAACAGGCCCAGAGTCCATGGCAGGTGAGAGTACAGCATATCAGAGCAACAGGCCCAGAGTCGATGGCAGGGGAGACAGCAAGTACATGAGAGGCTGCACAGGGGAGAGTACAGCACATCAGAGCAACAGGCCCAGAGTCCATGGCAGGTGAGAGTACAGCATATCAGAGCAACAGGCCCAGAGTCCATGGCAGGGGAGAGTACAGCACATCAGAGCAACAGGCCCAGAGTCCATGACAGGTGAGAGTACAGCACATCAGAGCAACAGGCCCAGAGTCCATGGCAGGTGAGAGTACAGCGTATCAGAGCAACAGACCCAGAGTCCAGGGCAGGGGAGAGTACAGCACATCAGAGCAACAGGCCCAGAGTCCATGGTAGGTGAGAGTACAGCATATCAGAGCAACAGGCCCAGAGTCCATGGCAGGGGAGAGTACAGCACATCAGAGCAACAGGCCCAGAGTCCATGGCAGGTGAGAGTACAGCATATCAGAGCAACAGGCCCAGAGTCCATGGCAGGGGAGACAGCAAGTACACGAGAGGCTGCACAGGGGAGAGTACAGCATATCAGAGCAACAGGCCCAGAGTCCATGGCAGGTGAGAGTACACCATATCAGAGCAACAGGCCCAGAGTCCATGGCAGGGGAGACAGCAAGTACATGAGAGGCTGCACAGGGGAGAGTACAGCATATCAGAGCAACAGGTCCAGAGTCCATGGCAGGTGAGAGTACAGCATATCAGAGCAACAGGCCCAGAGTCCATGGCAGGGGAGACAGCAAGTATATGAGAGGCTGCACATGCGAGAGTACAGCATATCAGAGCAACAGGCCCAGAGTCCATGGCAGGGGTGAGTACAGCACATCAGAGCAACAGGCCCAGAGTCCATGGCAGGTGAAAGTACAGCATATCAGAGCAACAGGCCCAGAGTCCATGGCAGGGGAGACAGCAAGTACATGAGAGGCTGCACAGGGGAGAGTACAGCACATCAGAGCAACAGGGCCAGCAACACACACAGGTCGCAAAAAATGGACTGCAATAGCACACTTGTGTGGGGCACAGGCGTATGAGTGTGTTGACAACTCACTCGTGGCTGTCATGCGGACTGGGACCTGACTGTGTTTTGTGGACAGCAGGCCCACTTGACTGGGCTGAAAGAGGCCCATGTGATGTTGTAATTACAGAGGGCCTGCAAGGTGGAGGGCTGTGTGGACCAGGTGGCACAGTGGCATGTGGAGGTAGAGTCATGCACACCCCTGACACAGTGTGGGTGGGAGAAGTTGGAGGGGTGCCCTTCCACTTTTCTGGTACATGAACAGGCTTCCCTGTCATGGGGTTGATGGGAAGTGGTGATGGCACAATAGGCACACACACCAACTGCCCCACACCAGGGGCAGACACTGCCACTCCCTCTGGTGATGTGCTTGATCCTGCAGAACGCTTTGGCTGGCTACGCCTCCGGACCACCTTTCCCTCTTTGGAAGGTGTACCCCCTACAGTGCCCACCTCCCCACTACCCCCAGGGGTGGTGTTTACATTGCCCTCCTGTCCCTTCTTGCCAGATCTGGTCACAACACTAACCTCCTTTCCCTTTATCACTGACCTGGACCCAACACTGGCCTCCTTTGCCTTGATCACTGTCCTGGAACCAACACTGGCCTCCTTTCCCTTGATCACTGGCCTGGAACCAACACTGGCTTCCTTTCCCTTAATGACTGGCCTGGACCCAACACTGGCCTCCTTTCCCTTGATCACTGGCCTGGACACAACACTGGCGTCTTTTCCCTTCACTACTCGCCTGGACCCATCATTGGCCTCCTTTCCCTTAATCACTGGGCTGGTCACAACAGGGCTCCCCTCTGCCTCAATGACTGGGCTGGTCACAACAGGGCTCTCCTCTGCCTCAATGACTGGGCTGGTCACAACAGGGCTCTCCTCTGCCTCAATGACTGGGCTGGTCACAACAGGGCTCCCCACCACCTACATCGATGTACTGTGTTTTGGGGTTGATGTTGCGGGTGGATGTGTCCCTGTGCTCCCCCCAGTAGTACTCATGATATGCCACACATCCTCTGTGGGCATAGGACAGTCAATTACTGGAGATGCCTCGGCATCAAATGAGCCTGATGTGTGGCACAATGATCTTCTGGCATTGCTCTTCTGTGACTTTTCCTTGTCTGTGCATATTGGTGGGGCCCTGCTCTTCTTTGGGGATGGAGTCTGTGGACGTGATTGTTGTGTTTGCGACTGACGTGTGCTCCTGGTGTTGTATCTTGTAGGTGATGTAGTGGGGACTGTGATCTGATGTGGCCACTGAATGGCTTGTGGTCACAGGCACATGAGCTGCAATGGGAGCATGTGCCTGTTGGAGGGCTGACGTGACTGTGGCTGACAATGCCTGGACTGTACGGTGTAGCCCACCCACGTCAGAGTGAATGCCCTCCATGAATGCAATCACCTGCCCTAATTTGTTATCGTGTGCACTGAAGGCATTGAGCAGGGCGGTCTGGCCCACGCATAGGGCGCAGTACCTCGACGCACTCTGCACTGAGGGCAGCAGGGGGGACAGGTGCAGGTGCAGCAGTGCCAGGTGTTGATGTCACTCTTCCCCTCTTAGTAACACGGACACGGCCAGCACCAGAGGAAGTGGATGGGAGGCTGGGCAGTGGCCGCTGGCTGTCAGATGCAGCAGCAGACTCCCCATCCCCTGTGCCTGCTAACATGGATGCCTCACCGCTGGCATCAGATGAAGTGGTACTCTGTCTCTCAGCCACGGATTCCTCCTGCATACTCCTGTCACCCTGAGAAGCGCTGTTCATCTCACTGTCACTTGGCTCAGTCTCAGTAGGCTCCTCTGCCGATGTCGTGCTGGTCTCGCCGCCACTTGTCTCCGGATCATGTTCCGCTGTGGTGTCTTGTGATTCTGCATTAGTGAGAGAAACAGGGTTGTGTAAGTGTCATCATCTTGTTACACGATTACAGATCAATGCAGCACTGTACAGGCCTTGGCCCACATGCTAATCATCACACCCTGAAATCACTATTCAGCAACAGCCCCTACCCCACTTACACCTGTCCCATGGACATGATGTTGCCACTACACTCATCACCACTGACAGCCATACATTGCACCAGAGGGTACCACACACACCTGTACTCACTTCACATGGCACGATGCCAACCAGGCCACAGCAAGCACCATGTGCCAATCTGTGTTCACATTGTCATCGTATGTGTGGTCCTCAAACAGAATGGTGCATGCAAAGTAGACATACATGGAGTCACACTCATGAAGTGGACTTTGCAGTTCGGCAAAGTATGCACTCACCACACCATCCCAATGAAGAGTGACCATGTGGCCACTATACATCTGTCACGGATAGAGGACTGCAGGCGGGAGCAGCGCAGTTAGGCCATGGTGGGCCAATGCCTCATGCAGGCACACATGGCAGTCGCCACTCACATCACACATCACAGCATGGCAACACACGCACATCACATGTGTAAGCGCTTAGAGACCCCTGGGTGATAAGGCGCTCTACAAATCAAAAATACAAAATACAAATACAAATACAAAATACAAAATACAAATACAAAATACCGCTGCCACTGGCCCTGTACACATGCATCCACTCCCCGACACACTAGCCCTCCCCAGATACTCACCATCTCTGTCTTGCAGCTGATGCCCCTTCAGACGTGCAGCCAGGTCTGGATTGGTCACTGCCAGTATGCGTCCCATCTGCGGAGTCATGGTTCGCCGTGTCAAACGCCCTGTGCGTGGTAGCATCCCCAAGGTCATCTCTGCCACTTGCTTAGCCAGCCGGCTGATGTCGTCCCACCTCTTGTGACAGTGTGTGTGTCGTCTGTTTGATACCCCCAGGGCTCGCACCTTTGCTGCTATGGCCCTCCACACGGCCTTACGTTGGTGTGGCTTGAGCTGAAGGTATGGGAATAGAGAAGGGAAAAATTGACATTTATGACATGTGACAAATCAGCATCCATCAGTACAGCGGCCACACACTGTCTCAGGACTCACAGTAACCTCCCTCCCTCCATAACTGAGGCTACCCTCACGAGGGCACTCAGCTTGACATAAACATTAGTGATTGCATGGACAAATTGTGGTTCTAAGTCTCAATGACCTTCACACAAATGCATGATGCCTCAACCCAAATGCATCCGCAGCAGTGTGAAAATCACTAATTGTAGAGGGCACTGTTGGGGCATATGTAATATTCAGCGTGCAGCTACTGTATCAGGTCAGTCTGTTGATGTACATCGACTGGCAGTGCTGCCACTGAACCTACTCTGTGGGTCACACTGACTCTGACTATAGGGGCACCCACAAATGTCCTCACAAGCATTCACTGTTCTTCCATCTAATGGGACAACAAGCGTTGGTTCTGTATGTGCGACAATGGAACACACCCCACTCACACATACAGGTACAGGGCTATAAAAGAGTTACATGGCAACACACACACTCCCACGAGGTGGATACAGCTTGTCTGTCAGTGTCTGTCATCATCCCACATCCCCAATCATATTATGCTGCATCGCCACTACACGTCCCACACCACCCTGCCCTACAGCTCCCTTTATGGTGACTTACCACAACATTGGGCCCACCGAACAGCCGTAGGTAATGTGCCAGCACCTCATCCACAAGGACATCTAGCTCCTCAATCGTGAATGGACTGGCAAGGATCTTATCTGTTCTTGACATCCCTGTGGATATGGCAGACCTGTGGCGGAACTGAGTTGTGAGGGCTCCCAGACAGCAGGCTCTTGGGGCAGCAGCAGGATAGGCTCCCAGGCAGCAGGCTCTTGGGGCAGCAGCAGGATAGGCTCCCAGGCTGCAGGCTCTTTGGGCAGCAGCAGGATAGGCTCCCAGCCAGCAGGTTTTTGGGGCAGCAGCAGGATAAGCTCCCAGGCAGCAGGCTCTTGGGGCAGCAGCAGGATAGGCTCCCAGGCAGCAGGCTCTTGGGGCAGCAGCAGGATAGGCTCCCAGGCTGCAGGATAGGCTCCCAGGCAGCAGGCTCTTCGGGCAGCAGCAGGAGAGGCTCCCAGGCAGCAGGCTCTTGGGGCAGCAGCAGGAGAGGCTCCCAGGCAGCAGGCACTGTGAGCAGTGGAAATGTGAGGCTCGCACACACAGATTTATAGCCCCCTAGGGTCGTTTGGAAGGTCAAAAGCTACAACAATTGGTTGTCCGGGTCTGCATCGTTCAAAAGCAACCAATGCCTGCCTCCACGGTTACGGAGCGCACCTTCCGCGATTTTCAAATATGCATCATGCCACCGCCATCATCGCTGCCATTGGCCGCATGCAATGCTCCATGGCTGTGATGCACCGCGGGTGCCCGTGGTGCGCTACCGCGATGGTGCATCATTCAAAAGCTACCAATGCCCGCCTCCGCGGTTGCGGTGCACACCTTCCGCGATTTTCAAATATGCATCATGCCACCGCCATGATCGCTGCCATTGGCCGCATGCAATGTTCCAAGGCTGTGACGCACCGCCGGGGCCCGGCGGTAGGTACTCCCATTTTCGTACCCATTGGTGTGTATGTCAATCAAGGACACTGTATCAGCACCCTGCAGCAACATGGAGTAGGGGACATCATTGTACACACGATGCCACACAGCCATGTCATCCACAGGTGGACGCACGTTCAGTGTGAGTCACTTTGGACTGGGTTTCACACATTTTAGTCACACATTTGTTGGCTGATGATGATTGACAGACTACAGCTGTTCTAATTCATGTCCTTACGTAGACTTAGTTGATGGTCAATGCAGACCTTGACCTGGCTGGTGGCACCGCATTGTATGGGACCAGACTTCTGCTATCACAAATGGTCATGCACACAACCGGAAGTGTTCCTGCTATTGTGATCATTCTGTTGATGACTGTGTAATGACTTTACATGATGCCTTGAGGTCTGGGAGGTACAACAGATGTGTATGATAGACATTGTAAGTCAAAATACATTAGCGGGTCTTGCTGCACCTTGTTTGCACATGTCAATTGGACATCCATTAAATCCGCATTCACTATCCCAGATGTGTGTGTGATAGTTGTGCATTTTCACTGGATAAGCGTGCCGTCTGTGTGTAGCAATTACCAAGCCATGTAACCTGAAGTGTCATCCGTCTCTCGTGCAATGGTTGCATTCCCATGACATCATTGGTGTTTTGCGCTATACCCATCTCTTGATGCTTGTCACTGACATTGTCATTTCACTTCTCAACTAGGAGGAGGCCGAATCTCCTACGTCAACTAACAGTGCTGGAGGACATGGAGAATGAGGCAATCATCAGGAAATTCAGGCTGGACAGACCAACATTGAAGTACTTGTGTGATCTATTGGAGCCCCACCTGCAGCCTCGCCGTTGTGACTCTGAGCTGGGAAAGAGTAACATAGGTATGCGTTCATTCTGCATGCTGTTACTTGGCATAGACGTACTTATGGAGCGTAAACACCATTCTTACCCGCACGCGTGGAATTTCCTGCTTGCTGTGCTGACTCTGCCCCGGACAGCATGGGGGTGTGGCCCAAGTTATTTTATACAACGTAAAAGTAAAGGTAGAGAGAGGACTGCGTTGATGTTGAAATCCTTTCACTAAACTTTATTGGCAGTACGGGCTCAAAGTAGATGACAAAATGCTATTTTCTGTGATCTGATGTAATCTTATTTTACTGACTATATAGAAATTTTTAAATGTATCGGTTATAGTAACTTGAAAGCCAGGTGGACATAGACTATAACTCAGAAATATTGGCGATGTATTTTAATGTCGTAAACCTTTTTGTTGATGGAATTAAAACACGATCTGTTCAGTAGTGTTCAAATCACGTTAGCAGAGACAGATATATCAGTATAACAGTGATCGCATATGAATTGAGGGACTCTTTGTGTCCATGTGTTAGTATGTAATGTTGAAAAGGTATCATCTAGTACTCAAGGCAAGGGATTGTTTGTTGTTTGAAGGGGGACCAATTGGTGCCGTTTGGTCTGTGGATAGTCATGTTCGTTACACCGTGTTATCTGATTCAGGAAAATTGATGCCACGGTATATTATCATTTAACTCTGTGAGGTGTGTATTGAGACGATTAACCCATCTCTGTTCTTTTTCGAAGAGTTTTTTTTCAGGGTTGTTTGTTTTATCAGTCAGCATTTCTAAGACTGTCCAGCGTATTTCCTCACAATCATGGCCAGCTTCAATAAAATGGGAACAGAGTTTGGTGGTATTCTTTTTTAATCTGATGTTACTTTTGTGTTCACCAATTCTTGTTTGTACTTCTCGGCACGTCATCCCGATGTATTTCATTACACATGGACAACATACCATGTAAATTACGTGAGTGGAATTGCAGTTTGTGTGATGTTTTTGGGTCCACGATAAGGTATGGGTGAGCTGTAAAGTTTTTGTGGTAGTGGTAAGTTTGCACACTAAACAGGTGCCACACGGGTAGTGGCCACTCACTGGCATCAAGTTTGTGTCTCTCACTTGTATAGGCAACTTGGAGTTACGTGGACGCGTATGGATCAAGACATCCTTTAAATTTTTTGTTTGTCTATTCGCGAACCTGGGTTTTGGCCAGTTAAACTGCCCTATTGTGATTTTTTGCCAATTCTTCCTTATCAGCTTCTGGACCTCATAAGTTGCAGGGCAGTAAGTTGTGACGCAGGTAACAAGATCTGGGACGGGTTCTTTGACGTGTTGTTGTAAAAGGCATTCCCTTGGTTGATGTCTAGCGCGTTTTCTGCACTTTGCAATTGTTGATGGAGTGTAATCTCTTGCTTGTAGCTTTTTGCTTAGTTCTTGTGCTTGTTGGTTGTAATCGCTAGTTTTGCTACAGTTTCTTTTTAACCTTAGAAATTGACTATAAGGGAGAGTATCCCTTAAAGGTTTCGGGTGGTAGCTCTTATAAGACAACAGGCTGTTTTTAGCAGTTGGTTTTGTATATGTTTTTGTCTCTATTTTTCCGTCCTCAATAAAGATCGTCAAATCAAGGAAATCTAATTGTTTCCTGTCAGAGGTGAAGGTGAATTTGAGCCACTTGTCACAGCCATTTAAATGTGCTGCCCATGGATGTGCCATGGCATTGCAGGTACAGATCTCCATTATACTCAAAAAAGTTTTCTTGTAAAGCCAGGCGGCAGCATTTGCCCCTTCAGTAGCGGGTCTCTATGTCAGCCATTTTGAGAGCCGCTTTGTGCTAAATGAGAACAACCCATTTGTTTCCAGTATTTTATACTGGAAACGATATATTGACGATATTTTACTAATCTGGAGTATAGAGAAAGATCTGAATGTATTCATTGATTGGCTAAATGGCTGTATAAGAATGGCGTTTACGCTCCATAAGTACGTCTACGCCAAGTAACAGCATGCAGCAATAAAGCATACCTATGTTACTCTTTCCCAGCTCAGAGTCACAACGGGGACCACGTACCCTGTTGAGGCAGAAACCCCTCTCATGATAAGGTATGTTGACCAAAGAGATGTTTAATATCGGAGGCGTTATGGCCCCTCTAGATACGATAAGCGCCAACAACAATGTAAAAATGTAACACGTCATTCTCTAGATTTACCAGAAAGGGCAGTTCGAATATCGCTTTTTCAATTTAAGTTACGTTCGACCCTTGGGACAACCGTTAAATGCGACTAAAATCTGTCTAGCCTGACTAAATCGTTTGTGCACATTTAAATGATTAAGTAACATCGACCTCTCGATCACGAGTTTTCCTCAAATAAAATATAAACATGACAACACACAGAATTGAGTAACCAACAATCATTGTTTGTTAATACAGACAATGAATTGCCATCCACGTGTTTAATCTTTACGTGAGTGACATACTCGGGGACTTAAAATCAGACATCTGTCATTGTGAAATGAGTGAGTTGGGTGCACATTAACAGCATAAGAAGGATGATCCCATGCCAATTCAGAATGTTATAATACTTTGCCTATAATCAGCCATTAAAAGAATATCGTTCTGAAGTGACTACTTTACCTACAATCAGTCACTAAAAGAATATCGTTCTGAAGTGACCTCAATTAATGTCGTCATTTGCTATGTTCTTAGTATATTTAGGCCCAAGGGTGTCCTTAGTAAGATCACTCTCCTGAACTGTTAGCTTAATATAAGCTCATGAACCCAAAATTTTGGGAGTTATAGAATTGTGCTGATATGTATTTAATGATGTATCTATCTGTATTTGCCTGTTTTTCTTCTCTCCTTTCACTATAGGTTTGAGAGCATAACAGAAATAATCCAGTGTTAAAAACAACACTGTGAATTACTGCACAAGTGGTGTAAGTAATTTATGTTTGTTTGTCCTGACGAAGGCTCCATAGACCCAGCTGGGCACTAGGGAGCTGAAACATGTTGACGCTATTCATTAAGTGGTATAGTAAGATCCAGTAACTTGTTCATTTATCTATACCCACCAACACTTTAATGACAGACCTTACCTCTACATATTAAAGTCTGGGGACAGGGTGGGTGCTGCTGGTGGTACTGGTGGTCCTGGTGGTGTTGGTGGCAGTGGCGGTGGTGGCTGTGGTGGTTGCGGTGTTAGAGGCCGTGCCTGCAGGGGTCTGCTGTGTTGTAGTGGCAGCAGAGGTGGTGGTGGTGAGGATGGGGGCCTGGGTCCTCTGGGTCTGTGGCACACCGGATGTGCCGGCCTGGAGCTCATCATCCATACTGTCCTGGGAGTCCACATCCTAGAGTCCATGTGCCGGGGTGGAGACTGGCTCGGCTGGTCGTTGGTGTTGTCCTCAACAGTGAGTTGTTCGTCACCTGTGGAGTAGATGGGGAGTGGTCAGTGTTTCTGTCATTGGTGTTTCATCATCTGTCTGTACACTACTTACATGTGCATTCATCAGTAGTACTAATCATGTCAACACTGTGTAACTTTTAATAGTGCGAGTCACATCATGGAGTCATACATGTTGATTGTCAATGCTTTGGGTTCTATTGTTGTAGGTTGTCTGGCTGCAGGTCACACACACACACACCATGCGGATTTACTGTAGATACATGCCTGTTAGGTGACTGTACACTCTGCAATGGCTGACACATGCTCCTGGGTGGGGGAGGCCTCCATGCTGCTGGGGTGGGGGCCAGGGGGAATGGTGGTGGTAGTAGTAGTGCAGGCCTCCCTCCCTATCTCCCTCCCACACCCTCTCAGTGAAGATGGCTACCAACCTATAAGTCGGTTTGGTACACTCTGCAATGGCTGACACATGCTCCTGGGTGGGGGAGGCCTCCATGCTGCTGGGGTTGGGGCCAGGGGGAATGGTGGTAGTAGTAGTGCAGGCCTCCCTCCCTCCATCCCACACCCTCTCAGTGAAGATGGCTGCCAACCTGTAAGTCTGTTTGTTACACTCTGCAATGGCTGAGAAATGCTCCTGGGTGGGGGAGGCCTCCATGCTGCTGGGGTGGGGGCCAGGGGGAATGGTGGTAGTAGTAGTGCAGGCCTCCTTCCCTCCCTCCCTCCCACACCCTCTCAATGAAGATGGCTACCAACCTGTAAGTCTGTTTGTTACACTCTGCAATGGCTGACACATGCTCCTGGGTGGGGGAGGCCTCCATGCTGCTGGAGTGTAGGACAGGGGGAATGGTGGTAGTGGTAGTTCAGGCCTCCCTCCCTCACTCCCTCCCTCCCACACCCTCTCATTGAAGATGCTACCAACCTGTAAGTCTGTTTGGTACACTCTGCAATGACTGACACATGCTCCTGGGTGGGGGAGGCCTCCATGCTGCTGGGGTGGGGGCCAGGGGGAATGGTGGTAGTGGTAGTGCAGGCCTCCCTCCCTCACTTCCTCCCTCTCACACCCTCTCAGTGAAGATGTCTACCAACCTGTAAGTCTGTTTGTTACACTCTGAAATGGCTGACACATGCTCCTGGGTGGGGGAGGCCTCCATGCTGCTGGGGTGGGGCCAGGGGGAATGGTGGTAGTAGTAGTGCAGGCCTCCTTCCCTCCCTCCCTCCCACACCCTCTCAGTGCAGATGGCTACCAACCTGTAAGTCTGTTTGTTAAACGGTGCAATGGCTGACACATGCTCCTGGGTGGGGGAGGCCTCCATGCTGCTGGAGTGTAGGACAGGGGGAATGGTGGTAGTGGTAGTGCAGGCCTCCCTCCCACACCCTCTCAGTGAAGATGGCTACCAACCTGTGAGTCTGTTTGTTAAACGGTGCAATGGCTGACACTTGCTCCTGGGTGGGGGAGGCCTCCATGCTGATGGGGTGGGGGACAGGGGCTATGGTGTGAGTTGTTGTACAGACCTCCCTCCCCCATACAGGCCTCCTCAGCAGGATGGCTGGCTACATGTTGGGTGGGGATGGACAGTGTAATGGTGTTTGTGTATTGCAAGGTAGTAATTGGCATTGTGGTGGTTGTCATTTGTCTGTACTTACCAGCCTCCGCTCCCCCAGCTACTCCTGTGAGACTCTCAGGTAGCAGTATGGCAAGCACCTTCTCCTCCGATGGTGTGAAGGTCTTCGGTGGGATGGGAGGGCCACTGCCAGTCTGGTGAGCCAGCGTCCAGTTCTTGCTCCTCCTCTCCTTGACAACCCTCTTCAGATCATGCCACCGCTTCATGATCTCCTTCTTGGATCTTGGGGTGGCCCCTACTGCATTCACCCTTTGGACTATCCTTTCCCACATTTGTGTCCTGGTGGCTAATGGTGTCTGTTGGACCAGGCTACCAAATAGTTGTGGCTCTACTCTCACAATCTCGTTGACCACGACTGTCAACTCACTGTCGGTGAATTTGGGCATTTTTGGTGCTGTCATGGTGTGTGGGGGTTGAGGTGTTTGTGGGTGCAGGGGTGTGTGGGTGCAGGGTTGTTGTGGGGATGTGTGAGGTGGGTTGTGAGATGGGGGTTTGTTTGTGATGGTGTTGATGGTGGTGGTGGGTGTGTGTGTATGTGTGCTTAGCTCTATGGTCTCTCCTGTCAGGTGTGGTGTATGGCCTTCTGATCTGGAGTGATGCTAAGGATTGTGGACAGTGAAGGGGGTGGCTTTGTACTCAGCTGTGTGGGTGTGTCCAATTGGAATTAGGTTGTCAGGTGTGTTGTGGGAGTAGTTCTGTGGTTTTGTCTTTGAGTTTACTACATCATTTTTATGTGTATGTGTGTGTGTTGTTTATTTTGGGGGCAGTGCTACTTTGTTAATGGGATTTCGGCACCACTGAGGTGTATTCACATCCACCGGCATATTTTTCATGTTTGTCCGCAGCGGTGGCTTTGCTGCTGCTTGTGCACCATTTCTCCCATTCACTCCTGGGTCGACCGCGCCGGTCGTTGTTGGCGTTTCCGACCGCGACACCCTCGGGGATATCGTAATTTACCGTGCGTTGTGTCCGTTTTCCATGCGGTGGGATGTGCCTTTTCCGCGGCTTCACCGTCCGCCGCGGTCCATTTTTTGCCGTCTCCGCCTGCGTCGGGCGGATTTGCTTGGCCCGCTGTCGCCGCGGTCGGTCTTTTGTGGCGGTTCGTCCTAATTTTGCGGATGGTATTTCCGCTGTCCTGTCGGGCGGTGTTTTTCCGCCTCCATGGCGGTCGGGGTGGTTTTCCGCCCGCTATCCTAATGGGCCCCTAAATGTTGCTAAATAGATACATGTAGTGGATGGGAATACAATTCATGAATAAAAAGTAAGGGGGTGGGTTTACGAACAATGGTTTAACTGAATTTAGTGACATGTGAGCATGGTGTGATCAGACGAAGACCCCTCTTTGCCGGACCAATCGAATTGCGTATTTTACGATATTGAAACATTAATGGGTGGAACACGCAGAACGAAAGGTATAATTAAGATAGCTTTAGTTAGTCAGAACAGAGAGCTGAGAACAGAGGGTGCTGAAGAGAGGGTGCAGATGAAGAATTGGTGAATGCAGATGATGAAGCCTTACTGTCCGGCAAGAAACTGACTGCTGTGAGATGTTGAATTGCTGAGGAGGGAGCTGATTATAGAATCTGAAGCAGGAATTTCTATCCTAATTTAATTGGGTTAGATAGAAGTTTGCTGAAGAATCTCGAGGAGGAAGAGAGTGTCAGAGAGGGGTGCGGCGCAACCGTCGGTATCTTACAGAGGGTAACTATCCTGTCCTGATTCCTGTCCTGAAGTCTTTGTCTCCTGAATCTATCTCAGGGGACCTCCACCAACCCTTTGGCCAGGGGGTTGGTCTTCCACACCATCCTTAGTAAATATAATTTCTGTTGTTTGCTCATTTTTTTGATCTTTTCACTCTGTACCCTCCCTTTCGGACATCAGCCATTGCGTGACTCAAAGATAAATACATTGTGTTTATTAATTGAATTTTCTCTCCTATGAATGATGGTGAATGTACTGTATTGAGATTGTTCACATGCATCTAAAATTTAGGTAAAGTTTTGAAAACTTCTTGAGTCTGTGGTGATTTACTTAAAATATAGAAACGTTAGCTTTGTTAACCCCTTCGATGCTGATGACGAGCTCAGCTCGTCATCAGCCACGGGTGGCGTGTGCTGATGACGAGCTGAGCTCGTCATGTAACGCGGCTTTTAAAAAAAAGCTGCACAGCGCAAAAATCGCCGCAGCAGCGATGCGGTTAATTATCACCATCAACTAGATCAACTAATGGACCATCGATCAGAGGAAAGAACTGTAGTGTAGTTCCTTCATTCCCAATAGTCTCTGCGCATTGGAATAATATACACTATAGATTTGACATAGGACTGAGGTCAGCATGTCCCTAACGAGTATATTAAACTTAAATGTGTGCACCAACTAACTCAGAGGTCACTAGAAACTTTCTCGAATAAACAAGAAGGGATTAGTTCCTGACAACTGCATAAACATGACAACTTTGTTTCCCTAGGAATGGAACAAATATCTTCAGAGTCATGGAAACAATAGATAACTATTTTACTCAGTCAATCGTGCATGCTTCATTTCTATTGAGTTGCAGAGAAATAGTGAGACAGATGTTTTCAATAAAAGGATTTATTGAACAGTCTTCTTTCTCATGCAAGAGAGGTGAACTGCTACAATCGCTAGACAGAATGCAAAGTATAATGCGTACAGTAAGAATAGTATTATAAAATAATACTGTAATAGCATTGTCTGTTGCTATGACATGTAAAAATACATACATAAATAACACAGGCTAAAATACTCAACTGGTGCTTCTAAAATAAGCCTATCCCAATGTACCTAGCCTAGGTCTAGTACCAGGGAAGAAGTAGGTGCTGTGTTAGCATAAGTTTTAGTTCTGCCAAGAATTGCCAAAGGTTTCGTTTCGCTAGGTTCTAATCAGCTCCATGCCTTAGAATGAAAGAGGTTGGTATCTCTGTCTCGGGACTCCATTTCCGAACACCCCGCAAGGGGAGTCAGAAACACTGAAGCTGGATTCTCGGCAGAAGGATGTCAGTCTCTTTGTCAGTGCATCAGTTGGAGAGTCGGCTTCCTTCGGCACTTGCTGTAGCGAGCTGCATCGGGCAAGTAGGTAGTCGAACTGCACCAAACCACACCGTGCTTTGCCAGAGCAAGTTAAGGTATTTATATACCTTGAAGGTGTTTAGGAAAGCCAGCTTTGACATAAAATCTGGCAGATAAACGTCATGGATGAACCCCTAAGGAATAGTTGTTCATGCATAATAAATGAATTCTTGGAGAAATCCTGTACCAAGTTCCAAAATGAGAGGCAATCTGCCAAACACAGAGTGCACGAAGTTTGGAAATATTCCTAGGATTGCTTCAAAAGGTGCTAACAGTCCAGAAAATACAGTCTTAAATACATGTACAATACCACTCGTATCAGACATGTTTAAGACGCGACTTAACATTTCTCAGAAATGTATAGGGCAGTTTGTAGTTAAGAGGGCATGTATCGCGGCAGAAGTCCTTGCGACTTGCAGATCATAGGTCTCTTTGGCCGAGGTCAGTGGCATAGTTTTTTGCAAAAGAATGGCTTTCATTCTGCTAAAGTATCAATTCGTATAGATAAGATGTTCAGTGAAGGCCATTAAGGTGACTCCCTGTCTGTCTTGATTTTAGGAAGCAATACTTGCATACAGTAAGTGACCTGGCTGGCACAGTTACTAGATATGGTATGCCTAGCAACATGCCACAGCAGCTGTGATCGTTCAACATGAAGTAACTTCCATTTGAAAGTTGTCCAAAAATTGGATCAATCACAGCAGCTGGTGAACCTTGCAGGTGGCAGGATAAGTTTTTAAAAGACCCATCGCAGGCTCCGTGTAAGTTTATACCCTGACAAAGGAGAGAACCGCTTAGTGAGTTTTCACAGTTTTTACCACTAAGACACACCTCTTCCCCCACTCCAACATCTGTGTGTGTATGGTAATTCCCAGGATGTCTTGATGTATTCTTTACCCAACCCTTCATATGTGCCTGCTGGTATATGTTTTAGGCAATACTGAAAATGGAAAATTGTAACAGGCAGAGTGATTGTTCCACGTATAATCCATTCAGTAGCTGGCTTTTCAGCAACTGTAAATGGCAATCTTTCCAGTTTTTTAATGCTCAGCAACGTATAGTCTGCTCCCCTTTGTGCCAATTTGAGTGAGATTGAATTCTGAAAACAGTGACGCAGTATTGATTAAACGCCAAGGCACAAAGCTTGAATGAAGGTTTTGCAATGTCCTGCCTAATAGCATGATAGAACGTAATTACGACTGACCATGTTGCAATGTGACCAAGCCCTGTTCCATGATGTCTATGGCAGAAGACACTATGGACACTATGCTGTCCAATGAATATATCCTGGACGACAGTCAATAACCCATTGTCAACTACAGAGAGAGTTTTCTCTAAATTAATACGATCAATTTCTTGTATTCTTTCTGCAGTCTCTGCTTGCGTAAACTTCCATGCTTCATTATAAGCAGCATAGATACCGGCATGTATAAAACGTTTATGACGCAGTTTTCTTGGCCATAGCAAGAATTCCCTAAGATCAGTGCCATCTTTAAGTGAAGATAAGTGTTGCTTAACATGCTGAAGTGTAGATCTTTGTAGCCAATCAAGGCAGAGTTTCCCTAAACTGTATGTTGTTACTATTCCAGGATTCTGTCTTTGAACATATCTTGTGTATGGTCTATTGTATTTAACCCCTTGTGTTTTGTTCAGGAATGTATCTTGACAGTTGTTTGTGTCTGTGGGTCAAATCAACCATTTTTTCCAATCTGGTTCTGTTCTGTTGTGATGGAAAATAATAGTATGTACGTCGACCTCCCCCTCTGAAATGTTATTTCTATCAGGTGTAGGTGTAGGCATGGACAGATTGTTCATGTCTTTGATCTTGGCTAACCCAAGACAAGACGTCTGTTGGACAGTGTCATTCAAAAACATAATTTACTCAGGGATGATACAGGCTCGAAATAAAGCTTCTATCCCCCGCACTTGCCAATCTTTTGTACCCCAGATAGTTTTTGTGTCAATGTTGTCTTTCCAAAAGTCAAAACCTAGTGTAGACAGTTGAGCATAAAAGTCTGCAGAATAAATCTCTTTGGTATTCGTTAACATACTTTTCATTCCTCTTTTGTTCATATTTCTAAAGTAAAATGATTCTGGATTGGATACATTGAACCCTGAAAAGTATGGAAACTTATTGGCGAAAGTTTTTGAGCTACCCTTTGGTGGCGTAGGACAATGTACCCATTGGTTATACATTAATACATTTCTAGGCATTGTTGATTTGTGCAAGAAATGGTGACCATAATGATTATAACAATACATTTGTTAATAGTCTGATGAACCTTCTAAATATTCATGATTTGTGAATACTGCAGACATTTCGAAGTCTGACATCATATAAGTAACAGTCTCGAAATCGCAATCATCAGAAAAGGTACTAGATGAAACAAAGTCACTTAATAAAATATTGAATAAGTGTGGGATCTTCAACAGCTCCAACGGGCCAAAAATGTCATAATCAGTTCGGTCCCAAGCTATACCCCCAGGTATAGGAACGGCTGTGATGTTAACTGATGACAAGTCCCTTTGTTCACGATGAGATGATTTATGTGGCTTGAGCAGTAAGTTGATGTTCTTACTTGCTGTGTCCATTATGACATATCTCCCATTTATCAGCATTCTTAGTGTTATTACCAGAGTAAACCAAAGTAGAAGAAAAAGCACACCCAACACAATCCAAAGTTCAATCCATGGTAAAACCAGATAAGTTTTTTCCAGGTGATAAAAAAGGTCTGTTGCTTGTTCTTTGAAAGTTCTTTTTGCTGGCGTTGTTTCAGGTTTGCTGGAATCCTCAGAAAACGTATCAAAGTTAATGAAATAGCCAGAGTTCTTGACGAACTGTTATTTGGGTTTCAAGAGGTACAAGTTCCATGGCTTTATTGCACAGTCCTTCATTTCGCACTGCAGATTCCTCAAAGGTGTTGAGTCTCTCAGTTTGAACCTCTTGAATAGTTGCCAGATTAGGCCATCTGCTACTTGGTCGGAATCCTCTTGGCCTACTTCTTAGTATCGGCCACATAGTGTGGTTTGCATCAGATCGAAAGACACAAACCTGTTCTCCAGCAAGGGGCGGCAGTAAGACTGTTCTTGATCCGTGGATTACTAGGACTGGTACCGGTTGACTGTAAGAAGGCCCAAATTCCTTCTTGTCCACAATCTTTTCTCTGACTAGATCACCGAGCTTTGGGATCCAGACAGGCCTTGCTGGGACGGTCAGTTTTTTTTCAGTGGTGGTTAGCTTCAGGAACACGTTTCTTAGTTTTGTTCTTATTTCATTTGAGTCCTGTAAAACAGCCAAACCGTCTTCGATATCAAATGGTTTTTGATCTACCACTGAAGTCTGACAATCGAGGTCCACTATTAACATTCTGGTCCCAAAAAGGACTTCATATGGAGTGATACCCCCTAGAGAACTTCTTGGCAGATTGTTAGGACTATGTTGGACACTTATTAGATGTTTGACCCACCCGGCACCCAAGCCTAATATCTTAGCTGTTATAGATTGCTTTTTATGTCCCGGTTTCTTCTCTCCTCAACCGAATTTCCCTCAGGATGGAATGGACTAGAGTACCGCAATGTGACGCCCAAACTGGTCATGGCCTCTTTGTAAGCTCGAGAGCTAAACACAGGACGTCTGTGTGTAGATAGTCTAATGCTGTCTAACAATGGTGTCTGTACTGGGCTGGCTAAGCTATAGTCAGATATCTGGTGGCTTTCTCTGCTGCGATCTCTATTGCAGTCATGGCAGTTAATTGCAAATGTGTGAATGTGTGCATTCATTCCTGGCCACCAGAACATCTCTTTTAATTCCAGTATAGTCTTAGAGATCCCCTGATGTATCAGACCCTCTCCCAGATGCGCTTTGTGAATCACAGCTACCCTGCGTTTCCTGTTTGGAATTACTCTGTCCCCCACTCCATGGATTCGAGCAAAAGGAACGCTGTTTGCATCAATTATATATGAGTAGTTGAGTGGAAAGTTTTGAGGTAACTCTGCACCACTGCCTTTGCATGTTGCATTGACAGCTAGCATTATTTTGCTGTCTATTTTCATTTTTGAATGAGTGGTTGCAGCTACGGAAGCCATTTGCACAGCTGCCTTCGCGGCTTTATCAGTCAATGAATTCCATTCAATGTGAACGCCCTCACGTTGATGACTCAGTGTATGTATCACGTGAGTGTTTTGCAGTCCTTGTCGTAACTGAACTACTTGTTCCCAAAGCAGTTTATGCTTGATTGTGCCACCTTTTGCATCTTTGTAACCGTTTTGAATCCAGTTTTGCAAGTATTCATTGTTAGATTGAACACAATATTACGAATCGCACACTATGAGTGTGGGGAATTCGCGATCTGTATTTTCAAGTGCCATCTTGAAGGCTTGTAGTTCAGCTCATTGAGCTGGACAATCTCCTAGAGATTGTGTTTTAGTGACCATTGGTCGGAGTTTGCCATTGCGCCAACAACCTTTAACGATGGTGCACGCCGCACTATAGGCTTGTTTACCACCGTAGCAGGTTGAGCCGATCCGTCAGTATAAATTATACATTCATGCTGCTCTAGATGTAGAATTTCAGTTTGCAGAGAACATTCATGTTAGTAGTGTAGAAATGCTTGTGTTTTTAAATAAGGATCAGAAACGTATTCAACGTCTGTCGCAGCAAGAGAATTAACCCATTGTATCCATCTTGGATGTAAAGCTTTAGCATTTGGTATGCTCGCTTTTGTCACTGGCTCTAAGGGAGGTACAGGTGTTAACACCATAATATATTTTCCCTGTGCCAGGGCTCTTTCTTTTGCTACTGCAGTTTGAACAGCTGTCAGGATTTCTTCTGTTGAAGTGAATTTCATTTCAGCTTGTGTGTACAAGTGTGATTTGTAAGCTATTGGTACCTTTGCACCTTCGTTAAAAGTTAAGCAGGTGAATCTTCATTGACCCGGAATGATTCAGATCACTAAGGTGCGTACGTTTACGCGTGTTTGTAAATGTTTAGTTGCCAACATGTCTGTTTGCAATGAACGCAATATTTCTGTGTGTTTCTGTGTCCAATTTACTGTTTTAAAATTTGGCTTGATGAATTCGTAGAGAGGTTTAACCCTTTCTGCGTAATTCAGAATGTACGTTCTTCTGTAATCCAAGAATACAAGAATCAACTGTAGCTTTTTCAGCGTTTTTGGAGGTTGGAGCAGCACACATTTCTCTAGAAAGTTGGCTGCCAGGCTTTTGCTTTCACTTGATAGTTCATATCCTAGAAATAGGACGTTGAGACAGGCAATTCTAGATTTTATAAAATTGAATTTGTAACCCTCAGAGGCGAATCCAAGTATAATGGTATTCACCCTATTCAAGTGCCTATCCAAGTCATCATCTGTCAGATAGATTTACATATGACAATGCTTCATCATCATATGTTTGTAGTAACTCTGTTACCCTTGCTGAGAATAACCCAGGACTGTTCTTAAATCCCCGTGGGAGACGACAGAAGTGACGCTGTGTCCCCATAATTGAGAAAGCGGTCAAATACCTACTTTCTGGTGCAATGTTTTGACAAAAGAAACCGTTAGAAATATCTAATGTGGTTTTATATTTTTTATGCACAATGTTATTCATTAATGCTGTACTGTGTGCATTCTGCACTGCAAATGTTTTGCAACAAGAGTTTAGATGTCTGTAATCCAATCCTAGAAGATATGTATTGTCTGGTTTGGAGACAGGAAACAAAGGATTGTTCATTGACGAGGTACATGTTTCCATCACCCCTAGGTATTCAAGTTGATCTAAGATCTCCCTGACCGGTTTTTTAGCTTCTTGCTTAACTGGGTAGTGCCTTTGTTCAATTAGTTGATTCTTTAATTGGATTATATGGTGAGGCGAGTTCTCATCCCACCCTACGTGATTTTTGTATAATGCTGGGGCTTGGGCCACTGCCCATTTCCTGGCATAAGTATACTTTAAGGGCCAGATGTAGGTAAGTATATTTTTCCGATTCATAAATGCCGAATTTTACTGATTCGGTATTTATGAATCTGTAAAATAGAAGGGGGAGATTTAGGAAGAATCGGTAATTGAATTACCGATTCTGTAAGAATCGGTATTTACTGAATCGGTAAATACCGATTCGGTAATGCCCATCGATTTTTATGGGCATTGAAGCCCATAGGAATCAATACCGAATGTTGCAAGGGTGCAGGGGGTGTCACTTTGACACCCTCTAGCACCCCGATTTCAGGCATGTGTGACATGTGGCACACAGACATGCCCTAAGGGCATGTCTGTCTGTCACATGCCATAGGTGTGCATGCACACATGTGCATGCACACCTGGAATCGGTATTTTACCACCCAATTGGATTGGGTGGTAAAATACCAATTAGGTAAGGCCTGTGGGACTCAGAAAAGTCCCACCTACATCTCAAAATTACCGAATCGGTAAAAATACCGATACAGTATTTTACTGATTCGGTAAATTTACAGATTCAGTAAATTTACTGAATCGGTAAAATAGGGCCCCTACATGCCAAATACTGAATACCGGTCGGTAACGGCCGAAATCAGCCATTACCGACCGGTATTTTGGCTCCTACATCTGGCCCCAAATGAATTGGAATATGATTAGAGAAGGCTGCATAATGATGTCTTTGCCATGTGGGCACTCCCTGACAAATTGTGGCCAGTCTTTTTCAGCTAGAAGAATGTCATAACCCTTAGAAAGTCGCTCTTGGTATGTCTCCCTCTGTAGTGTAGTTCCTATTTTCCCTATAGGCCCTGCGCATTGGAATAACATAAACAGCAGTGTGTAGACGTAGGAGTGCGATCTTCTAGGTCTCTACTGACTATGTTAGACTTAATTTAGGTTTGCGCCAGCTACCTCAGAGGTCACTGGAAACTTTCTTGACTGAATAGGAAGTGATCAGCTTCCCTGGCTCAAACAAGAAGGGATTCAGCTTCCGACAACCGCATTAACATGACAACTTTGCTCTTCAGAATAAGAGTCAATCTCTAGAGTCGTGTGAAACAATAGTCAGTTATTTCACTCAGTCAGTTGTGCAGAATTACTTTCACCAGTATGCAGAGAATAGAGAGACGGGCGTTTTCAATAAAAGATATTATTTATTGAGCCGTCTTCCTTCTCATGCAAGAGAAATGAATTGCCACAATTGCAAGCCTTGTGATCATAAAAAGTGCGTACAGTAAAAGGAGTATTATGAAATAATACTGTAAAAGCATTGATATGGTTTCTTAGCCATACAATAGTTAAAATGAATAAAATATATACATTCATATATACATTTGGCTAATGTCCTCAACGGGTGCCTCTAACTACGCCTAGCCCGGTGTACCTGACCTAAGCCTAATACATGGGAGGGAGTAAGTAAGTAGCAGTTTAAGTTAAGTTGGTTTTGCCAAGGGTTTGCTTCAAGAATTCTCTCTAAGGGTTTAGTCAGCACCGTACCTCTGGAATAGAATGTTGGAGGTCTGGTATCTCCTCTCAGGGCTCAATATTTCCGTTACCCGCAAGGGTAGGCTGGAAACGCCAAGGCTGGATTTTCTCGGCAGGAGAAAAGATAGCGTCTTTCTCAGCGCGTCAAGGAGGAGGACGGGCAGCGTCCGTGGGCGTCTCGCATCTGCTGGGCTCTGCATGGGACAGCTGTTCTGCTCCAGTATTCACCACCACCGTCGTGTTTGCTTAAGGCAACGTCGGTATTATTTATACCTGAAAGGTGCCGAGTTTGACGTACGTTTTTGGACATAAGACGTCAATAAAGATGTCACTAAGAACTGGTCATTCTTACAGTGCTCGCAAGAGTTCTATTACTAATCAAAACAAAGCAAGTGGGGCTTTCCCAGGTTGCTGGGGGTTTGAGCTGTTGAAAGAACTTGGTGTGTTATCTAGGAATCTAAGGAAGTGGCTTCTGCTGTGTCATGTACTGTAATGAGCTGCAGAGACGAGTTACTGAAGTATGGCTCTGATCGTATATGCCATTATAGGGATATGTATTGATTATAGCCGTATAGGGGCATAAGGTCACAATATTGATCGGGGTCCTAGATAGAACACAACATCCACTCCACGAATTTATGTCCATCAAATTACTAAAAACTAAAGCAATAAGATGCACGTGTATTCCTACCTACCCCAAAATACATATTGGATTTGAAATGGCGTATATGAAATACATGAAATTTAGGTACTGTACGTTTTTAAGCATAGTAATCATTCAAAAATTATTGCATATGTAATCAGTTGAACGATTTTGCGAAAAATTACACATGAAATGTCTCTTAATACAGAAAAGAAGGGCAAGACTATTTCATCACATATAAATACAATTGCTGTGAATTGTGCTAGAGGCCGAGGTAAAGTTTTTGTCTCTAGATCTACTAAAAATAGAAGTTCTGTTCTAGGTAAATATTTTGAAAAATGTCTGATTCAAAAATATTTCATGGTGAACGGGGAAATAGAGTTCCAAACGCTTTTCAGTAGTTTTTGTTTATCAAAACTGAAGGCCGAATTCAGAGTTCATGGGAACGCTGTGCGCCGAATGTTATTCCAAAAAGTTATTGTTTCTGTTCAGGGGAGAACATCATATCAGACAGGCTCTCAAAGAATAGGTCTACATATTCAGGTGACAGTTCGACCAGGTTCGATAGTGCAGTAACCTGGCAGTTGTGAGAATGATTGCTATCATCGATGTCTGGATCAGCAATGCTCACAGAAGGCCGTACCTGGGTGATGCTGCTTTCATTTATCGCTTCACTGTCGCCACCTAGTCGTAGCGCAGGAGTCTCAACGAATGCCGTCATCAGGATTGGTAGCCGCTGGGGACAACACGATGCATGAGCCGTTACAGGACTTAGCAAAGTATCGATATCCATTGGTACTGCTGATGGTAGTGCAAGACAGGTGTCTAACACGCATTCTTCTCCGCATAGCATACATCGAAGCACAGGTAAGATGCAGGTCTGCCATATAGGTCTGAATGAAAGAAACCAGGTCATGTTCAGATCTCTAAGCCAGGCCAATCCAAGGACTCTAGTTATGCGGTCCCGGTAGGGTATTGCTAGGATCGTTTCTTCCATCCTTGCCAGAGTCATGTCTGCATTTTGGCTTGCCATATCGGAGCAGGAGGGTCAAAAATAAAATGCCTGCTACAAGTCCCAAAAGTAGTGGTAGGCTGCCAAAGACTGAATGGACAAAATTGGGAATAATGCCCAGAACTCCTTTGAATGGTGTTAACAGTCCCAAAAAATTGTCTTAAATACTTTTGATATACCAATGGCATCCGACATATTTAGGATTTGGCTGAGCATTTCTGTGAAATGCACGGGGCAATTTGTTGATAAAAGTTCATGTATCTCCGATGTTGTCCTTGCAACTTGGAGATCATACGTTTCTTTTGTTGACGTGATGGGCACTGTTGTCTGCAAAAGCACAGACTTCATTCTGCTTAAAGTATCAATTCGTATAGAAGAGATATTCAAAGGAGGCCAAATCGGCGTCTCGGAATCTCCAGGGCCGGTTGGAAACAATGCTTGCATACAGCAAGTGACCATGGAAGTCACGCTTACGAGATATGCTTTCCCTGGCACCAAGCCACAACAGCTGTGATCCGTTATTAGAATGTAACTCCCATTAGAAAGTTGCCTAAAGAAAGGCTCTATCTGCGTTGCAGGTGTGACGTGCTGGTGGCATGAAAGGTTGTTTGAAGTCCCTTCACAGGCCCCATGTAAATTAATACCCTGGCACAAAAGTATACCGCTTAGTGAATGTTTGCAATTTTCACCACTAAGAAATACATTTTTGTCGTTGTCACTATAGCATGTGTGTGTATATGGTAATTTCCATGATGACTTAATGTACCCTTTACCCAATCGTTCATACTGGCCTGTCGGTATATACTCAAGGCAATTTTTAAATCGGAAAGTTGTTATCGGAATTGTGATAATCCCGTGTATTATCCATTCAATGACAGGTCTTTCTGGCATTGTCAATGGTAATCTCTCAAGTTTTTCGATGCTCAGGATTGTATAGTCTGCTCCTTTCTGTGCCAAACTGATTTGTTTATCAGTAAGGTTAAAGATGGAAAACAATGACGTTGTGCTGATTAGACGCCATGGCACATAGCCTGAACGAAGATTTTGCAGCGTCCAGCCTAGCTGTACAATAGAACGTAATTGGGACTGGCCATGTTGTAACATTAGCAAGTCTTTATCTATTATATCGATGGCAGATGATACAATACTTTCCAGTGAATATATTCTGGAGGACAGAGTCATTAACCCATTGTCCACAACAGAAAGTGATTTTTCCAAATTAATACGATCAATTTCTCGTATTTTTTCTGCTGTTTCAATTTGCATTACTTTCCATGCCTCGTTGTATGCCGCATATACACTTGCCGCTATGAAGCGTTTTTGACGCTGTTTGCGTGGTCCCATAATGAAATCACGCAAGTCAGCACCATCTTTAAGTAAAGATAAGTGTTGCTTAATTTCTGCCAGTGTGGATGATTCTAGCCATTCAAGGCACAGTTTCCCTACACTGTATGTTGCTACTATCCCTGGATGTTGTCGCTGGGAGTATCTAGGGTCTGGTCTGGTCATTTTTAACCCCTGTGTTTTGTTCAGGAATCTATCTTAACATTTATTAGTGTCTTCTTGCCAGATTAACCACTTTTTCCAATCAGGATGTGTTCTGTTTAGATGTAAAATTTTGGAAATGTCTATTTCAATATCTGTGGTTGCATTATCAGGTATTGGCTTTGGAATAGACGGTTTGTTAAGGTCTTTAATCTTAGCTAGGCCAATACAGGTTGTTTGGTGAATTGTGTCATTTAAGAACATTATTTGTTCTGGGATCATGCCGGCCCAAAATATTGCTTCTAGGCCTTGTACCTGCCAATCTTTTGTACCCCAGATGGTTTTTGTTTCAATGTTGTTTTTCCAGAAATCAAGACCAAATGTAATCATTTTTTCATAAAATGCTTCTGAATATATCAATTTAGTATTTGTCAGCATTGTTTTTGTCTCTGTTTTATCCAACTGTTTATAATAAAATGTTTCTGCATCACTTGGGTTAAACTCTGAGAAGTATTGTAATTTCTCAAAAAACTTTTTTGAACTACTTTTAGGTGGAGTAGCACAATGTTCCCATTGGTTATATTTGAAAACATTTCTAGTTTGAGCAGATTTATGTAAGTAGTGATCTGCGTAATGTGAAAATCAGTACATCTGTTCATAATTAGATGAACCTTGTAAATAATCATGTTCTGTAAATTTTGCTGACAACACTAAATCCGAAAATCATATTATTTATACTTTCAAAATCCCAATCATCACAGAATGTACTTGGTTTTACAAAGTCACTTAATGAAACCTTGAACTGGTGAGGATATTTTAAGATCTCGACCGGGCCATATATTTCATAGTCAGTCTTGTCCCACACTACCCCGCCGGGTATTGGAATGGCTGTGACATTTACTGATGATAGTTCTCTTTTCTTGACGTGAGATGATTTGTGAGGTTTCAGAACTAAGTTGATGTTCTGACTTGCTGTGTCCATTGAACTGTATTTTTTCTCAATGAATTTTCCCAAACGAAGTATCATGATGAGCCAAAGCAGGAGGAAAAATACACCTAGCCCAAACTAATACTCTAACCATGGAGAAATAAAATAAGTTTCCTTGAGTTGATGAAAGAGTTCTGTTGCCTTTTCTTTAAAAGTCTTTGTTTCTGGCATCACTTCAGGGTCGCTTTGATCTTTAGAATCTTTACCCCTCTGTAGGGGTACTAGGCATGGGTGTCCCCTTTTGCCCCTTCTTTTCGTTCTTGCTCTAGAACCGTTTTTAGAAAAAATACGTCCTTCTTACACAGGTTTTGTTTACAAAAATGTTGAGATCAAATACACAGCTTATGCAGATGACATTATGCTTTATATTTCTAATCCACTCACTTCTTTGCCTTCTCTCTTTTCTTTGTTACAGGATTATTCTTCAGTCTCAGGTTACAAATCAAATATAGATAAATCTGAAGTTTTACCACTCAATAAGTTTTGTCTTTCTCATCTATTTCATGGATCTGGTTTTGAATGGAACCCCACTGGTATTAAATGTCTTGGTATTCTATATGCTAACACCATCAGAGAAACTATTAAAATTAACCACAAAGATGTGCTTAAAAAACGTTATTCTTTTATAACTGGTTGGTCTCCTCTTTTTTTATCTTGGTGGGGAAGACTTGCAACTATCAAAATGATGTTACTCCCTATTGTTAATTTCCATCTTTCTTTGCTTCCTATTTCCCTCCCGCATTATTTTTTAAATCTATTAATAGTTTACTAAATAAATTTTTATGGAATAATCGTAAAGCTCGATTGTCTCGATTGTCTCTCTCTCGCCTTCAACAACCCAAAAACTTGGGTGGGATAAACTTCCCTAACATCGCACGTTTTCACTCCGCCTTTACTCTTAAGAAAATGTGGCTTTTTTTATGGTGATACTGGCTCCTCTCCCACAACCGCATGGAGTCCTTTAGAACTCGAGCAACTTGCCCCTTTTCATCTCTTACAGCTACTGGTCTTACTCACCCTTCGATTCGATTCCTTGTCCCCACTCTTAAACACTCTAAAGTACTTGCTCTATCTTTCTTTCACTCTTTTCTCTCACACGCTGACCTTCACTTTTTTTACACCCATATGGTATAACAAATCCCTTAAAATTAACAATAAAGCGCTTTTTTGGAAAGAATGGATTGATAAAGGCATTACAACTTATTCTCAACTACTTCATGATAACGCTCTGATAAATTTCTCTCACATTCGTGACACCTTTCACATCTCCAACACACATTCTTCTCAATATCCACTGCTCAAGCATCTTTTAACTGATTTTATTTCACAACAAAGTTTGTTGTCTACCTTCCCCCTTCTCTCCTCCATCCACCAGATTTTTCACTCCCTCTCAAAGCTGCTGCAATTCATAAAATTCTTTCTCAACCTGACACTACTAGGACTAAAACTAAACTTTAGTTACTTTGGGAGCAAGATCTAGCTCAAGAATTTTCCTTGCAGTTACGGGATAATATATGGTCTAAACTACACACAGTCTCCCGATCAGCTAGCACTATACAGACTTGTTATTGTTTTTTACAACAGACTTTTTTTTCACCCCTTCTGACTTACAAACATTTAAGTTACTTGATTCTAAATAGTGTTGGTCCTGCTTTTATGAAAATGCTGATTTTGTACACATGTTTTTCTATTGTCCCTTAGTCAAATCCCCCTGGTCAGGAATTTGGTTACAATTGAACAAAATCGTATCTACTTATTTTCCTTTTGAAATTGTACATATTTTCTTAGGTGGCTCATCACCCATTTGGGATGTTCACTGTAATGTTCGCAAGTTTATAGATCTTTTTATAGCAATTTCTTTTCAGGGTATAACCACCAACTGGAAAGATACTTCTAAGATATCTTATAATGCCTGGTAGAATTTATTATATCATCACCATAGACTTGACCGTGCCTTCGCCACCACAACTTCTTTATTAATTAAGAGAGACTTAATATGGATGCCTTTGACTGACTTCCTTTCCAGAGGTGTCACATTTTGAGGTTTATAGGTCTATTTTGCACCTGCAGTTTTGTTTTATATTAATAGAATTGTTTACATTTGCATTACATTTTAATAAATAAGCTTATTCCATAGGCTGTTCCCTTTCTCTCTCCTTCTTTCTCTTCTTTCTTTCTTCTCCTTCTTTTCTTTCCCTTTTCTTTCTCTCTCCCTCTTTCTATTTCTCTCTTAAACAAAATCCCCTTTAAAAGCTTTTTCCCTTAGTAAAGCTCATTTACCCCCTTTGGGGTTATTTTTTCAGATGTTTTACCTTAACAAAATGTATCTCTTTTTGCTGCCTTTTTATTTCTGTACTGATGTTTTACATTGTGTACTCTGTTTAATAAAGCTATTTAAACTTAAAGGACATAAACCTTCCCATCAGGGCATGGATGTGAAGCTGTGTCTCTGTATCATTAAGTATCACCATAAAGACATAGGATAAACCACCTACACCAGCAAGGAACCCATAGAGACAGCGCCTTTGTGCTACTATTATGACCTTTATAGTAAATTGTCCCCCCAACGTAGTCTACAGGACCACCTGCACTCCTATTATGGGGTAAGTAGTGTTTTCAGGCAATCCCTGGATCCACTAAGCGGGGGCCTTCGTCAAGGTCTCACCCCGCCCTTGGTATAAGATTCACCCCCCGCCCCCCGGTTATCAGACATGTTGTGGACACAAACAAGACAGAAACAAGCGGGGCAACCTGCTTTGATCCCTCATGTGTTGAGAAGCCACAGTGTTGCTGCCCATGAACGGGCAGAGCAGCTGCTGCGATCACCGGACTTGTGGGCACACAGCAGGCACGCTGATGAGAGAGGACAGCTTTCCTCCCTTCAATGCTGCATCTCTGCAAAGGTCACAGCTTGACCAGCAGTGGAAGTGCCCTGCGGGATGGAACTACTCTCTGTGTTGTATGTCGCGACCTGCACCTTCAAGTGATTTAAAGCCCCCTGGCCAAACTGAAGCTGTTGAAGACACAGGGCGATGCGCCGACTCATACTGGGCTTGCAAAGTGTGATCCTGACCTCCAATAACTTGGCAGGGCAGGAGATCCCTTCAGGGCCAGTGGCAATGAACCTGGCTGCTCAGCAAAATTACACCGGGGCAGTGAACGACCGAGTGCACTGCACCATGTGAAAACTCAGGACTCTGCAGCATTCGATCCTCAAGTTGGGGAAATTGAAATTGAAGTGCTGAGACTAACTGGGGATTGACAGAGCTAGTTTTCACTAACGCAAAGTGCTCCTCAAGCGCTAAAGCAGAGTTATGGCTCTCAGCAAGCACTAGTGACAAAGCCATCTACCGACTGGTTTTACAGAGGCAAGGAACAGAAAGATCACTCCAGGGCACCAGGAAATAAAGCACTCACCACCTGCTTCCTTTTACAGAGGTGAAGAACAGTCCCATCCTGCTCCTGCTCAGGACAGAAGCAGCAACTTCAGGCCAACCCACACATCACCCATCAATGGGCAGCATTCCTTACACAGGTCTCCCAGATCTTCTTCCAAGCTGGTTCCTTTATGATCCAGAAAGGATCCTTTTGAAGTCTTGGATTTCGCTGAGACAAGCTCTGCATCAAGCACTTGGAGATCTTCTAAAGCAAGAAACCACTGCAGGGCAAAAAGTGTCAGTCCTTTTCCTTGGCCCACAGCTAGAAATATCAACTGCGGGCCAACCCACCCCTAACACATAAAAGGGTATCACTCCTCACACAGTACTTCCAGCTCTTCTTCTTGGCAGGGTCCTCTTATTTCTAGAATTGATCTAAAGGTCTGGGGCCAGAGCCCCAATATTTATACCATGCTTTTCTTTGAAGTCAGCTCAAAGTGCACAGTATTTCACTATCAGGAGATGTAACACACACCAGTACATGTCCTACCTTTCACATGCACTGCACCCTGCCCATGGGGGTACATTGAGCCTACCTTACAGGTGCCCTACATGTAAGAAAAGGAAAGGTTAGGGCCTGGCAAGTGGTTGCACTTGCCAGGTCAATATGGCAGTTAAAAGCTGTGCACGCAGACACTGCAGTGGCAGGTCTGAGCCACATTTGAATGGCTACTTGTGTGGGTAGCACAACCAGTGCTGCAGGCCCACAAGTAGCATTTGATTTACATGCCCTGGACTCACACAGTGCACTTTTCTAGGGACTTACTAGTTAATCAAATATGGTAATCATGGATAACCAGTCACAATCACAATTTATACAGAGAGCGTATTCACTTTAGCACTGATCTGGGGTGGTAAAGTGCGTAGAGTTCTACAGCCAACAAAAACAGGTTAAAAACTAGAAGGCAAAAGGGAAAGTGTGGGTATAAACTTGCAAAAAGGGTCAGGACTAACACAATTATTATGTCCGGACAAGAGAGGAGATAGGCAGGCTGACACACTCATTGAACAAGGAAGACCTCTAATCACAAACTTCTATGTCATCAAATGAATGGAACAGAATTGTTTTATCCATATCAGAGAGGAGACAGGTAGGCCGACAAACTCATTGTATAGTCACCCTCTCATCCCAGCTCTATTTTTTTTTTTAACAAGGAATGCTAAGTGGAAGTTCCGTCCAATTAACAACCTTAATATTTCCGAAATTATCATTCATAAAGACTTTCAATCACAAGCCTCTATGCATCAATTATACGTAACAAAGATGTTACGCCTGAACCAGAGAAGCTATAGGTAGGCAGACACACATATTGGACGGTCACCCTCCAGTCCCAGCTCACATTTTGTAAAACATGTTGCGAAAGAGTTGAATCCACATAAAGACCAGTCCTATGGAGGCATGACTGGAGCAAAGAAAACTCCAATCCAATGCCTATGTACAGTCCATTGTGTCCCACACGACTGACTGTAGATAGAAATGGGATTGGAGGGATGTTTGCTCCAATCATGCCCTCTCTAACATTGATATACCTGTGTCCTCTGTGGCACAGATATAACAATTCTGTTCCATACATTTGAGGGCATAGAGAGTTGTGATTGAAGGTCTTGTTTGTCCAATTGTATTTTGCTTTTCATATTATTAATCCTGGGCCTGCGGGTCAGTAAGTATGAGTGAGTGGGAATGAGTGAGTTTAAAAGTGAATGCAAGTGAGTTAGTGAGGATGAATAAGAATAAGTATAAGGGGGTGTAAGAGTGAAAGTGACTGAGAGAATGAATCTGAGTCAGTGAATGTGAGTCTGATCGAGAATGTGATGTTCTCATTGACCCTAGAGCACTGAAGATAAGTATTCTCTTATAGAGGCACCCAGGGCAAACACTTCTGCTAGAATACCTGCAACAGTTCTTAGCATGACAGACACCTGGTGATTTGTTGCACTGTATGGCATGACATTTTGATGAATCCTCCCCTCTGTTTCCAGCACACTTCAGAAATATAAAAAAGTGGGTTTATTTTTGCTTTCTAAACTGCTGGATGCATACAGTTAATATACAGGTATTTACATCTTGTAGTGTATTCTACATTATGCTCAAAATACAGGGAAAGCCCCCAGATATTTGCAAACTCTGGTAAAAATGTATTCTCCTACACGCACACTTCGTTCCTCCTCTCAAGCTCTTTTCTGTGTGCCAAAGTACCGATTCTCAAGAATAGGCGGCAGGTCCTTTTCCGTCTTGGGTCCTAGACTCTGGAACTCCCTTCCCATTTATATCCGCTCTGAAAGTTGTTACGGACATTTCCGTAAAGCCATTAAAACCTGGCTGTTTAATCAGTAACCATTGGCTTTCTGTGTCTTGAGGCTCTTGTTTCAACTAGCGCCGGGAAACCATTCATGGGTAGATGTCACGCTCTATAAGCTAAATAAATAAATAAATAATAAATGCATTGTAATAATTTGCTTTAATAAAACTCATTTGATTTTGCAGTCAGAGAAAGAAAAGAAAACACCAATCCCTATGTTAAAAGAATAAAGCATGCTTACATTTGACCTCTTTCTTTGAACCATGGCAAATGTAACAAGCTGGACACAGAATTAAAAGGTATCTTTATTTATTGCTCAGATTTTCTCCACCAGAAATCAGTGTGGGAAACACTACCCTAGAATAGGACTGAGCTTGCTTACTTTGCTCTCTCATTAACATGCAGGATAAGCATTATGCCCCAGACCTTCAAAGATCAAGTCGGCACTTATAATATAGGTGGTATCTATTATAGACATTTGTTTGTGTTATGCTGTTGTATTAATCATACAGTTATTATGGAACTTCAACAATGTCAATTACTGTGATGTTAGGGTCATTTGACATGCCTTCCTCAGGAAAATCAGGGTCAAGGGTCATATGATTTACTGTATAGTGATGTCAGTAAAGTCAAATTGTATGTGATGTCACTTCTGCTACTCCTGGCATTTTAGAGGATTCACGCAGTGGTGGCTGGCCGCTTAGAACACCCTTCCTGTAATCTGCATCACAGACATTGTACCAGGCATTGTATTACCATCTTTAACATTAATTTCAAAAGTAGCATTTTTGAAAATTAGTGTTCCCACCTTAAAGACCTCTCCACCATACAATAGAGATTGGCACTGGGCAAGTCAGTAAATATAGGAGCGCCACGCCATCAACAAGTTTGGCATGAAAAAAAAAGTGTTTCCTTAACATACAGAAGTAACAAAGTATGATTTTTCAGTTTAGAACATTAGATTGCATATTTCACTGACTGACTTTTTTGTATTACAACTAATAGCTTCTAAACATGAAAAAAAAATCTCCGACCTGACGACCATGCCAGTTAATGAGAAGCAAGTAGTGTATCATGTGCGCCTAAATTGTGAACATAGATAGAGCAACATCACAGCCTTTTAAAATACCCAAGAGGTACAAACAGTGCGCTTCCTGAAAGGGATTGCAGATGCTCTATCAATCCTGTCTTCCCTGCTTGTTCAAATTGTGTGATTTTGGGTAATTGCCTTATTTCACTTTACTTTCTCTGGACTGATGACAAAGGGGCACAGTGAAAAAAGGCAATTGCCTATGATCACACAATGTGATTACAAAGGACAAAGAGGCACACTGAAATAAGGCCAATGCCTAGGATAACACAATATGGTCAAGCAGGGATTTTTTTTTTTTTTGCATTTGTAAAGCGCGCGATTGCCCATAGGCGTCTTGGCGCTGTGATTCGACTCTGACTCTTGAGGTGTTAATTTAGGGATATGCAGAGAACAGCCACGTTTTTACTTGCTTTCTGAATGATTTCAGTGATGGACTTGTTTTTATATCTAGCGGTTGTTGGTTCCAGATTCTCGCTGTATGTACCAGGAAGCTTCTTCCGCCCCAGTTTGCTCTCTTGAATCTTGGTACCGCGATTATTTTCTTTTGGCCAGATCTGAGGGTTCTATTTGGCTCATATAGTTTTAGATGAGTTTTTAAAAATTGGGATCCAGTTCCATTGGTTGCTTTATATGCTAAGCACAGTGTTTTGAATTGTATTCTTTTTTCGATTGGTAGCCAGTGTAGGTCTCTAAGTTTGTGGCTGATTCTTTCAAATGTTGGTATCCCTAATATCAGCCTGGCTGCTGCATTCTACAGACGTTGGAGTTTGATTAGAATTTTCTTCCTGGCTCCAGCATATAGGCCGTTTCCATAGTCCATTCTGGACAAGGCTAATGCTGTCACCACTGTCTTTCGTGAGTCAAGTGGTAGGTAGGGTAGACTTTTCTTGATCATTTTTAGAATGTACCACAGTGATGATGCCAGTTTATTCGCTTGGGCGTCAAAGGAGAGATTAGTGTCTAGAGTGATTCCCAGATTTTTTACCTTTTCCGTTGGTTCAGGACATCCTCCTAGTTCTTTTGGCCACCATGAATGGGAACCAAATTTTTTTTTGTCCCCTCCTAGGATCATGACCTCACTTTTGTCTCCATTTAGTTTTAGACAATTTATTCTCATCCATTGGCTGATTTTTTTCATGCAGATTTGAAATTTTTCTGCTGTGTTCTCTACGTCTTCATTTATTGACACCAAAATTTGGGTGTCGTCAGCGTAGGATATTGGGGTGAATCCACAGTTCCTTATTAGTTGTGCGAGGGGGGTGACATATAAGTTAAAAAGAGTGGGGCTAATCGAGGAGCCATGCGGGACTCCATATGGTAGGTTGAATTGATTAGATTTTGCTTATCCTGATTCTATTGAGAACGTTCTGTTCTCTAGATAGGAGGTGATGAGTGCACATGCTGATTCATGCAATTGTGCTGTTTTCAGGCGTGTTATGAGGATCTCATGGCTAACCGTATCGAAGGCCGCCGATAGATCAAGTAATATCAAGGCGGCCTTCGATCCGTTGTCCAGTACTTGTCTAAGTTCCTCCACCGCTGTAATAAGGGCGGTTTCTGTTCCATGCCCTTCGCGGAAACCGAACTGCGAATGGGCCAACCAGTTGCCGTCCAGTAAGTACCGGGATAATTGTTTATTTAATAGTTTTTCTAGAATTTTGGCGGCGAAAGGGATCCTAGCTATTGGCCTATAGTTGTTCGGGCTTTCGCTGTCCAGGTTGGGCTTTTTTAAAAGTGGCCTGATCGATATCATTTTCCAATCATCGGGAAAGATGTTGGTTTTAATGATTTGGGAAAAAAGTTTCTCTAGTACTATGCTCAGTTGTTCGGAGCAAACATGCATTATTTTGGATGGACATGGGTCCATTGGGCTGCCTGAGTTGATGGTGTGGATCTCTTTTTGGATCTGTTCCGCTGTTGGGGGAGTGAATTGGAAGAAGGTGGTAGGATCTGAGTCCTTGCTCACTGGGCTTGTTGTCTGTGAATTATCCTTTATGGATATTTCAGTGCTATGATTTTTAAAGGAGTCATACACTAGTGATACTTTGCTGACAAAAAATTCTCCTAACACGTTGCAGAAGTCTGAGGATAGCGTTTCTGAGTTGTTGTTCTTGAATTTTGATAGTGTCGAATAGGGTTTTGCTTGAGTTTTTTGACTCATTGATTTTATGGATAAAGTATTTACTTTTTTCCGTTATAATTAGTTTTTTATAACATGCTAAGGTAGCTTTGTATTCTTGTTTGAGATCGGTGTCATATTTAGTTCTCCACTTTTTTTCCGCTCTTCTACATGTCTGTTTCTGGGTTCTTAGTGCTTCCGAGAACCATGGCTGTGAGGGGGTTTTTCTCTTTAGAGTGGCTTTTTGTTCGTGGGACTGTTTGCTCTACTGCATTCTCCAGCCATTCATTAAATTGTTTGCAGGCTGTATTGCAGTTTTCTTGAAGTGCAGGGTAAGATGATTGCAGTATATCAATGAATGTCTGGTTATCCAACTTAGACCATTCTAGATATGTTGTTTGCTTAATATTCTCCATAGGTCTTCCTGTGTCCTCTTTAATTTCTAAAGTGGAACTGATTAGTTTGTGGTCCGTCCACGGGATAGGAATGGTATCTGTTTTTGTTAGATTTTCACAAGAGGTGAAAATACCGTCCAATGTGTGGCCTGCCTCATGGGTATCCACGTGTACTTTTTGTTTTAGATCAAAGTTTGACATTGTATCAATGAATGAGGCTACCTTCGGGTCGGAGGTTTTTTCTAAATGTAGATTAAAGTCTCCTAAAACTGTGTAGTCCGGACTAATCACGCTAGATTCGAGAAACGGACTTAACAGTTCGATCAACGGCGTTTTTGCACTAGGTGGTCTGTATATAAGTGGTCCATTGAACGTGTAGTTGTTCGTGACTTTTATTGGAAATGTTAAAGTTTCACAGTCTGGGGTGCTTCCTTTATCTGATGTTTTAATTTTGTAGTCATTCTTTGCTATAATTGCCAATCCTCCTCCACGTTTTATTTTTCTATCCGCTCTGGAGAAGGAGTAACCCTCTGGAATAGCCAGGGTCAAGTCGGCGTCTGATGCTTCATCCGCCCAAGTTTCGGTAACAAATAGTATGTCAATATTATGATTATCTATTAATTGGGCTTTTGTCCCAGGTCTCACATTGTGCAATTCAGCCACTAAATGTGTATGTGTAAACCTAAAACACTCATACCCCTCCCCCACCACCCAGACCACGATGCCAGTAAAGTCCAAAGAGATAGGTCAGTTATTATGTACACCTTATATGTGTGAGTAACATTTTATAAGGACAGGATTTTATAATGCGCACATCTTGAAATGTAGTATCGTCTGAAATGTGATGCAGAAGAACAAGAAAGCACAGTGAAAAAAGGCAGTTCTATACCATAACAGTTTGGCAAAGTGGGGAAGCTGGGATTGATCCCAGGTGTCTTGCTTTTGCTTGTGCAATTTAGTCATTAGATGGGTTTCGACAGCCTTGCCTTGTGTCCATACCCTTGGGGAGGTCAAACTCCTTCGGCAAGCCTGAAATTGTATAACATATTTTAGGTTTTCAGAATTGTGAGCATTTTGTTCAATTTATTAAAGAAATGGTGCTGGCAAATGCACCATTTCAAACCAAGTATTAAAATATTTTTGCGGGGAAACCCCCATGAGCCTCCCTGGGCAAACTCAAGTTCACTCACCAAATTTCATTAAATGACCTTACGCGTCACCACTTCCAGACTCAACCAGCTGCCACCGAATCCACAACAATGTTGCACTGGTGCACACACAGGGCTAATCATTTTAAGTATTACTTAGATATAGACCAGGACCTTTGCGACCCACCAAAAATCAGCTCGCAATCCACTAGTGGCCCGCAAACCACAGTTCAGGAAAATCTTGCCAAGAGTTTGCTGTTTAGAGATAAGGCCGAAGTTAAGATTACTGGGCTTCAGTTTTAGGAATGTCATTAAAATAGGGGTATCACATACTACCCCAAACACAGACCCCACCGCTCCCCAAAAATCTTTCTCCTGAAGCCCCTAAGATCTCCCATGCTGCCATACTATATCCTTCATCTTCACGGAGCAGATCTATTCAGTGACATGTACATCGGTCACAACATTTTGGATTCAGGCGTGGTAGGCATGATGTTTCCTGCGTGATAACTTCAGAAATCTTTAGAGGGGCCTCAATGTGTCTAAACAGCATGATAGGGATGCTTAGGGAGAAAGAGGAACGAGGTGAGCAAGCACATACACTGCACTCCTCCTCGTGTAATGGCAAACAGGCATACACAAATACAGAGCTCTCTAGTTTTCCAAGTCCATGCTTGAGTAGATCATCCAATCCATGAATCTTCTTTGAATTTGGAGCTTTGTAGTTCTATTTTTATAATGGTTAACAGGACTGGAAATCCCAGCATGCAATCATAAAAACTTGGTTTGCATGAGTTACTCACACATGGAACTGTGAACCAAGAGTTCTTTAAATGTGTTGTGCATAGATCTTTGTTTTCAGCTGTCTGCTTCAGTCTGGCACAGATCTTTGTTTCAGGTATCTGCTCTAGTCTTGCTGAATTGCAGGTGTAGCCAACATTGCTGGTGTCTTGTTGTATGGAATGCTATTCTAGTTATCGATTGCACTCATGTACCATAGGGTTTCTTGGCACTAGGAGCAGAGTCCTGCTCACGCTGCAGGCAGTTGTCGTGTTCTCAGGAATTTTAGGCCTACAATTTAATTGTGTTCTTTGGTGGTGAGGTTACAATATGGGTTGCTTTTATTAGGAGGCTCACAGTACAAGATGGGCGGGAAATGGTTCAATACCATTATCCTGGGTGTGTCATTTAGCTAGTGAGTTTTCAACTGGAAAATTAGGTCTAAAATGCAGAATAGATTTTAACACATAACATATTGTATGTTTTGCCTTTTTTTCTTGGCATTTTCACCCAATACAATTTGGCAGGTCTGACCTGGTGGAACCTATCAGGAGAAAACTGTAAAGGTGTGTTAACTATCGCAAAACTCGTAACTTGTAATGATGTCCTATGTGCTGGCTGATGGAGATGGTGTGATAATGAGCAATTTCTATCATACTGCAAATAGTCATTTGTTTATGTAGAATTGTAGAGCAGTGACAGTAACTAAATACATTGTGGTACTGGAATGACAGGCACATTATGTTGGAAAAAGGGCAGTTGGCGCTATGGTATGTGGTGAGCAGGCACATTGTTGGTCCTCTGATGACATTGTTTGCTATGTTTGTCTGAGGGCCATCTAAGGCCGGGGTCCACAGTCCATTGTGAACAAGTGAGCAACAACTGTCTGTTAGTCCAAATGGTGAGAAATATGTATCTGAACCACAACTGAACACATATACTTTTATGTCCAATAACAGGGATGAGAACATGTAAGAGTATGGCAATGAACTCATTACTCAAAATATTTTTCTTACATTGGCAGTATTCAACAATATTTGGGGGGGGTGGGGCATTTACTTGAACATTGTGTATATAAAGCATAAGGTTATCCAGTGATCATGACCACCATTAGATGAGATCTGAAGATCAATTTTCCAAAGACATGGGTTCTTCTCAAGAACTGGTTCAACAATAGTTATGTATAATAATAATAATAGAAATGTAAAAGAACATTGTGCCAAAAAACCTCGTAAAAACTGGTATGATTTAAATACATCTCAGCAAGGTAGCTTGCTGCTATCCCCTGTGCCTCTTTCAGTACATTAGGCTAATAGAATCGATACCAACATTTGGGGTTTAAAATCAATTTAACAGGGGCCCTTTGGAGACTAGGAGACTTTGAGTGGCCCAGACAATTCCGTCCCATGTATAAACCATTGCTTGAAGGGATGAGATCAGAATTACAAGGTATATGAATTCTATCACACCTGGCAATTTCTGGTTGCAATAAAGTTTGTATATCCTGTTAAATTTCAACAGGCCAAACCAGCCAAAGTGTAATAGAAATGAATGCACAACAATTACTGGAACATGTGTGTTTTGTTTATCTAAGCACAAAATCTGAATTTAATACCCAACTTTTAATAGATGATATTTATTCTGAAACCTGCGGTGGTGAATTTTATTGGATGTAATCAATATTGCATCCTTCTCAAGGCCACTCATAAGGAATACCTTAGTGGGAAATTATGCATTTAAAAAATAGTGAGAAATTGTACATTTAAGAAATGCGCATGCGCGGGCGGCCGCGCATGCGCATTAGTATCCAAGATGGCGGCGCGGTTACCAGAGGGAGCCCCGGAGACGCAGCCGACAAGGTAAGTGGTGTTTATTCTTTTTAAAAACATTATTTAAGTATTTAGGGAGGGCGGGAGGGAGGCGGGTAGTATTTAGCAAGGGCAGGAGGGAGGCGGGTGGAGCATAGTGGGGCTACGCAAAGTGCGTGGGTGGACGTAGTTACTGTCCCACTTCGCGTAGCCCCACTACGCCTACTACGCCCCGGGTTAGACGCTACCCCTGCTGCTGCCACTTGCTGTGCCCCGGTTCGTACTGGGTGTCCCCCGCATTATTTTCACTTCTCTTCATTTTGTTTTTCATTTTGTTTGACTGTGTGCCCATTGTTATTGCCTGTCTTTGTGCCTGGCCCTCCTTATTTTGTGCCCTTTTGCCTTCTGTGCCACCCGCCCACTCCCCCCTCGCTCTCTCCCACCGCTGCGTCCCCTGTGGCCCCCCCTGGTTCCCCATCCGCCGCCCCGCTCCCGCCTCCCAGCTGCTCCTCCCTCCCTCTTCCCCTCATATGGAGGGTGCGCGGTGGTGAAGGGAGCGACCCTTGACCCTGTCACCAGGTAGGTCGCCCCCTCAGCCACCACACGGTCCTCCTGTGTGACGCTGCCCCTGCTGCTGCCACTCGCTGTGCCCCGGTTCGTACTTGGTGTCCCCCACGTTATTTTTTACTTCTGTTCATTGTTTTCCATTTAGTTTGACTGTGGGCCCATTGTTATTGCATGTCTTTTTGCCTGACCCGCCGTATTTTGTGCCCGTATTTTGTGCTCCTCCCTCCCTCTTCCCCTCATATGGAGGGTGCGCGGTGGTAAAGGGAGCAACCCTTGACCCTGTCACAAGGTAGGTCGCCCCCTCAGCCACCACGCGGTCCTCCTGTGTGATGTTACCCCTGCTACTGCCACTCGCTGTGCCCCGGTTCGTACTGGGTTTCCCCTGCGTTATTTTCACTTCTGTTAATTTTGTTTTTCATTTTGTTTGACTGTGTGCCCATTGGTATTGCCTGTCTTTGTGCCTTGCCTGCCGTATTTTGTGCCCGTATTTTGTGCCCTTTTGCCTTCTGTGCCAACCCGCCCGCTCCCCCCCTCGTTCTCTCCCCCGGTTGCGTCCCCTGTGGGCCCGCCCCCCTGCTTTCCCATTCGCCGCCCGCTCCCAGCTGCTCCTCCCTCCCTCTTCCCCTCATATGGAGGCCGCGCAGTGGTAAAGGGAGCGACCCTTGACCCTGTCACCAGGTAAGTCGCCCCCTTAGCCACAACACGGTCCTCCTGTGTGACGCTACCCCTGCTGCTGCCACTCGCTGTGCCCTGGTTCGTACTTGGTGTCCCCCGCATTCTTTTTACTTCTGTTCATTGTTTTTCATTTTGTTTGACTGTGTGCCCATTGTTATTGCATGTCTTTGTGCTTGACACGCCATATTTTGTGCCCGTATTTTGTGCCCTTTTGCCTTCTGTGCCACTCGCCCGCTCCCCCCCTCGCTCTCTCCCGCCGCTGCATCCCCTGAGGCCTGCCCCCCTCTAGTTCCCCATTCGCCGCCCCGCTCCCGCCTCCCGCCTCCCAGCTGCTCCTCCCTCCCTCTTTCCCTCATATGGAGGCTGCGCAGTGGACGCGAGCAGCGGGAGTGCCGAAGGCGCACCTTAGGCAAGCCCATCTGCGCCAGTCCGTGCCTGGACCGTGCCCAGCGCTAGGACCCCTGGCCCCGCCGAAGCCAGGAAACCCGACTGAGATACGACACGGCCGCCCTCCACGCTCTCAACACCGGCCAACCATCCGCTTGCTACCGAGCCAACCCTAAGCGCACACAGGGACCCTTCACCTGCCAAGCCTTCAAATTCACCTGCCTCCAAACATGCACCCCACCCTCCGGACCAGGCAACAAAAACAACCACCTCAAGTGCATTCTACTCAACACCCACTCCGTCCACAAACACGCCGTCGAACTCTGGGACCTTCTCAATACAACAGCGCCGGACGTCGCCTTCCTCACGGAAACCTGGATGGACACCTCGTCAGCCCCCGACATCGCCATAGCCATCCCAGACGGCTACAAGATCACCCATAAGGACCGTGTCAACGAAACCGAAGGAGGAATCGCCATCATTTACAGGAACACCATCAGCGCCACGACCAACACCGGAGATAACCTCACCGCCGCCAAACACCTACACTTCCAGATCCACACCGACCCCAAGACCCCCCTCACAGGAACCCTCATCTACAGACCTCCGGGCCCACGCACACAACTCAGTGAAACCATCGCCGACTTCATCAGCCCGCATGCCCTCGCCTCATCAGACTACATCTCCTAGGGGACCTGAACTTCCACCTGGAAAACAATAACGACAACAACACCACCACCCTGCTCCACAACCTTGCCAACTTCGGACACAAGCAACTGGTGAAAACTCTCACCCACTACGCCAGCAACACGCTCGACCCCATCTTCTCTGCCAGCAACCACCTCTCCTTCAGCCACTCCACCGAACTAAACTGGACTGACCACAGCTGCATCCATTTCACCTTCAAGAAGACTACATCCCACGACCGCCCGCAACAGATCCCCCGTAGAGGCTGGAGTAAAGTCACTACAGCTAACCACGTCACTGAGCCAGAAACCACCAACCGACACCACTGATACCAACGAAGCAGCCCGCAACCTCACACAGTGGATCCCCAACTGCGCCGATGCCCTTGCCCCACTGAAGAACCCCCAGGCAAGACCAACAACAGGAAAGCCACATGGTTCACCAACGCCCTCAAAGAATCGAAGAAATCATGCCGAACTCTCGAGAAAACCTGGTGCCACGAACAGACAACAGAAAACCTGACAGCTCTCAAGAACGCCACTCGCAAACACCACCAGCTGATCCGCACCACCAAAAAAACATCTTTCAAAGAGCGGCTGGACAACAACACACACAACAGCAAGGAACTCTTCAGCATCGTAAAAGAGCTCTCCAACCCCAGCGCCAGCAGCAACGACATCACACCGTTGCAAGACCTCTGCGACTCCCTTGCCACGTTCTTTCACCGCAAGATTGCTGACCTACACGAGAGCTTCGATGCCCAGACTCAACCTCCAATCACCAAAACAATGCCCCCTACCACCACCCTCAGCACCTGGACCCCCATCAGCACGGAAGACACCACCCACGTCATGAACACCATCCACTCCGGCTCTCCCTCCGACCCATGCCCTCACCACATCTTCAACAAAGCCAACACCATCATCGCACCCCACCTCCGGAACGTCATAAACAACTCCTTCATGTCTGCCACCTTCCCAGAGAGCTGTAAGCACGCAGAGATCAACGCCCTTCTGAAAAAACCCATAGCAGACCCTAAAGACCTCAAGAACTTCCGCCCCATCGCTCTTCTTCCCTTCCCTGCAAAAGTCATCGAGAAGACCGTCAATAAACAGCTTTCCTCGAGGCAAACGGCTCCCTTGACCCATCCCAGTCCGGATTTCGAGCCAACCTCAGCACCGAGATGGCCCTCATCGCAGCCTCCGATGACATCAGGACCCTGCTTGATAATGGGGAAACAACTGCCCTCATCCTTCTAGACCTCTCAGCCGCCTTTGATACCGTCTGCCATCACACCCTAATAATCAGCCTCCACAACACTGGGATCCAAGGAAAAGCCCTGGACTGGATCACCTCGTTCCTCCCCGACAGAACTCAAAGAGTCCCCCTCCCTCCCTTCCGCTCCGAGGCTACCAAGATCATCTGCGGTGTACCCCAAGGCTCTTCGCTCAGCCCAACCCTCTTCAACATCTACATGAGCCCCATCGCCCCCATCGCACGCAAACACAATCTCAACATCATTTCCTACGCTGACGACACCCTGCTGATACTCTCCCTCACCAAAGACCCAGCCACCGCCAAAACCAACCTCCAGGAAGGAATGAAAGCAGTGGCGGCATGGATGAAGCTCAGCTGTCAACTGAACTCAGACAAGACGGAGGTCCTCATCCTCGGACATCCCCATCCACCTGGGACGACTCCTGGTGGCCCACAGGGCTGGGCACCGCACCGACACCGGACCATGCTCGCAACCTAGGATTCATCCTGGACTCCTCTCTCACGATGACCAAGCAAGTCCACGCTGTCTCATCCTCATGCTTCAACACCCTGCGCATGCTCCAGAAGATCTTGCGGTGGATCCCTACCGGAACCAGAAAGATGGTCACCCAGGCCCTCGTCACCAGCCGATTGGACTACCGGAACGCCCTATACGCAGGAACCACAGCCAAACTTCAGAAAAGACTCCACACAGAACGCTTCTGCACGACTCATCTTCAACATCCCTAGCCACAGCCTCATATCCGCCCACCTGAGAGACCTGCACTGGCTCCCCGTCAGCAAAAGGATCATGTTCAGGCTCCTCACCCACGCATACAAAGGTCTCCACAACATGGGCCCGAACACCTCAACAATCGCCTCACGTTCTACACTCTGACCCGCCAGCTCCGCTTCACCAGCCTCGCCCTCAACGTCGTCCCACTGATTCGCAGAACCACCTCCAGAGGAAGACCATTCTCCTACCTGGCCGCCAAGACATGGAACTCCCTCCCAGCCCACCTACGACTGACCCAGGACCGTCTCACCTTCAGGAAACACCTCAAGACCTGGCTATTCGAGCAGTAGCAGCACCCCCCCTCCCTTCAGCGCCTTGAGACCCTCATGGGTGAGTAGCACGCTCTATAAATGCACTGATTGATTGATTGATTGGTCCTAATCGCTACTTCACGGACTCTGCAGGGCCTCCTGCCAATCCTCTTCCTCTAATTCTCCAATATCCCTCACCCATCTCTCCTGTAGAGACACCAACGGGTCGGGCATATTATTTATCAGCTTTCAGTAGATGGTGGACGTGGGCTTGTCGGGAATGGAATCAAGGAGGAGCCTGTCCTCCATGGGAGAGTATTCTGGGACCGAGGTGTCTGAGTGGATATGCAAGCGCAGGGCATTTATGAGGCGCAGGTAGTGATAGTGTTGGGAGTCGTGTACTGGAATTCTTGTTGGAAGTAGTCAAAGGATCTAGGGGCGCTCCCCTTCCATACGTCATCCAAGTATTTGATCCCAATTAACTTGCATCCCTTAAAGCCAGTTAGCCTCCTCACCTCTGCTAACTGGTCTCCGAGCCATAGAGGGGTCCTGCCTGTCAAGGCGCCCGTACACTCCAGGAATTTATTGGCCTCCCGCCAGCACTGGAGCACGACCCCCGAGTGCGAGGGCAGCCCCCCGCTCGGCCATCGCAAGTAAAGAAACGGCTCGTAGTTACCAACCCGGCATCACAAATCTGTCAATGCAGTACGCTGGCTCTGACCTCGACGTGTAGACCCAATAGTTGATCACTTGCAGCTGGGAGGCCCAGTAGTACAACTGGACATCTGGGAGGACCAGCCACCCATCATATACCCCTCTCGTGAGCTTCCTCATTGTTATCCTCGGGTTCCCATACTCCCAAAGTAGCGTTCGCACTGCTTGGGATATACGCCGAAACACCCCGCTCGGAACCGTGTACGGTGTATTTTGCAGGATGTATAGGAGTCGCGGCAATGCTAGCATCTTAAATAGCACAGCCCGTCCCATCAGGGTGAGAGGTAGGGACCGCCAGTGGGTCACATCCGACGCCAGCCAAGCCAGGTGGGGCTCAAGGTTTTTGGTGAAGAATTCCGACCTGTCCCTGGTGACATACACCCCAGGTATTTAAACCCGTCCAGTACTATCGAGTCTGAGTAGCTCCTCTGGATCCTTGGAGGTGGACCAGAGAGGGGATAGATGATGGACTTGGCCCAGTTGATCTTGTAACCAGAGTAGCTGCCGAATAATTTGAAAAGGTGGAGCACCTGAGCTATTGACTGGTAGGGTCTGGCCATGTAAAGGACAATGTCGTCGGCGACAATATGGGCTCCTACCACTCATCATTAAGTGCCAGTCACCAAAAGGACCTGTCCCTCCGAATCCAATGTGCCAACGGCTCAAGGGCAAGGGCAAGTAGGAGAGGGGATGGGGGCACCCTTGCCTGGTGACCCTGCGCAGGGAAATTGCACAGGACATCACCCCATTTACTCTCACCCTCGCTACTGGCTGTTCATACAACAGGCACACCCAGCTACAGAAAACCGGCCTAACCCAGCCTACACACGAGGGACCCCGACACATCCTTCACCCACACCACCCAGGATCGTTTCCTATCCCGGTGCTCGAGCCACGCCCGCAATTTCATGCTCTGGTCACCCGCGTCGTATATCCGGTGCTGTGTGCCCAGAGAGTAGGCTCGGACCTCGCCCTCCGCCAACGACCGAAGCTTCTTTTGCTTTAGGGCAAGCTGATGGCAATGCTCCGGCGAGGGAGATCCGCTGGTCTGCCACTCCAGCTTCTCAACTTCCCTTTCCAACTGCCGAATCGGTAACGATTCTTCCTTTTTTGGAGCTCCAATTAACGCTTGGGCCTGACCTCTCCGGACAGTTTTATAAGCTTCCCACAAGGTTAGGTCGGAGTTGACTGAACCCCGGTTCTCATCGAAGTACAACTGGGAGCCCTCTCGTAGTTTGTCGGCTATGGAGTCATCTCTGAGGCGCCAAGGATCAATCCCGGAGAAGTCCGCCCTGACTGTTGGCGCCCCCATGAGGACTACGCACACCGGAGAGTGGTCGGATATTCCCCGGGCCATTATGCAAGGTTCTGCAAAGTCCCCCATTTGGTCTTCTCGAGTGAAAATTTGGTCCAATCTGGAGAAGGTCCCATGTCTAGCGGAGTAGAACATGTACTGCCTCTGGAAAGGGTAATGCGTGCACAATATATATCGCTAAGACCCATTGTGGTAACAAAGCCCCGGAGAACCATTTCCCCCTGTTTCCCCTCCCCTCCCCCGAACAATCTAACTTGGCATCCATAACTGCGTTGGTGTCTCCCCCCATTACCAGTGTGCCCCGGGGAAGATCCGCCACCAGGTGAGTTCCCAGTTTTTTAAAAGTGGGGCCCTGCAGGCCGGGTGGAATGTAACACGAAGTAAGGACTATGGTTGCCATGGACACCAAATAACCAGAGTCCTCCGCCCACATGTGTGTGATTACTATAGGTAGAGTGTTGCGTACTAGAATCCCCACTCCCCTGGAGCCAGAGGTGAACCCCGAATGGGCCACCATCTTATAACCAAAGCGATCTAATGCCCTGTATCTGTTCCCACGGAGATGTGTCTCCTGTAAGAGCACTACATCTGGGGAGTGGTGCTTCACGTGTTGTGGAACCAGGGTCCTTTTGACCTTGTTACCAAACCCATAGACGTTCCACGTCCATATCTTCATGCATGCTTGTTCACCCATTGCTGTATGGGGGCCTGTGTGCTCTCGGATCGTTCTCTATCCATTTTGTGGTAACAAGCAGAGACAACCATGCATATGAATCTGAGTCGCCATGAGCCAAACTTAAACTTCCCCTCAAACCAGCCTACCCCTCCCCCTCCCGAACCCAAACGCCCCTCCCTGCCTCCCTGTAAAGTGGGCCCCCAACCACCCACCTATTGAACATGCAGAGTGCCTGTCGCCCCATAATCCCCATGTCAACCAAATAAGGGAACGTAAACCTGCAAGCCACAGGAGACATACCTAATGTCCAGATCGGACACCCCATGGTTGGAGATCCTAGGAGGACCCCACCCCCGGCCTTCCCCCAATTCCAACAAGTAATGCAGAAAACCTTATTTGTGCATGACCAGTGTCTGTGAAGACCCCGTCCCGTCACTCTTGGAGCAAGCCCCAGTCTCAGGTTGACTTACTCGGCCCGAGGGGACGTTCTGGCCCCAGGAAGCATGCCCCCCCCCCCTCTCATGAAAATATCACCACATGGGACCCCTGCTGCTGTAGTAACTTAGCTGGAGTCTGCTCATTCTCTCAGGTCTCTCGTGTTGGCGTCTGCTGGCTTTGAACGTCCTGGCTGGTGCAGTTGTGTGCTGGTTGTCGCGGTCCATTGTGCCGGCCCACGGTCCGCCATCCCTCCATCCAGTCGCTTGCCTCGGCCGGCGAGTCGAAGAAGTACGCCTTCTCTCCGTCCAAAATCTTTAATCGCGCCGGGTACAGCATCATGTACTTGATACCTTGGTCTCGGAGGGCTCTCTTTACCCCTTCTAAGGATCTGCGCATACAGCCTGTTATGTCCCATATTGGTAACTGCGCATCACCAGTCCACTCAGTGCCTGGCAAAGAGACCACTCTCTCACAAACCTCCCTGACTCCCTCGCCGATCGGGGCACTCTCAAGCCCCATGTTGCTCGGCAGATGCTCGGCAGGTGTCAGGCACTTCAATCAGGCAGGAGCCCCTTGTCTCGCGTCAGGCCTCAAGTCTGGACCATGAACCAGCAACCCTCGTCACTCCCCGGCCAGGCTCCATGGCTCAATCGCACTTGCCTGTGGCCAGAAGTGCTGCCCACTCACGGCGGCCCCTCCACTGTGGTCCCGCCACCGCACTCCAGGCCACCCGCTGCCGCGCTGTCCTTCGCCGATGCTGTATAGGCCACCGCCGACCGACCTGATATAGGCGGGTTAGAGTTCTCAGGGCTGCCCCCAGACAGGCCGCGATCCTCCCACCACCATTTGCTGAACTCCACTCTGAGCCACTCTCCAGGATCACCTTGGACTAATTTGGGGCCAGATACCAAACCAGGCCCCTCGCCAATGGTGCACCTCTTGATCCAGGCTGGGGGAGGCACCAAAATCAGTCTCTTGCCCCACTGAGTCCTCATGCATCCCAGGCCCGGCGAGAGCTGTTTCTGCATGTTCCAAGGCCCAAGGCCCAAGGCCCATCACTGGCACCACAGCCGGCTATTGGTGCTGCCGCCTCACTTTTGTGCCCGCCAACGCCGGCAACAGCCGGGCCCGCTTCGCCCGCCAGGCCAGCCACAGCGCTCTTACCACAGTCGCCGTCTGCCTCACTTCGCACCAGGCCACGGGCAGGACTCAAGCGTCCAGCCGGCCGCACCCTAGGCCAGCTCACGCACCGGGAATACCAGGTCTTCCTCCGGTCCTCGGGGCCCCTCACAACCCCAACGCTATTAAGGATATGTGGCTCAGAACCCAAGCCGCCTGTTGATCGCGATTTTCCTTTCCTCCGGCCGCACACCTGCAGGGAGCCTCAAGCCGCCACCCGTCGCCCCCAGCTGTAGGATTCGTCCGCTGCAACACGCAACAGCGGCAGCACCTCACCCCCGCCGCCCGGCAGCAGCTCCCCAGGGTCCGCCACAAGTCGCAGACTGCCACTAGCGGCGCTCCGATGCAGCAAGCGCCATTTTACAGTCTACAGGATTCTGAGCACGGGGCAACAAATGGCAGCCAAAGAACCCTCGAAATCAGCTCCTCAATCCTCCAACTGCAGCCCGCCAGCTCCGCACCACAGCACGAGATGGTTGGTGACCTCCCACTTACGGATTATGACGGATTGCGGGTGTTTTGATGCTTTCTGCTAGCTTAGCGTCCCTAGTTTGCAGCCATCTTCCTTGGCTGCAGGCCACGCCTCCAACAAAAATGTTTTTTAACGCTGGTCAAAATATACAAAGTATTAAGATATTAAAACCACTTTGGGAGAGGGGTTCGGGAAGAACTGTCTTTTGCCCAAGGATGCTTTGGAAGATACCATGGCAAATAGTGGAGATTATAGCACCATAATATATAACTTTCTGAAAAGATTAATTTGCATTGGGGTCTTATCACAAGTTCCAATTTTTCTCTGGCTCTGCTGGCTGGCTGTCACTCCAGTAACATGTCACTTCTGTAGCTCCAAAGCTGGGAAGATAAAAGATAAGCCTAAAAAATTAGAACATGCTGTTAAACATGCCCTTACAATGACCTGGCCCAAAAGTCTATTTTCGCTGTATCAGGGTTAGCTGTTCAATAAGTGATCATTGGGATATAATATTAAATTTAATATAGCAATCTTTGCTTAGAAAAGAGCTACAGAGCTAATTTTTGGATTTCAGACACACCCCTGTGGTAGGCACAGGTACTCTGCATATGAGAGGAAAGGTTCTGCCATGGTGGGTTTGGGCTGAGTAGAGCATTGTGGGATTTTTTACTGTCAATCTGAATGGATGTGCTGAAAAAGTGAGTAGGTTCAACCCTGGGAACTTTTACCCCATTGGTTAAGGCGCAGCCAGGATTCTTTCCCACCCATAGGCCGGCACTAAGCATTAATGTGGCACCCACAGTACCTCTCCTCAGAACACTATTATCCCTGAGGAAGAATCAGATGAGGACTGCTCTGATATCTGAAAAGCTGAGCAGACTAGACCTGCTTCACTTGTATTCAGGACCCCAGAAGTGACTCCATGGGTCAGAAGGCTGACCTCCTGTTTGTGCTACAGGGGAAGGACAAGCTTCAAGAGGCCTTTTCTCTGCATTCTCAGTTGACTAGTTTCAACTGTACATGCATGCCCTGAACAGTGATGCGGGCTGTTGCTCGAGTGAGTCCTGACCCCCATGTACTGTTCCTAAGGTCCTGCATGCTTGGACATTGTCAGAGTGTACTCCTCCTGAAAACCTGTAAATTGGAAACATTCTGGGAACTTGTCCCCGAGGAGCCTTTAAGAAATGGGGACAAACCAGCCCAGTTGAAGTCGGGATCTGCCATCACTGAGGCCTCTGCAAATCCATCCTGCAGATCACCCAATGCCCCTGTCGATGGGGACCCAATTGACATGTAAATCTTCATAGCAGGAAAACTTAAACTTCTGCAGATGGAGCTTTTCCTATCAAAAGCTAACTATTCTGCGGAGGCTTTATCCCGACATTGAAGAACCCTCATTCTCGTTGATGATTCTTGCACATCCACCACAGCTAGGAACTTAGGCCCTAACTCATTTATCCTACGCAGATGATATTGTCCTCCTCAGCCAAACAAAAATAGGGCTGCAACGCCTCATGCATGAGCTGGCCGGATACACCAAGACTAATTTGATGGAAATAAACAGCACAAAAACAAAGGTTATTATCATAACGCATCCTAGCCCTAAACAGCGGAAATTTACAATTAACAACATGAACCTGTGTAGTATCGGGTTCCCAAGGCCTACATGCTCCGAAGATAACCCACTTACATTGAAAGAACTGTTGGCATGGAAACTGAAAAATTCAAAGAACAAGTTTATTAAGACCCCATGGGGTGGTGGTATATTCCTACAGCACCCTTCGGTAATGCAAGAAGTATCACACCGAACATCGGTGTGACTCGCTTTTTTATACAATTTGCAGGTAATAAAACAATAGGCGGTACAAAGTTACAGAGCGTTATGTACATATATGGTCATTTTTGGAACACAGCCAGCTCATTGGAGGGGTTACAACTCCGCTGGTCAGTTTGGCAGCACATTCCTGAGGAGTGACTGGTCAGTGGGGACTGCGCATGTACAGGCTTGACCAGTACTAAAAATAGCCTGTTGCTGGGCAAACTCGAGTGGTCAATGGCACGGACAACGGACTAAAGGGCACGCTGGCCACGAGGCCGCTTATGATCTAAGATGGCCGCCGTAACACACAAAATGGCATTTCCAAGTATAGCCAAGTTAAGCGGGAAAACGTGTAGCACAGCTAAGCGCTAACTCAGCCATCGTCAAATTACGACAGACGACCCTTTTAGCGTTTAGCTGAAGCTACCTCATAGTGAACATAATCAGGGTGTTCATCTTCAATATCAATTAGCATTATTTGAGTTACTTCTTTATGAAGCATCATTTTGTCATGAGCAAGAGCTCGTCTTGATGGTATGCAAGCCGATAAGCACATAGAACATAAAGCGGGGCCACATTGAATACATAAGCATAAACAAAACAGTATCCCCACAATGATGCATAAAATCGTTAGCAATTTCCAACCCCAAGTGGTAAGCATTGACCAGAACCACCCCGAAAGAGTCCAAGTTCCATTGTCCGAGTGTATTTCAGCAGCTATCTTATGCAATTTTGAAATGGCATCATAAACAGATGGTGAATTGTCAGGTACATAGACACAGCAGCTGCTTCCGATAATTCTACATGCCCCCCCACGGTCAGCTAGAACCACATCTAGAACCATTCGGTTCTGGAGCGTAACAATCCTAGAAATCTGAAGTTCTTCGGTAATATTCCCTAATGCAATAGCAGTATCATTTGCTACAGCCTCAACAACACGGGTCAGTCATCGTATCTTTCGACTATTCAAAGCAGCCCCAACAAAGGAAAACAGTCCCAAATTGAAGTCCACATACTGTTGCAAAGCAGTGTCCATCTGGTCGATGTCGTCCAGAACAACAGCATGTTTAACACGATTCAACACGAAGTCATGATAAAGAATATAGTCATTATGATACATTGGTGGGGCAATGAATACAGGGGGCAATACAAAAGATACATAGCAAGTGCCTAACCATCCCAACGGGAGCTGATGATAACCCTTCGTTCCACAAATAAAATACGTATTACGAGATGCTACAAACGATATGCCATTTGGGCTATCAAACGTGAGTGTAGTATTACATTCGCTTTTCCCAACCGAGATTGTACCTTTATTGCGTATACACAAATCAGCTTTAGTGGCAATAACATTAATAACATGTGAGCTAGAGACATTAATGTTACGTTGGTTGCTGTAAACACGTGGGGCAGACACGTTATCGGGGCGGTACTCCTCCCATTCAAATCGAGTACCCTCAGCTCGTGGGTACCCATCCCGGTCATGGTAACAAATTTTATTCAAACAGAAAAGCACCCCCCCTTTTGTTGGCCATCTCAAAGTGAAGAGGAGAGTATACCAGGCATTGCAAGATCCATTGTGTGAAAACGGGAGTGGAATGAGTGGAGTGCCCCCTTTCTTCTGGTGCCCGGGCAACATCCCACCACCTTTTCTACCTTAGCTCCCACTTTCTGGAACTCCCTCCCCGATCACCTTCGTTCTGCCACTCATTATCTTTCTTTCCGTAAAGACCTAAAAACGTTCCTTTTCAAACAGGCCTTCTCCGTTTAACTTCCCTTCTTCTCTACGACAGGTTTTATTTTGACTCAGTTGCCGAACTCTCTACTAGCGCCAAGAAACCGTACGGTGCACGCTGCGCTCTATAAATGTTTTAAATTGGAAATTGGAATTGAAGGTGAAGCGTTGCCAGAAATCTATGGGGGCCCGTTTTCTGAGCCATAAGTTTTAATAACTTGAGAATCTCAAACCACAGGTGAGCAGTCTTGAAACAAGGAATAACCTTTCCAGAGCAGGATAGTTCAAACAATGCTTAGAGGAAAAAGTCTCTTTAGAAAAGCATCCAGCTGGTAAATAAACAGTTTAAACATAAGAAACAATATCCTAACTCTCCCTCTTAATCTTTCTGTTCTTCACTTTTTCCTGCTTCCTTTATTGTATCGGGGTGACATGGCGAGCTCAGGAGCAATGCAGCTATTTTTGAGGCTAGCTCTTGCATTAACCCTCAAACCCCCATTGCAATACTATAAAATTGGGACGATCAATCACTCAACCAGTCAGGTATTCATATAATACGGCCTATTACCCATGAGGGTATCCAGGTAATGTGCTGCTGGTCTTAGTTAAAGAGCCAGGGGCCTCATTTATGAGGCCCCTTGCGCCATCGGAACTTCACTTTTCATGAAGTTCCGTGGCGCAGAAGCCAGCGTGGTATTTATCAGGCAGCAGTATGCCAGTTTTTGTGGCGTACTGCTGCCTGATAAATATCAGTCCCTTTAACGCAGTGTACTGCGTTAAAGGGGAGTGCAATGGGTGTTGCTGGGGGCGTTCCCAGCAACATCCATGGCCTTTTGACACTGCCCCAGATTTACGAGAAATCGTAAATCTAAGGCAGTACCAAAAGCTTACGCCTCCCCAGGGGAGGCGTAAGGGAGGTGCAACAGGGAGAAATGTCTTTATTTCTCCTCGTATTTCCTTTTTCTATGTGTGCTACATTCTACAGCACACATAGAAAGAGGAAAAGCCTCTTGTGATTATTTTTGTACAGAAAGGTTTTCCTTCTTGTACAAAAATAATCTTCCCCGCAACACAGGCACCCTTGCACCATTGTGCAAGGGTGCCTGCGCTGGGCAGGCAGCCCATTGTGCGCCGGCGGAGGGGAAAAGGACAGGAATGCGCCGTATCTTATAGATACGGCGCATTTCTGCCCTTTTCTTTTGCCGTAGGGAAGCGCAGCAGGAAGGCCTGCTGCGCTTCCCTACGGCAAAAAGTCATAAATGAGGCCCCAGGTCTTGAGTCCCTTTCTGAAATGGGTGAAGTGCAGAGGTAGAGCCGGAGGGTGTTCCAGGATTTGGTGGCGAGATTCCTGGGAAGTCTGTAGAAATCCAAGCAGTGGTTCATGTAAGGTGGTCCTTGGTTGTGGAGGGCTTTGTAGGCATTGGTCACAAGCTTGAATTGGCAACTCTTCTGGATAGGGAGCCTGTGTAGGTCCTTCAGGTGCTGAGTGATGTGGGTCCTTTTGGGTAGGTCGAGGATAGGTCTGTCTGGCTGCTGTGTTCTGAATACTTTGGAGTATTACATGTGTTTGGTGGTGGTGCCTGCATAGAGTGCTTTGCCATTGTCCAGCTGGCTGGTGATGAGAGCATGCGTTACTGTTTTCCTGAGGTTGAAGGGGAACCACTTGAGGGCTTTGCGGAGCATGGAGAGAGTGTTGAAGCAGGCTCAGGAGATGGTGTTGACCTGACATTTCACGGAGAGGTTGCTGACCACGATGATGCGGAGGTTGCAGGCGTGGTCATTCAGCATGTGGTGGGTCTGAGATCCAATGGCCACCAGGAGTCATACAAGATGTGTCTGCTGAAGATCAGGACTTCGATTTTGTCTGTGTTGAGCTTCAGGCAGTTGTTCTTCATCCAGGCTGCGATATTCTTCATACAGTTGTCGAAGTTGGTCTTCGTCGAGGTGGGGTCCGCTGAGAGTGAGAGGATGATTTGTTTGTCATGGGCATAGGAGAGGATGTTGATGTCATGGGATCTGATGATCCCAGTGAGTGGCATCCTGTAGATATTGAACAGAGTTGGGATGAGTGATTCATGGACCCCGCAGATGATGTGCTTGAGTTGTGAGGTGAAGAGGGGGACATGGGTTCTCTGGGTGCGACCAGTGACAAAGGATGCCATCCATCTAAGTGCATTGTCTGTGATTCCAATCTGGAGCAGTCGTTCTATGAGTGTGTGGTGAGGGACGGTGTCTAAAGCTGTAGAAAGGTCTAGCATAATCAGGACAGCTAATTCTCCTCTGTTGCGCAAGATGTGGATGTTGTCAGCTTCGGTGATAAGGGTTGTCTCAGTGCTGTGATTGACTCTGAAACCTGATTGTGAGGGGTAAAGCAGGTTGTTTCTTTCCAGGTGTGCTGTGAGTTGGAGATTGATGGCTTTCTCTAGGACTTGCTGGGGTCTGCAGAGGGTGTCTTGAGGAGGGGGCCTAACCTCTGCGTGTTTCCAAGCATCCAGAAAGGTGTCTGTGGTGATGGAGGTGTTGAGGATGGTGGCGAGCTGGTGGCTGATCTCGTCTCTTCCGAGGTTCAAAAGTCAGTGGGGGCATGGGTCGGTGTGTGCACCCAAGTAGTAGTTGTGTTTTTTGTGTCTGCTTAGTTGTTCTCATGCAATGAGCGGGAGGTCAGCGGTAGTGGTCGATCAGAAGTTGAGGATGTCAGTAGGTTGCGGATCGAAGTTTGGTAGATGGTTGCTATCTTGTTGTGGAAGTGATCGGCCAAGTGTCACAAAGTTGTTCTGAGGAGGGGATTGCGTTTTTGGTGGCTGATGGGCGGGTGAACTCTCTGACAATGGTGAAGAGTTCCTTGATTTTGTTGCCGCTGGTTTCTATTCGGTGGGTCAGGGCTTCTTTTTTCACAATTTTGAACTGGTGGTGGTAGTAGTTGAGGGCGGACCTCATGGTGGCTCAGTAAGAGCGGTTCCTGTTGGTGCGCCATTTTCTCTCCAGTTGCTTAACATCTGCGTTTCAACGTGCTAAGCTCCGGAGTTTACCAATTGTATGTTTGGTGGATATGAGCGTTTTGGCTGTTCTGGTGGGAGTGACTCGATTGGCAGTGCTGGTGATCCAGGCGTTGAAGTCTCTACTGCTTGGTTCAAGTTGTTGGTGGTGGTGGTGCTGGGCTCTGTGATACTGAGAGCATCAATCCACTGGTAATGAGTGAGCTTGGCCAAGTTTCGGAGTGGGGTAGTGTGGCAGTGGTATGGGGGGTCTAGCAAGGGCGAAGTGTACAATAGAGGGGTCCGATCAGGTGAGCTCTTTGGTGTGGTTGTATCTGATTTTGTTGCTGGATGTGAAGATGGGACCCATAGTGTGTCCTGCTTTGTGTTTGGGGTCTATGACCAATTGTTTGAGGCCAATGTTGTCCAATCTTTCAAGTAGGTCGGTGGAGTTGGTGTTGGTTGGGTCATCCAGGTGAAAGTTGCGGTCTTGCACGAAAATGTAGTGTTCGGATTACATGGAGAGAGGGGTGATGAATTCGGTGATGGCAAATCTAAGGCTGGTTCATGGTCCTAGCAGTCTGCATGCAAGGGTGCCTTTGATGGTGGTTTTGTTGGTGGTGTGGAGCTGGAAGTTCATGTGTTCTATGATTATCGTGGTCTCATTGTTGCAGATGGTGCAGGTGATCGATTCCTTGTGTATGATGGCGATGCTACATTCGTGTTTCTTGGCATGGTGTTTTATCTTGTAGTCGATTGGTGTTGTGGTGGCAATGTCAGGAGCTAATGTTGAGGTGATCCAGGTTTCTTTGATGAGGGTCACATCATGTGCGGGGGGAGAAGATGGTGTCCCAGACTTCGATGGCGTGTTTCCAAAGTGAAGAGGCATTGATCAGAAGGCTGCTTAGTTGCTCCGGTAGGTCTTGGACAACAGGGCTGCCGTGGGTGTGATTGCCATGGTGGTGGGCAGTGCTGGGGTGGGGGTGAACTGGAAGCAGGTGCAAATGAAAGGTCCCTCTGTGGTGAAATCACCCTAGAAACTGCAGAGCAGCTGGGATTGTGGTAGGCACCGACCTGGATCCATCAGGACAAGAAAGGTGCTTAGTTCAGACCCTAATCTTTGAGGAGATGATGTTAGTGCACAAGGCAGTCATTTTGAGGATTGCTGACTCGGCGCAGCCTAGTATGCATTAGCCTTGCATAGGTGGTGTGGCAGCTCTGAATGATTTGACCGCCGGGTATAAAGGAGTACCAAGCATGAGATGTCTTGAAGGTGGATCCTCAATGGATGAAGTTGGTCCCCCTAACCTGCATGACTGATGCCCAAAACCTAGAGGCTCAATTAGTTCCTTGAGGTGGTAGGTTCTTCTTGAGAACTTTAAATCAGATGAAATAAGCAGCCTCCCTTATGGACATGTGAACCATGGCAGGCCGGCCTTCAGATGTCATCCTTGTGGGCCATCAGCCTATCCTTATATATAAACAATCCAGGTTGTAAAGGGGATTCTGTATTAACAAAGTCCGCCATGCATGAAACCAGCTTAAAGACTGAAGAGCTACAATAAGACAGCCCATGGGGGGGCAGCCAACGTTGAGCCCTGGGCTTTGAGTTTCCGGAAGTCTCCTACCATTAAACTTTCAATTCAGTACACAGTCATCTGTCTGCCCCTCCCCTTCCCGGCATAACCCACCCGGGCACATATTATCATGAAGTGAGAGCATCACCTTAAGCTGACCCTGGACGGACCCTCTGCACCTTAAGGGTTGTTGACATAAAAAGAGAATGATCCCACACAAGGCGTAAAATGAGAGGGGACAGAATGTAGTTGATCCTGAAGGTAGCAGGCGCCTGTGAAGGAAGAGCAGAAAGGAGCATAGTATTATCTGGTATAACAGAATCAAAGAGCAGCATAACATAAACAAAACCACTGCCTTGTTCGATGGCGACTTCGGTCCAGTCTTGACTAGCCAAAAAAGGGGTAATGTACTTTCCCTCTCCAAAGTGGATTTACTCTTGTGCTTATCAGACATTGCAACACTACAGTCTGGTATGGAGAAGGCACAAATAACCCTCAACACTGTGCCAGAAGAGCTAGAAGACTAGAAACTAAAATGGAAGAATTGTGAAGATCACTATCGCCATGGCAACATTTGAATGCATAATGGCAGAGAGGCCATGGTAGGACCAAATACACGGGAAGACAGCGATCGCCTATCCAAACACATTTTAGGGGCAATGGGCACCAATTTAATTTTACTGTGAGAGCACATAGAGCAGACTCATCCAAAGCAGAGCAAGGGAAATGTCAGAGGGCAATAATTGTCAAAGTAAATTCTTCAGACCTGAAACAGGAAATACTCGGAGCAACCCGACAACAAGTAACCACAGACTTTGAGGACTGTATGCTGCAAATCTTTCAAGACATTTCACAAGCCACACTAGCTAGAAGGAGGGCACTAACTGATGTTATTATGGAATTTTGTAAACGGTAGATTCAATACCAATGTGCACACTTATTTGCTCAGGTCTGCATATTGAAAGATATAGCTCACTACAAATGTTGGGGGAAGAAGTCAAAGATTGCTTGGACTTTGAGGTACTCTCACATAAAATACACTTATTTGCTAATGGAATCTTAGTTAAACTTACAGACCCAATAGGCTCCATACACATGCTGATGAGGCTAATGCAATGCTTTGAAGAGGTATTGGCCTTTCAGATTAATCTGAATAAATATGACATGTTGGGAATCCACCTTATCTAAGAAACAAAAGGATCCACCCTCAGACAGAAGTATGACCATGTTCTCCCAGATTACGCGTGTTTCCTACAGTGGTGGAAAGCACACAGCTTTGTTAAAATACCCCTCACACACCAAAATGGACCCTTGGTTTCATGCTTCATCATGGGGTCTTCAAGACCATATTGTTACTTGAAATCTCTCGGTGCTTTGGGCTTACCTTTTGCCTGAACAAGACCTACATTTAAGTGATCAACACACCATTGGGAACCTTTATAAAAAGCAAATAAACAACAAAATAAACATCATTAAATCAACAACTCGACAAAAGCATGAGTCAAATGTGAACCTGATCATGATTGGATCTATTCAGCCCTGAAGAAGTCCGGTAATGGACGAAACGCGTTGGCTATTTGGCTTTCAGCAATTAAAAAAAAAACGGAATAAAGGACAGAAAATTGAAGAAAAGACTCTCTCGCTAGTGTGTTTGTTGGGAAAACAATCTTGAATCTTGAAAATGTCAATGTGTTATACCTGTTATGTACCCTAAATTGGGAACTTAACTTTGAAGGGTGTAGTTCAAATCTAAAGTGTGGTATGTCAAGGAAGTAGGGTTTTCCTTACTTTCTTTGTTAGGTTTGTATAGGGATTACGTTCCTGGTTCTAGCACCGTCTACCTGGACCTAGATATGGTACTCTAATAGTGTTGCATATATTTGCCTTAATCCCTAAAATTTGAACATATATGCACACTACTAGTTATAATGTTCTGCCGATCATGGTCCGGTCATATTGCGTCCTACAGGTTCTAAGCGGCTATGCCGTACTCACAATACCAAGGTCACTGCCTCTTCTGGATACTGCCTCCCTGCGGCTCCGTGGAACGATGAGCCTGCGGGGGAGTATCCTTAAGTAGTGCGGTTAATTGATAGAATGCCTGCCAAAATAGTAATTGGTTGGGAAACAGTACTAGAGTGCTGAAACTTCCCGGGTGTAGTTCTAACAACCCACTTCCTGTTGGTGTTGTTGCCTGGCTGTGGGGCTTCAGAAAACGTGTTTTCAGTCGGACCCACTCCACGTTAATGACTAGACCGCTAACCTAGTTGAAGCGAAGGAAATATACAACCACTTCAGGTATTTCACCGAGATAGAAAACAGACCCCACTAACTATTTAAGGGGTTTGGGTCTACATATGGAATACAAATACACCCAAGAATGGTGCTTAAAAAATATAAAGAAATACATAAAGACGTCACACTAGATAAGGTTCATAAACTTTTTAAAAATCACTGTCCACAAAAGTTATTGTGCCCACATCACGTGACAGCCGTTGTGGCATGGAATACAAAACTCCTGTAACCATTCTACCTCTATAATGAAAGATGGAAATAGGGAGAGATATATGATAAACGACTATGATACGTGTTACAGTAAGAGGGTATACCCATGTAAGTTACTGAGACCTGGGCGAAATATGATACAGGAAAGAGGGGTCCCAATAACAAATTGTATATAAACAAAGAATTTAGAGAATGAGATTATATAAAGCAAAATATGAACATATTGTTATTTACTCACAAGTGTTGGCATACTGGTTACATTTCTCATCAACAGACAATTAGTGCCCCTAAAAGTGAAACTGTGCAAGTGAAGATAGTGTTTGTGCGACGTTTCTAAAAAGTTGTAACAAAAAAGCAAGATCCTTGCAGATATCGCATCTTCGCCTTGCAGGTATTGCGTTGTCTATTGCTTGTGTTGTCCAGCTTGCTCCATGTGACTAGTTGTGCCCCATCTTCACCATATTAGCTGTATTACACTGTTTACTCGGTCGCAGCAATCTACCCCTACCTATCTCATTTCCCTTTGCTTAGCCCTCAGGCAACTAAACCGCACTTGCCTTTACAGTCCTCTACTCCTTACCTAATCTCTCTTTAATATAAACCATCTGATCCTGGCTTACACCCCTGCTCCATTCTCAACCAGTCATGCCTCCCCTCACCTACCCCCCCCCCCCGCTATCACATCTCCACCCATCCTGAAGCTCGGCCCCAAGTCTTGGTCCATCCTCTACCCTACCCACCTCTCCAAACACGGGAAGAAAAACTTTAAACACAAACTTCTCTGTCAGCATCCCGAAACCCTATTTGCCGACCACCACAACAGCCTCAACTCCTCCATCACCACCAACTATATCTTCTTCTCGGGGCGTGGCCACGGAAGCGATCGTAATGGCCGTCTCGGCGTGAAGCTCCGCCCCCGTGCGGGCTCCCAACGGCGGCATTTGAGATGTAATCCGCCACAGTTTCGCTCCACATCACCAGCGGATTCGACAGTGGACATCGCCCGTCCACCTGGGCGGTTCCAGATGTCCTGGGGACAACGCCAGCGGGTGTTCGAGGCGGAGGGGAAGTGAGGCCTGCCAGGCCTCGGCGACATCTTCCCTAACTGCGCCGGATCGCCGGATGAGTGCTTTGCGGGGCCCCCCTCCCGTGACCGCTGGCCTTCGTTTGCTGCCGGCGGGCTATCTGGCCCGTTGCCGGTCTCCCGCGGGCCCTTTGGTGGGGGCGCCGGGCTTCTGGGCGGGATCGGGGCCTTCGGGCCTGGTCGCGCGTTGGGGCCAGGGCCTCAATTTTTGGGCTTGCGGTGGGTGCTGGGCTGCGGGCGGGATTGTCCGGCTGCTGGCTGCGGGGGTTGGGGGAGCGGCGGGGGGGCTCTAACGGCTGATCAGAGGCGGCCCCGCATTGGTCCCGCAAGGGGGGACCCACACCTTCCCCCCCCCACTACTAGGGCCGAACACCTGGCGAGGGGCCTTCACCCAGTTCCACCTTAAGCAGGGGGTCTTTCCTGTGCCACTTCCTACGACGCTGCATAGCAGTGTCGGGCTGGTTGGTTGTGGCATACTGACCGGAACTGATACTGCCCTACCCATCATAACCTGGTCGGGAGAGCTGTCGACACTACTATGGCCTAGACGCATGGTCAGAGTGCAATGCTTTCTCCATTTGCGCCTCTGGGATATACAGTGCAGCTGTGCACCCAGTTCAGTTTGTGTGTATCTACGCCTGGGATTGCGTTGACCTGCTCTCTGTGCCTCTCACCCATCCTGGCTACACTTGAGGCTTGTCTGTCGCTGTGCTGTGTATGTGTATATGTGTATAGGCATTTATATAGCGCACTACTTACCCGTAGGGTCCCAAGGCGCTTCGACCGCTGCGAAACCCTTCCTGGCTTCCCTGAGAGATGGTCCCTTAATGGGTATCTCCAGGGTGAGACCAGGCATCCCCGGCGGTCTGGTGGGGCCGTTAGTGAAGATGAGGCAAGCTAATGCCCAGAGTTGCCGAGTGTGATCACTGATCAGAGTGGGCATCGAGGCGAGAGAATTATCGAGTCCGCTGACCCTGGTCCAGAAACCTGCCGCGCCGGGAATCGAACCCTGGTCCCGGGCCGTCCTCTGCTCTCGGGTCTGCCGCCTCTAACCAGTGAGCCACACTACTTCACTGCTCACTCCACCATCTTGGACATTGGGAAGAGAGACCCCAATCAGAGGAAGCTCAGCATCGACAAGACCCCCCTCCACGCGGCTGACGCACCGCCCGGCTCATCCTCCGGTTGAAGGGGAAACCACTTCCATGGTTGCCGCTATGCTAGGCGAAATGCGTACGGGGTTCAAGGTGCTTGATACCCGCTTTGACAGCCTCGAACAGAAAATAGCGGACATGGGAACCAAGATTCAGGCCCTTGACCGACGCCTGGACGTAGCGGAATCTAGAATATCAGACGTGGAGAACGGGGCCGCGACAACGCTCAAGAGGCTGGAGCGCGTGGAAAAAATACTCAAGGACGTTGCCATCAAGAATGAGGACTTGGAAGCGTGTAGTAGACGCAACAATATACGCATAATTGGAGTGGCGGAAACAACGGCGATTGGGCGCTTTGACACTTTTGTAGAACATCTCCTCATTGAACTGTTTGGCAGAGACATTTTCACAAGTGGCTTTGTCGTTGAGCGCGCCCATAGATTGCTTGGGCCTAGACCTTGCCCTGGGCTGCCACCCCGACTCATCATAGCCAGGATTATGAACTTCCGCGACCGGGATGCCGCACTGAGGGCTGCCCGAGAGGCTGGAGAGGTGCGATGGCAGGGCAGCATTCTGTCCTTCTTCCCAGATTTTACTCTGATGGTCCAGGAGGCACGACGCAAATACTCTGGAGTCAAAGCTACTCTTCGCAACCTGGGTTTAGCATATGGTATGCTGTACCCAGCAAGATTCAAGATCGATGTGGATGGCAGATCCCGCATCTTTGACTCCCCAAAGAGGCACTGGATTTTTGTCAGAACTATAAAAGAAAGGGTTCACCGTCGGCTTCCGGCGCTGCACAGAGCTCCCCTCCTCGCGGCGACTCGCAGACCAGTGTTGACCTTTTTGTTGAAACTGGACAGGGCTGACTTCTTTTCATTGCTTGTTCCTTGGTACTCTTTATTGTATGGAGCAATTAATGTGGGCGCTTCATCGTATTGCTGATTTGACAGCACATCGGTTGTCGCTTCTAGTTGGGATGCCCGCTAGGCGGGGCGTTGCTACCCCCTATGGCGTATGCCTTTCTGTTTCCCTTTCCTGGGGTTTTCCTTTTTTGGTTGCTCCCTTGTTTCAATTCATGGTTGCTGTTTTTGATATATGTAACTTGCATTATTCGATTATTCAGGGATTGCCTTTTTGGGGATACTAGGAGGCTGGGTGGTGGGCGGGAGGCGTTTTTTTTTGTGTGTTTGCAAATTCATTTCTTTATGTGCTCTCTCGTTTCAAAATGCAGGCTTTCAGGGATTATTTACCCTCAGCGGAGCTAGTGGCAGCGCCATTTCCCGAAGCATTGTGGCAAATCGGCGCCCCGGACTACAAAACCTCGTGGCAGCCAGCTTAGCGCCCAGGACAAGGAAAGCTTATGAAGGGGCGTTCCGCTTGTACTGCGCCTTTTTGGGCCCGGCATGGGAGCATAGATGGGGTCAGGAGGGGTCCTTTACCCAATTTTTTGTGGCATTTCATGAAGAGGGCCGGTCGGCGGCAACCGCCAGTCGGTATAAGGCCGCCATATCATTTATGGCTCAGCTCCATGGGATCAGGGACCTGACGGACTCCTTTGTAGTCAGGAAGGCGCTGTTTATCCTCTCAGTATCTATGCTCCTCACATTTCTCTGGGAATCAAAGCATTTTTAACATACAGATTTTCCCCTAAGGAGTGTCTGTGTTAGCCATTAGCTGTGAGTGGTTCCTATTTGCATTTGAAAGGCCTCTCGCTGGTCTCGCGCCCACTCGACTGTTTCTGTCTCATGGAAAAAGGCAGAAAGTCAGAAACAAATTTTTATTTTGCATTTCACTCAAATACACTATAATCAGCCATTCCTTACTATTCAACCAACAGCATACTGCATTGTGGCGCTTGCATTTTTACCGTAAATCTCTCTACCTTTGTGGGTTCAAAGTCACAGAATACAGCTGACATTGGATAAAACAGCTGAACCAGCTGAATGCGTTATACATGAAATTGAACCAATTATAGGCGAGTTTTAGGTGTTTATTGGCAATGTGGGATTGGGCGCAAGGCCAGCCCTGTGGCCAGGCCATGTGCCAAACCCCCTGAGAGCGTCTTTCCCACACTGCGCACAGTCTTTGCCGTGAGGTTGGGTGCTGGACCTGGCTTAGCTAGGTTTTGCACCCAACCCCCTGCGAGCACCCTACCCCACCCCCATGGCAGTGCACAGCCTTGCCCTTGTGCAGCATGCATTGGGTGCAAGGCCTGGCCTGCACCCAACCCCTTATCGGCAAGCAAAACCTCACTAAGGGGCCTATTAGGATGGCGGACGAGCCTGCGTCCGTCCACCACCCCAGAGGAGGAGGGACCGTCCGCAGGGGCAGCGGCGGTCCCTCCGTGCGAATTAGGATGTGACCTGTGTAGGAGAGTAGGGTCTGCTATCCTATGGTCACCCCAAATTTTTGCTTTTTGCTTCACTGGTTTATGACTTAATGTGGCTGTGGGCCTGCTAATCAGACCCGCAGCCTGCTGTTCTCTCTCTAAATTAATGCCAATGCACTCTAGGTGCATTACGAATTGGAACTGGTTCACCTTGTTGGCCCCTGTAACAGTGTACCCTAGGTACCCAGGGCATAGGTGCATCCAAGGCCTACCAGGGGCTGCAGCATGTATTGTGCCACCCCTGGCCTGGCCTCCATATTTGACACAACTGGCTGATCACTCAGCTGGGGTAAGTTGGTGTAATCACCTCTTACTTAGATATAGTATCCCTATATCTAACCTTAACTGGACACATATGTTCCTATCAGCCACTCTTATGGAAGGCCTCATCAATCCTGGAGGCAGAGTGCTTGGAAATATGTGAGATGGTGCTCTAGCATGAGCTGAGCCTTTCTGCAGCTGTCGGGAAGCACTCCCTTAGCTGTTCCGGGATATTGCCATACCATATACTCTTAAGTGCATTATAATCCTCGCGGTTATATGCTAACTTTGGTTTGGCTTTATCAAAACATGTCGAGTAAGGTGTCATACGATTTGGAATACTATCCCCTCGACAGTTCTGTCGACGGGGATAGCATTCCACCCTTCTAGAGGGACACAACATGTGTGTAGCCTTAACCCCGGTTAAAGTTAACCAGAGCCTCAGCATCACAAAATGGATGCTGCCACCACAGACACAAGTCTGACCTCCTGCTGCTTGGAGTCCTTCCAGCGAGGGAGGCTTGGACAAAGGATTTCCTGCCTTGGGAGGTGCGAGCACCACCCCAGACAGGATTTTGTGTATTGGGTAGGACAGGGCTGAATAGATTGAGACATGCCCGGGGCACACAAGGTGTCCCCGTGCATAAGCCAGTCCAAACCGGTCCTGGGACTTTCCAGACCCAGGCCTGGCGAGATGCTGGACAAAGGAAAGGGGGTGTAACCGCCCCCCTTCCTGGTCCCACCCAGAGGAGGGACCTAGCAGGTGATCCACCCCTCAGATTGGGAATAAGAGTGGGAGCAGTGCCATAGCACATCAGATCATCCTGAATCAACTAGAAACTAAGAAGACGACTGGACTTCGATGTTCTGCTGCACAGAAGACTGAAGAGCATCTCTCTTGTGGCCTAGGAGTGGCCACCCTGTGAACACAGGCACCATCCAGCAACTCGACGTCTGCTTTGCTGCCGCCTCCCACCGGAGCCTGAGCCTATAGCCTGACAAGACCTAGACTCCCAGACTTCCGACAGCCCGATCCACAGTCCCTGCAAAGAAGGGATCCGTGAAGGCACCAAGAGACGTGGGACCGGACCTCTTGAAAGACCCCCGAGAAGCTGACTGCGCAGCATCTGAGGCACCCTTGATGTTGTGCTTTATGGACGAAGAAGCCCCACCACCGAGCAGCCCTTGCACCGAAGATCAGCCCCCCAGCATCTCCACGATCTGCGTGGGGCCCTTTTGCATTGTGCCACTTGACGCGCCATCCCAGCCACTTGCCTCGTGATCAGCGGCCATCTTGGCGACGAAATCTTTGAACTACACTGCAGGTCTGGTTGCTCTATACTTGCCCTCACTCCTGTAAAAGGGAGCACCCGCTCTGACCTTGCTGGTCCGAGGGATAAGCTTTTCTTGATTCCTGCATGGCTTGCATTAGCCAAGGCCTGTTGGCTCCAATCAAGTTGCCGACACCCCCAACAGCGAGAAGCCTGCGTGAGACAGCTTGTGATTGACTCCTGGACGTTCTCGACCTCTTTGTGTCCACGTGGCTGCAGAGAGAAGCTACACCTCATCGCCTGTTTGCACCCGACATCGCCTGGTTCCAATCTGGTTCCACAGTAGTCACTGGCTAGTGACTTTGAACATTGTCCCCTCTGCTTTCAGGTCTTCACAACTTCAGATCCACCCTTGGATCCACTGGAACTCTTCACATCGAGCCGCCTGCAGCATCTTCAGCTCCAAGCACCATCGACCAGCTTGACGAAACCCGACACTACTTAGACCCTATGCACCCGCTTCCTGTGGGTGAGGTAACTCAGCAGCGCTGGTGTTCCCACACTGGTACACACCTGTAGGGCCTGTGTCTTAAGTTTTAGCTTTCTAGGTCACTCAGAAGGTTCCTAACTAACTAACTTTATAACTTTTACGCACCATAGACATTGCAATGGTGAGTGCGTGCACTTTAAACACTGTACCCGAGTCCCGCGGGCCTTACCCGACTTAGTCACTGCTAGTCCTGATCAGCTCCAGCGATTCCCAAGGCCCTAGGCCTGTTACCTTTTCGATTGGTATCTCTTATATCACTTTCTTAGTATATGGTTTAGGTGGCCCCTAGGGCTCATCCATATTGTGCAACTTTAGTGTATTTTAAACTGTGTATTGTTTAACGCGTGTGCTTCTGTGCTCATAAAGAGTTCAGGGGATAATTGTAGTTAATAAATATATATATATTTTCAATATATATCTGTGTGGTGTCCTTTCATTTGGTATTCAAGGGGATTGTGTATGGTAATACAGCTGGCTTCACATGCCTTTCAGAGTTTAGCCTAAGACTGCTTTGTCCACGTTACCACTAGGATAACTGGTCTATAAGGTTGACCTACAACCAATCATCATAAGGGTTGCTTGGCATGGTACAAGGTGATCACTAGAACTAGTGAGCATCATATACCAGGCCAACTTCTCACATTGGTGAGCAGCGGATTGGGATCTGAGCTTGCTGTTGTTTTACCATTACAATCTTTGAGATTATCATTTGAAAGATCATACAGGTACCTGCTAGGTAGATATAAAACAAGACTAATATACTTAAGTTCTACTGAACTTAGTTGTTGTAGGAGATAGGGAGTAGCGCACCCTAACTACAACTACTAGATAGGTTTAGTAGGTAAACACCAGTGTAGGTAGATTGCAACATATCCACCCACACTAGAGCAATGTCTGGAGCAGAAGGGTCCACTTGACTTACTCCTGTTGAGAGTGACCCTCCAAGGGCACCATCCAAATTTGCTATCGTTTCCTTTAAGGAACTAAGGTACCTTTGTGCCTTAAGGGCTCTGAAGACAGGGCCATCCCCTACTACAGACCACCTTAGAGAGATCTTAGACCAGTCTGAGACTCTAAAGACCTCTCAAGCAGACCCCACAGGGAATGCTGAAGGAGGCTCTTCTTCTGAAGATGACAATACTGATGCCCCTGTCCCCATAGTCCAGGTAGATGAGGGTGACCAAGTCACTGGACCTCCTCAGATAGATGAGGAGGAGGAAGAAGAAGAGGAGACAGAAGGGGGGAGCAGTGATTCTGATGATGGCAGAAATAGTCAGGTGCTAGTCAGCAGGCTAAACCAGGCTAACTTAAGTGTATTTGGGACTGAAGCAAGGATGACCTTGCCCAGGCACCCAGGTGGACTTAACCAGGAGCGTAGGAGGAGGAGGAATCACTCAGGTGAATCCAATACCTCCCAGGCTTCTAGAGGCTCTCATGGTCACTCCAGAAGGGAGATGACTAGCCCTCAGAGAAGGGAGCATGAGGCCAAAATGAGAGAGGCTGAGCTTAGGATTCAGAGACAAGAATTAGAAGTTGCCCTGGCCCAAGAGAAACTTGCTAGGACAAGACAGCCTAGAGAGAGTGGGGTAATAGAACCCACTGGTGGCAGCATTATCCACAAGGATAAAGACAGGTCTTTTGATAACAGAAACCTGAGTAAGATTGTGCCCCCCTACAAAGCTGGGGATGATATCCACAAATGGATGACTGCTCTTGGGAGAGCCTGCAAGGTACAGCAGATCCCTCAGGAGCAGTGGGCAGCAATCTTGTGGCTCTTCTTTGAAGGTAGAGGCCGAGACAGACTCCTCACTGTTAGTGATGGGGATTCTAGAAACTACCTGGTCCTGAAGAGTGCTCTGATTGATGGGTTAGGCTTAACCACTGAACAGTACAGGTTAATGTTCAGAGATACCCAGAAGACACAGACGCAGGACTAGTCTGAATTTGTTGAGTGTGCCACTAAGGCTCTGGAGGGATGGTTGCTGGGAAGCAAGGTTACAGACTATGAAGGATTGTACAATTTGCTTATGAGAGAACACATTATAAATAATTGTCAGAACCAGCAGTTGCATCAACATTTGGTTGACTCAGATTTGACCTCTCCCCAAGAATTGGGAAAGAGGGCAGATACATGGGTTAGAACCAGAGTTAAGCAAAAGAACTAGAACCAGGGTGGTGACCAGAAGAAAACAGACCAGAAGGGTGGGGAGCAGAAAGCCAAAGACCAGAAGTCTTCAACAGGGCCCCAAACTAATACAGAGGGTGGGTCCCAAACTTCCAAGAAGAAGAAGAAAGAAGGTCAAAGAAAACCCTGGTGTAGTACTTGTAAAAAACAACTCTCACTGGACAAGTGAGTGTAAAAAGGGTGGAGCCCCCAACACTGCAGCCCCTAAGGCACCTGCACCCACTAGTACAGCTGGCAGTGTTGGTCCACAAACCAAGGGGGTAGTGGGTATCACCTTGGGAACTGAAGGAGATTCTGACCTAGTCAGAACCCTTACACAGGATGTTCTGGTTTGTGAGGGGGACATAGATTTGACCCCTAGCATCATCCCCAGTAATCTGGGCAAATACAGACAGACGCCTTTGATTAATGACAAAGTGGCTCAAGCATACAGGGACACATGTGCCAGTGTCACTATGGTGACACCTAACTTTGTGGACCCTGGACAATACATGCCAGGTGATAATTACCTGGTGACCAATGCCAGCAATGTCACCACTACACAAAGTGTGGCAATTGTTAACTTTTCCTGGGGAGGGGTAACTGGCCTAAAAAGAGTTGTGGTTAGTGCTGATCTCCCAGTTGAATGTTTGTTGGGCAATGACCCGGAGAGCTCTCTATGGTCAGAAGTTGAGTACAGGACTCATGCAGAGATGTTAGGGATATCATCACATGTCCTTGCTGTGACCAGGTCACAGGCCAAAAAGTGCCTCTCTGAACCTCAGGTCTTGGATCCTGGAACAATGGACCAAGCACCTTCCAAGAAGAAGAACAGGAGGGTAAAGGCTGTGCCTTCCCAACTGCCTACAAGTGAGGATCAGCCTTCACAGGAAGCTGGTCTTGAGACCCCTGAAGGAACTGTCTCTGAAGAACTTGAACCTGATCAGGTTGAGTTTCTGGGGACAGGGGGACCTTCTAGGGCAGACTTGGGGCAGGCTCAGTTAACCTGTCCTTCTCTTGAACCCCTCAGACAGCAGGCTGCTGCTGAGTCTGCTGGGAATGCTCAAGGTGCCCATAAAGTATATTGGGATGATGGACTCCTTTATTCAGAGGGTAGAGTCCCCAAGCCTGGTCCAACCAGGAGGTTGGTTATACCTCTGCAATTTAGGGGCTTCCTACTCACCTTGGTCCATGATATTCCTTTAGCAGGACACCTAGGACAGAATAAGACTTGGGACAGGCTTGTCCCTCACTTCACTGGCCTCACATGTCTGAAGACATCAAGGAGTTTTGTCGCTCCTGTGTAACCTGCCAAGCCAGTGGTAAAGCAGGTGGCACAACAAAGGCCACCCTGATACCACTACCTGTGGTGGGGGTTCCCTTTGAAAGAGTGGGGATTGATATTGTAGGTCCAATGGATCCCCTACAGCATCTGAGCACAGATTCATACAGGTGGTGGTGGACCATGCCACCAGGTACCCAGAGGCAATTCCACTTAGGACCACAACAGCTCCTGTTGTGGCCAGGGCCTTACTTGGAGTTTTCTCCAGAGTGGGGTTTCCTAAGGAGGTAGTATCTGATAGAGATGCCAACTTCATGTCAGGATACTTGACAGCTATGTGGAAGGAATGTGGTGTCAACTACAAGTTCACCACTCCTTACCATCCACAGTGTAATGGGCTTGTAGAAAGGTTTAACAAGACCCTAAAGGGTATGATCAAAGGATTACCAGAAAAGCTCAGGCGGAGATGGGACATCCTTCTACCCTGCCTTTTGTTTGCTGACAGAGAGGTCCCTCAAAAAGGGGTTGGCTTCATCCCCTTTGAATTGTTGTTTGGGCACCCTGTAAGAGGACCCCTATGTCTGGTGAAGGAAGGATGGGAGTTACCTCTCAAAAAGCCGAAGCAAGACATAGTGGACTATGTACTTGGTCTCCGCTCCAGGATGGCTGAGTATATGGAAAAGGCACCCAAAAACCTTGAGGCTAGCCAAGAATTACAGAAAGCTTGGCATGACCAAAAGGCTGTCCTGATTGAGTATCAGCCAGGACAGAAGGTATGGGTGTTGGAGCCAGTGGCCCCAGCAGCACTTCAAGACAAATGGTCTGGACCCCATACAATTCTTGAGAAGAAGGGAGAGGTTATCTACTTGGTGGACCTAGGAACTCCCAGGAGCCCCCACAGGGTGCTCCATGTCAACAGATTGAAGGCATATGTTAACAGGGAAGACATGGGCTTGCTCATGGCTACAGATGAGAGACAGGAGGAAGAGAGTGACCCTCTCCCAGACCTGCTCACTCAGAACCCTGAGGATGGCTCAGTTGATGGTGTGGCCTTAGATGGCAGCCTCACTGAACATCAGCAACATGACTGTAGACAAGTTTTGCAGTCATACAGACATATGTTCTCCTTGACACCCAGTCAGACTAACTGGTGTACCCATGTGGTGGACACTGGTACCAGTCTTCCTGTAAAAAGCAAGATTTACAGGCAACCTGACCACGTCAGGGACTGTATAAAGACTGAGTTGCAAAAGATGCTGGAATTAGGTGTCATTGAGCCTTCAGAGAGCCCCTGGGCTAGCCCAGTGGTCTGGTCCCCAAACCACACACCAAAGATGGCAAGAGAGAGATGAGGTTCTGTGTGGATTACAGAGGACTCAATGCTGTCACCAGGACAGATGCACACCCTATTCCAAGGGCAGATGAGCTCATTGACAAGTTGGCTTCTGCCAAATATTTGAGCACATTTGACTTGACAGCTGGCTACTGGCAAATCAGGTTAGCTGAGGAGTCTAAAGCCAAAACTGCATTTTCTACCCCAGGTGGGCATTATCAATTTGTGGTTTGAAAAATGCACCTGCCACCTTCCAAAGGTTGGTGAATCAAGTCCTTACTGGGTTGGATGACTTTTGTGCAGCATATCTGGATGATATTGCTGTCTTCAGCTCCACCTGGGAGGATCACCTGGTCCACGTGAAGGAAGTGCTTGAGGCTCTGCAGAAGGCAGGCCTCACTATCAAGGCAACAAATTGCCAGATAGGGCAGAGTAAGGTTGTATACCAGGGCCACCCTGTAGGTTGAGGCCAAGTTCAACCACTGGAGAGTAAGATCCAGACCATCAAGGTCTGGTCCCCTCCAACTACCCAGACTCAGGTCAGAGCTTTCTTGGGCCTGACTGGGTACTACAGGAAGTTTGTTAAGAATTATGGGTCCATTGTGACTCCTCTTAATGATCTGACATCCAAGAAGATGCCCAAAAAGGTTCAGTGGACAGTAAACTGTCAAAAGGCATTTGATGACGTGAAGAAGGCCATGTGCTCTGCACCTATCCTGAAGAGTCCTGACTACTCAAGAGAGTTCATTGTCCAAACAGATGCTTCTGAGTTGGGAGTGGGAGCAGTGCTTTCACAGCTTAATGTAGATGGTCAAGACCAGCCCATTGCTTTTATTAGCAGAAGGCTGACCCCCAGAGAAAAACGTTGGTCAGCCATTGAGAAGGAGGCCTTTGCTGTGGTGTGGGCCCTGAAGAAGTTGAGACCATACTTGTTTGACACTCACTTCAAGATTCAGACCGACCATAAGCCCCTCTTATGGCTTAATCAGATGAAGAGTGAAAACCCCAAACTACTCAGGTGGTCCATTTCCCTACAGGGGATGGACTTTACAGTGGAGCACCGCCCAGGGACTGACCATGGCAACGCAGATGGTCTCTCCAGGTACTTCCACTTAGAACATGAAGACACAACTGGTCAAGGTTAGTCTAATGTCCCTGCGTTTGGGGGGGGTTGTGTAGGAGAGTAGGGTCTGCTATCCTATGGTCACCCCAAATTTTTGCTTTTTGCTTCACTGGTTTATGACTTAATGTGGCTGTAGGCCTGCTAATCAGACCCACAGCCTGCTGTTCTCTCTCTAAATTAATGCCAATGCACTCTAGGTGCATTACGAATTGGAACTGGTTCACCTTGTTGGCCCCTGTAACAGTGTACCCTAGGTACCCAGGGCATAGGTGCATCCAAAGCCTACCAGGGGCTGCAGCATGTATTGTGCCACCCCGGCCTGGCCTCCATATTTGACACAACTGGCTGATCACTCAGCTGGGGTAAGTTGGTGTAATCACCTCTTACTTAGATATAGTATCCCTATATCTAACCTTAACTGGACACATATGTTCCTATCAGCCACTCCTATGGAAGGCCTCATCAATCCTGGAGGCAGAGTGCTTGGAAATATGTGAGATGGTGCTCTAGCATGAGCTGAGCCTGTCTGCAGCTGTCGGGAACCACTCCCTTAGCTGTTCCGGGATATTGCCATACCATATACTCTTAAGTGCATTATAATCCTCGCGGTTATATGCTAACTTTGGTTTGGCTTTATCAAAATATGTCGAGTAAGGTGTCATACGATTTGGAATACTATCCCCTCGACAGGTCTGTCGACGGGGATAGCATTTCACCCTTCTAGAGGGACACGACATGTGTGTAGCCTTAACCCCGGTTAAAGTTAACCAGAGCCTCAGCATCACAAAATGGATGCTGCCACCACAGACACAAGTCTGACCTCCTGCTGCTGGGAGTCCTTCCAGCGAGGGAGGCTTGGACAAAGGGTTTCCTGCCTTGGGAGGTGCGAGCACCACCCCAGACAGGATTTTGTGTATTGGGTAGGACAGGGCTGAATAGATTGAGACATGCCCGGGGCACACAAGGTGTCCCCGTGCATAAGCCAGTCCGAACCGGTCCTGGGACGTTCCAGACCTAGGCCTGGCGAGATGCTGGACAAAGGAAAGGGGGTGTAACCGCCCCCTTCCTGGTCCCACCCAGAGGAGGGACCTAGCAGGTGATCCACCCCTCAGATTGGGAATAAGAGTGGGAGCAGTGCCATAGCACATCAGATCATCCTGAATCAACTTGAAACTAAGAAGACGACTGGACTTCAACATTCTGCTGCACAGAAGACTGAAGAGCATCTCCCTTGTGGCCTAGGAGTGGCCACCCTGTGAACACAGGCACCATCCAGCAACTCGACGTCTGCTTTGCCGCCGCCTCCCGCCGGAGCCCGAGCCCAGAGCCTGACAAGACCCAGACTCGCCCAACTTCTCACAGCCCGATCCACAGTCCCTGCAAAGAAGGGACCCGTGGAGGCACCGAGAGACGTGGGACCGGACCTCTTGAAAGACCCCCGAGAAGCTGACTGCACAGCATCTGAGGCACCCTCGACATTGTGCTTTGGGGAGTGAGAAGCCTCACTACCGAGCATCCCTTGCACCGAAGATCAGCCCCCCAGCATCTCCAAGATCTGCGTGGGGCCCTTTTGCATTGTGCCACTTGACCCGCCATCCCGGCCACTTGCCTCGTGGTCAGCGGCCATCTTGGCGAAATCTTCAAACTACACTGCTGGTCTGGTTGCTCCAGACTTGCCCTCGCTCCTGTAAAAGGGAGCACCCGCTCTGACCTTGCTGGTCTGAGTGATAAGCCTTTTTTGATTCCTGCGTGGCTTGCATTAGCCAAGGCCTGTTTGCTCCAATCAAGTTGCCGACACCGCCAACAGTGAGAAGCCTGCGTGGGACAGCTCGTTATTGACTCCTGGACATCCTCGACCTCTTCGTGTTCATGTGGCTGCAGAGAGAAGCTACACCTCATCGCCTGTTTGCACCCGACATCGCCTGGTTCCAATCTGGTTCCACGGTAGTCACTGGCTAGTGACTTTGAACATTGTCCCCTCTGTTTTCAGGTCTTCACAACTTCAGATCCACCCTTGGATCCACCGGAACTCTTCACATCGAGCCGCCTGCAGCATCTTCAGCTCCAAGCACCATCGACCAGCGTGACGAAACCCGACACTACTTCGACCCTATGCACCCGCTTCCTGTGGGTGAGGTAACTCAGCAACGCCGGTGTTCCCACACTGGTACACACCTCTAGGGCCTGTGTCTTAAGTTTCAGCTTTCTAGGTCACTCGGAAGGTTCCTACCTAACTAACTTTATAACTTTTACGCACCATAGACATTGCAATGGTGAGTGCGTGCACTTTAAACACTGCACCCGAGTCCTGCGGGCCTTTCCCGACTTAGTCACTGCTAGTCCCGATCAGCTCCAGCAATTTCCAAGGCCCTAGGCCTGTTTCCTTTTCGATTGGTATCTCTTATACCACTTTCTTAGTATATGGTTTAGGTGGCCCCTAGGGCTCATCCATATTTTGCAACTTTAGTGTATTTTAAACTGTGTTTTGTTAAACGCTTGTGCTTCTGTGCACCTAAAAAGTTCAGGGGAAAATTGTAGTTAATAAATATATATATATTTTCAATATATACCTGTGTGGTGTCCTTTCATTTGGTATTCAAGGGGATTGTGTATGGTAATACAGCTGGCTTCACATGCCTTTCAGAGTTTAGCCTAAGACTGCTTTGTCCACGTTACCACTAGGATAACTGGTCTATAAGGTTGACTTACAACCAATCATCATAAGGGTTGCTTGGCATGGTACAAGGTGATCACTAGAACTAATGAGCATCATATACCAGGCCAACTTCTCAAAACCGCCACCCTGGCGGTCACATCCTGTATTTTTAACATTGCGGCGGGTGCTGCTTGAAGCAGCACCCGCCGCAATGTTAAAACTGCAAGCAGTGCATTTGCATGCACAAAGCGGCAGGCACCGCACGGTGCCTGCCGCTTCGTGGATGCAAATGCAGTGGGGTACCATAGGTACCCCCCATGTGCACCCCCACCCCCCCTTTCACCCTGGGGGCCCGCAACGGGTCCCCAATGAAAAGACTGTATGCCTTTTCGTGGCGGCATTGCCGCCGCGGAAAGGCATGTCACAGGGCAAATCCTAATATGGCTGGCGGTGTCTGATAGACACCGCCACCATATTAGAGCTTTTCCGCCGCGGTCTAGCGGCGGAAAAGCAGCGGACGGTCTCCTCGTCCGCCGATGACCCGCCCAGCCATCCTAATCTGGCGGGGGGTCTTCACACACACCGCAGCGGTGAATCCGCATCCTCCAGGCCGGCGGTGGCTTCCGCCGGCCCGGAGGATGCGGATTTACCGTAATCATAATCGGCCCCTATGTACGGCCTTTAGCCATCTCTGCAGTAGGGTTAGGCGGAGGGCCTGGCAGGCTGACTATCTGATGTTACAGTATAAACGATGCTATTTTAAGCAAGGCAGGCCTGCTGACTTAGTATAGGGTCAGAACAGCAAAATAAAATAAGCATTGACAAAGCTAATAGTTCTACCATTTACAGCTCTCGTTTTGTTTTGTTATGCTTTTTGCAAAACTTTATTGTTCGGGAAGCTGAGGAGCCATCGCTTATGTAAACAAAACATTAGCTAAATGCAAAAATGTTGTTTTTGTCTCAAACAAACATAGTACTCCCTGGCACTGAAAGGCAGCAAGCAGTAACACATAGTGACAAGGCCCATGACTGAAGTGAGCTGGCACAGTGCCCCTTGATGAAAAAGAGAAAGAAAGAGAGAAAGAGAGAAAGAAAGAAAGAAAGAAAGAAAGAAAGAAAGAAAGAAAGAAAGAAAGAAAGAAAGAAAAAAGAAAGAAAGAAAGAAAAAAGAAAGAAAGAAAGAAAAAGAAAAAGCAGAAGTCAGATAAACAATGGCCACTTCAAAACGAGTTTACAACAGCATTGGCAGAAGACAGGAACTGATAAAGCTGGAATATGTCCTGTACTTACATCTGGTGGATGATAACCTGCTATCACTTCAGGATCTACAAAAAAGGCAACACTAAAGTAATAATACAGTAAAAACAAAAGCACTGGCAATGAATAGAACCATCTTGTGTGGGGATGCGCTCCTTGTGAAAGAGCTAAACGCAGTCACTCGGACTGAAGTTAGCAGTTACTGAAGTAGGCTGACCCATTTCCTCATACTGTATATTGTAGTGGGCAGAAGCACCAGACCAACTGTCTTTGTCAAAAAATCACCAATAATCATAATCAAATATTAATCTCATTAATCCACACATTCTAATTATAATGTTTACTAAAAGTGATTGTCATAAAAATATGTTTGTTTTAACTTTTTTTAAGGCCATGGTACTGAGTGCCTGCGTCTTAAAATTGCTGCTGCCACATCTTTACAGGTATGGGGCAGCCCATCAGGTATTATCCAAAGATCTGTCAGTTCCTCCTTGGCATTAAATATACAAGCTGTTTGAGCCTTAATTTCTTCCTCAAGGCTGGCAGGGGGCATGCACCGACAATGTGCCTCGGGCCCCATGCACAGCAAGGTTGCACCACCACCACGCGGGGCTCTCCTTCGCTCTGGGGAGCCCCACGTCCCTCCTTGCGCCGGACTCCGCTTAACTTGTGGCACAGGGGCTCTCCTCATGGTGTGACGGGAGCATCTCTGGTCTCCCTCTCCACACGGGAGACCAGCAAGGCATGGGACGGCTTCCCCGGGTAGGGGGAAGCGGAAATAAAGTGCACCTGGCCCGCCCATGTCCCGGGTGAGAGGCGCCTGACTTCCGGTGCGGCCCAGGGAGGCAAGCCTTTCCCTGAGCCACAGCAGCAACACACCCCTGGTAGATTCCAGTCCAAGAACAAGAACATTTTACATGGGGTCACAGCCCCGGTATTTATACCACAAAGGCCTAGATATAGGTAATAGCAATTTACCGAATGGTAAATACCGAATTTTACAGATTCGGTATTCACTATTCGGTAATTGCTATGTAGGTAGAATATTCGGTAAAAATACCGAATCTGTAAGATTCGGTAATTACCGATTCTGTAATTACAGAATCGGTATTTGCCATTGATTCCTATGGGCCTTGAAGCCCATAGGAATCAATGGCAAATACCGATTCTGTAATTACAGAATCGGTAAAATTACAGATTTTGCAAGGGTGACAGGGTGTCACTTTGACACTCTGTTGCACCCCTGTTTCTGGCTTGTGTGCCATGTGACACACAGACATGCCCTTAGGGCATGTCTGTGTGCCACATGGCACAGGTGTACATGCACAGATGTGCATGTACACCGGAATTTAGTTATTTACCATGGAATAGTATTCCATGGTAAATAACGATTCGGTAAGGGCCTGTGGCACTGATTACAGTGCCACCTACATCTTGATTTACAGAATCTGTAAATTTACCGATTCGGTATTTTACCGATTCTGTATATTTACCGAATCGGTAAATATACCGATTCTGTAAATAAAATGCCCCCTACATCTCAAAAGGAAAATACCGGTCGGAAACGGCCGAAATCGGCCGTTTCCGACCGGTATTAAGGCTCCTACATCTGGCCCAAAATCCTTTGTTGTAGCAGTGTAGGCAAGGGGAGAACCAGATACAACTGGTTCTAGAGCACTTTGTTTTGTTCAGCCCCTCTCCCTATTCACAGGACAGGCTAGGGACATCAAACGCACCACAGGAGGCGGAACCAGCATTGTGGAGGGAAGGCACAGCCATATTCAGGTCCCAGGTGCAACTCCTCCCTCCCATCTACATGCAAATCTCCCTATTCCCCACCGGGCAGACTCACCCTTGCTCCTGGTGCCAAGCACACCAGCCAGCCCCTGTCACTCACAAGCCAGACAAGCAATTCACATCTCTCAGCACACAGAAATGCCAACTTCTAAAAGTGGCACTTCTTCACTAGACACAATAAATCTGTGCACACCATTGCGCGGCATTTATTACCACGAGTTTGCACATATCAAACTCGTCCCTGCACTCCCCACATATCAGGAATTAACATGGACACACATGCATTCCTATGGGAGGGCAGGCCACTCTCAGCACACACACTCAGAGTGCGCAGGCACTTTTCACTGGGTCAGAGTGCTAAAGTGCGCAGAGGCCTAAAATCACTACCACCATGCCAGAGGGTAAAGGCAAAAAGTTTAGGGGTGAACCTGCCAAAAAGGACCAAGTCCAACAGTCCCCCAAAATTCTCATCCACCTCAGTTCCTTTCTGGAAAGTTTTGGTGTGATCTGTTAGCCGGTGTCCCAAAACGCGCTTTCCCCATTCATTTTTCTATAGGAAAATTGAACAGCTGAGTAGAATTACACAAAATTTAGCAGGAACCAATGTATATTTTCTATTTATTTAATTTTGCTGATTGCTCGACCAGTTTTTCTGCGTCCCAATATGTGCCTCCTAAAATTAAATTCTACAAATGTCTCTGGTAGCAATGTATCTCTTCTGCTCCCTCCCTCCTATTAATAGAGGAAAGGGATGGCACGCGCCAACCAGACAGACATGTCATTAGTTATTGTAACCCAGACGTCATTGTCGTCCCCACATGGCCAAAGGCGGAAAGGTATCTATGTCTTTGCAGGAAGGGTATGAATTATGAATACAAAAACCGCAGAGCTCCATCGATCAGGCGTACACGATGAAACCCAAGCCTTGTATTTCCATGATTTATCTTCTGTGACTGCGCAGGCTCGAAGATACGGGCTCCTGACAGCTGATGGAGTGAATGAGACACCGAACAGGCGGGACATGCAGAAGACTGATCAGTGGCATCCAAACCCATTACCAGAATCATCAGTGTTCTCTCAGCCCACCAAGGGGTGGCCAGGAGAAATGAAAGGTTGTGAACGGGGGCAGAACAGAAGCACATCCATTGCAACTCTGTGTGCAGAATGGCGTGTTACGGTGTTACCATAGCCTGTGAAAGTGTTTCTGCAAAGACAAATTGATTATAGGTGATCGATTTCAGATAAATTTGCATTCTGTCCTTCCACGTTCATCACCATTATTATTTTCAATATTGTTCGATGATTTGAGTTCATAAACATATTTTGGGTATAAAAGCATACATTGAACACTGGAAATTGATTATCTTCATCTGTGGCAAAGTATAATTCATGAGAAGTTGGCATATAACATGTTATGAATTAAGTACAGAAGGTCTGCCTTGTTGTTCTGAACAGACAATTTGAGAATAGTAAGTGCTGTTAGCCTGGATGCAAATATGGAATAAAGAAATTCCTTCGTCTCGTTTCCACATGTGGGTGTCCTAAATGGAAATATTTACACCAATTGTAATTTAGGGGCTGATTAGGATGGTGGGGAGAACACCAACAACAGGCTTTCGGTGGCAGTCTCCAAACCATCCTAACCAGCTTTACCGCCTGCCAGATTTTGATGGCGGACAGAAGGACGGACCGCCACGCATCCTATGGGCTTCTTGAGCCCCACGATGCAGCGGATGGCCTCCTAATTGCTAAAATGTTGGTGGTGCCTACCAGGCACTGCCGTAGAGATTAGGGTGCTCCTTCCCAGCAAGCCTTTCCATGCCGGCTCACCTGCCATGAAAAAACTGGCGGGATGGACATTGGGGGCCCGTAGCAGTCCGCCTTCAACTCTGGTCCTTTTCTTTGGCTTTGGGGGGCAGCTATGGTGCCCCCTACATATCCATGTACAAAGTGACAGGCACCGCACAGTGCCTATCACGTAGTACAGGGATATGTGAAACATCCCTTTTTAGGTCTCGGCTTCGAGACCTATTGCAGCCAAGATGGGTCTGAAGGGACGTAGACTGGGAGACGAGCGCTGATTGCCCATCGTGAACGCGCACGCCGAGCCTCCTGGAGCCGTGCACATCTCTTGCTCCACATTCACACTCACGGAAGCACACACTCACGCACACTCACACACACACACACACACACACACACCCACACACAGACACACACACACACCCTCCCTCTCTGCCCACTCCCTCTCTGCCGCCCCCCCTCTACCCCCACTCACCGGGCTCTTTCCCTCACAGCGGGTCAGTCATGGCAGCAGGCAGACTCGGTGTCTTCTCAGGCGATCTTCAGCTGATGTGCACGCTCACGCTGCGTCTCGTGCGCGCCCACCAAGCTGTTTCGCGCCCGGCGCCCGTTGATCCTCAGCTTGTGATTATGCTCTTTGATGTTTGCGAGGGAGGAGGTTTTCGGTTCGGGAGTTACAGGACTGCTGCTGTGAGAACCTCAGACGTTTAAAACCTAAATAAAAGGCCACTGCTGTGCTCCTGCTGCGGCAGCAGGTTTGGTCTACAAGTGTGACCGAATCTCCCGCGCGGTCATGTTGTGAGAGTCTGGATGAAAGCTGCTATGCCTGGAAGCGAGCATCCAGGAGGGCCGGGGGCCTTCCAACCAAGTCTGCAACTGATCGCCCAGGAGGACATTTACTCTCTTCTCCCACCAGGTCAGGCACAGGTGTATAATACTGCCATTTTGCCTGCTCCTCTGCATTTGATTCCCCATTTTATTAACTACGCTTTAAATCGTGTGTTTCCTCATTTCTAAACACTTTGCTGTAGAATTTCACACCCGACCCCAGGTCTGCCCAGTAGAACGGCGCTCACTTCATCCCTCTGTGAGGCAGAAGGTGAGTGCGAGTGCAGAGTGCGCAGAGTGTGAAGTAGTGAGTGCAGAGTGAGTGTGCATAGTGTGAGTGCAGAGTGCAGAGTAGTGAGTGCAGAATAGTGAGTGCAGAGTAGTGAGTGCAGAGTGCAGAGTAGTAAGTGCAGAGTAGTGAGTGCAGAGTGCAGAGTAGTGAGTGCAGAGTGCAGAGTAGTGAGTGCAGAGTGCAGAGTAGTGAGTGCAGAGTAGTGAGTGCAGAGTAGTGAGTGCAGAGTGCAGAGTAGTGAGTGCAGAGTAGTGAGTGCAGAGTGCAGAGTGCAGAGTAGTGAGTGCAGAGTGCAGAGTAGTGAGTAGTGAGTGCAGAGTAGTGAGTGCAGAGTAGTGAGTGCAGAGTAGTGAGTGCAGAGTAGTGAGTGCAGAGTGCAGAGTAGTGAGTGCAGAGTGCAGAGTGCAGAGTAGTGAGTGCAGAGTGCAGAGTAGTGAGTAGTGAGTGCAGAGTAGTGAGTGCAGAGTAGTGAGTGCAGAGTAGTAAGTGCAGAGTAGTGAGTGCAGAGTAGTGAGTAGTGAGTGGTGAGTAGTGAGTAGTGAGTGCAGAGTAGTGAGTAGTGAGTGCAGAGTAGTGAGTGCAGAGTAGTGAGTGCAGAGTAGTGAGTGCAGAGTAGTGAGTAGTTAGTAGTGAGTGCAGAGTAGTGAGTGCAGAGTGCAGCGTAGTGAGTGCAGAGTAGTGAGTGCAGAGTAGTGAGTGCAGAGTAGTGAGTGCAGAGTAGTGAGTAGTGAGTGCAGAGTGGTGAGCGCAGAGTAGTGAGTGCAGAGTAGTGAGTGTAGAGTAGTGAATAGTGAGTGCAGAGTAGTGAGTAGTGAGTGCAGAGTAGTGAGTGCAGAGTAGTGAGTGCAGAGTAGTGAATGCAGAGTAGTGAGTGCAGAGTAGTGAGTAGTGAGTAGTGAGTAGTGAGTGGTGAGTGGTGAGTAGTGAGTGCAGAGTAGTGAGTAGTGAGTGCAGAGTAGTGAGTGCAGAGTAGTGAGTAGTGAGTGCAGAGTAGTGAGTAGTGAGTGCAGAGTAGTGAGGTGAGTGCAGAGTAGTGAGTGCAGAGTAGTGAGTGTTGAGTGCAGAGTAGTGAGTAGTGAGTGCAGAGTAGTGAGTAGTGAGTGCAGAGTAGTGAGTAGTGAGTGGTGAGTAGTGAGTGCAGAGTAGTGAGTGCAGAGTAGTGAGTGCAGAGTAGTGAGTGCAGAGTAGTGAGTAGTGAGTAGTGAATGGTGAGTGGTGAGTAGTGAGTGCAGAGTAGTGAGTAGTGGGTGCAGAGTAGTGAGTAGTGAGTAGTGAGTGGTGAGTAGTGAGTGCAGAGTAGTGAGTAGTGAGTGCAGAGTAGTGAGTAGTGAGTGCAGAGTAGTGAGTAGTGAGTGCAGAGTAGTGAGTAGTAGTGAGTAGTGAGTGGTGAGTAGTGAGTGCAGAGTCGTGAGTAGTGAGTAGTGAGTGCAGAGTAGTGAGTAGTGAGTGTAGAGTGGTGAGTGTAGAGTAGTGAGTGTTTAGTAGTGAGTGCAGAGTAGTGAGTGCAGAGTAGTGAGTGTAGAGTAGTGAGTACTGATTGCAGAGTAGTGAGTAGTGAGTGCAGAGTAGTGAGTGCAGAGTAGTGAGTAGTGAGTGCAGAGTAGTGAGTGCAGAGTAGTGAGTGCAGAGTAGTGAGTAGTGAGTGCAGAGTAGTGAGTGTAGAGTAGTGAGTAGTGAGTGCAGAGTAGTGAGTAGTGAGTAGTGAGTGCAGAGTAGTGAGTGCAGAGTAGTGAGTAGTGAGTAGTGAGTGCAGAGTAGTGAGTGCAGAGTAGTGAGTAGTGAGTAGTGAGTGCAGAGTAGTGAGTAGTGAGTGCAGAGTAGTGAGTAGTGAGTAGTGAGTGCAGAGTAGTGAGTGCAGAGTAGTGAGTAGTGAGTGCAGAGTAGTGAGTGCAGAGTAGTGAGTGGTGAGTAGTGAGTGAAGAGTAGTGAGTAGTGAGTGCAGAGTAGTGAGTAGTGAGTGCAGAGTAGTGAGTAGTGAGTGCAGAGTAGTGAGTAGTGAGTGCAGAGTAGTGAGTAGTGAGTGCAGAGTAGTGAGTAGTGAGTAGGGAGTGCAGAGTAGTGAGTGCAGAGTAGTGAGTAGTGAGTGTAGAGTAGTGAGTGCAGAGTAGTGAGTAGTGAGTGCAGAGTAGTGAGTGCAGAGTAGTGAGTGCAGAGTAGTGAGTGCAGAGTAGTGAGTGCAGAGTAGTGAGTGTAGAGTAGTGAGTACTGATTGCAGAGTAGTGAGTAGTGAGTGCAGAGTAGTGAGTGCAGAGTAGTGAGTAGTGAGTGCAGAGTAGTGAGTAGTGAGTGCAGAGTAGTGAGTAGTGAGTGCATAGTAGTGAGTGCAGAGTAGTGAGTAGTGAGTAGTGAGTAGTGAGTAGTGAGTGCAGAGTAGTGAGTGCAGAGTAGTGAGTGCAGAGTAGTGAGTGCAGAGTAGTGAGTAGTGAGTGCAGAGTAGTGAGTAGTGAGTGCAGAGTAGTGAGTAGTGAGTGTAGAGTAGTGAGTGTAGAGTAGTGAGTGCAGAGTAGTGAGTGCAGAGTAGTGAGTGCAGAGTAGTGAGTGTAGAGTAGTGAGTACTGATTGCAGAGTTGTGAGTAGTGAGTGCAGAGTAGTGAGTGCAGAGTAGTGAGTAGTGAGTAGTGAGTGCAGAGTAGTGAGTAGTGAGTGCAGAGTAGTGAGTGCAGAGTAGTGAGTGCAGAGTAGTGAGTAGTGAGTGCAGAGTAGTGAGTAGTGAGTAGTGAGTGCAGAGTAGTGAGTAGTGAGTAGTGAGTGCAGAGTAGTGAGTGCAGAGTAGTGAGTAGTGAGTGCAGAGTAGTGAGTAGTGAGTGCAGAGTAGTGAGTGGTGAGTAGTGAGTGCAGAGTAGTGAGTAGTGAGTAGTGGGTGCAGAGTAGTGAGTAGTGAGTGCAGAGTAGTGAGTAGTGAGTGGTGAGTAGTGAGTGCAGAGTAGTGAGTAGTGAGTGCAGAGTAGTGAGTAGTGAGTGCAGAGTAGTGAGTGCAGAGTAGTGAGTAGTGAGTAGTGAGTGCAGAGTAGTGAGTGCAGAGTAGTGAGTAGTGAGTGCAGAGTAGTGAGTGGTGAGTAGTGAGTGCAGAGTAGTGAGTAGTGAGTGCAGAGTAGTGAGTGCAGAGTAGTGAGTAGTGAGTGGTGAGTAGTGAGTGCAGAGTAGTGAGCAGTGAGTGCAGAGTAGTGAGTAGTGAGTGCAGAGTAGTGAGTAGTGAGTAGTGAGTGCAGAGTAGTGAGTAGTGAGTGCAGAGTAGTGAGTAGTGAGTAGGGATTGCAGAGTAGTGAGTGCAGAGTAGTGAGTAGTGAGTGTAGAGTAGTGAGTAGTGAGTGCAGAGTAGTGAGTAGTGAGTGCAGAGTAGTGAGTGCAGAGTAGTGAGTGCAGAGTAGTGAGTGCAGAGTAGTGAGTGCAGAGTAGTGAGTGTAGAGTAGTGAGTACTGATTGCAGAGTAGTGAGTAGTGAGTGCAGAGTAGTGAGTGCAGAGTAGTGAGTAGTGAGTGCAGAGTAGTGAGTAGTGAGTGCAGAGTAGTGAGTAGTGAGTGCAGAGTAGTGAGTGCAGAGTAGTGAGTAGTGAGTAGTGAGTGCAGAGTAGTGAGTGCAGAGTAGTGAGTGCAGAGTAGTGAGTGCAGAGTAGTGAGTAGTGAGTGCAGAGTAGTGAGTGCAGAGTAGTGAGTGCAGAGTAGTGAGTAGTGAGTGCAGAGTAGTGCTGTTGAGTGCAGAGTAGTGAGTGCAGAGTAGTGCTGTTGAATGCAGAGTAGTGAGTGCAGAGTACTGCTGTTGAGTGCAGCGTAGTGAGTGCAGAGTAGTGCAGTTGGGTGCAGAGTAGTGAGTGCAGAGTAGTGCTGTTGAGTGCAGAGTAGTGCTGTTGAGTGCAGAGTAGTGTGTGCTGTTGAGTGCAGAGTAGTGTGTGCTGTTGAGTGCAGAGTGCTGTGTATTGGCAATGTAAATGACAATGCCATTTATTTATGATTGAAAGAAAAAAAAATGTCATGAGCAATGCCAATAGCTCTACCTTTAATGATGCCGAGACCATTGCATTGTAAATGCTTGTTAACATTGCTGTGGGTGCTTCAGCCAGCAGCACCCACCGCAATGTTAAAGGTGGGTGATGCAACCACCACGATGGCAGTCGCAACCTAATTCCTATTGTGGGACTGCCGCCTTGTTGGCAGGCAGTCCCAAATAGGAGACGATGACAGGCTGAAAAGCTGCTTAGGATGGCGGTCTCCCTGCCATCCTAATCAGCCTCTCAGTTTTTTGTCAGGATCCGGTTTAGCCAGTTCAGATAGGAGCAGTGGGTGGGGTGGCATGGGGGAAGTCGAAAGACGACGGAATAGGTCAAATAAAATGAAAAAAGAAATAAAACCACTCACCTTGCACTCGCCAACTTGGCGCTGCGGCGGGCCTAAGGTACGCGGTTTTATTTATTGTTTTATTTTATTTTTCCTATTCCATCGTCTGTCGACTTCCCGTCCGACTCACCACTCCTACCTGAACCAGCCACGCCTGGTCAGGATAGAAACCTGACTGTGCAAAAACATCACACATCCTTGCCCTCCACCATCCTTCTATAACATCACAGGTAATAAAATCACCCAACCCTCAAAACCCCAATGGTAGACAATTGTACTAGTGTTTAACAAACTTCATTGAGAGTAAGCACAACCAGACAACTACCGAAACTAGCAAAAGCTAAAGATGCACCCACATTTTAAACACCAATACTCTCAGAGATGGACAGGTCTAGGAGGCTCTCGGAGATTTCCTGGAAAGCCTATAGGTCCATGGTGTAGAGTAGCACATGAGAGCTGGGTCGGAGAGAGGTGTTGTACCTGCTGCTCAGCAAGTGTGAGTGTGGTTTGGAATGTTCGTGTGGATGATGCTGTGGAATGTTGGGTGAGTGGAGTTTGTCAGTTGGGAGAATGGGCTGAGCAGCAGAAGGATGCTCCTGGTAGGGATCTCTGTAACTTTATCTTGCACTTATTATCTTAATAAATACCATCCATAAATCCATGATTACAACAAGAGGCTGCTTCTTCATGTGAGGTCTGACTGTCACAGAAGTCAAAGAAGTCTTTGACATTCACCCTTCTTCTGACCAGGGGACATTGTCAGGTGGGCCCCTGATGGGAAGGATTGACATCTGTAGTTCCCTGTGAGTGGAGATGTCTCAATGGAAGCCATGTAAATCACTTACAGCAAAGCACCTGCCAGAGGTGGCCATCAATAGAATGCTGCCCATCCATTAGTAGGCAATCAATCTACATATAGGATGTCCAGGCAAAGTTGTAAGGTACGGCAAGGACAGACTGAATACCACTGATAGTTCCTCAGTAACTGCAAATCCATAGAATAAAGTGATGGTTTAAACATTCAGTGTACCACTCATGCTTGTTGAGTGTTTCTTGTATTTTGATATATGGAATATCTTTATTTATGAAATGTGCATGCTTTGTCTTCTCAAAATCAGGAGTCATATGTGGTATCTAGATCTGTGACCTGATAAGGTTCTGTTGCCATGTGATGATGTGATGGTCTGTATCCAGTACATCATCACTGGAATGTTTGATGGTTCTATGTGAGGCAGTTACACAGTGAAAGCTGGGTGTCTTTAACTGTGGCTGGGGTCTCGGTCCCTGGATACCTAATAAAGACGATGAAGCAGTTCTCCTGGAATGGAATTCACTGTGGGACTTACAGTGGCATTGGACTGTTTTGTTTTACCTTTTATCTCGGTAAAAATGCTTCTCGTTCGGGCACATTCTCAAGCCTTAGGCGGTTGCTCGTGGTAACACAAGCCCTGCCTCAAGTGTCCTCATGAGTACTCTGACAACTGTATTCCTTCCACGGAGTGTGACGTTACTCCTCTCCTTCACCTGCGCCATGTCACTCCATGCGTCCACAACATGCTGAGAACTGGCGTAAGGAGGTCATCTTGGATCGGGCTGATCTTCTTTGCACGGCAGTACATTTTGTACAGAAGGCGTGTCTCAGTGACAAGCACAAGTATTATTCTGAAATTCCTCGTGTTAAGTGCGCACCTCGTTTGAAAGGTGCAATGAGGTTTTCTGTTGGCCCCGATGCGTGTCTCAGTGACAGCACAACTTTTCATTGGTTTTCTGCTTGTTGGTGAAATTGTCTCACTCCAGTATGATGCATGTCTTGGTGACACACACACCAGTCCTGCTGAAACCCCTGCTGCTAACTACGCACCATGGGCCTCATTTATGGAAAGTGACGCATCGCTGCGAAAAAACAGCGATGCGTCACTTTTCATTGTGACCTCCTTGCGACCCCAATGATGCGTCATATTTACAATATGACGCATCATTGCGCAAGGAATTACAGATACGTCAATATTTCTGACGTATCTGTAAGCGCAAAAGTGACGCATTGCTGGAGTGTGTCACAAAAGTGACGCAACTCCAGCAATGCGTCCTTGCACATGGGGAAAGCCCCATGTGAAAGGGCTTGCGTCAGTCTTACGCCAGCTGTGAAGCAGGCGCAAGATTTTGACGCAACAGCGTCCTAAAAGTGACGCAGTGAAATCTCATAGATTTCACTGCGTCACTATTACGAGGCTTTTTGCGGGGGAACGCCCCCTCTACATACATTATACCTGATGCAGGTATAATGTAGCGCAGGGGTTTACAAAGTTACGCATCTGCTTAGATGCGTCACTTTGTAAATAGTGCGCAACAGGAGGCATGTTTTACGCCGCCGATGCGTCACAAAAAGTGAAGCACCGGCGGCGTAAAAGTGACGCACAGCCTCATAAATGAGGCCCCATGTTTTTAAGGTATTGATGAATTTGCTTTTGAGCCCGATGCGTATCTCGGTGACACAAACACTTTTCCAATGGATTTCTGCTTGTTTGGTGATTTCTATGATACACACACCAATTCCTCTCATCATGCCTTTTTAACTTATCAACGTTCAAGCATGCAAGGTTCCTTTTCTCCTTAAAAGTCATTATTGTATGACTCAAAGAGGCTGTGAGGACATTTGAGGAGTGGTTTTAGAATCATGGTTAGGGGCATTTTTACAAATTAAGGTTATTAACCTATAAATGTTGCATGTTGTATCAATATGGTAATTTGGGCTAACAAGTCCAATATTGTCCTGATAGTGTTAAGTTTACAGCTGCTCTAGTGTTGGGTCTTTAATTGAACTTTTACCCATATCATTTACACTGACACCCTTAGGGTGTATCTATTTTCGCATGTAACTTTTGTCAGTGTACTGTTGTCATGAAGAATGTCAAGGCACCATAGTTTTATGGGCATCACCTGGGGAACCTCCCATACAGTGAATTAAGTGAAAGTAAGTTTTCACTCAATACAAAAGGGTGTGTGGGGCTTCCTTGAGCCCTGAAAGGAGGACCTTGTTATTGTTACACTGTCTGGTTCTGGAAGGGCAAGATGTGTTTGAGCATCTTCCGGAGTTGTCCAGTGATGAAGTAGCTGATCTGTATGAATATGACTTTTTTGAGAAAACATGAGTTCCATTGTCTTCCCAAACTTAGTACGGTCCTGGAGCGCTATCACTTTGGTAAGAGAATGCAACAAAAAGGAGAGACTGCAGAGTAATACATAATTAAGGGCCCGATGTAGGTGGCTCATTACCGGTCGGTAAACCCGAAATTCGGTAAATTTCAAGCTTACCGACTGCTATTGAGCCATTTCCAATGTAGGTGATGATTCGGTAAATACAGAATCGGTATTTACCGATTCTGTATTTACCGAATCATTATTTACCGAATCGCGTATGTAGGAAGCACATTTAAGAGTGCTTATGTGCTTTAAGGATTCGTTATTTACCACCAACTACAAGTTGGTGGTAAATATCGAAAACCTTTAAAAAAGCAATTTTGGGCTTTTTCAATAGTGCCATGTGGCAGACATACATGCCCTTAGTGCATGTATGTGTGCCACATGTGCACACATGCACGATTCAGGGGTGCAACAGGGGGCAGGGCCGGACTGGGAACCAAAACCGGCCCTGACAAAGTGCTCGGCCGGCCCCCCCATCCCCACTCGGGGGGGGGGGGGGTTGGAGGTGCCGCCAAGCGCTTTGCTAGGGACGGTTTTCGGCCGATTTTGTTGCAGGGCCGATTTTGCAGCTCTGCTGTAAAAACGGCCCTGTAACAAAATCGGCCCCCAGGGGCTAAAAACCGACCCCCACCCTTGCGGCACAGCGGGGGATTGCCCGGTGCCTGCTATTGCCAGTCCGGGCCTGACATGGTGTCTATGTGACACCCTGCCACACTTGAATGTGATCCCCCTATTACCGATTCGGTATTTACTGAATCAGTAATACTGAATGGCTTCCCATTTATTCCTACGGGCCTCAAGGCCCATAGAAATGAATGGGAATTACCAAAACGGTAAATACCGATTCGGTAATACCGAATATTACCGAATCAGTAATATTTACCGAATTTTTAGCTACATACCGTTTACTGATTCTGAAATACAGAATCGGTAAAATTCGGTATTGTAGATTCGGTAAATAGTATTTACCTACATATGGCCCTAAGTTATGCAGATTAGCTTCCACGTGTGGGTTTGGGAGTTCTAATGAAGAGAGTTTAAGGGATCAGTTTATGCTAAGGTCTATGCTGGAAAAAGCCAAAGGAAGCATGTGGCAAAAAGATAAATGCTCTCCACATGAAGTATTGACAATAGCTAAAACTCATTAACACTCAAGGCTTCTGTGGAAATTATTTTAAGGATGAGTCACACACTAACAAAGAAAATGACAATATTACTGTTACGATTGTGAGGGAAAGTCCGTAGGTGAGAGGTCCAACATGGAATAAACAACTCAAGACAAAGCAGATGCACATAGCAAAACTGCCAGAACTTTTTCTGACAAATGTTTTCGCTGTGCCAATGGTGGTCACGTGGCAAACAAGGACTGCCCAGGGTAGAAAGCTGTTTGCAAAAGTTGTGGGAGAAAGAAACACTTTACAAAAGTTGTTTATCTAATTTTAAAAAAGGGAAAGGAATTGATTATGATGATGGTGATGTGGTAGAGAAGATTGTAGTTATTCAAACCAAGGTTGCCGGACCAGATGGCACATTGGAGGATGTGCAAGTAAATTGGAAGCAGTCAAAATTCTATTTGACTCGGGCAAATATAACCTTGCTACCAAAAGTATTTTATGAACAGAAGCTTAAGAGTAATGTGAATCTTCTTAGACCGGATAATAAACCCAAGGGCAATGCTGGTGAACCAATCAAGTTAGCTGGGTACTTTTAAGGAACAATAGAATTTAAGGATACAACGATTCCAGGGAAGATTTATGCTTCAGTAAAAAGAGATTCCCTGTTTGGTTAGTTACATCAGCGTTATATGTATGTTTATCTTGACCCTAATGAGAAACCTCCAGAGTGTGTGAGAGATATTTTCATAGTCAGGAGTGTTTTGGAGGTGTGTGGTGAGTTCTTGAACAAGGTGGTCAAGCAATCGGTCAAGCAATCGGCAGAGAACCGCAAGCTTGTGGCTCCAGTCCGCCTTCCTTCTCGGGAACGTGGTTTTAGCTACCATCGCGCCTTTGGGCCTCCTGCTCGGGGCGCTTCGCAGCCCTTTCGAGGCAGGGGTCGTGGCCGGGGGACCCCTGGAGGGGCCAAGTCCCAGGCCCCTGCTGGTGTTGCTGCCACCGCTTCCTCCTCTTCCCAATGACTATCTGCCTTTGCCAGTTGGTGTTCGCCTCCAGTCCTTCCTGTCCCAGTGGCTGTCAGTTCCGGATGCCTGGGTGGTTCGGACTGTGTTGGATAGAGTTTTCCTCTCCTCCTCCTCCAGTCTTCCTTCTGACTCCCCTGCCCCATCTTCCTCTGCGGAAGGAGGTGTTGTTGGCGGGTATGCGGCTTCTGTTGGAGAAGAAGGCTGTAGTGGAGGTTCCTCCTCTGGAAAGGGGCGAGGGTTGCTATTCGATCCTCTTTCTGGTCTTCAAGAATGATACTTGGGATCTGCATCCTGTTTTGGATCTTAAGCGGGTCAACCGCTTTGTTCTCCATCGTCCGTTCAAGATGGTAACTCTGCAGTCCATCCTGCCTCTGGTGCTTCCGGGAGGCTTCCTGGCATCCCTGGATCTGATGGATGCGTATCTGCATGTTCCTGTCCATCCGGCGGACCAGAGGTTTCTCCAGTTTGCTGTGGGTTCCCGTCACTACAAGTTCTGGGTGCTCCCCGTCGACCTTTCCTCGGTGCCCAGGATTTTCACCAAGCTCTTGGCCCCTCTGATTGATAGTCTTCATTCCAGGGGCTGCAGGTGTTTCCCTATCTGGATGACTGGATGATTGTTTCTCCTTCTTTTTCTCAGGCTCTGTCGGATGTGGACCAGGTGTGTCTTCTCCTGGGTTCTTTTGGGTTCCTCATCAACCACCAGAAGTCCTCCCTGGTGCCCTCCCAGCCCCTGAAGTTCCTGGGGGCTCTCTTCCGCATGGATCTGGGCATGGTGTTCCTCTCCCTGGAATGCCAGTTGACTTTGTTTCGTCACTTTTCTTGGCTTCTGTCCCAGTCCCAGGTGTCCGCCCGTCTCTGGTTGCGGAGTCAGGGGGAGATGGCGTCAACTTTGCATCTCGTTCCTTGGGCCAGGCTGCATCTGTATCCCCTGTTGCATGATGTCCTGTTGCACTGGGATCCTGCCTACCTGGACTACGAGACTATGATTCCTGTCTCTCCGGGGATTCTGGTGACTCTCCAATGGTGGTTGTCCCCTCAGTCTCTTTCCCAGGGGTTCAATCTCCTTCCTCCTCGGTCTGTGGTTGTGAGGTCCATGGATGCCAGTGCCTTGGGTTGGGGTGCCGTGCTGGGTGCGTCCAAGGCTCAGGGACGTTGGTCCCATTTCGAGTCCCTCCGGTAATCGAACTGGAAGGAGTTGAGTGCGGTTTGGTTGGCTCTTCGGTGGTTTGCTCCTCTCCTTCAGGGTCTGGTGGTCTCGGTGCAGACTGACAACCAGGTGGTTCGGGCTTATATCAATCGACAAGGGGGCATGTGTTGGTCTCTGTTTCTCCTCTCCAGGAAGATAGGGTTTTGGGCAGAGAGGCGTCTCTTGTCTTTGGCGGCGGTCTATCTTCCGGGGACAGAGAATGGGCCTGCGGAATGTTTGAGCCGGGTGTTCCCCTCCTCGGTGTCTTTGTGACTGTCCCCGGTTCTGTTCGATCACATTGTCCTCAGGTTCCACGGTCCTTGGCTGGATCTCTTTGCCTCAGAGGATTCTGCCGTTCTTCCTCGTTTTGCAGCCTCGTTCCCTCCTGGTTGGCGTGGGCGACTGATGCTTTCTCAGTTCCGGGGTCGCCGGGGCTGCTGTTTGCAAGATCCGGTTGGACTGGGTGGAAGGTCTTCTGGTAGTGCCAGAGTGGTCTCGTTAGTCTTGGTTCCCCTACTGCTGACCTTGTCTGTTTGCCCCCATTGGAGATTTCCCCTGTGTCCCTCCCCTCTGCGGGCTCCTCTTCTCGGGATTGCCTCCTTGCGCCGCCTCCGGCTGGGGGTTTGGCACTTAAGAGGTTGAGTTTGCTGGGTCAGGGTTGCTCTGTGGAAGTTGCCCGGTGTATCCAGTTGTATCGGCACCCTTCCACCTTGAAGTCCTATGCCCGTCATTGGAAGAATTTCTCCTCCTGGTGTCTTGGGAAGGGTCTCTCTTGTGTCTCCTATGAGGCTGTGAGGGTGTTGGACTTCTCGAGGGATGTTTACATCTTGGGACTTGTGGTTTCTTCCCTGCGTGCACAGTGGGCTGCCATTCTTGCTTTTTGTGGTTCCTCTTTGTCCTCTGTCTCCCAGTTTGCGGCTCGCCTTCTGCTGAGTTTTTTGCTTCAGCGTCCTGTTTCTCGATCTCCTGTGCCTGCTTGGGATCTTCCCTTGGTTCTCCAGGCCTTGACGGGCTCCCCTTTTGAGCCCTTGGACTCGGTGGCCCTGAAGTTCCTCTCCGCTAAGGTTCTTTTCCTGGTGGCTATTACTTCTGGGCGGAGGGTTGGTGAGATTGGGGCTTTGATGGCTTCTCCCCCCTTTTTGCGCTTTTGCGCTGATAAGGTCATTCTCCGTCCCAGTCAGTTTTTTCTTCCTAAGGTGTTGTCTTCTTTTCACTGTCAGGAGGATATTGTTCTCCCGGTCTTTTTTGCGGATCCTGCCTCTCCTGAGTAGGTGGTCCTCCATTCGTTGGATGTGCTGAGGGCTCTCCGCATCTACTTGGAGCGGACCTCTGATTTCCGTAAGGTTGATTCCTTGTTTGTCACCTATGGCCTCTCTGGGCTGGGTCTTTGTCCTTCTTTGTCCACCTTGTCTCTTTGGGTCAAGGGTGCTGTGGTTTCTGATTATGATTTTGCCCACTGTCCTCTCCCTTCTTCTGTTCAGGGTAGGTCGACCAGGGGTGTTTCATCCTCCTGGGCCATGTTCAAATGGGCCTCCTTGAGGGACATTTGTAATGCTGCCACTTGGGCTGCTCCTCATACTTTTGTTTCACATTATTGTCTTCAGTTGGGAATCGTGGCCTCTGCTGCCTTTGGCGCTCATGTCCTGTCTGGGGTACATGGTTTGTAATATGTACTGTTTTCTGTTGCTTAAATGGACCTGTTTTTCTCGCACTTTTTGGCAGATTTTTTTACAATAACCTTGTGCTTGGGTATGGGCTCACTGTTAAGGAATGGGACGGGGAGACAGGACGAAGAGGTAAAGCCCGGTTACTCACCAGCAATATTCATTACTCCGAGTCCTGGTCTCCCCGTCCCACTTCTGAGCCCTTCCCTCTCTCCCTGGGTTGCATTGTTTCTTTGGGGTGATTGTTTCGCTTTCTGGGATTGTTTTCTTTGGTATTCTCAGGATGTTTCTCTCCGGCACTTCCCCCTTTATTGTCACGTGATAGTGACGCCATGTTGGGGGAAGTGCAAAAGCTCAGCTAGGTAATAGGTTTCTGTGGAGCAGACTAGCTGCTCACTGTTAAGGAATGGGACGGGGAGACCAGGATTCAGAGAAATGAATATTACCGGTGAGTAACCGGGCATGAGTTGGCAGGATTGAGATAAAGAGACAGAGAGTGCCCGGTAGTGCATTAAAGAGGCATGAAGTGGATTTAAGACCACGGAGCACTGACATGTACTATCGCCAGCCAGCCATGGACAACTGAGCAGAGCTTTGGGCGCCGGCACTCTATCTTTTACAAATTAAGCACTGTCCCATCTCAGCACCTACACATTGACCAGTCGTGAAAGAGCCAAAGGCTGAAACACACCCCCTCCCCACCCCACCTCACCCCCCTCTAGCTTGTGTGCCAGCCTGGGATGATGCACCTTGTGCTGTTGTGGGTTCAGCTGGGCAGTGTCTGGAGTCTTATCTCAGGCACACTCCAGTTTTTCACAAGTCACACTCTGCCTGTTCCTTACATTTTAATTTAGCTTTTACTGCTGTAGTTTGAGAATGCATTTCATGAAAAGGAATATAAAGTAGGGTTGCCAAAAGAAAAATGCCAGCCATTTGTCGTTTAAAGAGCAGTCAAAGGTCCTGTCTTGACAATGATAGGGCTATAACCAAATAGTATGTATGCATTTGTAATGTGAATTTTCTGTCTTTGTTCCCTTTAATTATACGTCATGGGTCATTCAGGCATCCCTAGAACAGAATTAAAAATGCTTTCTATTTATATTTGCTGTTCCAAGTATGCACAGATAAGTGCTGAAAATAGGCTTTTGGTGACTGCTTATTTTGGTACAGTCCGGGACATCAATATAATGAGCTGGCAACCCTAATTACAAGACTGGAAGTTTGTTGCAGGATGAGCACAATATTTATTTCCTCCACCCTCGATCCCTGAACAGGGCCGGACTGGGAAAGCAAACCGGCCTTGGCAATGGACCAGTCGTTTGGGGGGTGCGCATGGAATACACTGCAGCAGTTTTTAGCATGGCGGCGATATTGCAGCACCGCTGCAAAACCGGCCCCCTGTACCAAAAACAGTCCCCACTGGTCCAAAACAGGCCACCACTCTTCCAGCCCACTGAGAAAACACCCGGTGCCCGCTAGAGCCATACCGGCCCTGACCCGGAATAATGCCATAATAGCAATAGTTTAACATATATCTGAAACTGTACGCCAGCCCTTAATAACATGCTGAGTTACTTCAAGTGTCTGGGAATTCTCCCAGCATTCAGACAACTCACTCATTCTTGTCCTTCAATATCACCCTCACCCTGCACTCACAGTGATCACAATGCATTCGCACTGATCACCATGCACTCACACCGTTCACTCTGCTCTATCAGCGATCACAATGCACTCACACTGATCACCATGTGCTTGCACCATTCACCCTGCACTGACAGTGACCACACTGCACTTACGCCGCTCGCCATGAACTCACACCGTTCTTCCTCCACTTACCCTGCGGGCACATGAACACACCACTCACTCTGCACTCACAGTGCACTTGCGCTGTTCACCGTGTAACTCGCCCTGCAGTCACATGAGAGCACTACTCACCCTGCATTCATGTGAGACTTTACTCACCTGTCCCCCTCACTGCTCACTTCGCAATCTTACTCGAACTAGCACATAACTAACCATACATTAATTTGTCCCACTCTGCACTTACATACACACCCAAATTCATGTGGTCACCTCATTCACCCTGCAGTCACTCCTCTCACCCTACTCTCACACTGTTGCACGGCTCACCGTGCATTCACATGGGCACTCCTGTCTCCCACACAGTGCAGAGGGTTAATGTGCCTGCTACAAAGAACATGCACCATGCAGAACACAGAACTGAGTGTGAGTAAACTACGGGTAGCCCTATAAAAAAATGAAATGTTTGTCACAAAGGGGCTAGAGAGATGAAGTGCTTTGTTGGCGAGTGGCAGTGAGGGAATTCATGGAGAAGGAGGAAAAGGGGAAGGGGTGCCATAAAAGACTGTTGCACCATGCGCGACCAGAGCTAGGGCCAGCCCTGGCTGGGAGTCTTAGCCCACCCCCCCGAAGTTTCGGTCCAGTTGGGCCCCTTGCACTGACTGTCATTCCTCTCCAGGCACATATGGTTCAGGGAAGTAGCAAGCCATAGATTATTTCTTGGTGGTGAGAATAGTATTAGCAGTTGTTTCAGGGACAACTCTACAGACTGAACGCCTTACAACAGAATCAAAACACCTTAGCTTTTTTCTTATAGGTAATGGAAGATTCATTTATTTGCCTTGAATCACTCGTAGTTTTTTTTTTTTGCAGTTTTATATAGTGCCAACTCAACCCAAAGGTATTGGAGCGCTTTACATGTGCACCAGTACGTTACACAAGCATACATTAATTTTTCGGTAGGCACTGGGAGATTAAGCAATTTTCTCAAAATCACAGGATGTTGAGCCGAAGCCGAGAATGGAACCTGGTTCACCAGGTCCAAAGTCGGCAGCTCTGACCGTTAGGCCACGTCCTGTTGAACCAAGTCGGATTCGAACCCAGTTTCCTGGTTCTACGCCAGCATGTCTAGCCACAAAGTCACATCGCCTTCCTCTCACTCTCCAAATGGGCAGTAGGCCTTTCTTATGTAAGGCCCATAGCACGCGCTGCACGTATCCAGTCACCATGCAAGAAGGATGCTCTCTGGACCAAGACCTGATGCAGTCAGACAGGCAGGGAAAGAAGAGGGTGGCAAAGGCTCGCTGGAAATCAAGAATAATGATAGCTTTTGTCAAGGCAGATACAGATGATTTAGTTGATGAAAAACAGATTTGGAGTGTAAAGATGAATTATGTTCAATTAGCGACCCACGTGTAATGTCTTGGCACGACTTCCTGTAAAAATCTATTTTTATTTATCACCATGCTTCTCTCGCAGAAAGATCCAAATAAATCACAGATATCGGTATTTTTGGATTGTAATAAGATTTATGTAGTGCTTACTACCCCTGAATATACATTGAATCGCTTTACAGCGAGTAGCACCCTACTCCGGAGCCCGAGAATAGTGACTAATTTATTGGTTATTGATTATTGTCGGCTGTTGGGGAAAGTCTTTTGCTCCCAATGAAAACGTTCCACGTATTGGATGTGTTTTTTTGCTAGATTAGATTAATATGAGTTAGATGTGATCATAAGTGGGAGCTATATGAGTTTCTGCAAATTATTGGGGGAATGAATGAATAAATAGGTAAGAGAAGGTTATGTTTTGTTAGTTTGAATGGGTCTGGTTTAAATAAGCGGTACTTGTGTTCAATTAAAAGAGTTATTGTCAATTTTCTGAAATACAATGTACTTGAATAAGGGAGAAAGGCATGCAATGTAGAGTGGACTGTATTATAAACACAGAGAGAGGCATGCACAGGATGGAGCAATGCAGGGGGGCATTTGAAAGAAAGAAGAGGGAACAATTGAAAGCTTTACGTCAAACCCAGATTCACATGCAGGATTTTAGAATGTAGTGGGAGGTGGATATTTGGCAATAGATTCAAACTGAGTATGGAAAACTATAAAAAGAAAACAACATGTGCATGTTAGATAGTGCTATATATTAAGCATTTGTTTGGCTCTAGAATCCGGTAGAACAGCCTATCTGCAGCTAGGATTGATTTCTGTTCTGGCTGGAAGGTCCCCCTCATTGCATATGTGCGTGTGCCTGTCTGATTGTGTAGCGTGCATACTGCCCTTTTCATTTTTGCTGTGGCATCACATTGATCTAGCATGTGCGTGGCAACCTAGGCCTCTCTCTGAAAATGCAAGGTCCAGGACCTGCCCTGAGATCTGGTGGGGCACACCAATGGCACCATCCGAGCGAGCAGAGAACTACAGTCCTTGTCTTGGGTTTAGCACATAAGGCAGTTTTATGATCACCAGTAGATGTACAGACATTTTTACTTGGGTCTGTGGGGTGTGGGCTACTGGCCCCTCTCATGTAAAGAAAGTGAAAACTCTGCACCCTGCGTTGACATCCTAAGTGTTTGTGGAGAGTGTGTGCATACAATGTATGCATGTAGCACATGTGTAGTTGCACATGTGTAGTAGGACTGTGTATATGAGTCTGAGTATTGAAATCAGTGGGATCCATTTGCATGCCCCTGGTTTAGTACAAGATGGAGAGGCCCCTACCATTATACTGAGCTAGGTCAGGCCTGGGGTAGTGAAAGCTGACTCACATAAATAAAATGATCTCACTCCAAGGATGGCCAGTCTTTGTTACACCACAAGCAAGCCTGTTTTAGCTCTAGACATCGTATGTAAGGTAATCAACTACAGCCTCGCTAGTATAGAGCAAATCCCTCACAGTGATTTGCATTTAATGACAAAGACAGCATCTTTATAAAACATGCACATTTGATAACCAATAAGGGGGCAGATGTATCAAGATTCCATTTTGCACTTCTCAAATAGCGATTGTTAAGGAATCGCTATTTGAGAAGTGCAAAATGGTATGTATGTAGAATTTCGCTATTTATTAGCGATTCCTTAGAATTCCTTAATTGCGATTAGCAAATTGCTAATCGCAATTAAGGAATAATTTCCCATTCATTTCTATGGGCCAGGAGGCCCATAGGAATGAATGTAAAATTATACTCAATTTGCGATTAGCAATTAGCTAATCGCAAATTGAGAATAATTTCAAGGGTGCAAGGGTGTCTTAAGGACACCCTGCTGCACCCCTGAATTTGACATGTACATGCATATGGCGCACATACATGCCCTAAGGGCATGTATGAGCGTCATATGGTACCTTTAGAATTAAAAAAAAGTGCTTTTTGAAAAGAATTCGCAAATTACCACCAACTACAAGTTGATGGTAATTTGCGAATTCTTAGTCAAAAATCGCAACACTGAAATGCTTGATACATTTCAAATCTAAAATCGCAATTTGCTATTTCTTAAAAGCCTCGCAATATTAAGGAATCGCTAAATTAGCGATTCCTTAATATTGCGAGGCTTTTTGCATGATACATTCCAAATCCCGTTTTTTTTGTCGCAAACGCTGCTATTTTCCGAATCGCAGCGTTTGCGACAAAAAAAACGGATGATACATCTGCCCCTAGATGTATATATTATGAACTGCATACAGAAATAAGAATTAGTATTTCTGTAGATTCAGAAAAGGAGTAGGAGCTAGCTGTGAAGAGGATTTCTTTGGGTCAGGTGGGCTGCTCCAAAACGGGTGTCTGAAAATACACATGAGTGTGGATAAAAGTGAGAGATCTTCAATTCTTTGTTGAGGGTCTTTTTGTATCGCGAAGCATTCAAAATGCTAGGAGGGATTCCCTTGATCCAAGAAGTGAGGATGTTCCTTTCAGACCCTCTGGGCGTTTGCAGCTAAAAAACGGTATGTAGTAGGGAAATCTCATCGCAAAATTAAGGATTCACAGAATTTGTGATTCATTGGTTTACGTAAGGATTTAAGGAATCGCAAATTGCGATTCCTTGGATGCTATGCATCAAGCATTCCATTTTTCCGATTTCCCCTTAAGAAATCGCAAATTGCCACCAACTTCAAGTTGGTTGTAATTTGCGATTTCTTTCACAAATGCACTTTTTGCATTTGTGAAGGTGCCATATGGCGCACATACATGCCCTTAGGGCATGTATGAGTGCCATATGCGCACACATGTTCATTTCGGGGGTGCATCAGGGTGTCCTTATGACACCTTTGAAATTATTCTCAATTTGCGATTCTCAAATTGCGAATCGCAAATTGAGAATGACTTCACATTCATTCCTATGGGCCTCCAGGGCCATAGAAATGAATGGGAAAGTATTCCTTAGTTGCGATTTCGCAATTTGCTAATCGCAATTGAGGAATTGCTAAAGAAACGAATTTTTACATACATCCCTGTTTGCGATTCTCAAAAAATCACTGTTTGAGAATCACAAACAGGGATTTTCATACATATGCCCCTTAGGGCCAGATGTAGGTGGCCCAATACCGGTCGGTAACGGCCGAAATTACCGAATTTCGGCCGTTACCGACCGGTATTGGGCATTTGGGATGTAGGTGGCCTAAATTGCAAATTCGGTAATTTACAGATTCGGTATTTTAAGGAATCGTAAATTACCGAATTTGCACTGTAGGGTGCTTTTCCCATTTTAGGATTCATTATTTACCACCAACTATAAGTTGGTGGTAAATAAGGAATACCTTTGAAAATGCAAATATGTGCATTTTCAACTGTGCCATGTGGCAGACATACATGCCCTTAGGGCATGAATGTGTGCCACATCTGCACACAAGCACGATTTCAGGGGTGCAACAGGGTGTCAAAGTGACACCCTGGCACCCTTGAATGTTTCCCCCATTTTACCGAATCGGTATTTACCGATTCGGTAATTGCCATCCTCCAGGCCCATCGGAATGAATGGCAATTACCGAATCTGTAAATACTGATTCAGTAAATACCGAATTTTACCGATTCGGTAATTTTTACCGAAAATGTATCCACATCCCATTTACCTATTCTTAAATATCGAATCGGTAAAATTCGGTATTTAAGAATAGGTAAATTGGGATTACCTTTTACCTACATCTGGCCCTCTAGTTTTCTTTGGACGGCTGAGCAATATCTGTTATATTTTATCTTGTTGTTGTATGGGGTATTTAGTTAGTATGCTTTGTATTAGTCAGTGGATAGGGCTATTGGTTGTCTGGGTGACTAGAATGTTTTCATTCAGTGTGCCTCTGGGACATTCCAGACTGGAGAGATTCTGTTCTTCATTCTCTGGTGTGTTGCCGAAGGGAAACCTTTGCTGGCTTCATGTTCTCTGAGGAATAAACTCTTTTCCTTATATTCACAAAAAAAAGATCCTCTGGGAGGGTGTTTAATAAAAGGGAGGTAATACATTGAAGGTACATAACTGTATACAGAGGAAGGGTGCTTGGGGTAACCAGGGAATGCTGGGTCAAGAAGTATGAAGAGTGGGTGGGGATGCAGCTGGAGTAATTGCAGCTGAGGTAGGTTGGTCTGAAGTAAGCATGAGCGGATTTTGCGGATTGGCAATCCGCGAATTTTGCGGATTTGCGGATTCGCAATCCGCAAAATCCGCGAATTCCCGCGAATTTGCGGATTTTTTTTTTTTTGTGTTCGCCCGTGTTTCTGCCAGTTCGCGAGGGTTTTTACAATTTCGCAATTTGCGAACTTACCTGTCGGGTCGCAAGTTTTGCGAACTTGTTGTTTCTACGTGTCCAGCCTGTTTGGGACACTCTTCTTCATCACTGCCACTCTCTGTCACCACTGCCACTCTCTGACTACTCATGCCACCCTCTGGCCCACCCATGCCACCCTCTGTTTCATCACTACACCCTCTGGTTGTCCAGTGTACATTATTTTCGGCAAATCAAAGCACACCTTCCCTGCCTCAAGTGACCTGAATTAATTTGGGGCTGATTAATGTGTCACAGAATATTTTTTTAGCTGGCACCTGCTTCCTTAGTGCGCCCTGATTAGTGATCTTTTGCACTTGCTAAGTGCTTTCATTGTTGCAAAATTAGTTACAACACCTGCCCTGCCCCAACTGACAATAATGAATTAGGGGCTGATTAATGGATTTTAACTTCCAGCCTGGCTCCTGCTTGTCTCCCTTAGCTGTAATTCAGGACCTTTGTGGCATATGTGTAACTATTCTGAGGTTCAGAGCAGGGTCACATAATAGTTTCAACTGGCAACTGAACTCTGGAGGGGCCCCTCAGGAAGCACTACAGGAAATGGCTACTAATGATGTGCCTGAACTTTTGAACCTGGTAAGTAGTTACTTTCAGTTTTGCCAAGATCGTATTTCTGCAATTTTGCACTTATTCGCGGGGCGCGAACTCACGCGAACAGTGCGAGCAGTGCGAGCAAAATCCGCTGCTCGCGGATTTGCGGATTTTGCGGGAAATTCGCAAATCTCGCGGATTGCGGATTTCCCGAAAATCCGCAAAATCCGCGAGCGGAACGGATTTTCCGCCCACGCCTAGTCTGAAGCCAATGGATGTTTTTTTCTGAGCAAGGAGAGGTATTTTAAAAGGTTTCCCATTCCAGCCGAGGGACAGCCTGACTGGTGGTGTCAGACGTTGGGAGTGGTTTGAGTGAGTGTGAGAAAATGGGGTTCTGTTGCTTTTTACATAAAGGATGATGTCTGACTTTTGATGCAACTTTGACTGAAGAATACTGGGTCCCTAATGTCCAGATTCCGAATACCAGTGTTCTTTTCCTAAAAACATGTCCACAATCAGTACATCTGACCCCCTGTAAGTGGTACCCTAGGTAATTAGGGTCTGGAGACTGAAGAGGGTCACCCGGGACCCACTTACTAGGACCATGCCACTGCCCCTGCAGCTTATATGCCCCTGTGAATTGAAAAAATGACCAAGTCGACATGGCACACTGCCTGTGTGCCATGCCAGCTAGCACTGCCTAAGATATAGGTAAGCCACCCCTCTAGCAGGTCTTGACAGCCCTAAGGCAGGGTGCACTATATGCCATATTTGCATGAGCAGATGTGCCCCTACAGTATTAGGGTCTATTCCCTAATATTGTAAGAGCCAGTGAAGCCATAGGGAGCGCATGGGCTGGGAACTTGACAATACGAGTTCCACAGCACTGTGATGGCTTCACTGAATCCAGGAGTTTTTGATATCAAACAGCTCCTTGCAATAAATCCACACTAATGCCAGTGTGAGATTTATTAAAACATGTACTCAGAGGGCACCTCAGAGGTGCACCCTGAGCACCTGCAGACCCTGGTGTGGGCACTGACTGTCTTTGGGCAGCCTGCCACACTCAGACATGCTTCTGCACCACTGGGTGGAGAGCCTCTGCTATCTGGAGCCAGAAACCATGTACATCCTGGGCAGAGATGTCAAAACCCATCCCCTAGTTGGGCCACTGCTCGAAGGGAAAGCTTCAAAAGCCTGCAGCCTTTGTAATGCAACCCCCAGCCTCTACTGCTAGCAGCAGTTTGTAGTCCCCAGTTTACACCCTCACTTTGGGTGGGGAAACCGGCAGGACAACTTAGAAAGGCTGGGAGATGTGCCCACCTTTGCCAACTCCACCCCTCTGATGTAGGAAGTGAGGTTAAGCACACTTTTCAGTCCCCTCCATCTTGAAGATAAGGCAAGCCTCCAATCAGGACTAGGACTATACCCCCTCCCACAGGAGGGTGGCATAATAGTGGGCGTTGTCCCCCCCAGGTAAGCTGCCCATTAGCCTTACCTACAACTCCCCTAAAACACCAACTAAATTTAGTATTTAGGAGGCTCCCCCAGACCTAGAAACTAGATCTGCGAAGAAAGAAGACACCCTGCAGCCAAAGCCAGAAGATGACAACAGTCTTGGCCCCAGTCCTACTGGCCTGAGTCCTGCTGAGACGAACCTGTGACCTGTCTTGCCACAGTGACCTCCAAATCCCCGGGGAGGACCTGTAGCCTTTAATCAAGACTCCTGAGGACAGCGGACCTGTCCAGAAGAAGCCGAATCCAAATACTTTGGATCCAGGCGGATCCATCACCCCAGTCCATTCTGCACCCGATGCCCACGGCTCGAGTCTGAGTGGCTCACCTGTGCAGTGAAGTCTCCCCAGTGATCCTGACCACGTGTTCAGTGTTGGCTGACCTCTCCTGACCTCTCCTGCCTTCCACAGCGGTGCCTACAGTGTGAATCCAGAAGCTCACCCAATAGTGACTAGCGACTAGCTCTGGTAAGAAGATTCTGATGCCTTAGATTCCGACGTCCAAAGACACCCCTTAACCCAAAGCCCCTCGGCCTTGGTGAGCTGAACCGATGGTGCCCCTACGACCCCCTAGATCCCAACTTACCTCTGCTGTCATTGAGCCTCCACCTGTGACCTCCGGTGCCGTGCCTGCACCCTGTTTGCCATCAGGAAAATCCTCATTGATAAGTATTAGGTGCCTGATGTTGAATTTGTACCCTGCACCCGGCTGCCCCTGTGCCGCTGGTGGTGTATGTTTGGTGCTGCTCTGTGGCCCTCCCTGTGTTAAACCTATTCTCCAAAGCTTGGACTTACAACCGATCTACTTACCTGCAAGCAGTGTGGCTTCAGGCACTCCCTGTCTCCATTGGTAAGCATTGGGTCGAACTCCGATTTTAACCTCTGCACTCTCCAGCCCCTATGCCGCTGGTGGTGCAGTTTTGGTACTTTACAAGTCCTTGGCCCTTGCTCACTTTTGGCTCCAAAGACTGAAATTATAAGTTCAATACTCACCTGCTTAACCAAAATAGTATGAAAACATTTTATGTCGCTTTTTTAAAGTGAAAAATATTTTACATTAAAAACGTATTTAGCTTATTATGAAGACATGGGTCTTAAAATAAAGTACAAAAAAAGTATAATTTTATAAAATTGGTCTGGTTCGCCTTCTTGAGTCATGTGTCCATTTTTGATAATGTGTGTGCAATAAATATCTTACACTACACTGTGTTAGACCTAAGGCTGCTCGCCCACACTACCACTAACAGAGCACTTTGTGGCAATATGATATAGAGACAGCTTCCTACAAGGTGGTTGAAATGAGTACATGTAGCAAAGTTGATGACTGACTTTGTAAATGGGGTAAAGGAGTGCTGAGGAATGTAGGTGACTACTACAATAGTTAAACAAGCTCATGACCAGGATGCTGATAAAAGTTTTGAGTCAAGTAACAGGACATTGTGTTTGAATCTTGTAGATGTAGATTGGTGGAAGCATTAAGCTCTTGCTACGGAGATGATGGTGGAGGCTAGATTCACAGGACTGTCAAATTGGGCTCAGTTGTCCCTTTCCTTTGTGAGACAGACTCAGGGTGTGGCAGTCAAGATAAAGTAAAGCTGACTTTAGCTTGAGAGAGGAAAGGGCCACACAGTGGGGAATGTTGGGAGGCACTTTTTGTATCACACAGGGAAGTGAAGAAGCAGCAAGTGAAGGACTAGGTTCAGTCCTTGAGGAAGGTGGAAGGAGTAGCCATTTACCTCTGGGCTTGCGTCACTCCCCCATCTTCCACTGACAGCTCCTCGACTCTGGGACCGCGATCCCAGCCAGAACTGCCTCAGTTCGAGCCTGCTGTTCACAGGTCCGCCTGACATTAGGTTGGGTTTCTAGTTGTATCTTATTGGTCTCATTTTGTTTCCTTTAATTTAATTCTAAGCAATTTCGATTGCCTTTAATTTAATTTGTTTGGGTTTAGTATGCCTATCTATGAGATAGTCATCATTTTTGCTCTGTTCACCCCCATTGTTTGATTGATACTGGTGGTAACTGACTGTGCCCTGGGCTCTGCTCTGATGAAAAAGGTATATGGTAATTAGGTATAATTACAGTTGGCAAAGACAGACCCTGTAAGTCCCTAGAATATAACAGGGTAGGGGGGTTTAGAGGCCCAGCAGATTTCCTGCACTGGACAGTGTACTACTGTGTTGCCTTTTGTCACTTTTAAAGGCAGCCCTCCTTTGCAGAATGTTTTTAAAAGTGAATTATATGCAAATTCGACTTTGGAATTAGAGGTACTTCCAAAGTGGTAATATACCTTATTTTAAATACAAGTCACCCCAAAGATCTCCCCTATGCCTCCCAGGGATGGGGTGCCATGTAACTTTAAGCAGGGACATTATGCAAGGTCTTTTATCAGCCCTGGTGAGGGAAAAACCGCCAAATTCGTTTTCCCACATTGTGGAATATTAGATCCATAGGCTAACATTGGTATATGTTATTTAAGTCTAAATATTGCTAGGAAGGGGCTACAAAAGTCATTCAAAGACTTAAAAGAATGGCAATGATAAATTCAACAACTTGACACTGTTGACTTTTTCACAGTCAAAGCATATGTTTATTTTTAGACCTTAATCTTTTAAACAAGAATTCTTGAAACACAATAAAATGCGAGACAAAATACTTAGGCATTCATTACGACGTCAGGCGGAATTGCTTACGCCCGACTCATTTTGGTGAGGTACCCGTCCGACCATAGTCAGAGGTTCTGCATACCATATTAGGATGCGACTGCACAAGGTGCTGTCGCAAACTTCCAGTTTTGGTTATGGTGCCTGCCACACGGTGCAGGGATGTGAAGCCCCAAGGCCTCAACCGGAGGGCCAGGGGAGAAGGAGGTTCTGCTAGGGGCCCCAAAGACTTTTTCCAATAGTAGTTCCATGTCAGAAAGGCGCGGACATGAAACTGCTATCGGAAACTGCCATCAAAATCCCGACTGCAGAAATGCCGTCCGTTAGAGATTATGTGGCCTGTCCGACTGGACCATGGAGTCAAGGACCCAGTCGAAACCCAGTTGGATTAACTGGCCAGTTTAAACTCCGACCACCATCTTTGTATTTTCGCGGTCAGAGTTTAAACCTTAGATGTCGATCAGAAACAGGTCGGAGGCTTTCCGACCAACATCCAAATCAGGCACTATGTATAAAACACAATATAAAATACATTTAAAACACAGTTCATCCAACCAATAAAATCTACATTCTCAAAAAACATCATTAAGAATCGAGCAAAAAAGTTCACATGATTCAATAAAACTTTGTCAGTGCCACTATAAGATTGTATCAACCAACAATAAAAATTGCCCCATGGCACACGACACATCAGGAATCCTCATTTCAACCAATACTTTAATTGCTTGCCCTCTATCCTTGATGTCATATTTTATAAAAATAGGTTTTAAAATGTAGTTCCTCAGGGCTAAAAGCCATAAACAGTCCACTAGGGTTGGATTAAATCTCCCTTTGTATTGAGGCTACATTTTAAATTCTTTCTTCATCTACCAGAATACCGCCTCTTTCTGACATCAGAACAGGATTTAACCCATGTCTAAATCTTAGGAGACTTGTACGTGTCTTAATGTTAGGAAATCTCTCTAGATAGGGAAAGGTCTCACTTTCCATCCATGAAATTATCAAGTGGGATACAGATTGTTTCTTCATCAGATATGTAATATCCTTTTCCCTGGAAACCTGCTCTGTTATTATTTTCAACTCCTCCTTGCTCACTCCTATTGAATTAGTGCCATCTGCTAATTCTTTTTTTGTTCCCTACAACAGGTTTGAATCCACCCGCTAACTCCACACACCCAGTTTAGCTCACTTTGTAATATCTTCCTTTTACATAACAGAGAGATATTAAGGACTTCCAAACTCTCAATTCATATCTAAAATGTTATGATCTATGCCTGCGCTAAATGCATCCACCCCGTCAGGCCCATTTGCACCCTAACTGTCTGCACCATAGAGGAAGATGGGAAAGAGAGTAATTTTTTTAAGCACCTTCCTTCTACGAGATCCCAACTCTTTTTGCCCCCTATGCCAATCACCTAAGCACCATACTGAAATTGTGGCCTTATCATGGTCTGATAGGCCACCAGCACCAGACACCAGTCCAGACACAAGGAGGACACCATATAACGATACTTATATTTCTTTAGCCCCCCTATCGATTGGAGCGCCTAAGTTTGTGTTGAGGCAAGGTGATCCTTCTAGCCTAAGTCATGGGAGAAGCACACTACTCAATATTTGTATTTTTTGGCTTTACTCTTTTATGACTTTATTTATTACCTAGGCCAGATTTTTCCTTTGCTTACCTTTCGGGACCACTTTGGTATTTTTCATGTTTATTTTTATTTTTTTCTCATTGCGGTACTCTGCAAAAAAATTTTAATTTCTCTGTAGCCCAATTCCTGTTCGGCTAAAAATCACGAAATCATCCACATATAACAGACAACAGTCATGCACGCCATTCATTAATGGGCTAAATGCATTTGGTAGACTGAGGAATCTTGGAATATCAGCTAGGAACAGGGAAAATAGTGTCAGTGTCAATACACACCCATGTCTCAGGTCATTTTTTATATTAATTCTCTTGGTAAGGGAACCTTCATTGTCCAGTTCAACCTGGGCCCAATTATCCATGTGAAGTTCCTGCAAGATTAAAAGCAAATCTTTTGGGATCCCGTTGCTGTTTAAACTTCCCATAGCTAAGAGCGATGACAGAATCAAATGCAGAACTAAAGTATAAAACAACAATACAAGACTCCACATTGCTCTAAAAATTTCTTAGCAATGGTCCATAAACTAAAACAATGGTTGATAGACAAGTGGTTCTCCTTAAAGCCACCCTGTTGTTGAGGGATAATGGAGTTTGCTTCAGCCCACTCCTTTAACATCCCGAACAGGATTTCTAAGAAAACCTTCTCCCTTACGTCCATCACGTTTATTTGCCGGTAGTTTCCTCGGGAGGGCATACTCATCTTTTTGTAGATAGGTTTGATCACCGCTCCCTTCCAAACATCTGGAAAAATTCATGTCAAACTGATTTCCTGGAAGAGAGTGTGAAACAAACTTGTCCACCATGCAATGTTTGTTTTTATTATTACTGCCAGCAGGTTATCCGTACCAGCAGCCTGTTCTTAAGTTTTAGCATTTCAATTGTTTTCTTGATTGCTAGCTCTGTGAACATCTACTTTGTGTCCTTCTTAATAAGGAATCATTAGGGCTCTTCACAGCTATTGCATTATTGTTGGAGGCCTCCTCTAGGAATTCTACACGCACGTCCTCACCCACAGTACCTGAAGTTTGTCCCTGGGAATTTCCCATCCTACTCTGCACCAACCTCCAGAGTTTCCTTATATTTTTATGCTCTATGGCCTCCATCATTGCTTTCCAAAAGTTTGTATTTGATACCAGCTTCTCCCTTGTGGCAAGAATTGTATTAATCCTTTAAACTACGATGATGTAACCACCCTATTTTATTTCTTGAATATCTGATGTGCCTTTGGAGCTTTTGAATATTACTTTTTAAGATTCTACACTCTCTGTAAACCAACAGTTGTTATCCTTCATGGATTTAAGTTTATTTTGGGTGGTATTAAAGGGTGCCACTTCTATTTTTAAGCAAGCGACAACCTTTTTTAATATTTCATTATGCCAGGATAGCAGGTCAGAAGGTACCGTCCCAGATATTGATCCTACATATAAGCAAGTTGAACGGTCCTCAAAAGGCTTAGATGCTTGTCTGAAAGCCTAGTTCGCAAATGCTTTGAGCATCCAAACTTTAAAAGGAGGCCTCTCATCTGCCTAGGTGCCATACCCAAGGTGAAGGTTGTACTTAATGGGTGAAGATCAGTCCCCTCTTACTGGAGAACCTCAACTTTTCTAATTAATTCAAATGCCCCTAACTGTACAAACATATAAACAATTGAGCAATGTGTATTACCATACTGGAACGTTTTCCTTGCAGGGATGTCTCTGGGCACTTGACCATTTAGGCTCACAGAGACGTTTGACATAAGGAAGTCTAACAAGGCAACATCTCTCCCTGAGGCCTCGTTAGGCGAGGACAAGACATGGTGTATATTAAAGGCAGCTAGACAATCGTCATATTTTACCTCCAATATCTTGGAGAGCAGTTTATGATTGTCGATGATTAAAAGCTCATGTCATAAAGATCAGCTCTTGAGGGTACTGTTGTTGTGAACGTATCTAGGACCCTAATTAAATATTCCCGATTCATGCCCTTCTGTGGTTATAACAAATCATATCTTTATAAAGGCATAAGAATCATATCCATATTTAGTCATAGCCAATGCAGTCCAAATACGGCAAGGCTACTTCCCTAGACTCCTAGAAAGTACAACGTGTTCTTTAAACAAACCAAGCCTCCAGCAGCCCGGGAATTCCCCCTGCTTCTGTTTTGATTTGTCCTAGAACTCCTGAGAGTCCTGAAAGAACTGCCAGTTCTTAGTGACAGTTCTTAGTGACGTCTTATGTCCAACCTTACGTCAAACTCCTCACCTTCCAGGTATAAATATAGCAGCATTTGCCTTAAGCAACACACAGTGGTTTGGAGCAGAGCGGCTATCTACTTACCCAAAGCCCAGCTGATGCGAGTGCCGAAGGAAGCCGAGCCTCCCATTTGCCCACTGAGAGAGACGTTGTCTTTTCTCCTGCCGAGAAATCCAGCTCCAGTGTTTCCAGTCACCCTTGCGGGAGATCGAGTCCTGAGAAAGAGATACAAGACCTCCTTGCGGGAGATCGAGTCCTGAGAAAGAGATACAAGACCTCCTTCATTTGATGTAATATAAATTTTATAGCCAATTGTGTCCCCTAACGTGAACCCCACCGTCTCCATGTACGAGCTTAAAGTGCATGTAACTTCCCTTCTGTGCCAGCTATGAAGACGCAAATACATTTGCGTCCAACGTTAACATGTCCTTTTTCAGATCCACCATGAATGGATCGATAATTCAGTTCCTAAGTATGCCTTACCAACGTCTTTTCATGGTGCACTTCCACGTTTTCCCTAGTCCTGCAGAGCTAGGCCCTGATTTCTGCCATCAAGCCCTTTCTGTTCTCTGCCTCCTGAAAAGCTGCAACGTGGGATGCCTCCCTGACCTCTGTCCTACTCCCTGCGCGGCGAGCGGTGCCCGGCTCGGCCTGCTTGCCTGCCAAAGACACTATTTTGCCTTCAAGTTATCAGTATAGCCGAGTTCAGCTCCTCGAAAACACATTCCAGTCTAGCAGAATAGATAAACATTTCCCCGGCTGCAGAGCAAAGGGCCCGGCCTCTCTGTCTCCATGCAAGTAATTCATTGCTCCTGTTACCATGGTAGGCCCATGGCCCCTCGCATTACACGCAGACACGTAGTCACATATGCACGCATTAATAGTCAGTATAGAGTAGCCTCTGCCCGAGAGACCTTTCCTTCTAGATAATATAGTTCCCCAAACACCAGATATCAGATATGATTTAGGAACGAGTTGATCTGACATGCCAGACTTCTGTCTCTTCCCTCTAGGGCTAAATGTCAAGTCCCCTGCACCCTCTAGCTTCACGTCAGTCACACGTCATGCTGCTGCGCGCGCATCCTTGCTACAGATTTCTGCTGACACTGCAAGATTCCATTATGTATCCACCCACTTGTGTCATTTTCCTGTGACGTTTCTAGCACACACCTCTGTGTACGCCCTAGTGCACGCCTTCTGATTACGTATTGCTACGCACATGTGTTCTTATCTCGTTTCTCTCAGCTGTTACGCCTTCTGTATTGATCACCATTCTGTGCATTAACTATAAAAGTTGTACTCTGTCAATAAAGTATGCTCTATCCCTTCCTGATCCTTTATGGTGAAAGGAACATGATATCCTGGTTCGAACCATTCCATTTTATGGAATAAAACCCATTTTGAAACTCAGCTGCCACGGACTTTGTCTCTTTATTTTCGATTGAGTTATTTTTATTGAACTTTACCGCATAGAAATTCCGACGGTAAATTACTATTTGCCACATTAATTTGGCGCCCGAACAGGGACCCCTCCCCCACCCCACGCGCCGGTAGGTGCGTTGCAGGCTTTGCCCCCTGCCCCAGCCAAGACGGACAATTACGCGTACCCGCAGGATTTCCTGTATCTCTCTCAGGCCTACGGAGGTGACGGAGACTGCGATCAGCACCCAGACGAGGCGGTGAGGAGTGCGGAGGATCCCGACCAGAGCCTAGCCTAAGAGAACAAGGTCCGAGGTATCTAGAGGCCCACCAGTTCCGAAGTATCTACGTCACGAATCGAGTCGAGACCAGTCCGGTCCAGTCCAGTCGAGTTTCCGAGGCCTTCCGTTCCGTGCTTCCCGGTGAGTACCGTTGCTGGGGACGCATCTAGACGGGTGCATTACTATGTATCCGGTAAAGACGGGTTTGGGTACACAGACCCGGTCTGTACTGTTTTAGCAGTGTATCTGTACTGTTTAGCAGTATATTAAGACATTCAAGGGTTCGATTTTTGTTCTCGTTTTAGAGTTCAAGGGTAGTCAATATGTGTTCAAAATGTTTTTATGTGATTAATGTCGTGGTATGAGTGACTGTTTGATATACATTACTGTGTTTCTGTGTTAAAAGTGTGTTCAGGTTCAAGTAAGTATCGAGTACCGAATATCAAGATGCCATTGTTCAGCAAATTAAGACAGATAGGAACTAAGAAAGGGATATTAGAGGAAGCAATTCCTGTCCCACCCAGGGACACTCCCGGAAATTTTATGTACCACAAACATGGCTTCGAGGCCATACTGTACCTAGATTTATGGGCCGATTATACTAAGAACCTAGAAGAGAAATATAGATGGCCCGTTACAGGGACATGGGATGCAGATTGCATCATGAGAGTAGAAGAAGCGCTATGGAAAAAGAAAGCCAGACAATCCCAGAAAGATGCCATAGAATTGTGGCGTAAAGAATCGCATAAAAGAACAGAAAAAGAATTCAGAAAAGCAGAAAAACATAGGGAAGATTCAGAAAAAGCCTGAGAAAATGAATTAGTTGAGGAAGGTATACGAGTCAAAGCAGAACAAGTAGACAGACAACGAAATACTCTTGCGAATGGTATGTATCCTCTTTTGGCCGAGGGTTTACCTAAGGCCACCCCGGAAGTACCGAAAGATCTGCCCCCTCCATTAGTTCCGACTAAATTACGCCACAAGACCGCAAAGGACATATTCCTTTCTTCCTATTTAGACGACGTAGCTCCCGCATATACAAATCCACGTGTCCATGCGCCACCTGCTGATGGCACCCCGCCCGAGATAATCAACCACTTCCGCAACAACAAACTCCTCCTCCCGTTCCGCATCCTGCGCCTATTCCCCCAGCCCTTCCTGCACCTATTATTCCTGGCATTAATCCACTAAATCCTTTTGGACCTGGCACCTCAGGAGGTGCGACAGGAGGTTTTCAAACGCCGCCACAAACACATCGATTGACTTATAGGGATCTAGCACAACAACGTATACCTCAAACAGCGAGTTACAACATACTCAAAGAACCTCTCACAGATTGTAGATATGATCCAGTACCCGGTAAAGACGACAGAATGATGCTAGCATCAGTACGTCTACGACGAGTTGCAAACTATTTAATGTTACTACCAGGAATGATTGATCATCTAGACAGAATATATCATTTTGTCCAAACGGGGGAAGATCCTGAAAGTATTGGCGAGGCCATGGCATACCAGAAAGTTGACACTCAAAGTATGATATTACGTTTCTTCATAAACTGCTTGATAAGAGACCAAGATAGGCCTGGTGTAGACAAGGAAGAAATGAACGCACTTAACAAATGGGGTCAGAATATAGCAGACGGAAAGCATGATAAACAAAATTGTATAGAAAACATGTACAGAAGGATCCGAAAAGCGGTAGTAAAAATACACGGAAGAAGACAGCTTGAAAGAGAATTAGATACAGACAAGAATGAATCCTCGGAGGAGGAGGAACAACCAGAAACCACAGCAGAAACATTGCAATTACCAGCTAAAGAAATGATAGCATATGTAGGTAAGGGAAGACCCTTTAATAATACAATGCGTCCGGTACGTCCAGAAAGCAAGAGACTTTTTCAAGCAGCCATGTCAAATCCGAGGACTCCTGAACATTTGTTTCAGGCTACCGATAAAATACTTCAAGATCGAATGGGGTACCATGTACTCAATTCCATGGATGAACAAGAACTAGCCCGGTCCGCCGTACAATGGGCTGACAATTCTAGTACGTATAATAATGATACAGTAGCTCAGACATTTTTGAGCCTTTCCCCTGATGAACAAAAATTAGCTAGTGTATACATGATTCAGCATCTCATTACGTTGTTTAAGAGCCAACATTCTGATCCAGGTCCCTTACCGGACATATTGGTAGAACTGCTCTCTAATAGATGGAGAGGCCTAGGTACCGGTTTAATTAAAGAAATTCTAGAACATAGACTCAAGTATAATACTTTTCTGAAACCACAGTTTATGTCAGCTCCACCACCCCCAGAAAGAAAAATGTTTTACTTCGACAGACAGATTCCCTTACGAGAAGTACATCCAGTAAGAAAAGAAGATGACACACTAGAACGTGTATATGTATATACACCCCTCACTAAAATAGAATTGCTAGAAATGAAGAAATTAGTACCCTGTCACGATAAAGTTTTCACCGAGAAATTAAAGATATGCTACTCATGGGTGACTACACGTACTCAGATATTATGAAAATGTTAAAAGTACTGTTGCCAGCTGGCATTTACGAGAAACTCAAAGAGAAAGAATGGGAGGTGGGAGATAAAAAGATTAATTGGACCGAAATAGAAGACGAGGAAAAAGGTCGTACTCCAGGGTTAGGCCTTGGGGAAAAAGCTAAAGCATTACCAGGATTAATTGTACAGGTTTTGCCAAGATTATTGACAACGAAAAAGGAAGACTGGGACGCAATCTCAGCCTGTAAACAGAAACACGATGAAGACACTAGTGATTTTTATTCTAGATTCGAGAAATGTTTTATTATTAATAGTGGCCTGAAACCAAGTATCGAGTCATACCCGCACGTTTTTGTAACCAAATTAGTCGAGAATTCCCTGCCCCAGGTTAAGAACCGTGTATATAAAGTCGAGAGCACATGGCAAGCAAACTCACCATCCCAAATGTTACAAATGTTACAGTACCACCAGAACAGAATTAGAGAAGAACAAGATCACGAACAAAGACGTATGAAAGACACGAAAATTAAAATGTTAGTCGCTCAGTCAGTCCCAGCTGACGGTCAGAAAAGGGGTATGACACAGTCTAATAATTCGGCGGCTCCTGTTAAAGGGACATGCAACTACTGTAAACAGCCAGGCCACTATGTAAATGAATGTGCCGTCCTGAAACACAACATATCCACAGGTAAAACTAAAGAGAGACCCCGTCAGCCTAGACAGGACCAGATCCAACATCAGGTCCAGCAACATGTTCCACAGAACACCCAGCCAATGCATGCTCCACAACAGACAGTACAGACAGTAGCGGTACCACAGCCACAGCCGATTGCCGCGGCACAGCAAGTTTCACAACAGATGTACCAGTATGCACAATCTGATTACCCCGATTATCAGCGATACACATGAAACAGCCTAGAGAGGGAAGTTGGCTTGCCTCTTATTGAAGTACCTGTAGATCAAGAGGGTCCTTATGTACATAGTCAAGTTTTAGGAAAGGATAGAAAGTTTCTGATTGACACAGGGGCAAGTCGAACAACGATAAGTCACAATGAGGTTCCAGGGGCACCCCTCTCAGGCTCACAGAATGTTTCCCTTGGTTTTTCAGGACAGCCTATTGTTAATGAAGTATCGAAACCTGTTCCCCTAGCAGTTGGTCCATTGTCACGTACTACAGACTTATTACTCACGAAGTCATGTCCAGAAAACTTGTTAGGTATCAAGACACTGAAAGCTCTAGGAGCGGTAATATGTTGTTCTCCGGAAGGAGTTAGACTATTTCTGCGTGACTTTAAAGGTCACTATGTGTTACGAGATTTTGATGACAGATTGAAAAATGTACCAGACCATTTGTGGGCGAAAGGCCCGACTGATGTAGGTTGTATGCACATTACACCATACCGAGTGACACTCAAGCCAGGAGTTGAACTGCCCCGAATCAGACAATACAAATTACCACCCGATGCGGTAGTGGCTTTACTGGAAATCATTGAAGAGCTCATTGCACAGGGAGTGGTTGTCGAAACTGACTCCAATCTATGTAATTCCCCTATCATTCCGATTCTTAAACGTACTGACCCAAATGCACCACCAGTTTATCGGTTGGTGATTGATCTGCGAGAATTAAATAAATGCATTGTGCCACAGTATCCTGTGGTCCCCGACATCTCATCCTTATTGACTGCTATTGATTCAGAGGCGGCGTTCTTTACTGTAATTGACCTCAAGAACGCCTTCTTCAGTTTCCCCATTGATCCGGAAAGCCAATATCTCTTCGGATTCTGTTTAAATGGACGAAGCTTCAAATTTGCACGCGCACCTCAAGGATTCACAGAAAGCCCCAGCATCTACAGCCAAGCATTGAAAAGACAACTTGACAGTATTCAAATGCCAGCTAACACTGCCCTGCTGCAATACGTCGATGATCTGCTGATCACCGCTCGTAGCGAACCTGAATGTGAACACGCATCACTGACAGTCTTACATTTTCTGGCTGACAAAGGACACAAGGTTTCCCCTTCAAAGTTACAATTCTGTGTTCAGCAAGTGGTGTACCTTGGGCACTTGCTGTCCAAGAGGGGGAGACAGCTAACACCTGACCGCATCGAGTTAATTGCACACTTACCGCAACCCACGACACAAAAGGAAGTGCGGGCCTTCATTGGCCTCACCTCTTACTGCAGGCAATGGATTCCCCAGTACGCATTTCTAGCCAAGCCACTTATACAGTTGACAACACAGGAGGCAGCGACTTCGACTGTCCTCCCTTGGACTCAGGAACACACACAGGCTTTTGAAGAATTAAAGAAAGCATTATGTCAAGCACCAGTTTTAGCAACACCATGTTACAGCAAACCTTTTACACTCTTTGTTACAGAACGTGATGGTACAGCATTGTCTGTCCTCACACAAGATCAAGCAGGTTCACATAAGCCTTGTGCTTATTTTTCAAGTACATTAGACCCAGTAGCCCAGGCCCTGCCTGCGTGCTTAAAATCAGTTGCAGCAACAGCCTTAGCAATCCGACAAAGTGATTCCATAGTGTTAGGACATCCCCTGACAGTACAAGTTCCACACTCTGTGGAAGTTCTTTTAAATAGAACACAGACTCAACACTTGACCATAGCATGACTGACAGGTTATGAACTGACATTGTTCCAGCCACACATAGAAATCAGACGCTGTAACATACTCAATCCTGCCACATTGTTACCTTCGATTACAACAGATCCAGTTCCACATGACTGTATAGAGATCATTAATGCAGTAACAAAGCCCCGACGAGACTTGACAGATGTTGCACTGACAAACCCAGACCTGACACTTTACGTGGATGGTTCGTGTATGAGAACAAGCACAGGCGAATTAGTGGCCGCATATGTAGTGACCACTGAAACTGAAGTCAAAGAAACACACCGTATTGATACATTGTCTGCTCAAGCTGCAGAGCTTATTGCTCTGACCCGAGCCTGTATAATAGCCAAAAACAGGAATGTTAACATATACACAGATTCACGTTATGCATTTGGAGTTGTACACAACTTTGGTGTACTTTGGCAGGAAAGAGGTTTCTTGACCTCTCACGGAGCCAAAATACAACATGGTCCCCTCATTCAAGCACTGTTAGAAGCAATACATCTGCCTTCAGCCATAGCCATCATGAAGTGTAAAGCACATACTAAAGTTACCGATACCATTTCCCAGGGTAACGACCTGGCAGATCAAACCGCGAAACACACAGCTCTGACTCATACACATGCAGCTGACATGACAAAGACAATAGTTCCGACACCGACACATTGCATGACAGTTAAGGATCCCGCACTAGATGTAATTGACATACAGACACATGCTACTCCAGATGAAATAAAGAAATGGACTGAACTAGGAGGGATCCAGACAGATCAGGGATGGATGACGAAGGGAAAAGCCACATGCTTTCTCCCCGACTCTATGGTTCAAGTTATGATCAACACTGCACATAGTCCAGCACATCTGGGAGAAAAAGCCATGTTAGACAGTTTACAGAATCTCTGGTACAACAAACATTTACGAGCAGCAGCAAAACAGAAAGTGCGTACTTGCATGATCTGTTGTCAGTTCAATCCAGGTAAAAGCATTCCCGTAGAGCAAGGTGGATTCAATCCTCCCGATTACCCCCACCCACATCGCAGGTCACACACTCGACCCCATCTTCACCTCCAGCAATCATGTCTCCTTCAGCCACACTACGGATCTCCTCTGGACTGACCACAGCTGCGTTCACTTCACCTACAACAAACCGAAACCCATCAACCACCTCCAACCAACTCTGCAAAGAAACTGGAACAAAATCACCATCGACCAGATCTCCTCATCGCTCCTTCTAAACACCCCAGCCCACTCTTCTAACCCAGACCAAGCCGCCGCCAACTTCACCCTATGGTTATCCAACACCGCCGACATCCTCGCACCACTGAAAAAACGTCAAAGCAAACCTGGCAGCAAGAAGGCCTCATGGTTCAACGATGATCTTAAGAAGTCCAAGAAACTCTGCCGCTCCCTTGAAAAGGCCTGGAAAAAAGACCCAACCACTAGCATTAAAGACGCCTTCAAAAACGCCACCCGCACACACCATCAACTAATCCGGAAGACCAAGAAAACAGCATTCAAGGATCGACTAGACAACAACGCCCACAACAGCAAGGAACTTTTCAACATTGTCAAGGAATTTACCAATCCCTCGGCCAACTCCAACGACATCACCCCCTCTCAAGCCCTCTGCGACTCCCTGGCTTTATTCTTCCACAACAAAATTGCAGACATCCACAACAGCTTCGACAACCAACCCGGAGACCAACCCACCCAACCATATACTGAACATTCTCCCCCCTTAAACACCCTTAACGACTGGAACCCAATCTCCACTGAGGACACCATCCGCCTGATGAATTCCATCCACTCAGGATCCCCCACAGACCCATGTCCTCTCCACATCTTCAACAAAGCAGACTCCGTCATAGCACCGCACCTCCGAGACGTCATCAACTGCTCCTTCAACTCCGCCACCTTCCCGGAAAGCTGGAAACACGCTGAACTCACCGCCCTTCTGAAAAAACCCACAGCGGACCCCACCGAACTCAAAAATTACCGCCCCATATCGCTCCTTCCTTTCCCGGCCAAAGTCATCGAGAAAGCTGTCAACAACCAGCTCGCCGCCTTCCTCGAAGCCAACAAATCCCTTGACTCCTCACAATCTGGCTTCCGAGCAAAACACAGCACTGAGACCGCCCTCATCGCAGCAACAGACAACATTCAAACTCTACTGGACAATGGAGACACAGTCGCCCTCATCCTCCTCGACCTCTCTGCAGCCTTCGACACAGTCTGCCACAGCACCCTCCTACAACGCCTCAGAAACATCGGAATACAAGGAAAAGCTCTTGAATGGATCACCTCGTTCCTCACCGGAAGAACCCAGAGAGTCCGCCTTCCACCATTCAAGTCCGAAGCCACTGAAGTCATCTGCGGCGTACCACAAGGATCCTCACTCAGCCCCACCCTCTTCAACGTATACATGAGCCCCCTCGCGGCCATCGCTCGCCAACACAACCTCAACATCATCTCTTACGCGGATGACACTCAACTGATCCTTTCTCTCAACAATGACCCCAGCACCGCCAAAACTAACCTACATGAAGGAATGAAAGAAGTTGCCGAATGGATGAAACACAGCCGTCTGAAACTGAACTCAGATAAAACAGAAGTCCTCATCTTAGGTACATCCCCCTCTGCATGGGACGACTCTTGGTGGCCAGAAGCCCTTGGAAAAGCACCCATCCCGACAGACCACGCACGGAACCTAGGCGTTATCCTGGATTCTTCACTTTCAATGAACAGACAAGTCAGCGCCGTATCCTCATCCTGCTTCAACATTCTTCGCATGCTCAAAAAAACATTTCGCTGGATCCCCACCGAAACCAGAAAAACAGTCACCCATGCTCTGGTCACGAGCCGACTGGACTACGGAAACACCCTCTACGCAGGTACTACCGCTAAACTCCAGAAGAAACTCCAACGAATCCAAAACGCCTCAGCCAGGATCATATTAGACATCCCGCGTAACGAACCCATCTCTGGTCACCTGAAAGACCTCCACTGGCTACCCGTCAATAAGAGGATCACTTTCCGACTGCTAACCCACGCACACAAATCACTCTACGACATCGGACCAGAATGCCTCAACTCACGTCTGTCCTTCTACACCCCCTCCCGCCAACTACGTTCTTCCAGCCAAGCCCTCGCCACCGTACCTCGCATCAACAAGACCACCATGGGAGGCAGATCCTTCTCATACCTGGCAGCTAAAACATGGAACTCACTCCCCACTTACCTTCGCCTTACCCAAAACCACCTAGCATTCAGAAAACAACTTAAAACCTGGATATTTGACAAGTAATCCTCCTCCCCTCCCTTAGCGCCTTGAGACCCTCTGGGTATGTAGTGCGCTATATAAATTCTTTGACTTGACTTGACTTTTGAAGTCCTCCAGATGGATTATATCCAGATGGAACGATGTCGAGGATTCAAATATGTCCTCGTAGTTGTTTGTGCACTTTCACGTTGGACAGAAGCATATCCAGTCCCAGATTACACTGCTCCGACCACTGCCAAGCAGCTGGTTCGGGAATTCTTCCCACGGTACGGTTTGCCTCGTGTCGTGTACTCAGATAACGGCCAACCATTCTCGTCCGAATTAATGAAGCAGGTTTCACTCCTGCTAGGATATCAGTGGAAATTCCACTGCGTCCGACATCCCGAGGCAGCAGGTCTCGTGGAACGCCACAATCAGACACTGAAAACACGTCTTGCTAAAATTTGTGCCGAGAAAGGGGTCGACTGGATAGTCGCCTTGCCAGTTGCATTGTTTTACCTGAGGATGGTTGCACACTCTAGAACAGGGCTATCCCCGTATGAGGTGGTCTTTGGTAGGCCACCGAATATGTGGGGGACGCCTATGCCAAGAAAGTTAACTGATGTTGATAGTAATATGTTGACAGATTACCTTGCCTCCTTGATGTCTGCACTACAATCATGTCGTTCACAGGTAGCTGCAGCCTTTCCCGACAACACCGAGGTGAAGCCGCACGAGTTTACACCGGGAAACTTCGTTTTTGTACGCAATTTCGACAGGAGAAGCCCGCTGGAGCCCCGCTGGCAGGAGCCGAAGCTCGTCTTATTGACCACGAGGACGGCAGTGAAGTTAGAGGGCCGCAAAGGATGGGTCCATATGAGTCATGTTAAAAAACTTTACGGATCGCCGCCAGAGACTGACTCTTCCTCCCCCTCTAAGGACTGCCCAGATTCTAGTGACTCTAAACTTCCCCTGGTAGACAAAACTCCTCAACAAGAATATCGCTTAAAGCTGAGGTCTAGCAAGTCAGACAGTTTAATTGTTTAAGTCCTCCTCTAGGTGAATCGGTTAGACAGTTTCTGACATGTACCCGTTAGACCCCAATAGAGAGAGAGATAGACAGAAACAGCTCAAGAAACGAGAATATTGTAAATCTCTTCGTAGTCACTGTATTGTGACATTATTGATTATGTTTTTTCTGAGTCTTACGATTATTGCTGCAAGTATTCTGCTACACATGTATTTCCCTCTCTCCATACAGGCACATTTCTTTTCAAACAGCACTGTCGAGCATACTTTCAGTGAACTACCCCCGCATGAGTTGTCTTACCGACTTGCGCTGCGCAACAATACTTTTATCAGTATGTTACATCATTCTCATCAGACCAGCAATGCTACCAATTGTTGGATATGTGGCCGACTTCCTCCCTATCAGAAATACAAGGGAGTCTTGCCCCTCTTCCCGTACCCGTTCACACATAATGGTTCCTGTGGTGCCTGGTTTAGTTTAATAAATTCATTAGACTCTGAGTCCGTAGTCTACAAAGGCAGTTGGATATGGGGAAATCTGAACACAGTTCTGCATAAAGCATGTTACCCTAACAAGGAGGGTCTTCCACAAAGGACAGGGACCGATCTAGAAAATGAAGTATATGGATTAGGTAATTATACACTCAACCTCATGATTCTGAATGTTCAGTCTGATACAGGACCAGACTTACCCTCTATGTCAGTATTACCCGTCAAAGGCGAATTATGTGTCAGAAAGAATGGTTCAGTGCCTCTGGGTCATAGTAAATGTACTACTGTGATCGAATTCCGTGATAAAGGCAAGTCTACATTCAAAGCTACCCGCCATTCCTATTTCATTTGTGGTCATACAGCCTATATACGTTTGCCACTAGATTGGGATGGGACATGTTACATTGCATTCCTTCTGCCACCTGTTTTTCTAGCCCCACCTGATTATCATAGAAACTCCCGGCTAGTACCCAACAGACACAAGAGAGATCTCCCGCTTGTCGACTATACTGAAACGGCATGGGAACGATACACAGATTTCAATAAAGGTTTCTTTCCCTATTTAGGTGCTGTCTTTAATAGTAAATCTATACGTCACTTAACCAGAACCCTCGAAGCAGTAGTGAATGAAACTACTTCCGCCCTAGGTAACTTGACCGAGGAACAGTCTGCTATGAGACTTGTCGTTCTTCAAAATCGTCTCGTCCTTGACGTCATCCTGGCCGATAGGGGCGGGGCCTGTAAAGTCCTCGGATCGAGCTGCTGTGTTTTCATTCCTAATAATGCACCGTCAGTATATAAAGCTATTACACGCCTCCATAAGATTGCAAGTCAGATACACCAGAATCCAGGTACCTGGACTTGGTCCGGTTGGTTCTGGAGCGTGTTGTCAGCCTGGGGTTGGAAAGTCCTATCCTTCCTCGGAATAGCCCTTCTCATAGTATTCAGTTGTTGCCTATGTATACAATGTGGGCCGGCGATTTGCGGCTTGTGCGCCACATCCTGTTTTCCTCATCCAAGTCCACGTTCTAAATCCCGTCTGAAAAAGGAAGAGCAAATGATGTTATATGAACAAATAGATGGACTAATGAGGATTGATGTATAATGAAGGGTCCGTAGGGGACAAGGAGGGAATGAGGTAATATAAATTTTATAGCCAATTGTGTCCCCTAACGTGAACCCCACCGTCTCCATGTACGAGCTTAAAGTGCATGTAACTTCCCTTCTGTGCCAGCTATGAAGACGCAAATACATTTGCGTCCAACGTTAACATGTCCTTTTTCAGATCCACCATGAATGGATCGATAATTCAGTTCCTAAGTATGCCTTACCAACGTCTTTTCATGGTGCACTTCCACGTTTTCCCTAGTCCTGCAGAGCTAGCCCTGATTTCTGCCATCAAGCCCTTTCTGTTCTCTGCCTCCTGAAAAGCTGCAACGTGGGATGCCTCCCTGACCTCTGTTCTACTCCCTGCGCGGCGAGCGGTGCCCGGCTCGGCCTGCTTGCCTGCCAAAGACAGTATTTTGCCTTCAAGTTATCAGTATAGCCGAGTTCAGCTCCTCGAAAACACATTCCAGTCTAGCAGAATAGATAAACATTTCCCCGGCTGCAGAGCAAAGGGCCCGGCCTCTCTGTCTCCATGCAAGTAATTCATTGCTCCTGTTACCATGGTAGGCCCATGGCCCCTCGCATTACACGCAGACACGTAGTCACATATGCACGCATTAATAGTCAGTATAGAGTAGCCTCTGCCCGAGAGACCTTTCCTTCTAGATAATATAGTTCCCCAAACACCAGATATCAGATATGATTTAGGAACGAGTTGATCTGACATGCCAGACTTCTGTCTCTTCCCTCTAGGGCTAAATGTCAAGTCCCCTGCACCCTCTAGCTTCACGTCAGTCACACGTCATGCTGCTGCGCGCGCATCCTTGCTACAGATTTCTGCTGACACTGCAAGATTCCATTATGTATCCACCCACTTGTGTCATTTTCCTGTGACGTTTCTAGCACACACCTCTGTGTACGCCCTAGTGCACGCCTTCTGATTACGTATTGCTACGCACATGTGTTCTTATCTCGTTTCTCTCAGCTGTTACGCCTTCTGTATAGATCACCATTCTGTGCATTAACTATAAAAGTTGTACTCTGTCAATAAAGTATGCTCTATCCCTTCCTGATCCTTTATGGTGAAAGGAACATGATATCCTGGTTCGAACCATTCCATTTTATGGAATAAAACCCATTTTGAAACTCAGCTGCCACGGACTTTGTCTCTTTATTTTCGATGGAGTTATTTTTATTGAACTTTACCGCATAGAAATTCCGACGGTAAATTACTATTTACCACACATTCTAAAACCAAGGTACGGAGCTGATTAGATCCTTAGAGAATTCTTGATTCAGATTCTTGGCAAAAATAACTTAACTTAAACTGCAGCTCACTTACTCCTTCCCACGTACTAGGCTTAGGTTTGGTACACCGGGGTAGGTGTATTTTAGAAGCACCAGTTGAGTATGTTTAATCAACTTTTATCATTGTATGTATTGTATATATTTTATCCGTTTTAAGTATCATATAGCTCAGAAACCATATAAATTCTTTACATTATTATTTCATAATACTCCTTTTACTGTACGCACTTTACTTTATGACAAGTATTGCAATTGTGGCAATTCACTTCTCTTGCATGAGAAAGAAGACTGCTCAATAAATAACAACTTTTATTGAAAACGCCTGTCTCTCTATTTCTCTGCACTCTGGTGAAACCAAGCATGCACGATTGACTGAGTGAAATAGCTATCTATTGTTTTCACACGACTCTGGAGATACACTCCTTATTCTGGAGGGAGCAAAGTTGTCATGTTTATGCAGTTGTCAGAAGCTAATCCCTTCTTGTCTATTCAGGAAAGTTAACTCATTCCTGTTCACTCGAGAAAGTTTCTAGTGAGCTAGCTGGCATTCATAATTAAGTCTAACATATTCAATAGAGACCTAGTCCACCTCAGTCCTAGGTCTAAACTATCGTTTATGTTATTCCAATGCGCAGAGCTTATTGGGAATATAGGAACTACACCACATGGCGGCCAACATTTGGTAAGGCGATAATCTAACGCAAGATACTAGAGTAACTCAGTCGTGCTTTTCACACAGACCCCTTTTTCCCCGTAAAAACTCCAATAGACGTCTGGACTGGGTAAAAGGTTAAAATCCGCCAGAACTTAGTAGGAAGAGATTTCTATGTATTAGTTTTTGGTTTAGTCAACGTTGAAGGATACAGTGTTCCAAAATATTGTGCACCTAATCTTTGTTTCCTTGAAACTTGCTCTGCAAACTTTAATTGTACAATGTCAACTAACGACGACAACAACGAAACAGGTGGAGCTGCAGTAGATGCGAATCAACCGGGTTCAGACGTCACAGGGTTTAATGAAAATGACCCGGATGCTATAATCATCCCGGTCAATGTAAAAAAAAACATAACTATAAAACTTATAGAAAATGGAGTGTCATCAAGAGGTGGTACAGTCATATTTGTGGTAGAGGCCCATGAATATCGGCAGACAGAGGTATTCTATTCCTGGATACATTTTCCAGCAGCACATGCTGTGACACGCGAGTTCCACTACTACAAAATGGAGGAATCTCCAGAGGAATACGCCCCTTTTGAGGTTGTTGAAATTCCACTAACATACCAAGAGCACCTGCTCTAGTTTAATGGCGCCCTAAAACATCAAAATCACATTACCAGGCTCGATCAACTAGGTAGACCAGGAGCCACATGGCCGGTTCTAGCCAGCTACACACCACATCCTGACATTGAAAAAATATCAAGCGAAGAACTCTTAGTTAAAATAAAAAAATTAACAAAAGCATATAGAGATTTAGTTCAATTAACAGTTGACGGTACAACCTATCGACTAAATACACTAACTGATACTCCTGAAAAGACTTTCATTAAAAATAATCTCAACTCTCAAAAGAAGAAGTGGGAGGGTAATAAACAAACCTCTCCCAGAGAAAAACAGTTTCAGTCCAGAGGAAGGTCTCCTGGATGAAGGGATAGAGCTCCAGAAGGAGGAGGCAAGTTTACCCAAAGGGTGCCCTCTGAAAAAAGATACAACCTTAGAAATAGGGACAATTTGAGAAAACCTGACAGATATCAAGATATTGAAACACGTCCCTCTCGATCTTTTCAGACTTCCTCACAGAAATAAGAAAGAAGATGATGGTCGGATCATAAAGAAGAGCACGTCAAGTCCAAAGACAAGGAACCTGCTCATCAAACTAAAAAAGTACAATTTCCCAGAAAGAAGGTAGCCAGTATTAAAGTAAAACATGCCAAGAATTTTGAGGACACAACTGAAAAACGGAGAGTGGGCCCAGACAATGCTAGGCAGCGTAGCAGAAGTGACCATAGCTCGCAAGATCTGATGAATCTTCTGGAGACAGTGGACACGAATGAATATATTCAAGTGGAAACTGCAGACACCAGAGTTAGCGTGCCCCATAAACTACATGAAATAACATTACGTATAGAGGGAGATAAAACTAGGAAAATAAAAGGTCTCTTCTGGGAGAATCTATCTAAAGGTTATGATATCCTCCTAGCAGAGAAAGACTGGCCACCAGAGTTTGTCAGGGAGTGCCCACATGGCGAAGAAATGATTATGCCTGCCTTCTCAAATCATATTCCAATTCATAAAAAATACACATTTACTAGAAAATGGGCAGTGGCCCAAGCCCCTGCATTATATAAAAATCATGTAGGATGGGATGAGGATTCTCCTCACCATAAAATCCAGTTAAAAACTCAACCTACTGCACAGAGGCAGTATCCTGTGAAGCAAGAAGCTAAAAAACAAGTCAGAGAAATCTTAGATCAACTTGAATATCAGGGGGTGATTGAAACATGCACCTCACAAATGAACAATCCTTTGTTTCCAGTCTCCAAGCCGATGATTCATATCGTCTAGTTTTGGACTACAGGCACCTAAACTCTTGTTGTAAAACTTTTGCAGTACAAAACTCACGCAGTGCAGCACTATTGAATAACATTGTGCGCAAAAAAATATAAAACAACATTAGGTATTTCAAATGGTTTCTTCTGTCAAAACATAGCACCTGAAAGCAGATATTTGACGGCTTTCTCCAGCATGGGGACCGAAAAACTATTTTGTCGTCTCCCACAGGGATTCAAAAATAGCCCAGCATTATTTTCAGCCAGGGTAACAGAGTTACTACAGATATATGATGATGAGGCATTATCTTATGTCGACGACATCTATCTTACAGACGATGACCTGGAGACACACTTGAAAAGAGTGAACACCATCATACTTGGGTTCGCATCTGAAGGGTACAAATTTAACTTTAAAAAGTCACGAATTGCCCACCACACTGTCCTATTTTTAGGATATGAATTATCAAGTGAGGGCAAAAGCCTAGCAGACAACTTCTTAGAAAAGTGTGCAGTACTCCAAGCTCCAAAAACGCTGAAAAACTTACAATCAATTCTAGGTTTCCTGAATTTCGGAAGAACATACATTCTAAATTATGCAGAGAGGGTTAAACCTCTACGAACTAATAAAACCTGATTTTAAACCAATTAATTTTACTATCATTACAAACAGACATGTTAACTAAAGCAAAACTGCAAACACGCGCAAACGAATGCAACCTTGTAATCTGAGTCATCCCAGGAAGATGCAGATTCACATACCTGACCTCTAATGAGGGAGAAACGGTACCAATAGCTTACAAATCACACTCATACACACAAGCTGAAATGAAATTATGTTCTACTGAAAAAATTCTAACTGCGGTTCAAACTGCTGTAGCAAAAGAAAGAGCCCTATCCCAAGGGAAGAGCATATCTGTACTAACAGCAGTATCAGCCCTTGAGGCAGTAACAAGACCAGGCATTCTAAATGCTAAAGCTCTAGATCCAAAATGGATACAATGGGAAAATTCTCTTGCAACAGAAGACGTGAAACACGCATTTGATCCAAAAATGAAAAAAATAGAATATCTGGAATATGAAAATGAATGTCCTCTGTCAATCAAAATTCTGCCTCTAGAACAATAAACCTGTGTAATCTACACAGACAGATTTGCACAACACTACTTTGTGGAAAAACAAATTTACAATGCAGCGTGCACGTTGTCAAAGGTCGCTGGCGCTTAGGTAAATTCAGATCGATGGTCACTAAAACTGAATCACTCAGAAACTGTACAGCTCAGCGAGCTGAAATACGATCTTTAAAAATGACGCTTGAAAATGCTGATCGCGAATTCCCGACACTTATAGTGTGCGATTCACATTACTGCGTCCGGTCTTACAATAACAGCATGCAGACCTGGATAAAAAACGGTTGCAAAGATGAGAAAGGTGCATCAATAAAGCGTAAAAAACTATGGGAACAAGTAGTTCTTTTGCAGAAAGAACTACGAAAGACTCATGTGATACATACGCAGAGTCTTCAACGTGATGGCGTTCATGTTGCAGGGAATTCATTGGCTTAGTGGAGTGGTGTGGCTCACTGGTTAGAGGCGGCAGACCCGGAAGCAGAGAACGACCCGGGACCAGGGTTCAATTCCCGACGCGGCAGGGTTGTGGACCTGGGTCAACGGACTCGATAATTCTCGCCTCGGTGCCTACTCTAACCAGGGATCACACTCGGCAACTCTGGGCATTAAGCTTGCCTCATCTCTACAACGTCCCCCCACAGACGCCGGGGATGCCTGGTTTCACCTTGGAGATACCCAGAAGGGACCATCTCACAGGGAAAGCCAGGACGGGTTCCCCAGCGGTCTTCAGCGCCAGGACACCCCGAGATGGGGTAACAGTGCACTTTACAAGTATCATCATTACATTACAGAGCCACAGCGGCAGCGGATCAGCCGGCTTCCGTAGCTACAAAAAAGCTTACGAAAAAACAAATAGACGGTGAAACGCTACTAGCAGTAAAAGCCTCATTGAAAGGCAACTATGCAATATTACCTCTAAATTATCGCCTCGGCAATACATACATAATTGATGCGAACTCCATTCCTTTTGCTCAAATCCCTGGAGAGGGGGATAGAGTAATTCCAAACAGGAACCGGAGGGTCTTCTTAATTCAAGAAGCACACATGGGATTGGGTCTGAGGCACCAAGAGATCCTGAAATCTCTAATAGAATTACAATCACGATACTGGTGGCAGGGAATGAGCGTGCAAGTTTATAACTTTGCAATGGAGTGTCAGGACTGCAATAGAGATCGCAGTTATGAACCGGACGAGATATCTGACTCTAGCACAGTAATACCAGCCCAAAATACCCCTGTTGGACACCATTAGACTATCTACACGCAGGCCTCCGACCGGACGAATGCGGTCCCATAAATATTAAGACGAGATTCATTTGGATGTGGCCCCAGCACTCGGCTGATGCCAGAACTGTTATAAAAGATTTGCAAGTCTTTATCGGCACATACGCAATTGGCATGCTACATTCTGACCAGGGTCCTGCGTTTAGCTCTCGGGCTTACAAGGAGGCCAATGCCAGCATGGGCATTGCATTGCGGTATTCTAGTCCATTCCATCGCGAGGGAAATGCGGTAGTGGAGAGAAAAAACCATGACATAAAGCAATCTATAACGGCGAGGGTATTAGGTTCAGGTGACGGGTGGGTCAAACATCTAATAAGTGTCCAACGTAGTCTTAATAATCTGCCAAGAAATTCTCTAGGAGGCATCACTCCGTACAAACTTTTGTTTGGTACAAGAATGATCATTCATGTTCTCAATTGTCACACTCCAGTGGTGAAACAAAAAACCTTTGATATCAAAGATCATTTGGCTGTTTTACAGGACTTGAATGAAACAAGAAGGATTCTAAGTAACACAAAGCTAAAGCCAAAGACCACTGAAGAAAAACCACCTGTCCCAGCAAGACCTGTCTGGATTCCAAAGATTGGGGATCTGGTCAGAGAAAAGATCGCGGTGAAGAAGGAATTTGGGCCGCCTTACAGAAAAGCAGTACCTGTCTTAGCTGTCAGTGGAACAAGATCAGTAGTACTACCGCCCCTTGCTGGTAAAAAGGAGAACGGAGTTGTATCAATCGACCTGGTAAAACCACAATCATGTGGCCAATCATAAGTAGTAGGCCCAGTGGACTCCCAATAAATAGCAGAAGACCAAATCTTGCTACAATCCAAGAGAGTCAAACTGAGAGACTAATCACATTTGATAAACCTGCAGTGAATAAAAAAGGAGTATGCAACAAAGCCATGGAACTTGTGCCTCTTGAAACCCAAATTGCAACAGTTCATCAAGAAACACCTGTTGAAATATGCTAATATGAAAAAGGAAGAAGCAACTACAAAGATTAATAACATTCTTGATGCCATCCAAACAATTGACAGAACTGCATCTGGCTACTTTATCAATTTTGATGACTTTTCTGATGATCCAAGTGAACATGGAGACAAGCCAGCAAACAAAACTTTCAAAAAGAAAATTACAGAGCTCTTTCATCAACTCGGAGAAACATATCTGATTTCACCAAGGATTGAATTATGGATTGTGTTAGGCATACTTTTCCTCCTTCTATGGCTCATCTTGGCTTTAAGTTTGGGTAGATTTATTGATAGAAATATAGTACAATGGACACAGCAAGTTAGAACATCAACTTGGTCCTGAAACCACACACATCTTCTCACATCGAAAAACGAGAACTATCATCAGTGAACATCACAGCAAATCCTATACATGGTGGTATAGCATGGGACAAAACTGATTACGAAATCTATGGCCCGGTTGAACTCTTGAGATATCCACATCAATTCAAGATCTCCTTAAGTGACTTTGTATCACCTAGTACTCTCTCTGATTGTTGGGACTTTGAAAATATTAATAATATGATGTCAGATTTTGGAGGTGGGATAGTTAGCCAACCCGGGGTTTTTTTTTTTTCTTCTCCCCCGGGTCCAATGATTAGGCCTAAAATCTCTCTGTCCAAAAGGGTGGTATCGTACAGCTACTGGACAACTGGCCGAAATGGTTCGAAGGGAGTATGTCCGTCCAAGCTCTGTTGGCGACATTGGGGCTGACTCTCTGGGTACCTGGAGCACAGCATTGGGCATCTAGGTGCTACGGGGGGTCGGTCCTCGTGTCTGTGAGGACAAGAGCATAGTTGGATCGACTTTTTTGGCTAATGACGACAAAAAAAAAAAAAATGATGTCAGATTTAGAAATGTCAGCAAAATTTACAGAACATGATTATTTACAGGGTTCTTCGAATTATGAAGAAATGTATTGCTTCAATCACTTTGGGCATCATTATCTGCATAAATCTGCTAATCCTAGAAATGTTTTCAGTTATAATCAGTGGGAACATTGTCCAACTCCGCCAAAAGGCAGTTCAAAACCTTTTATGAAAAATTCCCATACTAGAAATGTTTTATTTCAAAATGTTAAATAAGACAGGAATGAAAAACTTGTTGACAAATACTAAACTGATTTATTCTGAAAAATGTTATGAAAAAATGTCTACATTTGGTTTTGAATTTTGAAAAAATAACATTGAGACAAAAACCATCTGGGATACAAAAGAGTGGCAGGTACAAGGTTTAGAATCATTATTTAGAGCCTGCATGATCCCAGAACAAATAATGTTCCTGAATGACACCATTCAACAAACAACCTGTCTTGGCCTAGCCAAGATAAAAGATTTAAACAACACGTCTATACCAAAGCCTATGCCTGATAAAACTACAGATGAGGGGTTAGACGTGTCCAATATTTTACAACAAAACAGAACTATTCCTGATTGGAACAAAGGGTTGATCTGGCCCACAGACACTAATAACTGTCATTATAGATTCCTGAGCGAAACAAAAGGGGATGATGGATGGAGTGTTTGAGCAAATCAAACACTCACCCCCAGTCAACTGATAGATTCCTGAACAAAACACAGGGGTTCAAACAGAACAGGCCAGACCCAAGATATTCCCAGAGCAACATCCAGGGATAATTACAACATATAGTGTAGGAAAACTATACCTCGATTGGCTACAGAAATCCACACTACTCGAAATTAAGCAACACTTAACTTTATTTAAAGAAGGTGCTGACTTGCGAGATTTCATAATGGGACCTCGCAAACAGCGTAAAAAAACGTTTCATATACGCCGGTATATACGCAGCTTACAATGAAGCTTGGAAAATAACACAAATTGAAACTGCAGAAAAAATACGAGAAATTGATCGTATTAATTTGGAAAAATCACTTTCTGTAGTGGACAATTGGTTAACGACTCTGTCCTCCAGAATTTATTCACTGGACAGCATTGTATCATCTGCTATTGATATAATAGAACAGGATATGCTAATGTTACAACATGGTCAATCCCAATTGAGGGGGCGTGGCTTGGACGCCGATGGCCGCCTGAGAGCTCGGCTCCGGGACGGAGCCCGTGATAATCCTGCAGATCGGAGGCCGTGGGGCACCCTAGTCCCCGCAAACCGTCGATCGGACTGACTGGGACCTGCCGAGGCACCTGGGGCAACTCGAACATGAGTTGATCCGACAGAAAGTCGTAGTTTGTGGTCCCGCGGAGTGCGGCCCAACATGGCGCCCGGACCTCTTTGTCCCCTTGGTCAGGACCTTTAGTCTGGAGGGGCGTCGTTAGCTACAGCGCACCCTCCACTTTTTCATCTCCCTGTGATGTGCTGGTCTGGATGTCGCTTTGATGGGACTTTGGACACGGTGATCGCTCCTGGATGATCGGATGCCCACACTACAGTGGACCTCGACTCACGGACGCCTGGCGGCCCTGGCTGCGGTGCCGACCCCCTGAGCCGTGCCTGGCTGCATCCCCCCGAGTGACTGACTTCCATGGGCAGCACGGCGCCTTGGCACCACAAAGTCTCCGGTGGTGTTGGAGACCCTCGTTCCAGATCCTCATCGGCCAAACGGGCCTGCCCGACCTGGCGCCGATTGTCCCCGCCTCCTCCTCAGTGCCCTCCGACGACGCGGTGGTGGCGCGGTCCGAAGTTGTGGAGGTCCAACAGGCCCTGGAGACGGAGATCGCCCGTCCTCGGCCAGAAGGCCACTAGCCGAGAGAGACATTGTCGACGCCCGCGCTCGGTGGCGCCGCTGACTGGCTCTCCACCGTGTGACTCCTGCGCCATGGGGAAACCGAGGGGAGCCAAGGGGACCACCCCAGCTGCCTCAGACTCGGAGGCCCCAGACGAAGAAGAACGTGGGGACCCGGAGAGTTCTGGTGGTGCGCCATTGCAGCAACAATTTGACCGGGTCCTGGAGGCGATCGCGACCACACGCTCGGCCCTCCAACAGGACATTGCCCAGGTGGCGACGAGTCTGGGCCTCCTTAGAGCTGACCACGGCAAGCTTTCAGATAGGGTCAAGGGAGTGGAGGGCTCAATTAAAACCTTGGAGCCGGCACAGAGAACCCTGGCCACGACGATGAAGGATGCCCTATCCCGGATTGATGCCCTGGAGCGGCGAGCGGAGGACGCGGAAGGTCGCAACAGGCGAAATAACATTCGAGTGGTGGGCCTGCCGGAGAAGATTGAAGATGGCGACATGGTGGCCTACTTGGAAGCCTGGCTACGGGACACGGTGGCCCCGGAGGGTCTATCCTCCTTCTACACCCTGGAGCGAGCACACAGAGTCCCAGCGAGGCCGCCGTAACAGGGCCGTGCCCCCCGACCGGTGGTGGCACGGTTATTGCACTTTCGGGACAGAGATCTCATCCTTAATGCCGCCAGACATAATGGCCCCTTCAAGGTGGCGAACAGCCAGGTGAATATCTTCCCGGACTACACCTATGAGACCCAGCGCAGGCGGTTCTCATTCCTGGCGGTCAAACGAGAACTCCGGAGCGAGGGCATCCAGTACTCGCTCCTGTTTCCTGCAAGGCTCCGCATAATTGTCGATGATAAGACTCAGTTCTTTGATTCCCCGGAGGATGTCTGTAACTGGCTCGAACTCTTTAGAGCCGGAAAGGATGGCTTTGGCTCCTCATCTCAATTAGCAGTGGAGCCTGGACAGCGACGGCGATCCAAAAGAATTCGGAGTCGCCGTGGCCGGTCGGGCGGACCCTCGACTGCGGAGACGTCGACGGAGCGGAAGGGAGTGTTGGAGGTGTTATCTGCGCTGTCTGGCTCACGGGATGGTACCATAGAAGAGGAAGCGGACCCTGGTGACGAGGGGGTACCAACGGACTCGGAGGAGTCGGTGACCGACAGTGTCCACACGCCAGTGATCACTCCGAAATCGGTTGAGGACCTTCTAGATGGACAGGGTTGATGGGGTGAGATGCATCCGTTTGGGTGGGGGCCTGCAGCGGGGGCGGCGGGAGTGGGCGGTTGCTCATAATCCCCGGGGAAATGGGGACGGGGTGCCCTGCTAGTGCCTTGAGGGTATTCTCTTATTGTTTTGGGCTCACTTTAGTCTCGGTAGCCCGAGCATCGAGGGCCCATTGCCAACGCCCAGCCCGCACCTGGCCCTTAAGGCCTTCCTGCGGTGGCGACTGCAGGATTAGTCGGGGACAGAGGGTTTGCTGGGGGTATGGTTTGGATGGGAACTAGATGGTACTATTTGGGTCCTGTTCTGGGGAGGGTGGGCAAGGGTTTGGGTCGAACCGGGGTTTTGGTTGGGGAAAATGGCCGCCATCAGTGCTGGGTTGATTGTTGCCCTTTTTTTGTCGGGGCCCGGATGGAGAGACTTTGCACGAACAATCTGGGACAATGGCTGATGTTGCTAATGTGAAATGCATTACTTGGAATGTATGGGGGCTTCACACTATGTCTAGACGTCACAAAGTCCACGCTTATTTAGTGCGTAGAGGGGTGCAAATGGCGCTGCTGCAGGAAACCCATCTTACCAAGGCGGAAGGGGCGGCGCTACAGCGTAGGTGGAGGGGGCAGGTCTTTTGCACTTCGTACTCCGCGTATGCCAGGGGGGCGCTAATTTGGATCAGAGCTGGGGTTCCTTTTCAGGTTACGAAATCAGTGGTGGATCCGTAGGGTCGATATGTGGCCATTTCGGGCACCCTGGGGGGGAGGGACCAAAACGTTTGCTGTGTTTACGCACCCAATGTGGACCAGCTTGCCTTCCTTTCCGGGTTATCGGGCTCGTTGGCCCACTTCTTCTCCGGGCCCCTCTTGCTCGGCGGGGATTTCAATTCAGTAGTAGATGTGGAGAATGACCGCTCACATCCCCCCCTCCCTGACTCTCCGGTTCGCCGTGTGGCTAAAGGTAGGAGGGACTGGCAGACGCACTGGGGTCTGACGGATATCTGGAGGGCACAGCATCGCGACATTAGGGACTATTCCTACTTCTCAGGCTTGCACGAGTTACACGTCCGACTGGACGGGTTTCTGGGCTCAGCGGAATTGGTTTCAGCGGCGGTCCGGTCTGAATATTTGACCAGGACCATCTCGGATCATAACCCTCTCCTTCTGGACCTTCGCTGGTTTCCGGGGGTGCCGGCCGTGCCCACCTGGAAGTTGCGTCCCGAGATCTTGGAGGACATTGTATTCAAAGCGGACCTAGAAGACAAGATCTCGGAGTACTTCTCGTCCAACGGGGGCACTGCGGGTTCGAGGGCAATAGAATGGGATGCTTTTAAGGTGGTGGTCAGGGGCTTCTGCATTTCCAAGAAGGTGGGCATGAGGCGAATCATCCTTGACGATTTAGAAACGGCAGATCGGAAACTCCGTGAGTTGGAACTCCGCTGCCCCGGGCGCCCGGAACTCCAGGAACGCACGGCAGCGGCGAAGGAGGTGGTAGCGGCGGAGGTCGAACGGCTACGCTGTTTCGACTATAAGGCCTATACTGTTAGGTCCCTCACAGAGGGGGACAGATCGAGCGCATTGCTGGCATGGCTAGCTAATCCTACGCGCCAGACCTCTCTGACGACGGCCATGCGTACGGCGGATGGGACCGAAGTGCACACTCAGCCCGAGATCCTGAGCTGCTACCTGCACTACTATGAACGCTTGTACCGCAGTCGCTCTGCCAGAGACCCCGACCGGCTTGATGACTACCTACGACCCCTGGAGCTCCCAATGGTGGAACCTGACGTAGCGAAAGCCCTGGGTTCCGACATTGAACTGGGGGAGATTTGCAGCGCCATTAAAAAGATGGCGAGGAATAAGACCCCGGGTCTGGACGGCCTTCCGGTTGAATTTTATGCCGCTTATGCTGATCTCCTGGCACCGAGGTTGCTGATCGTTTACAGGGAGGCTAAGCGGCTTGGTCGGCTCCCCGGCTCGATGTGCGAGGCCTTAGTGGTTCCCCTCCTCAAGCCGGGAAGGGACTCGTCCGATCCGGCATCCTACCGTCCTTTATCGATGTTGACGGTCGATTATAAAATACTGAGCAGCATCTTGGCATCGAGATTGGTGGGTCACATGAGCTCTCTGGTGCATGAGGACCAGGCTGGATTCATCCCCAAGCGAAACACGACCATGAATATCCGTAGGCTGTTCCGCTTGCTGGGAGAACCGCTCGTGGACGCCCCATGCCCGGTAGTCCTTTCGGTAGATTTGGAGAAGGCTTTTGACAGCCTGGAATGGGACTACCTGCGCACAGTATTACTCCGATTCGGCCTCGGGGAGGGTTTCGTTAGATGGACCACGGTACTATATACCTCGGCGTCGGCCAGGGTACGGGCAGGCCCGCTGATCTCCTCGCAATATCCGGTGGAGAGAGGCACGAGACAGGGTTGTTCATTATCCCCGCTTCTCTTCGCGTTAGCAGTGGAACCTCTGGCGCTGCTGCTCCAGTCGGGAGCCCACTATAATGGCTTATGGACGCCTTCGGGCCCACATTATGTCTAGCTGTACGCTGATGACCTGTTGCTCTTTCTTGAGGACCCGGTTGCTGCCCTGAATGGAGCTGCAACGGCGCTTACGGCGTTTGGGGAGGTCTCAGGCCTTCGGGTGAATTGGACTAAGACCTGTCTTTTCCCGGTTCGTAAGGGTACACCTAGCCCTGATATCAGTAGAGAGATTAGGTGGGAACCTGACTGCTTTAAGTACCTGGGGGTGTACGTCTACCACGAACCGTCAGACCTCTTGGATGGAAACATAGCTCGCAGCACTCGCGCGCTGCGTGGTAGCCTGGACTTCTGGGCTACTCTACCGCTCTCGGTAGCTGGACGGATCGCTTTGCTTAAAATGGTGGCGCTCCCCAGGTTGCTATATTATTTCCGGGCGCTGCCGATTTGGATCCCACCAGCCACATTTCGACTGTTACGGTCAATGGTGGTCGGATTCCTCTGGGGTTCGGGCCGCTGACGAGTGGCCCTCAAGACCCTGATGAGGCCGAAGGCTGAGGGTGGGCTGGCGGTGCCGGACTTTGAAAAGTATTACTTGGCAGCGCAGCTGCAGACTTTCACCCAGGAGGTCGCCAGGGAATTCCGAGGCCCAGAGGATAGGAGGGGCACAGGGATAGTTAGGCATGTTCTCTCCTTCATAGCACTGCGACAGCGTTTGGCCTTGCAGGACTTGACGCTTGAAGAGAAGACCATTCGCTTGTGTTGGAACCGAGCCCACGCCCGGGGCCAGCTGCGGATACCGTATGCACCAGAAATACCTCTGGGCATGCTGACGGCCCTGCCTCATGGTGGTGATTGGTCACGATTAGCGGAGTGGGAGGACGTGGGCCTACAGTTGGTGGGGGACCTTTACGAGGACGGGGCGCTTTTGCCCTTTCAGGAGCTCATTGATCGCTTTGAGGTCCCTCGCGGTGATTTTCTTTTGCACTCGGCCCTGGTCCGAGCGATTCAGGCGCACTGGAAGCACGGGCAGGAGGAACCTCCTACTTCTCAGGTGTGCCAGTACGTTATGATGTCTGCGGGAACTGTTAAGGCGGTCACTTGCCTATACGGCAGACTGCTCAATGAGGGGTTGGCCCCCCTCACTACCTTAAGGACCCGTTGGGAGGAAGACATAGGGAAGGAGATCCCTGAGACGACCTGGTCCCAACTCATGAGGCGGGCCTGGAAGGGCACGCGCCACGCCCGCTTTCAATTGGTCCACTACTACGTACTCCATAGGGCATATCTGACCCCGGCGAAGATCCAACAATATTTTGCCACGGACTCCGCGGACTGCCCCAGGTGCCTGGCGCCTGATGCGGACCTTCTTCATATGTTGTGGTCCTGCCCGGGGCTATCCTCCTACTGGCTGGAAGTGGGGGATACCCTACAGGAGGTAACGGGGAGATCCTTATCAGTCGATGCGGCAGTGGGGCTCCTGCACTGGTTCCCACATACCCCCAAAAATAAAATCACTAGTAAATTCATTGATCTGGGGCTTCTCCTTGCTAAACGGGAGGTGACCAGGAATTGGAAGGCACGGGCTGGTCCAACGGGGGCCCGATGGCACAGTGAACTCTTGAAATGGGCGGCGGGGGAAAGCACGCTGAGGTACCAGTTAGCTAGGAGAAGCATAACGAGAAGGCGCAGGAGGCAGCGCTAGAATGGGAGACATTAGTGCAGGCCCTCAGAGATTATTGCGCTCCCAGCGATTCCGAAAGTGGTGATGCAGCTCGCCCCGAGTCCCGATAGACGATTGCACTTTACATGTCTGCTGCTCTCCTCATGGGTCCTCTCACAGATCCTACTACGGCTGTTACCGTGCACTGATGGCGGGGTTGGGGGGGGTTTTGGTTTAGTTCATAGTGTTTTGAGGGAGGGGTTTTCTTTTGGCTTTCTTTGTAGGATGGTTTAGAAAAGCAGATGACGGGTAGTGGATCATCCGGACCGGCTTCGACTCCCTGTTGAGTCCCCATTGGATATCGCCGCCCGACCCTTGGGTTGTGGGCTAAATGGCTGTGTAATGGTTCATCCTGCTGGGGGACTGAGGGATGTAATCTACTAATTTTGATTGAATTTATAATGCTGGTCGCTCTGTAAAAATTTACTGATTCCTGCAATAAAAATATATTAAAAAAAAAAAAAATGGTCAATCCCAATTGCGTTCTATTGTACAGCTAGGCTGGGCGTTACAAAACCTCTGTTCAGGCTACGTGCCATGGCCTCTAATCAACACACTGTCATTATTTTCTATGTTTAACCTTACTGACAGACAAATCTCTTTGGCACAAAAAGGAGCAGACTATACGGTGCTGAGCATTGAAAAACTAGAAAAATTACCATTGACAATGTCAGAACGACCGGTCATTGAATGGATAATACATGGCACCATTACAATCCCGATAACAACGTTTCAGTTTCAATACTGCCAAAAGTATATACCAGCAGTCCTGTATGAAAGGTTGGGTAAAGGATACATCAAGTCAACCTGGAATTTGCCTTATACACATAGATGTTATAGTGAGGGGAAAAAATAGGTATTTCTTAATGGTAACAATTGTAAAAAATCAATGTGCGGTACACTTCTGTGTCAAGGTATTAACTTGCATGGAGCCTGCGAAGGTTCAACAAACAACCTTTCATGTCATCTGCATGGCACCCCTGCTACACAGATAGAACCTTTTTTCAGACAACTTTCCAACTGTTATAATAAGTGACCACAGCTGTTGTGGCATGATGCCAGGAAAAGCCTATCTCGTGAGCGTTACTTCCAGGGTCATTTGTTGTATGCAAGTATTGTATCCAAACAGCAATCCAGACATGAAGGCAGCGATATGGCCTTCTGTGAATATCTCTTCTATTCAAATTGATACTTTAAGCAGAATTAAGTCTATTCTTTTACAAAGAACTGTGCCTTTAACCTCGTCCAAAGAGACGTATGATCTACAAGTTGCAAGGACAGCGGCAGAGATACATACCCTATTATCGACAAATTGCCCCATGCATTTCGTAGAAATGTTAAGCCAAATCTTAAACATGTCAGATACCAGTAGCATCGCACATGTATTTAAGACAATTTTTTTGGGGACTGTTAGCACCCTTTGTAACAGTTTTGGGCATCCCGAATTTTGTGCATTCTTTATTCGGTGGCCTGCCTCTTATTTTGGGACTCGTAGCAGGAATTTTATTTTTGTTCCTTCTGCTCTGATATGGCAAGCCAAGTCACAGACAAAACTCAGGCTACGATGGAAGAAACGATCCTAGCAATACGATACCGAGAACGTATCACTAAAGTCCTCGGATTGGCCCGGCTAAGAGATCTGAATACTACCTGGTTTCTTTCGTTCAGACCAATCTGGCAAGATTGCATCTTACCTGTGCTTCGATGTCTGCTATGCGGAGAAGAATGAGTGTTGGACGTCTGTCTTACACTACCATCAGCAGTACCAATGGATATCGATGCTTTGCTTGGTTCGGTAACGGCTCATGCAACGTGTTGTCCCCAGCGGCTACCTATTCTGATGACGGCATTCGTTGAGACTTCACAATTACGATTAGGTGGCGGTGAAGTACGAGATGAAAGCGGCACCACACAGGTACAACCTTCTGTGACCATTGCTGATCTAAACACCGATGATGGCAATGCATCGCATATATGCACTATTTCCGATTTTTTGGAGTTGGCCCAACTTTCACCCACATTTGTAGATTAATTTTTTGCCGGCCTATCTGAGGTACTGTTCTCTCCTAACAACGAGAATAATATTTGAAATAGCGAGCACACAGCGTTCCCTGAACTCTGAATTCTGCCTTCAGTTTTCTATAAACAACACTACTGAAAACATTTGGAACTATTTTTTTTTCCCCATGAAAGCGAAAATATTTTTTCCAATTTCCAAAGTATTTACCTTTTTTTTGGCACATGCTACTTTGCTTAAAGTAGAACTATTCTTAGAGAACAGAACTTCTATTTTTAGAGACTCTAGAGACAATATTTTGAATCAGCCTCTAGCACATGTACAATCTTGTATAAATATGTGATGAAATGGTCTCGACCTTCTCTTCTGTATTAAGAGCCATTTCATAAATGTAACTTTCATGATTCATTCAGTGAAGATTATAATGCACTACAAAAAATATTATCTGAATGATACCACTGCTTGAAAAACGTACAGTATAATACTCATTTTCGTGCATCTATACCATTTGAAATGCATTTTATGTATTTTGGGGTGGGCTGGAAAACACATGCATACTTATATGTATGTATGTATGTATATGTATGTATAACACACTTATAAAGCGCATTCTGTCACCCAACGGGCATCCTGGCACTGAGATCAAGCAGATCCTGAAGCACGATCAAAGAAGGATCAGAAAGAAATTACCCTGGCCTAGGAAACAGATACGTTTTTAGTAGTTTTTAAATGATGGGAGGTCTCCTGAGCATCTGAGCGACAGTGGCAGATCGTTCCACAGCTTAGATGCCGTGAAACCAAAAGAGCGGCCACCCATTCGCTTTCTCCAAAACTTAGGAACAACCGCCAAATAGGCAGAGGTGGATCGGAGAGCTCTTGCGGGGGTGTACCAAGTGAACATCTCCTTTAAGGGCAGCGGTCCCGAGCCATGCAAAGCCCGGAAAACCAGGCATAACGCCTTGAATTCGATCCGTTGAGGGATGGGGAGCCAATGCAAGTCTCTAAGAGCTGCGGAAGACGAGTCAGAACGACGGCGGGAGAGTGCTAGCTTAGCCGCGAAGTTCAGCACTCGTTGTAGCTTACCTATCGCCATAACAGGTGCCCCCAGAAGCAGTGTTCTAGTCTGCTTAGAATGATGCTGCGCACTACTTCTGGTCTAGCATGGACAGGGAGCAGAGGGAGAATCTTCCTAAGGGAACGCAACAAGCCCATACAGGTGGATACTGTTTTGTCAATGAAACCGTCCAGTTGAAGACTCAGTTCCATTGTCACTCCCAAGTTCCGAACCGAGGTAGCTGCTGCTGCCGTGCCCTGAAAAGAGGGGGGCCAGAAGTCCTGTGGTAGAGGTCGAGGGACCCGGTCCACTGAGCAGTGTAGCACCTCTGTCTTTGAGCTGTTAAAATTGCAGCGAGTTGTTACTCAGCCATGTTGCCGTGGTGACCATGCAATGGTGAAAGGTCTCCTGGGACACCGCGTTCTCCCCTTCGAAGGAGAAAATAAGCTGGGTGTCGTCAGCGTAATTGGTGACTGAAATGCCGAACGATTTGATAAGCTTGACCAGGGGGTGAAGGTAAAGATTAAAAAGAATAGGGCTGATGGCCGAGCCCTGGGGTACTGCCTGACCAACCCTTTTAATGGTGGACTTAAAGGGGGGCAGGGCAACCACCTGATGTCTATTGGCCAAGTATGAAACAAGCCAATCCCGGGCCAAGTCCGTCACACCAACCTCCTCCAGTCTCCTGGTCAGGATGGCATGACTGACCGTATCGAACGCTGCCGACATGTCGAGCAACACTAAGAAGGCTGCTCGTTCATAGTCGGCACGCGAACGGAGGTCACTCAAGACAGTCACCAAGGCTGATTCGGTTCCATGCGCTGGTCTGAAACCAAACTGCGCCGCATCCAGACATTCATTAACTTCCAAAAAACTGGACAGATGTTTTGTGACCAGTTTTTCCAGGATCTTAATCGGAAAGGGAAGTAATGATATGGTTCTGTAATTAGCGGGGCATAAGGGGTCCAGTGATTCTTTCTTCAGCAATGGAGAAACAACAGCTAATTTCCAGCTGTCCGGGACCTGGGCGGAGCCAAGAGATTGGCAGCAGATTGCGTGGAGAGGAGGGAACAACTCTTCCCTAAAGACTTTCCAGAGTTTGTGCAGAAGTACATCAAGGGGGGACCCAGAGGATACACTATCCGCTAGAGTACCAAACTCTGCAAAAGACGGGAGAGGGAAACTTTCCAGCCTGGCTTTCCCAGCCTCCATCTCCGATATAGGAGAATGAACAGCCCCAGATGTCGTGGGACTCAAGTTACTCAAGATGGTCATGATCTTGTCTTCAAAGGCCTTGGCCAATGAATCGCATAGTAACTGAGAGGCTGGGATAGCGGTGGTAGCGCAGGCCGGTTGTGACAGCTCGTTGACAATTTTAAACAAAGCCTGTGCTTTGTTTGAGGCTGACAGTAGAGTCTCCTCCAGAAACCTCGCTTTAGCACACTTAATCTGTGTCTTGTAGGCTGCCAATTCCTGTTTGAAGAGAACCTTATCCGATGCCAGATAGTGTCTCCTCCATCTCCGCTCTGCCTGTTTGCACTGCTGTTTAAGTTGTAGAAGTTCCCTCGAAAACCATGGCATGGCCGTTTTTGTTCTGTCTCGCGTTTTTCTTAGCGGAGCCAACCTATCCAAGGAGGTCGTGATTTGCTGGGTAAGAGCGTTGTAACTTTCCTCCGCGTTGTCTGCCAGCTGAAAGGCTTCAGAGAGCAGATTTGGAAGGATTGCGCCTCTCAAAAGCCTGGACCATTGTCTCCCCGTCCTAGCCATTCCTGTGCTAGGACGGGGAGACAATGTTTATATATTGCTAAGTATTTAGTAATGATGGACATTATACGTGGAGTGGGTGTTGTGAACGTATCTAGGACCCTAATTAAATATTCCCGATTCATGCCCTTATGTGGTTATAACAAATCATATCCTTATAAAGGCATAAGAATCATATCCATATTTAGTCATAGCCAATGCAGTCCAAATACGGCAAGGCTACTTCCCTAGACTCCTAGAAAGTACAACGCGTTCCTTAAACAAACCAAGCCTCCAGCAGCCCGGGAATTCCCCCTGCTTCTGTTTTGATTTGTCCTAGAACTTCTGAGAGTCCTGAAAGAGCTGCCAGTTCTTAGTGACAGTTCTTAGTGACGTCTTATGTCCAACCTTACGTCAAACTCGGCACCTTCCAGGTATAAATATACCAGCATTTGCCTTAAGCAACAGACAGTGGTTTGGAGCAGAGCGGCTATCTACTTACCCAAAGCGCAGCTGATGCGAGTGCCGAAGGAAGCCAACCGTCCTATTTGACGCACTGAGAGAGACGCTGTCTATTCTCCTGCTGAGAAATCCAGCTCCAGTGTTTCCAGTCACCCTTGCGGGTTGCTGGGAGATCGAGTCCTGAGAAAGAGATACAAGACCTCCTTCATTCTAAAACCAAGGTACAGAGCTGATTAGATCCTTAGAGAATTCTTGATTCAGATTCTTGGCAAAAATAACTTAACTTAAACTGCAGCTCACTTACTCCTTCCCATCTAATAGGCTTAGGTTAGGTACACCGGGGTAGGCGTATTTTAGAAGCACCAGTTTAGTACGTTTAGTCAACTTTTATCATTGTATGTATTGTATATATTTTATCCGTTTTAAGTATCATATGGCTCAGAAACCATATTAATGCTTTTACAGTATTATTTCATAATACTCCTTTTACTGTACGCACTTTACTTTATGACAAGTATTGCAATTGTGGCAATTCACTTGTCTTGCATGAGAAAGAAGACTTCTCAATAAATAACAACTTTTATTGAAAACGCCTGTCTCTCTATTTCTCTGCACTCTGGTGAAACTAAGCATGCACGATTGACTGAGTGAAATAGCTATCTATTATTTTCACACGACTCTGGAGATATACTCCTTATTCTGGAGGGAGCAAAGTTGTCATGTTTATGCGGTTGTCAGAAGCTAATCCCTTCTTGTCTATTTAGGAAAGTTAACTCATTCCTGTTCACTCGAGAAAGTTTCTAGTGACCTCTGAGCTAGCTGGCATTCATAATTAAGTCTAACATGTTCAATAGAGACCTCGTCGACCTCAGTCCTACGTCTAAACTATCGTTTACGTTATTCCAATGCGCAGAGCCTATTGGGAATATAGGCACTACACTACACTGTGCACCTATATTGACCACATCCTCTTTGAGCACGTCAATAGTTCCCTTGTAATTAAAGACACTTCTTGAATGCATATAGACTTTCAGGATAATGATATATTTCTTCCCCATGCTTGCACTTGGCATTTTGACTTCATAACCAAGAATCCAATTACTCGGTGTCTTAACTTCCCAAATAATTGAGGACATTTTGGAAGATACATCATTACCAGACCCCCCAAGGATCATCCCGAAGCATTACCTACTGCCTTCAGATAGACCCCAAGAAGCCCATCTATCTATGGGGGCTCTCTACACAGCCATGTCTACTGGAAATACAAAATTGTATACTGCTCAATTATATCTCTAAACACCTACAGATTCATCATATTGTTTAACCCATGAGAATAAGCTGATGCTGTGCAGGAAACCCCTTCCCCAATCCACATGACTTAAATTTGCCCATTCATCCACATCGTCATCCCAATCCAGATAGTCATTCTTTTTTGATCAAAGGGAAGCTGCATCCGTCATCTTTGGGCAAAACAACTTGCAGTCTACAACTTTCCATTATACTTTACATTATATGCCTCTAGCGTTTCCCTCCTGCAGATCCCATTTAACTTGATTTGTTTAAAGGCTTCCATGACACTTCAATAAACCCTGACTTTGGGTAGCAGCCTGTTCGAAGGATGTTTCCCTAGATATGTTATCCCCCATTAGTTTTAACTCAGTTTCTGCTTTAAGAAGGGTGTCTCTAACTATCTCTGAATATAGCAGGATCATCATAGTTTCCTTACCATCTCTATTCTCCATGAAGCCTACTTTCTTCAGGTCAGTTATGGAGACTGCATGTCGATTTGGGCAAAAGGATAATAATTCAAGAAGCAGAGAACTATTTAAGGGAATTAACTTCTTAAATATTTTCCCTTGCCTGTTTCCTATGTGTGGTTCTAGGTAAACCCAATAGGAATTTGCCTCCTTCCCGCGATCTTCCTTGGTTCATTCATAGGGAGGAGCACCAACCTACAAGCCTTACTAGGACATTGTTCCCCTTCAGGGACAAATCTAACCTTGGGTGTTTTTTACCTTCCTCCCCCTTTGGGTTACACCCTTCTTTTGTGTTTTTTAATAGATCCCACATTCTGACCTCACTGGAGCTCTTTGACCTCCTTCTGCCCCTCCAGGATCCTGCCAGCCTGGCCAACTCAGTGGGCCAATGCGAGGGACACTTTTTCTTTTGTTTACATGTATTTTTACTAATATTGGCTGGCTGAGAGGCAGAAAATCCACTTTTAGCATGGGCAGTGCCTATACCCCTTCTATTTCTCCTCTCTGAACTTCTGTCTGTGGGTTGGAACTTTTGCCATACACATATGGTTTTCTAATTTTCTCCATTTGATGTCACCCCCTGCACTCCTTTTTGTATTTGTTTGTTCGGTCTTAGATGCCTCAAACCAGAGGAGTAGCCATAGCAGCAGTCTCTTTTCTTTATTAGCATTGGATATTTAGAGAGATACACCGAGGGCAGCCCTTCAGGACTTGGGGCCACGGCTGTGGACTTGACAATCTCGCCCTGTATGCCTCCAAAACCAGCATCCCCACACTGACAAGCAAAATCCTCTCTCCTCTCAACAGGTCTCACTAATTTAGGCATAAAGCCATTTATCTGCTTCAGTTTGGAGGCTATTATCTGTAGGTAAACCTTATGTAATTTCAATGCATCTGTATTCACTGCCACTGCTTCAAAAATGCCCTGCACGATTTTGCATTAGGACCATAAAACCCAACATCGAAGATGAGGGGCTTGAGCCAATAGCAAATTCAGATGGTAATGTGGGAGGACCCCCCGACTTGTAGCCTGGGCTAAATCCCATAACATTTAGGGCTTTCAGCAGCGTCCCATTTATGGCAGACTACTCCAAATCAAGGGTTTCTTGACTGCACTGTGACCCCGGGATCATTTCTTGAGAGTTTATTTCTCCAGTTCCCCTAAAAAGCAACCAAGGTGGCGAAGATGATCTTGGCCCTAACTGGGCAGGGATCGAGACTCATGTAGCTCTATTCTATTCATGTCTGACGAGAGAGGGAAGGAGTTGGCGGAACAGAGAATAAGTTTTCCTTCATCTTCTTGGGTGGCATACCCCTGAAATGCTTTCCCACAAATTCTTTAATTGATTTCACCAGGGGTGTTGCTACATCTACCTCAGAAGCTTTCACCAGCCCTGAGATTCCATCCATTGTACTTGCTTGCTCAAAACCTTTCTTCATCACTGTACTTGTGGAGTTTAGCTGGCCTCTTGCTTTCCTTCCCTTTTGGAAAGTTGATGCTCACTACTTTACTTTTAGTATATGGAGCAAGAAGTTCTTATTTCTTACCTGACTGCCACCGCCACCTCAGAAATGTCACGATATCCACTTTTTACCTAATCCCACTCAATGACAGGGCGAGTTAGCAGCACAACACATTCATTTTAAGCTCCTCTCTACTACTTCCTCTTGCTATTTCCTCAGTTTAGCCCCAATACGGCAGTGGTTGGTTAAATTCCCTGTGACTCATCATTATATTGGACAGGGACAAGCAGGCAGCAATAGTTTTCAGCAGGTGTGCCAGAGGCAAGCCAGTCCGCGCCTGGACAACGCCCAGTGCCAGGACCCCTGGACCTCCTGCTCCCTGCCGATACACTGCCAAGGTGCTCCTGGACCTGGACCTCTGACATCGCAACAACAGCTGCTTCATGTCTTCACTGCGATGAACCAAAGTACCCTTCACCTGCCACCACTGCAGCTTCTGCTGTTACACAGGACCACCTGCCCACACCGGATCGCATCGCTTCAACTCAGAAGACCAAAAATAACCCAAAACAACTTCACTACATCCTGCTCAGCGCTGACTCCCTTTGCAAAGAGGCCACGGAAATTTGGGACACCATCACCATCCTCTCCCCTGACGTGGCCTTTATCACTGAAACATGGCTCAACCCCACCTCACACCCATCACCACTCCACTCCTGGTGGCTACAAGATGATACATTAAGACCACACTGACAAAGACAGCTGGGGCATCGCCGTAATCTTCAGTCAAATCATCCCATGCACATCACTAACGACGACCCAACGCCTCTCATGCCTGGAACACCTCAATTTCTAACTACAAATCGAGGCAAAGACCACAATAAGAGGCACCCTTACTTACAGACCCTCGGGACCCTGGCCAATCTTCTGTGATGCCATCTTCAACGTCATTGTTCCCCTTGCAATTGACTCCCACCCCTACATCCTGCTTGGCAATCCCACTTTCCATGTTGATGACCCCAACGATGCCAGCTCTACCTCCCTCCTGAAGAACCTCAAAAACATTGGCTGCACCCAAATACTCACTGAACCCACAGCACAGAGTCCCAAAAACACTAGATGTCATTTTTACCTCCGGCGACAGAATCAAATTCACCCACGTCACAGAGCTCACCTGGACTGACCAAGCCATCGCTCACTTTACCATCACCGATGCTCAGCATACCATCGCCAAGCACCACGGTGCCACCAACGACAGCAGGGGCATAGTAACCAAGACCCAATGCCCTCAGCATCATACAACACGAAACTTCAGCAAATCTTGGCCAGGCCATCTAGAACTTATCAGCCTAGATCAACAAATGCGCCAATTTCATCCCACTAAATCCAGCTGACATAGCCACTCACATAGTAGCCCTCAGCGACTAACAACTGCGCATCAAGGAAGCCAAGAGAGCAGGCATCGCTTACCGCATCGACACTGCGGCCCACCACACTATGGAACTCTCTAAGATTATCAATGAATTCTGCAACCCAACAGCCTCAGAGAACACCATCCACCCCTCCCAAGAACTCTGCAACATCTTATGCAACATCTTCACAGCACAATTGCCACTATCTACAATAACTTTGACCCCAACCCACCACTCTCAGCCTCGACAACCTCAATCAACCAGTGAACACCAACCAAACATTAACCACCTGCAACCATAATGCTGTCTATTCACTCTGGGGCCCACCAACCACTGCCCCCACCATCTTTTCAACCTCAGAATCAACTCAATCATCACAGAAACACACCACCGTCCTCAACACCTCAATGTCCACAACAACCTTGCCATGCTAAATAAGCCCACTGTCGAGCAAAGCAATCTCAAAAATTACTGACCCCTCTCCCTGCTCCCCTTCCTAGCCAAAGTACTTGAGAAAGCCTCCAACAAACAGCTCACTGAATACCTGGAACAAAATCACTTACTCGACACCTCACAGTTAGGATCCTGTGCTAACCACAGCACTGAGACTGCACTGGTTGCCGCCACAGATGACATCAGAGCTCTCCTTGACCACGGAGAAACTGTGACCCTGATCATCCTTGACCTCTCTGCTGCGTTCGACACCATCTCCTACCACACCCTCATCGACAGACTCCACAGCTCTGGCACATACAAAACGCCCTCAAGTAGGTCGCTTCATTCCTTCCAGGATGCACACAGAGCATCCGACTGCATCCCTTCACCTCCGCACCCAAGGACATAATTTGCGGCATAACCCAAGTATCATCTCTTAGCCCCAGCCTGTTCAACAACTACATGACCCCCCTCACAGACATCGCCAGATCCCACGGACTCAACATAATCTTTTATCCTGATGACACCCAATGTCTGCGCCTGTCCGCACCTGGGACGGGCCCAGGGCCACAACCCCTGCACAAAATAAGACAGCCCGGGAGGGGGTAAGCTATTCTAATAAAGAGCTACTCCTATTAAGACCAAACCTCTGCTGCCCCACACTATCTCCACTGCTAGAAATCAAACACTGTCCTAAATGTCAGCACAATTTTGAATTCTCACACTGTGGTAGTCTGACTTCATCCCCAATCCTGTCCATTACACCGGATAACAAAACTTACAAAGCAGGACTTATCAACGCGCGTTCCCTAGTGAAACACAATGCAGAAATGGCAGCACTCATAGAATCACAAAACCTAGATCTTAACTTCATCACCGAGACCTGGGCTGACGAAGCTTCAGATACGGATCTACTGCTAGCAATTCCTGAGGGATATACAATTGTTAGAGCAGATAGTAAAGGGAAACGGGGAGCGGGCTTGACTATTATTGCCAGAAACAAACTAAAGATGAAAGGCTCAGACCTAGGCAGCAATCCGGATTGCAAAACTCTATCCTTCCAAATTAACATCACACACAACTATATCTTTAACGGACTTCTGATCTATAGGCCACTAGAAGCCAAAACCCCTCTGACACTGCTACTAAACCCATTCCTGGAATCCAGTGTAAGAAGCAAAGACTTCACTGTTCTGGGGGAATTTGACTTACACTTAGAGAAGAGCGCAGACTCAGGCACGGCCATACTGACAAACACTCTCACTAACTTAGCCCTGGAGCAGATTGTGAAGAAGGACACTCATAAAGCAGGTCACACTCTCGACGGAATTTTTACCTCCAACAAAAATATTAAGATAATTGAAAGCCTCCCAGTCCCATGGTCAGATCATAAAATGATAACCTTCTCATTACAGATGGAAAATAATGCAGGGGTAGCCTCCCCCCCTCCACCTGCTACACCTACATCATATTTAGACTGGTTGACACTAGACCCCATAAACTAAAAGAACAACTCTCATCCACCAGCCCCGAAATAATACCAGAAAGTAACAGCGCACTTCTCAAATCTCTAACTGGATAACAACTGCCATTAGAATAGCAGTACCATCAAAAAAAGTCACTTTAAGAAAAAAAAACCCATCACAACCATGGTTCTCAGAGCCTCTTAAGGCTCAATAACGAAAATGCAGAAAATTGGAAAGGATATGGAGAGTCAACTACGACCAAGAGAGGAAAACTGAATACAAAGCCTCTTTGAGCATTTATAAAAAAATTATCTTTACAGAAAAAAAGCTTATACTTCATTCAGAAAATAGAGGAGGCTAAAAATTCCAGTAGAGAAACTTTCTCTACTGTCAAATAACTATCAAAAATAAAAGCTGACAATCAGGCACCCGTCAGCACTGACTTCTGTAACACCTTAGACCAATTTTTTATTGAGAAAGTGACCTCCGTATACGATTCTTTCAAATCTGCTGAAATACAGTCCCCCACATTCGAAAAACCCAAACCCAGCGATGAAGAAAACTCCCCAACAAAACCGAAACTGTTGTTTCAATTTTCTCCACCCTCTTTAGAACAGGTATATCAGGCAATTATGATTACAAAATCAGGGGCACTTGCGGACCCATGCCCACCAAAAATATTTCACCTTTTCCCCGAGCTTCTAAGTGAACAACTGGTTAGGCTCATGGGCCATAAAGGGAAATCTGGTTATTTCCCTGATCGCTGGAAATCCACATCAGTACTACCACTTCTCAAGAAATCTAACTTAGATCCACAAGAACTTGGGAACTACAGACCTATAGCCAGGATACCCTTCGGTGCCAAGGTTCTGGAGAGCTTGTTGAAAAAATAGTTTGTCCAATTCCTCGCAGACGCAAATATCCTTGACCATTCTCAGTATGGATTCCGTGAGGGACACGGCACGGAAACAGCCCTGCTGATGGCGGTGGAAGAAGTGTGGCTCACTGGTTAGAGCAGGCAGACCCTGATGCAGAGGTCAGACCCGGGACCAGGGTTCAATTCCCGACGCGGCAGGGTCTTGAGCTCAAATGTCCACGGACTCGATAATTCTCGCTTCGGTGCCTGACCTAATCATGGGTTCACACTCTGCAACTCTGGGCATTAAGCTTGCTTAATCTCCACAACGGCCCCCGCGGCGGGATGCCTGGCTTTCACCTTGGGGATGCCCGTTAGGGGCTATCTCACAGGGAAAAGCCAGGAAGGGTTCCCAAGGCAAGCGCCGAGATGCCTCCGGGTAGTCGAGCGCTATATAAGAACATACAAAAAAAACAACAACAAAAAACTCAGGGGTGTGCTTGACTCCGGAGGGAAGGCCGCCTTGATCCTGCTGGATCTTTCAGTGGCCTTCGATACGGTTAGCCATGCTACACTCGTGGGTAAACTTACCAAGGCAGGTGTACACCCAGACGCAAGAAAACTGAAGGCATCATATTTGCACAACAGGACCTTCACAGTAGAGGTGGGGGAGGCAAAATCCAAATCATTCATCTCCCTGTGTGGGGTCCCACAGGGATCGTCGCTAAACCCAACTCTATTTAATTTATATGTAGCGCCTCTGGCAGGAATTATCAGGACATGTGGTTTCCTTCCTGCTTCGTACGCAGATGACACACAAATCGTGGTTTCAATCACAGACAACACCTCTGACACGGCAGACAAGTTCAAAAACTGTATGCTACAGGTTAGCCAATGGATGGAGAGAAACTGCTTGAAACTTAACGGTGACAAAAGTGAAGTCATGATACTAGGAGAAAGCAATGAAGTCTGGAATTCCGATTGGTGGCCTGCCAATCTCAGCAACTGCCCAACCCCTGTCAATAAAGTAAAAAATCTGGGCATGACGCTGGACAACAGACTAACGTTTGACGCCCAAACTAACAAACTAGTATCCTCCATGTGGTACATCCTGAAAATGATCAGGAAACTACTGCCTTACATCCCTATGGATTCCCGCAAAACGGTGGTCATGACACTGGCCCGGTGGAGACTGGAGGCAAGATGGCTGCCGACAGTCCGTAGGGGGTAGCAGCACTCAAGCCACTCTCCTGCACTCACTGCCTGGTTTGCATCTAACGCATGCTGGTATGGCTCAGAGTTGATCTGCAGTTGTATTCTTTCAGCTACATTGGATGATGAGATGCTGGATATCACATATGCTTGGTCGTTTGTGGGAGCGGAGATAGAGGTACTGGCACTGGTACTGTATAGCAGGAACTTAGACTCGATTGCACCGACTAGCGCCTGGCAGACAGCACTGTCTAAAGTAAAGAGGAAGATTACATCGTGCCAGGAGATTTGGGAGGCTTTCAAGCGTGTCATGGCCCCTAAAGTGCTGAGGGTTATCAAGAGCACCCAGAGGCAAGAAGAAGCGGAGACATCTAGTGAGCCCGATACTCCTGCAGCTAATTTGAGAACTAAGGCACAACAAAGGGCACAGACTCGCAGAGAAGCAGCGAAAAAACGTGAAGAGGAGAGATTGCTAGCAAGCCAGAAGAGGAGAGAAGAGCGACGTAAGGAATTACCTGTGCTTGACTTGGCTACAGAGTCTCTGAGGGAGGCGATCCTGCGTCAGCCCCTGATTTTTTAATCGTTTCAGGTACGTGGGTTATCGCCCTCTTCTTCTTCATCGACGGCAGTGAGAGGCTCGCAGAGATTTGAAATGGAGCCGGCACCGGCGCATAACGCATCGATGTGCACTGAGCTGGGAACCGAAGCAGGCTTGTTGCAGAGAGCGGGGGGTGTGCCCGCGGCGGTGGAAGTAGCGGAGTCAGGAGCGGAGTCAGGCTCACAAGGGGAATTACTGACGAAAACCAGAGTCACAGAGTCGGCAACTGAGCCTGCAGGGCACCCGGCGGCAGCGGTGGTGGAAGCGGGAAGAATCACAGACAGTGCACCTGGAGCGGCGGGTGCAGATGCGGGAGCGAGGCCGGCTCAGCAGTCACCTTCGCTTCTGTCGGAGGTTACAGAATGTATGCCTCACGACTCTTTAGTAGGCGGAGTGTCCAGCGGAGGCGGAGGCGGAGCCAAAGACACTGAGGAGGAGAAGCGTCATAGAGAAGGAGAAGGAGGAGGAGGGGCTGGAGGAGCTGGCTTATTGAGAGATCCTGGGCAAGAGGGAGAGGGAGAGGCGGAACATAGTGCCTGCTCCGGGCTGGTGCCAGAAATGTGCAATGTGGATATTAGTGCATTGGATGCTAGAGCCAGCAGAGGGAATGCAGAAAACACGGACCCACAAGACGCGATAGGTATGAACAAGACCTTGCATGAGATAGATGTATTGCCCCAAGTAAGCGATGTGGATTTGAATGTGGGTCTGGGATTGAAGCAGAGTGCTTCACAGGGGGAAATGCAAAATTTAAACACAGGGCATGCTGAACTCCGGCTCATGCAACAAGATCCTACAGAGGAGGGGGAAATAACTGCAAGTAAAAATGTAAAGGAGCCTGTGAATGAGCCTGAAGCTGCAAAAAGTGGTGATGAAGGGGCATCAGTTGAGACTCTCATTAGCATAGAAGAAGGGTTGAATATCGGCAATACAGCTAAACCACAAACTATAATACTAACTGTTGCCGCAACTGAAGCTAAAGCTAAAATAGTACCAGTATCAAATCAAGGAGCAATCCCTAAAGATAAGGGAAAGGGCAAGGGTAAGGGTGAAACTAAACCTTTCACTAAAAGGTCATTATATAGCGATGACAGTGACTATAATGAGTTGGAGGAGGAGGAGCAGGAGGAGGAGACAGAGTCATCGATCACCTCTTCGGCAGAGTCGGAGAACCTCTCATTGAGTGAATCCCAAGAGTCTGAGACTTGCTCTCTACGTCTAGAGAAGGCGCAGAGCAGAGTAGTGAAAGAAAGTAACCCGAAACCCCAAATCAAAAGCAAAACCCTTAAGATTAGGGGAAGATCCCGAGTAAGAAATAGTAAGTCAGGAAATTTGCCGCAAAAGGGCATACCTAAACCGCCGGATTGGGATAAGTCAGATACAGACCTGCACAAGGATAAATTTGATCTGTTACTTTCCACAATGCAACAGATACAAGGGGAAGCCCGGCTGGAAAGCCAAAGAGCCAAGCGGGCTACCAAGAAAATACAGAGATCTCTCCATAAAGTACAGGAAATGTGTGCTGAAGCAATAGGCAGATTGACGGAGGTAGAACAGAGAACTGGCAAAATGGAGGATGAGATGGTAAAGATGCAAGAATTTAGGCAGATGCAGGAGAAAACAGAACCTGACATACTTTGGAAGTTGGAAGACTTCGAAAATCGACAGAGGAGAAACAATATAAGACTGCTGGGAGTGGAGGAAGGCAAGGAAGGAGGAGATATAAGAGCCTTTGTCGTAGACTTGTTGAAAGGCGCGTTTCCGGAGATGGATGCATGGGACTGGGACAAAGAAGTGCAACGTGCGCACCGTTTTCCTCTTGTACAGAAAAAGGGTAGTACGGGCATAAGAACAAGGGCAATTCTTGTCTATGTGGGAAACTACCTGTTAAGAGAGGAAGTGATAATGAAGGCTAAACCCATGAAGAAACGGACTTATAAAGACATAACCTTTTTTGCCCGCCCAGACTTTTGCCACACAACAGTGGAAAGAAGATGGCGTATGCGGCAACTCATAGTACCATTTCAGAATATAGGCTGTGAAGTTTACTTGTTGTTCCCCTCAAAGTAGGCTTTAATGGTCAGTTCAGAATCTTCTTTTCTGAAATCGTCGCGCAAGAGTACTTGTCTTTTCTTCGAGAAGAGAGAACACATAGGGATCGAAATATACAATCTGATCGTATAGATAGCTTAAAGCAAGTAACTGCTATTACAAAGAAATAACTGAGCCTTTTCTTTTCTTCAAATAATATGATTTAGCTGTTGTAAATGATGTACTAAGGGGGAGTGGCTGGGGGAAACTCCCCTGGTGGGGTGCGGCTGTCACACATAGGTCAGGATTGACCTATTTGCCAGTAAGGGAAAGGGGGGGGAGGGAGTGGAGAGAGAAGGGGGAGTGGGGTGGGACTCAGGGGGGCAGCAGGGCACGGCAGGACAAACAATAGAGAGATGGAGCTCAAAAAGGGCATTTCCAAGCCAGGGGGAACAGGTGGGGTGGCGAAAATTTAAAGGAGGCAATAAAAGGGAATATGCAAATGGAGCGTTGATAATATGCTGGATAAATAAATGGATAGGGTATAGAAGAGAGTGTAGGAGGGAAAAGATATCCGATAATGTGCACGATGGGAGTTAGGGCTGTAACATGGAATGTATGTGGGCTAAATGATCCCCAAAAGAGAGCAAAAATAGTGCTAGCCCTGAAACAAATGAATCTGGATGTTGTATTTATACAGGAAACTCATATTATGACAGCACAAGCACACTTCCTGACTCAGCTAGGATTTAATCTTTTAGTGCACTCAAGTCAAGGGGTAAAAAAAAGAGGGGTAGCTATTTTAGCTAGGAATAACAATATCTTAACCAGGAAGAAAGCACAGGATAAATGGGGAAGATGGGCCATGGTTGAGTGCTTTATTGATGGAGAGTGGATAACGTTTGCAACTATTTATGGCTCAACAGAGAATGACCCCGATATCTTTCAATTTTTAGATGTCGAACTAGCAACATGGGCACCAAAAATTATATTGGGAGGTGATTTTAATATCAATGGAGCAGATGGATTAGGTCTGGGTTCCTTTGGAATATATAAAGGTAGGAAAAAGAAAGTATACCAGGCACTACACAGTCTGGTTCTAAATAATGCTCTCTCAGATGTGTGGGGAAAAAAGAGAATGGATAATAAAGGCTTTACATATTACTCTGCTCCGCATCGAACATGTGCAAGATTAGATTTTTTTTTATTTCAAGCATCACAATTTCAAATTCAAAGATAGAAAGGCTGCCACGGATCCTTAGTGATCACAATCCTCTAATACTTACTATGGCAACAAAAAAATAAATACTAGACAATACACAAATTGGACCTTCGAAAGAGAGCTATTGAAAGACGAACAATACATAGAACATATGAATAAATGGATTATTGATTTTTTTAGCTTTAACAGGGACACAGCAGAAACGGGAGTGGTCTGGGACACCTTTAAAGCTGGAGTACGAGGGGAAACAAAGAGCTATAATTCTTATAAAAGGAAACAAATTCAGCTGAAGAATTCAGAATTAGCTCAGAAGGTTCTTAAGGCAGAGGAGAACTTAGAAAATAGTGTTTTGTCGAAGAGGGATTTGGAAAAGGCCTGGATTGAACTAATGAAAGTAAAAGGAGAGGCAGAGGGTGAAATTGCTAGCAAAGCAGCTAAAATCTATAATACGAAAAGAGAGAAGTGCTATGAGTTAAGCGAGTCAGTAGGCAGAATTTTGGCTAGTCGGACAAGGCAACAAGAAGCTGTGGGTATAGTTAGAGAAATTAGGGATACATCGGGCACGGTTTATACAGAGTCGAGCGAAATAAGGGAAGTATTTAGGACATTCTATGAGAAGTTGTACGATGATGAATTAGAGGGTCATGATTCTCAAAGAGATTATGAGGAAATGGAGGAGTATCTCCAAGAGATCCCTGTTGATATAATCAAGGAAGAGGATGCAGAGGGACTAGAGGGACTTTTGCAGACAGAAGAAATCAAGGAGGCAATATGGAATCTGCCCTCCGGCAAAGCAGCAGGTCCTGATCAAATTCCTATAGAATTTTACAAAGTATTCTGGGACTTTTTGATAGAAGAAATAATGAAGGTTATGCAACTGGCACAGCTGGGCAAATCAGCACCTAAGTCATGGGGGAGCGCTGAGGTGGTAGTAATATTAAAGAAAGGGAAAAACCCGGAAGATCCAGGTTCGTATAGGCCTATAACTTTACTCAATGCGGACGTAAAAGTCTTTTCCAAGGCATTGGCATCAAGGCTTGCAAGAGTCATAGATAAAATAGTTAGTAGCTGTCAACATGGTTTTATACCAGGGAGAGGAACTACCCACCATATACGAAAGGTAATAACGCTATTCGATGTAACGTCAGTCACAGGAGACCCGATGGCAGTGATGTTACTTGATGCAGAAAAAGCATTTGGTCGGGTCTCCTGGGGCTACCTTTGGTATGCCTTAGCAAGAACAGGTATTAAACAAGGTTATATTAAAGCCTTACAAACTCTTTATTTAAAACCGGTAGCAACTCTACGAGTGAATGGTGGAAATACGGGCCAATTCCAAATTAAAAGAGGGACTAGACAAGGGTGCCCTTGCTCACCGTTATTGTTTGCCTTTTATATGGACCCATTAATATGAAGAATAGAAACATCGGAAATGATAGTACCCTTAACAACACTTATTGGGCAGTGCAAAATTTTAGCTTACGCAGATGACATTGCTGTGATTTCTCCAAATCCCTCTGATTCTATAGAAGACCTTGAACTCGAGGCGATGAAATTTGGAAAGATATCGGGGTATAAATTAAATACATCTAAAACACAGATAATAAAAAATTCATTTACCCCGTGCACAGATAATCGAGTGGTGCAGGAAGGTACTTACTTAGGGGTTATCATATTGCCAGATTTGGATATCTTAGTAGAAAAGAATATTAATCCTTTGATTAAGAAAGTAGAAAAAGACTTGGATAGGTGGGATAAGTTGCATATGTCAATAGTAGGGCGGACGAATATAGTAAAAATGTTGATACTCCCAAAATTTCTATATTTATTTAGAGGAATACCTTTATTATTTGATGGTAAAAATTTTAAAAAACTGGAGTGTATAATAAATAGATTCATTTGGGCAAAGGGGAAAACGAGAAGAGCCCTTAGATTCTTGACACTGCCGAGAGAAAGGGGAGGCTGGGGAGTTCCAGACTTAAAATCTTATTATTGGGCGGCGGCTTTACAGAATATGATTGGTATGTTGGGAGGAGAAGAATCAGAGGAGTGGAGCAAATATGGATCACTAGCAATCTATGGACTAACTTTGGGCATGGATGTGAAGGATGTTTTCCTGAAATTTACAGAGGCCAGCTATTATAAGAGGACAAAGTTTAAGACGCTTATAGCAGCATATGAAATCTGGAAAAGCTTTGCTAAAAAAATAGGCTTGGGGAAATATAACTCGTACACTAGACTCTCTTACAATCTAAATCTCCCACAAGATATCTTTTCGGGACCTATATTTGCAGAGTGGGAAATCAAGGGAATTAGAACTATAGGGGACGTAAAGGGGGAACAGGGAATCCTTCAATTCTCAGATTTACAAGCTAGATTTAATCTAGAAACTAGGCAATTCTTCAAATACTTGCAAGTCAGGAGTTTTCTTCTGAACAAAAAAGGAGGCGTTTTGGGATTCAGGCGTAACTCAATTATGGAGATAATTCAAGGGGGGCAAGATTGCACAATTAAAAGGCTATATGCTGAGCTGATAAAAACAAAACGGGATGACTACCAAAAATGGAGCGAAAAATGGAAGGATAATCTTGATATCAGTTCCGAAAGTTTTGGTATCTCCCTAGAAAAGGGTTATTCTTTATTATGTTCAGCACCATTGCAGGCGCAACATTACAAAACGATATATCATTTATACTTTACACCCGCTAAAATAGCACAATGGGGAGGTATAGTGGGTATTAAGTGCTATAGGTGTGGATGCATAGACGCCGATTTAAAACATGTATTTGCAACATGCCCTCGGTTAGATTTACTAAAAAAAGACATTGAATGTTTCATAAACAATATTCTAGGAATTGACATTGCGTTAACTATGTTATTAGGAGTTAATGTTGAGGACGTACGACCATTCTGTGGGAGGGAATTCTTATTTGTTGCAATGTATGTTTTGAGATTATGTATAGCCTTAGCATGGATTGACCCTATACCACCAACTTTTCATAAATGGCTGGCTAAGCTATCAATAGCATATAATGTGGAGAAAGAGATTCACGCAAGGAAGGGAAAAAGGGGAAGGAAGCTGGGCAAGATAATATGGGATCCTATAACGAGGTGGAGAGATGATTTAACCGTTTAAATATGGAGGGTTGTCTGAAATATGGTTAAATGAGGTTCATATATGAGATATAAATGGGTATGTTGGTTATAATGGGAGATATTTATTCGACTGTGTGGAAACATGAGGAAAGGATAATTTTGCTTGATTACACTCAGGCTATATAATTTGGAATAACATTTTGGATCAAACTATCTCACTCCTTTGTTTTAACTGGATGTTGATTTCTCTACCTCGCCTGTTGATGTTTTATTGTCTGTTTTTCCTCAATGTCATGCACTTATTTTTCTTTTGTTTTCATTAATATTGTCGTGCCCTGTACATAACTGCAAAACATCTTAATAAAAATATTTAAAAAAAAAAACAAAAAACAGAAAATAGAGGAGGCTAAAAATTCCAGTAGAGAACCTTTCTCTACTGTCAAATAACTATCAAAAATAAAAGCTGACAATCAGGCACCCGTCAGCACTGACTTCTGTAACACCTTAGACCAATTTTTTATTGAGAAAGTGACCTCCGTATACGATTCTTTCAAATCTGCTGAAATACAGTCCCTTACATTCGAAAAACCCAAACCCAGCGATGAAGAAAACTCCCCAACAAAACCGAAACTGTTGTTTCAATTTTCTCCACCCTCTTTAGAACAGGTATATCAGGCAATTATGATTACAAAATCAGGGGCACTTGCGGACCCATGCCCACCAAAAATATTTCACCTTTTCCCCGAGCTTCTAAGTGAACAACTGGTTAAGCTCATGGGCCATAAAGTGAAATCTGGTTATTTCCCTGATCGCTGGAAATCCACATCAGTACTACCACTTCTCAAGAAATCTAACTTAGATCCACAAGAACTTGGGAACTACAGACCTATAGCCAGGATACCCTTCGGTGCCAAGGTTCTGGAGAGCTTGTTGAAAAAATAGTTTGTCCAATTCCTCGCAGACGCAAATATCCTTGACCATTCTCAGTATGGATTCCGTGAGGGACACGGCACGGAAACAGCCCTGCTGATGGCGGTGGAAGAAGTGTGGCTCACTGGTTAGAGCAGGCAGACCCTGATGCAGAGGTCAGACCCGGGACCAGGGTTCAATTCCCGACGCGGCAGGGTCTTGAGCTCAAATGTCCACGGACTCGATAATTCTCGCTTCGGTGCCTGACCTAATCATGGGTTCACACTCTGCAACTCTGGGCATTAAGCTTGCTTAATCTCCACAACGGCCCCCGCGGCGGGATGCCTGGCTTTCACCTTGGGGATGCCCGTTAGGGGCTATCTCACAGGGAAAATCCAGGACGGGTTCCCAAGGCAAGCGCCGAGAGGCCTCCGGGTAGTCGAGCGCTATATAAGAACATACAAAAAAAAAAAACCTCAGGGGTGTGCTTGACTCCGGAGGGAAGGCCGCCTTGATCCTGCTGGATCTTTCAGTGGCCTTCGATACGGTTAGCCATGCTACACTCGTGGGTAAACTTACCAAGGCAGGTGTACACCCAGACGCAAGAAAACTGAAGGCATCATATTTGCACAACAGGACCTTCACAGTAGAGGTGGGGGAGGCAAAATCCAAATCATTCAGCTCCCTGTGTGGGGTCCCACAGGGATCGTCGCTAAACCCAACTCTATTTAATTTATATGTAGCGCCTCTGGCAGGAATTATCAGGACATGTGGTTTCCTTCCTGTTTCGTACGCAGATGACACACAAATCGTGGTTTCAATCACAGACAACACCTCTGACACGGCAGACAAGTTCAAAAACTGTATGCTACAGGTTAGCCAATGGATGGAGAGAAACTGCTTGAAACTTAACGGTGACAAAAGTGAAGTCATGATACTAGGAGAAAGCAATGAAGTCTGGAATTCCGATTGGTGGCCTGCCAATCTCAGCAACTGCCCAACCCCTGTCAATAAAGTAAAAAATCTGGGCATGACGCTGGACAACAGACTAACGTTTGACGCCCAAACTAACAAACTAGTATCCTCCATGTGGTACATCCTGAAAATGATCAGGAAACTACTGCCTTACATCCCTATGGATTCCCGCAAAACGGTGGTCATGACACTGGCCCGGTGGAGACTGGAGGCAAGTTGGCTGCCGACAGTCCGTAGGGGGTAGCAGCACCCAAGCCACTCTCCTGCACTCACTGCCTGGTTTGCATCTAACGCATGTTGGTATGGCTCAGAGTTGATCTGCAGTTGTATTCTTTCAGCTACATTGGATGATGAGATGCTGGATATCACATATGCTTGGTCGTTTGTGGGAGCGGAGATAGAGGTACTGGCACTGGTACTGTATAGCAGGAACTTAGACTCGATTGCACCGACTAGCGCCTGGCAGACAGCACTGTCTAAAGTAAAGAGGAAGATTACATCGTGCCAGGAGATTTGGGAGGCTTTCAAGCGTGTCATGGCCCCTAAAGTGCTGAGGGTTATCAAGAGCACCCAGAGGCAAGAAGAAGCGGAGACATCTAGTGAGCCCGATACTCCTGCAGCTAATTTGAGAACTAAGGCACAACAAAGGGCACAGACTCGCAGAGAAGCAGCGAAAAAACGTGAAGAGGAGAGATTGCTAGCAAGCCAGAAGAGGAGAGAAGAGCGACGTAAGGAATTACCTGTGCTTGACTTGGCTACAGAGTCTCTGAGGGAGGCGATCCTGCGTCAGCACCTGATTTTTGAATCGTTTCAGGTACGTGGGTTATCGCCCTCTTCTTCTTCATCGACGGCAGTGAGAGGCTCGCAGAGATTTGAAATGGAGCCGGCACCGGCACCGGCACCGGCGCATAACGCATCGATGTGCACTGAGCTGGGAACCGAAGCAGGCTTGTTGCAGAGAGCGGGGGGTGTGCCCGCGGCGGTGGAAGTAGCGGAGTCAGGAGCGGAGTCAGGCTCACAAGGGGAATTACTGACGAAAACCAGAGTCACAGAGTCGGCAACGGAGCCTGCAGGGCACCCGGCGGCAGCGGTGGTGGAAGCGGGAAGAATCACAGATAGTGCACCTGGAGCGGCGGGTACAGATGCGGGAGCGAGGCCGGCTCAGCAGTCACCTTCGCTTCTGTCGGGGGTTACAGAATGTATGCCTCACGACTCTTTAGTAGGCGGAGTGTCCAGCGGAGGCGGAGGCGGAGGCGGAGCCAAAGACACTGAGGAGGAGAAGCGTAATAGAGAAGGAGAAGGAGGAGGGGCTGGAGGAGCTGCCTTATTGAGAGATCCTGGGCAAGAGGGAGAGGGAGAGGCGGAACATAGTGCCTGCTCCGGGCTGGTGCCAGAAATGTGCAATGTGGATATTAGTGCATTGGATGCTAGAGCCAGCAGAGGGAATGCAGAAAACACGGACCCACAAGACGCGATAGGTATGAACAAGACCTTGCATGAGATAGATGTATTGCCCCAAGTAAGCGATGTGGATTTGAATGTGGGTCTGGGATTGAAGCAGAGTGCTTCACAGGGGGAAATGCAAAATTTAAACACAGGGCATGCTGAACTCCGGCTCATGCAACAAGATCCTACAGAGGAGGGGGAAATAACTGCAAGTAAAAATGTAAAGGAGCCTGTGAATGAGCCTGAAGCTGCAAAAAGTGGTGATGAAGGGGCATCAGTTGAGACTCTCATTAGCATAGAAGAAGGGTTGAATATCGGCAATACAGCTAAACCACAAACTATAATACTAACTGTTGCCGCAACTGAAGCTAAAGCTAAAATAGTACCAGTATCAAATCAAGGAGCAATCCCTAAAGATAAGGGAAAGGGCAAGGGTAAGGGTGAAACTAAACCTTTCACTAAAAGGTCATTATATAGCGATGACAGTGACTATAATGAGTTGGAGGAGGAGGAGCAGGAGGAGGAGACAGAGTCATCGATCACCTCTTCGGCAGAGTCGGAGAACCTCTCATTGAGTGAATCCCAAGAGTCTGAGACTTGCTCTCTATGTCTAGAGAAGGCGCAGAGCAGAGTAGTGAAAGAAAGTAACCCGAAACCCCAAATCAAAAGCAAAACCCTTAAGATTAGGGGAAGATCCCGAGTAAGAAATAGTAAGTCAGGAAATTTGCCGCAAAAGGGCATACCTAAACCGCCGGATTGGGATAAGTCAGATACAGACCTGCACAAGGATAAATTTGATCTGTTACTTTCCACAATGCAACAGATACAAGGGGAAGCCCGGCTGGAAAGCCAAAGAGCCAAGCGGGCTACCAAGAAAATACAGAGATCTCTCCATAAAGTACAGGAAATGTGTGCTGAAGCAACAGGCAGATTGACGGAGGTAGAACAGAGAACTGGCAAAATGGAGGATGAGATGGTAAAGATGCAAGAATTTAGGCAGATGCAGGAGAAAACAGAACCTGACATACTTTGGAAGTTGGAAGACTTCGAAAATCGACAGAGGAGAAACAATATAAGACTGCTGGGAGTGGAGGAAGGCAAGGAAGGAGGAGATATAAGAGCCTTTGTCGTAGACTTGTTGAAAGGCGCGTTTCCGGAGATGGACGCATGGGACTGGGACAAAGAAGTGCAACGTGCGCACCGTTTTCCTCTTGTACAGAAAAAGGGTAGTACGGGCATAAGAACAAGGGCAATTCTTGTCTATGTGGGAAACTACCTGTTAAGAGAGGAAGTGATAATGAAGGCTAAACCCATGAAGAAACGGACTTATAAAGACATAACCTTTTTTGCCCGCCCAGACTTTTGCCACACAACAGTGGAAAGAAGATGGCGTATGCGGCAACTCATAGTACCATTTCAGAATATAGGCTGTGAAGTTTACTTGTTGTTCCCCTCCCGCCTCAAAGTAGGCTTTAATGGTCAGTTCAGAATCTTCTTTTCTGAAATCGTCGCGCAAGAGTACTTGTCTTTTCTTCGAGAAGAGAGAACACATAGGGATCGAAATATACAATCTGATCGTATAGATAGCTTAAAGCAAGTAGCTGCTATTACAAAGAAATAACTGAGCCTTTTCTTTTCTTCAAATAATATGATTTAGCTGTTGTAAATGATGTAATAAGGGGGAGTGGCTGGGGGAAACTCCCCTGGTGGGGTGCGGCTGTCACACATAGGTCAGGATTGACCTATTTGCCAGTAAGGGAAAGGGGGGGGAGGGAGTGGAGAGAGAAGGGGGAGTGGGGTGGGACTCAGGGGGGGAGCAGGGCACGGCAGGACAAACAATAGAGAGATGGAGCTCAAAAAGGGCATTTCCAAGCCAGGAGGAACAGGTGGGGTGGCGAAAATTTAAAGGAGGCAATAAAAGGGAATATGCAAATGGAGCGTTGATAATATGCTGGATAAATAAATGGATAGGGTATAGAAGAGAGTGTAGGAGGGAAAAGATATCCGATAATGTGCACGATGGGAGTTAGGGCTGTAACATGGAATGTATGTGGGCTAAATGATCCCCAAAAGAGAGCAAAAATAGTGCTAGCCCTGAAACAAATGAATCTGGATGTTGTATTTATACAGGAAACTCATATTATGACAGCACACTTCCTGACTCAGCTAGGATTTCATCTTTTAGTGCACTCAAGTCAAGGGGTAAAAAAAAGGAGGGGTAGCTATTTTAGCTAGGAATAACAATATCTTAACCAGGAAGAAAGCACAGGATAAATGGGGAAGATGGGCCATGGTTGAGTGCTTTATTGATGGAGAGTGGATAACGTTTGCAACTATTTATGGCTCAACAGAGGATGACCCCGATATCTTTCAATTTTTAGATGTCGAGCTAGCAACATGGGCACCAAAAATTATATTGGGAGGTGATTTTAATATCAATGGAGCAGATGGATTAGGTATGGGTTCCTTTGGAATATATAAAGGCAGGAAAAAGAAAGTATACCAGGCACTACACAGTCTGGTTCTAAATAATGCTCTCTCAGATGAGTGGGGAAAACAGAGAATGGATAATAAAGGCTTTACATATTACTCTGCTCCGCATCGAACATGTGCAAGATTAGATTTTTTTTTATTTCAAGCATCACAATTTCAAATTCAAAGATAGAAAGGCTGCCACGGATCCTTAGTGATCACAATCCTCTAATACTTACTATGGCAACAAAAACAAATACTAGACAATACACAAATTGGACCTTCGAAAGAGAGCTATTGAAAGACGAACAATACATAGAACATATGAATAAATGGATTATTGATTTTTTTAGCTTTAACAGGGACACAGCAGAAACTGGAGTGGTCTGGGACACCTTTAAAGCTAGAGTACGAGGGGAAACAAAGAGCTATAATTCTTATAAAAGGAAACAAATTCAGCTGAAGAATTCAGAATTAGCTCAGAAGGTTCTTAAGGCAGAGGAGAAGTTAGAAAAATAGTGTTTTGTCGGGGAGGGATTTGGAAAAGGCCTGGATTGAACTAGTGAAAGTAAAAGGAGAGGCAGAGGGTGAAATTGCTAGCAAAGCAGCTAAAATCTATAATACGAAAAGAGAGAAGTGCTATGAGTTAAGCGAGTCAGTAGGCAGAATTTTGGCTAGTCGGACAAGGCAACAAGAAGCTGTGGGTATAGTTAGAGAAATTAGGGATACATCGGGCGCGGTTTATACAGAGTCGAGCGAAATAAGGGAAGTATTTAGGACATTCTATGAGAAGTTGTACGATGATGAATTAGAGGGTCATGATTCTCAAAGAGATTATGAGGAAATGGAGGAGTATCTCCAAGAGATCCCTGTTGATATAATCAAGGAAGAGGATGCAGAGGGACTAGAGGGACTTTTGCAGACAGAAGAAATCAAGGAGGCAATATGGAATCTGCCCTCCGGCAAAGCAGCAGGTCCTGATCAAATTCCTATAGAATTTTACAAAGTATTCTGGGACTTTTTGATAGAAGAAATAATGAAGGTTATGCAACTGGCACAGCTGGGCAAATCAGCACCTAAGTCATGGGGGAGCGCTGAGGTGGTAGTAATATTAAAGAAAGGGAAAACCCCGGAAGATCCAGGTTCGTATAGGCCTATAACTTTACTCAATGCGGACGTAAAAGTCTTTTCCAAGGCATTGGCATCAAGGCTTGCAAGAGTCATAGATAAAATAGTTAGTAGCTGTCAACACGGTTTTATACCAGGGAGAGGAACTACCCACCATATACGAAAGGTAATAACGCTATTCGATGTAACGTCAGTCACAGGAGACCCGATGGCAGTGATGTTACTTGATGCAGAAAAAGCATTTTGTCGGGTCTCCGGGGGCTACCTTTGGTATGCCTTAGCAAGAACAGGTATTATTAAAGCCTTACAAACTCTTTATTTAAAACCGGTAGCAACTCTACGAGTGAATGGTGGAAATACGGGCCAATTCCAAATTAAAAGAGGGACTAGACAAGGGTGCCCTTGCTCACCGTTATTGTTTGCCATTTATATGGACCCATTAATACGAAGAATAGAAACATCGGAAATGATAGTACCCTTAACAACACTTATCGGGCAGTGCAAAATTTTAGCTTACGCAGATGACATTGCTGTAATTTCTCCAAATCCCTCTGATTCTATAGAAGACCTTGAACTCGAGGCGAGGAAATTTGGAAAGATATCGGGGTATAAATTAAATACATCTAAAACACAGATAATAAAAAATGCATTTACCCCGTGCACAGATAATCGAGTGGTGCAGGAAGGTACTTACTTAGGGGTTATCATATTGCCAGATTTGGATATCTTAGTAGAAAAGAATATTAATCCTTTGATTAAGAAAGTAGAAAAAGACTTGGATAGGTGGGATAAGTTGCATATGTCAATAGCGGGGCGGACGAATATAGTAAAAATGTTGATACTCCCAAAATTTCTATATTTATTTAGAGCAATACCTTTATTATTTGATGGTAAAATTTTAAAAAAACTGGAGTGTATAATAAATAGATTCATTTGGGCAAAGGGGAAAACGAGAAGAGCCCTTAGATTCTTGACACTGCCGAGAGAAAGGGGAGGCTGGGGAGTTCCAGACTTAAAATCTTATTATTGGGCGGCGGCTTTACAGAATATGATTGGTATGTTGGGAGGAGAAGAATCAGAGGAGTGGAGCAAATATGGATCACTAGCAATCTATGGACTAACTTTGGGCATGGATGTGAAGGATGTTTTCCTGAAATTTACAGAGGCCAGCTATTATAAGAGGACAAAGTTTAAGACGCTTATAGCAGCATATGAAATCTGGAAAAGCTTTGCTAAAAAAATAGGCTTGGGGAAATATAACTCGTACACTAGACTCTCATACAATCTAAATCTCCCACAAGATATCTTTTCCGGACCTATATTTGCAGAGTGGGAAATCAAGGGAATTAGAACTATAGGGGACGTAAAGGGGGAACAGGGAATCCTTCAATTCTCAGATTTACAAGCTAGATTTAATCTAGAAACTAGGCAATTCTTCAAATACTTGCAAGTCAGGAGTTTTCTTCTGAACAAAAAAGGAGGCGTTTTGGGATTCAGGCGTAACTCAATTATGGAGATAATTCAAGGGGGGCAAGATTGCACAATTAAAATGCTATATGCTGAGCTGATAAAAACAAAACGGGATGACTACCAAAAATGGAGCGAAAAATGGAAGGATAATCTTGATATCAGTTCCGAAAGTTTTGGTATCTCCCTAGAAAAGGGTTATTCTTTATTATGTTCAGCACCATTGCAGGCGCAACATTACAAAACGATATATCATTTATACTTTACACCCGCTAAAATAGCACAATGGGGAGGTATAGTGGGTATTAAGTGCTATAGGTGTGGAAGCTTAGACGCCGATTTAAAACATGTATTTGCAACATGCCCTCGCTTAGATTTACTAAAAAAAGACATTGAATGTTTCATAAACAATATTCTAGGAATTGACATTGCGTTAACTCCCGGAACTATGTTATTAGGAGGTAATGTTGAGGACGTACGACCATTCTGTGGGAGGGAATTATTATTTGTTGCAATGTCTGTTTTGAGATTATGTATAGCCTCAGCATGGATTGACCCTATACCACCAACTTTTCATAAATGGCTGGCTAAGCTATTAATAGCATATAATGTGGAGAAAGAGATTTACGCAAGGAAGGGAAAAAGGGGAAGGAAGCTGGGCAAGATAATATGGGATCCTATAACGAGGTGGAGAGATGATTTAACAGTTTAAATATGGAGGGTTGTCTGAAATATGGTTAAATGAGGTTCATATATGAGATATAAATGGGTATGTTGGTTATAATGGGAGATATTTATTCGACTGTGTGGAAACATGAGGAAAGGATAATTTTGCTTGATTACACTCAGGCTATATAATTTGGAATAACATTTTGGATCAAACTATCTCACTCCTTTGTTTTAACTGGATATTGATTTCTCTACCTCGCCTGTTGATGTTTTATTGTCTGTTTTTCCTCAATGTCATGCACTTATTTTTCTTTTTGTTTTCATTAATATTGTCGTGCCCTGTACATAACTGCAAAACATCTTAATAAAAATATTTTAAAAAAAAAAAAACAGAAAATAGAGGAGGCTAAAAATTCCAGTAGAGAACCTTTCTCTACTGTCAAATAACTATCAAAAATAAAAGCTGACAATCAGGCACCCGTCAGCACTGACTTCTGTAACACCTTAGACCAATTTTTTTATTGAGAAAGTGACCTCCGTATACGATTCTTTCAAATCTGCTGAGATACAGTCCCTTACATTCGAAAAACCCAAACCCAGCGATGAAGAAAACTCCCCAACAAAACCGAAACTGTTGTTTCAATTTTCTCCACCCTCTTTAGAACAGGTATATCAGGCAATTATGATTACAAAATCAGGGGCACTTGCGGACCCATGCCCACCAAAAATATTTCACCTTTTCCCCGAGCTTCTAAGTGAACAACTGGTTAGGCTCATGGGCCATAAAGTGAAATCTGGTTATTTCCCTGATCGCTGGAAATCCACATCAGTACTACCACTTCTCAAGAAATCTAACTTAGATCCACAAGAACTTGGGAACTACAGACCTATAGCCAGGATACCCTTCGGTGCCAAGGTTCTGGAGAGCTTGTTGAAAAAATAGTTTGTCCAATTCCTCGCAGACGCAAATATCCTTGACCATTCTCAGTATGGATTCCGTGAGGGACACGGCACGGAAACAGCCCTGCTGATGGCGGTGGAAGAAGTGTGGCTCACTGGTTAGAGCAGGCAGACCCTGATGCAGAGGTCAGACCCAGGACCAGGGTTCAATTCCCGACGCGGCAGGGTCTTGAGCTCAAATGTCCACGGACTCGATGATTCTCGCTTCGGTGCCTGACCTAATCATGGGTTCACACTCTGCAACTCTGGGCATTAAGCTTGCTTAATCTCCACAACGGCCCCCGCGGCGGGATGCCTGGCTTTCACCTTGGGGATGCCCGTTAGGGGCTATCTCACAGGGAAAAGCCAGGAAGGGTTCCCAAGGCAAGCGCCGAGATGCCTCCGGGTAGTCGAGCGCTATATAAGAACATACAAAAAAAAAAAAAACTCAGGGGTGTGCTTGACTCCGGAGGGAAGGCCGCCTTGATCCTGCTGGATCTTTCAGTGGCCTTCGATATGGTTAGCCATGCTACACTCGTGGGTAAACTTACCAAGGCAGGTGTACACCCAGACGCAAGAAAACTGAAGGCATCATATTTGCACAACAGGACCTTCACAGTAGAGGTGGGGGAGGCAAAATCCAAATCATTCAGCTCCCTGTGTGGGGTCCCACAGGGATCGTCGCTAAACCCAACTCTATTTAATTTATATGTAGCGCCTCTGGCAGGAATTATCAGGACATGTGGTTTCCTTCCTGTTTCGTACGCAGATGACACACAAATCGTGGTTTCAATCACAGACAACACCTCTGACACGGCAGACAAGTTCAAAAACTGTATGCTACAGGTTAGCCAATGGATGGAGAGAAACTGCTTGAAACTTAACGGTGACAAAAGTGAAGTCATGATACTAGGAGAAAGCAATGAAGTCTGGAATTCCGATTGGTGGCCTGCCAATCTCAGCAACTGCCCAACCCCTGTCAATAAAGTAAAAAATCTGGGCATGACGCTGGACAACAGACTAACGTTTGACGCCCAAACTAACAAACTAGTATCCTCCATGTGGTACATCCTGAAAATGATCAGGAAACTACTGCCTTACATCCCTATGGATTCCCGCAAAACGGTGGTCATGACACTGGCCCGGTGGAGACTGGAGGCAAGATGGCTGCCGACAGTCCGTAGGGGGTAGCAGCACCCAAGCCACTCTCCTGCACTCACTGCCTGGTTTGCATCTAACGCATGCTGGTATGGCTCAGAGTTGATCTGCAGTTGTATTCTTTCAGCTACATTGGATGATGAGATGCTGGATATCACATATGCTTGGTCGTTTGTGGGAGCGGAGATGGAGGTACTGGCACTGGTACTGTATAGCAGGAACTTAGACTCGATTGCACCGACTAGCGCCTGGCAGACAGCACTGTCTAAAGTAAAGAGGAAGATTACATCGTGCCAGGAGATTTGGGAGGCTTTCAAGCGTGTCATGGCCCCTAAAGTGCTGAGGGTTATCAAGAGCACCCAGAGGCAAGAAGAAGCGGAGACATCTAGTGAGCCCGATACTCCTGCAGCTAATTTGAGAACTAAGGCACAACAAAGGGCACAGACTCGCAGAGAAGCAGCGAAAAAACGTGAAGAGGAGAGATTGCTAGCAAGCCAGAAGAGGAGAGAAGAGCGACGTAAGGAATTACCTGTGCTTGACTTGGCTACAGAGTCTCTGAGGGAGGCGATCCTGCGTCAGCCCCTGATTTTTTAATCGTTTCAGGTACGTGGGTTATCGCCCTCTTCTTCTTCATCGACGGCAGTGACAGGCTCGCAGAGATTTGAAATGGAGCCGGCACCGGCACCGGCGCATAACGCATCGATGTGCACTGAGCTGGGAACCGAAGCAGGCTTGTTGCAGAGAGTGGGGGGTGTGCCCGCGGCGGTGGAAGTAGAGGAGTCAGGAGCGGAGTCAGGCTCACAAGGGGAATTACTGACGAAAACCAGAGTCACAGAGTCGGCAACGGAGCCTGCAGGGCACCCGGCGGCAGCGGTGGTGGGAGCGGGAAGAATCACAGATAGTGCACCTGGAGCGGCGGGTGCAGATGCGGGAGCGAGGCCGGCTCAGCAGTCACCTTCGCTTCTGTCGGAGGTTACAGAATGTATGCCTCACGACTCTTTAGTAGGCGGAGTGTCCAGCGGAGGCGGAGGTGGAGGCGGAGCCAAAGACACTGAGGAGGAGAAGCTTCATAGAGAAGGAGAAGGAGGAGGAGGGGCTGGAGGAGCTGCCTTATTGAGAGATCCTGGGCAAGAGGGAGAGGGAGAGGCGGAACATAGTGCCTGCTCCGGGCTGGTGCCAGAAATGTGCAATGTGGATATTAGTGCATTGGATGCTAGAGCCAGCAGAGGGAATGCAGAAAACACGGACCCACAAGACGCGATAGGTATGAACAAGACCTTGCATGAGATAGATGTATTGCCCCAAGTAAGCGATGTGGATTTGAATGTGGGTCTGGGATTGAAGCAGAGTGCTTCACAGGGGGAAATGCAAAATTTAAACACAGGGCATGCTGAACTCCGGCTCATGCAACAAGATCCTACAGAGGAGGGGGAAATAACTGCAAGTAAAAATGTAAAGGAGCCTGTGAATGAGCCTGAAGCTGCAAAAAGTGGTGATGAAGGGGCATCAGTTGAGACTCTCATTAGCATAGAAGAAGGGTTGAATATCGGCAATACAGCTAAACCACAAACTATAATACTAACTGTTGCCGCAACTGAAGCTAAAGCTAAAATAGTACCAGTATCAAATCAAGGAGCAATCCCTAAAGATAAGGGAAAGGGCAAGGGTAAGGGTGAAACTAAACCTTTCACTAAAAGGTCATTATATAGCGATGACAGTGACTATAATGAGTTGGAGGAGGAGGAGCAGGAGGAGGAGACAGAGTCATCGATCACCTCTTCGGCAGAGTCGGAGAACCTCTCATTGAGTGAATCCCAAGAGTCTGAGACTTGCTCTCTACGTCTAGAGAAGGCGCAGAGCAGAGTAGTGAAAGAAAGTAACCCGAAACCCCAAATCAAAAGCAAAACCCTTAAGATTAGGGGAAGATCCCGAGTAAGAAATAGTAAGTCAGGAAATTTGCCGCAAAAGGGCATACCTAAAACGCCGGATTGGGATAAGTCAGATACAGACCTGCACAAGGATAAATTTGATCTGTTACTTTCCACAATGCAACAGATACAAGGGGAAGCCCGGCTGGAAAGCCAAAGAGCCAAGCGGGCTACCAAGAAAATACAGAGATCTCTCCATAAAGTACAGGAAATGTGTGCTGAAGCAACAGGCAGATTGACGGAGGTAGAACAGAGAACTGGCAAAATGGAGGATGAGATGGTAAAGATGCAAGAATTTAGGCAGATGCAGGAGAAAACAGAACCTGACATACTTTGGAAGTTGGAAGACTTCGAAAATCGACAGAGGAGAAACAATATAAGACTGCTGGGAGTGGAGGAAGGCAAGGAAGGAGGAGATATAAGAGCCTTTGTCGTAGACTTGTTGAAAGGCGCGTTTCCGGAGATGGACGCATGGGACTGGGACAAAGAAGTGCAACGTGCGCACCGTTTTCCTCTTGTACAGAAAAAGGGTAGTACGGGCATAAGAACAAGGGCAATTCTTGTCTATGTGGGAAACTACCTGTTAAGAGAGGAAGTGATAATGAAGGCTAAACCCATGAAGAAACGGACTTATAAAGACATAACCTTTTTTGCCCGCCCAGACTTTTGCCACACAACAGTGGAAAGAAGATGGCGTATGCGGCAACTCATAGTACCATTTCAGAATATAGGCTGTGAAGTTTACTTGTTGTTCCCCTCCCGCCTCAAAGTAGGCTTTAATGGTCAGTTCAGAATCTTCTTTTCTGAAATCGTCGCGCAAGAGTACTTGTCTTTTCTTCGAGAAGAGAGAACACATAGGGATCGAAATATACAATCTGATCGTATAGATAGCTTAAAGCAAGTAGCTGCTATTACAAAGAAATAACTGAGCCTTTTCTTTTCTTCAAATAATATGATTTAGCTGTTGTAAATGATGTAATAAGGGGGAGTGGCTGGGGGAAACTCCCCTGGTGGGGTGCGGCTGTCACACATAGGTCAGGATTGACCTATTTGCCAGTAAGGGAAAGGGGGGGAGGGAGTGGAGAGAGAAGGGGGAGTGGGGTGGGACTCAGGGGGGGAGCAGGGCACGGCAGGACAAACAATAGAGAGATGGAGCTCAAAAAGGGCATTTCCAAGCCAGGGGGAACAGGTGGGGTGGCGAAAATTTAAAGGAGGCAATAAAAGGGAATATGCAAATGGAGCGTTGATAATATGCTGGATAAATAAATGGATAGGGTATAGAAGAGAGTGTAGGAGGGAAAAGATATCCGATAATGTGCACGATGGGAGTTAGGGCTGTAACATGGAATGTATGTGGGCTAAATGATCCCCAAAAGAGAGCAAAAATAGTGCTAGCCCTGAAACAAATGAATCTGGATGTTGTATTTATACAGGAAACTCATATTATGACAGCACACTTCCTGACTCAGCTAGGATTTCATCTTTTAGTGCACTCAAGTCAAGGGGTAAAAAAAAGAGGGGTAGCTATTTTAGCTAGGAATAACAATATCTTAACCAGGAAGAAAGCACAGGATAAATGGGGAAGATGGGCCATGGTTGAGTGCTTTATTGATGGAGAGTGGATAACGTTTGCAACTATTTATGGCTCAACAGAGGATGACCCCGATATCTTTCAATTTTTAGATGTCGAGCTAGCAACATGGGCACCAAAAATTATATTGGGAGGTGATTTTAATATCAATGGAGCAGATGGATTAGGTATGGGTTCCTTTGGAATATATAAAGGCAGGAAAAAGAAAGTATACCAGGCACTACACAGTCTGGTTCTAAATAATGCTCTCTCAGATGAGTGGGGAAAACAGAGAATGGATAATAAAGGCTTTACATATTACTCTGCTCCGCATCGAACATGTGCAAGATTAGATTTTTTTTTATTTCAAGCATCACAATTTCAAATTCAAAGATAGAAAGGCTGCCACGGATCCTTAGTGATCACAATCCTCTAATACTTACTATGGCAACAAAAACAAATACTAGACAATACACAAATTGGACCTTCGAAAGAGAGCTATTGAAAGACGAACAATACATAGAACATATGAATAAATGGATTATTGATTTTTTTAGCTTTAACAGGGACACAGCAGAAACTGGAGTGGTCTGGGACACCTTTAAAGCTAGAGTACGAGGGGAAACAAAGAGCTATAATTCTTATAAAAGGAAACAAATTCAGCTGAAGAATTCAGAATTAGCTCAGAAGGTTCTTAAGGCAGAGGAGAAGTTAGAAAAATAGTGTTTTGTCGGGGAGGGATTTGGAAAAGGCCTGGATTGAACTAGTGAAAGTAAAAGGAGAGGCAGAGGGTGAAATTGCTAGCAAAGCAGCTAAAATCTATAATACGAAAAGAGAGAAGTGCTATGAGTTAAGCGAGTCAGTAGGCAGAATTTTGGCTAGTCGGACAAGGCAACAAGAAGCTGTGGGTATAGTTAGAGAAATTAGGGATACATCGGGCGCGGTTTATACAGAGTCGAGCGAAATAAGGGAAGTATTTAGGACATTCTATGAGAAGTTGTAAGAGGTCCCTGTTGATATAATCAAGGAAGAGGATGCAGAGGGACTAGAGGGACTTTTGCAGACAGAAGAAATCAAGGAGGCAATATGGAATCTGCCCTCCGGCAAAGCAGCAGGTCCTGATCAAATTCCTATAGAATTTTACAAAGTATTCTGGGACTTTTTGATAGAAGAAATAATGAAGGTTATGCAACTGGCACAGCTGGGCAAATCAGCACCTAAGTCATGGGGGAGCGCTGAGGTGGTAGTAATATTAAAGAAAGGGAAAACCCCGGAAGATCCAGGTTCGTATAGGCCTATAACTTTACTCAATGCGGACGTAAAAGTCTTTTCCAAGGCATTGGCATCAAGGCTTGCAAGAGTCATAGATAAAATAGTTAGTAGCTGTCAACACGGTTTTATACCAGGGAGAGGAACTACCCACCATATACGAAAGGTAATAACGCTATTCGATGTAACGTCAGTCACAGGAGACCCGATGGCAGTGATGTTACTTGATGCAGAAAAAGCATTTTGTCGGGTCTCCAGGGGCTACCTTTGGTATGCCTTAGCAAGAACAGGTATTATTAAAGCCTTACAAACTCTTTATTTAAAACCGGTAGCAACTCTACGAGTGAATGGTGGAAATACGGGCCAATTCCAAATTAAAAGAGGGACTAGACAAGGGTGCCCTTGCTCACCGTTATTGTTTGCCATTTATATGGACCCATTAATACGAAGAATAGAAACATCGGAAATGATAGTACCCTTAACAACACTTATCGGGCAGTGCAAAATTTTAGCTTACGCAGATGACATTGCTGTAATTTCTCCAAATCCCTCTGATTCTATAGAAGACCTTGAACTCGAGGCGAGGAAATTTGGAAAGATATCGGGGTATAAATTAAATACATCTAAAACACAGATAATAAAAAATTCATTTACCCCGTGCACAGATAATCGAGTGGTGCAGGAAGGTACTTACTTAGGGGTTATCATATTGCCAGATTTGGATATCTTAGTAGAAAAGAATATTAATCCTTTGATTAAGAAAGTAGAAAAAGACTTGGATAGGTGGGATAAGTTGCATATGTCAATAGCGGGGCGGACGAATATAGTAAAAATGTTGATACTCCCAAAATTTCTATATTTATTTAGAGCAATACCTTTATTATTTGATGGTAAAATTTTAAAAAAACTGGAGTGTATAATAAATAGATTCATTTGGGCAAAGGGGAAAACGAGAAGAGCCCTTAGATTCTTGACACTGCCGAGAGAAAGGGGAGGCTGGGGAGTTCCAGACTTAAAATCTTATTATTGGGCGGCGGCTTTACAGAATATGATTGGTATGTTGGGAGGAGAAGAATCAGAGGAGTGGAGCAAATATGGATCACTAGCAATCTATGGACTAACTTTGGGCATGGATGTGAAGGATGTTTTCCTGAAATTTACAGAGGCCAGCTATTATAAGAGGACAAAGTTTAAGACGCTTATAGCAGCATATGAAATCTGGAAAAGCTTTGCTAAAAAAATAGGCTTGGGGAAATATAACTCGTACACTAGACTCTCATACAATCTAAATCTCCCACAAGATATCTTTTCGGGACCTATATTTGCAGAGTGGGAAATCAAGGGAATTAGAACTATAGGGGACGTAAAGGGGGAACAGGGAATCCTTCAATTCTCAGATTTACAAGCTAGATTTAATCTAGAAACTAGGCAATTCTTCAAATACTTGCAAGTCAGGAGTTTTCTTCTGAACAAAAAAGGAGGCGTTTTGGGATTCAGGCGTAACTCAATTATGGAGATAATTCAAGGGGGGCAAGATTGCACAATTAAAATGCTATATGCTGAGCTGATAAAAACAAAACGGGATGACTACCAAAAATGGAGCGAAAAATGGAAGGATAATCTTGATATCAGTTCCGAAAGTTTTGGTATCTCCCTAGAAAAGGGTTATTCTTTATTATGTTCAGCACCATTGCAGGCGCAACATTACAAAACGATATATCATTTATACTTTACACCCGCTAAAATAGCACAATGGGGAGGTATAGTGGGTATTAAGTGCTATAGGTGTGGAAGCTTAGACGCCGATTTTAAACATGTATTTGCAACATGCCCTCGCTTAGATTTACTAAAAAAAGACATTGAATGTTTCATAAACAATATTCTAGGAATTGACATTGCGTTAACTCCCGGAACTATGTTATTAGGAGGTAATGTTGAGGACGTACGACCATTCTGTGGGAGGGAATTCTTATTTGTTGCAATGTCTGTTTTGAGATTATGTATAGCCTCAGCATGGATTGACCCTATACCACCAACTTTTCATAAATGGCTGGCTAAGCTATTAATAGCATATAATGTGGAGAAAGAGATTTACGCAAGGAAGGGAAAAAGGGGAAGGAAGCTGGGCAAGATAATATGGGATCCTATAACGAGGTGGAGAGATGATTTAACAGTTTAAATATGGAGGGTTGTCTGAAATATGGTTAAATGAGGTTCATATATGAGATATAAATGGGTATGTTGGTTATAATGGGAGATATTTATTCGACTGTGTGGAAACATGAGGAAAGGATAATTTTGCTTGATTACACTCAGGCTATATAATTTGGAATAACATTTTGGATCAAACTATCTCACTCCTTTGTTTTAACTGGATATTGATTTCTCTACCTCGCCTGTTGATGTTTTATTGTCTGTTTTTCCTCAATGTCATGCACTTATTTTTCTTTTTGTTTTCATTAATATTGTCGTGCCCTGTACATAACTGCAAAACATCTTAATAAAAATATTTAAAAAAAAAAAAAACATAAAATAGAGGAGGCTAAAAATTCCAGTAGAGAACCTTTCTCTACTGTCAAATAACTATCAAAAATAAAAGCTGACAATCAGGCACCCGTCAGCACTGACTTCTGTAACACCTTAGACCAATTTTTTTATTGAGAAAGTGACCTCCGTATACGATTCTTTCAAATCTGCTGAGATACAGTCCCTTACATTCGAAAAACCCAAACCCAGCGATGAAGAAAACTCCCCAACAAAACCGAAACTGTTGTTTCAATTTTCTCCACCCTCTTTAGAACAGGTATATCAGGCAATTATGATTACAAAATCAGGGGCACTTGCGGACCCATGCCCACCAAAAATATTTCACCTTTTCCCCGAGCTTCTAAGTGAACAACTGGTTAGGCTCATGGGCCATAAAGTGAAATCTGGTTATTTCCCTGATCGCTGGAAATCCACATCAGTACTACCACTTCTCAAGAAATCTAACTTAGATCCACAAGAACTTGGGAACTACAGACCTATAGCCAGGATACCCTTCGGTGCCAAGGTTCTGGAGAGCTTGTTGAAAAAATAGTTTGTCCAATTCCTCGCAGACGCAAATATCCTTGACCATTCTCAGTATGGATTCCGTGAGGGACACGGCACGGAAACAGCCCTGCTGATGGCGGTGGAAGAAGTGTGGCTCACTGGTTAGAGCAGGCAGACCCTGATGCAGAGGTCAGACCCAGGACCAGGGTTCAATTCCCGACGCGGCAGGGTCTTGAGCTCAAATGTCCACGGACTCGATGATTCTCGCTTCGGTGCCTGACCTAATCATGGGTTCACACTCTGCAACTCTGGGCATTAAGCTTGCTTAATCTCCACAACGGCCCCCGCGGCGGGATGCCTGGCTTTCACCTTGGGGATGCCCGTTAGGGGCTATCTCACAGGGAAAAGCCAGGAAGGGTTCCCAAGGCAAGCGCCGAGATGCCTCCGGGTAGTCGAGCGCTATATAAGAACATACAAAAAAAAAAAAAAACTCAGGGGTGTGCTTGACTCCGGAGGGAAGGCCGCCTTGATCCTGCTGGATCTTTCAGTGGCCTTCGATATGGTTAGCCATGCTACACTCGTGGGTAAACTTACCAAGGCAGGTGTACACCCAGACGCAAGAAAACTGAAGGCATCATATTTGCACAACAGGACCTTCACAGTAGAGGTGGGGGAGGCAAAATCCAAATCATTCAGCTCCCTGTGTGGGGTCCCACAGGGATCGTCGCTAAACCCAACTCTATTTAATTTATATGTAGCGCCTCTGGCAGGAATTATCAGGACATGTGGTTTCCTTCCTGTTTCGTACGCAGATGACACACAAATCGTGGTTTCAATCACAGACAACACCTCTGACACGGCAGACAAGTTCAAAAACTGTATGCTACAGGTTAGCCAATGGATGGAGAGAAACTGCTTGAAACTTAACGGTGACAAAAGTGAAGTCATGATACTAGGAGAAAGCAATGAAGTCTGGAATTCCGATTGGTGGCCTGCCAATCTCAGCAACTGCCCAACCCCTGTCAATAAAGTAAAAAATCTGGGCATGACGCTGGACAACAGACTAACGTTTGACGCCCAAACTAACAAACTAGTATCCTCCATGTGGTACATCCTGAAAATGATCAGGAAACTACTGCCTTACATCCCTATGGATTCCCGCAAAACGGTGGTCATGACACTGGCCCGGTGGAGACTGGAGGCAAGATGGCTGCCGACAGTCCGTAGGGGGTAGCAGCACCCAAGCCACTCTCCTGCACTCACTGCCTGGTTTGCATCTAACGCATGCTGGTATGGCTCAGAGTTGATCTGCAGTTGTATTCTTTCAGCTACATTGGATGATGAGATGCTGGATATCACATATGCTTGGTTGTTTGTGGGAGCGGAGATGGAGGTACTGGCACTGGTACTGTATAGCAGGAACTTAGACTCGATTGCACCGACTAGCGCCTGGCAGACAGCACTGTCTAAAGTAAAGAGGAAGATTACATCGTGCCAGGAGATTTGGGAGGCTTTCAAGCGTGTCATGGCCCCTAAAGTGCTGAGGGTTATCAAGAGCACCCAGAGGCAAGAAGAAGCGGATACATCTAGTGAGCCCGATACTCCTGCAGCTAATTTGAGAACTAAGGCACAACAAAGGGCACAGACTCGCAGAGAAGCAGCGAAAAAACGTGAAGAGGAGAGATTGCTAGCAAGCCAGAAGAGGAGAGAAGAGCGACGTAAGGAATTACCTGTGCTTGACTTGGCTACAGAGTCTCTGAGGGAGGCGATCCTGCGTCAGCCCCTGATTTTTTAATCGTTTCAGGTACGTGGGTTATCGCCCTCTTCTTCTTCATCGACGGCAGTGAGAGGCTCGCAGAGATTTGAAATGGAGCCGGCACCGGCACCGGCGCATAACGCATCGATGTGCACTGAGCTGGGAACCGAAGCAGGCTTGTTGCAGAGAGCGGGGGGTGTGCCCGCGGCGGTGGAAGTAGAGGAGTCAGGAGCGGAGTCAGGCTCACAAGGGGAATTACTGACGAAAACCAGAGTCACAGAGTCGGCAACGGAGCCTGCAGGGCACCCGGCGGCAGCGGTGGTGGGAGCGGGAAGAATCACAGATAGTGCACCTGGAGCGGCGGGTGCAGATGCGGGAGCGAGGCCGGCTCAGCAGTCACCTTCGCTTCTGTCGGAGGTTACAGAATGTATGCCTCACGACTCTTTAGTAGGCGGAGTGTCCAGCGGAGGCGGAGGTGGAGCCGGAGCCAAAGACACTGAGGAGGAGAAGCGTCATAGAGAAGGAGAAGGAGGAGGAGGGGCTGGAGGAGCTGGCTTATTGAGAGATCCTGGGCAAGAGGGAGAGGGAGAGGCGGAACATAGTGCCTGCTCCGGGCTGGTGCCAGAAATGTGCAATGTGGATATTAGTGTATTGGATTCTAGAGCCAGCAGAGGGAATGCAGAAAACAAGGACCCACAAGACGCGATAGGTATGAACAAGACCTTGCATGAGATAGATGTATTGCCCCAAGTAAGCGATGTGGATTTGAATGTGGGTCTGGGATTGAAGCAGAGTGCTTCACAGGGGGAAATGCAAAATTTAAACACAGGGCATGCTGAACTCCGGCTCATGCAACAAGATCCTACAGAGGAGGGGGAAATAACTGCAAGTAAAAATGTAAAGGAGCCTTTGAATGAGCCTGAAGCTGCAAAAAGTGGTGATGAAGGGGCATCAGTTGAGACTCTCATTAGCATAGAAGAAGGGTTGAATATCGGCAATACAGCTAAACCACAAACTATAATACTAACTGTTGCCGCAACTGAAGCTAAAGCTAAAATAGTACCAGTATCAAATCAAGGAGCAATTCCTAAAGATAAGGGAAAGGGCAAGAGTAAGGGTGAAACTAAACCTTTCACTAAAAGGTCATTATATAGCGATGACAGTGACTATAATGAGTTGGAGGAGGAGGAGCAGGAGGAGGAGACAGAGTCATCGATCACCTCTTCGGCAGAGTCGGAGAACCTCTCATTGAGTGAATCCCAAGAGTCTGAGACTTGCTCTCTACGTCTAGAGAAGGCGCAGAGCAGAGTAGTGAAAGAAAGTAACCCGAAACCCCAAATCAAAAGCAAAACCCTTAAGATTAGGGGAAGATCCCGAGTAAGAAATAGTAAGTCAGGAAATTTGCCGCAAAAGGGCATACCTAAAACGCCGGATTGGGATAAGTCAGATACAGACCTGCACAAGGATAAATTTGATCTGTTACTTTCCACAATGCAACAGATACAAGGGGAAGCCCGGCTGGAAAGCCAAAGAGCCAAGCGGGCTACCAAGAAAATACAGAGATCTCTCCATAAAGTACAGGAAATGTGTGCTGAAGCAACAGGCAGATTGACGGAGGTAGAACAGAGAACTGGCAAAATGGAGGATGAGATGGTAAAGATGCAAGAATTTAGGCAGATGCAGGAGAAAACAGAACCTGACATACTTTGGAAGTTGGAAGACTTCGAAAATCGACAGAGGAGAAACAATATAAGACTGCTGGGAGTGGAGGAAGGCAAGGAAGGAGGAGATATAAGAGCCTTTGTCGTAGACTTGTTGAAAGGCGCGTTTCCGGAGATGGACGCATGGGACTGGGACAAAGAAGTGCAACGTGCGCACCGTTTTCCTCTTGTACAGAAAAAGGGTAGTACGGGCATAAGAACAAGGGCAATTCTTGTCTATGTGGGAAACTACCTGTTAAGAGAGGAAGTGATAATGAAGGCTAAACCCATGAAGAAACGGACTTATAAAGACATAACCTTTTTTGCCCGCCCAGACTTTTGCCACACAACAGTGGAAAGAAGATGGCGTATGCGGCAACTCATAGTACCATTTCAGAATATAGGCTGTGAAGTTTACTTGTTGTTCCCCTCCCGCCTCAAAGTAGGCTTTAATGGTCAGTTCAGAATCTTCTTTTCTGAAATCATCGCGCAAGAGTACTTGTCTTTTCTTCGAGAAGAGAGAACACATAGGGATCGAAATATACAATCTGATCGTATAGATAGCTTAAAGCAAGTAGCTGCTATTACAAAGAAATAACTGAGCCTTTTCTTTTCTTCAAATAATATGATTTAGCTGTTGTAAATGATGTACTAAGGGGGAGTGGCTGGGGGAAACTCCCCTGGTGGGGTGCGGCTGTCACACATAGGTCAGGATTGACCTATTTGCCAGTAAGGGAAAGGGGGGGGAGGGAGTGGAGAGAGAAGGGGGAGTGGGGTGGGACTCAGGGGGGGAGCAGGGCACGGCAGGACAAACAATAGAGAGATGGAGCTCAAAAAGGGCATTTCCAAGCCAGGGGGAACAGGTGGGGTGGCGAAAATTTAAAGGAGGCAATAAAAGCGAATATGCAAATGGAGCGTTGATAATTTGCTGGATAAATAAATGGATAGGGTATAGAAGAAAGTGTAGGAGGGAAAAGATATCCGATAATGTGCACGATGGGAGTTAGGGCTGTAACATGGAATGTATGTGGGCTAAATGATCCCCAAAAGAGAGCAAAAATAGTGCTAGCCCTGAAACAAATGAATCTGGATTTTGTATTTATACAGGAAACTCATATTATGACAGCACAAGCACACTTCCTGACTCAGCTAGGATTTCATCTTTTAGTGCACTCAAGTCAAGGGGTAAAAAAAAGAGGGGTAGCTATTTTAGCTAGGAATAACAATATCTTAACCAGGAAGAAAGCACAGGATAAATGGGGAAGATGGGCCATGGTTGAGTGCTTTATTGATGGAGAGTGGATAACGTTTGCAACTATTTATGGCTCAACAGAGGATGACCCCGATATCTTTCAATTTTTAGATGTCGAGCTAGCAACATGGGCACCAAAAATTATATTGGGAGGTGATTTTAATATCAATGGAGCAGATGGATTAGGTCTGGGTTCCTTTGGAATATATAAAGGCAGGAAAAAGAAAGTATACCAGGCACTACACAGTCTGGTTCTAAATAATGCTCTCTCAGATATGTGGGGAAAAAAGAGAATGGATGATAAAGGCTTTACATATTACTCTGCTCCGCATCGAACATGTGCAAGATTAGATTTTTTTTTATTTCAAGCATCACAATTTCAAATTCAAAGATAGAAAGGCTGGCACGGATCCTTAGTGATCACAATCCTCTAATACTTACTATGGCAACAAAAACAAATACTAGACAATACACAAATTGGACCTTCGAAAGAGAGCTATTGAAAGACGAACAATAATAATAATAAAATCTTTATTCGGTTTGTTCACAGTGGAAAAACCATAAAAGTACACAAAATAGCAAACACAGTAAAAATACACATGTTACATATATTTCTGATAAAATTCATTTCATAGTTAAAAAGAGAAAAGTTAATCAAAAATGTGCAAAGTACCGCTTATTCTCACACTGACAAGGTTTTTAGAGATTCATTCTGTGTTTCATGATACACTTTAAGAAGCTACTAATAAAATAACAGACGTTTGGTGTTTCCAACATTTGCAGTCTTAAAAGGGCAGGTCTGCATTGTCGCAATCCCCAGGATTTTAGTATCGGTAAAAGCCAGATCTTTCTGTGGGCTTGGTGGTATTTACAAAGCAAGATCACGTGCAAATTCGACTGCATTGATATACCGTCACAAGGACAGGGCGGGAGTATAGCCTCCCAACAGTTTTGTGACGGGAAGGTGACCATTCTAAAGAATATATTTAGCCTAAATCTTGTGATGAGCATTCTCTCGTAAGTTGGTATTTGGAGTTCTAGGTACGGATGAATGACAAAGGCTACTTGGATCATATTTGAATGGATCACTGCCGTTTTTGTCGAGTTGGATGCGAGTCTTAACGACTCCAAATGGCATAATGCTTGGCGTTTAAGAACTTTTTTTGGAATGTCCGTTATAGATGTCGGGTCTGAATAGTACTTCTCAAGGCCTAAATCAGTAAGAAAGTTCCTAACATATAGGAGCCACTTTATTTTTGCAGAATTGTCCATATTCATTGAATCTGTGATGATGGCTTGAGTCAGAGCATTTTTGTTTGATTTCCAAATGCGGCGCCACAGCATCAGAGGTTCAATTTTAATTAAATCCTCTAGATATGGTATGGCTAATTCTAGGTGCATTGCGTAAATTGAGGTGCCTTTGGGGGTGGCTAGCAAGAATCTTAAGAAGGTGTTTTCCGCCCTCTGAATAGGGCTAACATCAGTATACCCCCAGACTCCTGCACCATATGTTGCTATAGCCTGACATTTGGCGTTGTAAATCTTAAGGAGCTCTACTGGAGGCCTCTTGCCTAGTTTCTGGGAGAAAGTTATTAGTGCTGCAATCGATCTCCTAAATAAAAGTGCCCTTGTGCTCACTGCTTGCTTCCAACAGAATTGGTCATCTATCATAACCCCCAAGTAGGGATAGTGTGGGGTAGGTTCAAGCTTTTGATTATTGAGGATTATTGGATAGGTTCTTTTTCGGTGTCTGCCAACAGTCATTACGAACGTTTTTTTTACGTTCACTTTTAGATCTAGATTGCCCATGAAGGACGTGTATCTGTTCACTGCATTCTGAAGTTCTTTGGGTGTTCGCGCTAAGATGACGGCGTCATCCGCGTAGAGCAGGGCTGGGATCAGGCGGCGGTTTATGCGTGGGAGGTCCTGGGCCCCCCTCAACATCTCCTCCTCCAAGCCGTTGGTGTAGAGTGAGAAGAGGAAGGGGGCCAGGTTGCATCCCTGCCTGACCCCACGCCCTACGCTGAACGGGGACGTCAACTCACCATTGACGCCGAAGCGTACTCTGGCTGTGGCCCCAGTGTAAAGCTCTTTGAGAAAATCTAAAAGGGGTGGATCTACTCCCAATTGAGCTAAGACCCTCCACAGCTTTCTGTGCGAGACGCAGTCGAAAGCTGCGGAGAGGTCAACAAAGACCATATATATCTTGGTAGGGATGGCCTGTGTATATTTCCCCATTATTAGGGAAAGGTTAAGGACCTGCTCTAGGGTGCCAAAACCTTCTCGGAAACCAAATTGGATATCCGAAATTATGCCCCGGTCCTCAGTCCACTGCTGGAGGCGATCAAGAATCACTCTCCCCACTACTTTCCCGAGAGAATCCAGCAGTGATATGGGCCGGTAGCATTTTACATCTTGTCGGTCCCCCTTTTTAAAAATGGGGACCATTATTGATTTTGTCCAAGATGTTAATATTCCCTCACTTGCTGCTGCTGTACATACTCTAGTTAGGATGGGGGCCCAGAGATCTTGATTACTTTTGAAAAGGTCCACCGGGACCCCGTCGGGTCCTGGAGCCTTGCCTGTTTTACTACTCTGCAGAGCATCTATAAGGTCTGAAATGTCAAAAGGGACCAGGATAGGGTAATTTACCTTGGGGAGAGGGGATTCTGTTGGATGGGTGTTCTTAAAGATTTCCTCAAAGTGGGAGACCCAGGTGTTTTCGTCGATAGCGACTTCTATTTTTGGGGTATCTCTGTCTGTGAGGTATGGGGTTCTGACCATGCGCCAGAAAAGCTCACTGTTTTGTGAGACTGCACCATGGTGGAGATCGTCCCATAGCTTTTGCTTTAGTTGTGCAGTTCGCAGCTTTCTTTCTCTTGTGTATTGGCGCCTTAGCAGCTGGATCTGAGCCGCATCACGTGGATTATTTTTGAGAGCGGATTTCAGCTTTGATAAGGCCGCTGTGCAGTTATGATTAAACCACTTAGGTTTTGAGGGGCGGTTTATTTTAGGTTTTGTGGTGAGCAGGTCTTTTATAGCGTCTAATATTAGATTAAAATTTCTCAAGACTTCTTTATGGCTAGTTGTAAGATCCAGGCATTTCATTATGTTTGAATAGGACTGTGTTACTAATTTTTTCATTATGTCAGATGGGTTAATTTTAGCCCATCTGATTGTTAGTCCATTACGTTTACCGACCTCTATCTTGTTCTGCCTGAGAGTGGTCGCCATCTCTGACTTATGTGAAAGGTTGGCAGGCATGGGCATAGTTAGTATTAAGGCTGCGTGATCGCTAAAGGGGGTGACAATGACTTCAAAGTCTTTAAATGTCGACATTAGGGTTTGGGAGAGAAATATGAAGTCTACTGTTGTCTTATGTCCTCTACCCACATAGGTCGGTAAGAATTCGTTTGGATCTGCTTTTACATGATTGGCAATCTGGAGATCCAGATCTGATAGGGCGATGTTAATTATGTTTCCCAGTTTAGAGTGTGCGAGGTGTGCTAGTGGAACGTTAAAGTCGTCCACGATCCCACAACACAGTAAGTTGGGAGCTGTGCAGGGATGAAGATTGAAATCGCCTCCCCAAATTAAATGGGTTGCTTTATTTGCAGGGCTCTGATGGAGTACTTGTTTTAATTTATCGGTTATGGTAGTAAGGAGAATTATAAAGTTTTCTTCCGATAGATTATTATATGTGTTGGTCAGGATAATAGTGTCTTTGTTGGGAAAGGTAAGTGATAGGATTTGATGATTGGCGTCCTGAGAAAGTGTGGCCACTTTATTAAGAGGTAGAGAATTTGAGATATAGGTGGCTAACCCACCTTTTGGTCTGCCCATTGTACTGGTTAGGGCTGGAACATTATAAGTTTTATAGCCTTGTAGATGGAGTTCTTCTACGGACCATGTCTCCTGGAGACAAATTATTTGGCATGGGGCTAAAAACTTCTGCGCAGAGCCATCCTCGATTTTATTTCGGAGGCCCGCGATGTTCCAATAAGAGACTATGAGAAATGAAGGGTCATCGGTAGATTCTGCTTCTGGGGTTATCGTGTTCTTGTTACTGGTAAATGAGGCGATAATATTGGACTGCAAAGGGGGAGATAATTGGGTGTCAATGGGAGGAATTTCTATTAGTGGTCAGTCGACCATTTCTAGGCCGCTAAACCTATTGCTTAGTGGGATGTTTTGCCATGGGTCCCATCGTGTTTGCTCTCTATGTGGGGGCCAATGTGTATAAGGTCTTCTGTCGTCCCACCTTCCTCCCTGGCGGCGCTGTCTCGCTGGGTGCCAGGAGTAATCTGGCTCGTATTGATTGTGGGGGCCGTTATAAGTGGTGTTTAGAAAGTCATTCTGCCTGGGAAATGGGACGGACCAAGGGGGCTCCTGCTCCTGTGTATAACTGTCTATTTGCCTGAAGGGGTAGAAAAAGGGGAGGGACTTGATCTTGATTCCTCCATTTGGGGTGATGTCTTCCCAGGCACAGACATAATCCGCTATTCGAGGGTCCTCGAAAGTGATTGTGATACAGTCCCCGGGAATGGTTTTTCGGGTATTGCCCACCCATGGTACCCTGGCTACGGATCTGATTCTACCGCGCCAAGAGGATGGAATTGGGCGGTTGGTCTGGAGCCAATGTTGAACTTTATTTTTCAGGGACCAGACCGGTTCTGGGGTAAGATCTGTTAGTTCTGGCACTCCAGCCATGACTGCCACATAGGGTGAGGCCTCTGGAGGGAAATCTGCTGAGAATCTTGGTGGACCAGGATTCCCCGCAGTGTTTCTCTTGGGCCTGCCCGCAGGTGTTTTTGGTGGTGCGGACGGGGGGGGTAAGGTTTTTGTTGTTGCGTTATGCGTGGTTTTCCCTGAGGTTTTGTTGGCTGTACTGCTCGGTGCCGTCGGAATTGCGGCAGTAGTGGCAGGCACAGTTGTCGCAGACACAGCTGGGGAAGTCAAAACGGTGGTCTGTTGTGGGTTGCTAGTAGAGCTTTGAGCTACTACAGTTTTTATTGTTTTAGTTGAATTTGAGGTGTTTTTATTGGTCAACAAATTTGGAGTGGTTATCCTGAGGGTCTTTTGTTGTGGATTGGGTAAAGGTGGATTAGCGATTGATGCATTGGAGCTTATTGGTTTTTTGCTATTGTTTTGTGGTGGTTTTTGAGGACATGGTGGTAGAAGTGACTGCTGATTTTTTAGAAGCTTGGAAATTTGCAATTCTAGGGTTGCTAGCCGATGTTCTAAGGGTTGCAGCGCATGTTTGACTACGTTGGCTATGCTGGAGAGTGTTAGTTCCTGAGCCTCAACAGCGTTCAGATCCACCGGGGTTTGTTTTGTGGAGTAAGGGTCCAAAACTATCAGGGAGGATGGCTCCTTCTCTACCTGATGGACTGACGCTAGGATCTCGACATGTGTCGCCCTATCATCCTGAATTTGTGGGATACTTGATGTTGTTACCAAGTTTTCTGGGGTAGTTGGGTTTCTTGGTGCCCTTTTCTTACTGATTGCTCCCTCCCTCCTACCCCTTTCTAATCTTTTTTCTGACGAAGAGATTTCTGCAGGAGTTGTTGGAAGCAGATCGGGGGTTTTTTCTAGGTCGAAGCTGAGTTGGGAGTCCGCTAGCTGAGATACCGACAGGTCTACTGTGTTTGGTAGGCTGCGTCTCTCTCTAGTTGGGACCAACTCTGCGTTTGGGACTCCTAGCGCTGGAGATCTGGCTTCCGCCAGGATTCCTAATGAGGATCTTTTAGCAAATGCTAGATCTAGAGAGACCCTTTCTTCAATGAGTGTTATGCTTTCGTCTATGAGCGTGTTTGCCTTCGCTAGGAAGTCATCCATGGGACCAAGCAATTTACCTGCAGCGCTGGGGGCTTTAGCTTTAGATTTATTCCCTCTCGTAAGGACCATTGCTATTTTTTTTAGGTTGTGGGGATGAGGTAAGTCGTGAGAATATTGCTATTAAAGGCAGTGAATCGGATAATAATATTGGTGTCAAGGGGGGTGGCCCAGTCCAGTCTCTACCAGCCTCTAACGGCCTAAAACGGCCCGGTCTTTGCCCGGGTCTTCGCCCCGGGCTGCGACCCGCGGCGCGACCCGCGGCGCGTTAGAGACTGGCTAGATATGGAGGACGGAAGGAGGGCGTGGCCGCCGGGGGAAGAGGCGCCGGCTGCAAGGAGCGGTGGTTTCTGGGCCTCGCAGTCCCCCGGTGGGCTGTTCGTGGACACAACCAATGCACTGCTACCTGGGCGGGTCGCGCTGAGAGCGAGATGGTGAACTGCCGATTGCAGTGACGCTCCCACCAGCCGACCTCTGCTCCAGGGAGTGCGGTTCAAGATTTGGGCAGAAAAGCAGTTCCTCGTTTTTGGCACAGAGAGCAGGTCAGTGAGCGGCACCCGCGCAGCGGGTGTCGCGAAAGGTTATAAAGCAGCGTTCCAATCAGTGGGCGTGGCCGCCGGGGGAAGAGGCGCCGGCTGCAAGGAGCGGTGGTTTCTGGGCCTCGCAGTCCCCCGGTGGGCTGTTCGTGGACACAACCAATGCACTGCTACCTGGGCGGGTCGCGCTGAGAGCGAGATGGTGAACTGCCGATTGCAGTGACGCTCCCACCAGCCGACCTCTGCTCCAGGGAGTGCGGTTCAAGATTTGGGCAGAAAAGCAGTTCCTCGTTTTTGGCACAGAGAGCAGGTCAGTGAGCGGCACCCGCGCAGCGGGTGTCGCGAAAGGTTATAAAGCAGCGTTCCAATCAGTGGGCGTGGCCGCCGGGGGAAGAGGCGCCGGCTGCAAGGAGCGGTGGTTTCTGGGCCTCGCAGTCCCCCGGTGGGCTGTTCGTGGACACAACCAATGCACTGCTACCTGGGCGGGTCGCGCTGAGAGCGAGATGGTGAACTGCCGATTGCAGTGACGCTCCCACCAGCCGACCTCTGCTCCAGGGAGTGCGGTTCAAGATTTGGGCAGAAAAGCAGTTCCTCGTTTTTGGCACAGAGAGCAGGTCAGTGAGCGGCACCCGCGCAGCGGGTGTCGCGAAAGGTTATAAAGCAGCGTTCCAATCAGTGGGCGTGGCCGCCGGGGGAAGAGGCGCCGGCTGCAAGGAGCGGTGGTTTCTGGGCCTCGCAGTCCCCCGGTGGGCTGTTCGTGGACACAACCAATGCACTGCTACCTGGGCGGGTCGCGCTGAGAGCGAGATGGTGAACTGCCGATTGCAGTGACGCTCCCACCAGCCGACCTCTGCTCCAGGGAGTGCGGTTCAAGATTTGGGCAGAAAAGCAGTTCCTCGTTTTTGGCACAGAGAGCAGGTCAGTGAGCGGCGGTTCTAAATAATGCTCTCTCAGATGTGTGGGGAAAAAAGAGAATGGATAATAAAGGCTTTACATATTACTCTGCTCCGCATCGAACATGTGCAAGATTAGATTTTTTTTTATTTCAAGCATCACAATTTCAAATTCAAAGATAGAAAGGCTGCCACGGATCCTTAGTGATCACAATCCTCTAATACTTACTATGGCAACAAAAAAATAAATACTAGACAATACACAAATTGGACCTTCGAAAGAGAGCTATTGAAAGACGAACAATACATAGAACATATGAATAAATGGATTATTGATTTTTTTAGCTTTAACAGGGACACAGCAGAAACGGGAGTGGTCTGGGACACCTTTAAAGCTGGAGTACGAGGGGAAACAAAGAGCTATAATTCTTATAAAAGGAAACAAATTCAGCTGAAGAATTCAGAATTAGCTCAGAAGGTTCTTAAGGCAGAGGAGAACTTAGAAAATAGTGTTTTGTCGGGGAGGGATTTGGAAAAGGCCTGGATTGAACTAGTGAAAGTAAAAGGAGAGGCAGAGGGTGAAATTGCTAGCAAAGCAGCTAAAATCTATAATACGAAAAGAGAGAAGTGCTATGAGTTAAGCGAGTCAGTAGGCAGAATTTTGGCTAGTCGGACAAGGCAACAAGAAGCTGTGGGTATAGTTAGAGAAATTAGGGATACATCGGGCGCGGTTTATACAGAGTCGAGCGAAATAAGGGAAGTATTAAGGACATTCTATGAGAAGTTGTACGATGATGAATTAGAGGGTCATGATTCTCAAAGAGATTATGAGGAAATGGAGGAGTATCTCCAAGAGATCCCTGTTGATATAATCAAGGAAGAGGATGCAGAGGGACTAGAGGGACTTTTGCAGACAGAAGAAATCAAGGAGGCAATATGGAATCTGCCCTCCGGCAAAGCAGCAGGTCCTGATCAAATTCCTATAGAATTTTACAAAGTATTCTGGGACTTTTTGATAGAAGAAATAATGAAGGTTATGCAACTGGCACAGCTGGGCAAATCAGCACCTAAGTCATGGGGGAGCGCTGAGGTGGTAGTAATATTAAAGAAAGGGAAAAACCCGGAAGATCCAGGTTCGTATAGGCCTATAACTTTACTCAATGCGGACGTAAAAGTCTTTTCCAAGGCATTGGCATCAAGGCTTGCAAGAGTCATAGATAAAATAGTTAGTAGCTGTCAACACAGTTTTATACCAGGGAGAGGAACTACCCACCATATACGAAAGGTAATAACGCTATTCGATGTAACGTCAGTCACAGGAGACCCTATGGCAGTGATGTTACTTGATGCAGAAAAAGCATTTGGTCGGGTCTTCTGGGGCTACCTTTGGTATGCCTTAGCAAGAACAGGTATTAAACAAGGTTATATTAAAGCCTTACAAACTCTTTATTTAAAACCGGTAGCAACTCTACGAGTGAATGGTGGAAATACAGGCCAATTCCAAATTAAAAGAGGGACTAGACAAGGGTGCCCTTGCTCACCGTTATTGTTTGCCATTTATATTGACCCATTAATACGAAGAATAGAAACATCGGAAATGATAGTACCCTTAACAACACTTATCGGGCAGTGCAAAATTTTAGCTTACGCAGATGACATTGCTGTAATTTCTCCAAATCCCTCTGATTCTATAGAAGACTGAACTCGAGGCGATGAAATTTGGAAAGATATCCGGGTATAAATTAAATACATCTAAAACACAGATAATAAAAAATTCATTTACCCCGTGCACAGATAATCGAGTGGTGCAGGAAGGTACTTACTTAGGGGTTATCATATTGCCAGATTTGGATATCTTAGTAGAAAAGAATATTAATCCTTTGATTAAGAAAGTAGACAAAGACTTGGATAGGTGGGATAAGTTGCATATGTCAATAGTGGGGCGGACGAATATAGTAAAAATGTTGATACTCCCAAAATTTCTATATTTATTTAGAGCAATACCTTTATTATTTGATGGTAAAATTTTTAAAAAACTGGAGTGTATAATAAATAGATTCATTTGGGCAAAGGGGAAAACGAGAAGAGCCCTTAGATTCTTGACACTGCCGAGAGAAAGGGGAGGCTGGGGAGTTCCAGACTTAAAATCTTATTATTGGGCGGCGGCTTTACAGAATATGATTGGTATGTTGGGAGGAGAAGAATCAGAGGAGTGGAGCAAATATGGATCACTAGCAATCTATGGACTAACTTTGGGCATGGATGTGAAGGATGTTTTCCTGCAATTTACAGAGGCCAGCTATTATAAGAGGACAACGTTTAAGACGCTTATAGCAGCATATGAAATCTGGAAAAGCTTTGCTAAAAAAATAGGCTTGGGAAAATATAACTCGTACACTAGACTCTCATACAATCTAAATCTCCCACAAGATATCTTTTCGGGACCTATATTTGCAGAGTGGGAAATCAAGGGAATTAGAACTATAGGGGACGTAAAGGGGGAACAGGGAATCCTTCACTTCTCAGATTTACAAGCTAGATTTAATCTAGAAACTAGGCAATTCTTCAAATACTTGCAAGTCAGGAGTTTTCTTCTGAACAAAAAAGGAGGCGTTTTGGGATTCAGGCGTAACTCAATTATGGAGATAATTCAAGGGGGGCAAGATTGCACAATTAAAAGGCTATATGCTGAGCTGATAAAAACAAAACGGGATGACTACCAAAAATGGAGCGAAAAATGGAAGGATAATCTTGATATCAGTTCCGAAAGTTTTGGTATCTCCCTAGAAAAGGGGTTATTCTTTATTATGTTCAGCACCATTGCAGGCGCAACATTACAAAACGATATATCATTTATACTTTACACCCGCTAAAATAGCACAATGGGGAGTTATAGTGGGTATTAAGTGCTATAGGTGTGGAAGCTTAGACGCCGATTTAAAACATGTATTTGCAACATGCCCTCGCTTAGATTTACTAAAAAAAGACATTGAATGTTTCATAAACAATATTCTAGGAATTGACATTGCGTTAACTCCCGGAACTATGTTATTAGGAGGTAATGTTGAGGACGTACGACCATTCTGTGGGAGGGAATTCTTATTTGTTGCAATGTCTGTTTTGAGATTATGTATAGCCTCAGCATGGATTGACCCTATACCACCAACTTTTCATAAATGGCTGGCTAAGCTATTAATAGCATATAATGTGGAGAAAGAGATTTACGCAAGGAAGGGAAAAAGGGGAAGGAAGCTGGGCAAGATAATATGGGATCCTATAACGAGGTGGAGAGATGATTTAACAGTTTAAATATGGAGGGTTGTCTGAAATATGGTTAAATGAGGTTCATATATGAGATATAAATGGGTATGTTGGTTATAATGGGAGATATTTATTCGACTGTGTGGAAACATGAGGAAAGGATAATTTTGCTTGATTACACTCAGGCTATATAATTTGGAATAACATTTTGGATCAAACTATCTCACTCCTTTGTTTTAACTGGATATTGATTTCTCTACCTCGCCTGTTGATGTTTTATTGTCTGTTTTTCCTCAATGTCATGCACTTATTTTTCTTTTTGTTTTCATTAATATTGTCGTGCCCTGTACATAACTGCAAAACATCTTAATAAAAATATTTAAAAAAAAAAAAAAAAACAGAAAATAGAGGAGGCTAAAAATTCCAGTAGAGAACCTTTCTCTACTGTCAAATAACTATCAAAAATAAAAGCTGACAATCAGGCACCCGTCAGCACTGACTTCTGTAACACCTTAGACCAATTTTTTATTGAGAAAGTGACCTCCGTATACGATTCTTTCAAATCTGCTGAAATACAGTCCCTTACATTCGAAAAACCCAAACCCAGCGATGAAGAAAACTCCCCAACAAAACCGAAACTGTTGTTTCAATTTTCTCCACCCTCTTTAGAACAGGTATATCAGGCAATTATGATTACAAAATCAGGGGCACTTGCGGACCCATGTCCACCAAAAATATTTCACCTTTTCCCCGAGCTTCTAAGTGAACAACTGGTTAGGCTCATGGGCCATAAAGTGAAATCTGGTTATTTCCCTGATCGCTGGAAATCCACATCAGTACTACCACTTCTCAAGAAATCTAACTTAGATCCACAAGAACTTGGGAACTACAGACCTATAGCCAGGATACCCTTCGGTGCCAAGGTTCTGGAGAGCTTGTTGAAAAAATAGTTTGTCCAATTCCTCGCAGACGCAAATATCCTTGACCATTCTCAGTATGGATTCCGTGAGGGACACGGCACGGAAACAGCCCTGCTGATGGCGGTGGAAGAAGTGTGGCTCACTGGTTAGAGCAGGCAGACCCTGATGCAGAGGTCAGACCCGGGACCAGGGATCAATTCCCGACGCGGCAGGGTCTTGAGCTCAAATGTCCACGGACTCGATAATTCTCGCTTCGGTGCCTGACCTAATCATGGGTTCACACTCTGCAACTCTGGGCATTAAGCTTGCTTAATCTCCACAACGGCCCCCGCGGCGGGATGCCTGGCTTTCACCTTGGGGATGCCCGTTAGGGGCTATCTCACAGGGAAAAGCCAGGACGGGTTCCCAAGGCAAGCGCCGAGATGCCTCCGGGTAGTCGAGCGCTATATAAGAACATACAAAAAAAAAATAAACTCAGGGGTGTGCTTGACTCCGGAGGGAAGGCCGCCTTGATCCTGCTGGATCTTTCAGTGGCCTTCGATACGGTTAGCCATGCTACACTCGTGGGTAAACTTACCAAGGCAGGTGTACACCCAGACGCAAGAAAACTGAAGGCATCATATTTGCACAACAGGACCTTCACAGTAGAGGTGGGGGAGGCAAAATCCAAATCATTCAGCTCCCTGTGTGGGGTCCCACAGGGATCGTCGCTAAACCCAACTCTATTTAATTTATATGTAGCGCCTCTGGCAGGAATTATCAGGACATGTGGTTTCCTTCCTGTTTCGTACACAGATGACACACAAATCTTGGTTTCAATCACAGACAACACCTCTGACACGGCAGACAAGTTCAAAAACTGTATGCTACAGGTTAGCCAATGGATGGAGAGAAACTGCTTGAAACTTAACGGTGACAAAAGTGAAGTCATGATACTAGGAGAAAGCAATGAAGTCTGGAATTCCGATTGGTGGCCTGCCAATCTCAGCAACTGCCCAACCCCTGTCAATAAAGTAAAAAATCTGGGCATGACGCTGGACAACAGACTAACGTTTGACGCCCAAACTAACAAACTAGTATCCTCCATGTGGTACATCCTGAAAATGATCAGGAAACTACTGCCTTACATCCCTATGGATTCCCGCAAAACGGTGGTCATGACACTGGCCCGGTGGAGACTGGATTATGGGAATGCCTTATATGCCGGTATGCAAGCCCAGCACCTAGCCAAACTACAATGCCTGCAAAACTCAGCAGCAAGGCTGATACTGGAAATCCCCAGGTTTGTACACATTTTGCATCAATGGACACCTTATACTGGCTCCCCTTGGGGAAACAAATTAAATTCAAATCTTTATGCCTAACCTACAAAGCCCTTCAGGGCTCGGGATCAATGTTCCTTAGAACACGTCTCAAGCTATACATGCCACCAAGGGAACTGCGTTCCGGTCAGGCAAAAATGATCCAGATCCCCCATTTCAAACAGGCTAGGTGGGGAGGAAGAAGCTTCCTGCTACATGCAGCCAGGGACTGGAACCGGTTCCCAATCACAATAAAAAGCAGCACCCCCTTGTTGTCTTTCAGGAAATCGGTAAAAACATGGCTGTTCAGGTCCACTTAACAGGTTTCCCAATACCGCACCAGTCTTCTGTATCTCCAGCGCCAAGACGCCCACGGGCATATGCGCGCTTTACAAAGCCATAAATCAAATCAAATGCTCTCGCTCACTGAGGACCTCCAACACCATGACCGACGTAGCCAAATTGTTAGGGTTTGTGCACAGCAAAGAGCATGTCCCCTCTCATTGCACTAGTGGTCTATGTAATAGCTCTCTTTAAACATACTACTGAAAGCCTTTCTTGTTATCTCAGCCCCTCCCTAAGACTTCTGTGCATGTTGCTCAATGTATTCACAAGTTTGGACATTGCTGTCTTGTTTGCACATTGGACCTTGCTTTTACCAAGGCTTATTTAGAAAACATTGGACATTGCTTTTACCAGGGCTTATTTAGAACATTCCTCCCTAGGCCATATGTTACTTCATCTCATTAGCAAAATAACTGAAGCTCTGCACACCTGCTTGGGAGAACCACACCCAGTTCTTCGAACCACACCCAGCTCTTCGAACCACACCCAGCCCTGTCTATAAAAGGCAGCCCCTGAGCCTCACCCTGTGCTTGTGCTCGTCTACCTCTCACTTACCTGAAAACAGATCCTTCGGCGCTGGCACTCCTGCTCTTTCCAGACCTTCCTTGACTTCAATGGGCGCTGCTTCTAGCTCTTCCTTCTTCTGGTTTCCGGCAACTTCATGCCTCAGCCCCTCTTCTGTCCACTGCCATCGACCTGCAAAAGAGAAAGAGGTCAAGGTTAGACTGATCAGTATCCCTTTTCAGCAACAAGTAAGTGCAAAACCTTTTATTACCTGAAAGAACTTTATCGGCGATTTCTGGATTCATGTAAAGACAATTTGGAACAAGATATCTCCCACGAACTTTGTGGTTCAAACCATTGGTTACAAGAATACTTTGTGGAACTTTGTGAAATAAACATTGTTTTACATGGAACTTTTTTAAGAATCGAACAGAGGAAACCATTGACAGCAAGGCAAACAGTAAATCAAGGACTTGCACAAATGACCTGCTGTATTTTGATGTAAAAGTACAGTATTTGTTTTATAAAAAGTCTGGAAATGTGTGAAAAGTGAGTTTGCTATTAAGAATTTAGGCTTTAGTTATATTAAGGTGAATGTTAGACGTTGGTAATTCTGAAAATGATATTCGTTTGATTTTACAGAAGTAATAGAAAGCACATCCCAGAACAGTAACACATTCCAAAACCTGGAAGCTTGAGACGAGGATCCAAGAGGTACATTTAGAAGAGAATTTCTAATAAGATTAAGGTTTAGTCAGGAACACATTTAGGGATAGGTTGCACTTATCTGTTCTTTGTTTATGTTTCATTAGGCACCAGTTTCTACAGAAGTAAGAGAGGGCCACAGATTTTGGCAGTTCTTCTACAGTGGAAACGCAAGAACAGTGTTGTCTCTCTTTTTTTATTTTATCCACTTCCCCCCTTCCCTTGAGCTTCTGGTTCTTAGTGCACAGTTTTAAAACTAGTGTGCTGAAACAAGCAGTTTCAGGGTGGGGTCAGACTGTCTTCAACTTCCATCAGAACAAAACAGAAACTCAGGTGAGCTGGGCTTTGATAGAAGCACAAGCCTTTAAAATATTAAGTTCTGTTGGACGATAAATGATGGGAAGAAACAGAGGGCATTGACGCCACGGATATGGCGCAGGCCCTAAACGAGGACTTGGCCCATAATGAATCAGTGTCTGGCATCTTGCAACATATGCAAGAGGAAATAGAGAAATTAAAGTTGGAAAACACCTTTTTAAAACAGGATTTAAGCAGGTATAAACCTAGGGAATCTCAGTGGAACACAGCTTTTACGCCTTTGTTTAAAACCTCCTCAGAGACAGGGGCGCAAGCAAAACATGCAACTCCCCCACCCCTCAGTTGAGGTTACTGTTAATGTTCCTAATGCTGTGCCTTTAGCAGCACCTGAACGTTTTCATGGAGATAGTAACAAATTCCATGTTTTTATCAATCAATGTCAATTACACTTCGTTTGTAAACCACAAGAGTTCCCTACTGATGCTATGAAAGTGGCTTTCGTCTTGTCTTATTTGGGCGGTACAGCAGCCAATTGGTCAATTCCTTTTGTGGATAGAGATGATCCCATCCTCCATAATTGGAATCAATTTTAACGTACTATGACCAGCCTTTTTGCAAAACACACTTTTATGCAGGCAAGTGATAATGAGCTTTTAAATCTTAAACAAGGTAACAAGAATTTATTGACCTATCTCACTAGTTTTAATTGTTTACTCACCGAGACACGTTGGCCAGAAGAAAAGCGTTTCTCCCCTTTTTATAAAGGTCTGAGAGACTAGTTAAAAGATGCGCTGGTTCATATAGTTGATTTGCCAGAAGACTATTCTGACTTTGTAGATTTAGTCGTGAAATTGGAACACAGACTAGGAGAAAGAAATGGAGATAAATCCAAACTGGAATCGCGGTTAACTTTTATTAGAAATGAGAAGAAAGACACAGATAATAAACTCCCTGAACTTGAGCCTATGCAAATAGGAACACTCAGAGGATTGTAACATAACCCCAGATTTACTAAGGTTTGCAAATCTGGAATTGTGCTAAAATGCTGCACCTCCCTGATTACAGTCTTACCAAGGAGAAATATATTTATTTCTCCTTGTTACTTTATCTTTCTATGCGTGCTGCATTCTTCAGCACACATAGAAAGAGTAAAATGCCTCTTAGGATTGTTTATGTGGTGTTTGGACAAACGATTGAATAAAAAATATCACAAAACATAAATATCGTATTCAAAATATCGGGATTACAAATTATCATCAGCAGGAATATCAAAAGTAAGAATATAGGGGTCGATTAGGATGGCGGTGAATCTGCATCCTCCGGGCGGGCGGAAGCCACCGCAGCGGACCTCCAAAACACCACCAGCCCCATTAGGATGGCGGTGGGATCAGTGGGATGTTGTCCCCAATTTGGTGGCGGTGTCTGCAAGACACCGCCAGACAAATTACGAAGGGTGAGGAAACATGCTTTTCCGTGGTGGATTTTCCGCCGTGGAAAAGCATGTGGACCTTTGCTTCTGGGGGCCCGTTGCGGGCCCCCCGGGTGTTGAGGGTGGGGAGTGCACATGGGGGGTACCTATGGTACCCCCCTGCATATGCATGCACAAAGCGGCAGGCACTGCGCGGTGCCTACCGCTTTGTGCATGCATATGCAAAGCATGCAATTTTAACCTTGCGGCGGGAGCTGCTTCAAGCAGCACCTGCGGCAAGGTTACAAATACGGGATGTGACTGCCAGGGTGGCGGTCACATCCTAATTTGCACAGAGGGACCGCCGCTGCCCCTGCGGACGGTCCCTCCACCTCGGGGGTGGCGGACGGACGCAGGTCCGTCCGCCATTCTAATGAGGCCCATAATTTTAAGTGTTGCTTTTGGTATCATTGTAAAAAATATTGTTTGTAAAACTATTTTTGTATGTAATATTATTTTTATGGGTTCATTTATAAGTATTTTTTCTAATATTTTGTTTTTTTGTGTTAGTATGTTTTGTGAACCTTTTTAGTTATTCCTACAAATTTACGGAATGATTTAAATTAACAAATGTAATTAATGTTTTTAATGAATGTATGTGTAATGATGTTATAGAAACAGAATGTTGGGTGTTTAGGGGAAAAAGGTGTGGAGATTATTAAAATGTAGTGCTTGTATGGTAATATTTATAAAATATATATTTTTTAATCAATTGATTTAAATTCATTTTTTATATTAAATTCTGTTTTAATTCAAATATTTTTTATGTTCAGCAGAAACCTTTATTTTAATTGATATCTTTTTTTATGAAAAACTTTTACATTTCTAAGTTCTATTTCATACTTATTATTAAGCACAATATTAGATTTTTTGTTTCAATTAAGAAATCAATATTAAGGTAATTTGTGTAGATGAGAATGTATTTAAAACCTGTTGTTTTTAATGTTACATTTTTTGCTGAAAATCCAATTAATATGTATTGAAATACGTGTCTTTAAAGTTATAACATTTTTGAATGTTATAAGGTATTATATGTATTAATTCTTTTTTCAATTATTACTTAGATACAATTCATTTTTACGTGTTCTGAATGAGGTAACTCAGAAAATAATTTACATATTTATGTGTGGTTATGAATTATTATATGTTATATACATATATAAATATATATGTAAATGTGTGCATTGTCATTTATTAATCAGAATATTTATGCATTGATTTTAATTTAATATAATAAATATTTTCTTAACTATTTACTTATAATATTAAATGAAATGTGTAATTACTTAATGTAATATATTATTAATAATTATTTCATATAAAAATGATCTGCTATGTTAAATATTTAGCACATTTTTATTAGGCAAGAGTGTCTTATAAGTAAAGATTAATGTATTTTAAAACACATTTTTTACGATGTTTTGCACTGGAGCATGGATAAAAATGTAACTCCATTAACTTCCAACACCTTTCGCAAAATAGTTAAGATTGCAATGGGAATAGTAAATGTGACCACTTTATTGTACAACACTTTCCCCAACATGGCTAGGATTGGAGTGGGAAAAGTAAATGTAACCCATGTAGGGGCCTATTCCGATGTCGGACAGACTCAGGTCCGCCCGACATCAGTCAGGAGCCGTAACCGACCGACCTGCTGTGCTCGATTACGGCCCTGCAAGTACGATGCGACCGAACCCTGTTCAGTCGCACTTGTATAATTCACAATGGGAGCATGCATTCTGAGCAGAATGCATGCCTCCATTATGAAATGCAGCGGTGCAGTTCATTCCTGCACCCTGTGGCCGGCACCCCAAGGAGTCAGCCACCGGGTGCAGGGATCAACAGACGGGCACCATAGGTGCCCCCAGGCTGACATTTGGAGGCCTCGCACCCATGGGGGCCCTGCTGCGGGCCACCAGAGCCAGTTTCCCGCTGCCTTTTCATGCCGGAAACACCGGCACGAAAAGGCAGTGAAAAACCGCCATCGTACTCCCTCAGTCGTAGGCCATCCGGAAATCCGACTTGGATTCCATTCTGACCGAGCCCATCAGAATGGCTCTGACGGAAAGGAATCCGGCCAACACATTCCAAAACGGTCAGAAGGGCTCCAAACATGGTTCGGAGCCCTTCTGCATGGAATCGGAATAGGTCCCTTAGGGCCAAATGTAGGTCACCAATTACCGGTCGGTAACCGACCGGTAATTGGTGATTGAGATGTAGGGGCCATTATTTTACAGAATCGGTAAATTTACCGAATCGGTAAATTTACCGATTCTGTAAAATACCGAATCAGTAATTTTACCGAATTTGGTAAATCAAGATGTAGGTGGCACTCCACAGAGTGCCACAGGCCCTTAAAAGTCTGTATTTTACCACCCAATGCTATTGGGTGGTAAAATACCGAATTCAGGTGTGCATGCACATCTGTGCAAGCACACCTGTGCCATGTGAAAAACAGACATGCCCTTAGGGCATGTATGTGTGCCACGTGGCAGACAAGCCTGCACTTGGGGTGCTAGAGGGTGTCAAAGTGACACCCCCTGCACCCTTGCTGGATTCGGTATTTACCGATTCGGTAAATACCGAATCAGTATTTCCCATTGATTCCTATGGGCTCCAAAGCCCATAGGAATCAAAGGGGAATACAGATTCGATATTTACCCAATCGGTAAATACCAAATCTTACAGATTCAGTAATTCAAAATAAAAAATTACCTACATCTCCCTCCTTCTAATTTACCGATTCATAAATACCGATTCGGTATGATTCGGTATTTATGAGTGTGTAAATTAGATTTACCTACATCTGGCCCAAAATGTCCAACATCTTCCCCGAAATGGCTTAAATTGGAGTGGGAATAGTGAATGTAGCCTCTTAAGTATCCAACACCTTCCTCAAAATGGTTTGGAGGTAGGCCCAACCAGACGATCCAGGGGGAGAAAAAGAACCACCAAACACAAGAAGTGTCACAACCAAGACCAAAGAGAAAGAAAAGAAGAAGACAGTCGTCAAGAACACTTAGTCATTAATATCTCTACATTGACAGATCAAGAACTAATGGTGCTACAAAAAGGCACCTATTTTGTCCCTACTACCCAGACGAATTCATTGGAACTTGAAATCAGTTTTTTCAAACTTATGCGTAAGCATAGATTACGCTACTTTTTTGACCACGTGGCAGACAGACCATCCACTGCAGCATCTGATCAATTAAAGGGATTGCAAACTAAGAGTACCTTTATGGCTCCAACAAGTCATAAAACATTAGACTTGTTTGAGACAATGGTCAAACAAGATTTGAATAAGATCAAATTTGAAAAAAAGATCAAAAGAAGATCAAAAGAAACTTGACTAACAAGGAAATGAGCATATTAAAGAGACTTGCCAATAATGAGGACATCATTTGCACAAAAGTAGATAAAGGAGGAGGCCTTGTGGTGATGGACACGGCTATGTACCAAAAAAAAAGTCAAAGAGCATTTAGCGGACACTAACACCTATGCTGTCTTAAATCACAATCCTACCCAAGAATATGCAAACAAACTGGCAGAAATTGTTGGGAGAGCAAAAGAAAACGGAGTAATAACAGAGAAAACCAGAAATTTTCTAATCAAAACTAACCCTAAAAGTCCAACATTCTATATGATGCCAAAAGTGCATAAGGATCTGTTTAACCCACCGCTACGTCCTATTGTCTCGACAAAAAACAGTATACATGAACCTACAGGACAACTGATACACAAATACATGCAATCCACAGTACAGAAAATGGTTACCTACATTAAAGATTCCACAGATTTCTTGATCAGATTGGATATGTTAAAGATAGCAACCAATGAGCAATTGTTACTGTGTACGGCCGATGTTAAATCTTTGTATACTGCAATACCTCATGGAGCAGGTATAGAAGCTATGGAAGAAGCTATTCGATCTACGGATTATGATCAACCCATACAAGTGCTCCTTATGAAGCTTATAGTCTTCACACTTTATCATAGCTATTTCAAAATAGATGACACATGGTATCAACAATTGGTAGGTACTTCGATGGGCAACGGTGCCGCCCTAGTGTATGCCAACATATATATGAAAGCATTTGAAGAACAACTAATATTGAGCAACCCCACATGGACAGACAATTTAAAAATGATAGTACGCTACATTGATGACATTTTTATCTTATGGAACAACACAGAAGAAACTTTACAGAAGGCACTGTTGGAATTAAATGCCAAAAATGAGAGAATACAATTGACCTGGGAGATATCAAAAACCTCCATCACTTTTCTGGATGTTCGAGTCAACTTACATCAAGGGAAAATAGAAACAGAAATGTATCGCAAAGAAACGGACAGAAACAATACTCTCCATTTCCATAGCTTTCATCAGAAACCATTAAAAGCACATCTACCCACATCACAGATGATGAGAGCAAAAAGAATCACCTTAAACGAAGACAAGGTAAAGAACGCATTGAAGATCATGGGAGAAAGATTTCGCAACAGAGGACATCCAAACAATTTAATAAAACAATCCATAGAGAAAGTGAGTCGCATACCTAGGAAGGATCTACTGAAAACAAGACCTAAGGTGAAAGAAGAAAGGATGTCAATTGTGTCTAAATACTCTACTATGAGTTATAAATTCAAAAAGATCATCAGAAATCAGTGGAACATTCAACGAGCGAAACCTGATTTTGAACAAGCCTTTGAACAACAACCGATTTTTGCCTTTACCAGGGGCAAAAATTTAGGGGAAATATTGAAACAAAAAAGTCCAAAAGAAACGTGTTTCTGAGGAACGAGACCTTGCCTACAATGTGGGCACTGCAATAACATCATCAGGGGGGACACAGTGACGCATCCGATGAAAGGACACACCATCAAGTTGCATGTGTAAACGCTACCTGTGATACAGCAAATGCAATATATATGTTAAAATGTCCCTGTGGGAAAGTGTACGTGGGGAAGACCATGCGTAAAATAAAAATAAGACTTGATGAGCATAAGTCGAACATTAGAACTGCAAATGTCAAATCGACAGTGGCCACACATTTCAAAGAAGAGAAACACAATGTGCCCCAACTGAAATTTATGATTTTGGAAACAACTAATAAAATAGAAGGACGTGATAACAATCGTTTTCTCCTTCAAAGGGAAAACAATTGGATGTATCTTTTGAACTTCCATAAGCCATTTGGGCTCAATGATCGTACTGAATTCACTTGTTACCTTTAAACACTTATGACATTGTAAATGGTTTACACTTTTTAGTTGTAACTAGATCTAAGCACTCTGGTGCTTCAGCCTAGCCTATGCGCATGGACATCTGTACATTTACCCAGTAGCTCTTGAGACATGTCCTCATTAACGTTATGACTTGATTTTTGCTAAATCTTAAATTGTTTTAATTGTTATTATCTTTATTATTTTTCAATGACTTGGATACGCGTAAACTTTATTGTCCACAAAGCGTAGTGTCAGATTAAACAGTGGGTGTGTTAACTTCCCCATTGGCCGGTTTTCCGATCATGTGACCAGAGTTCGGGCCAATCAGAACTCATCATTCTATTTGAGGCCACTTTGTTGTTATCAAATGTAACACTATAGGCCAGATGCCCTGCTAATGCTGGCATCATGTGGATTAAGCAAAGGAAGACTGCTAAAGGCGTTTCTTTGTCTGATATGTAAGTTTAGAAACATTGCGATAACGTTGTTTTTGCAAACAGCAAACTGATTTAAACGTTTCAGATAACGCGAGTTGCTCGATGTTATTTTACTTTACAGTTATGTCGTACTTTTCGGTTGAATCGTTATTGAAGAATTGATGAACATGAGCACAAGTGAGTGCCAAGTTGGCATTATTATTGATATGCACGTTGCACAGCACCTATGCACTGGGTTAATCACGCTTGAACACAATTTTGATCACAATGTTTGCTTGATTAGATGCTTGTAAACGGTAATTTAACTATTCATTGATTAGCATTTTTATACCTTGTTTCAGCTGATTGTCCCTGATGAAGGTCAACTATGACCGAAATGCATTGGACGAATGTATTGAAAGTGATTATAATCCTAAAAAACAATGATTTATGAATGAAAATGAACTTTTGAAAAGCTTAAGAATGAAATAAATTCGAAAGAAGTAAAACATGTTTTTTGGCTTAATATTTGGAGGAACTCTGGGATAGCCAGAAGGATTTACAAGCTGTGCAACAGGGGATGCTCTCACAGTTGGATGGGGAGCACTACATTGTGACTTTCAGTTAAGACGCCTACGACAAGAGGCGCCACTCTGTTTCAGCACGCTGCAAAATTGACGAAAGAGACATTTTGAATATATAAACTTCTAATTAAACGGCAGTGCGCTCGCACCTTACATTTTTGCACAAAGTGCTGCTGTTTGTCAGAGCAAAGGTTTATTCTTATGGTTTTGAAGGTAGAAGATATATAAAGGTTACTGGTAAATAGTAGTTATAGTGTTGCTTTAAGGTGTTTGAAAGGTTAATAGGTAGTTTTAGTAATTTTCTTTACTAGTGTTTTTTGTTAGGCTTAGGTAGAGTATGTTACTAAGGTATCATTATTCAATGATCAATTATGATGTTTATGTTATGTTTTAAGATACTGTGGAGCATACGTACAAGAACTTAACACGCTGTAGTGTAATTGTTTTACTTTACTGCAGCTCTTTTTATTGCTGTATTTACAAGTTGCCGCTAACTGCATTTAGCTGCGCTTTTCCGGCGTAAACGTGAAATTTTGAGATTGCCACTTCTGTTAGAGGGACTTAACGAAAATTAGATGCAAGGTTCCTGTGCAAAAACTGCCACTAACCTCACTTCTCGATATTTACAAGGAATTCCATGTATGGTGCAAAACCCCCAGTTAGAAGCAGTTTTTTAAGACCAGAAAATAGTTGGTCTTAAAATTGGTGCAAAAACGTGGGGACTCATTTCAGCGCTGCAAACAATGTTGCTGCGCTTTCCTGCTACAATATAAAAGGGCAGGAATGCGCTCTATCAATAAGATAGGGCGCATTCCTGGGCCTCATCCATGAAAACTGTTGCACCGCTGTGACAAAACGCCTGCGTTGCAACACTTTTCACTGCGCACTTCTGGCGACACCATGGATGCGCTGTATCCTCCTATGGTGCTCCATGTCACAATTCATGACAGATACGTCTGGAATACTGACGTATCTGTCAGTGCTAAAGTCACGCATTGTTGCAGTTGTGTCACGAGTATGACTCAACTCCAGCTAAGCAAGGAGCCAGACTATCCCTGTGGCACTGCATCAATGTTCTGAGGTGGTGGCGTCCTAGAATTGTCGCAGTGAAAACAGATGGATTACACTGCACTACACCTATGAGGCTTGGTTGCATGGAAACACCCACACTGCATACATCATGCCTGATGCAGGTACAATGTGTCACAGGGCTTCACAAGGTCTTGCATATGCCTATATGTATCACTTTGTAAATATGGCGCAATCTGCTGCAAAATTAATGGTGCAAGTACCTCAAGAAAATTACGCACCAGCAGCTTTAAACTGTTAGAAAGGGCTCATGAATGAGCACCCCTGTATTTTTCCCCAAACATTGATGTACAATGGCTGCCATGCCCCAACACAGGCACCCTTGCACCATGGTGTTGCGGAGTTGATTGATGTTGTGCAGGAAGGGACACCTATCTGCACAAAACCTATAATTCCAAGGGATTTCCTCTTCCTCCGTGTGGTGTGCATTGAGGACGGATTTGAAGGTTGTGTGAGTTTCAGGGGTATTGCTGTGGCTCCATCTCTTCTGGAGACGTCTACAGCTGCATCTGGATCTGGAAGTTGAGCGATGCAGTGTTGTTGTCTTTAAGCGTTGGTGGAGTGGCGGTGCTGAGGGAGTTTTTTTTTAAATCTTTATTTATCCTTATTCAATCATATACAATAAATGGTATCATGGCAGTTGTTCCTGTTAATAGCGATACAAACAGTTTCACGATCAAGGTGCTGGGAGCAGGTCAAAGTCGGGCAGGCCAGTAGGGTTGGGGCCGAAGCAGTTGTCGCCCTTTTCTTCCTTTTTTAGCATGGCTCTTCTGTCATTCTTTCTTTTTCTTTCTTCAGTCTTGTATCTGAGGAGGCAATGTTCAGTATTGCCTCTAAATACTATGTTTAGGGGTGTTACAGGGAGGTGCAGGTCGGGATCAATAGGTCCATTACTTGGGGTAAGTACAACCTCTCTCTGATTTGCTGTGTCCCCTCATCTTCAAGATGAAGGGGACTGAGATGTGGGCTTCACCTCGACTCCCCTACCTGAGGGGTGGTGTTGGCAAAGGTGGGCACACCTATTTTCCTCATTTGGTTTAACCACTGGTTTGTCCACTCAAAGTGAGGTTCAGAACAACTGGGAGCCAGTTGCTGAGGGCAGCAAAAGGCAGGGTCAGATACCCCTTCATGAGCCCAGCCCATCCTGGGGGAGGAGGCATGACATCTCGGCTCAGGATGGGCTTTGTTTCTGGACCCAGAGAGTGGAGGCCCTCAACACAGGGGCCCAGAAACCTACCTGGTGGCGGCAAAGGGTTTTTCAGATGGCCTCTGATTGCATTTTACATTAAAACCCACACTAGCACCAGTGTGGGTTTAATGTGCTGAGAAGTTTGCTACCAAACTTCCCAGGTTACTGTAAAGCCTTTATGGAGCTGTGGAGTTCGTAATGACCAACTCCCAGACCATATACTATTCATGGCTTTACTGCACTTACAATGTCTAAGAATGGACTTAAGACACTGTAAGGGTACAGTGCTGGTGCAACTGTACTCTCAACTGTGGTCTAGTGCAGTCTGCTAGAGGAGTGACTTCCCTAAACCACAAGCAGTGGGTTGCAGGTATGCCACACAGGGATGTCTGCCATGCCGACTCTTCACCTTTCTCTGCACCAAATCACAAAGCCTGCAGTGGCAGTGTGTGGGTGTAAAGGTGCCGGGCCTCCAATGATGGCACAATAAGTGCTGCAGCCCTTGGAGGCCTTCCCTGCTCACAGTGCCCTTCGTACCCTTGGTGTCTGTTACAAGGGGCTTACCTGTGGCCAGAGATGTGACATTTGTAGGTACAAAGGTACAGTTTTAGGAAAGAATACAGGCCCCGGGAACCTGATTGGAAGGGACTCAGGGCACATCAAGTCAAAGTGTCAGGCAAAAAGTGGGGGGTAACCATGCAAATAGGAGCACTTTCCTACAGCTGCCACAGGGCGGCACAGAGGAACTACACTGCCGTCCGTGTTACAAGTTTGCTTTTCCTTGAGCTGATCGCAGCTGTTGGACCGCCGTCTAAAGGTTGGATGAAATAATGGATTTCCAGCAGCAGTCAGTGGGGATCCCTTTCTACAGGCCATCTTCATCTTCACCCCAAGGAAGTGGACCCTGTCTGTGGCAATCTACAGGTAAGTCCTTTTTGTACCATATACCCATTATCAGGACGGCCACATTTGAGTCAAACTCCAGCAATGGGTAGGTGGTATTTTTTCACATGTATAATGAATATGTGTGCATTTGCCACCAATGCAGTCAAAATACTCGCACAGCCATCGATACATATAGAAAGGTACTCACCACCACCGCAAGGCCACTGCAACCACACCGCCGAAACTGTGTTCAACTCATAATACGGTAGTCAGAAGACCAACGGAACTGCTGTCTTTTAGATTGCGCAGCCACGATCTTTGGGCTGTCAAAGGTTAGCATTATTTCAAATTAAAGTACACTTTGAGTGCTTTTTTCCAAATGTATGATTGATGATGTTTTTCAGTAAGGGCCTGATTACGACTTTGGTGGTCCTCCTGCGGAGCGCCATGCCAGTGCTCCACATGACAACTATCAAAGCCATTCTGACACCGCCCATCAGATTACATGTGTAATACTTGGCTGGTGGACAGACTGCGGTGGTCCAACAGCGGTGCCTGTCAAAAGGCTCGTAGGAGGGCCTTAGACAGGTATAGCTGTGAGACAGCTGCAACACGTCCTTGCACGGGAAGGACTGCACCATGTCATGCATTCCTTCCCATGCAGGAACTGTGGGTGCAACATACAGGGGGGCACAACATGTGCTCCCCTGTATGCACCCCCAGGCACAGAGGCACAAGTAGGCCCTGTAAGGGCCCCCTGAGTTCCCTCACTGACATTCTTTCATGGCGGGCTCACCGCCATGGAAAGAATGGCAGTGAAGCAACTCGTAATATGCTCGGCGGTGCCGCAGCGCCAGCATATTGCTGCCTCTGACTGCTGTACCACTGCAGCGGGATCACAGATCCCATGGAGTTACAGCGGTCATGTGGCACACTCAGAATGCGGCGGGTGGTGTTGCAGTGTGGAGGAGGCTGGACAGCCACCATGGATTCGCCAGTCCGACCGACAGCCAAACTCATAACCAACCTCTAAATTAGTAGTTTCTCGATGTTATAGTAATTTCTATGTAGTATCTAAATTTAAAGACTGTAGAGTGTTTTGTTGTTTTACCTATTTTAACTTAATTAATTTATAAGTTAAAATAAAGAAAGGTTTTACTTAATTTGGAGGAAAATTTCAGGTTGTCTTTTGAAAAGTATCATCTTCTTGCAGTTTTTGTCATTTTTGGAGTACTTAGTGGTCATATTTTCTGTGCCTTTTATAGTTTTAGTTTCATTTATTGTATAACTTTATTGCTTACATCTGTTTAATGTTTCTTTTTTTTGGTTAGTGTTCTTTTGAATTTTTTTTCAGTTATTGTCTTTTATGGTGAGCGCTAATTAGTGGTTATCAATAATGTTGAATACGTATTTCTATATTTTGTTTTTCATTCAGATTTATACATTTTTGTTTTGTGTTTAAATGTTAGCATTTGTTGGGATTTTTCAAATTAATATTGTAATGTATTGAAGTGTATAATTTTTCAGGGTTTACATATGTTATTCTTGTAATGCATAATTGTTATAATGTTGTTAGAATACATAAATATATTTTTTATGGTTATTTGTAATACTTTGCAATGTAAAATGGTATTGTTTTTATATTTTATAATTAGAATTATTTATTTTTTATGATATTAATGCAGTCAATATTGTGTTTTCTGATATTTTTCACTATGTGTATGTTTGTGTAAAGGTTACAATAATTTTGTTTCCAATATGTTGGCACCACATGCTAGAAGCTCACAAAGCAGGCAAAGCCTTTGAATGAGCAAGGCTCCCTCAGAGAAATGCAAGTAGCAGTGTGCAATGATGATCCAAAATAGCATCTTGACTGAGAAAATAGCATATGCAAATCATCCAACCCAAGTTAGTAAAAAAAAAATATATATATATATATATATATATATATATATATATATATATATATATATATATATATATATATATATATATATATATTATTAGTAAAATTCCACAATATGAAGAAAATTTGAAACAGGGATCGAAGGTTATAGCAAATCAAGTGTGGATATGAACTGTTCTTTTAAGTTCTAGTGATCAGTTCTTTCCTCCAAAAAGTCACCATGGGGCATCAACAAATTCAATTTATTGCTGAAAAAAGCAACACATGTAGCAGCTTGTTTAGCAGAGAAAGAGACTGCGGGCCTCATTCCAAGTTTGTCAGTCCATAGGACTGCCAAACTCGTGGTGGAGGTGCGGTGACCATCAGGGACCGCCACACGAGTGGCTCGACCACCATATTAAGAGTACGGAGGTCGGACCTCCATGATACCACTGCAACCACCTTGGTGCTGCAGTCTTGAAACTGCAATATGCTTGGTTGTGCCGCTGAGATACTGCCAAGCATATTACGAGTTTCCTCTCCGCCATCTGTCTCATGGCAGTTCTCAGGCCATGAAACTGCTGTTGGTGCGAAAACAAAGGGGTTCCCTCTTCCCCCTGTGCATGCCGGGGCACATGAGCCCTTAAACTGCACTGCCACGGGTTTGCCACGACGCACACCCGCCCACCACTCCATGTATTAACTCATAATCTGGTGGGCAGGTAGCCGTTCGGTTTGGCAATGTTCGAGTTTGGCAGTGGCAGTGGCGTGGCGGCCCACACCGCCAAACTCGCAATCACGCCCAATATCATTAGAAAAGTATTGTTACTTAAAATTATTCTTTTGACCCAAAGTAGAAAAAGTATCTCATCCTTCAGGAATGGTTCCCGAGATGACAGGCCATTGTTTCCAGTTGCAGTAGGGTCACTCATCACTGTAGTTGAGATCTGTAACAAAAGGTAATTTAGAATTAGTCCTCTGGACTGTTATCTGAAGCAGCATCAGTTTTCCTATGTGTAGAGGACCTCGGCACTCTGCAGGCAGAGGAGAATGCCACATTGTACATCTCTCCATTTCTTTCATTTGTTTTTGGTGCATGCAGCCTCCACCCTTCCTATCGACTCCTCTTCAATGTTGGCCAACCTCCAACTCCAGCTCTCTACCTCCTCTTCTGCTCTGGTCTCCAAAGCTTTACAGAATTCCACCCATATTAAAGGATCCTGCATTTGGCGGGCAGTCTTTCGACCAAAAGAACTGTAGTGTTTCATTAAATACCATTCTACTGAAGCTCCTGTGAGTGACGTTTTCATAATCTCCTGAGCTATGATTGTGACAGACTTAAAGTATATAATTTAATTTTAAGAATGTACAAAGTTCATGCAGTTGAAGTTCAGGCGTTTTGTACTTTTTAGGCAGAGGAAGATGAAGCAATCAAAGGATGTTACGGCATGTGTGTGCGCAACATATGTGCACAGATCAATTTCAGGGGTGCAACAGGGTGTCCTTTTGACACCCTTGCACCCTGAAATTCCATGCACAATTTGCTAGGACCTATTGGTACTCGCAAATTGCGCATTCAATTTCCCATTCATTCCTATGGGCCTACAGGGAAGCCAGTCCTTATTTGCGAGTCGGAATTTGCGAGTCGCAAATAAGGAATGTGTAGGAATCGCTATTTTTATAGCGATTCCTACATGCATAGGCTTTTGCGAGTCCTTAATTGCGATTCCTTAATTATCGCAATTAAGGACTCGCAAAATCCTACCTTGATGCATGTGCCTGTATATTATCTTAAACCTTTTTGCGTATTTTGTTGCAGTCTAACTTATACTGTGTGCAATGCAAGTTTGAAATAATGACCTGAGAGAGTGCAAATCAAATAAAATATAGAAGTGTACCATATTTACAAGCACGTTGCACCAGTCTAGTAAAAGGAACATATAAGAGTGTTGAATTTATAGGGCGCATACATATAAGAGTGTTTAATTAATACAGAGTGCATATATCAGTGTTAAAAGCTAATGTAGTAATGTTTAGAGATGTTAGAATGATATTAAATTCCATGTTATGTGGCTGTTCCAGAGGAGAATGTAATGCTGCCAAACGTAGAAATGTGTAGGTCTCATGGCAGTTCACTGAGAAAGAAAACGTGCCTTTACAATTTCACATGATATGGATTACTGTTGTTATAATTCAAAGTATTATTGATCATAGACTGAAAATATATGTTTTATAGAAGTGTTTCCTATAACCAGTGTGTGTAATAAGTTAGAATACTGTTTAGGCTGAGAAATAAAGGTTCATAGAGTGCACAGGCCTGTTTCATGTAATTCTAGTAGGCCTGGAAATATAAGGTCGTTTCTTTTGATCTGCATGTGCTAGTTAAAATCAGGTCGTGTTAAGCATAAATTGTGGACCATGCTCGAAGGTTTAGGACTTGTGAGATAAGCTGGAGGCCGGAATTTGGGGCCCACTTCATGGGTGTCTGTTTGCAGGTGCGAGGGGGTTCCAATCAAGGGAGTGATGAATAGAGCTCTGTTCTGGGAGACAGGCACAGGCCTGGAGGAGGCTTCAGGAATTTCCTGGGGGGTACCGTCTTGCCGGAGAAAAGCCTGAGAAGCAAGGTCAACGCTAACAAGGAGCCCAGAGGAGTATCAGCATGGAAAAAGCCAGAACCGACACCACGTGAGAGGTGTACGTGAGGGGCGTCTTTGAGGGGCGTTTCTACTGTAATTGTGATTTTGTATTAGGGACAGCACCCCTGGGTGGAGTTAGAGCAGATGGCCTGAGGAACCTTAGAGAGCGGATGGGTAGGCAGAGAGGGCATAACTGCGATGCACAGATTTACAAACAAAGACTAAGGGAAAGTGAGTGATCTTCTTTGGAAGTCACCACGGCTGACACCTTTTTAGGTTAAGATCCTGCTAAGTAGGGATGTCACTTAGTCTAGTGTAGGGACAGTCTATTCTGGATTTTTCCTTCCTTTTGTAAATGACGCTCAAGTTACAACTTGTGTCTATTCTTGCAAACTTGCTGATCTTTGAATTAGTCTTGGTGATATTCTTCTGTCGCCTAAGAGCATTTAGAGAATTCATGTTTGTATTGATGCCAGTGTATCTTTTGAACCTTATATTGAGATGTTTGTATCTCCAGTTATCTTTGGCTTTATAATAAAACTTTAAAACTTATTCGTGGTAAGTGGTTCTTCAGAGTTGTGTAAAGTCTTGAGCTGATTAACCTAGTAGTGGATTGCTTTTTACTCTATGACAGGTAACAAAGGTTCAGTCGACCTGAGTGGGATCTAGATCTATAGGGATCTGATAAGAGATCAAAAATCCCGCCGTAACAGTTGGTAGCAGAGTAGGATGGTTATCTTCTAGAGGAAGGTGATCTAGACTAGGTTAAGATTACCCCGAGGCCCCTAGAGATCGAGAGATGAGCAGCAGAAGAATCGCCTGCCGAAGAAGGTGCTGACGGTGTGAGAGAAAAGCAGCAGAGTCGGTCGAGAGTGAGTAAAATAAGGGTCATGCGTTGTCAGATTGCGGTGTTTTGTGTTGTATCTGTATTGTAATGTCATGCGGAGTTGAATGCCTGTAGTGTGATTGAGAGAGGGTTGTGAGCGCGCGCAACCTGGTGAAAATCTTAAGTTCAGAGAAGAGCTTAAGTGGTTCGGGTGTATCGGACATCCAGAGTAATTGTCGACCATTGTAAAGGGGGTCATGAGGTACCATTGATCGCCCGCAGGACCGTGATAGGGGGAATGCAAGAGTGAGTGTATGGGTAACGGACGCTGGTCGGAAGTTACTGTGTGTAAGTAACCTATCAGTTAAGGCGATTGTCTGGACGTTCGCGGAAAGACATTTCGTCAGTTAAGGTGACAATTACAGTTAGACTGTGGCCGTACAGTCAAGGAAAGTGATCGCTTGGTCGGAAGTAATCATTTTTTAGGGTATGAATGGGACGCATGCATGACCGGGAGACGAGCTGAGAAAGGAGGGGAACTGCTGCGAAGGGGAGACGAGTGACGTCAGAGAGAGCCACGCTGTGATATTCCGGTTGGTGTGAAGCCGCGCTGTGATAGGCCGGTTGACGCGAACCGCGCTGTGATAGGCCGGTTAGCGAGAACCGCGCTGGGATTGATGGATTGTCATCAGGAAGTAAACGAATGCAGGGAAATAGGGGAAAATTGTAGATTTTGATCATGAAGTGTTTTAAATGCTTGAGAGCGATCTTTAAGAGAAAAAGGAGAGAATCTTATTACGGGGAAGAGGACCCGCCAGAGGGTACACCAGCTCATTATATGGCTACGAATGTTGGGTTGCATACTATACTGTGGCTTAGCACTTGGAGTAAGATTACAGAAGGGAACGAGGAACTGACGATTCCGAAATACGGAACGTTTAGATTAGAAGTGTTGCACCAGCTAAAAGCAGTTATGTCTTCATTGAGACCTTTGCCTAGACCAACACAGTTTAAAGCCCTTAATGCGTGGATTAGGGCGGCGCATGACAGGAATCAGAACAGACGTCAAGAAAGAGTGAGACGATCGGTAAGAGCAGTACAAGATGCCAAATGAGATGCAGAAACCAAGAAATGGAGGGTACAGACTATTGAAGTGGATAAGTTGTACCCAGTGATAGAGGTTACAGGAGACAAGAGAACCCCAGAGGAGGATGACGAGAGCGAGTCAGAGGATAGCCTAATAAATAGGTTATTGATAGATAGACCGCCTCCGTACAATAGAGAGATGGAAGGTATTGAGCTCCCAAGGGAAGATAGGGTTGGCATAGGGGAGAATAGACCACTCCCTATAACGGATTGGGAACCTACCAAAGGCGAGGAAACACCTCAACCTAGTCCAGTACAGAGAGTAGTCGGAAGGTTTGTGGTGCAGAAGGTGCCAGCAACGGAGTGTGTTGAGTCTTATGGATTGCCAGATGCTCTTCAAGTACCCGTTACCATAGGTCCTATAGTATCACCCAGAGAAAGTGCGAGAGGAGGAACAGGTACGGCTAGACAGAGAAAGGGCTGAAATGGAAAGGAGGAACAACATGACAAATGCCCGGAGGCAATTGCCAGGACCAAGAGAATGGAGCACCCCATTGGATTCAGCAGTGGATCCCATAACAGAACAGGGGGGTCAGAGAGGACCGATGGATCTGAGAGGACCACGGCCGAAATCCTTTAAGGAGTTGAGGGCTGACTTGAGGGAATGGGATGCTGCCACAGAAAAACAGAATAATAGGTCAAGAGCGGAAGCTGAATGGGGAAGTCGATGCAATGGGACATTGTCTCACTGCACGGCCAGCGAAAGCGGTCAGGAGGGGGACGGTAAGAGTCAGGAGAATAGAGGAGATATCCGTCATATCCACGGTGGAAGTAGGCAGGAGCAAGAAGGTAGAAGTACAGAATGTGGAGGGGCGGCTCGTCTCATTCACAGTGAGGGAGACCGACGGACGCAAGAATACAGGGATAGCTTTAAGTGCAGCCACCATGCCCCTGGCGATAACGTACAGCATTGGAATCGCGGGAACATGGGGAGCCGCGAAGGCCCTTGCCATGCGTCGAGCGATCATGGACAACAGGGGAATTGCAAAGCATGGGAAATAATGGAGTGTCTTACCATGAAACTAGAGAAACCAAGCAGAATGGGCAATGTGGGACTATGGGGAATAGAGCAGTGTTTCACCACACACCAAGAGAGGATGGAAGTGCATGGGACCTGGAGAGATGGGAGCATGGGAGGACTCCCCATAACACGCCTGAGCCCAGACGCAGGACTCAGAGCTGGGATGGGAGAGACGTAAATGGGCTCTCTAGAGACAGCATACTGAAAGCTGTGATAAAGGCAAAAAGGCTCGATGTGACCAGTCTAAAATCTGACCTGGACGAGATAATAGATGGTGCGTTGCCTTTAGAAAGGATTGACATGTACGAACAAGACGAGCTGCTGTTCATAGCTAAGGATATTACCCGAAAGGCAAGAGCAATTCACGAGAAATTGTCTGAACTGGCAGACAAGTAAATGGTAGACTTGTCGAGAACAAAGGCATTACAGGGTAACCATAGGCTGCAGTATTCAGATCAGGACCTAGATGAGAGGAGGACAACTGGATTAAAAACACACATAAGGGAACTGATCACAGGAATAAGAGCATGGAGAGATCTGGACAAATGGGAAGAAAGGTGGTCCAAGAAAGGGACTGTCAGGCGAAGCACGATTGTGATGTCCCCGGAGGGAAGGCCACTGCGGATGGAGGCATTCCCTTTGCGAGAAATAGCGAATGGGAGTTATGTACATGTGCCTTGGAGTAGGGGAGATTTGGCTGCATTTACCAATTCATTTCCGAAGTTAAGAAAAATCCCGTAGAGTGGTACAAACAGGTAGAGAGGTTTGTAAAGATCTCGAAGGTACTGTGGATTGATTTGAACACTTTATTTGACATTGTGGTCCCAGGAGACTTGTGGATAGCGTGCAAAGTTAGTGTCGAGTGGCCCACAGCAGAACCAGTAAGAGATGCTCGTACTAATGGACCGTCAGAAACAGTAATAACAAAATATGAAAGGGTGATGACATGGCTGAAAGAGAAGGTGCCACCGCAAGATATAGATTGGGTGAAAATAGACCGAACTAGACAGGAACCCAAGGAGACCGTCCATGAATTTTATGAGCGATTGCTGAAAACGTTCAAACAATACAGTGGATTAGATGTAATGGATCCCAAAGACATAGGACAGTTTGTATCGAAGTTCGTTTTGGGGTTGAGACCTGATATTTGTTTGATGATTCAGCAACATTTAATTTGCTGGCAAAACAAGCCATTGGATGAAATTTTGAGATACGCAAGGTATTGCAGTGATGAAATAGATTCCAAAGCAAAGAAACTTAAGGAGAAGCTGATGATGGTACAGATGCAGTCGGCTGGAAAGGGTGGACAGCAGCAACAGGGAACAGGGACGATGGGAAGGAGATCAAATAGTCAGAATAGGGACAACGAGGAAAATCTGAGACCTAGAATAGACTTTGCTACACTGAAAAAAACGACAAAGTGTCACCAGTGTCACCAGGTGGGACATTGGAAACGCGAGTGTCCCTATAACCCTGAAAACGGAGAACTGGAAGTAGAGGAGGAGGAAGTTCAGACCGTTCCAGTCCAAAGGGTGATGGTACCAAAGGGTAAGGTGGTCAAAGGGGGGACTTTGGCTCCTCGAGCCCAGTTCCCTCAACCACCAAAGATTGCGACAGGGGGAAAGGTCTATAGACAAATGCCTCTTTTAGTAGGAGGAGAAGAGTGTTACTACGTTGATCCACTAACTGGACGGCGAGTGAGTAGAGTGGAGGACTGTACCCTCGGGCAGTTCTAGAGGTGGACCAAAGGGGACCGTTTGTTGAGGCTGAGGTGGCGGGGTGTCCTACGACATTCTTAGTAGATACCAGAGCTACCCGATCAACTTTGAGATCAGCCGTGGTTCCGGACCTGCCAATGTCGGGGGAAACAATTCAAGTGGTAGGAGTCGCAAATAGGAGAATGACTAACCCATTGACAGAACCAGTGCTAGTGAGGATAGGAAACTACAGCGATGAACATCAGTTTGTAGTATGTGATTCTAGCCCTGTGTGTCTGTTAGGAAGAGACTTATTGTGCAAACTAAATTGCACAATATACTGCACGCCTCAGGGAGTAGAGGTAAAGGCTAACGACGATGATGCCACCTTTAAAGTTGCAAATTCAAAAGTATGCGTAGAACTGTATCCTACCCTGACGGGGGAAGAGCTCCCTTGGGACTTAAGGGATACTGTGTCATCTGAAGTATGGGATTTCACTGGAGAAGAGATAGGATTGATTAAAGGAGTAGAACCAGTGAAAATCATGATAAAACCAAATGTTAAATATCCAAGAACGCCTCAATACAAATTGACCCCGGAGACGATTGCAGGAATAAAACCCGTGATCGACTCCATGATTAAGCAGGGAATACTGAAGGAAATCGTGGGTAGTCCATGCAACTCCCCGATTATGGGTTTGCAGAAACCTAGTGGGAAATTTAGAATAGTACAGGATCTCCGAAAGGTTAATAACATAGTTGTTTCATGTTGTCCAGTGGTACCGAATCCATCAGTGATATTGTTTCAGATACCATTCCAAGCCGAGTGGTTCACAGTGATAGATCTTTGCCAGGCTTTCTTTTCAATTCCATTAGATGAGGAGAGCCAGTTTCTTTTCGCATTTAAGCTGGAAAATCGCGCCTTAACATGGTGTCGTATCCCACAGGGGTATACAGAAAGCCCATCGATTTTCAACCAGCTACTGAAGAAAAACCCTGAAAGTCTAGTACTACCACAGAACTCGGTTCTAGTTCAGTACATAGACGTCCTACTTGTTGCGTCAGAAACAGGGGAAGCTTGTAAGATAGACACCATCACCTTGCTGAACCATTTAGCTGAAAATGGACATAAGGTGTCTCCGAGCAAATTACAGTACTGTCTGACAGAAGTACAGTACTTGGGTCACCGAATTGAAAAAGGAAAACGGAAGGTGTCTCCAGACAGGATAGAGGCGATCATGAAGATGAATTCGCCTACGACACAAAGAGAGGTCAGGATGTTCCTAGGAATGGTTGGTTATTGCCGACAGTGGATAGCTAACTTTTCCCTGAAAGCAAAACCCTTACAAAAACTGACGCACAAGGAGGTGAGTGATCCGGTACCATGGGACAAGGATTGTTTGATGTCGTTCCTACAGCTGAGAGAGGACTTGTGTCGTGCTGCAGCTTTGGGAATGCCAGATTACGAAAAACCCTTTTTACTTTACTGTTGCGAAAGGGAAGGTTGTGCTTTGTCAGTCCTAGCACAAATTCATGAAAATGCCCGTAGACCAGTTGCATATTTCTCGGCTACTTTAGACCCAGTAGCCGCAGCGTTGCCCGGATGTCTCAAATCTGTTGCTGTAACGGGTGTCAGCATTGAGAGGTGTGAAAGCATAGTGATGGGACATCAATTAGTGGTGTATGTACCTCATTCTGTAGAACTGTTAATGACTAGGACCAAGACACAGCACTTGACCAATAATAGGCTCACGGGCTACGAGCAAGTTATTCTTGCTGCGGAGAACGTGACCCTTAAGAGGTGCTCTGTTTTGAATCCTGCCACTCTGATGCCACTCCCTAATGATATAGAAGACGAAGAATGTGATGATCACGATTGCCTTGATGTGACTGAACTATGCACCAAGCCAAGACCAGATATTGTGGATGAGCCGTTGACCGACCCTGATGAAATTTTCTTTGTTGATGGCTCATGTGTAAGAGACAATACTGGTCAGTTGAGAGCAGCTTATGCTGTTTGCACCATTACTGGAGTTGTGGAAGCCGCTTGCCTGGAAGGAGTACACTCCACTCAGGTAGCTGAAATCATTTCATTGACACGTGCCTGTTTATCAGGTAGCAAAATTCGAGTCACCATTTACACAGATAGCCAATATGGTTTCGGTGTAGTTCATGACTTTGGGCAATTGTGGTCTCAGAGAGGTTACATGACCTCCTCAGGTTCACCTTTTCGAAATGGGGAGTTTGTGCGACTATTGTTAGAAGCGTTACAAGGTCCGGAAGCAATTGCCGTTGTCAAATGCGTAGCACATACCAAAGGTACAGATTTTGTGTCCCAAGGAAATCGCTACGCCGATGAGGTTGCTCGCTACTGCGCGGAGCAAGGATACTCTTTCACGGAAGTGGAAGTGGGTGGGACACAGGAAAAGACAGTTGAACATGATGAACATGATGCTGGAAACAGTTGACACTTGGGATGACTTAAAAGGCATGCAAAAAAACGTATCGGATTTTGAGAAAAAGGCATGGGAAACTGCAGGTTGTGTAAAAAGTGAAATGGATTTGTGGATTTCAGCAGATGGAAGGGCAGTATTACCAAATGAATTAGTGAGTCCAATGGCAAGATAGATACATGGTCCAGTACATTTAGGAAGAGATGCCATGCTGCGGGTATTTAGGCAGACTTGGTATAACCCCAAGTTTAGAGTAGCCGCAGAAGCAGTGTGTCAGAGGTGTGTAACATGTCAGCAATTGAACATAGGGAAAAGGACACCAGTTACATTGAGTCACATTGGGAGGTCTGGTGGGCCTTTCAACCGGATGCAATTAGACTTTATTGAGATGCCAAAATGCAACCGTCTCAGGTATGTTCTGGTGGTTTTATGTATATTTTCCAGATGGGTCGAGGCATACCCTACACGCAGGTGCGACACACTCACAGTAGCAAAGTTGTTGCTTAGAGAGTTAATACCACGCTTCGGGGTGCCGACCTCTTTGGAATCACATAGAGGGACACATTTCAACAGTGAAGTTGTGAAGATGCCTTGCTCTGCATTAAATATTGATCAGAAGTTGCACTGTAGCTATCGACCAGAGGCTTCAGGAATCGTGGAGCAGATAAATGGGACGATAAAATCCCGAATGGCCAAAGTGTGTTCATCGACATCCTTTAGCTGGCCTGATGCCCTGCCATTGGTACTCATGAGTATACGTAGTACACCAGACAGGAGAACAGGTCTCTCTCCACACGAGGTTCTAATGGGGAGGGCAATGAGACTTCCATCTGTTCCAACTGCAGCTTTGTTGAATATCACAGATGATCTGATCCTGGATTATTGCAAGGGACTTTCTGATGTCATTCATTCTGTGTCTCTTCAGGTGCAGGCGGCTGAAATTCCATCTTCCAGAGACCTATGTCACGACCTGTGCCCTGGTGACTGGGTGCTGGTGAAGAAGCACGTCCGGAAGAACTGCCTAGATGTGCGCTGGAAAGGACCCTACCAGATAATTCTGACAACGAATACTGCTGTCAAGTGTGGAGGACTGCCAAATTGGATTCACGCCTTCCACACTCGAAGAGTTCCAGCACCCCTGGAAGAAACAGCTCCTCTCACAGATGAAAATCCAGCTGTGGACGGCGAACCACTAGAGGGGATCAGTCAAACTGTGGGGGTATCGGAGGAAGCTGGGAGTGCTTCAGATCAACAGGAAGAAAGACCGGACGACAGTGAAACTGAAGTTGCCACAGAAGGAGAAAGTTGCTGTGAATACGGCTCAGACACTGATCAAGTCACAAGTGATCCAGAACCGAGTGTGAGGACAAGAAATAGGAGAACAAGGCGTGGAGAAGCTAGTTGGCCTGAAAGGAAGAAGAGGCCGAGCTTGAAGCCAACTCCAGAGAGAACCATTGCTCCTATATCGGAAGACTCAGATCTGGACGAAGGTGCACAGAATCAAGAACAGGAGGGTCCAAGAAGATCAAGGAGGGTGCGAGTGCCCTGCAGAAGATACGCCACTCCTGAGTGGACCTACCTAGCAGCAGATGTCTGGTGCACGGAGATCCGGGAGGGTGAGGGAAGTGACAGTGACCAGTACTGACCCAATTATAACGTTGGAAGTGGTGTTGTTGGTACCTGGACTTGAGATCGAAGGGTTGCTGACACTCACTGTCCCCAATCCTCCATATCTGAGTAGAATAAGAGAACTGGTTTTAAACAGAGTAGAATTTCCGACTTTTGGTCCAACGATACCAGCACTCGAGGAGATCATTCTTCGCTTAGAAATTTTAGAATACGTGATTAGAGCAGCTGGAACACGCATGATTGTAGACAGCTAAAGACTTTGTAAATAAACAAGATTGAGAAGATAACCTAGCGCCAAGTGGAAGAAGAAGAAATTTAGGGACTCTTCCATTTAGTGGATGGAGAAGGGCTAGGGTTGTCTGTTGCTAAAATTCAAAAGACTGATCTTGCAAGAGGGATTGTCAGCTTCCAGGTGTGGTTCAAAAAGATCGAATAAGCAAAGAAAACACTGTTGAAGGATCAAAGAAAAGAGACTTTGTGTCGTGGCAGAAAAATAGAACGACACTGTCTTGAGATCATGGAGGCCGGCAACCCGAACCGCAAGGCAAAATGCATAGTGGCACACTTATAGTGGGAGTAATATTTCTTATAGTTCTAGTAGTTACTGTATCATATATAGTGGGACATGAAAATGAAGAGAAGGCTACAAAAGAAGCAAAAGTTGTAGTAACATTGAAACCTACTACTGCGGGTAAAAAGGGGGACAATACAGAGAAAGATAAAGCTTTGCTAGCAGCAGAAACTCGTAGGTTGCACGTAGATGAATCACAAGGAAATTTCAAATCAAATGCATATGCTAAATTGCTGTATGAATACATCGATGCTATGGATGCAAAGGACTGCTACGTCTGCATGCAATTGCCAGCCTCTGTAGACGAAGGTATTAGGTATCATCATCTTCCATTGACTTATGTAATTACATGTAGCTTGTTGCTTAGTATATTTTATGAACGCGATAGCTTTGAGTATTATTTTTCAAATTTTGACACTGTTTTACCAGAGGTCCCGGCCTACAAGCATATGAATAAGTGGGACTACTATAAGAGTGAAGATAGATTGAGGAAATTTTTCATTCCTTGGAGAACGCTAGATACTTCATATGCCCGAAGAAATAATTTGACCCGTAAAGTGTCAGAAATTGAGAAAAAATGTATAGGGCAGGTGGATGATCGATATAGGAGGCAGAAGATCCTAAAGGCTTCAGGCCAATGGAAAACAGATTGGACCGAGGAGGAAAAGTCACACAAGAGGAAGGGTAGTAATGGTCCAATAGCTTTAGATCGAGTGCAAAGAGGGAAACTATGTATATACAGGGGTAAAACCTACTATGAGAATGTGTTTGTGGGAGAAGTAAGTTGTGAACATGCTTTCCAAATAGAATACTATACAAAGGATTTCTTGAAAGGAATGCAGGTGATCCCGAATGTATATTTTGTCTGTGGACGAAATGCATACGTGAAACTACCGGATAATTGGTACGGATCATGTTATTTAGCAATTGTCTTCCCCAAAATATATCATGCTAAGGATCTAGAAATCATAGAGGGAAGAACTCAAGCCAGAGGGAGAAGGGATGTAAGCAATGATGAGGTAGTTGGAGACGTATTTGGTGCCATGTTCCCTCTTTTAGGGTTAATACTGAATGATGTCAAGATTAGGAGATTGGCAACAGTTGTAGATAGATTATCTGCCAGTACTGCTAGATCATTAATGCTGGTGGAGGGAGAGATGCAATCGATAAGGGCAATGGTTCTCCAGAACCGACTTGCTTTAGACGTTCTGTTAGCCAAAGAGGGCGGAGTCTGTAAGGCTCTGAAGGTCCAGGAATGTTGCACTTACATTCCAGACAATTCAAAACCTCTTGAGAAGTATATACAGAACATCACTGAAATTCATCATGAGATTGAGGATCTAACAAAGGTAAATGTGTGGGAAAAAGTGGGTCATGGAATGGGTAAAGTTGGAGATTGGTTTGCCAATCTAGGGAAGAGTTTCATTTGGTACATACTGAAACCTATCATCATAATAGTGATTTGCGTAATCACATTGTGGGGGTTGGTGCGACTGTATCAATGGTATAGATCAAATAGGTTGCAAAGATCCATGAGAGAGCAGGAGCAGAGGCTAGCTGCGATGCAGGATAACCAGTACAGGAGTGTGAGGGCTCTAGAGATGATGAAGCGAGGGAGCATTGCAACGAGTTCTGGTTGATTCAATACATTCCCTCAGGGATGGTGTTATGATGGTGATGACCTCTAAAGGTCATCAAAGGGGGAACTGAGAGAGCGCAAATCAAATAAAATATAGAAGTGTACCATATTTACAAGCATGTTGCACCAGTCTAGTTAAAGGAACATATAAGAGTGTTGAATTTATAGGGCGCATACATATAAGAGTGTTTAATTAATACAGAGTGCATATATCAGTGTGAAAAGCTAATGTAGTAATGTTTAGAGGTGTTAGAATGATATTAAATTCCATGTTATGTGGCTGTTGCAGAGGAGAATGTAATGCTGCCAAACGTAGAAATGTGTAGGCCTCATGGCAGTTCACTGAGAAAGAAAACGTGCCTTTACAATTTCACATGATATGGATTACTGTTGTTATAATTCAAAGTATTATTGATCATAGACTGAAAATATATGTTTTATAGAAGTGTTTCCTATAACCAGTGTGTGTAATAAGTTAGAATACTGTTTAGGCTGAGAAATAAAGGTTCATAGAGTGCACAGGCATGTTTCATGTAATTCTAGTAGGCCTGGAAAGATAAGGTTGTTTCTTTTGATCTGCATGTGCTAGTTAAAATCAGGTCGTGTTAAGCATAAATTGTGGACCATGCTCGAAGGTTTAGGACTTGTGAGATAAGCTGGAGGCCGGAATTTGGGGCCCACTTCATGGGTGTCTGTTTGCAGGTGCGAGGGGGTTCCAATCAAGGGAGTGATGAATAGAGCTCTGTTCTGGGAGACAGGCACAGGCCTGGAGGAGGCTTCAGGAATTTCCTGGGGGGTACCGTCTTGCCGGAGAAAAGCCTGAGAAGCAAGGTCAACGCTAACAAGGAGCCCAGAGGAGTATCAGCATGGAAAAAGCCAGAACCGACACCACGCGAGAGGTGTACGTGAGGGGCGTCTTTGAGGGGCGTTTCTACTGTAATTGTGATTTTGTATTAGGGACAGCACCCCTGGGTGGAGTTAGAGCAGATAGCCTGAGGAACCTTAGAGAGCGGATGGGTAGGCAGAGAGGGCATAACTGCGATGCACAGATTTACAACAAAGACTAAGGGAAAGTGAGTGATCTTCTTTGGAAGTTACTACGGCTGACACCTTTTTAGGTTAAGATCCTGCTAAGTAGGGATGTCACTTAGTCTAGTGTAGGGACAGTCTAATCTAGATTTTTCCTTCCTTTTGTAAATGACGCTCAAGTTACAACTTGTGTCTATTCTTGCAAACTTGCTGATCTTTGAATTAGTCTTGGTGATATTCTTCTGTCGCCTAAGAGCATTTAGAGAATTCATGTTTGTATTGATGCCAGTGTATCTTTTGAACCTTATATTGAGATGTTTGTATCTCCAGTTATCTTTGGCTTTATAATAAAACTTTAAAACTTATTCGTGGTAAGTGGTTCTTCAGAGTTGTGTAAAGTCTTGAGCTGATTAACCTAGTAGTGGATTGCTTTTTACTCTATGACAGGTAACAAAGGTTCAGTCGACCTGAGTGGGATCTAGATCTATAGTGATCTGATAAGAGATCAAAAATCCCGCCGTAACAGACCTATATATTCACAGTGCGCTAAACATATACATGTCACTATTCTCCATTGCACCAAACAGGATTTAATTCTGTGGCTCTCTGATTAAAGGCACAGACCTCTGCAGCACAGTTAACTAATAGAGGTTACATAATGTACCATGTCCCACAACTTAATTTAACTTGCATTGATTTTTCCATTAAACGGTGCATTATTTTATATGAAGTTATCTGAAGGTGAAAGACTGAAAGAAAGTTACAGAATATTTGATTTTTTAGCCATGCCTTTAACCCCACTCATGTGCTCACACACCCTGACCCCACGACATGCAGCATCACAATTCCCATACTTTTTTTTTTAATGCATTTCAACCACTGTCTGTAAATCTTTTTTCCTTTTCTGCCCCACTGTCAGAGATTCATTCATTGGGTTCAGGGTATGCCTGGCATCAGGAGATCCTGTCAGGAGGGCGGGCATGTGCTTTATCTATTCTGGACTGAAGCAAAGACTATTCTCCAAATACATTTATTTACATATTTTGTAGTGCACAGGCTTGAGACGGAAGATCCTTTGTAGCCAGGGGTGTATCACACTAGGCGCAGTGGCACCGGGACCCAGAGGCCTGAGAGGCCCTCTGAACCCTCCCTGATTATTGCTGTATTTCACAGTTCAAAAAGCAGCCCGGGGTATCATTTCCTTCCTTGCGGTGGGCCCTTGACACAATTATCACACCGCTGTCTGCAGCTAAAGTCTTTGCGGATTAATTGTGACTCCCAGAGACAGAACTGCTACTGTGTCATAGGCCAGCCTGGACGTATCCTGAATCCTAACCCTGTCATTGGGCTGCCCTCTACCGTACTGTGTATTTCTCCGTCAGTCAATCTGACCCCAGCCTCCCGGGCTCCCAGAGGTGATTTCATGTCACTCTGAGCGCAGCTACCAGCTCTGAAAGGCTGCTGACACCGCACTTCTGCCAGCCAGAAGTGCTTGGTCAGGCAGCCTCGCAGGTTGGCGCCAGTCATCTGCACCAGCAGGCCGGCTGAGGCTCGTCACTCCCCAGCGGCTGCTCTCTGCCTCGCTGCACTCGGAGGCCAGCAGCACACACCAATGCCCAAGACACAGTCATGGCGCTTTTAGCAGGCAGGAGGCCTTGGCAGTATAGATCAAATAATCAAATGTGTTCTTTTCAGGATAAACAGTGTATTTCATTCATAGCTGGATACAGACATATCAATTAAAATGCTGTTCTGTAACACAGTACAGGTGCATTTATGCCAAAACTATACAGACATGAACTTGAATGAGAGTAGTAGCCACCAATTGCACAATGTTTTAGTTTCTGTGCAAAATAGCATGAAATACAATTGCATATCGATCCCCCAATGTTCACATCCCCGGTCTGGTCTCCCTTTCAAGTTCCAGCTTTATGATTTCCTCCATGTCTTTTGCCCTGAATACTTTCCCTTTAAGAAGCTTCTTTTTCTTTTGTGGTTAGAATGTAGGGACGGGGTGGGGGCATATTTAAATAAAAATTGCACAGCACGGAGCCGCAAACAATTTAACTGTAGCGAGCTGCGTCATTGCACTGCATTCACATACAGCCTGATTCATCAAGGTGAGTATTTGCTATTCCTTAATAGCGATTATTAAGGAATCGCTATTAAGGAATAGCAAAATGCTATTCACCAAGAAATCGCTAAATAAATTGCGATTTCTAATTATTCCTTAATTGCGATTAGCAAATTGCTAATCGCAATTAAGGAATATCTCCCCATTCATTCCTATGGGCCCAAAGGCCCATAGGAATGAATGGGAAGACATTTCAATGTGCGAATCGCAATTAGCGATTCGCATATTGAAATTGCGATTTCAAGGGTGCAGGGGTGTCCAAAGGACACCCTGTAGCACCCCTGAAATGTATGCTACATTGGTGTTGCGCACACACATATCCCAAGGACATGTGTGTGTGTAACATGAAACTTAGAAAAATGCATTTAAATGCATTTTTCTAAGTTTCCGCTATTTACCACGAGGTTTGACCTCGCGGTAAATAGCGGGAAATTTTTGCGAATTCGCAATTTAAAAATGTTTCAAGAATAGCATTTAAGGAATCTATAATAGAGATTCCTTAAATGCTAGTCCTCGCAAATATGCGAATTCTTAAATAGCGATTTTTGCATTTGGGATGATGAATCCCAAATGCAAAAATACCGCTCGCAAAGGGCCAGATTCTCAGAATCTGGCCCTTTGCGACCGGATTTAACAATGATGAATCAGGCTGTAAATACTGTGCATCCCTGGCTCACCCCTTTGCTAAAAAAAAGCTGCCTAGAGCTAACGCAGGCATCCTAGCACCATAGTGCAAGGGTGCCTGCATTGCAGGGAGGAATGTGTTTGTGCAGGAATAGACACCTTCCTGCATAAAAACAATCATTAGGCATGTTTTTCTCCTTCAATGTGGGCTAATCTGCAGCACATATAGAAAGCAAAAACAAGGAAAATATAAAAGTATTTCTCCTCGGTGACCCACATTATCATCTCCTTTTGAAAGGCGCTAGTTTAAGGCGATGCCACAAATTTACAGATTCTTGTAAATCTGGAATAGTGTCAAAAAGCAACACCTATTGCACGCCCCTTTGCCACATCAAACAAGTCAGAGAGGGCCGTATTTACAAGGCTGTGTTAAGGCACGCAAAGTGGCGTAGTGTAGCCTTGTAAATATGGGCTTGCATTGAGCGCCACCGGAGCGTCAAAAAAGTGAATCTTTAGTGGCTTATAAATATGTCCCCGGGTTCTATGGGCACGATTCCAATGAGGTGCTAAGGTATTGATGGAGCCAAATTCATTATAACTCTTTAACTGAATCACCGAAGTTGAGTCATCTTTATACACTGCTGGTGCACTACGTGGGTAGGCAAGGCAACATTCACAAATCTTCTGTTATGTAGGACACGCGCATCTCAATGAAGCACAGGGTTAACTTTACATTTTCATGCACATTTAACCCAGTTTCTGTTTCTACAAGGTGGTCTAATAAATTATGGCGTAATAAAAGTATTACATTTTTGTATTGTGACCTATTAAAGTGGTGATGTTAAACATTTCTTTATGTGCCTGTTTTGGCTGACAAATTATTTGTGTCAATTTGTGATTCTAATGATCCATATGGTCGTAACTATTTAACTAAAAAAGATGCACTGGAAATGTGATTAATGATATAATATATTAATGCTACCTTTTGTGTGAGACTATTTTATTAGAATGGATGACATTTTTGGTGATCTGCTCATCTTGCTCCTGTTTATTCCCCCTCCCAATCAGAGACCCGCTGTGGGTCTTCTTTCCACACAGTTGCCGCAGAGAACAGGCAGGGTGCTATGACTCAAATAATGGATTGTCTTAGAAAGCGTGAATTATTAATTAAACCTTCCACCATGTACTCAATGTGTCACTGAGAAGGACCTCCTTATGAAGTTCCGATGTAGACCTGCAGATGAACATAATTCTATGAGCTTTTCTTTAAGAATATTTTGGATTGTATTGTACAGCTCAAGAGTTGCAGTTGCTGAGGAGGCATTTGGTGATGGCGGGCGATGGGTAAATCGTGTTACGATGGCGGGCGGATTGCCACGGCCGGGCCTGCGGTGGCGATCCGCCCGCCATTGTAACCTGATTTACCCATTGCCTGATTACAATGAAAGTCCGTCCGCCGCTTTTCTGCTGGTCGGGAATCGTTACGATTGCCGGTCGGGCGGAACTGGGGCACATATATGGAGGCGGTGCTTAGAAGGCACTGCCATCCATATTATGATGCTGGGTTTTAAAGGCCTGGTGGGGATTTGCTTTGGGGGCCCCTTGCGGCCCCCCGTAATGTGTGGGGGAAGTGGGAGCTGCACTTGGGTGGTACCCATGGCGCCCCTCTACATTGCCATGCACAAGGTGGCAGGCACCTCGCGGTGCATGCCCAATTGTGCATGGCAAAGCACAACATTGCATTTTACCATTGCGGCGGATGCTGCTGGCTGCAATGTTAAAATGCCTGATGTGACCACCGCGGTGTATCGGGACCGCCGCATGGAAGGTGGGCGGTCCTGTTATAGGGTGGCACCCGCCATCCTACTCACCCCCTAAGTATTGTTTTCCTGGAAAAGTAATTGCAATATTCAATCTGTGAGATAGTGCAAATAGTTTTTCTCATGTCATTTTTGCTGCACTGCACTGTGGTAAGAACTGGAATTTGTTTGTGGCACTGTAGAACTGTGTATCCCCCTCCTAGAACCCAAATGGCCCGGGGACCCCATCCCCCAGAGCAAACCACTATCAGTATGGGGGGCACACAGCCCCACTCCCCAAGCACTAAGAGACCCCAGGGACCCCATACCCCTGGGCCAACCATAAATATTAGTTACTCCTCCCCTCCTCAAGAATTCTTGGGCTAGGGGACCCCATCCCCTGGAGGCCAATTACCATAATTAGGGGAGGGGATCCCTCCTTGAGCCCTATTGTGGCCTGAAGACTCAATACACAGAGCCTACTGTCACAAAAAGGGCATGAGAGCCAAGCGGCCCTACCCTCCTCAAGCCTTATTAGGCCCTTGGAACCTATCCTCTGGGGTCAAATTAAGGGTGGGGGGCTATGTGGTCCCCTCCCCAAGCCATAATAGACCCCGGGAACCCCACCTCCCGAAGCCTAATTCTAAGGGAAGGGGAAGTGTGCCCCCCTTCTGAGCCTTATTAGGCCCCGGATACCCCATCACCAAGGGCAAAAACAAATAAAAAAGGGCCTGCCTTTCAAGGCCTTGTTAGGCCCCGGTGTAGTGCCATGCGAGTTAGCAATGACTTTTGGCTCCTGATGGACCCCGTAGAGCTGTGAGGTAAGTATTAGAATGCAATGCAATGAAGTCTGGTTTAAATTGTTGAGTTGTCGAAGTACGGAATCAATGCCTAATGCATGTGGAGTTAAAGTGTAGCTCCAGTCGCTGTGCAGCAGCTGAAGACAATGAAAGCTTTAAAGAAAATATACACATTGTTGGCCAAGAACCTGCTGGTCAGGCCATACAAAAATGTTCAGTGCTGCCACACAACATAAAGTCATATATGTTCTACAGAATGTTAAAGCTGAAGGCGGATACAACCAGGTTTTCAAAGAACAGCTATTGATAATCAAAAATTGCTAAATAATGCTGCGAGCAAAAGTAATGCAAGGCAGAGATAAACCAGGTGTCAGGAAGTGCAAATTGATGTTTCGAGAAGAAGAAATAATGTTGTACCGAACCCTTTAAAAAGATTAATTGTAACACTGTATTCGGTGAAGTGGCTCAAAGAGAAATGCCCAATTTGGTCTTAACGAGCCATCCATCACCGAAAATCCAAGGGAGGTCCACCAAACTCATAATTAAGCCTTTAGTCTGGAGCGAGTGTTAGTGGCTGCCAGAGCTGAAGAGTGTGCTGATAGACAAGCTGCTGACATGAAGGCTGGAGGTTCGCAGAATGAATCAGTCATGAGTATGAAAAGTAAGCCAAAGCAGAAGACTGAAGGATACAAAGTGATGTCTAAACGTAAAAAGAAATTGTGTCTTAGAAATGGATTTTCATTTCCACACAAAGCAAATGGCCTGCCATTGGACAGCTATGTAAACCATTTGGTGACAGTTTGCAAAGTGAAGGAAAAAGTAAGTGCATCACAGCACTAAGAAAAATGGCCACCAGAACAGTCCAGAAGCAATATTCAAACTGCACCCACAAGGCCAAGCAGGGACATCAGTTGAGACAAATTGACACTGAACTAAGTCAATTGTCATCTTAATCATCGTCAAACAGTTATACTGTACCAGTATCAAGTGAAAGCGAAGATGTTTGTGCCATGATGATATTTACCTCAGAAAAGCGTGTGCATGTGGGACTGGTTGCATGTGAAGAAAAATGTCAGTCAAAGAAAATGCTAAAGCACCAAAGTCATTTAAACATTGTCTGAAGACTACACTGAAAGTAAATGGTTTTTTGCTACCTTTCACCATCGACAGTGGTGCTTCGATAAACATAATGCCTGAGGAGGAATTTAATTAATTGTCTCCATTCCCACAACTTCTGCCATCGAAAACCAAAATGTATACATGGGCTGCATCAACGCCTTTAAAAAGTCAAGGTTTATCTGTAGCAACGATGAAACACATGAAAATAAAGGTGCAGGCACCAATCCATGTGCTTCAAGGTACAGCGTCAAGTGCCTCTCTACTGTTTCACCACAGCTGCTTTCCATAAGCTACAACATGAATACTCACCACGAAATTGTAAGTCAATTCCCTTTATCATTTCATGGTTTAGGAAAGCTCAAGACTATCAAAGTAAAGCTGCATATTAATGAGGAAGTCCGTCCTGTCGTTCAAAGAAATAGATGAATTGCTTTTCATCTACAAGACGCTGTTGAAAAAGAATAATTTATTAAGAATTATATCATCGAGCGTTCTACTGGTCCAACGACATGGGTTTCTCCCATAGTAGTAGTGCCAAATAGGTCAGTGAAAGAGCTGTACGCTTATAGGTTTAAATGCGTCAGGCAGATAAGGCAATTGTACAAGAATGGAGCAAACCCTAAGGGGATGATGGACGGAGTGTTGAACATTGCAAGCACTCACCCCCAGTCAAATGATCTGGGTTTAATTCATCATCATTCTTTACCTCACTCCGCCACCCCAGTTCAGACATTGCCATAAGCAAATCAGTCTGACCCTGTGCCTCATGGTAACAGTCCATCCCGAACTGCCAAGCCATGTCTTCCCTGGACTGGAAACAAGCATCCTGGGACTGGTTTCTGGCTAATCAGCTATCATCGGCTAGGCTAGCTTGAATCCAGTGCCAAAGTGAGCAAGGGACCCACTTCTGGGCATACCCTGCCAATTTAGGGCAAACAAAGCAGAACCAAAGGGGATGATGGACGGAGTGTTGAATATTGCAAGCACTCACCCCCAGCCAACTAATCTGGCTTTAATCCATCATCATTATTTAGCTCACTCCGCCGCCCCAGTTCAGTGATAGTTAGCTCAGGTAGCTATAACTGCCAAATTTAAAAGTGACTGAGATAGCGGTATCAGCGTATGGTGGGTCTCGTCTTTTTTTTTTAACTAAAATTGATTTTCCTCACTGCTTTGTGCATTTTAAACTTGAAATCAAATCACTGTCGCCTCTTCACAGCACAACTCGAACGCTAACGCGGTGCCCGTCTTTGAAGCAGACCCGCTTAAAGAGTAACGTTCTAGTTGTTCAATGCCTCTAGGTTTCCCACCCTCACTTCCTATATCAAAGCGGATGCAGCATCCGCTCACCTAAGGCAAGCCCGTCTGCACCTGCCAGCGCCCAAACCGCGCCCAGGGCCATAACCCCTGCCCTTTTTCCCCGGTATATTTATTCACATAAGCAACTTCGTAGTTTGAACTCAGGTAAATGTGCCTCACACAACCTGTTGTTGAACTCAATCTCGACATCGGTTATGTGCAGTCATTTGTGTGGGCGGCACCTACCTCAGCCACCTTGAACACTGCTGAACGGAATCTCACCAACATAAGTAATGGTAATGCATGGCAGGAGAACAATAACTTTTCTGAAGCACGGCATAGCTCGACACACACAAATAAAAATCTCAACCTTTTTAACTGTATCCTGCTCAATACCAGGTCAATGGCAAAACATAATTTCCAGTTGGAATGTCTGATACAAGTAGAAAATCCAGATTTGGTATTTTTAACGGAAACATAGGCAAATGAAAATAGTGACCCTGACTGGCATCTAGCGATTCCAGTGGGATATATTGTTGCCAAGTCTGACAGAATAGGGGCAAGGGGTGGAGGAATCACCATAATCCATCGTTCTAACTACACAGTCAGATTCACTGCTGAGTCTATATCTGACGCTGAAGTAATGTCTTTTATTATAAAACTCAATAATGTAGAAGTATTCCCAGGTCTATTAATTTATAGACACCCCCGGCCCTAGATCGTCATTTTTGAATTCCCTCCACACCTATCTGGAATCTTGTCTAGACACAGACTTTACCATACTAGGTGATTTTAACTTCCATTTGGAAGATAACAACAACTCTGATACTGCATGTCTATTAGACAAATTAGCTAGTTTTGAACTAAATCAAATTGTCGCTGAGCCCACACATATACTGGGCACAAGTTAGATGGTATTTGTACCAATAACTCTCCCATACGAGTTAAGAAGGTCTGTCCTTTGCCTTGGTCCGACCACTTTGCAGTGCATTTTAACAACATGCCCTTAACATCTAGTGGCGGACGGAGCTTTCAACCTCTGACTGATAAATATCGTGCCTGGAAGTCAGGAAGTAAGTCTGACTTCGTGTTGGCACTCAGCGACAGGCCCGCAATCGCTAATGATGCTAATCAAGCTGTCACAGACTTCCATAACTGGTTAAATATAGCTGCAAATGAGGTTGCACCTGAGATGACTATGCAACCTCCACATAAAAAAGCCTTGTCTCCCTGGTACTCTGCAGATATTAAACGAGTACAAATTAAATGCAGGCAAAAAGAACGTGTTTGGAGGTCTCAATATGATGATGCTCAAAAGAAAATATATTGCACTGCCCTCGTAGAAGACAAGGCTGCAATTATACAGGCTAAAACTGCATACTTCACTACTAAAATCCAAGACGCCACTAATTCCCCAAAAGAACTGTTTCAAACAGTCTCTGCACTGCTGAAATGCCAGCGGGATGTAATTTTTACACCAGATCAAAAATTAGTCGACAAGTTAGCAGGTTTCTTCCAAAGCAAGGTTCAATCTGTATACAACATCTTGGAAAAATCAGCCAAGGATATAGGAGGGAATGTCTCAGCTCAGTCTGAACATAATGTCGAGTACAGTGGCCTGCCGCATTTTCCATTATTGACCGAGGAGAAAGTGGAGGACCTGTTGCTAAGCATCAAATCAGGTTCTCCCTTGGACCCCGGTCCGCCGCACATACTACATCTGGCCCCAGAGGAGATTAGCATTTCATTATCACCGGTACTAAATAAAATTCTGTTATCAGGAGACTTTCCTATGGCATGGAAAAAAGCCTGTATAAGTGCACTTCTGAAAAAACGTAAGTTGGATCCACTTGATGAAAAGGACTCAAGTCCCATCTCCTGCCTGCCGATGGCTGCCAAGGTTCTTGAGAAGGCCATAAACCTAGAATTACCATTGTATCTAGAGACCATTAACATCCTTGATAACGCACGATAAGTTTCTGTTCGAAACACTCTACGGAGACTGCCTTAATTATGGCAACAGAGGAGTCCTGCTTGATTTAACAGCGGCCTTTGATACTCTAAGTCATGCTGTATTAATTCAAAGACTACAGGATGCAGGTATCAGTGTTACAGACCTCGCCCTCTTATCCTCCTTTTTAGTGTCCATAAAACAAATGATCCTCTGGGATGGATATCGGTCGGAGGAATTTATAATCCCTGGTGGGGTTCCTCAGGGCTTGGCCTTATCCCCTACACTCTTCAACATTTACGTAGCCCCTCTGGCTAGATTCATAAATAGTCTGGGGTTCACACTGGTGTCATACGCTGATGACACTCATCTTATAGTATCTGTAACTGAGTCAGCGGATGCTATGGCAGCTGACTTTTGTAATTGCACCTCGGCTCTGATGACCTGGATGAGTTCCAACTTTCTAAAGTTGAACGCAGAGAAAACGGAGGTCATGGAGTTTGACCAGAAAGCCTCAATTTGGAACCAGCTGTGGTGGCCTACTACAGCCGGCTCCTGCCCTGTGCCAGTTAATAAAGCGAGGAATCTAGGATTTATGTTTGATAAACATCTCACATGGGCTCCGCAGATTTACCAAATTTCCTCCTCATGCTTCTTCATGTTAAAGGGCTTACGAAAGATCCTCCCTTACATCCCCTTCTTCCTGAGGAAAACAGTGATAGCAGCCACCATTTTGTCTAGAGTCGACTACTGTAATGCTCTTTATTTGGGAGCAGGCGCTGCCCAATTAGGTAAACGTCAATCCATTCAGAATGCGGCAGCTAGAATTCTGCTCGGGTTACCGAAACACCATCCTACATCAAAAGCTATAAAACAGCTTCACTGGCTTCAAGTACGATGACGCATCAACTTTAGGATGCTTTGTTTGGTGCACAAAGCCCTGTTTGGTGGAGGGGCTGAGGATATGCAATCCCTGTTTCCACGTTACCCCCCTTCACGGTCTCTAAGGTCAGCCATTCTTGGCCTGGTACAACTTCCGAAGATAAAAAGAGTAAGATGTGGAGAAGAACAGTTTTCCTTCTTAGCATCAAAACTGTGGAACACATTACCTGTTCATTTGAGAAGGGTACCCAACAGATTTGCGTTTAGGAAAGAAATCAAATCATGGCTTTTTTCCCAACCCTAATATGTTTAGCTGCTATGTATCAGTCTCCTTACCCCAGCGCCAAGACGCCTCGGCAGTAGTGCGCTTTATAAATACCGTCAGTCAGTCAAATTTCAGAGTGAAATGTGAGCCTAACTATAACGCCCCTGTAAATTTCTACGTTTTTTAAATTTGATTTCCTAGCTATGAAGTCACTGTAAGTTTTGATGTTTTCATAGAATTTCTATGTTTTTTTTTAATGTTGCTGCCTAACTATAACATTCCTGTAAGCTTTGTTTTTTTAAGTGAATTTTGAAGGTTTTTTAAATTTAATTTCCTAACTGTAACCACTAATCTTTGACAGTGAGCGTGTGAGTGAGAGTATGAGTGTCCCAGGAGGTCTGTGAGTGGGTGTGAAAGTGTCTGAGATGGTCTGTCAGTAGGTGTATGAGTGTCTGAGTATGTTTATAAGCTGGTGTGTGAGTATCTGAGTGGGTCTGTGAGTGTCTAAGCGAGTCTGGGAGTGGGTGCATGAGCCTGAGTGGGTCTGTGAGTGGGTGTGGGAGCCTGAGCGGATCTGTGAGTGGGTGTGTGAATGTCTGAGTGGGTCTGTGAGTGGATGCATGAGTGTCTAAGTGGGCCTGCGAATGAGTACATAAGTCTAAGTGGGTCTGTTAGTGGGTGCATGAGGGTCTGATTGTGTCTGTCAGTGGCTGTGTGAGTTTCTGTGTGGGTGTTTCAGTAGCTGTGTGAGTGACTCTGCCACGAAGGAACCACACCTGCCCTTTTATCCAACAAGAGTCCACAGTTTTGCACAAAATATCTACCCAAGTGGAGTTCTTTCTGCCTCCTTGGGTACATGTTCTGTATGTATTCTACACTACAGCTTGTTAATGGAGCACAAGGAAATATCACCAGTGACCTTTTGTGCTTTTTGGCAATATGATTGTTCCTGGTGCCTCTTTATCCAGAAATATGTGATAACATGAAACCTCCTATTGATAAGACAACGAAACTACAAGGACGTAAATCTCCACCATACTTCCACTATATGAAGTAAATGGTTATTTGTTTGGTAGAGATGTCCTCATATTCCTCAGCCTCCAGAACCCCTATCCCAAATTGGCAGATAATGCGCTGCAGAGCCTCTTGTTAAGATCTCCATCATCTTGGAAAAAGGCAGAAAGACCTTTAGATAGCTTGAAGTTGGACGTGGCCAAACAGGGAGGCATTCAAGTGATTTCCACATATGCATACTCCTAGCAATTTAAAGGAAGAACCATGCAATCTGCTCTCACCAGGACAAGACAACAAAGATCCCACTGAACACAGTCATATACATATTGGTCTCTCATAGATCAATGATGCAAGTCACCTCCAGGAAGGATTTTGGATAATTTTTCAATATGGAATTGGTGATTAAACACACTTTCTTTGCCTTTTTCAAAGCCCAGGACTTAGGATCATTTGTCCGTTACAGAAGTAGAGCATCGCCCCAACCCCCCCGGTCACCATCCCCCACAGCTTGGCCATAAACATTTCCTTTCCATTTTTGCATTTTTTTGTGGGACTCAGCTGAAACTGAGTCCGAAGATTCTTTACATTTCTCGTCAATTACTGGACAAATGTATACTAAATAAGTGAAAGAATGATCTCTGTACCAAATCTACCTTTCTGCTACAATCGGTGTCATTCCGTCCAACGATTCAGGCTGTAATCGTGTTCTAAGCTCCTACAGGAATTAACATGGGAAACACACTTTTTTGAACCCCC